>NC_092815.1:141405531-142655531 GCF_023375885.2 Dermacentor andersoni | reverse complement strand
TAAGTTTTCAAGAAGGCATTTCATATGATAACGCTAGCCTTACTTCTGGGAAAAAGTACCGCATATGATATAATTCCTCAGGTGATTTTATGGGTTGCTGATTACGTCGCATCGTGTCGCCAGTTCTTTGTTTTTAATTGTGTCCCGTCCAGTTCAACAGATGTAAATTCAGACTTTTCCAAGGCTCTCTTTTGTGGCCACTGTTGCTTTTATTGTGCGGTAATAATTTAACTTACAGTGTCGAAACAGAATTTTCACAGATGACAGCGCATTGTGTAGGAAAATCACTATTGCTCAGGACGAAATTTGTATGCAAAGAGATATTAACAAAAGTAATGACTGGTGCACGCGATGGCGCATGTAGTCGAACCTGAACAACACAGATTTCGTGGAATGAACTAGAGAAGAGCTGGCTCCTCAGACGTTTCACAGCACTAATGATATTGCAACACATAACGTATTAGAGTATAAATACCTAGAAGTTTACGCATAATTTCATTGGCAGCCTCATGTTGACTACGTAATAGGTAAAGCGGGCCAGATAGTCAGGTTTTTTCGCCGAAGTGCAAACACATTTGCAAGGACTTCCAGCGAGCTCCTTTATTAGACGCACGTGAGATCTGTCCTTGACTATACGTGCCTTGTCTGGAATCCAGCAATTATGCGAGACAACGGTAAAGTAGGAAGGGCGCAGAATTTAGCAGCTCGTTTTATCTCTTGACAGTATGACAGAAACTTCAAAGTTACCCTTACAAGAAGAGGTTCGGAAATACAACAGTTTGGACCATCGTCGTCGTGAACATCGCCTGAAATTTTTCCACCATATTTACTATTCTACTGTTGGCATCTAGAGGGAAAAGTATTTGAGGGAACCATACAGCCAATCTCGGCGATTTGACCACAAGATTAAAGTACGCTAATAATCCTGTTAAACAATTATTTGGCACGTCGTTCTTTCCGAAAACGATTCGCGAGTGGAATCGGTTGCATCCTTCTAATCTATTGATTTCTTCTAATGATGATTTTTTTGGAGTTAATTAACAGTTAGCTTATCTGTATTAATGCGTTAGCATTATTAGGATACGTCACGCATTATCCGAAGGCTATCTATCTACGTTCGTATCCAACAGTTTATCGCCTGCCTGGGTCACTGAGTATGTGGTGACACGCGCATATGTGCCGGGTTTCAACAGACCTCTTGCACGCCGACATAGGTCACTGTAGATGAGGAACTGGTTAGGTACTGCTTTTCGAAGAAACTCTTTGACGCCGACTTGTAACACTGGGCGTGCGCCACTCTGAGCTCGTCTTCAGTGAACCTCTTTGATGCCAACTTGTGTCGCAGAGCATGTGACATTCGGTGTGTGCCGCTTTTGAATAAACGTCTTTGACGTCAACTTCGGTAGCTAGGTATATACCACAGGGAATGGGCTTCTCTACTATGCTGAATACAATCCCTTAAATTTATCCGATGCTGAGCGGAATCGAATCCATGTCACAAGGGTTTCTGAAGGACATCAACCTTATGCTTCAGCAGGCTGCGCCACAAAGGCACTAGGTATGCACTGCAGCTCTTCAATGATCTCGCCAGCTTGGTCCACTGCGTATGTGCCACTGAGTGTGCGGCAAGCGAGAGAACAATCCTCAGCGTCCGCACGCACCAGCTCACCACGCTTCTCTTCTCGAAGGCCACGCGCGGGCTTATCGGCAATGCCACTAGGTGGCGAAGCGTGTCCAATATGAAGTGCGAGAGCAGCACTTAGAGTGGACAGCTGGGATAGTTGGGAAATAGACATTTCGTGCATTTCACGCGAGAGACGAGCCCGGTTGTCACATGACGTGTTTCTCAGCGTTCGCACGCACCGATGTGCAATGCATGTCCGATGCCGCGCGTATAGACTCGCCGCGGCGGTGGCGCTAGATGGCGCCTGGTGTTCTTAGGGAAGCGTAAAAGAGGAGTACAGCTGCTGTACACGCCTCACACATAAATCGTTTCGGCGGTGGCGATGCAATATTTCGCCGTATTGATTCGATGCTAAACGCGTTGCCGTTTAAAGTCATCGTGAGATGTGTAATCTGTGCGATGGTTCTATAGCTTACATTATTTCGTCTTTTTTGGAACACTGTTGTGCTGCCTAGTTTGGTAATGTTCGCTGTATCAGAGTGATGTGCTTTTACCTAAGATACCCCCCCCCCCGACCCCCACTGTAATGCCTCTTGGCGCCGTGTGTACACAATAAAAATAACAAGTAAATGAAAGGCAGCAGTTTCGCCCGAAAGGCGAGGTATCCGTTCTGATAGAAAATTAGTAGACAGCTATAGGAAGTAACGATAGTAATTTTAAGGGCCGTATCAACTTCTAAACATTCGCTTACTAAGTAGATTAACAAACAGTGCCACGCGCGCCCAAGCAAACATGAACAGATCTCACTCGATGACCGCGCACACTCGGTGTCGAAACGCTATAGCGTGAGAAGGAGCGGCATTAGCAGCCAGCCAACTGACCTTCGTGCTTCTCACTTCAACATGAACTGAGCGGCCAGAAGACAGCACACACGAAGCTATCAGAAGTCGGCGCACCATGACTCTGTACCCATCGCAGATCACTTTCAAAATAGGGTCCGCGCGCCGCGCTCAGCTGCCACATACGCAGGCTCCGCCAGAATGGAAGCCCCCCGGTGCCTTGTGCTCTCTGGAACGCCGCGGGCTTCCTCCCCGCTCCCTCCCTTGCGCGCGCGAGACCGAGCTACCATCTTCAGCTCGCTCTCGCGGGCTTTCCTACGTGCCTACATCATATTGAGCGCCACCACGATATTATCGCTCTTGTATTTTAAACTAAATATCATGGCGACGTCGACAACGACGGCGGAAATGCGCCTAACGGGTCCATATAATTTCCATCGCAAAAAAAACTCGAGCGTGAACGCATACGTCACGCCAAGCAACGTGCCCACATAACAGTGTTTACGGGCAATATTGCAATATACAAATCCGAATCCTGGTGAAATGAGACCATCGTGTGTCACCCGAAGAAGTGAAGAAGCGGAAAGCCAAAAGAAAACGTTAGCGCTGTGCAGTAAATAATCATATGCATCAGTGTCAGGCAAAGACGTCCACGCACACGCCTCGAAATTTTCGCACAGGCGTCGGACCTGCGCAATTTTTTCTTAAATATGACTAGGCTTCAATACTGTCATGAGGCACTCCCTTCTAATTTTTTTTTCTTTCCTCCATGTTGGGGACACTGCCTCCGTCGGCGCCGTAGAGGTTTACCCCTCCACAGCAAGAATCTTGAACGTTTGCCAATAAAATTAGTCAGGGGTCGGAATATAGTAGGATAACGAAGTCTGCTTTAGTAATGTATTCGCAAAAAAGACTTCGAAATAGAAATAAGCATTTAAGAAGAAGGTTTATTAAGGAGCTTCTACCGAAATACATTAAAGGATGAAAATTATTTTCATCGGCCACCACTGCAGCAATCTTGAACGGGTTGGTTGTATTAAAATAAAATGAATCAATGCCGACTGCATAGCATACACCTTGATTTTAGGCAATCGTTTATTTTTTACAAATGTTATTGAATACTGTAAACATCTCAAAGGGAAAAAAATCAAGTTTACGACCCTGTAGCTTGCAAATAAAACACAATACCACAACTTCGTCAACTGTATCTAAAGCGGCCAAAATTCAGGCATTTAGCATTGGTCGGAAAAACGCCACTAAATTTGTGAGTCCGGCTTTTGCTAAACCCTGATAAACACAGCAACAATTTTAATTAAACTATCAACTTAGATGACGCATTTGTCTATAGGCTTTCGATGCGATGCACTTTACATTTTCGTAATCATGCAGTCGTCGGCTAGCCGCCATCGTCATGCAACTGTGCTCACTTCGTAGTCGTCGTGCCATGGTTGTCAGGCCGTCGTGGCATCATCGTGATGATTGCGTCGTCATTGAAGCATGGCCAGCCCGTTGCCCTCAATACCGACTGCAATCGAATGCCTTGTAATGTGGTTAATTGCAAGTGATAATTAGTATATCAGCAGCGAACAGCAGGCGCTATCTTGCAATCACCGCACGGGTCGTCGTCGTCTTCTTCTAGCTGCCACCAAAAAGACGAGGCGCGTCTGCTTCATTATATTGGCCCCAGTTGCGAAACGGAGCCATCCTGGCGACTTGGGAAGACGACCAGATGAAAGGGCCGTAATATGGCTTGAGGTGGCTAATGTGCACTATCTCGCGACCCCGACAACGAAAGTTAGGCGATGGTGTGACGGCCTCAACGATATAGGTCACAGGTGAGGTGGAGTCGATCCTAAGGTGCGGACCATGGTACCGCGCAAATAGTTTACAATAAAGGCCGCGGGTGTGAGGCGGTATTCATGTCCAAATGAGAGAACCGGCAGGGAAGGTGGGCGGGACCTAATGACTGTCACCTAGTTTTTTCTGACGGTCCCGTTCCTCTGTAGTCAACGAACGAGCCAGCTGGCGAGATTCTCCAGCGTATCGGGCGACTCCTGAAATTGTAGTGCACTCAGAGGCGTCAGGTCAATAGGGCAGGATAGTATTCAGTGAACACGAAGATTCACGTCCGTACAAGAGAAAAAATAAGGTGAAAAAGCGCTGGCCACTTGCGTTGCGGTTTCATATGTGAACGTAACGAACGGGAGTTAAAAAATTAAATTATAGGGTTTCACGTGCCAAAACCACGATCCAATTATGAGGCACGCCGTAGTGGGGGACTTCGGAAATTTCGACCACCTGGGGTTCTTTAACGTGCACTTCAATCTAAGTTCACCAGTGTTTCTGCATTTCGCCCGTATCAAAATGAGGCCGCCATGAACGGGATTCGATCTCGCGACCTCGTGCTTAGCAGCCCAACACCATAGACACTAAGCAACCACGGCAGGTAACGGACGGGAGTACGGTGCCCCAACTGGTGTGGTCGAACGAGACGTACATCCTCAATGTGTCGACGAGGATTCGGTTGAACCGCTCCGTGAGACCTAACCGGTCGATTTCCGGTGAATAATGTTGCACGCGCGAAGAAGGGATTGTATTGCTTCTGACAAGAAGACACGACCACTATCGCTGAGTAGTTCTCGAGGAGCACCGTGGCGAAGGACGAAGTTATGAAGACTGAACATCGCAACGAGGCGAGCGGTCGCTGCGAGAAGGGTCGCGGTGTCGGCGTAGCGCGTCAGGTGATCGACGCCTACACTAATCAATCGGTTTCCACATCCACTGCATGGAATCGCACGAGAACGACAGGTGAAAACCAAGGAATTTGAGAAGGCTGAATGACGACGCGCTGCAGCATGTCGTCCACTTGTTTCGTGACAACTTGGCGCTCTTGTGCCGCAACGCGATACGCACGCTATCGTAAGGGGGCATGGGAACCGGCGTCAACGGTATGGGACACACCTGCCGTGTGGCACAAGGATGGTTCGTTGCAGTCTAACGAAGAAACGAACTTGTTACGGAGTATAAGAATTTGAATGTGATGAGGGGGCGTAAGGTTTCAGTCGATGGCACAGTCGAAAACAGCTGAAGGCGGTGTTGGTGAGATAGAAGTTACGGCGGTAAAATGAAAACGGGTGGTGCCATCGTAAATGTCAACATGTTCAATACACGTGGCAACTTGTATAAATCTTAAGTTTTCACCACGCAGTATGGTCAATGGATACCGGTACGGATTACATATGGGCATCAAAGCGCGTTCAGACGTAAATGTGAGGACGGCGGACGGGAGAAATAGGTCCTTGCCGTGAGCAAGCAAGTCAGATGGCGTAAACGCCACAGTGGAGTCAGGCACAGCAGCACACGACAGGGTCGCAAGCACCAACGTCTCCGGAAGTAGATCAGTATCAGCATCAACGAAGACTTTGTGAACACTGAGGTCGGCACCGAGCGATGGTGAGTCACATAGCGGCGAAAGGGCCAGTCGCGCGCGAGAGCAATCAACAGTGGAACTGTGAGGTGACAGGAAGCACCATCCGAGGGGGTGGGACCCTGAGAACAGGAGGGCAACACAAAAAGCTCGATGATGTACGAAACGTTTTGATTGACTACACGGCCGGTGCATACAGCTGTAAAAAGGACGCGTTGCGCGCTAGCAGTACAGAGTGCAATGTCAGAGAGCGAGGTAGTGATTTTTTTCTGCTTACGAAAAAGATTTTCGTGGCTGACGGAAACGGCGGCCCCGGTACCGACAAGAGTTTGTGCAGTTGCTTTCTCAACCTGGATGCCAGTGAGATTCTGCGGTGAGAACTGAGGTCTTAGGCAGTTGGATGAACTTGCGGTTCTTGCCTTGGGAACTGCGCTGACTAATTTCCCTCAGCAGTAGGTGGCCTACTGCGCCTAGGTGACAGCGACTGTCGACGTGGAGAAGGAGAACGGCGACTGTCTGAACGGCGGTCGAGATCGAAGGGTGTCGGCGGTGAGTCAGCGGCATCTCGGCCACGGATATCGGCGACATGTTGCGGCGCGTAGCGAAACTGGTCGAAGGCGCCATGGTTAGCCGACATGTTACGACGACAGAAATGCATAACGTGACCAGCAATTTCACAGGTGAAGCAAATAAGCCTGTTGTCCGGTGTTTGCCACGCGTCGGCTCGATTAAGAAAAAAAAAAAAACATGGGGTTTTACGTGCCAAAACCATGTGGTAGTGGGCGACTCCGGAATAATTTGCACCACCAGGGATTCTCTAATGTCTGCCTAAACCTAAGTACACGGATGTTTTTGCATTTCGCCCACGTCGAAATGCGGCTGCCGTGGCCGGGATTTGATGCCGCGA
Organism: Dermacentor andersoni; assembly: GCF_023375885.2. Taxonomy (NCBI): domain Eukaryota; kingdom Metazoa; phylum Arthropoda; class Arachnida; order Ixodida; family Ixodidae; genus Dermacentor; species Dermacentor andersoni. The sequence continues at coordinate 142,648,734 of NC_092815.1, read as the reverse complement.
CCTCTTGCTTAGCAGCCCAATACCATAGCTACTAAGGAACCACGGTGGGCCAAACTGGCGTTAAAGAGACTGATTGCAGAGCAGCACATACCCCGTGACACATTGGCGTTAAAGAGGCCCATTGAAAAGCGACACATACCCAGCTTCACATGCTCAGTGACTCAAATTGGTACACCAGTTTGTTTGGAATGTGGTTTCCTCGACACAGCAGCTCAATTTCCTCTCCGTTATACTAGGGGTTCCCAATCTTTCCGGCCGTGGCGAAACTAACCTGTTTTCTCAGAGTACCGAACCTGCAAGTAGTGTCGAGCCTGCAAGCACGACAATGCATGTGCCAAGTATACAGTTTCCCGCCTGGAGTTATCCTTCGATGCTCAGTCACAAACGCAGCAAGATTTCGTTTTGCGTAACTATACATCACTTTTTTAACTCACCCAGGTTCACACCCTGTTGTCATCACTTCGCAGAATATTTTATGGTCACTACCTACCTCACTGCATCTGTGGTCATATCTTGCATAAATGTTTATTTTATGCACTTTTACATCCATATCACATCCACGATCCATGTCACACTGACAACCCATTACGATGACATTGACGCTCTTTGTCCATAACTGGCCCTTGCGCCAATACTATTCTATCATTATCATCGTCATCATTATCATCATCATGTCAATTTATGTTCTGTTCAAAAGTGCGAGCTCACAAAGGTGCGTCAAGACGAAACCAGCATGGCATCTATATGCGGTCACAGTGTTTGCTTTATTTTTGAGTGACATGCAAATGTCCCCGATTGTGATCAAAAGAGCGCTGAAGCCAAGGTAGCGCCACCTGGTCCAGGTTCCCTCCTCTCTTTATAGATCAGCCGCGATAATGCGCTTTATATGACACACGCTTTATATATTTGAATGGTGCGCCCACCTGATGAAACGATCTTTCCACCTCCAGTTCGGCTGGCAGCAATTGGTGGTGAAATCTTGGCTCATCGATGGCTTTCTTGATGTTCTTCCCTTGCCAGAGTGCACGCATTGCAACCTATTAAGCAAAGAAATGAAGCTTATTTTGAAACACATAGCAAGCATGTGTGTTCATATATCATATTTACATAGATATGTATGTCTCATTTGAGGTTGTTTTCTGATGGATATATTCCGTATCTCTAAATGTGTCACAGTAAAGCTGTTCAAATAAGACCTTCACGCGGACCAATAACAACACAGTAAATAAATTACTGATAAGAGGAAGCTTAAGCAACCAATTCAATGGTTTCCTCGAGCGCGCCTGGAAATTACGAAAAGCATGACCAAATAATGGATGACGACATTACTTATTCATCAAGAAATTACGACATGTCGAAGCGATACAAACCAGCATGAGCGTAGATCTAAGATACTACAATTCGTTGGAAGAGCACGTAAGAGCCCTGAAAATGTTTTGACGGGCTGAAGAGAGACATAATATCTTATCTACAAGCCCACACTCAACACTCTACACTCATAAAAAAAATTACACCCTTTGAGGCGTATCTTGTCCCACAACAATAATCGTCATCCGTGTGGCCCGCGTTTCCTTTCTTTAACGCTGCGAGCCCGGCACTTTCCAGTCACGAACGGCATGCGCGTTATCAGTGTGACGCAGCATTCTCGACAGGAAAGTAGCGAGCGCCGAGTTTTCAGGAAAGGAAACGCAAGCAAGGCAGATGACAATTATTGTTGTGGGACAAATATACACCCCGAAGGATCCAACCGTTTTAAGAGTGTGAGAAAAGTTTACACCTTTTGAGTCGTATCTTGGCGCACAACAATAAACGCCATCTGTCTTGCCCGCATTTCCCTTCTTTAACGCGACGAGCCCGGTACTTCCCAGTAACGAACGGCATGCGCATTATCAACTATACATAGCATTGTCCACAGGAAAGTAGCAGGCGCGACGTTTTCAAGAAAGTAAACGGAAGCAAGGCAGATGACGATTATTACTGTGTGGCAGATATAAAGGGTGTCAGTCCTTTTTAGGGTGAACTAGTGTGAAAAAGTTTACTCCCTTTGGGCTGTATATTTTCCACACAACAATAATCGTCACCTGTCTTGCCCGCATTTCTTTCTTGAAAATGCTTCGCTGGTTACTTTCCTGTCGAGAATGCTCTGTCATGCTGATAACGCGCATGCCGTTTGTGACTTGGAAGTACCGGGTTCACGAAAGCGTTAACGAAAGGAAATGCGGACAAGAGAGATGGCGTTAATTGTTCTGTGGCAACTATACACCCCCAACGGTGTAACTGTTTTTAGAGTGCAATACAAGAGGGTGGCCGAAGATTGCTCTAGTCATTCTGCGCTTTTGGTTTCGACGCAGTCCTTAGTCCTTTCGATTGGTATAGTGCGCTGTGATAAGCCCCCCGGCGGCGAATCCACCTACCTAGTGCAAGTTAGAACTGCGCAGTAGGGTCTTAGGCGTGTGACGTGAAATACATCGGAGGAAGGCTGAGCCGCGGTGGCATCAAGAGGCGCGATTTTGTCCATATGACTTCGGTAAGTTGCCTCAAGGCACGGTATATGGGGGCTAGAGTAGCGCCAAATCGGTTTATCCGAAAAGCTAACGCACCATGACGGTGTCCAAAGGAGGCCCTTAAGCCGCAAGGAATGAAGCAGGCGCGCGATGGCGGTCGTCATACACAGGCGCCACCTATTTTCCTGCGAAGTGGTAGGACGCTGGCGGCCAATCTGTCCGTGCCTTATGTGGCATAGATACGGTATCAAGGGCGCTTTGCGTCATCGCATCGAAAGCAGGTGAAAGGAGCGCGTCAAAACACAGCGTCCAGTGCCGCTATAGATGCAATAGATAAAATGAAAATGAACACCCCCTCCCCCCCCCCCCCCCCCCCCCCCCCACAGAGTAGTGTCGAGAGAACTTGTACAGCGACACCTCAGTCACGGTGGTCGGGAAAATGTACAAGTACTTCAGCGACGGTTTGATACAGACGCTCTGTGAGGCATTTTATTTGTGGACGGTAAAGCAGTATATAGGCAGTTCGCACTTCGTTGCGTAGGAGCGTAGGAGGTCATGTACAACCTTGGATAGGAATTAGCGCTCCGGTCGGCAAGAGGTTCGCGAGGAGCGCAGCGGTGAAAGACAAAATCTTCGTCGAGGAAGACTTGGATTGTAGACCTGGTTGGAAGAACACCTATGATCACGTAGTTCGCATTTATTGTAATCCGCTGACTCAGGGATATTGCCAAGGAGATAAAGACAAAGCCTAAAGAAGGACTCGGATGATAAGTACCTCAGGAGTTGACGGCGGCCTGCTGGGAGTACTGGAAGTTTTTTAATTGCGGCAGGGAGTCAAAAGCAGCCGCTCCATGGCAAACGGGACAACAAGGACCGTAGCCGAAATAACCGATGTGGATCAATGGACCGTAGCTCGGAAAGAGGCCAAGATGACCAACGATAGGAACCTCGCGTATCTGCACGAGGACACTGCCACGCAGGTAAGCGGGAGTGACAATGAAGTAGGCTAAGCCCGCCAGGATGCATGTTGTACAGCAGTAGAAAACACCATTCTGGAGCTCAAGCGTACGCAGAAAACGGCGAGATTTTCAAGAAGTGAGGCTGAGGTTCTACAACTAGGGGTCGCGGCCTTGCTAATCTCTGAGCGATATCACACAAACACGCTCACCGCTCTCCAAAAGGTGGCTCAACAAACAGTTGTCAAAACAAAATGGCTCAACAAGCAGTTGTCTTCGTGTAACCGGCCGGTCTCGTACACGGCCTCAAAGGCGCAGAACCCACAGACGGAGCCACACGCTATTATATTGTAGGGGCGATAGCCAGCAGAAGACGCGGTCGTCAGTGACAATGTGAATGACCGGACGAAACTGTGAATGGACGAATCCCCTGCCCACGCGAAATTGAAGCTTTCGTGTTTGGTAATGGAGTAATTACGCTTCAAGAGTAAAAGGAGATGGCTAGCGTACGCAATAACGCTGTCGCATCCGTCCTGGCACACAGCCGGAATAGCACCGATTCCAAACAATTGGCATCGGTGTGAACTTCTATTGGAGCGGACAGATCAGAGGCCGCGAGAACGGGTGGCCAAGCAAACCGCACAGTAAGCTTCGAGAACGCAGTAGCTTGACAAGAGTTAAAAAATGAAAGAAGCGGCGTTTTCTTCCTATGAAGTTGGTCGAGGGGCCGTGCAACGTCCTCAAGATTGCGCAATAAACTTCGGAAGTGCGAGCATAGGTGCAGAAAGCTTGGAACATTGTTCATCCAGGTCTGCACGCGAAAATTATTGTCGGCGCGAACTTGTCCAGGATCGCGTCAGACATGGTAAAAAATTACACATTAATACTTAAAAATGATATGCAAGTAAGCTGTTGTCTATTTGACTAAGATATACGCAAGGCAATTGTTATAGTCATTATTCATTACCTTTCGAAGAAAATTCTCCAAGCGTAGAACAATGTCGCAGGTCGCAATATACAGAACCACGCATGCTTATGTACTGTGCATGAGGCTGACTGCATAAAGGCGCAGCTTGCATACGCTATCTTGAGAAGCATCTGTGATTGCTCTGGATAGTCACTTGATTTTGTCTGCATATCTGATTAGCATAATTGGCAACAGAGGACAAAGGTATAACTGTAGGGTGTGCAAGTTTCCTACATATTAACTAAGCTAACATATCCAAGTGAAAGGCAGCTATATAAGCCTGAAACTGTGCTGTTGAAATTTGCTACTAATGTATACTAAAGAAACGTGACAGAAACGATCGAGGATTATTGCCACATACACTGTCGCTGTATTTGTGAGCAATCAAAATTACTTTTGGAAAATCGCTCCAAGACACTCATCAATCACGAAACCCTACGGGCGTATCAGGAGACACGAAGCGACGATCTTACTTCCAATCATAGCGCTACATGATATCACTACACGATATATCTTGTTGCACTCACTGCAACCCATTTAAAACCCAGAAATTTATTTAAAGTCAATGACGAATGTATAGCTTTCTTTTGGGCGTTGCTCGTTTGTTCTTTGGTTGTTTGTGTTACTGCACAGCCACCCAAATAAGCAGTATATTTCTCGAAAGACGATAGTAATAATAAAAAATTTGATGAACGTGTTTCTTCGTTGTTGTTATTGGTGGCGGTGGTTTAGTCTGATACATCCTTGCAAGGACGGTATTTGGATATATTTTGAACATGTCTGACACCTTAATTAAATTATCGCGTTTTACGTGCCAAAACCGCCATCTCATTATGAGGTACAACGTAGTGGGGGACTCCGCATTAATTTTGGCCACCTGGGGTTTTCCAATGTGCACCTAAATCTAAGTACACGGGTGTTTTTACATTTCGCCCTCACCGAAATGCGGCCGCGGTGGCCATGATTTCATACCGCGAAATCGTGCTTCAGCGGCAATCTTTGTTACCTGTTGGTGTGATATGGCAAACATCTGTGCATTTAAAAGACGGGTCTTAGTGCAAATTGTTAGTTGTGCATTTACTAGTCAGCGCTTGTGATGTAGCTTTGTGTTTCTTCTTGTCCTTGTTTCTGTCGCGCGGAGTTATTAACCAATTCATGTCAGAGCTGGCCAGGCCCACAGGTGTCAGGGGGATCTAAGATAGAGGTCCTTCTGTTGCTTTCAAAACCGACCTACCCAGGTATGCCATTAAGTAGAGAAATAGTCACAGCCTTGTATCATGTGTCTTATCCCGGCAACGTTATGACTCACTCCTACCAAAAGAAAGGGTGCACTCAGCAGATCTTGTTTCTCCAACGTACTTTAAGGAAAAGCTGTGTTATTGTATAGCCCACTGTCTGACTTATACTTAGAACAGCTAAACTCGTATGAATACGATGGGGAAAGAAGTCGCAGTTTCGCCTGAAAGGCGAAGCATCGATTGCGATTGCAAAATAGTAGACGGCTACACGAAGCAAGCTCGTAGTAGCTTTATCGGCCGCATAGACTTGAAAACATTCGCTAACTGAATTAACAAGCATGGTGTCAGCGCGCACAAGCAAGCATTAACAAATCCCCATCGATGACCGAGGACACTCGCTGTCAAAACGCTAGTGTGAGCAAGTGCGGCAGCAGCAGCAAGCGAAGTGAGCTTCGTGTTGTCTATCGCTTCATCGCAACAACGGCTAGAACACACAACGCGCGCAAAGGTATGAGCCGTCTGCAGTTCCCGTTCAAGATTAAAGCCCCTTTATTCAAGATACGGCGCGCGCGACCTCGCGCGGCCATGCAAAGTAGGCACATGTTGGCGGAATCAAGGACGCCCCGCCCCCCCCCCCCACACACACACCTCCCACGCTGTCTCCCGGCTTTCCTCCATATATATGGTGCGTGGCATGGAGCGGTGATCGTCAGTTGACCTTGCGCCCGGTCGCGAAATGCACAGTTGCTGCCGGAGCACAACGCCCGCCCTCTCCCTCCCCTCCCTTTCTCCCATGCCCCCACGGGCTTTCGCGCGACGGAAGACGGCGCCTTTGCTCTCCGCTTTCTTCCTTCGTGCGCGCCAGATTGAGCCTCGATCGTCGGCTTCCCTCGCGTGCTTTCATTCGCACATACACATACGATGCACGGTGGCGTTGTTGTTGCCTTTGGACTTTATGCCGAACATCATGGCGACGCCGACGAAAAGAATGCGTCTGGAGTGTCCATCTAATTGCTGTTGCAATAAAAATTTAAACCTCAGAAGTGTTCCGTTCATACCGCCTGGCCCCTGCGATACAAGGCTGGGGTGAAAGGTCGGGAGTGGTCTTTGCCGTATAGAGATCTGATGCATGAGGTTTTGAACCCGTAAAATTTATGATAGGCAATAAACCAGTTAAACCCCAGATATGGTAGTTTCACCAGTTAAACGCCCAGATATGGTAGTCGCTGGCCGGCTCGAAGGCCTCAAGTGACAAACCCAGGAAAAACGAGAAAAAAGGGGTTAACCGAGGGGCCCGAGTTCTTAAATAATATCATAAGAGGCCAACAAACAGACACCAAGGACGACACAGGGGAAATTACTTGTACTGAATAATTGAATTAAAGAAATGATAAATTAATGGAAGTGAAAGCGGAAGAAAAAACACCTGCCTCACCTCCGCCGCGGGTCAAGCCGCGGCGGAGGTGAGGCAGGTGTTTTGCAATATCTTCTGGATCGGCTACGTATGGGGAGTGATTAACGCCTGCTTCACCTCCGCCGCAGGTCGGCCCGGCATTGCACTGTCTCCGGGATGGGTCCACGTATGGGGAGTTTGTTGCTGGCGACACGAAAAGTTCCTTGGACGGTAGAGGTATACAGCTCCGCTGTAAAACAACTTGCCGCAGATAGGGTACGATCCCACGTCTTCGCATTACGCGAGCGATATTGTATCCAATATTATTGGTAGAGCTTCGCATGCGTAATGCGAAGACGTGGCATCGTTCCCCACCTGCGGCAAGTTGCTTTTTCATTCACTTTAACTTCCAATAATTTATCATTTCTTTATTTCAACTATTAAGTACAAGTAATTTCCCCTGTGTTGTCCTTGGTGTTTTTCTTTGTTGGCCTCTTATGACACCCCGAAAAAAGTATTTGCGAGCATAGTCCAAATTAACCACATCAAGAGCTCTTGCATTTTATTTGATAGTTACGATGATGGGCGGGAATGCATCGTGCGAAAGCAGGACGGTAGTGCTACGACTTCAAATGTAGTCGCCGTGCGCGATAGGTGGTTCGGGCAAAAGGGCAATATAAGCCACGGCGTGGAAAGGCAGGTGAACTTAACCAGTTGAACGTAGTCGACTCAGCGCAGGATCCAGAGCGTAAGCGTTACATCTCCACTCGTACATTATCTTTTTCTGAGGACCATTTTTCCCCGCGTAATCATTGTTACAATGTGATCGCGCGGCGCTTCTTGTAACATGGGAATATCGCAGGGAACGTTGCACGACTCCAGCAGAGCTGGACAATGAGGGCCAAGTGTGCGGACAAGAAATCAAGGCCCAAATTTTTTTCGTAGGTGCAGTGCTCCAAGGAATGAAACAAAACAAGAGTACGGTGCCAACCAACAGTGACCCATGCAGCCCACATAATATTAGTTGGATATCGCAAATCAGTTCTGCGGGAGCACGCAAGTTGGAACAAGGCTCATGAAAGGCAAGAATTTTCGTCCGACTGTGTTGGACTTGAACCCGGGATGAACGCCCTTTCGGTGCCATCGCTCTACTGCCTGAACTAACCAGGGTGCTGTAGCAGATCATCGCGCGAGGACGAATTAATTGAAAACTTCAAGCACAGAGACACTCAATATGACCAATCAGTTCTGCGGAAGCCCGCATGGTGGAGTACGGTTCTTGAAGAGGAAATTACATAAAACATTACACAAGAATTACATAAAATTACATAAAATGAAAAAAATATATATAAGGCCTTCACATAAAAACTTGGTATAGGCCTATCATCGAGGGGGCGTCATTAGTATTCCGGGTTGTGTTAGCGAGAATGAAAATACAGGCTTTGAGTTTGAGCATGCAGGCCGGCAGATCGTTAGCAAGGTCTGTTGACGAAATAATTTGAATAAGTCCGACCTTGGCCAATGCCTGACAGACACCCATTTGGATTAATCAGATTGTTTCTAGGAAATCACCTACAACATTGACTTATGGAGAAGCTGAAGATGCAGCCTTTGATCTCCCGGTGAACGATGCTTAAAAAGACTGTCGTGTGTAATTGACACAAGCAAAGTACAACTGTTCTCGAAGGAGGAAACCCTTTAAAAAAGTTTACACCCTTTGGGTCGTAGCTTGTCCCACATCGATAATGGTCATCTGTCTTGCCCGCATTTCCTTTCTTGAATGTTGCGAGCCCAGTACTTCCAAAGTCACGAACGGCTTGTGCGTTATCAGCGTGCCAAAGCATTCTTGACAGGAAGGTAGAGGGCGCTGAGTTTTCGAGAAAGGAAACGCAAGCAAGGCAGATGATGATTATTGTTGTGGGCCAAGATAAGCAGTCAAAGGGTGTAAACATTTTTAAGAGTGAAGTATCTCGTCACTTGTTCGAAGCGGCGCAATTCATATATGACATCCTGCACTGTCGAGAGAACGAGTTTCGCCTTGGAAGGGAACGGACGTGTCGTCGGCGCGCTCCCCAACCACCGAGACGACGCGACCTTCACCGACCGCCCTTGCCCGGGCTGCTTTCGCCGGGAGTCATATGGGAAGCGGTTTTTACGCCGTTTCCCACCGACCGCTCGATGGCTCTTGCAAATCAACCGCCCGACGCAACTGCGCGTCCCGGACCCTCGCGGGTGACGGACACGCGCCGCCAAGACCTTGACAACATGAATTTTCAAGACTCCGCTGCTCCCAACCTCACGACACCAAAAGGACCCAGCGACCAGAACGCCGGGACAGAGAGCCAAAGTCAAACAGATGGGGATTGGCAGACGGTCCTCACGCTTCGGCAGAAAAAAAAACGATGCGAAAGAGAAGAAGACCAGAGCACTGGAATATTCGGGGACCTTGAAGAATCAGCAAGTTTCCGCTGGTCAAGCAACCGGAAAATCTAAACACAAACCAGCATACAGGCGGTTACCCCCCCTGCCAAAGGATGATTTCAAGATAGTGGTGCGACCGCATCAAGGGCTACCGGTCAAGAACCTGACTAGTCCACTACTGGCGGCTGCCGTGATTGCTGCATGTAACGGGCAAATATCAGGTGAGCAATTTCTGCTCAGAATCAAGCCGGGCTCCAACATCTTTATCGTGTCCACGCCGCACCAGACAGTGGCGGACTGCATTAGACGTATTGCAATGCTAAACATCAACGGCCGGCCTCACTCGGCCAACGCCTACGTAGCGACAAGTGACGGGACAACCAAGGGTGTCATTCACGGCTTGGACCCGCACACGACGCCTGAAACGCTAAAAGCGAATCTACGCATACGCACGCAAGGAGGCGAAATTCTCCAAGCCCGCATGTTCCGTAACACTAAAACGGCCGTTATCACCTTTTTTGGAGGAATTACGCCGCGGTACATCTACTACAACGGCGGAGAACTTGCTTGCTATCCATACAAAATTACCACTCAGGTGTGCAAAGTGTGTCACCAAATTGGTCACCGATCGGACGTCTGTCCTCAGCCGGACACTCCAGTATGTCGTACGTGTGGACAACGGGACCCTGTAGCCGGACATGAGTGCGCTCCCAAGTGTGCAGCCTGTGGGGAGGGTCACATGACAGGAGACCGAAGTTGTAAGAAACGTCTCAAACCCCAAAGCAAAAGAACGCCGAGGACTGGCGTTCAACGGACTACCCGGAAGGACAGTTCAACGAAGCCACCTCAACGCCTACGTTGGTTCAGTTCCGATGATGGAGAATCCGCATCGGATCCCTCGCCGGAGGTACCAGAGACTCGCCGTCGATCCAGGTCAAGATCGGGGACCCCAAAGAACTCCAATCCCAAAAACCCACCTCATTCCCAGTCACCAAAATCGCCTAAATCGGGGGCTTTCGGCACTGTGACCAAGCAAGCGCCACAAGATAACACGGTAAGCTGGGCACGAGTCGTTTCTCCTACTGCTCCTGTAACAGAAAATCCCGAATATCGGAAGATCATTAACGAGAACAAGCTTCTCCGCGAGAGCTTGGCAGAAATTAAGCGAGAGTTGGCCTCCCTCAAAGCTAGTCGCTGTACCGAAACGAACAAAACAGCCCATACTAAAGCAGCAGGCACGCCTCTCGAGGTTATAACGACGCCGCATTCTACGGAGGCCACACTCCAACAAGTTGTGCATCAATTACAAACTATGCAAAATTTTCAGCAGCAGATGTACGCAGAATTTCAAAGCCTAAAAACTTACGTCGATGAATCCGTGGCCAGTGCAAAGAGCACGGCTCGTAAGCGAGCCAGCCCCAGTGCTCAATCTAACCGCCGTCCGCGATCCATACCGACCTCGCACAGCGAAAGCACTATTCATGGCGAGTAGAACGCGAGCACATCACGAATATCTCGAAATTTGGCAATGGAACTGCCGCACCTTCCACAAACTGGCGGCAGCTCTACAACAATACATTAACACGGTGCCAGTCAAACCTGATGTTATTTGTTTGCAAGAGATCGGTAACAAGGCGGTCAGATTGACTGGCTACTACACGATATCCCGCCCAGACTACCCTAAGGTCGCGACGATGGTGCTCAAGGACATAGCAATCAGTATAGATTATCTGGCGACTAGCAGCATCAACCACCAAATTATAACAATACTACCGCAGAAGCGTAGCAAGGCAAAAACCATAATCACGAACGTGTATAGCCCACCTAAAAAAAGGAGGGCCGATTTTGAGGCCATCATTCGGTACGTCATGGGTCACACCGGCACCCAGGATAGACTACTGCTTCTTGGGGACTTCAATGCTCCTCACACCAGCTGGGGTTACCGAACAGACACCCCCAAAGGCCGGGAGCTCGAGCGAGCGGCCGAAGCATATGATCTCCAACTCATCATTCTCCCTCAAAACCCGACGAGATTAGGTAACAGCGTCAGTGCAGACACCTTTCCAGATCTCACGTTCACAAATAATGTCGACGAGGTATTCTGGACCAATCTAGGAGAGAATCTAGGCAGTGACCATTTCATTATCAGCGTGTCGGTAGGCTCCCCGAAAATTCGGCGACCGTGTGGCCAGGTGGTAATCACGAACTGGGTAAATTATCGCAAAATCCCCATGCCGGAGATATCACCTGAGAACGCTGAAGAGTGGGCAACACACATACGAGACGCTCATAAAGCAACATCTAAGCGGCTAGCGCTCACAGCGGAAACGCCGGTAGTTGACAACCATCTGCTACATATGTGGGAAGCCAGAAGGGGGCTAACTAAACGATGGAAAAAACAGCAACTTAATCGCAAAGTGCGCCACAGAATTGCTGAAATATCAGAGCGGCCAAACGTTTACGCACAGCAGTTAGAGACAGCGAGTTGGGCGAGCTTTTGTGACTCACTTCGCGAAACGTTACACACCTCCAAGACATGGGCGATACTTCGCAGCATAATGGAACCAGGAAAAACGAAAACGGCCAATAACCGCACCCTTCAAAAACTTGCCGGAGAATTTTCAGGAACAGATCAGGCCCTCCTCACTAAGCTTAAAGAGAAGTACGTAGGAGCAGTTCTCACTCCCCCATGCACCTTGCCATACCAAGGGCAAGAAAACGCGGTGCTAGACGCTCCGATAACTAAAGCAGAACTATTCGCGGCAGCGCAAGCTGCGAAGAGAAATACTGCTCCAGGACCAGATCAGCTCACAAATGCTATGATCCGGAACCTGAGCGACGAGCATCTAGAACAGCTTACCCGGTATTTTAATGAACAGATATGGGAGAAGGGCGTAGTTCCGCAACAGTGGAAGGAGGCCAAAATCGTGCGTATTCCGAAAGCAGGAAAACCTCATGATCTACAAAATCTCAGGCCGATATCACTAACCTCCTGTCTTGGCAAATTATTTGAGAAGGTGATCCACACACGTCTCACGTCTTACATTGAAGACCGCAACCTATTTCCTACAAACATATCCGGCTTTCGCCAACATTTGTCGACACAGGATGTTTTCCTGTTACTTCGCGAAGAAGTTCTTTGCAACACCACGGTTGGTGCGGAACATCTCGTCCTGGCTCTTGATTTGAAAAGCGCATTCGACACTATTTCACATGAACTTATCTTATCTGAGCTAAATGACATCGGTTGTGGACAAAGAATCTATGATTACGCCCGCTCTTTCATGACCTCTCGCATCGCGACAATAGGCATTGGCACTACGCGCTCAGACCCTTTTCCCATGCCCAATAGAGGTACACCGCAAGGGGCGATACTCTCCCCCCTACTTTTCAATATCGGCATGAGACGCTTAGCCAAAACACTCGACGTCATACCTGGGCTAGGGTACGCGTTATATGCAGACGATATTACCCTATGGGCAACCAGCGGCTCGTTAGGACAAAAAAAAGAAATCCTGCAAGAAGCAGCGACCGTTGTTGGAACCTTCGCTCGCAGCAGCGGAATGAGCTGCGCTCCCGATAAATCAGAATTTATCAGGATACGAGGTCGAGGCCGTCAAACTCGCGAGCCGGTCAACCTCTTTCTAGGAGACAGCCAGATAAGGGAGGTCCGGAAAATGCGAGTCCTCGAACTATGGCTGCAAAGCAACAAACGATTAGACCACACCATTAAAACCCTTAGGACTACGGTGAAACAGATCTCCTGTATGATTCGTAGAGTAACTTATCACCGAAAAGGTTTCAAGGAAACAGAGACGATCCGGCTTGTTCAGGCTTTTATGCTAAGTCGTCTCACATATAGCCTCCCTTTCCAGGACCCCACGAAAACAAAACTAAAGGCCCTAGATGCGTTGATCAGAACGACGTACAAAGCGGCTCTCGGCCTACCACAGGGAACCTCTACTGAACGCCTGCTGGCCCTCGGGATTCACAATAACTACGAGGAGCTACGGGCAGCGACGCTCATATCTCAACGGGAGAGGCTTAGCTTAACCTCCTCTGGCAGAAAATTACTTTGCCGCGTGGGTTACCCTACTCGTCCACAGTATGCGGGAGAAGAACTCGAATCTCTGCCCAAAGTCCTTCGTGAAAGGATCATAGTAGCCCCAATTCCTAAGAACATGAGTTCGAAATACCACCGGGGACGTAGAAGTGCTCGAGCTCGAAAGTTAATGCAGCAATTCGGTGGAAACCCGGATACAGTCTACACAGATGTCGCTCGGTGTGGTGCTTACAAATACGCCCTCGCAGTGGTAGGAGCGGCCGCAAACCAAGGGCTTGTGACTTGCGCCACGCCTAGAGTTGCATCTGCGAATACCGCAGAAGCTTCAGCCATCGCTATAGCTATTAAAACTAAGGACGCTGTAGGACAATCGTCGATAACTCTAACAGATTCCCAAGTCGCATGTAGACACTTCCTCACCGGGAGGCTACCACACAGCACCACTCACCTATTAGGACCCAACCTAACGCAGAAACACATGATCATCTGGTGCCCGGGTCACGCAGGACTCGAGGGCAATGAGAGAGCGGATGGCGCAGCTCGTGCTTTTATCAACCGAGCGGCCGACCACTCTGACGAAAACTCCTTTTTACCACGAGACATCCTTGAGCACCAGCGGTGCGAGCGAAGAAAATACAGTCCACCACACCCTGACCTATCCAGGCAGGACTCTTATGACTGGCGCCGAATACAGACGCACACATTTCCAAACCTTTATTTGAAAAATGCCATTCACCCAACGCTGTACAACGCTCGCTGTCCTTGGTGCGGAGTCCGGCCAACTCTCGCCCATATTACGTGGGACTGCCAGAACAGGCCACGCAAAATTAATACACCAAAAATAGCCGGCAAACTTTCCGGAAGGGAGCAGTGGGAGACTTCGCTCGCCAGCGAGGATCGGGAGATGCAACTAGCGCTCCTCGACGAAGCACGGCGGACCGCTCAAGCCAATGGGGCCCTGGGCTAGGGGCTCCACCCACTCGCTTTCTGCATTTTTTTTTTAATAAACGTTTTCATATATATATCCTGCACTGTCGATGAATGCTTACAAGCGCACGGGTTAAATGCGCGGTCAGCTATAGGAATAAGAACCTGTGCGACATTTCTAGTTCGGTATCTGTTCGTCAATTTTGCAGCAAAGAGCGGGCACTTCCTGGATGTACGTCAGGTACGACTCGGTGCAAACCTCAACGCGCAATGTGAGGTCTTTCTGCGCTGTACGCTGGCAGCCAACAGGCTTGCCGAACTATGGCTCTAGCTGCCGTTTCTACAGGGCCTAGGTGGTGCGCACTACCGAGAGCTCTCCAACGAGACCCGTCCCGTATCCCTGGGGCAGAAGGCCATGTTAACTAGCATATAGGAGCCAGGCCCCAACTGTAGTGAAAGTTTACGCGTTCGTTCATCTGAAGCCAGTTTTTAACGCGACAGCGTTAAGGAGCTCGTGTCGCAGAAAAGCCGGTGTCGTCGGTGTCGGCGTCAGCGGTGTTGGCCGTGAGCGATAAATACCGGGAGGCACTTCATAAATAAAAAACAACTTGCAAGTTGGGCTGGGTGGGAATCGAACTAGGGTCTCCGGAGTGTGAAACGGAGACGCTACCACTCAGCCACGAATTCGATGCTTCAAAGCGGTACAAAAGCGCCTCTAGTGAATGCGGTGTTGCCTTAGAAACGTGCCGTAGAACGTTATACTGCGGTGTATATCGGTAATTATGAGCATGTAACTTACAGAAGTCGCAGTTACGCGAGTAGCGAAGTACGTTTCCGCTACATTTCTCTTGCTGCGCTCTGCGCACACGCAGAGCCATCTTGCGGCAAACACAGAAGACCCCTCCTCGCAATGTGCGGTGCTACCCCGACGCGTGGCGCGCCACTCGCCCGCTTCTCCACTTCGGGCCGTGCGGGGACCGGCACGAGGATGCCCCACTACCCTTGCGTTTAATAAGTTTTCTCGCTCTCTCCCCTTCCAACTTCCAGCGTGCATCACTCGAACCCGCGTGTTTAGGCGACGCGGCTCCTCTTTCCCCTCACAGCGCGATTCTTATGTGCAGCGTCCGATGCGGGACGCCTCTGACGTGATCGCTGCGCCGTAGCGCGTCTGGTGAAAAAGCGTCCCCTGCGATGTGTGCCGAGCTGCTTCGGAGGAGTCATGCGTCTGCGTGGTGCTCCCAAGCGAGACAGAGGACGATCCCATCGAGGCGTCAGGCCCATCGTTTGGCTCGCGTAGATCGTTTCTCCCTCAGAGACACCGATTTCTGTGGTTCGTTCCGCTTGCTCAGGCGCACGTTTCCTTGCCGCGCTGAACACTGCGTTGCTCGGCGCTCACCGCGTGATTGGTGGGTGCAAAGTCCGATGCGGGGTGCCTCATAAGTGATCGCTGCGCCGTAGCGCATTGTCTTACACCCTTTGGCGGGTCGACGGGAACGCTGTCGTGTTCCAGTCTTGAAGGCGAAGCTTAAGCGTCCTCCAATTTTTAACACCAGCGCTTCCGGTGCTGCAAAAGATGCCTGTATCTCACCACTGCGCCACGGTGACGGCAGGCGCGGCGATTAAAGTGTTTGAAGCGTTCTCGCTTTCAGTGCGCTTTGCAGTGGCAGCCAAGGAGGGACCACTGCGTAACTTCGTCTTGACGTGCAGAAAGGTCAACACCTTCACCAACAAGTAACAGGAAGAAGAGAGTTATAAAATAAATCTGCAGGTTATTTACAATAGCTCAGTGACATACAAGATAGCGGGGTGAGTGTTCGCGAACCATGCAGTTTGTGTCGTTATCCTAGGCCCTGTCCTTAGTCTCCGTGACAGCATTAGAGCCACAACCACGATTCTAGAGGCCCGTCATTCAATTGGCAGTGAACTACATTTCTCCCGCTGCTGGCTTTCCAAATGTGGAGCTGAGCCGTCTTAGACGCCCTGGCTAAATGTGACAGAGATTCGTTAGGACGTAAGGATGCTGCGTGACCCCGGCTTAACAGGTATTGAATGCGGTAGCGTCGAAGACCGAAACCAACCTTCGCTGAGATGCCTAGAAGCAGTAGGCAGCCACAAGTGCGTCTTAAAAATGGTACTGTAATCGAATGTGCCTGCGATGGCATTCATATCTATAGAATAACAAGCACGTGTTCTAAAGGAGCGTAATTGTAGTAACCTTCTGCAGCACGACTTGGAAATCGCTTGCATTATGTCAGTTTCTGTGTTTCATCGCGTATAAGAGTCAGGTTTGTAATTTAGGTAAGCAAGCTCAGATGGTAGAACAACACCTCTCCTCCCTGGAAAGGCGTCGGTCCCAGGTTGGAATCCTCGACCAAGACAATTTTTCCCTCAACTGTGAAGCTTTCTTTCCGAGAAACCCATACGAGTTTCCTTTGTATATTTGCGCTACGTTAAGATCGGTGAGAATTTTTCCATTTCAATACTTAGTACTTTTTTATTATGCTCGATGTGTATATTAACATTTTGTCATGTGCAGTCTAAGGTCTGCGATCGTCTCGAATTGTTTTATTCATTTTGCGGTTGCTTATTGCACTGCCTAGTTACTCGAGCCAAGCATCCTGTAAAGCTGTTGCTTAGTAGCTTTTTGTGCTCACGATAACATTTTTTGTCTCATCTATATGATCAATATAAATGCTGAACGAAGCGAAGAAGGGAAGTGATCGTTTTGCGCGACCACCGTCACCTTGGAAAGCCTGGCTTATCGTGGAATATACTGGTACGTTAACTGCACCATGCGTGGATATCGGCCGCACAGCTGCAGCTCGAGCTGCCCAAAAATGCGCGAAATATGTATGAATGCTGTGAGTGGAAGTGGTACCGGTGCGCGCTCAGACGTACTTTCCGGAAAAACGTGGCCGCTAGGTCATCACTCTTTTCTTCGCTCAGTGCGCTCACAAAAAGCGTTCTTATAGCCAGTCAGGACGATTTACATTTCATCTCATCACCATCATGTAGCTAGATAACGCACCTGTAGTATTATATTTGGCGGCTTACCATGCCCACGCCGCTGGTGATGAGGGACCCTCCGGAACCACCGATGCACATTTCTGGCTTTCCGTCCTTGTCGAGTATTATGGTGGGCACCATCGAGGACTGAGGACTTTTTTTTGGCGCGATGAAGTTCACGGTCGAAGGGCCTACGCCGTAAGCGTTGATTTGCCCCGGCGTTGAGAAGTCGTCCATCTCGTCGTTCAGGATGAAGCCAGTGCCGGTGGGCACCACTTGGCTACCGAAACTTGCCGTAGAAAGAAGTAAAAACAATACAAAAAGAAAACGACGCTTTTACATACAACTAAGATAGTCGTTTTTTGTTTTGTTTCGCACAGAAAGAATGCATCATGTGGGTGTATCCGGAACATAGCCGTGCAAGTGTGAATTTTATTGCGACGGATTGTGAGATTGCTCATTTGAAGGCCTTACAACTCTTGATGAACAACAGTTAGAGTTTCACGAATTATTCCTATTATGGCACAGTGAGCTTCCTCAAATGAGACCACTCCTGCTCGGATGAACAAACGCACTTCTGAGCTCCGCCTTTCTGAAGGCTGCGCGCAAGACTAAACTTAGCTCCCATTGGGTCAATCGTTGCGCTACAACGCCGCGATCTATGTGCGCGGTACATGAATGATTGAGTAACGCCTTCTTACCACTACACAACGATATCAATATCAGGGGTGTGAAGACTGTTTACTCATTAGAAAGGTTTCATATTTAAAGTATGATACAGCTGTTGGGTGTCCTATGGTGTAATGCCTATTTGTAAAGGGCCAGTTCTGGTCACAGGCGCTGAGTGCAAATCGGCATCTTTCTTTCTTCTTTTTTACTGACCGAATCTGTTCTGGACTCTGCGTGCCGACCGCGGAGCAGCCACAATCGAGCAAGCGTGAAATTTCTGCAGATAAATTATACAATTGTAGGCTTTAAGACTCATGATGAGTCCAGGCTTGTGTTTCATAGATTATACGCGTATACGTATTATTGGTGGTGTCGGAATTGTTTGCGTTTAATATATGCTGATAGTAAAAGCACGAAGTCTAGAAATGCGTTCCGGTAAAAAAAGGAAGCATCTTGCACGTCAGCAGACAGAACTGAACAAATCGGCACAGCATGCGCCAGCTTGCCATCTGCCGGATGATCGGGAAAAAACTTGCCTTCCTTAGGGCCCATATTAGACAACATTTAAAGCCATGGCTGTTTCACATGCGCATTTCCTGTGAATTAATGCGTATATATTTTCTGTCCTGCTTCAAATAGACATTTGGTGAAACTTAGCGCTTGTGTGTCTTGCCTTCTCCGTCCGTCCGTGTCTAGTTTTCGTGCATTTGCTCTGTCGCAATGTACCAACAAGCCCAAGAAGCTCTCGTCAGGATTAAGTTAGTTTTGGGAAGACAATATTTGTTTTAGCAAAATAGTCCAGTTATTCATAGACGTTCATATTACTGTGCCACGATACATAAGCTGTGTAGATTACGTCCAAAGTCTTGAAGTCCTTTAACCGATTCTGTCTTACTCACATACACAACGTCAGCTCTGAGCATGTTCAAATAGCCTACGCATTCCGGCAGAGGACTGTTGATTTTCTTTTACTCCGAAACTGTTAGACGAACTTACGCAACCTTTTTTCGTGCAACGACCGAGTGTCGTGGCGGGATTGGTACCAAATGTCAGTGAACAGCCAGCGAAGCAACCTGCGTTATATTCCTGAAAATTTCCTTTGAAATACAACATAAGTTATTACAAAAGTTACCTTGCGGATAACTCACTCGAATAGACAACTTCATGCGGTGTTTTTGTAGCCAGATAGCTCGTAACTTTTGTTTGCCATGTCGCGTTTTTACATGCTCAGAGTTTGTACCGCTGCGTCGGTGAAAGGCTGACGGCGTTATCCTGCATCACAGCTTGCGTGGAAGCCTCGAAGTGACCGTAGGACCAAGGCATCGGTGATGAATGATCCCCAAGAAGAGCCGACAAACAGATCTCTAGCGCTTCCGACGAGGGACGCGCCGTTTCGCTTATACAGCTTAGATGTCTTTGATGCGCCAGTTGCTCAGATTGGCATACGTCTGCGATGGTTCTTTAGGGAAGCTCTATGAAGCCTGTGAACCGGTTTAAACTGGTTCGAACGACTGTACCTTCCGTTCGGGAGCTGAACACATGTCTGAAGTGTAGCCCGAAGCGAGCAGCAAAAAAATTCAGTGGCGATTTAGAGGTAAATGCGAGAGATGTGTTTGTATTTCGTCGCACGTCACGTCTTTGAGGTCTCCGATCTATGATTTTAGCCGTGTTTGCCACATTGCAAAGTGTTAATTATTAACTTGAAAATCACAGAAGTGCTAGACAACCCGTATGGCTTCCCTTTGTAGCACTTGCTGCTAACGGGTGGATGTCTGATTTTCCATTATTAATTACCTATCTCCATCTTTCGGGTTTCCGCAGAACCATTACGTCAAAATTACAAAGTGTTGTTCAGGACCTTACTCGACGCGCATCCTGCCTCTACGAGGATCAGCTGACGATGATCGGGAACAGACCGCCCGTCAGCTGCACTCTTATATAGAGAGTTTTACTGCGCAATCATTATTTGCCCCATTACGCGAAAATCCGTCGGCGTGACCGAAGGATGGTGCCGAAAATGGCTGGCGGCCCGAAGAGTAAGAACACGAAACAATCCTCAGACTGATGGCAAACTTCTCAGAGAGGTCCCGGTAAACAAAGTAACGCAAAGTCTCTGAAGAGAAAATTTGGTTCATTTCAGCGTGGGTGGGGATCGAGCCCGGGCGTCCGTGGTGTGAGTCGAGCATGCTTCCCCGGCGCCCCGGCGGCTCCACGGTTCCGGCTGACTAAATCTGTGCCTAGTGCGTGCGTTCGTGAGCACGTTCACGACGTTCGCAGGTCCACGTACGGTATAATGCTTTTGCATTCCCACGTGTAGGCAGCCTCACGTATCTGTGCTGAATTATCTCTATGAATACTTTAGGGAGCGTTTGAAAAAAATTGCCGTTTTGAAATAAAAGTACGGCTCGTTCGGAGGCATGCCGTCAGCACTGGCGACCACTGGGCAACAGGTACTAATTTTTCCCTAATTAACAAAAACGCAATAATTAACTTTTGAACATGTAATTTCAACGGGCTCATCAATATTTGCAAATAGAAGCGAGTTGTCCTTACAAACCATATCGCCTTTTATATCTGGAAAAATATGATTACGCGCGGGACTATGGAGCGACTAATTTCGGCTATCAGAGTTTCAGGCTTTTCCCCGACCGAAACGTAGAAGGTGCATTTGTGGTGTTTTGCAACGTAGATTTCTTCACACACACACACACACACACACACACACACACACACACACACACACACACACACACACACACACACACACACACACACACACACACACACACACACACACACACACACACACACACACACACACACACACACACACACGCACACGCACACGCACACACACGCACACGCACACACACACACACACGCACGCACGCACACACACGCGCGCGCACGCACACACACACACTTCAAAATCTAAAACTGTAGCGTAGCGACAACGAAAAGGTACGGCGGCATTGCATTTGTCGCTAACCCACGCCTGCGCGTGTCAAAAGTCTGCGAAGTCCGTGCCTGGGCACGGCGTGCAGCTTCGTCAAAATAAAGCTGGGGCCGTGATTAGAGCGCCTAGATGGTTTAACGCGATGGCGTTAGAGCGTACGCTCGAAGACAAGCCCACCTGCTTCAAAATATAAACAAATCACAGCTTTTTTTTACTCAGTTATTTCTGGAAAAGCTTCGGTAAATCGGGTATAATGCAAGCTAGTTCTGTTAATTCAAGTTGATGACATCATTGATCCTTACTTGCCGGGGAATGGAAATTCCTTCGTTATATCGGGAACTTCGAAAAATCGGGTTTCGTTAGATCGAGATCGAGCCCGAATGGCGAGACTAGAAATGAAATAGACTTCATACTCTGCGCTAACCCTGGCATCATACAAGATGTAGACGTGCTCGGCAAGGTGCGCTGCAGTGACCATAGGATTGTTAGAACACGAATTAGCCTAGATTTGAGGAGGGAACGGAAAAAAATGGTGCATAAGAAGCCAATCAATGAGTTAGCGATAAGAGGGAAAGAAGAGGAATTCCGGATCCAGCTACAAAACAGGTATTCGGCTTTAACTCAGGAAGAGGACCTCAGCGTTGAAACAATGAACAACAATTGTATGGGCATCATTAAGGAGTGTGCAATAGAAGTCGGTAGTAACTCCGTTAGACGGGATACCAGTAAGCTATCGCAGGAGACGAAAGATCTTATCAAGAAACGCCAATGTATGAAAGCCTCTATCCCTACAGCTAGAATAGGACTGGCAGAACTTTCTAAGTTAATCAACAAGCGTAAGACAGCTGACATAAGGAACTTTAATATGGATAGAATTGAACATGCGCTCAGGAACGGAGGAAGCCTAAACGCAGTGAAGAAGAAACTAGGTATAGGCAAGAATCAGATGTGTGCGTTAAGAGACAAATCCGGCAATATCATTACTAATCTGGGTGAGATCGTTCAAGTGGCTGAGGAGTTCTATAGAGATTAATACAGTACCAGCGGCACCCACGACGATAATGTGAGAGAGAATAGTCTAGAGGAATTTGAAATCCTACAAGTAACGCCGGAAGAAGTAAAGAATGCCTTGGGAGCTATATGCAAAGGGGGAAGGCAGCTGGGGAGGATCGGGTAACAGCAGATTTGTTCAAGGATGGTGGGCACATTGTTCTAGAAAAACTGGCCACCCTGTATACACAATGCCTCATGACCTCGAGCGTATCGGAATCTTAGAAGAACGCTAACATAATCCTAATCCATAAGAAAGAGGAAGCCAAAGACTTGAAAAATTATAGACCGATCAGCTTTCTGTCCGTTGCCTACCAAGTATTTAGTAAGGTAATCGCAAATAGAATCAGGAACACCTTAGACTTCTGTCAACCAAAGGACCAGGCAGCATTCTGTAAACGCTACTCAACAATAGACCATATTCACACTATCAATCAGGTCACAGAGAAATGTGCAGAATATAGCCAACTCTGATATATAGATTTCATTGATTACGAAAAAGCGTTTGATTCAGTCAAAACCTCAGCAGTCATGGAGGCATTTCGGAATCAGGGTGTTGACGAGCCATATGTAGAAATACTGAAAGATATCTATAGCGGCTCCACAGCCACCGTAGTCCTCCATAAAGAAAGAAACAAAATTCCAATAAAGAAAGGCATCAGGCAGGGAGATACGATTTCACCAACGCTATTCACAGCGTCTTTACAGGAGATATTCTGACACCTAGAGTGGGAAGAATTGCGGATAAGAGTTAATAGAGAATACCTTAGTAACTTGCGATTCGCTGATGATATTGCTTTGCTTAGTAACTCAGGGGACCAATCGCAATGCATGCTCACTGACCTGGAGAGGCAAAGCAGAAGGGTGGGTCTAAAAATTAATCTTCAGAAAACTAAAGCAATGTTTAACAGCCTCAGAAGAGAACAGCAGTTTAGAATAGGTAGCGAGGCGCTGGAAGTGTTAAGGGAATACATTTATTTAGGGCTGGTAGTGACCGCGGATCCGGATCACGAGACTGAAATAATCAGAAGAATAAGAATGGGCTGGGGTGCGTTTGGCAGGCATTCTCAAATCATGAACAGAAGGTTGCCACTATCCCTCAAGAGAAAAGTATATAACACCTGTGTCTTACCAGTACTCACGTATGGGGCAGAAACGTGGAGGCTTACGAAAAGGATTCTGCTTAAATTGAGGACGACGCAACGAGCCATGGAAAGAAGAATGATGGGTGTAACGTTAAGGGATAAGAAAAGAGCAGATTGGGTGAGGGAACAAACGCGAGTAAATGACATCTTAGTTGAAATCAAGAAAAATAAATGGGCATTGTCAGGACATGTAAGGAGGGGAGAAGATAACCGACGGGCATTAAGGCTGACGGACTGGATTTCAAGGGAAGGGAAGCGTAGCAGGGGGTGGCAGAAAGTTAGGTGGGCGGATGAGATTAAGAAGTTTGCAGGGACAACATCGGCACAATTAGTACATGACCGGGGTAGTTGGACAAGTATGGGAGGGGCCCTTGCCCTGCAGTGGGCGTAACCAGGCCGGTGATATATATATATATATATATATATACATGTGTGTGTGTGTGTGTGTGTGTGTGTGTGTGTGTGTGTGTGCACAACAACGCCCCTATCCCATCCTGTCTCTCCCATACTTTATACTCTTCAAACCTATATCAATGTATAACCGTCAAGTGGGAATCTGAGCAGCGGATTTTTCGCTAGCTTCCAGTGAAGACGGCAAACACGGAAGGTCCTGCCACGTGACCCACGTGACTTCGCGTGATACTGTCTCTGGATAGGCCCCTTTTGCTATGGCACAGTATCCAGGGTTGTCGCGCCGACTAGAGCGGGCTCATTCTGGAGATAATGTAAACTGCACTTTACACTCTTAAACAAATGTGCACCATTTGGGTCGTACCTTGCCACACAACAATAATCGTCATCTGTCTTGCTTGCGTTTTCTTTCTTGAAAACGATGCGCTCGCTACTTTATTGTCGAGAATGCTTTGTCTTGCTGATAACATGCATGCTGTTCGTGACTTAGAATTACCGCGTTGGCAGCGTTAAAGAAAGGAAATACGGACAAGAGAGATGACGATCATTGTTGTGTGGCAAGGTACGACCCAAAGGGCGTAATTTCGCTTAGGAGTGTACTCGGCGAAAGACCGGCAAGCGGATGCCCCGGACCCTAAGAAAGCAGGTACAGAAATGTATGCTTTAGGCAATCAGTTTTTTTTTTCTTCGTGATGTGTAATTGCTGCAATGAAAACATTTAGATATCATTTGTTTGATCCCTGTGTAATTCTGTAGGAAAAAAGACAAAGCAGCCTGAACACATCTTAAGGGCACTAAAGATGCTAGTGCTGCCCTATGCGTGAGCTAGTCGCCGAGACAACAGCGCGTCCATCGCCAGAACGTCTGGGAGGGTTCGGAAGAAAAGCACCGCTTTAAAAGGTTTCCGTGGGCCACCAATGCGCAACACTTGTTCATCTGGTCCGCCCATGATCACTCAAATGAAAGCTGTGCACGAAAAATGCCTACCACAAGTTCTGTACAGCAAGGCTTTGCGTAAGAATAATTTCAGTTTAAAAGGCCTAAGCTGGAGGCAAAGTTCATCATGGCTTGACTTAAGTCCCAGTGAATTTCACAAACTGGCGAAAAAAAATTATTCTCGATAAGCGACTACAGAGGCCAGAACGACTCCGGTGATGGCATGAAAAGGGATAAACCGCGGAACTAGCTGCTCTTTTGACTCCAGAAACAGTCGCCGCCTGCCATTCGTGTGTGATAAACTGTACCGCTCGTGGACAACTTTCTGTGGCAATAAAGGGAAAGGTACGAGGCGGTGCTTGTACTACATTGGCTTATGTTACATGTGTTACCACGCCAAGCAGTCCGGCAGCATTTTGGCAGCGCTCTTGATGTCGCGGACAAGACGCTGGGGGAATCGATTCAGCTTCCACGCACGACGGCTTTGAGTTTGGCCAGAAGCAGCAGGGAAAAACCAGAAAATAAGCTACGTGGTATGCTTTGGCTTATTTAGTTCTAAATAACATGGTCCTGTTTTCTCTTGCTTAACAGTTTAGGCCCATCAACAGCAAAGATACCGTAGAAAGTAAGACGATTAGCAAAACGTGAACAAGGTGAATGAAGGAGCCAACGTTTCGACAAGTGGACTTGTCGAAACGTTGGCGTACAGATGCAGAGTGGAAAAATAATTTTCGATTCCGAAGCTAGTTTTGTCACGTTTGCAGATGTGAACTTCGTTTGAAAACTCCGTCAGATATGAGAAAATAAATTATCTCCTGTCTAGCAGGCTTGAAAAGCACCAATCCAGACACTTGAAACTTATGCCTGGTGGGACACATTCTAATAAACAATGAAAGGAGTGAATGCACTGCATATGACGACATACTCACACCGAGCAAACATACGCGGCCGTCTAGCCTCCGACTCGTTTCACGAAAACATCTTGCTCATTTTATTCAAGCTTGCCGTGCAATTCCGATCGGAAGTGTTTCAACATGTATGCGATACGTCTTAAGTATCCTTACTTTCTACGGAAAGACGGGGAATGCGGGAGATGGAAATTCAAGACGATGAGCAGAACGTGAACAAGGTGAATGAAGGAGCCAACGTTTCGACAAGTGGACTTGTCGAAACGTTGGCTCCTGCATTCACCTTGTTCACGTTCTGCTCATCGTCTTGAATTTCCATCTCCCGCATTCCCCGTCTTTCCGTAGAAAGTAAGGATACTTAAGACGTATCGCATACATGTTGAAACACTTCCGATCGGAATTGCACGGCAAGCTTGAATAAAATGAGCAAGATGTTTTCGTGAAACGAGTCGGAGGCTAGACGGCCGCGTATGTTTGCTCGGTGTGAGTATGTCGTCATATGCAGTGCATTCACTCCTTTCATTGTTTATTAGAATGTGTCCCACCAGGCATAAGTTTCAAGTGTCTGGATTGGTGCTTTTCAAGCCTGCTAGACAGGAGATAATTTATTTTCTCATATCTGACGGAGTTTTCAAACGAAGTTCACATCTGCAAACGTGACAAAACTAGCTTCGGAATCGAAAATTATTTTTCCACTCTGCATCTGTACGCTCCTTGTGATCATGAAGATGCAAGGAATGAGGTGAAATGAATTTTGAAAACAACAGAGTTCATTAATTAATTTAGTTACCTATTTATTTATTCACAAATACTGCTATTTCAGTTTAGAGACAGCCGAGATGAGTTACATAACTTATGAACACAAAAATGTCAACTAATATGGGTAGGCAGTTCTTTCTGAAATTGATTAGTCGGCAATGAACGCAGAAAACCATGTAAGTTATTTCATAATTCAACAGTGTGTGGAAAAAGAGAGAACTTAAAACAATCTATTATTGGAACGAAAGGATCTATGTTTAATAGGTGAGTACATCGGGTTACTCGCGCAGGAGGTGTGATTAGCGAGGTAGTTAGTCGATAGATCATTAGTCGTTAGTTAGATTGATGTTAGTCGATCCGTGTACGATATTGTGCAGCAGGATTAGATGGTCATACGTGCGACGCAACGAATATGAGTCCAATGATAACGCATGTGCGTGGAATGACGGAGAAAACAAACAGTCGTAACGGCTATAGATAAATCTAACAGCTTTTTTCTGAACGAATCCTAATTTCGAAATATTCTTTATGTCATAAAGCGACTACACTACAGAAGCATACTCTAAAACAGCTCTAATTACTGATTTCTTGGCCATAAGATTGCAAACTTTAGTGTCGTGTTTTAAATTTCGTTTTAGGCACCCTAGCTATCGCAGCGCTTTAGAGAAGATTATATTGATAAGATTATGCCAACTAAGGTTAGTTGTGAAAGTAACTCCGAGGTATTTTAACTTCTTAAGTTTGTTAATACTGTAACCTTGAGTGCTGTACGTGAACTTTAGGGGCTGTTTCTTATTACTAAAAGTGATTACCACAGGTTTGCTGAAGTTAATGCTCATCTTCCATGTGTTACTCCAGTCTGAAAACGATGAAAAAACGTTATTAAGCAGTTATTGATCACGAAGAGCATAAATGTTGGATTAGATCGCGCAATGATCTACGTAGAGACGTATTTGCACTTGTGTGTGTCTGGCAACTTCAATAATGTCATTACCATATATGATAAATAAGAGCGTCCCTAGAACTGAGCCCTGCGGCAACCCTGATATGATCTGAGCTATAGAAGAGGTTTCGCAGTTAAAAGTGACGGATTGGAATTGGAGGTGCAGGTAATCGGATATCTAGTCAATTAGTTTATTACCAGGAAAGACTGCAGCAAATTTTAGGAGTAGTTTTTATGACTTACCATGTGAAATGCTTTTGAGTATTCAATAAAGATAGCATCAAGCTGACCACGGTTATTTAGTGCTGTGGCTATGTCATGCGAGAATTCAAATAACTGCGTTGTTGCGAAAAATCCTGCTCGAAAACCATGCCGCTGTGGAAACAGAACGTTATTTACCGATAAATACTGAATGATGTGCTTATGATGTGCTCGAGATGTTTGCAACACGTGGGCAGCAGCGATATGGGTCTGTAGTTAGTGATTAGCTATTAGTTGCCAGATTTGAAGACAGGATAGATGCTCGCTTGCTTCCAAACCCTAGGAATGATCGATGTCTGGAGGGATTTGTTAAATATATCTGTCAATTACCGGGCGTTCCATTGCGAGTATCACTGTAAAAGTTTGTTTGGCCCTCTGTCAGCCCCAGAACTTTTTATAGTATAAATTATTAGCAATAGGTTGTGGACACCGTTGTGAAACGGAAGTTGTGAATTGGAGCCTTCAAGAGTTAAACCAACAGAGACGAAAGGCCAAGACTTTGTTATCAGAAGCGCTCTTTCTTGTGCGCGCTTTGCCCCCGTAGCGTTTCCTTCATTGCCGCAGAGAGTTGCCTGCTAGTATAGCGGAACCGTGCTCTTTAATTCCCGCCGAAAATAGCACCTCTTGCTCTCGGCAATCATTATCTTCATCTAGCAATGGTACGGACACTTCAACCGTGCTTGTAGCGTTGGCGTCATGTCCTGGCTTTGGACGGCGAAAGCGAATAATAGGTTGCGCACAAACCATTGGCCATGATTTCCAATGTAACTGAATAGCCAAATGATTATTGAAAGTTAATTAAATGAATAATGGGCTTGCAGGCATGTATTTGTTGAACGGAAGATATTTAGGTAGCGTTTGTTCTTTCATTACGTAATTCACATAGAACAAAGCCATGAACTCGAATATTTGAAAGGGAAGTACAGGCGGCTATACGTATAAGTCGGTTTGTCATATGTGCGTCGTCTGCAGTGGATATGGAAAGAGAGATTGTGCAAAGGAAAATGTGCTATTTTTTTCCGGCCCTTTAGAGAGCACGTCTCAGCGCCTGGGGGAAAGGATTGGGAACATAAAGAGGGAACAAGAAAGGGAAGGTCGTCGTGGTCGAAGGCAGGAGACGAGGAACTCGCTCTTCAGCATGCAAAGCTTCAGACGCCCCAAATGTCTCGCGACGCAGCAAGTGCCTCTCAAGGAGCTACAATAGTCCGCGTCCGGCAAAGAACACGCCTCGCAACTTGGTTGCCCGAGAGAACGTGGTCATTGCATCGGCGCCGTTGTGTTTGCGATGAAAGTCGGACCAGCACAAAAACGTGGCAAAAACAAAACAATGAAAGCTATTCGAATTCAAATGGTAGCACAACCCATGGAACATGACTGCCAAAGTAAGCGAACAGCTTATGCGGACAGTAGGAATGGCAGGGATAAACTAACGACAAATACACAATCTGCCGCTGACGTCGATAACGGTGTTTGATGATGGCGTAACACATGATCGTCAGCGTGCTTACGCAGACGGCATGAAAGCGCTACGACGACGACGACGGTGGGACGAAAATGAAATAATGAAAGGGGAGATGATGAAGGTGTCAGGACGACGGTAGCATGACGAAGATGGCATGACCACAATGGAATCACAACAACATGCCGAATATGGCATGATGATGCTGTCACACCTGCGCTTCATTTGCTCGTTTAGTCCGCTGAATCCAGACACTATTCCGACCATTCGCTTTAAGAGCAAATAAGAGTAAGCTATAAAAAAAGAACACTACGTAAAGGACAATGTCTATGCATCGCACCGCTCCTGCTGGTGGCCTTTCCCACTTCGACTTGACGCGTTTGATTGCATCGCTGGCAATACTGCCACCAGTAGATAAGTCTAATATGGCTAGTTACTGAATTATCGATAGGTGTACTCTGCGTCACAAGATAACGCCGCCAACCTGAGTGGTCACATTTATGTTCCTGTTAAGCCAGCATTCCTTGAACGGAATTTACGTGCACGGACATGCTAAAACTCTCTACTGTTGATTCGAATAGCCGGTGTTAGCGCGCGCCATTTCAAGAGCATAATGCTTCGATTTCGTACAGGTAGTTCACCGTGCTCGTTATGGCCACCACGTTGTCGTCCTTGTCCCAGTAGCAAGAATGAGAAGTTCCGCTATCCCTTCGATTTGCGTTGGTCATTCCATAGAAACGGACATCATCATGAGTTCTGGAGTCGTTAATCTTGGCTCTGGACATTTCGGCCGCTTCTTTCGATAAAAGCTCTTCTATCACCTGGAATTGGGGAAGATTTGAAAGTAAATGTATTGCACTTAGCAACAACGGCTACTGAGTATCTAGGTGCATAAAGTTAAGTATTCAGCGCGCAACATTTCTACTTATTTGCATATTAAGGCTGTTGACAACAATAACTGTTCCTGACTGAAAGGTGGAATGATTGAATTAATGCATTGTGGTAATCATATCAAGTACCCAGCTAAGCATTCTTGCATAAATGGCAGAATGAGAGGAGAGAGAGGAATATAAGCTTTTATTTTGAACAGGCGAAAATTTCGCCCTGCAAGGGCAGCTTCCTCGGTCCGGGAAGCCGTCGCCACGAGCCATGCCCCGAGTCCGGCCGATCGGATTACGCTAGTCATCCAGGCTGGGGCTTGAAAGCTGAGCCTCCCACTGCTCTTCGGTGAGGCTTTTGGTGCTTATGGTTCCCTGCGATCCTTTGCATCCCCACACCATGTGTGGTAGAGTGTTTGGTACTTTGCAGAATGCGCATTCGTAGCTGAAAGTGGTGGGCGAGATCCTGTGTAGCAAGGTTGCATGGACGTGACTGTTGGTTTGGATTGTTCGGAGGTTGTCTGCTTCTCAGTTTGTTAGTTTCGGGTGGGGTGGCGTGTTCTTCTATCTAGTCTGTAATGCAAGAGGATGTCAATGTGTTTCTTGGGTGCATGCTGGTTTCCCAGAGATCACTCTTTCAGTAGTGCCCGGTTAGCGTATCCTCGGGCTGAGGCGTTGGCGGCCTCGTTTCCTGCCAGGTGGGTGTGTCCCGGAGTCCAGATGATGTAGGTGCCTGGAAGGTGGCGTGCTGCGGTGCGGCGGAGGAATCGAAGTGTTTGACTAGAAATTCTACCCTTTTGGTTGTTACTGCATGTGGATTAGGAGTCAGTGAAGATAATGGCACCTTTCGTGTACGTCCAGAGGACTAAATCGATTGCAGCCTTTTCTGCCGTGTCAATAACATTTGTTGAAATTGTTGCGCAGGTATATTCAGAAAAGGTAGTATCCATGACGCCGATAGAGTGGGCTTGTCTTCCCGGGTACCTCGCTGCATTGATGCATCTGATGTGCGGGTTTGCTCATTGCGCCTTGCTTAGGGCCCGGACTCTTGCTAGCCGCCGGTCTTTGTGGTAAATAGGGTGAACATTTCACAGGATGGGGGTCACGATTATACATTCGCGGAGGTCTTCCGGGATTGTCTTCTTGATATCTGTTGGTCCTAAGCGTTCTCTCTATATCCCAGCTTTTTCAGGGTTGCACGCCGGGTTTCCGTAAGTCTTAAGCGTTACATTTGGTTGACCGTGCGTTGGCTACGCGGCGTATCATGTATGCCACTTGAGTCACAAAAGTTTCAGTAGTGTTGTGGCCCCTGAGTCGTCTTTCTGGATGAGTCGTCTTCGGTCAAGAATGTCGAAGAAGTGGACTTGAGGCATAGGGACACCGCTAAGAATGTTCTCCGAATCTGGAATTTCACCTATTGGGGGCGTTCCTCAAGTATGGGCTTTAAGCACCAGGAGTTCACATTCATCTGGTGCGCTGAGGAGTCCGCACTTTTTGAACTATGTGAGTGATGGTGAAGTGTACGGCTTCCTGGAGGGCGTCTTGTTGATGTTATGGGGAATCACTTCGAATCCAGATTGTTATATCGCCGGCATACGGAAAGTACGGCATGCGGTGGATTTTATCAAAAATCTATGAGAGTTTTAGCATAGTGATATTAACCCTTTCGGTCCTGGAGGAGAAGCGATATAATTGAGCCTTGCGGGTGCCTTCTTCCGTTACCAGAAATTGTGTTGTCTTGAGGTTTCCCAAGCTGATAGTGGCCATGAGGTTCCTCAAGAATGCTTGGACTTGTATGTTCGTTCCTCACAATCTGTTTACTATAGGTTCCAGAGAATTGCAGCGTGTGAGACATTGTCAAATGCCCCTTTAAAGGGACCCTAAACCACCTCTGGGGCTCGGTGAAATAACATAAGCCGCGGGTAGCATACACTGCTGTGAACATCTCAGCAAAGTTTTTCTGCCGTACGCAGTGCGTGGAGCTCGCAAGCGTATCGCGAAGTCACCTTTCTCTGAAACGCTCTCTTTTCAACATAAAGTCATGTCCTCACTCTCTTCTGGACGCTTTATTTCGTCATCGGATACTTTATTTAGTCATTCCCTTAGACGGCTGCTATTGGCCGATAACTGACATCAAAGTGCAGTAGGCTTCATGGCGTAGATACCGCGGCCGTCACGGGTGCCGCCACGAGTCCACTGGCTCAGCGCACTGCGGCTCGCTGCGGACAACCACCTTTGGCTTATGTTGAGCGCGTCGTAGGAACCAAAGGCGGAAGTCGTGGCGTCTACGTCAACATCAAAAATGAAATTTGAACTGTGCGCCACGGTGAGCTTTAGAAGGCGCAACGTTATAGGCGCGCCCCCTGGGCCGTAGCCTTCCCAGTGCAAGGCATTGAAGAAGCAGCTGGAGCACAGCGGACGCCATGTTTGATCGCCAATAACTCCGCTTCTGCTGAATGCATTCAAGTACTTTTTTGCGGCAAATCATTTCTCAAATAGCCTAATTTCATTTCAAATGCCACTCTCAACTTCGAGAAAGAGTGGTTCAGGGCCCCTTTAACATCAGTTGCAAGGATGGCGCTCTTGCTGTGTTTGTCAAAGTAGTCAGTGGGACTTCTTTGAGTTGGAGGAAGATGTCTCGAGTGGACAGGTGTTGTCGGCAGCAGTAGTGTGTACTGCGGATGTGCGCTTAACACAGGGTAGCAGTAACCAAATGTATTCTTCTTTACTCCTGGTGTAAGTTTTTCACAGGAGTGTAATGGGCAACACGTTTTTTTTTTGTAAATGTTTAAAATGCTTGACAATTGGTTAGAGCAATATTAGCGCTTTATTTGGCTGGTTAAGCTCTGCGCCAGCAGGTGGCTGGACCGTGCAGACCCATTAGGCCGCTCACGTACGTCTACGCTAATGTTCCTTCGTCAGCTTGAGTTTATGCCTCCACGCATCCGTCGAAACGCCCAGCTCACCTGTGGTTAGAATAGCAGCTTGGGCTTGTTGGTTTTCCATCCTGCTAGTAACAGCGCAAAATGTAGACAAGGGACGAGACAAGAAGACACCACAAGCGCTGACTTTCAACAACGTTTATTCCAAAAGAAACACGGCTTCTTATAAACATTGCCCTCACGTGTCGCAGTCACGTGATCACACATCATGTGAAACAAGCACTTTTTTTCCTTTTATACACTCAAGATAGCGGTTGCACGTGCAAAAGCTCAAGTTCTTTTTTTGTCAGTAACAAGGACGGCGTGCTAACGCATTGGTCACGAAGTCTAGTAATCTCGGCCGCCTCAATTATCTCCCGGACCAGCTGGTCATTGTGTTTCTTCAGCACTTCACAGCGTCTAAATTCTGCGGCGCAATCTTTTGAGGGGCAATCCCTGATATGTATGCCAAGATTCCTGTTAGCCTGCTCGACGCTAAGTTTGTGTTCCTTCAGTCTCTCATTTGTGCATCTAGAAGTTTGCCCTACATACCTTTTTCCACATTTCAGAGGTATTGAATACACAACGGCTTCCGTGCACTCCACAAAACGATTCTGGTGATTAGTCGTGCACCCTTCCTGGTTTGTCGGCTCTTCAGCATTGACGCGTCGGCAGAGGCTTTTTAGTTTGTTCGGGGCAGTAAGCACTACATTAACACCAGCTTTGCGCCCAATCTTTTTCAGGCGGTGAGATACGTTGTGCACGTATGGCAGGGCCACGGTCCGTCGTTTTTCTTTCGGCTTCTCGCTACCTGGCTCGCCATGGGCACGCTTGAGTTTTAGGTTCTTGCTCATTTTTTCCGCAACGGACACAAGAAGGTGCGACGGGTAACCAGCCCTAGTAAGCCGGTCAACCTGCCGACGAAAACTTTGTTCCATTGCGTGGATGCACGTGCATCCACGCAATGGAACAAAGTTTTCGTCGGCAGGTTGACCGGCTTACTAGGGCTGGTTACCCGTCGCACCTTCTTGTGTCCGTTGCGGAAAA
Source organism: Dermacentor andersoni (assembly GCF_023375885.2). Taxonomy (NCBI): domain Eukaryota; kingdom Metazoa; phylum Arthropoda; class Arachnida; order Ixodida; family Ixodidae; genus Dermacentor; species Dermacentor andersoni. The sequence continues at coordinate 142,614,916 of NC_092815.1, read as the reverse complement.
AATGAGCAAGAACCTAAAACTCAAGCGTGCCCATGGCGAGCCAGGTAGCGAGAAGCCGAAAGAAAAACGACGGACCGTGGCCCTGCCATACGTGCACAACGTATCTCACCGCCTGAAAAAGATTGGGCGCAAAGCTGGTGTTAATGTAGTGCTTACTGCCCCGAACAAACTAAAAAGCCTCTGCCGACGCGTCAATGCTGAAGAGCCGACAAACCAGGAAGGGTGCACGACTAATCACCAGAATCGTTTTGTGGAGTGCACGGAAGCCGTTGTGTATTCAATACCTCTGAAATGTGGAAAAAGGTATGTAGGGCAAACTTCTAGATGCCCAAATGAGAGACTGAAGGAACACAAACTTTGCGTCGAGCAGGCTAACAGGAATCTTGGCATACATATCAGGGATTGCCCCTCAAAAGATTGCGCCGCAGAATTTAGACGCTGTGAAGTGCTGAAGAAACACAATGACCAGCTGGTCCGGGAGATAATTGAGGCGGCCGAGATTACTAGACTTCGTGACCAATGCGTTAGCACGCCGTCCTTGTTACTGACAAAAAAAGAACTTGAGCTTTTGCACGTGCAACCGCTATCTTGAGTGTATAAAAGGAAAAAAAGTGCTTGTTTCACATGATGTGTGATCACGTGACTGCGACACGTGAGGGCAATGTTTATAAGAAGCCGTGTTTCTTTTGGAATAAACGTTGTTGAAAGTCAGCGCTTGTGGTGTCTTCTTGTCTCGTCCCTTGTCACCTGTGGTTACCGGAATACCAGACACGTTCGGGGCTGCGAGAGAATGCTTGCAACGCGCGCTGCTTCGATAGCTCTCGCTCGGGGTCGACTGCCGAGCAGCTGACGGAGAGTTTGGAAAGGCTTCACGCGCTCGCTACAAGAGAAGCGAAAGTCGGCGACACGACATGCCATCATGACGCAGAGCCAGTGAAGGGGAACTTAGCCCCGATCACTCGGCAAACTAATCTAAAAACGTTGCACTCGGCGAACGAGTTAAGCAGAAAATGCATGACTATGGAGGAGGGCAACTTGTAATCGTCCATAGCTCTCTTAATATGAGATGCTTCACACAAATTGCAGTGCGAATGATTAAATTTAGCTGTACCCTGCGCGTCTGCAAAATTTGTCCGAACCGTTTCAGAGGCACTTTAATCTTCCGAGTGGTTCGTGGGACGGTGCAGTACCATGTGCTCGTAGACATTCCCTGCGCATCGGGTCAGGGATGGAGGGCCCACGCTCCCGAGTCCTGGTGGTTTGTTGGGCTTGAGAATCACGATCACCTCGGCGTGTTTCCACAATTCTGGTACATCTCCTGTCTCCCAGGTGTAGTTTGTATGCTCGAGAAGGTACGTCGTCACCGGTGGGTTTGGTTTGCGTAAGATTTTGTTGTTTTTACTCCTTGCTGGGAGTGGTGTTCCGGGCCAGTTTTCCCAGGGCCGCTTGTTGTTCCGCCTGCGTGAAAAGGTGGTCTGGACTTCTTAAGTACCAAGAGTGGCTGGTTTGGTGTGGAGTTAGCGAAGTGCTGTCGGTGAATTTCTGCTTAATCTAAATCCGGGTTTCTTCTTGCTCTGTTCCATCGTAGCTCTGTATTATTCTAGCAAGGTTCTTGCCAGATTTGAATTTGGACTGTGTGGTGTCGAAGAGACTTCACAATGTTGCAAGATTTACGTGAAGTGAGAGTAGCTTGGAGACAATTGGGAGCAGAATTGGTTCCAATTTCGCCTTCCGAAAAGTTTGGCATATTCTTCGGCCTGCTTGATGATCTTGGCAACGAGCTTCCCGAGGGTTATGGTCGCTTAGCGCAAACAAGGAAGGACGGAAGGGAACGAGGGGAGCCAATGCGGCTTATTAGGGTGTCGATATTTGAAGCGGATTTGTCAAAGTCCATAAAAGAGGTTCTGATAGAAGAAATGTAATGCAGAATTGCATGTCGCTGGGTCAATCGGTTCGTATTGCTCAGTAGATCATAAAAAGATATGGTTAAGGATAACCTACAGACCTGAAGACCTTAAATTTTACGATGTAGGAAAGTTTAAACACTTTAAAGACTCACAAGTTGCATACGCAAACGTAAAGCAGTGCGATAGAACCTAACAGCTTACAATATACGAAAAAAAGAAGTAGAAAAAGAAGAAGAAAACAATCTTTGGAGCGACAAATTTTGACAGATATCAGTTTATGGTGTAGGGCGCCGAAGAAAAAAAAACCAGCTTCATCCCTGCGCCCCATAGGCTGATGTCTCTATGCAAGGTACGCACGAACGGTAAAAAAAATCCATCTGACATGCTCGAAAGAAAACAAAAAAAAAAACGTGTATTTGGCATGCGCGGGAAAGGTTATGAATGAGATCCCGCGCCCATGCCACACTAAGTACATAGAATAAATAGATAATAGCTGCCTAAACGATAATCTTCGCGAACACGACAACAATGTACATAGAAGAGTGCAAGGACTATTAGGGGTGCATTGCCATGATTGCGATTGTAAGCCGGTTTTCAAAGGCCGCACATTGATCGCCAAGCACCCAAACCAGATGACAAGAGAAATTATTCAAGTGACAGAGATTATTTGCTTGATGGATTCTTTGCCTCCGTGCAGCTTCGATAGAGTTGTCACGAAATTAATTATCTATGGCAAAATCTAGAGCTAACAAAGTTGTATTTATAGGCACGCGTTGCACCTGAAAAAATGGCGCAACCCGCGCGTACCGCACGTATCACCGCTTTCATACCGTCCACGTTTGTTTGACGATTCTTTTTTTGCTTTCTTGTTTCTGCGCTTTTCCTAACCGAATGCACCTCATACATCGTCAACGCATGAAAGTGCGCCCTTTTTATCGATGAATTTCAGTTGAAAGTTCGCACTTGTGTTTGTCAAGTCTCCCGTGTTCGTTTTCTAGTTTATGCGCAAGCGCCTAACATCACGGAATGATAAATAACCTCGCCAGAGCTAGTGCTCGGATTTTATCAGCTTCGGCGGTGCTACAGAAGTGCCAGAGGGACAGTGGGCATCCGCCAAATTTTTAGACTAAGCCCTTTCTTCGATTAACACTGCGAAGGACGTTTTGACGAATCATTGCAGAAGCGCCGCTATATAGGAGAATAACTCTCAAATCAGATTAAGTAACGGCATCCGCACACAAAGCGAGTTATGAACGGAATAGTTAGCACGGGGGGCAAATCTACGGCAAAGGGCTTTCTCAAGAACAGTGGCTACGATGTTGGGCTGCTGAGCAGGAAGTGTTGCGAGTGTGATTACAACCACGGCGGCCGCGTTTCGCCGGCGTGCAAAGCAAAAAAAAAAAAAAAGCGCTCGTACACGTACATTTCGGTGGACGTTATAGAAATCCATGTCGTCAAAATTAGCCCGAAGTCCCCCCCCTACTGCGAGCCTCATAATCAGATCGCGGTTTCGACATGCAGAACATCAGAATTTCTTTTAGCTCTGTCAAGGTCAACCGAAGCAAAACTGAGCCATGCAGGTATAGGCCGATGCCGAAGGACGCTTCGACTTAGTCCCGGAATTTCTTTATAGCGCTGTCAGTTAAAGGGAAGGATAAAACAGAACTGACCCCAAAAATGGAGCCGGGAAGTTAACGAAACCGCTCAACCACGCTGCAATAAAACAAAAAGGATATCCCAGTGATACTCCCCAGACCTACCTCTGCGACGCTTGGTTCCATTGTTTCATCTCCAAGAAGCGCTCTCTTAGCGTATGCGAACTTAAGAGCCTCGATGAACCTGCGGGTCAGAAACTGTATTATGTTATCAGCGAGATACTGATACACTTAGTTTTTTAGATATGTTCCAGTGTTTTACGATCGCAGCACTTGATCTGCTTTCGGTAAGCTATAATTACTTCTATGGCTCGCTACAGGACAGAGAGCGGTAACGCTTTCAGCACAATTTTAAAACAGTGCTATTTAGCAAAAACACTGTGTTTTGTAACTTAGTACGGTTATTATTTATTCTATATAGCCCTAAAGACCCTCTCCAAAGAGCGTATTCAGAGACATCGGAACCCTGAGGGGTGCGGCACGGTTGACCGCAGTTTGCGGACATAAGAAGAAAGCGAAGCAACTTTTTTTAACCAGGGGTGAATTTCTCGGTGCTTGAGTATGTGCTTGGAATTAGGATGTTTGCCACTTTAGGATGATGTATGGATCTGGAGTATCTGTTACACTGATGTTCCTTCTCCAATTCATTTACGTGGCAGTTACCTGCCTGTTCCTTTCCAAGTAATTCATATCAGTGTGTGCCATTGGCTGGGTTGAAGCTCGATGTTTATTGTGAACGTGCTTAAACAGTGCATATACACTTATTCACTTTCTGGCACCGAGTATTTGAAACAATAATGTTTTGTTCGACAAACATTCGTACAAGTAAGACTCCGAAAATTATTGAATAACAAGTACAGCATGACATGCGATATTAAATGGTAACTAATTAGGATGTTGTTTGTGGGGTATGCGGTGTTTATAGACGAAAAAGGCAAACGTTCTTTCATGGTTTGCCATATTTATAATTTCAAGGAATTTGAATCGGAGCAAGCTTTGCATAATTTATGAGGCTCTTCTAAATTGTGTCTCCTGCTAACCGTGATGTTTTGTGACCATACACAATTAGCGTTTACTTTATGAAGCAGAAAGCGATGCCGTGAAATATGCTCGTTAATGCGAGGTGACTGATGCAGGTGTTCAGAATCTGCGGTGTTCAACAAACCTGTGGTAGGTCAGAGAGTCATCGCTGAGGGCGTCATCTGGTCCGTCTCTGATCTCATCCACAATGCCCAACATGTAGGCAAGTACCGGACCGCTAGCCGGTGGTCGGACCGAGTACATTGTGCGGCCATCTCTGAACTTCCTCTCGATTGGCTTCGCCCAGCGGACGTTGTATTCCGCAAGGTCTTGCTTTGTTAATATGCCATCTGAAAGCGACGAGTCGATGTCATTGCCTGTTTGAAATATCCGTTTTGTATTTAGACGACGCAATTTTTAAGCAATGATTAAAGCCACCTGTTGTGTGTGTTTTGTTCGTTTGACATTTGTGTCTGTGAGTTTTGCGGCAATCATGTCAGCCCGCAACAAGAAACTAGCACAAGAGCAAGTTCTGTTAAATCAAAGTTTTCGTTTGTGGTTATCACTATACTACTATGCATAATAAATACCTCGGCTTTTGGTGGGCGGGCGGGGTTGGCGAGTGAGCTATATAAAAGCTGCAAAGGCAAGGAGTTCTTGCTGGCAGTAAAGACACGTTCCCAATTGTCAAAACGTTGGCTACAATGTGACTTCCCTTGAAAGTTTACTCCAGATATATTCTTCGCAGTTTGAGTTCTATGACAGAGCCTTTACGCGCGGCCCATCACTTGCTAGTGGTCATTGCAATTCACCTGCGTTAAGCGCGCCAGAATCTGAGCGTAAGATTAGACGTATTCAATAAATGTGCTAAATTGGATAACGAGGTAAAGGAGATACATGCACTGATTTGCCCCTGCAATGCATTTAGGTGAGCAAAGATGACAGGCCATTTCAAATCTGCGAACTTGGTGTTCGACCTAAAGCACGCCGACAACCTTGGAGTAACAAGTGTCATGCTTCTTGCGTGCCAAATGCCCGAGGTTGTGTATGGTGTTGACAAGCTGAAACGCATTCGTAATGACAAGTAGGAACTAATACCCTTTAGTGACCTGCATGCGAGCCGCTCGCTGCGACTGAATAATGCGACACCAATCAAATTACTTTTGTCTTAATTCCGTGGACAATGTATAATTTTCGACATGCCAATATGTGCTTTCTGCAAAAGCCGTAGGTTATCGAATCTGTCTGCTCTGACAGGAACGGTTGTGTGTCCGCCTTAGTGTGACGACGCCGCGTACGCATGCGCAGTTTTTTTCCCGTGATTCCTAACTGTGGATAGGATTGCAGATGTAAAAAAAAAAATTTCACCAAGGAATAGGATACTCCCTAATGCAAAATTTGAGGGCAGCTCTATACGTGTTTTCATTTTGCGATATATAGAGGCAAAGAATTGGAGAGAGAGATGCAACAGAGTGGACGATCGGTCGAAAATTTGATCTGTGGGTCAAGCGCGTCAGCTTTTATACATAACTCGTCGCACGTTCCAGTGTAGTCGTTGGTACCGCGTGGTTTCCAGAAAGTACTACACAGTTCGCGCTGCCTATAGAATCAGATTACAAAACAATCGCAAGCTATGACAATCGAAATAAGCGCGAACGAGACCAAACCAAGTAAACCAAACGAGTGCGAGCGAAAGGTGACGCGAGCAGACGGTATTACGAAACGAGCGGTCCGCCTGAGGCCTCGAGCGGACGGGCGGGCTCACATGACACCAGTTTTTCGCGCGCACGTCACTGAGGGGGGGTGGGGGGTGGGTGTTCTCTCTCACTGGTCTCCACCGTTCACGGCTCGCGTTTCTCATCTCCCGCTCAGACGCTCCCGGACCTTCGAAGCGAGCGGTCGCATCGCCCCTCGATCCGACGACTACGGCTCGCCCGCCACTTCTTGCGCGCGTACGTCTCCGCATTCGACCGCGCTTACGAGCGCAGCCCTTTTCAGGGCTCGCATGACAGGCGGAGGCCCCATCTCATGGGCGACCCTCCGAAGAAACAGCAGAGGAAGAGGCCGACGAAGCAATCTCCTGACTGCACCGATGGCCCGGCGTCCAGACGAGCCCAGCAGCTCCACCCACGTGGCCGGCAGTCACGCCCCGGCAGATCGCCTCCCGCCTTACGTTGGAAGCGGGGGCTGAAAGCTCGCACGCTACGCACGCTCTCGGCGGACTCGGTGAGCTCCGCGGCGTCATGCACGCCTCCTCCAGTGAGCGCGATACCACCCATGCGCGCCCCATCTGCGCTGGATACACCCTTCCGCGCATTTCCTATTGACGCGCTGAAAACTTCTGCCAGCTACCACCACGCTGCGCCGCCCGTTTCAACGGATACTACCGCGGAGGCCCCCACTTCGGCAGCTTCCACCGACGACAGTGCCAGCTGCCCGCCGACAGGCGACACCGACGAGAGTGCCGGCACCTTCTACTTGCCAACCGCAAGTATGATTGGCTCCGACGTTACGTCCTCCCGCACGGACGCGACCGCCTCACCCGCGACAAGTCCTATCCGCCCGGAGAGCCCCTTGCTTTCATCGACGGAAGCCTGCTCGTCGCCTCCGCTCAACACCGCACCAGACGAGAGTCCGTGCGCGACTGCGACGTTGCCTCTCGAGGATGCCGCCGACGGCCCGGCTTCCAACCACAGCCGGCCGAGAACGCCTACCCCAGTTGCGGAAGGATCAGGGCAGCACTTCCTCAGGAAGTCTCCGCTGCCGCCCGCGACCGCTAAGGACTCGCAAGCCTGCCAGCCCGCAGCGGGAAAGTCGAAAAACGCCGCAAGAAGACGACGCCGATTCCGACGGTTCGTCGACTTTGAGGCGCATTCCCCACCCGTTGACGGCGGCGTTACTCACGATACCGCCGTCACTATCCTCTACCGGCCCATCGAGCGCAGAGCCACGTTCCTGGCTCTCTCGCGAGACAGTGTCGCCGCTGACAGTGAGGCGTGTGCGTGTCAACTTCCGTCGCAACGTGGTGGCTGTGGACGTGACACGCGGTGCCGACTCGGCGCCCCTTCTCGAGGTGTGCGTCATTGGTAACGTGGCAGTACGCTCGAAGGCACTCCACAGCAACTCCTGTGTGGGCATCATCTATGGGGTCGACCCTTCTTTCGACGCCCGCACAGTGAGCGAAAACCTGGAGGCACCCGTCGCGGTGCTGTCGTGCTCGCGGAGTGGCACAAGCGTCACCGTCACTTTCGTCGGGAGCGTCGTGCCTCCGAACGTGCGACTCTTCAAGCAGCTACGCGCCGTTCGTGCCCGTCTGCCCCGGCCACTTCAGTGCGACCGCTGCGGCGTCTTCGGCCATGCCGGCGCCACCTGTTTCCGCGACGCCCGCTGCCTCCGCTGCGGTGACTCGCATCCTACAGGAGACTGCCCCGCTGAGAAGCCACGCTGCCTAAATTGCGGTGGTCGACACCTTTCAACAGAGCCGAGCTGTCCCGAGTGGCAGCGCGAGAGGAAGGCGGCCGTGTTGTTGTCTTCGTCTGAGCGGCCCCTCTCGAGGAAAAAAGCGCTTGAGCTGGCCGGCACTACATCGTGCGAGCCGCATACAGCCGCTCCGCCGACGTCTGCTCGCTCGCCGCAGGGTCGATCCTACAGTGACGTCCTTCGTGGCCGCCACACGCAGACGGCCGCCCCTGAGCCATTGCGCGGCAAACAAACCGCTCCGAGCAGCGACCCCAGGGACGCGCTCATAGCCGCTCTCGCGGCTGCACTCCGTGCCCTGCTCGTTCAGTGCCCAGCTATCGACGGCAACGTCCGACAGATGTGCGACGCGGCTCTCGCCGCGCAGGAAGCTCTGCTTCACCACGACTAGGCGCGTCACCGCGCCTCATAAGCGAACGTAAACAACTTGCCCTCGCGCACTGTTTGGGCAGCCGCCGCCGCGTCTCTTTCACCCTTCTTTCAATTCCCTTTCCCTATTGTGCAGCGCGGTTGAGGTGTTCTCACCTGAGAGACAGTTACTGCGCTGCACTTTACCCCAATTTTTCTTCCCTCCAACAAGAATCTCTCTCTCATCTCCCGCTCCGCGTTCGCTCTTTCATCTTTCGCTGTCCTCGTTACCTCGGCTACGCCGCCGACGCTCGCCGCAAGAACGCGCGACTAATGCCCCAACCACTGGCACGCGCCGAAAGCTTCGGCGCGCGCTGGCAAGCGAACGCGTCGCTTCGCTTCGGCTGGAGGGAAAGGGCGTGCAACCACTGGAGAAAAACTCCGTCGCGCGCCGAAGCTCGCTCCTCGGCTCCGGCGCACTGTTGCTGGACTATTCCGTCTTCATCCGTCAAAGTCCGGCCTAAAACAGCCTGCTGTAAACTAAGCTTGAAACAATAAGTTAGTGATCTGTATGTGCTTTTAGATATAAAAAACGTTTGAATAATGAATGTACACCTGCCGCAACAGTTTGTTTTTATTTTTGAAGTAACAATAGGGTACAAAATATCGACATCAGCGCTCGCGCGTCGTCTGTCTGCAAGATCGCTTTGCAAACACCTGCACGACGATGCCATACACCAAAAACTGTTGTACCATTTCATTCTTTGGTAGCTTATTGCACAGCCAACTATGTAAGAATTAGGCGTGCAATGTATAACTGAAAAAATCTGTGTTGGAAATATTGCCACGTCGTAGTGACGGTAAATAAATAGTGCCGGCTCAATCGCAACGATAGCGGCGAGCAATGTCGGCAATCGTAGAAAATCTCATCTGCGGGTCAAGCGCGTCGGTTTGCATACGTCTGTCGTCGAAAGTTACAGCCTATTCGCTGGTGCCCGCGCGCCTTCCAGAAACTACAACACAATTCGTGTCGCGTATGCAACCAGATTAGCAAGGTTCGTCGATAACATTCGCGAAACTTCCGATACGTTCAGGCGCATCCTGCACCGAGCGATAACGTTTAGCAATTTTTAGCCGGTGAAATACGGCAACGGGATACAGATAAAGCATCCGTGTCAATATAATTATGTTTGTTGGTGCATGAGAGAAACGTGAAAAAGTGGGTTCTGAGAAAATCAGCACAACAGAATTGAAACACCTGTAGCACTCACAAAAAAAAAAAAAAACTAGAATAGCTAAAATGTATGTAATTCGTATCTTGTCTCCCCCCAATTCTTGATTCTGCCAAATTGAGCCCATGGAGCACCTCTATTATTCTAGGTTGTTTTGATGCATCAACACCCCATCCGGAGGCCTTCACATTGAGCGTATTGCTACAAAACATTTTCACAGTGTAAGGGCCATGTTCTTTTGTAACTGGTTTCCACATATCAAGTTTGCCTTTCTTTACATTAATGAAATGACATACCATCAGATAATACAAGCTTGAGAATTAGAGGGTTTTAATAGGAGTCTTTCGTTGCCCTTTGCCAAGTCGTACTATTGAAGCACTTATTCGAATGTATGGGAGCAGCTCATTTGCATAGTATAAGAAATATATAAACAGGTTATTTTCACAATTTATACACTTCGTCACCACAAAAAGAAAAATTGCAGTTTATTGTTTTCAGCCTGCTATGATGTTTTGACTGAGAAAGATATATTCAATTTTTTCTGCGAGGCACGGAATAATTGCTGTGGCATATTATTTTATTGCACAACACTGCATACAGTAGCCAGCCATTATTAAAACTCTGAAGAAATCAATAGCACAATGCATATGATCAGGCACATAGCATATTATTGCACTTTCTTAATTCATGCCAGAACGACGACCACAGGCGTCCTTCTCCAACAAGGTCAGCATCCATCGTGCCTCCTTACCATCGGGCTTCACACCCTCAGCACGTTCAACCTCAGCTTTGTGGTGTTTAAAGCAACCTCAAGTGCGTCTTACGGTTCCAGGGATAAGAAAGAAGACCGTCCTGCCTACCTTGGCCTTGAAGCAAGCAGCTCTGGATTGTTTGCACACTTTCTACTTTGATCGAGTCCACATATATACGGATGGTTCTTCCACTCAGACCAGCTCCACCAGCGCAGTGGTTATACCATCACGATCACTAAGCATCCAATACAAGATTTCTCACTTGACAACATCGACCGGTTCGGTGCTTGTTGCCCTCCGAGGTGCCGTTGATTATATTAATAACCAACCAGCTAATCGGTGGGCAATATTCTGCGAATCAAAGGCGGCCTTACAATGTCTTCTGTCATCTCTTCGTCGCGAGTCATGTGAACAACTCGTGTCGGAGATACGAGAAATGCACCATCACGTGATCAAGAAAGGACACGACGTCGTGTTTCAGTGGCTGCCTGGTCATTGCGGTATCTCCAGCAATGACCTCGCTGACGAAGCTGCTAGGAAAGCCCACGAAGGAGCAACCCTTGTTTCTATACCTTTATCACAGACCGACGCAGCCCAACACTTAGGCAAGCTAGCGCACTCTTTTGACATTGGAAAAGTGGCACACACGTGAATTCACTCAACATCGATTGCATTCCCTCGATCCCTCTATGCAACTGCGGCTGTTACCAGGTCTTCTGCGAAAAGAGGAAACAGTGCTGTGCCGCTTACGTTCGGGCGTCGCATTCACCAGTGCATATGCATTTTCGATTGGAATGGCTGATAGCGCCGAGTGCAATGCCTGCGGTGTCGAGGAAACCATAGAACACCTAATGTGCTACTGCCCATCTTTTGAAGATGAAAGGCGAGACCTCTGCAGAGCTCTCAATCAGCAGATGGAAAGCCGTTCACCTTGAACAAGATCTTGGGAACATGGCCGCGCATATCGCAGCTACAAAAGGCCACAAAAGCGCTGCTGCGATGTTTGAAAGATACCGGATTGAGTCATACTCTAGTAGTTGGAGGCACACAGCAGAATTTCAGAAACACAACAGGTGAGTGGAAATCATGCAATATACGGCATGCAATTCCAAGTGCGTGAAGGGCATCTTGTGTAATTATCTATGTGAAGAGAAGCTTAGCATTTTGTCGAAGTACACACCAAGATCTTTCATTTCATCGACCCTAAGGAGTGGAGCATCATGTAGGGTGTATCAAAATTTCACATGGTGCGTTTTGTGCATATAACTTAATGCCATAGTGTTGGAAGCATCTAAGAGTCCTGCTGTGCCTAATTGTGTAGACAGCGTCTCAAAGGGTTAAGCTCTGTGGAGGAAATACCATCAACACCACAAGAAAGGGAAAGTTTAAGGCACTTCATATACTTGGAAACGAGGTTTTCATTGACTGTTAGCATACACTGCGCCAGACTGAGAAGGAAGGTTACTTGAAGCATATTTCACACCATATAGCAAACAGAAATGTTCTGCAAAGGCATCAGCAGTGTTCGAGACAACACCACTATTTTGATGAAGAAGACGTACATCTTTGGCACTCCTTTTAGAAGAGAGTGCCCACAAAGCTCCAGAAATATTTTGAATTATGTGTCACACTGGCTTCAACACAATGTGGTCAAAGTGATGATTCTAATAATAATAATAATAATAATAATAATAATAATAATCTTAGTGGTAACTTGGCACACTAGACTAAAAAGAAGGCTGATGCCTGTATGTTAGAGCATCTGATAACCAGCCATCTAAAGCAGGAATTTGCAGGATGCAGAAGACACTTCCTTCCCCTCCACGTGCACACACACTTGCTCAATAACACAGCACGGCACACACGCACACATTCGACAGGTGCACAACACACAGGAGTGCCAATGAAGTCTGGTTTCAAGGAAGGAGAATCCAAATCGCCAGGGGGGTGGAGAGAAAGCTCTGCATGCCAGATATAATCATGGAGCTGTGGTGTCGGGCCATAGAGGCATGATGAGGGCTCAGGCTGTGCTGACCACTTGTTCAGACGAACTGAAGAAAGATTAGTGCTGTCCAGAGAGACGTCAAAAACCCTGCAGGATAGACTAGTGCAATGTTGCGTTTGTATTGCAGGGTGTGCTACTTGAGGGGTTTGAGGCAACCCTCGAAGGCTGGCATGAGCTTGTGTCAACTGAAAAGACGGGAGTAAAGGGTGCGTGTTGTCCGGCACTGAACAAGCTTAAGTTTGTTAGCGTCGCGAGTTTGGTACGGGAACTATACTGATGAGCAGTACTCAAGTCGCGACAGAATGATAGAAGTGTAGAGTGCTCAGAAAACCTTAGGTCATCAGGGAAGGGAGACACGGGACACAAACCTAAGAATGGGCCGGTGCTTACATACAGTGGTGGTGACATATGCGGAAAAGTTGAGAGAAGAGCTAAATGTTACACCCAGAATGGGAAGGGCCCGAACCGTCTTTATAGAGGTGCCTCCAAGGAAGAAGGTTGGACGTGCAGCAATTTCGTTGTGGCTGATACGCATGGCAGCACGGGGCTATTACAAAGTTTGATATTGTAGGCCCAGTGGTTCACCTTTACGGAATGTATTTATTGTAAGCACATATGCTGTGCATCGGCATATTGTTGTTGTGGAAGTGTTAACTTGTTAATCAAACACATTCTGCGCAGATGCATTAGTAACTTGGTTTTGAGTAGATCTTTGTCCTGACTACAATTTATAGTATCGCAGCAAGAAACATTTTAGTAGAGGCTGAAGGGATTCCAGCAGTTTAAGCATACTGACTGCACAAAACACTGATGACACCTTTTCACCTTCCCCACAATGCACTCACACCATCTACACTTTCCATAAGCAAAAAGTGAGATAAAAAATCAATTATGGTTTCATTGACTCAGTACTTGCTGCTTCTGAAGCGGGCATCGAAGCAATCGTGGTATACGCTGCTACATGCATAGGTCTTGCATGATGCAGGTCCTGCTATGCACTGCACACAGGGCACACGTTGCAAACAGATAATTTATTTTTGCAGTGCTCAACTATAACGACACACTGACTCAAACATGACTGCGTTGTCACGTATGCTTCAGTGCGTCAGTGTTCTTGATTGCTACACGAGCGATTTATGCCCAACTAGCCCAAAAGACGGACGCACTAGAAAAAAGTGAGTGAATGAGTACAGTGAACTTGTACTGAACTGGATTCACATGCCGAATAGAAGAGCGCAGTGTCAGCTGAAACAGGCGGCACGGCTGATTATGTAAGTACTCCCAATAGTTCGGCTACTAGCGTATTTCGCTTTCGGAAGTTATCTTTACCACTGGAAACAGCGCAGAGATTGCCCGTTAAACTTGAGTCAACCGACACCACACGAAACACGCCGCGGTTGACCAACCCAACTTCCACACGGTTCATTCACGACATCACAGGTCACACGAAGTCAAGAGTGCCATATTTTAAATCACTGCAGCACCAAACGGACATGAAAATTCATTTCCTTCGACAGAGTTTCTCAGGTGAGTTCGTTCACTCGCCAGTTACGAACTCGATGGACGCGCTAGGCCTACGCGTAACGTAAACAACATCGGCGATAGGCGAGTGTTGGTTATCCAGACTTCGGAGCTCGTAAACGTGTTTCCATTCGTTTTGAGCACAACAAAATGCACATACAACAAGCACAGACGTTGCGGCAATCGTGATTCGGTTGGCTGTTTTAGCAGACGATCGTACCGAGCCCGGCGGAACCCAGTGGGCAGGTTGGATTAGTCGGCGTCGTTCGAAGTCGCTTCGGATCCACGTCGCACTGCCACAACCCACGGTCGTCGGTCGGTCGGTCGTGTCGTTGTCGGCCCACTATTACAACACTGTCTTTCAGGAACAGTGTCGCGCGCGTCGTGCGTCCAAAAAACTCGGACGATCGTTGGTGCTGGCGTCTTCGCACGGTCGGCCATCAGGCCTAGCAGCCAGAGGCTCCGCAGCCTCCGATTGGTTGACGCCTGCGAGGCGTCGCAGCCTCCCATTGGTGCACGCCGGCGCAGCTTCGCCGCGCGCCGGCAAACTTCTAGCATCGGCAGTAGACATAATCGCTACGCGACGTTCCGCTTCAGCGAGTTCCCGACCGACGCTTTGACGCATTTGACCCTTGGGCGCGCGCCGAAGCTTTCCAGCGCGTGCCAGTGGTTGGGGCATAAGAGTTGCGTTCTAGAAAAAATTAGGCAGAACATATCGCTTATGTTTGCCCATGTAGCGAAGCTTTCATGGTTTTGGAGAACGGTCCACTGAAACACTGACGCATTTCAAAGCCGTGTGGATCATCCTAGGGGACGCAATTCAGAAATGAGAGAGAGAATCTTCTAAAGCCCATTTTATCTGTCTGATGACATCAGTCACCTTTTTTTGATTTGTTAGTAGTTGAGAATGCCTTTCACCGGTCATTTATGAAACGCAGTTGATTTTGCTACTGCTGAGAGATCCCGTTCTGACCATTTCAACGCTTTTGATTTCCTACTATACGCATGCATCGTAAATGATGTGGTGAACAAGGAACACATGTAGTGCAAAACCTTTATTCAATATGCCACAGTCGACTGGGAATGATCAGATATATCAATGAAAATTAACGATGCAGGATATGTGGTCTGAATTAATCCTTGTATAAGCCGATATAAGAGCACATATGACGTCAGTGTGCACCTGCGCAGTCGATAGAAGTTCGGAAAAGAAACGGACGCTAAAGTGCGGGAGCAATGGTAAAAATTAGTTCGCTTTAAGTATCGACATTTATTGCATCCTTTGAGTCACTTGCTGCGATTTGTCATTCTTTGCCGGTTAGTCTCAATGCTTCTATGGGGGGGTGTTATGAAGGCTAGAGTTACTTTATACGCTACCAAAAAAAAAGGAAATATATACAGTAATGCTACACAATTCGAAGAATTGCACCTTTTGGAGTGTATATTTGTCTCGCAACTATAATCGTCATCTGCTTTGTTCGCGTTTCTTTTCTCGAAAACTCAGAGCGCTCACTGGAAATGCGAGTAAGACAGATGACGATTTTTGTTGCGGGACAAGATAAGCCCCAAAGGGTGTAAATTTTTTAAAGACTTTTATTAAGTGTACACACCAAAGATCTTTACGTTTTTTTAACCACTGGCCTTGTTTAAGTTATTTCAGCTCACTTCTTTTTATATATTTCAGCTGCCTAGCATCAGCGAATCCTAGCCCGTCAGCCAATCGTAGTTCTTCAGGAGCATGTTCTTTCTAATGTAGCATCGGCGCCGGTGCAATATTATGCACAGTCAGACTTGCACTGTTTTGCACATTATTAGTTGGAATAAACATTCGCAGCTGCACGCGGAGATGTTTACTACCGATGAAATCGAAGCATTTATTGCAGAGGTGGCGCTCTCGGGTGAAAAAGGAGGGAGACAACTGTTTTGTCCACCTCTCTCCTTCCTGAATATTTAGATCACACTGTTAGCTTCGCCTGAATTGTTTCACCTCGGTGCTGGTTTATCAAAAAACTATATGGCGGGGCGCCAGCCTATCGTGGTAGCTGGAGGCTCCACCGCTCTTTTGAACTGTGGTATATTCCTTGTGGTAGTGTCGGCGGAGAGGTAGAGCCCCTTCCGACTGCCAATCTGTAGGTTCACATTTCGAATCCAGGAGGAGCGGTGCGTGGCGTTTCATTTTCTTCGCTTTATTTCTGCATTAACACATCGGAGAGCATTTCGGGATTACTTCGGCAGACGTCAGAAATATTAGCGTAGTGATAGAATATAAGAGATATCACTACAAACAGAAAGCGTAGTGTGTATTTTGGCTAAACACCTATCGAGAGAACGGGTAAAATTCTAAATAATCATTTTTAAAGCGCAGCTTTCTTCGCCGCTCCTCCGGGCTTTCCGTGCGTTGCTGCTGCCGTTGTGGTGTTGCTAGCGCGCGCCGCTGAGTTTCTTGAAACATCACCAGATGGCGCTGGCTTCCGCGCATCCTTACTTAGTGTATTGAAATATCAAGAGTAGAAAGCAGACCGTTATATGAGGCCTTTCTAGACATTACAGGAGCGCATGACAACGTAGACCGCAACATTTCGTGGCATATTCTGGAAGGGGAAGGCTTAGGCGACGATTGTCTACAGCTTTTGAGAGAGGTTTACCTAGAAAATACAGTTTGCGTCGAATAGAAAGGGATGAGGAGCGAGGATAAAGTTGATATCAACAAGGAGCTGAGGCAGGGGTGCCCTTTAACCCCACTGCTGTTTATCATGTACATGGTGAGGATGGAAGGGCGCTGGAAGGAAGTAATATCGGGTTTAATCTCTCATACAAACAGGCGGGTACAGTAATAGAGCAGCAGCTTCCAGGTTTGTTTTATGTGGACGACATTGTGTTGCTAGCTAACAAGCAAAGTGATTTGCAATGTCTGGCTAATATCTGTGAACAGGAAGGCAATAATATAGGTCTGAAATTTTGTGTTAAAAAATCAGGTGTGATGGTATTCAATAAAAACAGCGAATAGACAGTGACAATACAGGGCCAGGAAATACCTCGCGTGAAAGATTACAAATACCTTGGTATATGGATAAACGAAGGCAGCAGATATATGGAAACATGTCAAAACAGTAACAGTAAAGGGGAAGAGAAATGTGGCCATAATGAAACACAGAATGCTATGGGGATACAATATGTGCGAGGTGCTCCGGGGTATGTGGAAATGTGTAATGGTTCGAGGACTTACATTTGGAAATGCAGTTGTTTGCTTGAAAGCAGGGGTACAAGCAGGACTCGATGGCAACCAAAGGTCAGTGGGACGCCTCGCATTGGGCGCTCACGGAAAGACTACAATTGAAGCTGTGCAGGGTGATATCGGCTGGGCGAGTTTAGAAGTGAGTGAAGCGTACAGTAAAATTAATTATGGAAAACGACTGAGGAATATGGAAGAAAGTAAATGGGCTGGGAGCGTGTTCAGGTATTTGTACAAGAATAACATTGAGTCACAGTGGAACAAAAGAACAAGGAAGCTTACCAGCAAGTATGTGGCCTGTATTGTGAGCAACACAGCAACAAAGAACGTCAAGCGAAAAGTCATAGGAGGCTGATATATCTCATAGGTGGCGGCAATGGAAAAGAAACATGCCATGTGTAACTGCTTGAGGAAAAAACGAAATCAAGAAAGAAACAATTTATGACACCTCAAAGGGAAGCTCATTACTTTTCGAAGCGAGATCAGGATGCCTTAGAACACGCACTTATGAAGCGAAATATAAGAAAGAAGAAAAGCATGTGCTTGCTGCGGTAACGCTAGGGAAACGATGGAGCATGTTTTAATAGAATATGAACATGTCTGCCCCGCGGTCGATTTAGGAATCACTGGCCTGCTTGAGCCACTTGGGTGCAGCGAGAGCAGAAGGAAAGTAAACGTGCGCAATAGACATTAGTAAGAAGCGATCGGAAGATTGGTGGAAGTAAGGAAACGACAAACAACGGAGGCGTACAAAAACAAAGTTCCCAATAGGGGTTCAGAAACTTTGGTTATGCGGATTCATCGCGGTTTCTTTTTCATTTTCTTTTTTTTTCCTTTTTTAACTTAGGTAGGACATTAGGCAATAAAATAACAAGAGCTTGGTGGCACAACCCACCGCTGCGTTCCAAAGGAGGTCACAACATATATCCATCCATCCATCCGTCCGTCCGTCCATGGCGCCTCTGCGGCAATCTTTCACTGTCTGT
This sequence comes from Dermacentor andersoni, assembly GCF_023375885.2. Taxonomy (NCBI): domain Eukaryota; kingdom Metazoa; phylum Arthropoda; class Arachnida; order Ixodida; family Ixodidae; genus Dermacentor; species Dermacentor andersoni. The sequence continues at coordinate 142,596,781 of NC_092815.1, read as the reverse complement.
TGCTTATGGTATGTGCTCTGTGTGCTTTCCTATGCGAAAAAAATGCAGGTGCTAGGCTGTGATAGTGTAAACATTACAATCCTCCATAGCCCGAAGAGAGCGCTTGGAGCTGGCGTCTCAACAGCGTGCTGTTGACGTATGCGGAAGGAGCCGTAAACACGCGCCAGAAAAATGGCTACAAAGAGTGCACTCAGCGTCGAGGACAGCCAGGCACGAAAGAAGTATCACGCAGAACAGGAGTGTTCTGCGTGATAAAAAAAAAGAAGAAAAAAAAGCGACAAAAGAAAAGAAAAGAAAAGGCGGGGCCCGCGACCTATGTGTCACGTGGCCCTCCATCTACGGTATGGGAGAACGCAGGGAAGGAATTTCGCTTGCGGAGGCTACACGGGGGCAAGTAGAGAGAGGGTCCATTTTGACGTGACGCTCGCCTCTTGAATTCATAGGTTCGTGCCACTGAAATATTTCTACGTCGGCTGTTAATGAACCAATTTGAACAATTCTTGCGGTAGAACGCTCCCTATAGGGTACGTAACAACTTTCAGCGTATAACCAAACTTGCTATGCGGCCTGGCGAGGAGCCCTTTGGGAGTGAAAATTTCCTTAGTGCGTACTCGCGCAGCTATTGCCGTCTTCACCATCATTTTTCTTCATAGCTTGCTCTCGTCCTCTTCTGCTTGCGTGGTCATGAGCTCACCTGTTTTACAGAACTTGCTTCACCACTACCATTGGTGGCAACTCACACAGCTTTGTCAATAGTTTACAGAATGAACCTAGTGGTTTGCCCACACTGATAGCATCAGATGGGCCAAGTTTCGCTTCCAAGCTGACAAGTGTCAGTAGTAGCCTCTTAAACTCCAAGCTTACGCTGACAGATCGACGCGTCTGATCGCCTGGTCCTATCACCCTGCCACTTCTGGACAACTAAAACATGCAAGAGGACCTCGCCCCCTCCCCTCCCCCAAAAAATAGAAAAGAAAAAGGAACCATTTGGCTTCATGGAGTACTTTGTATTGGTACTTCGGTGTTTTCCCCGCCAGGTCGGTGTAGGTGGACACTTCACATGTCGGCAATCAAGCCTAGATCACCGTAAAATGTCTTATAGGGTTGTGCGGACAGTTTTCCGAACCGTTGTCGCGCTACTCTTGCGAAATCACGACGTTTCTTTTTCACGCGGAGAGCAAATCTCCTTGAGATTTTTATTCCTCTTTGAAAAAAACGCGACCAAGGAAACACTTGAAATTATTCAAGAGACGCTTATATAGGAGGCGTTGAAGCGTGCACGAAGATTTGGGTAAATTGGGTAAATCTGAAGAGGAGAAATGAGCATTAACGGCTATTTTCGGCCGGCCTTCAACCAGTCGTTCTTACGTGATCGTCGAAAACAATCAACAGAATTAAGAAACCAACGACAGCCGCTGGTACACAATCGACAAGATTTCAGAGGCTGATGGCATGAGTTGGAGCACTTCTGAGCGAGTGCAGATGTGGAAAAGTAGGCGCATGACGTGGTGCCACGATGTTTGTTCCCCGCCTTCTCAGCCCGCACAAAAAGCAAAACAAAGAACACTTGCGTCATTTTGTGCAAGGATTAAAAAAGAAATCACATCGAAAGTCGCCTATACTTTTTATCAAAGATCGTCGCGGGTGCCGAAAATTCGTGCTATGGCCATGAAACCCCGAAACCAAACAAGTTTCGAACCAATTGTGGCCGCTATCTTCATAAAGACCAAAAGAAATGCGACAAGTGCGCTTGTGTGAAGACGGTGGTCATATATTTTTTTTTCTTCTTCGGCGTTTGTGGAACCATGAAACGGGAATTACTTCTTCTTAAAGAGACTGTCAATTAGCAGTTTTACTTGGAAATATAAGGCGATTGAAATAGAACGTGCAAGGAAAGCACGTAGAAAAGTGGAAGGCGGCTTTTTGGTTTCTACATCATGACAGCACCGCAACTCACCCTGCTTTCATTATGTCATGGTATTTAGCCTCTCGGAGATGAACCGGCGTTTCAGACATAACAATATCCATCAGATCGAGCTCCGTGTGATATTGTTCTTTGTGTTCAAACAATAAGATTTAATAAAGTAAGGAGATTTATCACTGTGCACGAGGTGAGCACAGCAGGGACCACTCAATTGACAGCATTAAGCTTGAATGGCTCCATAGTTCTTTCAAACATTGGGAGAAAGGGTTGGGCAACTGCATTACTTTGACAGCAGCTAAGTACTTTTTGTCCTACATGACAGAAATATTTTTCTCTTTTTTTTGTCTTTTTTCGCAGGGGGGGGGGTTCTCTTTATTGTATTGAGGAACGCAAGCTCATCTCCGGCCTCCATTTAGCAGCAGCATTTGCAGCTAGCAGAACACGGACTTATATGCCATTTTACACCTGCAGCTCACTGTTTTGTTTATTACCTCTTCGAAAGTTTTTCTTTCTTTGCAACTGATCTTGCCGGTTCTCTTGTTTTCTTTTTTTTTTTTGCCTATTGCTTCTTCATGTTTCCGTGGCCTATATGTGCAGAGTTTGCCGATATATTAGAAAAAAAATTGATGTTGTTTTAAAGGGCAAAACGTTATGGGGTTCTCTGTACCAAAACCCCCATATAAACACAAGGCACCACGAAGTAGGGGTCTAGGGAACTTTTGACCACATGGGATTCTTTAACGTGCACCTAAATCTAAGTAGACGGATGATTTCGCATTTCGCCCCCATCGATATGCGGCCGCCGTGGCCGCGGTTCGACCCCGCGACCTCGTGCTTAGCAGCTCAACACAAGTAACAACGGCGTGTTTTTTTCAAAGGGCAAGCCGTATGAGGTAGCAGGATGGCTACCTAAGAAATTGCAATTGAGGCTTCGTGCTTCAAAACCAAATGTCGTTGCTATGAAAGCAGAAACTCACAGCCTAATTTGTATACTCACGTCGTGTCGTTCAATCGCTTAAAAAATAAGAGAAACTTCTTATGGGGGCATATAATTTGGAGACTGAAGTTTCAGGAAACTTTTGATGTAAAGTCGTCAAATGGCTCATTGAGGGAAAATTTGGAGGATCCTTAAGCATCGCCTTTAAGAGTGGAACGCGATAGCATTCAAAGGTCTCTGACTGCTTCTCACGCTTCCCGGCAACTGCAGCTTATGTAACCGTAATGTTTACCGGGAAACGCTGGCGGCGAACGCTATAAACAAAGGCGAGCTTTCTGTTAGAAAAACGGCCTCTTGCATGGGCCGCGATGCGGCGGAGGCGAGCGCCATGTCTAGGTGTAGCAAGCAACCGGGCGCACAGCTTTATGGCCTTTGAGATTTGCGCGCGCCGGCACGCGGAAATCTCGGAGGCCATGGCCGTTGTATGAATGGTACAAACGTTGTAAAAGGTAAAAGGGTGGCGATGTATGCTTGTTGGTTGGTCATCATTGAAAGGTATCTTTATAGGGCAACAAAACAAGGACACAAGTAGAAACGAAGACGAAGACAAGCACTAACTATCAACAAGGAAAGTTACTTCCAGGATCGATCATACCTATACCCCCAAACAACCACGTGCACACTATGATATCAACCATGTGAATGCACTTACGTACATGACGGTATGAAAACAGTCTAAAACCGATACAACGGGAAAACACAAGAAAATCTAAATGACATACGGAAAATTCAGTTCAGCCTTTATGCCAGGCGCAAATACTCCAACTATTTCGCGGACTATGACAGGGACGATTTGCTGATGCATTGGTCAGCGGCCGAGAGGATCTGCTCCGTTTCTGTTATTAGTCTTTTGCGTTCGCGCTTATCCCTATCTATAAATGTGGTATCTTCTAGGAGTGGGCGACATGGCCGACATGGTCACATTTCACAATGAAAAGTAAGAAAACCATCGCCTGATACACTGTGACACTTATTTCCGTGCTCTCTTAAGCACTCATTGATGCATCTTCCAGTTTGGCCTATGTAGCATTTACCACATGACAGCGGAATGCGATGGATCACCCTCACCGCGCATCCTACGAATGGATCTTCGTGATTTTTATCACACACCAGCCTTATCGTCCTCATTGGGTTCGTGGTTTTGCATAAGGTGCCCACCTTATTTGGAGCTGAAGAAACAACCCGTACGTTGGCGCGACTTCCAATTTTTTTCAGGCTACGTGATACCTGGTGTACGTACGGAATCACAGCGATTTTCACCTGCTCACGACTGCTAGCTCTGGCATTCTGGCCGAGGCAACCTCTCGAGCGCTCCTGTTTTAGCAACCTCTCCGCCACCGACACCAACACATGGTTCGGATAGCCAGCCTCCTTAAGACGAGCAGACTGCTGCTGGAGACTGGTTTTTATCAGGTGTAGGCATGATTTTATAAGGGAGTTTTTGAAACACATGTTAGTTATGCCCTCTTCACCAACTTCGAATTGGAGAACAGGTTTTTTAGCTCATGGGCTATAAGCCGAGCAGGTCTTACTATCAGTAAAGGTGAATTGAACGTGTAGAAACCGAAGCTTATTGACTGTCGACAGGCACTTCAAAAGTCACGTCAAGAGGTCTCAAACACTCGCGAAAAATCGTAAAGGCATTGGCACATTTTTCTTAGAAAGACATACTAGGGCAATCTAAGAGCACTAAAAAATCGTCGACAAATCTAAAAGCTCCTCGAAAACCTGGTAGCCCTGTGAGGCGTACATACATATGTGCGTATTTAAATTTGCTAAGTAGAGGTTGCTAAGGACGGGAGCTAGACACGACTCTATACAAATGCCTTCCTTCTGCAGATGTGGCCTATTGTTCCACTGTACAAAAGTTGACGACAGGCACAAATGTAAAAATTTTAAAAACCTTTCTACTGAACACGTGCTTCCTGTGAAAACCTGCTGGCGCCGTATTTGTCAATGTAGTCTATCCTTCACACATTGAATAAACCCATTGTGCGGGATGGAGTAGTATAATTACTCAACGTCAGCGGAGAAGGCCTTGAAGCCTTTTTCCGCGTGACACCTAACAAAATCAAGGACTTCGCCAGAACCTTTCACGTGAAACGCCTCATCAATCTCGAGAACGTTCAGCTTTGAAAGCAGGTACATGACAGCTTGCTTCTGCCAGGTGCCCCTTTCGGAAATTACAACTCGAAAAGGAACATCTGCCTTGTGCATCTTAGCATTAGCAAATCCAGTCTCCAGCAGTAATCTGCGCGTCTTAAGGAGGCTGGTTATCCTAACCTTATGTTGGTGTCGGGGGCGGAGAGGTTGCTAAAACAGGAACACTCCAGAGATTGCTCCGGTGAGAATGCCAGAGCTAGCAGTCGTGAGCAGGTGAAAACCACTGTGATTCCGCACGTACACCAGGTATCATATAGCCAGGAAAAAATTGGAAGTCGCGCTAACGTACGGGTTGTTCTTTCAGCTCCAAATAAGCTGGGTACCTTGTGCGAAACCACAAATCCAATGAGGACGAAAAGGCTGGTGTATGATAAGAATCACAAAGATCCGTTCGTAGGATGCACGGTGGGGGTGATCTATCGCATTTCGCTGTCATGTGGTAAATGCTACATAGGCCAAACCGGAAGATGCCTCAACGAGCGCTTAAGAGAGCAGAGAAATAAGTGCCACAGTGTAACAGGCGACGGTTTTCTTGCTTTCCATTGTAAAACGTGTCCATGTCGGCCATGTCGCCCCCCACTTCTAGAAGATACCACTATTATAAATAGGGATAAGCGCGAACGCATAAGACTTAAGCCCCAACCACTGGCACGCGTCGGAAAGCGTCGGCACGCGCCGAAGCCTCAAAAGCGTCAAAAGCGTCGGTCGGGAACACGGCGAAGCGTAACGACGCGCAGCGATTATGTCTACTGCCGATGCTAGAAGTTCGCCGATGCGCGGCGAAGCTGCGCCGGCGTGCACCTATGAGAGGCTGCGACGCGTCGCAGGCGTCAACCAAGCAAAGGCTGCGCAGCCTCCGGCTGCTATGCCTATAATGGCCGCCCAAGCGAAGGCGCTGGCACCAACGATCTTCCGAGTTTTTTGGACGCAAGACGCGCGCGACAGTGTTCCTGAAAGACAGTGTTGTAATAGTAGGCCGACAACGACACGACCGACCGACCGACGACCGTGGTTTGTGGCAGTGCGACGTGGATCCGAAGCGACTTCGAACGACGCCGACTAATCCAACCAGCCCACTGGGTTCCGCCGGGCTCGGTGCGATCGTCTGCTAAAGCAGCCAACCGAATCACGATTGCCGCAACGTCTGTGCTTGTTGTATGTGTATTTTGTTGTGCCCAAAACGAATGAAGACATGTTTACGAGCTCCGAAGTCTGGGCAATCAGCACTCGCCTATCACCGATGTTGTTTACGTTACGCGTTGGCCTAGCGCGTCCATCGAGTTCGTAACTGGCGAGTGAAGGAACCCAGCTGAGAAACTCTGTAGAAGGAAATTAATTTTCAGGTCCGTTTGGTGCTGCAGTGATTTAAAATATGGCACTCCTGACTTCGTGTGATGTGTGATGTGGTGAATGAACCGTGTGGAAGTTGGGTTGGTCAGCCGCGGCGTGTTTCGTGTGGTGTCGGTTGACTCAAGTTTAACGGGCAAGCTCTGCGCTGTTTCCAGTGGTAAAGATAACTTCCGAAAGCGAAATACACTAGTAGCCGAACTATTGGAAGTACTGACATAATCAGCCGTGCCGCCTGTTTCAGCTGACACTGCGCTCTTCTATTCAGCATGTGAATCCAGTTCAGTACAAGTTCACTATACTCATTCACTCACTTCTTTCAAGTGCGTCCGTCTTTTGGGATAGTTGGGGATAAATCGCTCGTGTAGCAATCAAGAACACTGACGCACTGAAGCATACGTGGCAACGCAGTCATGTTTGAGTCAGCGTGTCCTTATAGTTGAGCACTGCAAAATGAAATTATCTGTTTGCAACGTGTCCCTGTGTGCAGTGCATAGCAGGACCTGCATTATGCAAGACCTATGCATGTAGCAGCGTATACCACGATTGCTTCGATGCCCGCTTCAGAAGCAGCAAGTACTGAGTCAATGAAACTGTAATTGATTTTTTATCTCACTTTTTTTATGGAAAGTGTAGATGGTGTGAGTGCATTGTGGGGAAGGTGAAAAGGTGTCATCAGTGTTTTGTGCAGTTGGTATGCTTAAACTGCTGGAATCCCTTCACCTTCTACTAAAATGTTTCTTGCTGCGATACTATAAATTGTAGTCAGGACAAAGATCTACTCAAAACCAAGTTACTAATGCATCTGCGCAGAATGTGTTTGATTAACAAGTTAACACTTCCACAACAACAATATGCCGATGCACAGCATATGTGCTTACAATAAATACATTCCGTAAAGGTGAACCACTGGGCCTACAATATCAAACTTTGTAATAGCCCCGTGCTGCCATGCGTATCAGCCACAACGAAATTGCTGCACGTCCAACCTTCTTCCTTGGAGGCACCTCTATAAAGACGGTTCGGGCCCTTCCCATTCTGGGTGTAACATTTAGCTCTTCTCTCAACTTTTCCGCATATGTCACCACCACTGTATGTAAGCACCGGCCCATTCTTAGGTTTGTGTCCCGTGTCTCCCTTCCCTGATGACCTAAGGTTTTCTGAGCACTCTACACTTCTATCATTCTGTCGCGACTTGAGTACTGCTCATCAGTATAGTTCCCGTACCAAACTCGCGACGCTAACAAACTTAAGCTTGTTCAGTGCCGGACAACACGCACCCTTTACTCCCGTCTTTTCAGTTGTCACAAGCTCATGCCAGCCTTCGACGATTGCCTCAAACCCCTCAAGCAGCACACCCTGCAATACCAGCGCAACATTGCACTAGTCTATACTGCAGGGTGCTTGACGACTCTGGACAGCACTAATCTTTCTTCAGTTCGCCTGAACAAGTGGTCAGCACAGCCTGAGCCCTCATCGCGCCTCTATGGCCCGACACCACAACTCCATGATTATATCTGGCATACAGAGCTTCCTCTCCACTCCCCCTGGCGATTTGGATTCTCCTTCCTTGGAACCAGACTGAACTGGCACTCCTGTGTGTTTTGCACCTGTCGGATGTGTGCGTGTGTGCTGTGCTGTGTTATTGAGCTAGTGTGTGTCACGTGAAGGGGAAGGAAGTGTCTTCTGCATCCTGCAAATTCCTGCTCTAGATGGCTGGTTATCAGATGCTCTAACATACAGGCATCAGCTTTTTTTAGTCTAGTGTGCCAAGTTACCACTAAGATTATTATTATTATTATTATTATTATTATTATCATTATTATTATTATCACTACGACCACATTGATTGTGTCGAAGCCAGCGTGACACATAGTTCAAGATATTTCTGGAGCTTTGTGGGCTCTCTCTTCTAAAACGAGTGCCAAAGCTGTACGTCTTCTTCATGAAAATAGTGGTGTTGTCTCGAACACTGCTGATGCCTTTGCAGAACATTTCTGTTTGCTATATGGTGTGAAATATGCTTCAAGTAGCCTGCCCTCTCAGTCTGGCACAGTGTATGCTATCAGTCAATGAAAACCTTGCTTCCAAGTATATGAAGTGCCGTAAACTTTGCCTTAAACTTTCCCTTTCTTGTAGTGTTGATGGTATTTCTTCCGCAGAGCTTAAGACGTATGGAAGCATACTTGTTCCCCATTCTCACAAGCATCTTCAATAGTTCCCTAAAGTCTAGTACCTTTTTTAGCACTCGGAAGGTAGCATGAACATTGTCCATGCACAAATCAGGTGCTAGATGTGCAGTTACTAACTGCCGACCTATATCGTCCTCTTCAGTGCGTCAGGTGTTTGAATTGATATGGGATTCCTCGCTTTCTGTTAGTGCTAAGAGCATTTTACTAAATGAACAGCATGTCTTTGCGTGCCAACAACTTAAAACTATTTCAAACTGTCAACAGTGTTCACCACAGCATCAACTTCCAAAAAGACATTTTTTTCACTCTCAAACAGGTGTAGAAACAATATGTACTCTTAAACGCTTCCAACACTATGGCATTAAGTTATATGCAGAAAACGCACCATGTGAAATTTTGATATACCCTACGTGATGCTCCACTCCTTAAGGTCGATGAAATGAAAAATCTTGGTGTGTACTTCGACAAAATGCTAAGCTTCTCTTCACATAAATAATTACACAACATGCCATTCACGCTCTTGGAATTGCATGCCGTATATTGCATGATTTCCACTCACCTGTTGTGTTTCTGAAATTCTGCTGTGTGCCTCCAAGTACTAGAGTATGCCTCTGTAGAGGGGGTGCAATGAGCAAATCTAATTCTGACCTCATTGAACGCATCCAGAATAAATTGATATCTATCTTAAAGCACCACTTTTGTCATTCTGGCGACGACAGTTGAGCCTTCTCAAATATACTTCAACTCGCACCTTTAGATTCCAGAATTAATTAATCACACCTTTTGCTCCTGTATAAGGTGGTCCATGACATTATACATTCCTTAAAGCTTCTTGATCATATGCATTTGTTCGTGCCGCAACAGTATACCCGGTAGCATTCCACATTCGTTGCCTGGGCTTGTTACAAGATTGTGCTATTAAGACTCGACTCCAAAACATACTTCAGAGTTCATTTCCTGGGTTTTGTGTATCTGTAAATAATCACGTAGGATTAACTCCCTTTTACTCTTCCTCGTTTCCATTTTTCCCTATTTGTTTCTCTATCTTCCATTTTTTTTTGTCTACTACATTCATGTTTTCTGTACATATTGTCTCACATAGTGCTCGTTAAGTGTACCAGTACAAAGGCTCTCTAGCTGTTCCTGGGCACTACAATAAAAATATGAATGATTGATTATTATCGTAGTATAAAATCGAGCTTTTTAATTATGTACTAGTATACTATTTCAGTGCAGTAGTTTTTCTGCAATTAAAAAAAGGGCATGAATTAAGAAAGTGCAACAATAATATGCTATATGCCTGATCATATGCATTGTGCTATTAATTTCTTCTGAGTTTTAATAATGTCTGACTACTGTATGCAGTGTTGTGCAATAAAATAATATGCCACAGCAATTATTGCGTGCCTCGCAGAACAAATTGAATATATCTTTCTCAGTCAAAACATCATAGCAGGCTGAATACAATAAACTGCAATTTTTCTATTTGTGGTGACGAAGTGTATAAATTGTGAAAATAACCTGTTTATATATTTGTTATACTATGCAAATGAGCTGCTCCCATACATTCGAATAAGCGCTTCAATAGTACGCCTTGGCAAAGGGCAACGAAAGACTCCTATTAAAACCCTCTAGTTCTCAAGCTTGTATTATCTGACGGTATGTCATTTTATTAATGTAAAGAAAGACAAACTTGATATGTGGAAACCAGTTACAATAGAACATGGCCCTTACACTGTGAAAATGTTTTGTAGCAATGCACTCAACACCGCATCCGGATGTGGTGTTGAAACATCAAAACAACCTAGAATAATAGAGGTGCTCCATGGGCTAGATGTGACAGAATCAAGAATTGGGGGGAGACAAGATACGAATTACATACATTTTAGCTATTCTAGTTTTTTTTTTAGTGCTACAGGTGTTTCAATTTTTTTTTGCTGATTTTCCCAGAACCCACTTTTTCACGTTTCTTTCATGCACCAACAAGCATAATTATATTGATACGGATGCTTTATCTGTATCCGGTTACCGTATTTCACTGGCTAAAAAATGTTAAACGTTATCGCTCAGTTCAGGATGCGCCTGAACGCATCGGAGGTTTCGCGAATGTTACGATGGTTCTGTCTGTTGTCGACGAACCTTGCTGATCTGATTGCATACGCGACACGAATTATGTAGTAGTTTCTGGAAGGCGCGCGGGCATCAGCGAATAGGCTGTAATTTTCGAGGACTGACGTATGCAAACCGACGCGCTTGACCCGCAGATGAGATTTTTGACGATTGCCGACATTGCTCACTGCTATCGTTGCGATTGAGTAGGCACTATTTATTTACCGTCGCTACTACGTGGCAATATTTCCAACACAGATTTTTCCAGTTATACCTTGCACGCCTAATTCTTACATAGTTGGCTGTGCAATAAGCTACCAAAAATGAAATGGTACAACAGTTCTTGATAAATGGCATCGTCGTGCGGGTGTTTGCAAAGCGATCTTGCAGACAGACGACGCGCGAGCGCTGATGTAGATATTTTGTGCACTATTGTTACTTCAAAAATAAAAAACAAACTGTTGTGGCAGGCGTATATTCATTACTCAAACGTGTTTTTTATATCTAAAAGCACATACAGATCACTAACTTATTGTTTCAAGCTTAGCTTACAGCAGGCTGTTTTAGGCCGGACTTTGACGGATGAAGACGGAATAGTCCAGCAACAGTGCGCCGCAGCCGAGGAGCGAGCTTCGGCGCGCGTCGGAGCTTTGCTCCAGTGGTTGCGTGCCCTCTTCCTCCGACCAACGCGAAGCGAAGCGTTCGCTTGTCGGCGCGCGCTGAAGCTTGCCGACGCGTGCCAGTGGTTGGAGCATAACAATAGGAACGGAGTAGATCCTGTCGACCGCTGACCAATGCATCACCAAACCGTCCCTGTCATCGTTCGCTGGAGAGTTGGATTATTTGCGCATGGCATAAAGGCTGAACTGGATTTTCCATATGTCATTTAGATTGTCTTGTGTTTTCCTGTTCTGTCGGTTTTAGATTGTTTTCGTAGCGTCATGTACGTAAGTGTATCTTCATGGTCGATATAGTGTGCATGTGGTTGTGTCGGTCGGGGCTGATGTAGACGGCGGAGATTGAGCATTGGTCGAAGACGGCGCAACAGATAGAGCGGAAATGTGGCACTCGTGCGTCGGTGACAACGTGGCAAGAGGCATGCCTCGAGGAACTACTTGTGGGCACTGTCCGAAATTTCGGATGGGAAGACATGTCTGATTGTCTGCAACAGAAATGATGGTGTGTGGGAAGGAGACATTGTGAGAAAGCAGGAGTGAAGTCGCGGGAGTAAGGACGTAGTCTCCGTCAGGTACAGGTGGGCAGGCTAAGACAGGGATGCAGGTTGCTGCAAGAGATGGCAGGCGTATAAAATCCGCGGAACAAAGCTGAGTTGGAGCTTGAGCAGGAAGGTCAATGGGAACAGGTAGGGGTAGGTCAAGTTGTACAACGCCGGCGGAACAGTCAATCAGAGCAGAATGGGCGGCCAGAAAGTCGAGTCCGAGGATCAGATTGTGAGGGCAGCGTTCGAGCACACTAAACAAAACGGACGTGTGGCGACCGGCGACACTGACACGAGCAGTACACATTCCAAGCACAACCGGAGTTCCACCGTCGGCGACCTGGAGCAGTCGAGTCGGAGCAGGAGTCAGTACTTTCTTCAAGCGCGTTCGAAGCTCCGCACTCATAATGGAAATTTGGGCTCCAGTGTCGATGAGTGCTGTAACGGGCAAACCATCCACGTCCACGTCCAGAAGGTTCCGATTAGTAGGCAGGGTCAGCAGAGGAATTTCAGGCCGGTTTTCTAGAGCAGCGTCGCCTCCAGGAGCTGCCCCAGTTAGTTTCCCGTCGGAGAGCGGCGACGGTAAGCTGGGGATGGAGAGCGACGCAGCTGGGGCGAACGGGAGCGGCGACTATGGGGTGATAGCGAGCGGCTGGTCGCGGTGGCTCGAGCGTTGTCAGGTACGACTTCAACCTCGGTGGAGAGTGATGGCGGGCGAGGATTCAGTGGGGAGCGGCGGTAGGAGGGAAAGCTTGGTCGAGAGTGGGCTGGCCAGGAACTTCGACAGTGGCGAGAGATGTGGCCCGCACGTTCACAGTAAAAGCAGATGGGTCTATCGTCATGGGTGCGCCATTCGGCCGGGTTGCGATAGCTCAGATATGGACCGTATTGGCTCCGGTGAACTGGGGCAGAGGCAGCAGACGAAGCAATGTCAGGACGGCTGGCGGAGCAGATGGATGGAAGACCTACATTGGCAAGTTCTTGGTGAATGACCGACTGAATGAGTGACACAAGCGGCTGGGAATCGTCACAGCACTGCGTCACAGGCGTGGCAGGAGACGCTGCTTCGATTTCTCGCCGAACAATACGTACGACGTTCTCGGAGGAGGTGGGCTCACGCGGTGGACAAATGTCTTCGCACGTCGATGAAGCTGCGGTATTAGGTAGACACGTAAACTGTCGAACTATGCGGGAACTAACTCTTCGCGTCTTCAAAGTGGCGACATTCGTTAATGATCTCATTGACAGTTGTGATGTTCTTATAAACAAGCAGGTTAAACGCGTCGTCACGCGATGCCTTTTAAGACGTGGCTGACCTTGTCTGCCTCTGCCCCCATATTGTTATCTACTTTGCGGCAAAGAGCGAGGACGTCCTGGATATACGCCACGTAAGATTCAGTGGACGTCTGTACACGGGTCCCAAGGTCTTTCTTTGCAGCACGTTGGCGGCCGACGGGTTTGTCAAACAAATCTCTAAGCTTCTGTTTGCACTGGTCCAAACTCTTAATCTCTTCTTCATGCGTTTCGAACCAGACCCGTGCTGTTTTCTTGAGGTAGAATATTAGAATATTATATTAGTCAGCATAAGCGTGTTGTCCCACCTGTTGTGTGCGCTGACCCGTTCATAATTCTGTAACCAGTCATCGACGTCAACGTTGTCGATCTCGGAAAACATGCCAGGGTCGCGAGGCTGGGCCAGGATGGCCATCGGTGGCGACGACGGGGCAGTGGTTGAACTCTCTCCTTCGGATGATGTGGCGGCCAGGTTACGTCCACTGCGGAGCTCCGTCTTGCGCAAGTGATTATCCCGCACGTCCACCAATGATGCTACGGGAAGGAAGAAGCGTACGGCTATTTACAGATGGCTTTTAATGGCCGAGCCAACAAGCGTATAGCAGCGATACTGCTAAACTCTGCTTCGTCGTCTCCAAGACCACCATCAGCGTCCTCTTCTTCCCACATTACCGACTGTGACAATATCTTCACTAAAGCCTTTTCAGCTGACTGCTATGTGGTTCGGTTGAGTAGCTGCGTGCTATCAATCTCAAGCGATGGCTAGTGCAGCCGACTATTTCGATCACTAGGATATAGGGAACTCTAAGCTATTTGATAAAACAATAATTTGACAGAGAAACAAAGCATTTCTGCATCTTTTTATGAGATTAGTCACGTTACCAGGGGTTTCCTCCGTTGATTAGTAGGACTAGGTTCTTCTTTTTTCGTTTCTTCTCAGCAATAAGATTTATCTTAAGAAAGTGTCGCAAAGCTAGCATTACTAAATAAATGACTACTTGCTTTTTTATATATTCGACAATTTTCAAATCTTGAGTAATGTGCAGTTCGAATGTTTTCTTAACAAAGCATTGCAATAAGTAAAATGTCGCCACAGAGGGCTGCGGAAATCGCGATGTAACGTCCACTCACGTGAATTACGGACCGCTTGTACGATCTTGTCTGCCAGAGCTCCTTCATAAAAGTAGTTGACACGTTTCTCCATTAGTTCCTCGTAAGTATGTGCAAGGTCAGGATTTTTCAGTATGTCTCCTTTGGTGAGAGGATCGTCACTGCCCGTCTTGAAGTACATGTCCCTGAGTTGAACAGAAAGAAAATTGATTTTGCTCAAATGAATAACAATTACTAAGCAGCGGTGATCTCGTCAAAATTGTCAACACAGGAAGGAGAACGTTCTGGGAAGCGCTCTAAGGTTTAAAAAAAAAGAAGGCCCGTGGAATACGGGAATAGAGGCTTCTAAGCACGAGGTTGCGGGATCGAATCCCGGCCATGGCGGCCGCATTACAATGGGGGCGAAATGGGAAAACACCCGGGTACTTAGACTTAGGTGCACGTTAAAAAAACCCCAGGTGGTTGAAATTCCCGGAGTCCTCCACCACGACGGACGTTGTAACCAGAAAGTAGTTTTGGCACGTAAAAACCCATAATTTTTTATTTAATACGAGAATAGCAAGCACAGACCGTGAAGAAAAGCCAGATTGCCCATCACCGCCTATACAGTGTCATATCACGTGATCCCCTGGCTCCGCATGGTACAGCAGAAAGACTGACAGGACAAGGCTGCATAAACTTCATCAAGACGTGCGGAAATGAATTTATTTCTGCTTCAAGGAAACCTAAGGCATTCTTAGACACATGCTGCTCACGTGCGCACTTTTGGAGGTTTCTATTATCTGACGCATGATTCCGCCTGCGCTCTTTTCTGGCGATAGTACATTTTTCAAACAGTGACCGGCAACCGCAATCACGATGATATGCAGCTTCAGTACATCGTGCAGCTGCAAGCGCAGTGGGTTAGCGTTAACGTTGAGTGTCCCACACTGCGCATGCGCTGTACGTAAACGATGCTGGGGCTCTTACGTACGTACGCTGTTTTCGGGATTTAGCGGTGAACGCTAACGGGCACGCAAGGGGTGAGCATTACCTATACGGCAACATGGCGGCGCAAGTCGAAGCGAGAGCTGTCCGCTTCGGATCTGTCGAGATGTTGGCCTGCACTGCTCGGCTCATTCGTTCCCCACTAATGCTTTAAATTTGCTCTAAATTTCTGTGATGATGCTTTGAAAGCGGTGTACTGGTAACAAATTGGCGTTGCTTCCGAGATACGTTCTCAAGTAGCGGTGCAGTAGGCTTAACGAGAGAGAGTTTGCTGACGCTTTCTGTAACCGCGTCGAGACAGCGCCAAAGCCTGTCTTTCACTCATTCGCCTGACATAGTGAGGCACTTGGCGATTCGGCATTGGATTAGCTCGACATTTCGTAGGGATGTTGCTTTCCTGCATACTTGGTGTTTTTAGGCCTAGATGGCGCCGTATGTTTGCGTCAGCGTTTTGCTCCTTTCCACTATTCCAAGGCTAGTTTGCGCCACGCAGTGCAGCCTTCCTTAGCGTTAGTGTTGCGTCGCACGCTAACGCTAACGCAAGCGTCTTACGCTGCACCAAAAGTCCGCAATGAATGCAAGCTGTCCGTTCACAGCTCTCAAAATTTTATGAGCATGTTGTGTTACCGTGCCCTTCAAGCATCTCCCGCTTTGTCCGATGTGCATTCGGCTACATGAAAGTGGCACTGAATACACAGCAGCCCCGGAACATTAGATAAATTTCTTTCAAACCCTAAATCATCCACTCAAATGGTTTTTCTACATCCATCTTCATGTTTCCTTTCTCTGTAGGGGACACGGCACAGCACATAGTTGCAGGAAACTCTATGTGACAAAGAAGGTGGTCCCGTGCGAGCAGAACATCCAGATGCTGTGTCACCCACTGTGTCTCGCTCTGTACATGCATGCTGCTGCTCGCTGCGCAGCAGTTGCACACAGGACGACCGAGGAGCTGGAGCGAGTGAAAAAGCGCTGCTTGTGACCACGTGAGCACCCAGTGTGCCATGCTGTCCCGACACCTCCCGATAAAGGAAATCTAGACTGATTGCATGACGGCTGTTAGAGCAAATTATTTAGGACGCTCTGAGGTTTTCCAGATTTTTTTTTATTAGAGTTTAGGGGTCGTAGAAGTTTATTTAAAGCTAAAAATAAAAGGTCGAAAATAATAGGTCAGTAATCCTTGAAAAAAATGGCCATTTCTGACGCTATTCAGAAGCAGCAAAAATTTTATTTTATAAATAAATTTACCTAGAAGTTGACTGGTTTAACAGTAACGTTTTGTTCACGTTTGGGCTCAGGGGGAACGCGTATTTACTTCTTTACGCTGTGATTCGAAATACTCTCACCTAATTCTTTTTAATTTGCGAAATTATGTCTCTCTCAGTCTTAGTGCTCCCGAAATTTATTCATCTATCTACAAAGAAGGCAGGGAATTAGAAGCTATTTTTTCTCCACCTGTCAAGCATTTCACGATTTCGCATGAGCGAATCTGAGCTGAAACAGAAATTAGAATACCGGAGATACTTACTTTAAGGTTGGAGCGTCCTTTAGGTGCTCGTGCTCAAGTTGTATGGTCATAGCTAAAAACTTTCCAACTTTTATGCCTTCCCTGGCACGCTTTATAGTGTATTCAAAATGTTCGTTGAACGACTTGTCGCTGAAATACGTGATGAGTTTCTCATAACCGCGAAGTTCTCCCGGCACAGCCACCGACAGTCCACCTGCGCACCACGCACAAAATGAAAAGTAATGATTTTAGCGCAGTATCGCAGAACAGTGAAAATAGGCCTACTTCTATGATAACGTGCCTAAGAAATTCCTGTCATCTAATTTGGTCTTATCGCTCAGCTATCATGCCCAGCACCTAGTTATTCCTCACCCCTAAAGTTAGGTGCACTATCCGAAATTGCCCCGCGATGATACAAACAGCACGGCACGAACTGTGCTCGGCGTCCGCAAAAATTCTCCCCGGCTGGATACACGCGCTTTAATTCCCGCGTATATTGGCTCCGTCTCCAACCACGGTCCTAGCAAGAAGGAAGTGGTGCTTAGCAGGCTTCTGGTGGTGGGTATCCCTTACAACAGCGGTCACCTGCTCTTAGAACTGGCTGCAATTTCCACTGGGTGGAACATGTCCAAAACTGCCCCCTTCCGGTGACTGAAATTCAGTCCTACCACCTGAATCAATCCAAAGCTGGAGAAAATAAGATCACCTGAAAAACGCCAGCTGGAGAGGGGAGAGGATGAAGAGCAAGATAAAAGAGAAGAACAAAAAAATTGCAGTGGCGACATGACCATTGCTTCATTTATTATATGTCTGCAGGCTAACTGCATATTTTGGCGCAGCTCACGAGTGAACGAATATGGGTGACATTTTTCGTGCAAAGTTGCAACGTCCGAGTGGTGTGCAAGAGCTATCAAATCCAAGATGATTCTTCAGTCGACCTCCTTGCGGACACGACAGCGGTTAGCTCCTGGATCTTGTTCTGGATCGGGCTGTCGTGTCTCCCGCGGAACTTGTTAAACGAAGTTCTGCGAAAATAAATAACTCAGTAGCCTTATGCTCGTACTCAACCTGCTGCCAGCTGGTACTCAAACGACTGTTCGAACGTGGAGCGCCGTATGGCGAGAGATCGACAATTCTTCAGGCCATCAATTGCGACGAAACACAGCAACAACTTTCCGAATAGAACACAATGACGCAAGCTCCTTTCTGCCTTCCCACCTAGGAGGAAGCACCCAATCGAAATTTTATGACCAGAAACGCTTGACGGGTCTTCTGATGACCCAGAAGAATTGGTCACTTTACATGAAGGTGCAGCAAAATAGAATGGATGGCTAACCGACCATGAAGGTGTAGCAAAAATGGCACGAATTCTCAATAGTGTAGGGAAGAAAATGGCGTGAATTGCACTTACTAAGGCGTGTTTGCGAACCTAGTGTACGGGGAAATTCATCTTCCTGTCTACACTCAGGAGAAATTATCTCGAACGAAGGGACCAGGCGCTGTTCTAACGTTTTTGGTCTGGTTCTCCAATTTAATACTTTCCTGAGAAGGCAACGACTTATTCGACTTGCTCAATCAGAGTTCCTGTTAGGATCAGTCTTAGTGCTCGTATTTTCCTGCCTAGAGGTTTGCAACTAGATGCCCAAACAGAAGGGCCCAAACCTCTCAAAGCACTACTAGAGCTGCTATAAACCTTTCCTCACTAGTAGTCTGAGCGAACCTGCAAGACTTGTCGAGACCTTCAGGGATAGTCACATTCTCACTCCAGAAACCCGGATGTAATGCAACCCCAACTAACAGAAAGTGTAACTACTAGACTTCGAGTGACCGACTCGGAGCCCGATGATGCGTTGCGATCACCGGCATTGTTCAACCAGACTGAGAAACAAGTACAATCGGAATCCCAATGTCTACCTCAGAGTGGAAACGAGGCCATACTACTTATTTCTTCACGTTTACTCCCCAGAGAAGGCGAAATGAATGAACAGGCGCTGCGAGCTCAAGATCAACGTCAATATCAATACTAAAGAGAGGCAAAGCAAACAGAGAAGAAATATGCTCAGGCAGACCAGTCCTTGAACGAGGCTACGATGGTCGTGAAAAGGAGGCACTACACTCTTTGAAATATTTACGCCCTTTGGGGCGTATCTTGTCCCACAACAATAATCGTCATCTGTCTTGCCCGCGTTTCCTTTCTTTAACGCTGCGAGCCCGGTACTTCCCAGTCACGAACGGCATGCGCGTTATCAGTGTGACGCAGCTTCTCGAAAGGAAAGTAGCGAGCGCCGAGCTTTCAAGAAAGGAAACTCGGGCAAGACAGATAACGATTATTGTTGTGGGACAAGATAAGCCCCAAATGGTGTAAATATTTCTAAGAGTGTATGAACTGATGAGCTTAGGTCTAACATACTAGTCGCAGTACGTAGAAGTTCTTGCCTTGGGGGTTGAAGGCGTCGAATATGACTTTCTTCTCACTAGCCCCAGATATGAAATCTTTGAGAATAAACATTCAGTGGGACGAGGCTGTGTCTGTAAACTCCGATGAAGATAACTACAAATATGTGGCTGTTGCAAAATTTACTCTTTAGCCCAAAAAGTGACACAGTAGACAATCTATCGAGAATTGTTTTGCATGGGAGGCTATCCTCCTGGTACCACCAAGTTCTAAGTATATTTTGAATTACACTGTACTGCTAAAGTACGGGTAAACCCCAAGAATCTAACGAAAGAAAAGACACAGCTGAAAGAGTAGCTGCAGCGCAAGTTAGGCGCAGGTATCATTCGCACATCTGTGTTGCTTTTGGCATCACCAATCACCAATACTGCAAAAGAAGACGGCAGCCTCAGAATGTGCAGATTACAGGGCGATTAAGAGCCAGACGCAGCTGATCCCATCCTCAATGCCTCGAACAGACACCATCATTCAGAAGACGGTTGAGTGCACCTGGTTTTCGAGAATAGATCTGTAACAAAGTGCATCTGGGAAATGCCACTCCAAGAAACCAAGCAATACACCGTCCTTTTGACGCCATTTGACATTTATGAGAATTGTCTTCACTTATGAGAACTGGCTTCAGAAGCTCACGAATTCTGTTCTGAACCCATTTCATGGTCGCTCTGCTATGCGTATGCAGGCGACATCATCGTGCACTGTAGGAGAGAAAAGCATAAAAAAACACCTTGTGTATATTCTCGCTGCCTTATTTGAAGCGATGCTCAAGATAAGATTCAAAAATAATGAGTTTTTTTAAAAATAAAGCATTTTGTGGGGGTCGAATATTAGATGGTACCGCGGAGAACACCAAGAAGAATTCGTGGTGCGCATAACTAAGCTTGTAATACCTCCTAACGCAAATCCGCTTGGCGTGTTTTTTGGACTAGCTGGATATTTTAGAGCGTTTATCCGAGACTACGCTATGAAGACACTGCACTTAACAAGACTGCCTCAAACAGATGTACCGTTCAGATGGACCCAAGAATGCGATAACGCGTACGAAGAGCTGGTGCAGATTTCTTCTGACCATTTCCTTTTGGATTTTTCCCTTCCGTTTGAACTCAACGGAGATGTGTCTTATTATGGAACGGGAGTGGTTCTGTATGAGCGAGATTTCACCCGGACACCCAACCAACACGCTTCGCAGCGGTTGTTTACTTGATATACTGTGGTATTTTCGATCATTCCACAGACCAGACAGTTCTATGGTATTTAGAGCGAGTAACGCCATCAACATTGTCTCAGCTGTAGGCGATGAAACAGGCGCTAGAATACATACTACGACAACTTCAACAACAATGTACAATCTTCACAGATTCAAAAGCATCATTGCAAAGCCTTTACGCGAAAAGCAATAAATCAAGCAATTACATTTTGGTCCAGGATGTAGTATACCTACACGACTTGGGATCTAACGCTGGACATCTACAGCATTTCAGTACCTTCCAGGAAATTACAGTATAACAGGTAGATGCCTCGAGCGTCCAGTCGCGCGGCCATTTTTGTGCATTTGTGGGCTTCTTTCAAGCTCGGAAAAGCGTTCTTGTGGAGCACGTGTTGAGCAGACGGAAAGCTGTATCGGGAGTTTTTCATATTGCTCTACAGTTTTCTTATTGACATTTTTCATATAGCTATAATATTTGGGAAGTTGATCAATTAATTAGGACTGATTATCTAATTCGGCGGAATGAAAAAAATAATTTGAGTATCTCCAAGCGACGGCAAACATTACCATGGTTCTGTCCAGCTACGTGGCATTTGCATATGTATAATATTTGGCTGAAATTACGTGGGACATCCTCTACAATGAGTCAATTCGTTTGCTGTCTAAACTATTCGTTGCATCAGACACTTACCCTACTACTGATAACGTCACACGATCTGCATTTTTTTTTTTTTTTACTTTTCTTCTGCCGACTTCCTTTTAGGGCCTCTCTTCTTCTTCGTCCCATTCACTGCAGAGCAGAATGTAGGCTAAAATACACTGGCTAAACACTCTGAATTTTCACTAAAGAGCTTTCTCTCTCGTTCTTTTAAGAAGGCGCAAGTTAACTGTACAACAACTGAGAAAGCCGCTTTGGCAGTCCTAAAGGCCGTTCGGTTCTTCCGCTCATACTTAGAACGAAATTCAAGTTTTAACTGATTATAAAGCACTCACACACATTTGGACCTTTGCGAAACCTAATGGAAATATAGCACACTGGGTGAACAAGCTTCAGCAATATGCCTGTGAAGGCAGCCATCGCCCAGTGGCTTAAATTAAAGATGCAGACGGTATGTCGAGGTTGGCGGTCACGCCTGTTGTAGTTCACAAAGAAAGGATAAGTAGCGTTAAACTTTGAGGAGGAACTGAAACACTCAAGCCCACGGCGGAGTGGAAAGCTACGGTGCCTCCGACCATGGCATCGAAAATCTTGGACCTCTACCATAGGATCTCTAATTCAAAGGAAAATAACGGATTTTGGAAAACATATATAAAGCTGATGAAGCGGTTTACATGACCCTTATATGAAAGGAGACGAAAAAAGTACGTGTAGTCATGCCACAAACATCACCTGAATAAGGTGAAATTCATGCAATAAAGACAACGAATGATATTGTCAAAACACTCAGGGACACCATTTCAAGTTGCCCGCTTCATCTTGACTGCAGTCAAAATAAGCTCACAAAGATGTCTGTAGGTGTCGAAAAAATGCAAGCGTTCCTTGAATGCGTGGAGGAATGCACAAGAATGCTAATATATCAGGCCAGGAAGAGAGGACGCCAAGGGCGTGAACTTGCTACTCTGCCGCAGAATTCTTGAAAATGTGAAAGTCGTGGTATCCGTTAATTGTTCAGTCTTTCGAAGCCATAAACTACAGAAGTGGGCAGAACGACGTGGTGTAACACTCAGGTTCACTGCCCCGTACCATCCAGCAACTAATAGATTAGCGGAATAAACTATTCAGGACCTGAAGTAATACATCAGCATGTACCCAAGATTTCCACGAGTGATGGAAGTGCTTCGTTAAAGTAGTGGTAGCTCATTACATCTCGAACACAAATGGTCTAAGATAAATACTACTCTTTGTTGCAAATGGGAAGCCAACTGACCTTCCAGTCCATGTGTTCTTGAGAGTAGACAAGATTGTAATACACGCAGAAACTAAGAGGACGATCGAAGCTAACTAGCGTGAAAGAATGAAAATAAGTTGGCAACAAAACACAACGTTACCATTGCTGGAGTTAGGAGACTGTTTTGGTGAGAAAAGAACGACGAAACACCCGCCCTTGTTACGGTTCACTGTGTGCGGCGATGAACGTATGCCAAGCGCCTGAGACTCGACGTGCCTAGTCGTCACGCTGGTCAACATGAAAAGACTTGTCCGTCGCGTGTGTGCGGCGGGATTGTGCACCAGTGCAAATCCTACTTTGGCCTACGTTCAACCTCCCCCCCCCCCCCCCCCCCCCCGCCCCACACACACACGCCGGGGAGTGGTTTCTCTCTGTATTTTTCTGTGTTGGCTTACCAGTGTGCTGACCAGGCTCTCTTTCAGGGAGCAAGAGAGAATGAGGTTTCCCGGATGGTGTAGCGTATAGCGAGGCCAGCGAGACGTCACAATCTTCTCTACCCTTGCAGGCAGGAGCAGGCGCGCCGAACGTTTCTGTACTTTTTGCATTGGAGCGCACTGCTCACCCATAATGCTGCGTTAAACTTCTGTTATTGTTTTTACATCACCTCGTCTTCCCTGCCACACCCTCTCCCACGGTCAATCTGGCTCCAACTCCAAGCAGACGCTGTTGAAGGTCGCCAAAACCCCATCCCATAACAAATGGTACCAGCTCGTAACTCGTGGCAGCATTAAGAGGAAGCTTTAGCTCGGGCCCAAGTCCGACTCGGCCCATTCAAATACATGTAAAACGCAAAAACGTTTTTCTGAGATAACCCTTGAACCAATTTTCATGAAACTTGTTGCATGTGAAAGAGAAAGTTCACTTCTAGTGACTGCTACATGCGGAATTTCGATTAAGAGCCTGAATGTTGATAAAAAGATTTTCAGAAATTCCAAAGTTTGAAAAAAGAAATAGAAGCACGAAGTTTACAAGAATAATAGTTCTGCATCAAGAGCAGATATCGCGGTTCTGTAAGCGGCATACATTAGATAATTGAAAGCGAACACATTTGGTATGTTATTTAATGTCTTACGTGAATTTTTGTACTATTAGATGCAGCTCACAGAATTGTGATATCATTGTTCATTGCTGAGTTAGACTTGTAAATTTCATAGTTTCGTTTTATGAAATTTTCGAATTCTGCCAATTTTTAATAAAACAATAGACGACCTAAATAAAAATTCGAAACAAAAGCACCACTAGACTTAAAATTTTTCTTTTGAATGCAACACATCTCGTCAAACTTGGTGCAGCGGTTTCCAAGAAAAATGAATTCTCCTTTTACATTTATTTAGATAGGAGCACCCGAGCTAAAGCTTCCTCTTGAGGCGTTATGCTTCGAAAGGAAGACAGACTGGGAGCGTTGCTTGCCTACTACCATGTTTGCGTTGTGACCACGCCGCATAAAGCCACCAGTTTTTCGCCAACAGAGCTCGTTTACGGCCGCTCGCTGCGATCGCTGCTGCGTATGCTCCGTGAATCATGGGAAAAGCGCGGGGAAGACCCACTTTGGCGAGTACGTGCTTTAGATACTAGAACGCTCAAGGAAGTCGCAGAAGTCGTCATAAAAGGCTGTCTAAAGCCCAGCGCATGTCCAAGGTGTATTACGACCAGACAGCCATATCCCGTCGATCTGAAGCCGGCACTAAAGCAATGATTCTGCGACCATCGCAGAAAAACAAGCTCGAGGTGCAGTGGGAAGGTGCCGAAAACGTGGTTCAGAAACTGTCTGACACGAACGACGTTATAAGCACGCCTGGAAAGCGGAAGATACAGCGGGTTTGTCACTGTAATCTGTTCAATCCTTACAGGGGAACGGGAAGCAGTTGTATTCATGATGATAAACATTCCCGAAGAGATTCCGGTAGAGCTTCCGGGGCTCGTGTCAGTCACTAACGGAGAGGCTAGGGAACAACTAATTAAGGAACTAGTTTCTAAAGCGCAGCTGGAGCCTGAAGAAATGACAGAGTTGCAGGAAATCTTGCTAGAATTTCCGGACTTTTTTGTAGATAGGCCAGGAAGGACATCGGTTCTTACACACGACATCGAGCTCACTTCTTCGGAGCATTACGGTCAAAGGATTATTGAGTGTCACCGCGCCAACGTGAGATCATGAACGCGGCGGTGGAAAAAAGGTTCACTCCAGAAGTGATCGAGCGTTGTGAGAGCGATCCGCGTCCTTGCATAGATTACCGCCGGGTAAACGCGTTCACTAAAGATCAGGTTTATGCTATACCAAACATCGAGAAAGTTAGTAGCACTCGAATTATTCCTACCCTGGATCTACTTCGAGGCTACTGGCAGGCTCCACTCACAGAGCGGGCTAGCAGATCTTTCGCCTCCATATCTCTGTTGGAAACGTTCCACCATAAGGTCCTAAGCTTCGGTTTGAAAAATACACCGTACTATTTTTCAAGCCTTATGAACAAAGTGTTGCGAGCACAGGAAGAGTTCGCCTTGCTTACTTAGATAATGTCGCGATATGTTCTGCATCCTGGTCGGAGCATATGCAACATCTGAGGGTAGTGTTGGCCTGCTTGCATGAAGCAGGCTCAACGGTCAAGGCACGAAAGTGCCAAATGGCGCAAGCACTAGTGACTTATCTCGGTCACGCAACCGGATAGGGCCGTCGCCGTCCCTCTGAGCTAAAGGTGGCTGCGATACGAGATTTCCCGCAGCCTCGCACGAAGACCGATATCCGATCTTTCTTAGGGGTCACCGGGTACTATCAGCGGTACATCCCTACGCAGGCACGTACCCAGGGGTGGGGGGTGGGGCTGGGCGAATCCCCCCCCCTCGAAATTAAGCGGCATACCCCTCCCTGCCCACGCCACCAATACTTACACACATTTCTAAAGTGCCGCCAAATCAATGTTGAGACTTGACAGCTATTCGGTGGGCAACATTTTGATGCCTCTTTCACTCCTTTTGAATGGCGGTATTTATCGGCATCTCTTGGGGTGTCAAGTCCAGTTTTCTCATAGGTTCGGTGCCCGCGCGATTAACTCGAAATGCGTTCAGTAGTCACCATCACGCGGGTCGCTTTTGCTTCGTTAGTTCAACCTTCTTTTTTTAGACTAATCCAGGGACCAGAAAAGGGATTTGGTTCGTAGTCAGCTGATCTGCATGCTTGAGGAACGAGTTGCAGCCGGAGAAAACGTCAGTTGAGTTTAACTTTCTTTTGCTTCATTATTACCTCGAGTGGCGGCTCCCCGCGACGCTGACAGATCGTCGCAACCATATACCCGCGATGTGAGTTAAATAAAGTAAAAATTAAAATATTGCGACACAGCTTCCATCATCAAACCCTGCAGTAACCTTTAAACCCATAAACAATATGACTGCCACCCGTTACCTCATCTGGTTTTTCCCTAAGTATACAGCACTTTCTGTGCAAAATTGGCGACTGGAAACAAGAGTCGCCAGAAGTTGAGAAATTAAGCCAAGGCAACAGTGGTAGACTACTTCTGGGGCACAACAGATAAATTTTATGGCGTGTGAAATCGCATTACGTCGACATTCTTCAGCTCCCTCTTCGAGCTCCCAATCTCAAGCAGCAGTGACCCAAGTTGGCATCAAAGAGAGCGAGAGAGAACTAAACTTTATTGTTAGACCAGGCTTCTTGAGCCCAAAAGTGGGTGGCCTCCTCAGTCCAGGTAGCCATGGCTCGCTGCCGCCGCCCGAGCCCTGTTCACCAACCGTAGCTGGCTGTCAGGGTCTTGCGTCACCAGCAGAGAGCCTCCCACTGGTCTTCCGATTTTTCCTCTGAATCCGCTTCTTCCTGCATGTGATCGCCTGGTGGTGATGATGACCGTAGTACTTCGCGGTTATTCCTGCACTCCAGCACCATATGGCGCAAGGTGTTGGGCGTGTCCAGCGGACAGAACTTGCAGTCTCGCCCGTAAGTGCCCGGATACATGGCGTGCAGCAGTGTTCCATGCGGGTAGGTTCCAGCCTGGAGTCTTCTCCAGGTTACCGCTTGTTCCCTACTCATCGTCGTATGCGCGGGCGGGTAGCGACGCCTCTGCTTCCTGTAGTGCGCCAGGATATCCAAATACTTCTTGGATATCCGTTCATCATACTCATCACAGTCGTTGGTCCGTGTTCTCTGCGTGTCGGAGATGGCTCGGCGTGCATGATCTTGAGCCGCGGCGTGCGCCGTCTGGTTCCCCGCGAGAAATTCGTGTCCCGGTGTTCAGAGGATTTGTGCTGTTTCTATCTCGGTGTTGAGACTTGAAGTGCTGCCTTTCCGATCCTTCCGTTGACATACCTTCTGCATGCTTCTTGCGAGTCCGTCACCATGGTAACCAGGGTCTTCTTGCACGTTGCGATGACCAGGGCTATGCCCAGCTCTTCCGCTGTGCTCGTTCCCTTGGCACGTATGTTCTTAGCCCTTCTCGTCGACCACGCTGTTTGCAAATCGGTCGTTTGCTCTGTACGCAGCTGCGTCCGTGTATCTCACATTCTCTTCTTTGCTGTTGGTGCGTTCCACTGTGTGGTTGAGCGCTTGTATTCCCATCAGGACGGCAAGGTCGTCGTTTTATTCTGCCTGTTGTCCTTGTCTTGGGTGCGCTGTTACAAACCTTGCCTGTATATCGCCTGTCTCCTTTCCTTGTACTCGGGATGCATGTTTCTGGGAATGGTACTTATGCGTAGCTCGTCTCTGATCTCGTGTAGGATACGCTGGGTGCCTCTCATCCTCGACTTTGTAGCCCAGATCTTGGAGCAGGGCTCTTCCCGTTTTTGCTAGCTTTAGCCTACCCAGTTGGTTGACGTTGTGCGCTTCCACGAGTTCTTCCCACGTGTTGTGAACTCCCATTTTTAGTAGTTTAACTGTGGACGTTGAGCGAGACAGGCCCAACGCAATTTTGTAGGATTTTCTGATGAGGGCGTTTACTTTGTCTCGTTGACTGTTCTCCATGTCAACGTATGGGGTCCCGTAGGTGACGATGCTCGTGAGCAGCGCTTGTATTATTATCGTGCAGTCTTCCTCCTTAAGTCCGCGCTTTTTGCTCATCACTCTTTTGATTAGGTGGGTTATTTGTTGCACTTCTTTCTGAATTTTTTTCAACTCTGCTCCCCCGGCCCCATCCTTTTGAATCAGCAGTCCGAGGATGCGGAGCGTCTTTACCTGCGGAATCCTGATGCCTCCCACCTTTACTTCCGGGTCTGGTATATGCTGCGGTTGTCGGCCTCTTGTGCGCTTTCTTAGCACCAAGAGCTCTGACTTTTCTGGTGCGCACGTCAGTCCACATGCTTCCAGGTACCTCTCCGTTGTGTCAACCGCTTCTTGCAGAGCGTCTTGCTGTTTGCCTGTCGACGCTCCCGTAGTCCAGATGGTGAGGTCGTCAGCATATATTGTGTGACCAATCCCTTCTATTTGCTTCAGTTGTGTGGGTAGCGAGCTCATCGCCAGATTGAATAGCATCGGCGAAATGACGGAGCCTTGTGGCGTTCCCTTTCGCGGTATGTTGAATTTCCCAGAGCGTAAGTTGCCTATCCCCACTGTGGCGGTCCGTTCATTCAGAAAAGCTTTGATGTAATTATATATATTTTTCCCGCAGTTATATATGTTGAGGTGTTGCAGCATGGTTTGTGTGACACGTTGTCGAAAGCCCCTTTCACGTCAAGTGCGAGGATGGCTCTTTTGGTGTGCGTGTCCAGTTTGTCGATGACTTTTTCTTTGATCTGCAGTAACACGTCTTGCATGGACAGGTGAGCTTTAAATCCAAACATGGTGTTGGGGACGTGTCCGTTGTCTTCCAGATGTACGATCATGCGGTTGTGCACCATGTGCTCAGAGTTTTCGAGCACACGAGGTGAGGGATATAGGTCGAAGGTATTGCGCGCTGATGAACTTCGTGGGTTTAGGTATCATGGTCACCTCGGCATGTTTCCATTCCGGTGGTACTTTACCGTGTTCCCAGCACTCGTTGATGTATTTTGAGTGCGTCTACAGAGGGTCCGTCAAGGTTCCGGAGTGTCTTGTTTATTCTGTCTTACCCCGGCGCCGTGTTGCGGGTGAGCTTGCTCAAGGCCCTCTCGATTTCTGCTTCTGTGAAGGGCCGATCCAGTTCTATATTTGGGTTGCCTCGACACTCGTCAAAGTGCGAATCTACAGTTATGTGCCGCTCTGTACCGAAGAACTTCTCCTTCACTTCTTTGATGATGTCTTCCTCTTTCCCCGGGTGGTTGTGTATGAGTCTCTGCACTTTCTGTTTTGTGGCGTTCTTGTTCTCCTTCTTCGATAGGAAAGTGTTGAGTACCGCGCAAGTGCGCTTGCTGCTTAAGGTCCCTTGAAGCTTGTTACATGTTTCGCGCCAGTTCTGTGTTTCAAGTTGTTTAGTACTCTTGCGTTTCCTTGATCCGCTTGGAGATTCGAATTTGGAGTTTCCGGTTGCACTTGTTACGCTGCCAGCGTTTCGCAAGTCACCTTCGCGCCTCCCACAGGTGGTGTAAGTGGGGGTCGACCACGGCGGTGTCTTGCTACAGTTGGATTGTCCTCGTATGCCTCTCGGCTTTTTCCATGACTCCTCTTATTTATATTCCTATGTTGTCTATCGTCGCATTAATGGCGCTCTCGTCTGTGCGAAAGGCCTGCCAGTCCGTGATCTTGGCTTTTCCGATCTTCATCGTCGCTTTGTGGTGCGGGATGATCGTTTGCACAATATAATGGTCGCTACCCAGATTCTCGTCCGTGCAGCTCCACTCATACTGTTTGAGTCCGTGTACGACTGTGAGGTCGGGGCTGGTGTTTCTAGATACTGTTGCCGATGCGCATGGGTATGTGCAGGTCGTTGAGTAGCGTGAGGAGGTTTTGTTGGGCTACGTTGTGCACATCTTCTCCCTTTTTTTTTTTTTTTTGGAGCCGCATATCCCCAGACCGCATGGGGAGCATTAAAATCACCAACAACTATCAGTCCGTTACCCTTGCTCAGCTTCTTCACTTCTCGCATTAGCTTGTCTAGATCCTTTAGGCGGTCCTTTGGCGAGCTGTACACGTTTAACACAAAGAGGCTTTGCTGCTGTTTTTTCTCGGGTACGATTGCGACGAGGGTGTGTTCGAAGCGGTGTTGAATATCGTGTCGTTGAGCGTTGGCCTTCTTGGTCACGATTGCTGCCCTCGTCTTGCCGTCGGTGACGTGAGTGAGGTAACGACTGATTTTAAAGTATTCAGCTTCGGTTTCTTGCAAGGCTATAATATCTGGGTCGAACTGCGTGCAGAATTGTACAAGGTTGTTTCTCTTACTTCGGATGGAATGACAGTTCCATTGCCAAATATTTTGAGCCGTGGGTGTTGCTTGTAGTCATCTTTCTCTTCAGTTAGCCTCGCCATCTTGTTCGCTTAGGGTCTTCATGATCCTGGCTTCTCTCGCAGGGTACTTAGGCTTCTTGGGAGTATTATCTCTTTCTTCTAGCATGTGGATGCATTGACTGAAGTTTTCTCCCGATTTTGTCATTTTGTTCTGTAGGGCCTGAATCTGGTTCTCCATTTCGCTCTTGGGAGATCGGAACCAAGTCTGTATCATCTGGGTTACCGTGTTTTGCATAACCTGTGTTACCGTGGACATTTTGGTATCAAAGAGGTTAATAAAAAGCGGCACTTACCCGGGGATCCAAGTTGGTCCAGCGGTTGGTTTGGAACCCGGTTCCCTCACCACAGTACCCGATGCTCTGCCCATTCGACCATGGACTACCCATCAACCCAAGTTGTCATTAAAGAGGTTAGATAGGGCCAAATATACAGACATACCGTAAACCGGGTGAAGTTTCCAAAGAGTGC
The DNA here is from genome assembly GCF_023375885.2 of Dermacentor andersoni. NCBI lineage: Eukaryota > Metazoa > Arthropoda > Arachnida > Ixodida > Ixodidae > Dermacentor > Dermacentor andersoni. The sequence goes on along the minus strand of NC_092815.1, from coordinate 142,566,503 downwards.
TAACCGCAATAAAAATACAAAAAGTGCCCCCGCAGATCTATACTCCAACAGTAACTCTACTTATCAACGAGGTGATGAAAGATTAAGAGTGGGGTGCTGAAATAGGGCCGGCATTTCCTTTATTGCAAACCTTGACGGCCAGTTGTTTAGATACTATACCGCCGACGGCACCCATAGTTTGTGGAACAAAATTTTTGCAACCAGTTTCGTCTCGCCGTAGTTGTTAGTGGCTATGGTGTTGGGCTGCTAAGCACGAGGTCCCCGGATCGAATCCCGGCCACGGCGGCCGCATTTCGGTGGGGGCGAAATCGGTAACACCTGTGTGCTTAGACTTAGGTGCACAGTTGAGAACTCCATGTGGTGCAGAGTCCCTCGCTGCGAAGTTCTTCATTATCAGATCGTGGTTTTGGCACATAAAACGACATGATTCAATTAATTTAAGCCACATTTGAGTGAATGTGTTTCGTTAGATCTGATTCTCGGCATGGTTGTTCATAATCGACAAGTTCTTGACAGAAGGTTTTTTTAAGCCTTTAAAACATTCTTCGCTTAAGAAGTGATAACACTATTCCGCTTGTTATGTGCCGCTATCCCTATTGAAAAAAATGGGCCGCATAACTTGATGGTATATACCTGTTGAGGAGCAAAAGCACAAGACTTAATATAGAAATCGCACCAGGAACGCTTTACAAGTTCTTATCACTTGCTTATATAAAGAAACGTCCTTGCCTCGGTCCCGGATTTAAAGGCTAATATATATAAGCCTGTACGCGAACCGCCGACGTAGCGCGCGTAAGCGCACCTTGGTCCCATAACTTACACCTTTGTTGCGTAAATCTTACATGAAACCGGAAGATATAATGTCCACTCACAGGTACCTTTAAATCACACCGACCTACTAAGGAAATCGCGCATTTTATTCAGTGGCTACATTAATTTGCTTGATTTTCTATGATTTAGCCATTCGGAATATGCCTCTTGGTGTATGGTTTAGTTATTGCTCCATAATTATGGCCACTGTGACAAAAGGGATATAGAAGCCTTTTACGCATTTACACATATGGCAAATGCGATATAGAAGTTGTGGCATTTGCAACGCATAAACGATCATTGCAACAGATTACGCGTTTCACGTTGCACGGAATGAAAACAAACAGAATTCTATATATGGGCATTAGTTCTTCATTATTCCCTTACCCGCGTCACAATATTTTCGCTACACGTAAACTGCAACATAGGCGTTGGATCCGCATGTTTCTTTTGTAAAGTGAAGCTTTCTTTGCCTATATTCGCGGGTTTGTCATGGCTGCTATAGGCCGTTGGCTACCGGTCGCTATCTGGAGGGGTGTATTTATGAGTGCGCGAAGATGTCCTTTAGATCGTAGCTCTTAGGCGCCCGTTCCTGCTGTGAGCGTCGGCGGGTGCCTCGTAACCGATCGAACGAACACAGCGAAGGATGAAAGCGAACGCGGAGCGCCGCGGGACATGAAAGCCGGTGATAGCGAAGACAGCGCGAGAAAAGCGGAGAAGGAAGGTGCAGCGAAACCATGAGTCAGAAAGCGGAAGAGGAGGATATGGCGAAAGCATGAGAAAAAAAAAGTGTAGTGCCACGCAAGACCGGCTTTGCGGAGACGATGGCTACGAGATGGCGCCGGAGTAGCGCGCGTCGTCTGTACGGAAACAAAGCGCTTCTTTAGTGGGGGTCTGTCTGCGGCGGCTTCTGTGAATAGCGCACACGTGTCACCCGCGCGCCGCCTCTCGTGATCTCCCGATTAGCGAGACAGTCGCGCCACATTTCGCTCCGTTTGCAACGTGCCGCTCGAGACAGATTGTTCGCGCCAGCGAATATCGCGAAACGAAACTGCGTATATAACTCCACTCAAATTTCGCATTAAGGAGTATCGTAGTCGTCGATGATTTTTTCCCAATGTAAGCCAAATCCATCCAAACAAATTTCAATAAAAAGAGCAAGTTTGCTGTAAGCCCATCTCGTAATTGTATTCAGTATATTTCGTGAGTCAATAATGATACAAGTAAACAAAGCTACTACAGAGTCAGAACCATCATCATCAGTCTGGTTACACCCACTGCAGGGCAAAGGCCTCTCCCATACTACTCCAACAGCCCCGGTCATGTACTAATTGTGGCCATGTCGTCCTTGCAAACTTCTTAATCTCATCCGCCCACCTAACTTTCTGCCGCCCACTGCTACGCTTCCCTTCCCTTGGAATCCATTCCGTAATCATTAAAAACCATCGGTTATCTTCCCTCCTCATTACATGTTCTGCCCATGCCCATTTCTTTTTCTTGATTTCAACTAAGATGTCATTAACTCGCGTTTGTTCCCTCACCCAATCTGCTCTTTTCTTATCCCTTAACATTACACCCATCATTCTTCTTTCCATAGCTCGTTGCGTCGTCCTCAATTTAAGTAGAACCCTTTTCGTAAGCCTCCAGGTTTCTGCCGCGTAGGTGAGTACAGAAATAAATACTATGTGGATATTTTTGTAATAAATCAAGCTTTAAGATTGGATTTGGCTCTTATAGAGATAAAGTAGTACTTATGGCTCTTTTTCTGTTGAATAGTTTGATACAAAGTTTCATACATGTCATGCAAATTGCAAAAGAATAAAAACATTGGCGAAGAAGCTTGTATCTGACGTTCTTCATACAAAAGACAGACAGACAGACAGACAGACAGACAGACAGACAGACAGACAGACAGACAGACAGACAGACAGAGAACTTTATTTACATGGTCCTGAGAAGCTTTGCCCTAGGACATACAAGGAAAATTTCTTTTTAGTGCGCAAACGCAGAAGGAAGGAAGGATGGAAGAAGGCGAAATGGGGATAGAGCGCGCACCAACAACCAAACTTATTATTCAGATGGCGGGACTATAAGTAGAAACGGAGAGGGCGGGGGAGGAATAGGAGGGTGTGAATGAACTGCCTAGGCACATGTGCAAAAACACGCATCATCTGAAAAGATACTCAAATTAATTATCTATTACGTTAATAGAAGGCGCACTCACAGATTTCTTTTCACCTGCACTGCGAATGAGAAAGGCCTCATAAATTTCACGTGACTTTTTGTCAATGCATTTGGCCACAACTTAGCAAACGTCAAAACTGGGGGTGTACTTGCACTTGTAATACCCCTGTCACACGAGAAGATTTAATGTCATTTGAATCGAATGTCATTCGATGCATCGAATGCCATTCGGTCTCTTGCAGTGCTACACAGTAAAATATAATGGCCTTCGCAAATGATAGCAATGACGATGAGGAACAAAATTTGTGAAATTCAAAGAAATTTCCCGCCTATTAAACGCGTTTAAGAACTTTTGCGAGCACATTTAAAACGCTCGAAAACGTTCTGACGCCAATTATTCATAACTAAAAGCACTTCGATCAACACAACCAATATGGCCGACCGCCGCAACAGACTCCTGATGCAAAGAGTAATAGCGCTTGAGCACAGCCCGTGGTGAAAATATCATCGCGGCGAAAATAATTATTCCTTTTTATAAGTCTAAAAAAATATCTTCAGACTTTGCTGATGCACGCATTATTTTTTCGCGTTGCGTGCCGCTGTTGTCTATCTGGGGTCAAGAGTATACATTCGATTCGAAATCCAATGCGAATGAGTTTCCCTAACTCATTCGATGACAAATGTCATTCCATTCGACTGACATTACATTTTCCCGTGTACATCCCGATTAATGGGATTATATGCGAATGGCATTCGATTCGAATGACATTAAGTCTTCCCGTGTGACAGGGATATAACTTGGCAGATGGGTGCCTCTAAACCCACGCATCCGGTTGGGGCACTCTCTCAGGCGGTCGTTAATAGATCGCCTTCTCTAACCAATGCAATGACTACACAGTAAATTAATGCAACAGACAACTCTCATAGTAAACTACACCCACTCTCGTGATTGTTTCTTCTTACACCCCGAGCTTGAAGTGAAATCTTAGTTTACGGGCTTACATAGGGACCCTAGCTTATTCCCTACCGGAAATGCATGTTTGATACGCGCTTTCTCAAGAACTTTTTTAGGCGATACGACACTTTGTCAACGTGGGGCGTCTTTCACTGCATACCTGTTTATCTTTCACAACCTACATCATGCCATGTCCTATGCCGGGCTGACCCGCGGCGGAGGTGAAGTTCGCCATTAAGGGGCTCACATGCACAGCTTCTCATCCTTGTTCACAGAGTGGAAGGGCACTGAGTTTTTTCATTATCACACGTTCTCGTCTTTAACTTCTCTCGATATGATTAGACGAAGAAGTTTGTCCACAACTAAGTTAAGCCGTTGACTTACTTGTACGTTCGTGCTTTAACGCCGCAAACACATTCCGGAACACTCACCTCTCAGAGAAGCTCCCGGTTTGTTAACAAACATGTCTTGCGTAGCCGCCGCAGGAGCAGTTTCCCGTGCGATAAGTGTGTACACTTTCTGCTCTTTCCTAAGGTCGGAAAAATAGCAAATGTATGTGTCACTTTGTATCCACACAAGCCATGGAAAAGTATTGGTTTATTAGCGCTAGCTCTTGAGCCAGTTGGTACATCGTGACCTTGAAAAAAGGGCACCAGCGAAACACAAAGGGAGGGCGGGGGGACACACACCAGGAAATAGCTAGGGTGGTTGCTTGGGCCAGTTGGTAATTCATGATCAAAAATAACGTACAGCGCGAAGGACAAGGACTGCGAGAGACGACATACACAGCGCTGTGTATGTCGTCTCTCGCACTGCTTGTCCTTCGCGCTGTACCTTATTTTTGATCAAGGAAAATACGTTAAACACCGACGGACGCTGGACTTTCAAATATAATTTATTGAAATTCACATTGCCGCACATTACCTTCGACGCATGCGCATCTTCAACTCCTTGGTTTAGAAACGTTGGTTTATGTAGCACTGTTACTTACATGATAATCTGGCTCTGTTGTCTACACGAGTCTCTTAATGACACCGCGGATGTGCAGAAATGTGAAATTCTCTGCTCGGCTAGAACGTTGCAAGGCTGAAAGCGTGGCCATAGCAGCACAAACAAAGCCATCACAAGATATTTTTGATCATCGCTAAAAAATGGTTTACCCATGTTTTACGCATATCTGGCTCTGCATGCAAACTACGATGGTTGTGCGTGTATGCGTACTTCTTCATTCCTGTTGTTCGTGTCGGTACCGCGCTAAATTCCTGAACTTGTGCAAAATACCAACGTAAGCTCAAAAATTCTGGACAGCGAGCTCGCGCTTTCTCATTTTTCTAAATACAACGAGGAACCAATGGCTCTGTTGACAGTGCACCACGCATGTTGTTGTCTACATGATAAACCACCATAACAGATACAACAATCGTAGTCCGTTGGGTTTTAAAAGACTCCGCGCTTTCTTGGAAACCCGATAACAACTCACAGTACAGTTAATGTGTAACGTGAGTGTTCGAGCTGCAGGTGTAGTGGGGACTATACGTTTTTAAGCATGAAATACTTTTAGCTGCCGGTGTCGGCCACCTTCCAGTCACCTTGGCAAAGAGCCAGAGCCGTTATTCGGGCACTCAAACGAGAACATCCGGGCAAGTTCGCGAGAATAAAACGAGATCATCCGGGCAGCCAGTGAAAACTTAGAAAAATGCGGTCTAAGGGTCTCAACTCTTTGTTCAGAACCGTATTACATAGGCTAGTTACTGCCCCAACAAGTTACAAAAATATTGCTTCCGAGTTATTCATAATGTTTGTTCCATATATCACTCAAGCTGTAACTTCGGAACACTGCAGTTTTATTTGTCATTTCCAATAGCGACATTCAAAAAGCAGGTACAGGGTTGTCATCTTTTGGTTGTCATCTTTTGGCGTTGAGCGCTGAACGCCAACTGTCCGCGAGTTCCGCGGCGTGGGTTTTGTGTCATCTCGAGAGATGGCGCCACGCTGCGTGGCGCCTCCTTCATGCGCTTCCCCTGCCGCGTTAGCTTAGCGTTATGGTATTGCTCTGCTAAGTACGATGTCGCGGGATCAAAGCCCGGCCGCGCCGGCTGGATTTCCATGTAGGCTAAATGTAAAAACGCCCGTGTCCCGTTCATTGGGGGCACGTTAAAGATCCCCTGGTGGTAAAAATTAATCCGCAGTCCCCCACTACGGTGTGCCTCAATATCAAATTGTGGGTATGGCACGTAAAACAACACAATTCAGTTCATTCTTATTCTACCTAGGTAGTGCGCTCTGCCTCCCTGGCGTCTTTCGCTGCCTGTCGTGCGGCCTTCAGCCAGTTTTCTTCTAGCTGGGCAGCGTCCATGTGGACCAGTGCGCAGTCTGGCGTGGTGCGGTGTGGTGTGGTGGAGTGTGCCGTTGCCCACGTTCACTACATGTGCAGCCATTTCAAGATACTGGCTAGTATCATATCAAACCAATCTCCTTTGCCGATTGCCATTTCATGCTTACATCTACTCTCGATTACGGGAGAGCCAGCAATTTTTGCTCTCGAGCTTGCCAAATCACTTGAGGGTCTGAACGCTCTCCGTTTTTCATCAAATTTCACTGTAAAAGACGTTTTACAGCGTTATCGTTTAAATTGCCACGCTCCTAGCCGATCCTCAAGCGCTATCCGGCTTTCTAGGCATACTCTGGCGCAGCCGAAGGCGGTATAATGACGACGGCATCACGGCAATGGGATGACGATTCCGAATTATGAGTATCGTAAACTGACGACAGCGTGACGACGACGAAATGATGACAATGGCATGACGACGGGTGCGTAACGACGATGGTGTGACCACAACTGCACGACCTGGAATAACGACGATGGAATGACCACGAGATCCCGAAAATAGTACGACAACGAATGCACAACGACGATTTATGACGACGGTAGCATTACAACAGCGCCATAATCACAGTTTAATGATGACAGCGTGAACACGATGAAATGAAAAAGGAGCGACACAAGAAACTTGGTCAATCATAAGAAATGATAATAAAACGTGTGATCATTTTATAGGACACTGTCAATATTCATGCGAAACCCCGACGTGCACAAGGAAGTGTGGCTCACAATGTCGCGTCATCGTAAAACTCAAGGCGGAACGCTGCATCGCATCCTCAGATATTGCGTTGCTCTTCCTGCGCACTTACTTTGACCACATTCAGGAGCGAATGCTGCAGAGAATGCCTGTAGGCTTCCAGCACGTTTTTTTGCCACGGTGACAAGAAGGCCATAGTAGAAGCAATTTCCCATGACGGGGAACTTAGCTGTAGGACTTAGGTGTTTGTTGCTCGTGGTGCTCAGACGATTGCTGCGCTCTGTCTTTACGACGCCGAGTTGGCTAAATACTCTTTCCTCGAAGGACGTCTAGTGCAGCAAGGACAGCACATCGATAAGTTAACCAGGGATAGCTTCTTCCACTGTACATCTGCGAAATCAATTTTTTATGGGTGCCAGGAAGTTCAAGCAACACCACGATGATTTCCTCGAATGTTTGCTGGGCTCGTGCCCCCTAACATTCGTACAAGCACTTCAAATCATAAAGCAGACGCCGGCGAGGCGAACTTGAATAGCGTCACGGCACTGCCGTGCAGCTGCAGCAATGGCGTACAATGTCGAGTTCTAGAGCAGAGGGCGTTGTGTTCGTGAGCTTCTGAAACTTGTATTCGAGGTACAGCTTGACATGTAAGTGCCCATCTACGTGGCGGTGAAGCGCGTCAATATTCGCCAAGTTACATCATGCAGCTTAGATGGGAAGCGCAATGTCTCCAAAAAGATTAGCGTAATCCGCATCGTTCTTCGTGCAGGCATTGCTTTTGCGCCGAAATTCTCGCAAGACGGGCCGAAGGTAGAAGAGGTAGATCTATTTTTATTGCAACAAAGCATGTATTATATGAAAGTTTTCCACTGTAGCATCCTTAATTAGAAATTGCCTGTTCAAAGCGTTTGAGCTACATCACCCATCGGTTCAAGACAGACGACCACCGGCATGAAAGAAGTTCATCTCATATGGCATATTCTCTGGATAGGTTGTGAGTCTTCCCCGTTGCAAAGGCTCAAATAGACTTGCACTTCGTTGAATGAGCAAAATGCACGTTGACTTCGCCCGCCAAGAGTCCACATTATCAGGGAGGGTTCCCTGATTAGTGTGACACAGCTGATCTTAAGCAAGTTCAGGAACTGCCTATCCTGCTTCATCGCTTTGAAGACACCGTTGTTGATTTCGGCGTTCATGGAAGCGCTGTGAACTGCAATGCGTGGTAGATACTCCGTGTCAAATCCTATGAGCATCAACAGGTTTTTCAAAGCCTTTATGACTGCCGCAGTGGTGTCTTGATGAGCCTCAGGAACGCAGTCACGATTCTGTTTTACTAAACACTGAAGTAGCGAATCCACGCATGCAACAAATTTGTGGTTGAAAATATGTCGCCTAATCGATAAGGTTGTAAATCCACACCCCGATATTCGTAACGGAAACAGGCATGCAATGTGGAGAAAACATGTTTACGTTTTCCTTCATCTACTTCCGGTGCGTACGTACAATGTGCGCGATCTTGCTGTTTCTTTATTGCATCTGGCGGACCTCTGTGTGGTGTTTTATCGGAAAGGAATGCTCTATGCTCACAAATGAATAAACAGAGGTGGTATTCTGTAAGAGTCCACCTAGTGGACTGCCTATTTCGGCCGCTGCTGATTGGATGCAGCTGCACGAGCGAGGAGGAGACGAACGGCCGCAGCCAATCAGGAACGGCCGAAATGGACAGTCCACTAGGTGAACTCTTACAGAATACCACCCCAGAGTTACCATTAGAAGTCTTGGTTGCAGCTGGAAAATTCAATCGGTTTTCTAGAAGACTAGTAAGGCTCGGATGTCTCGTGTTTTATGATGGCGATGTGCTCCTTTGCATGCGATACCTTCGCGTAGAATTCTGCTCTCACGTGACCACCTCTGCGTCACGACATCATGACACATACACCTTCCGGGATACGAAACCTGAACTGACAGCAGTAAATTGTTTAGGACGGTGACATAATTGTCAGTATTTTTTTACGAGTTTCGTGATGTAGTGTCATCATTTAACGCAACAAAATGAGTCGGAAGTATCAGGTGTGCATTCCTTTATAATTTGGTCATTTTACATCATCACTTTCTTACAATATTACCTTTGAGAGTGAAATGGCGTCCACGACTCCACAGGCTACAAGGATAAAGAAGAAAATGCCTGCAAAGACCTAACATCTGGTTTTGCCCGAACTCAGTCTAAGCTATATACTCATGAGACCATTAGAGATTCCGCATATTCACACGGTGAAGACATAGTCCTCCATACAGTCCGCCGATCCAGTTACACACGTACATGCTCAACTCGTTCGTTCACATATGAGGTCAGCTACAGGACATCAACATGCATGAAAGTTCACAAACATTCAGGTCGTGGTTGGCTTACCCCTACAAAATGTCTACAGTTGCCTTTTGCACCATAAAGCTCAAGCGTTCCACAAGGGAGCGCAACTACTTACGCCCAGTAGATAGTCGCCACGAAGCCTCCGCCGATGCCGTTTGAGACGGGTAAAGCGAGTGTGTGGCAGAGCAGCGTCGCCACAGCTGCGTCAATCGCATTGCCGGCTTTGTAGTACATCCATCTGCGTTGTGAAAGGCGGTGCAATTTCAATGAATGTTCCTGTAACTCAGTACGTCCTAATCGCTCTGCACGTAAGTAAGGTGCATATAGCTCGCTGTTTAAGGGAACACACGAGGGTAGAGGACGGGCGAATTTATTGTCTGGCAAGCGTTCAATCACCTGGCATTGCAGCCGATGACTTGCGCCTGGTTGCGCTGGTACCTTTCTACGTGTTAAAAATGTAATATAGGTAAGACATTCGGCAAAAAAAGAAAAATGCAGCAGATCCAACGTGCGCTGCCGGAATCTATATACAGTGAAGCTTTCCATAAATGCGAAAAGAGTGCTGAAACGTGTTTGCGCTTATTCAATGTGAGTGGAAAGTGAAACTGATCGCTTTATTCAGGCGTCTTATAGAGGCAATACAATGTCTTGTAAACGAAAACATATACGTACTATAAACGTTCAATCACATGTGTTCGTGGTGGTCACGTTGGTGTCTTAACGCTGAAGTAGGAGCACACCTTTCTGCACCATTTCTTCGGCGTACACGAAAGCTCCGTGGAGGTGCAGATGGGGCTTTCCACGCTGTTGCCAGGCGGCGCAACACATGCGCAGCTAGTGCAACTAGGCCATCTCCAGTGCCCTCTGTCCCGTCTCATCGCTGTCCCTTTCTTTGTCATGTTGTTTGGCGCTGTCTACTGCTCGTAAGCGTAAGTCGATTCACAGAACCTAAACAACCGTCGCAGCTGCCGACATGATTTCTACAATAGGCGCAAGCAGCCTTACGAACCTAATTATGTCTATCTACGCCGCTCCAGCTGAAGCGGGTAAGCGTTGGAACACGCTGTAGCGGCCGATTGGCCAGAGGACACTACTGATAACCGCTGATGGCACGTGCTTATATTTCTGTGGCGTGCTCTGATTTGTCATCTCAAAATGCAATGAACAGTTTTAGTGCATAATTGTATTTGGTGTGCACTACTGTGGAAGGCAGTAACTGCTGCGCTGCGATCTTCTGCTTAATGTCTGGTAGGCTGTGTATCTTTATGCGCGCAATAGCCTGAGTTTTCATACTCGTCTTGTAATAAGGGGGTTACTGCACTCTAAACACACGGACAACAGAAGCAGAAGAGGAGAGGACGCGCGCCGTGGTTGTCCGTGTGTTTATAGCGAAGCAATAACCGTGCTACAAGATGAACGTCCACCAACTAGCCCAACTTGCCTCTCTACTTTCAAACTCGTCATGAAATCCTATTGGGTGGTAGCAAGGAAAAATATCGCGTCCATCCACGACAACAGTCAGGTTCGTCATTGATGTTCTTTAGCGCTCCTACTTTTCTTTTTTGACCTTTCTCACGCTCATAGGGCTGCGGACGGTTATTGTTATCGACGCTTTCGAGGCTATGATTCTCCATGCATAATGAAACAACTAAAAAGAAACCGCCTAAACTTGTCTAATTATCAAACTTGTCTAATTATCTAATTATTCCGTGCTGTCACCTTCATCCTTCTTTTATATCACTAAAAGTTTCAGTTTAGCCTTGGTCGAAATGATGTAGCGTCTGTGCACACGGTTTTGCTCACACGCACACACGCACGCACGCACGCACGCACGCACACACACACACACACACACACACACACACACACACACACACACACACGCACACAGTCCTGGTCGAAATGACGTCGCTCACGTCTTTCATTCGATTCGTGCGTTGTTCTTTCGATACTTTCCTCCTTTACTTAAGAGGCCTCAATAGGCGTTTGTGAATTCAGCGCAAGAATGTTCTTCCAGCTGGTGGCGGTCTTACGATGATCCGCGCTCGCTGCGCACTAGTCAGGCCAACATGACGGATGAAAAAGCTGGCCTTGGTGACATGGTATAGCGAAGTGAACAATGTGAAGCATGCATCACGATAAGTGCGGCGACTAAAACGCGTCGTATCAACAGGATCAGCATTTGCGTGGCTCGTATTATGCCACCTTGCCTGTACTCCCGGCGGCGCACAGTTCGATCACTTTGTTCAGCACCCTTCGACGAAGCTACGTTTGCGTGTAGTTCGCAGTGCTATTGTATATCGTATGGATTGTACTGTAGGACTCAACGAACTTGAAATCAAGGGCGTGGTAATTGCAGCATCCGGCTGACAACTAAAAAAAGAAGTCGCGGTTTCGGCCGCAAGGCGAAGCACCGATTGCGATAGTAAATTATGAGATAGCTGTACAAAGGAAGGACAGTAGTTTTATCGGCCGTATAAACTTGTAAGCATTCGCTTACTAACTAAATCAACAGTTATATAATGTGCAAGCGCGACGGAACGAGTATATATAAAAAGAATCCCCGAGACAGCGCTAGCTGTGTGTGTCTCTTTCTTTCTACGTCGTCGTTCAGTCGCGCTTACACGTTCTGTGATGGATTCAAACCAGCTAGCCCGTCAACGTGTTGAAACTAAATTAACAAACACGGTGTCACGAGCACACAGGTAAACATGAACACACCTCGCAAGATGAGCGCGGAAATTCGTTGTCAGAATGCTCGAGGGAGGAATTGCGGCAGCAGGAGCGATGGAATTGACCTTACGAACGAAACGTCCAAAGCAGAGCGCATACGAAGCTGCCAGTACTACGCACACTCTGCAAACATCGCAGACTGCTCTGAAGATGACGCCCAGGCGGATGCGTACTTTGGCCGCATTGCAGATCGCTTTCAAGATACGGCCATAGGAAAAGGAATTCGACAAGAGGGGAAAATCGGCGAAAACTGGCAACAGGAAATACGTCACGCTAGTATTGATGCCGTCCGTTAGCTGCCGCAAGCATCGGAAAATAAGAATGTGAAATGGAGTTAACAGACATTGTTTTATTTTTTTAATTATTTCCTGCCAAAACTAACAAAAAATTTCCATATGAATGAACTTATAGTTTCGGAATTATTTTCCTTGCGTCACCTAGCAACAACCTAGGTAACGCAAGGAAACGCACGCATCTTGCACGCCAGAGGCGCCAGATGCATGCGACCTGCGCCAGACACGTACGCCACCGAAACGAGCGATGCGCATGTAAGCGGTTGCTTGTTCGGTGACCTGTTTGTGTCTTTTTCCGATGTAGCTGGTTTGTTGGGTTCCCGGCTCATTCTTGAGTTCCTTCTGGCACTTCGACACAGCACCACTGCACTATTGGACTACGGCAAGGTGAGAAATCTTGTTTGACCGTCTGCGACGCACTTCAAGCAATTGATTAGGATTACGGCACAGAACCTAGACTTGCGACACAGTTGGTGAAAAACAGCTCAGCCATCCTGGCGCATTAATCTGAGTTAACGAGTCGTACTGGAAGATGTCTGCGACGCTTTCCCTCGGTCGCGCATTATTGTAACTAATTTCGGTAGGTTATGGGTCCGCTAGCCGCGCCTGACGTTGTGACGCAGTTAGCGAAAAGCAGCTCGGCTGTGTGATGCAGTTAGTTTCACGAGTACTCAAGGTTACCGGGACAAGTATTGGCGCTTTCTCTGACCAGCAACAATATTGTAACTAATTTCATTCTTTTTTTGGTACTTTTCAAGCATAATGGTCGCCCCGGCGTTGTGATGCAGTTAGCGAAAAGCAGCTCGGCCGTGACACAGTTCCCTTATAGCGTGTAGTGTATCTTACTGAGACAAGTTTTGGCGCTTCCTCTGACCCCCAACATTATTCTAACTAATTTCGTTCCCTTGGTTACTTTTGAAGCATAATTACCGTGAACTAGAAGAGGGCAGTAGAACGAACGGAGGGAGGAGCGCCTTGCTACCGCATCACCGGAAGTGTAGCCCGAAGCGGTGGCGCTCTCGTCGACCACTCCTGAAGGCGACTGGTTTCGGCATGCACGGCCAGTGCATTGCAGTGCTGTGTTTCGGGTGTGCTTTTTTGTTCCGTGCGGTTGTGTTCCGCGTACTCTTCTCATGCGAATGCGCTCACTCAATGCATCGATTAGTGAAAAGCAACGCCTCAACCACAGCTACGACCCAGGGTGTAGCAGAGGATACACTCGAACAAAAACTGCAAAGAAGCTGCCGCTGTTCAAGGCGCCTGCAGATCCTGAGCGGAGGTCCACGTGAGAAAGGCACCTACACAGAGCCGACAAGCCGCTAACCGAAGACTGCGCGGTATGTTAACTGCATTTTGAGCAACGTCTCATTATCAGAGACTATGTGCACCGCACAAATGGCGAAGAAGTTCGCATTCCACGAGGGACGCCTACACTTGCACCAGACGCAGTCCCCACAATTCTGCCGAACCTGCCAGCTTACCTAAGCGAAAAGCCCACTCCCAAGAGAAATTGAAGGAAAAGCAAGGGCAGTGACGAAGTCGCACCGCAGAAAAAGGCACGAAGGTAGGTTGCAGAGGAGACAGAGGTTGACGAACCTGCGGTTGGCAACGAAGTTGGTGCGGCTGGCACCGCGAATGTCGCCACGCTGATGGATATGAAGGTGCCTGGGAAGCGTTGGACGCTGCATGAACTTTATGACGCATACGGAGTATGTTTCACTTCATGTACCCTCGACTCGACTTCAGGTGAGGTGACAGTGAAAAAGGCCGTGTTCATGACTGCAGACAGCGCTGGCGCTTTGCAGTCGAAGACGTTCCTGCTGGGTAAGCAGGCGGCTGGCGCGCCAGTGGCAACAATTCAAGATGCCGTTAACATCCTGCAGGAAGCACATGAAATGCATATCTGCAAAGGCGCAGCGTTGCAATATGAAAGCTGCCTGCTGGCCAGCCTTACCGTACACTTGAAAAAACAAATTTTGCACAAGTCGGGAACAGCCTATAGCACTAACTGCCAAAGAAAGGCAGTGAAAGAGGGAACGGCTTGCGCCGTTTGCAAATATTTGCGAAAAGCCTTAGTTACGTGCCAGTCACGTCTCAAAAGGCGTGAAGGAACGAAGAATAGTAACGGTAACCGCGGCAGCGTTGCGAGGAAGCTGCAAGCAAGTGCACAAAGAAACCAGCGACTTGTATCAAAGCTTCAGAAGCTCGCGCTGAACTTAAGAAATGAAAAGTGAGTGTGCTAGAACAGCTGAGGAAGTACTCGCTGAAAAAATAAGCTCTTTGTCTCCAAAGCAGCAGCTCGCTGTCAGGCAGTGTTTTGAGGCAGCCAGAAGGAAGAGTCCACGGGCCATCAAATATGACAAAGACTGGATGCTGGAATGCATTCTTCTCAAGATGAGAAGCCCGAAGCTCTATCAGTATATGTGGAGGCAGAAAATCCTGGCTCTGCCAAGTGAAATAACCCTACGCAAGTACACTGCCCAGTACAGGAGCGGCTATGGGTTTAATGAAAAGATGCTGGATGTTTTGAAAAAGAAAGTTGCTCAACTGGACGTGTTCCACCGACACGGTGGAATAATCATAGATGAGATGAAGCTGGCTGAACATCTGTCATTGACAACAGGTGCAAAGATTGAAGGCTTTGTTTACTTGGGACCCTGTACACCAGAAAAAGAAAAAAACGATTACCATGCAATCATGGCCTCGTTGTAATGTTCGTGCCACTTGTTGGTAGCTGGTCTCAAGTTATTGGTGTTTTTGGGAGCAATGAGAACGTGAAAGGTGACCTGTTGGCCAAAATTGTGCTCGAGTCCACAGTTCTGACAGAAAGAGCTGGTCTGTTTGTGGACTACATAACGTGCGACGCAGCATCCTGTAACAGGAAAATGTGGCGCATGTTCAACATTCGAGCTACATCGAAAGAAGTGGTCTGTAAGAAGCCACACCCTGTCAACAGCGGCCGTGTTTTGCTTTTTTTTTTCTGATTTTCTACACCTGGTCAAAAATGTCCGAAACCGGCTCCTCTTCACAAATTTTGACACCCCTGAGGGTTCCGTTTCCATGCAGTTTGCTCGAGAGGCTTTCAAACTCGACAGTAATGCTGTCACAATCAAGGCAATGTCAGAAATAACAAGCGTGCATATCAGCCCCAGCCATATTGTAAAAATGCGGGCAAGTTATGCCTTCCAACTGTTTGGTCATGGTGCTTTGCGAGCACTTTTTCTGTACCGGACTCAGCTGGAGAGGAGCTGCGGTCTTACTGAAGCCACGGAAACGCTATTCATGAGAATGAAGCCCCTGATTGGTGTAATGACAGCAAGGTACCCAGCAGAAGCACTGAGACATACCTCTGCAGGTGTTGAGAAAATAATGGAGATGCTTAGTTTCTTGGACATCTGGGAGCAGCATGCTCATAAGAAGCATTTCCTCAGTGAGTCAACAGCGGAGGGCTTAAGAGTTACCCTGACAAGTACTCTTGAGCTCCTTCGCTATTTGCACGAACAAGTTGGCTATAGCTACTTGTTGACGTCCCGGCTCTTAGTCAGGATAAAGTGGAGAACTTCTTCGGGATTGTTAGGCTGTCATCTGGCTGCAACTCTCACCTGACGCCGCAACAGTTCGTGCTCACAGTTCCCTGTCTGTCTTTTTATAACTTGGCTCGCAGTGTTGCAGGTGAGAATGCGGACAGCGATATCATCAGTTCTCTTCTTGACACTAGGGACAAGGAGTAAACCGCAAAGCAACAGCTGATTGACACAGTGAAGCTTTGCACAGAAGAGCAAGCGGGACCATCGGGCTCATGTGACAATGCTGAAGCAGTGGAACATCATTAGAGAGCTTTAGTTTAGGGGACGCAAACGCCTTGCGTACGCAAGAACTAGGGTCGACGGTACTGCGCATGCGCAGACCGCTACGTCTACTTGCGTCCTTGGGTTGTTTGGCCGGCCGAAAACATCGCTGCCCCTAAGTGGTCACGTTACCAACGTGACTCTCGCGGTGTCGGCGAACTTACGAGCAGCTAGCGGGTAGATAACCTAATAAATCTTTCGTCAAGTGTCGACAGACGTCGTTTTTATATATATTGTAATGAAGAAGGATAGCCTGCCTGCGCCACAGCTCCATCGCTACCGGCATGAGCTCGTGGTTGCTGTCTTTCGCCGAACGCTTGTGACGGCTACTCGTTCGCGCCCGTTGCTAATAAATCTCTTAGCAAGTGATGGATGTGTTGGGTTTCGACCACCCTGGAACTTCGGAGTCGCACTCTACCCCCATCATGCTCGACGACGCACGCACTCCTCCAGCTCCTCCAACGGCGCCGGCCACCTTGGTTTGTGCCGGTGCCTCGCGTTAGCGAGATCCCCCTATCTTCTCCGGCACAGATGACAAAGACGTTGAAGATTGGATCTCGTCTTATGAGCGAGTGAGTGCCCATAACCAGTGGGACGACGTTACCAAGTTGAGAAACGTCGCATTTTATCTTACGGACGTTGCGAAACTATGGTTTCTAGACCATGAAGCCGACCTCACTTCGTCGTTGGTCTTCAAGACCAACTTTACCCAAGTTTTCGGTCGGCCTGCAGTAAGAAAGCTTCGTGCAGAACAACGTTTGCGCACACGATCCAAAGAGGCCGGAGAAAACTTCACGAGCTACATTGAGGACATTGTCGACCTTTGCAAATGGGTGAATGCGTCGATGTCAGAGGAGGAGAAAAGATCAAACATATAATGAAGGGTATTCAGGACGACGCATTTCAAATGTTATTATCGAAGAGTCCTCACACTGTCGCTGAAGTGATAGAATTGTGCCAGAGTTACGACGAGTTGCGCAGGCAACGGCTTCACACCCGACGTCCCACCCCACCCGCCGACTCTCTATCAAGCCTTGGAGTCGACGACAACCATGCTGCTCTCTTCGTAAAAATCCAGGAATTCGTTCGCGCAGAGGTCGCCCGCCAGCTATCTTTGATATCTTCTGTCCAGGAACCACCACCTGCTTTGCATCCTACCATCCGCGACTTCATTCAAGAACAAGTATCTCAAGCCGTTCCTCCAGCCGTTGAGCAGATACCAGTCACGGCTCCTCTCACGCTGAAGCAGTTTCCCGATCTCGTCCACAAACGCCCCTGCCGCCCTCTATGCATCGACCACCGACATTTCTGCCGCCATCTATGCCGCTTCACGACCGACGACATTTTCCTCCTATGCCGCTGCCCGACCGACAGCATTTTCCGAATGCTCAACCGCGACTCGGACCTTACCCACACCAGTGGCGCACCTTCGTTGACCGCCCAATATGTTTTGCTTGCGGTGGTGCTGGTCACGTGGCGCGCCATTGTCGTCGTGGCATGCTTCCTCTTCAGAACATCCGGCGACCGCCACCTTTCCCCGCCCCGTTTTCCTCTTCGCCTTCCAGCCTTCCTACCTCTTCCTTTTCCCCTGACCGCCCAACCGCCTCTACTCGCCGCTCACCATCTCCCCGTCGTCGCTCGCTTTCTCCGATGCGGCGCCGTCCCGTGTCCACCGAGCAGGAAAACTGATGGCCGCAGTTCCCGAGGCACGAACTGCGTCCACGTCGCAATGCCCAAGTCCTCGCCCCTCTCCAGCCAACGTAATTGAAGTCTCTGTCGAAGGAATCGCCGTCCTGGCACTTGTAGATACAGGAGCCACCATATCCGTAATTTCCGCCGAACTCTGCCGCACACTACGAAAGGTTTTGACGCCTCTCTCCGACTTCGCCCTTCGAACCGCGAACGCTCAAAATATAACGCCTCTCGCTGCCTGTACTGCTCGCGTCTTCATTCAAGGTCTACTGTATACCTTCGAATTCGTCGTGCTGCCCACGTGTTCCCATGACATCATATTAGGCTGGGACTTCCTTGCAAATAATAACGCCGTTATTGACTGTTGTCACGCCGAACTCGAACTTTCTGCACTTCCCGACGTCGAGACTATCGAAAACGACCCTTCCAGTGTTAAACTGTTTGTTTCCGAAGACAATTCCGTCCCTCCACGCTCTTCCCTGCTTGTGCCTGTGTCATGCGCCGCTATTCCTGATGCCACTGTTCTCTTTACGCCCTCTGAGCTGTTCATTCGCCGCCGATGTTCTCCGCTGCCCTTTGCTCTCCTTACTCTTCGCAATGGCGTCACGAAAATAGTCGTCGACAATCCCACAGCCTGCCCTTTAGCTTTATTTCATGGTGAATGCCTAGGCCTTGTTCAACCGTCGACACCTTTAGCATCTTTGACGCTCCTGCCGTTTCGAATTCTGCGGGCCTTGGCGCACTTACTAGTGACTCTGCGGTTGATCAGTCACTCCTCGACGCTTTCCACTGCTCCATCGACGATGGCACGTCATCTTCAGAACGAAGCCAGCTTATTGCTCTCCTGCAGAGGTTCAGCATTTCTTTCGACAGCCATGCTTCCGGTTTGGGCCGCACATCGACCGTTTTTCACCAGATAGATACCGGCAGTCATGCACCTTTACGGCAGCGCCCTTACCGAGTATCCGTCTCTAAACACCGAGTCATTGACCACCAGGTTGCTGACATGCTCAAGCGTGGCGTTGTGCAGCCTTCCAACAGTCCCTGGGCATCACCGGTCGTCCTCGTTAAGAAAAAGGATGGCTCTATTCTATTCTGCGTCGACTACCGACGTCTGAACAAGATAACGCGCAAGCACGTTTACCCGTTACCGCGCGTCGACGACGCCCTCGACTGTTTGCAGGGAGCTGAGTTATTTTCTTCGCTGGATTTACGTTCCGGATACTGGCAAGTCCCCTTGGCACCATCTGATCGACCTAAAACAGCATTTGTAACACCTGACGGATTGTACGAATTCATCGTAATGCCTTTCGGCCTGTGCTACGCTCCAGCCACTTTTGAGAGAATGATGGATAATATTTTACGCGGCCTCATATGGAACACATGTTTATGCTACCTGGTTGACGTACTTGTCTTTTCCGCTGATTTCCGAACCCATCTCAGCCGTCTCGAGCGAGTTCTGAAATGCCTTACTGACGCGGGACTTCAACTTAACTTAAAAAAAATGTCGTTTCGGCGCCCGAAAGCTCACTATTCTTGGCCATGTTGTATCACGAGACGGCGTCCTTCCGGATCCAGCGAAGCTCCGCGCTGTCACCGACTTTCCGCAACCAAAGAAGTTAAAGGAGCTTCAAAGTTTCCTTGGTTTATGCTCATACTTCCGACGTTTCATTCAAAATTTCGCTTCCATAAGTGCACCCCTGACAGCCCTTCTAAGTGGCGACAAAGGCCTGCCTGCTAACCTCGCCACCTATCCTCCGCCACTTCGATCCTGCAGCGCCCACAGAGGTCCACACCGATGCCAGCGGCGTCGGACTTGGCGCCGTACTCGCGCAACGAAAAGCGGAATTTGATGAATATGTCGTTGCCTACGCGAGCCGAACTCTGACAAAGGCCGAGGCTAATTACTCTGTTACAGAGAAAGAGTGTTTAGCCATTATTTGGGCCCTTGGAAAATTCCGTCCTTATTTGTATGGTCACCCTTTCGATGTCGTCACTGACCATCACGCCCTTTGTTGGCTGTCTACCCTTAAGGACCCATCTGGCCGACTTGCTCGCTGGGCCCTTAAGCTACAGGAGTACGACATCCGCGTTCTCTACCGTTCCGGCCGCAAACACACGGACGCTGACGCCCTTTCTCGCCCACCGGTCTCCGCTGACTGCGCTTGCCTATCCGCCCTTGAGCCCACAGTTCCATCTCATGCACTGCGCAACATGCCGTCGGAGCAGCGCAAGGATGCCTGGATCAGTGCTCTCATCAGCATCCTTTCTGATCCATCCACCTCTTCACTATCTCGCGCTCTTCGCCGCCAGGCTACCCACTTCTGCATTCGCGACGGCCTTCTTTATCGTCGTAATTACCTCTCTGACGGTCGCAAGTGGCTTCTCGTGATACCCCGCCATCTCCGTGACCTTATCTACGACGCTTTCCACGCAGACCCTCAGTGCGCACATGCCGGCCTCTTCAAGACCTATGCTCGACTACGCATCGGATTTTATTCACGCGGCATGTATAACTACGTCAGAAAGTTCATTCGCTCCTGTGCTCAGTGCCAACGCCGAAAATTACCTCCCGGACAAGTCTACCCGTCACAACTCCTTCCCTGCCCTAGTCGGCCCTTCGATCGTGTTGGTATAGACATCTACGGACCGCTACCCTCCACTCCAGCAGGCAACGGCTGGATTATTGTTGCAGTGGATCACTTGACCCGCTATGCTGAAACAGCTGCTCTGCCGACTGCCACCGCCCGCGAGGTTGCATCGTTTCTGTTACGACATTTCGTTCTTCGCCACGGTGCCCCTCGCGAACTTCTGAGCAATAGAGGCCGCGCCTTTCTTTCCGATGCTTTGAAGGCACTACTCGACGAATGCCGAATCGTTCACCGCACCAGTACAGCGTACCACCCACAAACTAACGGCATGACCGAGCGCTTCAACCGTACTCTTGGCGATATGCTCTCCATGTACGTCGTCTCTGATCATTCAAACTGGGACCAAGTTCTCCCTTTCGTGACGCATGCGTACAATACTGCGGCCCAAGCAACTACTGGTTTTTCCCCTTACTTTCTCCTATACGGACGAGAACCTTCTACTACTCTCGATACCATTCTGTCATATACACCTGACGCCTCCGAAAGTACTCCGCTATCTGAAGCTGCTCGTCATGCCGAGGAATGCCGCCAGCTTTCCCGCTCTTTTTCCACCGAGGACCAGTGGCAG
Organism: Dermacentor andersoni; assembly: GCF_023375885.2. Classification (NCBI taxonomy): domain Eukaryota; kingdom Metazoa; phylum Arthropoda; class Arachnida; order Ixodida; family Ixodidae; genus Dermacentor; species Dermacentor andersoni. The sequence continues at coordinate 142,545,321 of NC_092815.1, read as the reverse complement.
CAGCAATCCCGTCAACCTGCCGGCCGTTCTGCACCAACTTTTTTGCCTGGCTCTCTCGTATGGCTTCGGGTACCCGCTACTACACCCGGCCTCTCCTCAAAACTTGTCGCAAAGTACACAGGACCCTACCGCGTTCTGGAGCAAACGTCCTCCGTCATTTACATCTTAGAGCCCCTCACGCCATCGACGGACCTACGCCATCGCGGCCGCGAACTTGTCCACGTCTCTCGCATTAAGCCGTACTACGACCCAATAGTAGTCTCTTCGCCTTAAGCCGCCAGGATGGCGCCTTTTTCTGCGGAGGGCGATTGTAACGAAGAAGAGTAGCCTGCCTGCGCCACAGCGCCATCGCTACAGGCATGAGCTCGTGGTTGCTGTCTTTCGCCGAACGCTTGTGACGGCTACCCGTTCGCGCCTGTTGCTAATAAATCTCTTAGCAATATTAAAGAGTTTTAGCGTGTCTGGTATTCGGATAAACGCAGTTGGGGGGGAGCCATAAACGGGAGCGCCCTGCATGGTGCATCTACCTGGCAGCGCAAAGCTCAAACGGACAAAAGCAGCTAATATTGCTGTAACCAAGTCTATTCTACTTCGCTGCTGGTGTAAGTTTTCGGCACTGGCGTAATTGTGTTGCTGCCAAAAAATTTATACCAGCAGCAAAGTAAAATACACTTGGTTACTGTAATATTAGCTGTTTTTGTATATTTGATCTTTGCGCCACCAGGTGGCTGCACCATGCAGACCGCTCCATAGAGTTACTATACTGACTCTAGAGGACAAGCTACCCATAGGGCCCATGCATTGAAATCGGGAACCGCAAGAGCGCCGCCATGTTGCTACGCGCCGAGGTTGCCAGCTCCTGAGACGCTTGCTAGACTTGGTGACAGTAGTCAGTTTTAATCCGGCAACAGTAGCAGCGTAGCAGCATGGCGTCTCGCTTGTAGTGTCGTGATGTGTGCGTGCAGTCGTGTGTTTGGGCTTTATAAGTTGGTTCTTTATTCTATGTTGCGGGACGGTGTGGGTGTGGTCCATGTTGGCCGTACAGGTGGCAGTTAGGCAACCGAGGAATGATCCTGTTGAAGTTTCCGCCGGTATGCGGTTTTCAGCGGTCACGCCTGTTGCAGGAGTGTCACTCGACGAGAGCTCGAATCTGTGGTCAGATTCCTCGTTGGCGTTCCGTAATTCTCTTCGCACGGGCGCGGTATGTTGCAAAAGCCGCTTTCGCGATCTATCGTCGCGACGATAGATCGTGTTTTTTTTTAATTGTTATAAGTACTGATGCAGCTGTAGGGCACATGTAACCGACAAACGGAAGTCTCAGGATAGCACCTGAGATTATAATAAAGCAGGCGGCGCAGGAACTCCAGGGCACCCAAGGGACAGTGGGGGGATCAAAGCTCGAAGCAGAATGGTACGTAGGTTGGGGCCGCCGAGGCAGGTGTGTGCCAGGGAGTGTTCACACGGACAGCTCCCCTGGCACGCGCAGCAGTGCCTCGCCAGGTCGAGATACTTTAAAGGCACCTGCGCCCATGACCTTTCTTTTGCCTCGATGCAGTGAGCACGATTAACGAGAATAATATGGAGGGCATCCGGTGCAGTCGCGAATGCGTCATTACAAATGTAGCTCGCGTCGCCTGGCGTGTGTAGTAATATCAAGAGTTGGTTGTATGAACTTTATGCATATTACGCTTTGTTGCGGTACCTTAACGGAATGGGTCTAGAGGACGGTGTTGGTATATTTTTTCGTACCGCCTAATCCCATACCCCCCCCCCCCTTTTTTTATGTATACATACAATTCCTTGCCATGACGGATCATAGCCTCCTTTATTTTTGAAAAATAGAGGAGGCTATGGACGGATTGACCAGTTCAAGTTGTCAGCTTGGCAGTAACTGTCATAGGAATCATTGTAATAAACACAACTCCACGATCGGATTGTTTACTTTCATTTTTTGTTGTATAACACTGAGGACTACATAGAACTTTATTTTGTATATGTGAGAGAAGTACGTGGATATCACGAGCTTAAGCCAATGTGCGATACACTGACAAAGCAGCTGCTACAACATGAACTGCATTGAGGGCCACACAACACATACGTAATTAAAGGCGCGAAATATAGGGGGAAGCTTCAAAATACGCTCTGTAGCACTGCAAAGTATAACATATATTGTATGTGTACAATAAATGTTCAAAAAAACAATGCATCTATGTCCAATTTGCCTTCAAGTTTATTATCAAGTTCAAGTTTACTGAAGTTTATTATGAGCATATGTACAACAGGAATCTACTGACACACCCGCAGTCAAGGTGGCTGTTCGAGGTATGCTGGCTGCCTCAGTGTAAGAAAAAGAAATTGGGTGAATGTCGACACCAGTGCCACTGCTTCTTGCCTCTGACCTGCACGTGCCTCCACGGTGGTGGTGGTGGTGAAAAACTTTTATTGATGAGAAGGCCGAAAGTAAAAACAAACTAAAAAATTAAAAAGCAGCGTTGTGGGCGGCCTTCAGGCTGCCGGTTGTGGCGTCCAGGCCATGCCTAGTCGCGACGTCCTCCGCCCAGTTCACCAGCCGGAGTTGGATATCCGGCTCGGTGCTGGACAAAGCAGCCTCCCACTGCTGCGGATTGCTTAGGCGCCAAGAGGCAGGGGGCAAGTGTGCCGGACAGGAGAATAGGACGTGAACGTAATCGGCGCTGGAGCCGTCACATAAGCGGCAAGCCGTCGAGTGCGTCCCGGGGTGGAAGAGGGCAAGACGTGCGGGAGTAAGATAGGTATGGGCCTGAAAGTGGCGCCATAAGTGTTGATGGGGCTGGGAAAGGGATTGGTGCGGAGGGGGGAAGGTGAGACGAGAGAGGCGAAAGTGCTGCGTGATATCGCGGTACGTGAGGAGCGCGTCGCGCGTATCCATTCCCGGCGGGGACGGGCTTGCTCGGTCAGTCGAATCTCGAGCGATGGAATTGGCCGCCTCGTTACCAGGATGGGCCGCGTGAGCGGGCACCCAGATGATTTGGATGGGGCGAGAGGGAACGGTATCGGAACGCAAGATTCCGATGGCCGGGTGTGCCACCCGTCCAACCGCGTAGTTGTAGACCGCAGGTTTAGAGTCGCTGAAGATGTACTTCGCGGAGGTTTGCGTGATGGCAAGGGCAATAGCTGCCTCCTCGGCCTCGACAGAGGTAGAAGTGTAGACTGAGGCAGTAAGAGTGGGTCGGAGAGAATTGTCAGTGACGGCAAGGGCATGTGCTGGGTAGCGGCGATACGGGGCAGCATCTATGTAAGCCACGGCACCCTGCCGTTCGTACTGACGCCAGAGCGCGGAGGCTCGCGCTGCTCTACGGGAGGGGTGGTGTTCGGGATGCATATTTTTAGGGAGGGGATTAACGGTTAGGAGGGGGAAGACATGGGAAGGGATGGGCAGCGATGTGGGAAGAGGAATAAGAGGGGAGAGATTAAGGGTGGAGAGAAGTGCGCGACCCGGGCGGGTGCGGGAGAGACGGAGGAGCTGGGCCGTGCGATGGGCCTCCGTCAGCTCCGTCAGGGAGTTGTGGACGCCCATCGACAGTAACCGAGCCGTCGACGTAGATGTGGGAAGGGACAGGGCTGACTTATATGCGTGGCGAATGAGGCTGTTGACTTTGTCTTCCTCGGTACGAGAAAAGTAGAGATACGGAAGAGAATAAATGAAGCGGCTGAGAACAAAGGCCTGGACCAGGCGGCGGAGGTCGTGTTCGCGCATGCCGTGGTGGCGGTTTGCAATGCGGCGTATGAGGCGGACAGTGTGGTGTACAGTGTTTGTGAGTCGAGTGATGAGGGTGGTGTGCTTGCCATTGGACTGAATAAAGAGTCCGAGGATGCGGAGGGTAGAGACGAGAGGAATGGATGTGCCGTCAAGGTAGACGGTGAGTGGAGAAGGCGACAGGGGGGCCATCCGCCCAGGCCGAAGGAGCAAGAGCTCCGATTTGGTCGGGGAGCAGCTCAACCCGATGGCCCGGGCGTGAGCTGCTACCGCGTGCACACCTGTCTGTAGAGCGGTCTCCATGTCGCCAAGATTGCCGGTGGTCACCCAGAGGGTGATGTCATCGGCGTAGAAAGCATGAGACAGAGCTGGAATAGCTTGTAAAGCACGTGCCAGCGGGAAGAGTGTGATGTTGAACAGAAGAGGGGACAAGACAGAGCCTTGGGGGGTACCCTTGTTGCCAAGGGAGAAGGAAGGAGAAGAAAGTGGGCCGTATGAGATTTAGGCTGTGCGGTGGGCGAGGAACGCAGTGACGTAAGCATGGACACGGGGTCCGACATGGAGGGACGAGAGAGCGTTCAGGATGGCGGTGTGGTGTACATTGTCGAATGCTTTAGTAAGGTCCAGCGCCAGGTTAGCTCGAGTGCGTTTGTGGTGGGAGGGGTGCAGGACATTCTCGGAAAGTTGGAGCATGACATCCTGGGTGGACATCATCATCATCACCATCATCATCAGCCTGGTTCCGCCCACTGCAGGGCAAAGGCCTCTCCCATACGTCTCCAACTGCCCCGGTCATGTACTAATTGTGGCCATGTTGACCCTCCAAACTTCCTAATCTCATCTGCCCACCTAACTTTCTGTCGCCCCCTGCTACGCTTCCCTTCCCTCGGAATCCAGTCCGTAACCCTTAATGACCATCGGTTATCTTCCCTCCTCATTACATGTCCTGCCCATGCCCATTTCTTTTTCTTGATTTCAACTAAGATGTCATTAACGCGCGTTTGTTCCTTCACCCAATCTGCTCTTTTCTTATCCCTTAACGTTACACCTATCATTCTTCTTTCCATAGCTCGTTGCGTCGTCCTCAATTTAAGCAGAACTCTTTTCGTGATCCTCCAGGTTTCTGCCCCGTACGTGAGTACTGGTAAGACACAGCTGTTATAAACTTTTCTCTTGAGGGATAATGGCAACCTGTTGTTCATGATCTGAGAATACCTGCCAAACGCACCCCAGCCCATTCTTATTCTTCTGATTATTTCAGTCTCATGATCCGGATCCGCAGTCACTACCTGTCCTAAGTAGATGTATTCCCTTACCACTTCCAGTGCCTCGCTACCTATCGTAAACTGCTGTTCCCTTCCGAGACTGTTAAACATTACTTTAGTTTTTTACAGATTAATTTTTAGTCCCACCCTTCTGCTCTGCCTCTCCAGGTCAGTGAGCATGCATTGCAGTTGGTCCCCTGAGTTACAAAGCAGGGCAATATCATCAGCGAAGCGCAAGTTACTAAGGTATTCTCCATTTACTCTTATCCCCAATTTTTCCCAATCCAGGTCTCTGAATACCTCCTGTAAACATGCTGTGAATAGCATTGGAGAGATCGTATCTCCCTGCCTGACGCCTTTCTGGGTGGACAGCTGGGGACGAAAACCGAACATGGAGTCCGGATAAAAGTCATGATCATTCAGATAGGTCTGGAGGCGGGCCAGGATGACATGCTCGAACAGCTTGCCGAGACAGGAGGTGAGAGAGATGGGGCGGAGGTGTTCGAGGGCAATAGGTTTGCCGGGTTTGGGGATGAATGAGACACGTGCATGGGTCCAGGAGGATGGAAGTGTGCCAGCCTGCCAATGTGTATTGAGGAGATCAGTAAGGGCTTCGAGGGAGGGGGTGTCTAGGTTGCGGAGTACCTTGTTAGTGATGCGGTCCGCCCCCGGGGGCGAGGTGGTGCGGAGTGTGAGTAGCGCCGCACGAACCTTGCCCACGGAGATGTCTGCCTCAAGGTCAGGGTTTAGGTAGCCGGAGTAGGTGGGAAGCGGAGTAGGTAGGTCGGTGCAGAGGTAGTGGTCCCGGAGGGCCGCCAGGAAGTCAGTATCGGTGAGTGGGGAGGAATGAAGGAGATGGGAGATATCCTTGCGCTGGGAAGCTTTAGTGTGTGTAGGGTCTAGCAGCACCCTGAGAAGCGACCACGTGTCGCGGAGGCCCAGGTTGCCTGCCATGCGGTCGCAGGTCTGGCCCCACTGTTGTCTAACGAGAGAGGCGCAGTGCTCCTCCATGTCCAACGCGAGTCGGGCCAAACGGAGGCGCAGGCGGCGGTTGTATTTTTGAGCCTGCCACCGGCGGTGGACAGCGTGATAGGCCTCCCAAAGGTGCAGCAGACGGCTGTCTGCCGTAGTGGAGTGTGGTGCTGTAGGGAGTGTGGATGTGGCAGTGTGGACGTCCGCCAAAAGGGTCTCGGTCCAGGCAGAGAGATCGGTGATAGGAGCAGAGGAGGAAGTAGAGAGACGAGTGGAGCGAAAGCGGTCCCAGTCGGCTATCTGGGTGAGACGAGTAGAGGCGCGAGCAAGGGAGGGGAGTGGGAAAGTTGTACAGAGGACGTAGTGATCGCTACCAAGGAAGACCCCTGTATTAGTCCAGGTCGGATTGGCGACATTTTTGGCGAGGGTAAGGTCCGGATTGGTGTCTCGTTGAACACTAGATCCGATCCTGGTGGGGCAAGCGAAGTCATTAAGGACCGAAAGGCACTCGTTGTGGATGAAAGTCCAGAGTGAGTGGCCTTTGCGAGTGTTCTGGAGGTAGCCCCAGCTGGTATGTGGGGCATTGAAGTCGCCAAGAACGACCAGGGCATTGCGGCCAGCGCAGGAGAGCGTTCGGCGGAGGACGAGGAGGAGAGGAGCTGAAGGGGCTTTGGGAGGACTGTACACATTGAGAACAAAGAGGCTTGTCTCAGTGCGACGGCGAGGAAGGATTTCAAGGAGGAGATGGGCACAGTCCGAAACGTCCAACTGGTGCAGCACGGCAGCAAGGTTTCGCTGCACCAGTGTGGCAACGTTTGGGTGGGCTTCAGAAGAAGGATGGAAGGAGGTGTAGTCGCGCAGTTTCACGGGAGTTAGGGGTTCCTGGAGTGCTAGGACGGAGGGGAGAGTGTCGGGAGGGATGTTCTGGAGGTGGAGCTGCAGGGTGTTCCGCCTGCTGCGGAACCCCCGATAGTTCCACTGCCAGAAATTAAGGCGCGTGGGGTGTCTGGCCACGATGGATGGCGGAGTCCCCCGACAGAGTTGGGGTAGGTGCCGGGGTGAGTGGGGCAGGGAGCGACAGGTGTGCGACGGTGGCCTCAGCGGCGCTTTGGCGGGTCTCTAAGGCCGCGACCCTGGTGTCTAGGGCGGTAAGGTGGCATTCGATGGCCGCCACACGGGTGTCGATACTGGCGACGCGCTCCTCAAGTCGCGCAAAGCGGGCCATGACGCGCTTCTCAAACGCCTTCAAGAAGGAGGTTGTTTGGCGAATCACGTCACGCTCGGGCGGGACGGGGTCGGAGGAAGTTGATCGGCGTTTGAGCGGGGGACTGCGGTTGGGAGAGGAGGCGCGCGATGATGCAGCCGAGGATGCCGTATTCATCGGCTCCACAGCTAGCGACGGCGGCTGTGGAGGTGCGGGAGCTGGGGAAGTAGGAGGAGGAGCGGGGGAGGACAGACGCACTAGCGCGGCCTGCAGCTGGCGCGACAGCTCCTGAATTTGGAACTGCTGGGCAGCGATAGTGGCCTCGAGGGCCGCGGTTTGGGGGTCCGACGTGGGAGGCTGCGGTTTCCAGCTTACCGGTGATGTGGTGGTGGTGGCGGGGGCGGTGGACGCCTCGGACCTAGGCAGAGGCGGGAAGGAGACGGAGCGGTGGCGGCTGGCAGACTGGGCACCACGGGAGACAGAGTGGCGGCGGGGACGGGAAGGCCGGGGGGTCTTGAGGATGGGCACGGTGGGTGGCGCTGGTGGGGGAGGCTGGTGCTTGGAGGTGGCCGGGGGCGATGACGGGCCGTTCCGCTCAAACCGGAGCCCGCACGAGCTCGAGCCCGTGACGTGGGCTCCCTTGCACAGGATGCAGCAGGGTACGCAGGCCGGGGGCTCAACTGGCTTGTGGGCCTGGCCGCAGCGGTGACAGAGGGCGGACTTGGGCTTGGTGCAGACATCCGCTCGGTGGCCAGGAGCCCAGCAGTTCGTGCAGGCCTCTGCTCTCGAGCGGAACGGGTGGCAGGGGTAGACCCCGCAGTTGAAGACGATGGTGGAGGGAAGAGTAGAAGTGCCGACGAAGGTGATGAGGATGGATTGGGAGCGCCCCATCTGGCGTGCGTCAGCGATGGCGTAGGGGGTGTTCACGTTCATTGACTGGAGGTCTTGGATGATCTCGTCCTGGGTTTGGGAGTCCACTGCGTTGTGTATATACCGCGGAGGGCGTTGTCGAGTGCGGCCATGTAGGCACGCAGGGGGTAAGATATGGCACCCAGGCGGAGTTCCGAGACTCGGAGGTAGAGGCGAGCGCGCGGCTCAGATGGGGTGCTGACAGTAAGGGATTGTACGGATTTATCCGTACACGGTCGGCGGTGCGTGCGCTGGCGTAGTCGATGGTCGCACGAGTGCAAAGGATTTGGAGCAGGGCTCCGTTAGTGGTTGTGCGGAGGTCAAGCCCTCCTCCCGGTCTGTAGACGATCTTGAAGTCCTCCGCTGGGAAGCGAGGTAGGGGAGCGTGACGACGGAGAGTGGTAGTGCAGTCAGTCTTGGATGGTGGCGAGGCAAGCGGTGGCGAGACGACGGGCTGGTGGGCCGCGGCTGCACGGCGTGCTTTCACGGCACGGAACCAGCGTGAGTCAAGCTCGGCAGGGCTGATGGAGGTGTCTGCGACTTGATATTCCATGTCGGCGTGTGAGCTGTGTCGACGTAGGCGGCGAAATCGGGCGGCGTCGACAGCAGGCGTTGCGCGGAACCTGCCTCCGCGGCATCTTTGTGCACAAGTGTGCTGGCGTGGCGAGGCGTAGGAGTCATCCGAGAGAAAGAGTATCGTTTACATGAAGAAGTGGCTGTTCACAATGCCTGTCGCTTTCCCTCAAATGTTTCCTTGGTGACTAGGGTGACACATCCGCAGTCAAGGTGGCTGTTCGAGGTGTGCTGGCTGCCTAAACGAAAGAAAAAGAACGAAATTAGATGAATGTCGATACCAGTGCTATTGCTTCTTGCCTCTTACCTGCATTTGCCTCCACGGCCTCTTGGTTTGCGGAGTCTGTATGAGGGAGCTGCTGTGGCTTGGCGTAGGCATTGTCTAAGCAAAAAGAAAAGGCCATTCAAATGGGGAATTATGGAAATAAATGCAGTTATGTCTGCTTCTTGCACTCTTCTTGCCTAAAAGTTTTCAAACATAGTGTCCAGTACACAACAGCACTTTGACTGCGTCTGCTTTTTACCTGCAGGTGTTGCTGCGAGATCCTTGGTATGGCTGCGTGCAGCATTGTTACACTTGGTGGAGGCATTTGAAGTGGTAGCCAAAAATATAAAGAATCATCCTTGTCTGCATGAATGCTTTCAATTTCTAAATGCAGTGGTAGCTATCACTATTAGTGCAAGGCCCCCCACATCTATGCGGCAACTGCCGTAGCTCGAAACGGAACTTTTCCTTTAGTGTTTCACAAGGCGTCTGATATGTCCACATTAGATGTGATGTGTTTGTTTTTATTTATCCCAGTGTGGAGAGAGCATCATTAAATTGTTTTTTTTATTTTTGCATGTCTTGTTTTTTGGTTTATTTCTGAATTTATCAAGCAGCAGTCTCATGATGCTAAAGTTACTTATGTAATGGTAATCAGCTTTTGTTTTGCAGAAAAACAACGCATTTCCACACCCATTGTTTGACAACCCCCCACTCGCATAATTTTGCAGAGTATTCTACCTATATTGACTTGCTTGACCTCCACTAAAGAGTCTTGCATTTTCAAATACGACTCTTTCTTTAAAATCATTCTACACTTCTCATAATTTCTGTACCTTGGGCTTCTGATACTCTGCATTTACCATTTTTGCTTGTTTCTGACTAGAAATGTCTTCTTTAATTTAGAGCTTAAATTTTACCTTTGGAACACACGGAAGGGCTTGCCATTGCAATCTGCATCAAAGGGAAACATGTTTCATTAAACATTTGCAAAATCCAATTGAAGATTGATGAATGCAGCTTGCATTGTGATATGACTGAATGAGCCATAAAAGTAACTCATCTCACTTGGTAAATTAAAGCACATATTAGTGTGATGTACAAGATACGTTACACTAACGTGGTGGGTTCTCTTTCTTATACAGCAAAATAATCGGTGCGCGATAAAAAAATTATTTTTGCATACCCCTTGTACACACTGATTTAAGGAAAATGAGCTGGAGCTGTCCACATGATCTACTTATTTTACCTGCGAGTATGGTCAACAAAAATGTGTTCCAGCTGCTTAGTGGTATTTGAGATTATGTCAGTATTGCATATGTGCCTGTTGTCTAAAATAATTGAATTTTGAAAATCCTCGCAAGGATCTGATGTGCATATCTGCAGTTTATTGATACATGTAAAAGACTCAGCATCAAGTGCAAGTGAACAGTCCCACAGGCCCGGAGTCGATCATGCAAATAGATTCGCTGCACAAATTTGTGACCAGAAAAGATATTCCACATGAAATAGCATGCAAGGAAATGTTGAAAATATTGCACAGTTAATAAAACGCCTACGCTATTAATATGTGGGTTGATGCACTCGTTATGCAAAACGGAGGTGAGGCGTGCAGACAGGACACAAGAGTAGAGTATTTACAGGCAAACAACACGAGCGCCGCCCACTTCTCTACTCTTGTGTCCTGTCTGCACGCCTCACCTCTGTTTTGCATAATGCATCCTTACCAACTAGCTCAGCTTTCTGTCGTTCTAAGTCTCGATGCACTCGATTTCGTCCGCATTAGGCACTCGCCTCTTGATTACTTCGTGGCACAGAAATACTCGGCATCGGGCTGTTTTTCTGCTGTGGCCTTTGTAGAAGCATGATTGTTCAAAGTGCAACAACTAAACAGATTCTTTGAGTTGCTTGAGGCTTCGCCAGTACAATCCCGGTGCGCTGGTCCGCCTGTCCAGCAATTTCCTACTGAAGGGAAACCTGCAAATAAAAACACCGCTCCGCATGTAGAAAAATGCTCTACTGTGACGCTTCTCAAACGATTGTGATGCACCACAAGAGCTGCCTACTCGCGTTATATTCTCAACAAGGAGATACATTCGTTTACTTACATGTGAAGGTGTATGCCAGAGTACTTCGGGGCTTCGGTGGCACATAAGGTACGAGTGTACCATAGCATCCGATGTCGACGCGCGATCGCATGTCAAACCTAAACTGTACGAAACAACTACGCATCCAAAAAACAGATTCGAAACCGAAATTCGCGTCATCCTTTATTGCATGAATGCGTACATCCTAATTTACATAAGTCACGGACTTAGCGTTCGCTTTCTGTAAACTTGATATTAACGTACCACCTTCATAAAGCCATCAGGTATGCGTTTTTAGATGACAAAGCATAAGGTGACCTGTACTTGTTTTCAGCTCTTTCAATAGTAATTGCGCTGGCCACATTGACCAGTAGCAACAGGGCGGCGCCCTAGAGGTTCCCACTTTTCCGGCCCAGCTTTTCCTCTAGAGCTGTTTTACTAACTCTAAGGACCGCTCCCGTCCATGGCTCCGCCCCCAACGCCCCAGCCTGCGTTTACCCGACTAACTGACACTCTAAACCTCTCTATTAACTGCTTTTAATAAGAATAGTTTTATGTTCTTTACTTCATATGCTTGATTTCATGATTTAAAAAATGATAATGCAGCAAAGGTCAGACGTTGATGGCACTGCGAGCGCATGCGACCTCATTGCGGCTTGCGTTTGGGGCCGCTAAGCCTACAACGTGTTTCTGCTTGCGTACGCAAACGCAAACGCACCCAAGCGCTAGGGGCCCCAACGCCTTGCGTCCCCTAAACTAAAACTCTCTATTACCATGTGCAGCAAAGTGACTCTAGGCTAATTTATTATATCTCTCGCTACATGGCAAAGAAATGTGTGCTTCCAAGCTAGTGCTCTGTTTGTATCGACAGCCTATTACTTCCAGCAGAGCAAGGGCGCCACTTGCATGCTGCAGCATTTGTGCAGCACAATGATCAAGGAGACTTGCTCTACCCCTCGCTTGAACTGCTCCGTTTTATAACCAGGCTAGAGGACATTTTCACAAGTTGTTTCAGTGCACGAAAAATACACCGTGAAAGTGTGAGGGACATCTTGCACATGATAGATTGCGCTGCTCCCTTAAAGGTAGGATGCAGAGTGCATGCAGAAAGTTTCACTCCTCGTGCAGTCAGCTTTTATGTAACCACACGGCTGCATTTTTTGTCAAGGGCTTGAACAAATCCAATATGCTGTCAAAGCGAAAGGCAACGGAACACCTCAAGCTGAGCTGGCTTAATTAGCTACATTTGTGCAGCCCTTGCAACCATGTATTGCAAGCACTTGCTCTCCTTGTGTTATTGTGAATAAGATGAAAAGCATGTCGAATAAAATTTGTCAAGCACAGGGCGCAGTTCCGCACTTTCTTTTTCTTGTTGGCGTCGCGTTTTAAATCTTGCTTAACGCGAGTACTAAAAAATTACCGTGCTTTCGCGCGTATAAAATAACGTGCAATTTAAATCGACCAATTCTTTTGCATCTGTTTCAAATGGCAAATACTATAAACTATTCTTCTCGAAAATCGCAGATTTGGACCCACAAAGAACCTCTGCTTTGCGAAATTTCGTACTCTCGAAATATTCTTACCCGTGTTAACGAAATGTTGAGGTCGCGAAAAATAATCGACTAACTTTCGTCTGCTTCTAGTTTTGTTTACAATGAAAAGTCCAAAATCGTAGGGTCAGTTCAATAATAGTCGACGCTGATAAGTTTGCCTGAAAAAAGAATTTAAATAAATGGTAAGCCAACAGTTGAATTACGTGGAAACAGCGTTGGTATGTAACCAAACAAGCCTTCCATTCTGGTGTGCCGCGTACGCTGCAGATGCGAGCTTTAAAGAGTGGTCGATGGCAGCGCCACCACTGCAGGAGACACCGCGCGCGTCAGGTGGAGAGGTGCGGTCGTGCCACTGGAAAGTATTCTAGTACACTGTAGCGTAATGGTCGCGTCCGGCGTTGTGACGCAATTAGCAAAGAAACAGATCAACCATGTGACGCAGGTTCGTAACAAAAAAAATGCGCCGATCAGCGCAGCCGGCATAACATGCCCCAGCTGGCGTTCTGAACGCGCGCGCCCAAAACCAAAACAGGAAGCGTGGTTCAGTTATTACTGCCGGCGGCTTGGAGCAGTAAAGTCGATTCGGCCGCTGGGCTCTGTGGCAGTGTCCGCTCTTGTAGACTTTCTTCATGCTACGGCATCCGCACGGCTGCGCCGTAAAAAGCAGCCGCCGGAGAAGAATGCCCCCTCACTCGCCTCACCCCCGTGCCTCGCGCGCGACAGGAGATGGCGCGCTACCGGCGCGTCTTCCTCGCTCGCACACGCGAGGTTGTGCTGCGTTCGCTAAAACCCCTTAAACTTCGTGAAGTAGCGACACTCTCATCTTCTGCCTTCACTCCCCCTCGTTTTTCCTCTCTTTCACGCTCCCTCTTCGACCGTGGCGCCGCCTACACCGCTCGAGCGTAGCAACGACGCCAGCATGCGCTCCTCGCCACTCCGTAGACGCTTCTCGAGCGAAAATGGCGCTGAAGCACGGTGCGAGGGGCCACGTGACTCTATTAGGCCAATAGCGACACGGCGTCGGCCTCGGCCAGAGCGCGCTAGGAGGAGGCGGCATTCTTCAAAGCGTGCCGCTACATTACCAAGTTTAACGAGTTTTAGCGTTCGCCGGATCACCCTCGCACGCTTCCACTCGCACATACAGCATACGGCGCGCGGCTGCGATTTTATCGTCCTTGGACTTGATGCGGAACCTCACGGGGACGGCGACGCCGACGCTAAAATGCACCTTGAGTGTCCATGCAGTTTCTATCGCAATAAAATTATTTTATTTATGCGTAACTTCCATATTTACGTTCAGCCACAGCGCACATATCTGCAACTCTCAGGCTTCGACTCTCCTTCAGTGATAGTTGAGGCTTCACATGTTTTAATTATCCGGAAGTGCAAAATTACTTATCGAGAAAGCAGCCAGGCAAGGAGACACAGTCTCTACAATGATATTAACTGCATGCTGAGAAGAAATATTCAAGTTGTCACACTGGGATGGATTAGGAGCAACATTGAATGGCGAATATTTCAACAACCTTCAGCTTGCCGATGGCATTTGTCCTGTTCAACACCGCTGAGGACACATTGTAACAAGCGATTGAGGACCTTAACTGAGAAACTATAAAAGTAGTTTGAATATTACTTTGCAGAAGACAAAGATAATGTTGAATGATCTGTCAAGCGGACAAGAAATTCTTATCGGCAGTGAGCCTCTAGAGGGTGTGCAGAATTATGTTTATCTGGGTCACTTACTCACAGGGAGCCTTGATAATGAGAAGGAAACTTACAGAAGAATGAAAATGGGTCGGAGCGCATATGGCCAGCATTTCCAAATCATGACAGAGCTCACCGCGGATGTAGAAATAGATAGTCTACAATCATTCTATATTGTTCAAGTACTATCATATGGGGCACAAACTTGCAGGTTAACAATGACACTTGAGAATAAGTTGAGGACAACTCAAACAAGCGATGGAACGAGTACTGCACTTCCGCACGATTGCGCGTGACTAACGTGTGGACACGACCTATCTATCCTTGACGCTCGGGCGGTCTGCCCGTTGCATCTGTCGCAGAGCGTGTGCTCCGACCGTAATCGTTAATATCGCAAACACTGTTCAACAACAAGACCGCCACCTAGGTGCCGCGGCCACTCAGGTAGACGTCAAGAGGTAGCTGTAAAAGTGCTCTGTCTATGAATTTCCGCGCAACAGAATCATGTCTTCTCGAGTATTCGTACTACAAATCCGAAGCTATGATGTCTGCGGCTTGTGTGTAAGTCGTACTTTACGCATTTTCTGATGCAATTTACTTTTAAACATTAATTTAGTTCAATAAGGCAATTGCGCTTGGCTGAGGACCTAGAATAATCAGGATGTATGCTGTACTTCCGCGCACGTGCGTGCTTGCGGGATGTACGTCGCCTGTGGTGGCAGTGCTTGTGTACCGTCGTCTAACATCGGTTGTGCTTGTCTAACGTCCGCACCAGCTTCGCTATGCATCAACGTTCGAAGGGTAGAATGGAGGGGGATTTTTTTGAGTTAGTCGCCACCACATAAAGCCAACAGGCAACGACGTCAGAAAACATAGGGTTAATTAGCTATGGTTGAAATGGTAATATAGATTTGTAATGAGGTCGTAAATATTGTGAGCATTTATAATACGGACGTCGTCTTTCTCATCTGCACATAACCATCATCATCGCTTCGCGTATTCATCTTCGGCACGATAGCTCATGTTGTTGGAATGATGATGATGATACATCTTTATTAAAAGAGGGATGGCTCGATCATCGGCGTGATAACAGTAATGAAGTCAGGGAATTGGAAATGAGGACAGGGCCAGCAACCGAGGAATGCTTCCCAGACGGTTACACCAATCGGAGAATGCCCCATCTCGCAGCAAAGGCGAACAGTGCTCACTGAATAATTTCGGCCTTCGCTGAGGGATGCATCCACTCCTCGAAGCTGGTCACGTGCCCCCGGTGGTGTCGCCGTATCGCTAAATACTTTAGGCACTCCGGCAACAAGTGCCTCGTAGTTGGCGCAGCTGCCGTCTCGCATGCTGCGCAACCTGTTTGTGTGGGTGGTAGCTCTTCCACCGTGTTGTCAGGAAGACGTCTTGTGCACGCCAGCGTGCAAGTGCATCCGGCGTAAGTGCTGTGGCAGTGCGGGTCTTGTGCACGAATACTTAACAAGCGCGCGATAAGCCTGCAAGCCGCGGATCTGCTTCGGCGTATGTTGTCAGTGTTGACAGAGTTCTCATAGTGTCAAGCTCACAGCTGTGTGAGCCGCTTCATTCCCTGGTACGCCGCAGTGGCCGAGAACCCACCACACCCGAGTTTCGAATGCGTGCACCATGGCAGCCTCCTGCTTGCCTGTGCTATCTTCCTTGCGATGGAGTCAGTGTGGGTGGGCTTGTAATACACGCGCCGCCGCCTGACTGACTGTCGGTATGTATTGTCATTTGTGAGGTACCTGGAGATTCTTCTTCAAGGTCTTCATGCAGCGCGCCACGGACAGCCAAGTGGCCGAACTTGCCGCCATCGATCTCGCTGCCGACCTCCTTTTGGAACATCCGAACATTGTGTCAGCGGCCATTCTTACTGACTCTCGTGCGGCGCTTTGCATGTTGGCCAGGGACTACGCCGGAGTGCCCCTTGTTGTTCGAGTTGGCTGCAAGCTGCGACACATCGTCAATCAAGGCTGCGACCTGGCGCTCCAATGGATACCCGCACACATCGGATTGCCAGGCAACGAGGAGGCAGACTCCCTCGCCAAGGCGGCGCACGGTAAGCGCTTTCCCCTCACCTACTTGGTGACGAGCTTCGACGCGGCCAAGACAGCGGTTCTGCGCAGCCTCACTGCACAACACCCCGATCGGCGCGTCGCGGCGGGAACGCCCCCGCGCCTGTTCCCGCGTGCGGGCCTCTCTCGAGCTGACTGCGCCTTCCTTCTCCGCCTGCGCATCGGCTGCTACAAAACAGCGCCGCGCACACACAGACTCACGGGAACCGGCAGCCCCGTGTGTGCGGTAGCTGCGACGGCGTGGAGACACTGAGCATCTTCTGCGTCACTGCCCGGCCTTCGGGACCGAGAGGGAGGCTCTGTACGCCTCCTACCGCCGATGTGGCTTGCCATTCACCACCCTGTAGTGCCTACTCTTCCCCAATGCTCACAGTTCCATCACCAAGCGTGTATTTTCGGCATTGATCGAATTCTGTGAAGCAACACACCTCAGAGCGCGGCTGTAGGCCCCGCAAACGCTTAGCTACATTGTCCTTTCTTTTTTTTACTATTCCGGTCTCTCTCTCCTTTTTACTTCCGGTCTCTATCTCCTTCACCTTCTTCTCCCCATACCCCTTCCCCGTGCAGTGCTGTTGAGGTGTCCTCCTGTGAGAGACAGTTACGGCACTGCACTTATCTTTTCCATTTCTCTTTAAAAATCACTTCACACACAGCCAAGTTCGATGGTGAGTACGTGTGGTGGTTCTTGATTACCAAACAATTTGGGATGACGCTTACGCTTCACCTTTAAGAGTGGAACGCGATAGCATTCAAAGATCCCTGACTGGTTCTCACGCTTCCCAGCAACTGCAGCTTATGTAACCGTAATGTGCTTCCTGTAAACACTGGTGGCGAACGCTATGCACGAAGGTGAGCTTCCCGGTTCTTTTTTTTATGGTGTTGCAAGGAACCGAGCTGGTCACGCCGCTCCTAAAGACCTCAAACGGCAGCTGGAAAAGGGGTTTGTGTTCGAGTTTCCGCGTAACAGAATTCTGTTTTCTCGTATATTCAACTAACAATCCGACGCTATCACGTCTATAGTTTCTGTATAAGTCATATATTACGAATTACCTGACGCATCTTACTTTGAGAAAATAATTAATTCAACAACGCCTAGCGCCTCACGGAGGGCCTGCGTAGTTCGGGATGCGTGGTTCGGCATGATTTTCTCGGCCGCGGAAGCCGACGCGCACGCCGGATTTTCTGCGACACGGAGTCCTTAACGTTGTCGCGGTAAAGATAGTACTCGTGGACACCCGTGGTTCCAGCATCGAAGTGGTGCTTTCCAACTGCGGCTCGCATGCCATCGGGCGTCATGCGGAAGGCAGCGTCCACGTAAAAGGGAGTGGCACAAGAGCTGACTGGGCTCTCCATATACCGATTTGTGTAGCACCTCCTGTCTCTATGGTGGCGGCGCGGGTCCAAGCGCTTTGACAGAGGTCGCAAGTGGACTAGTTGCGAATGTTCTCCCACGGTGGCGTGTTGCGGGCTCCAACTCCGAGTCCGGGGCTTCGCCAAGTGAGCAGCCCTGGTGAGTTGAGTGGTGTCGGAGCTGGTCTACATAGCGTCGATGTTTTGTAATGTGTTGTAGTGGCGGCAACTGCAGATAGCGTCGCAGATCATCCAGTCGTGCGTGACACGGCAGCCCGGTGATATGATCTTGACGGTTGAGGTTGGTCTTCACCGCAAGAATCAGGAAACGATGGCAAAGCTGCGCGTCGTGATGATGAAAAAAAGTAGAAAAGATTGTATTCACTTCGTTGGTACATGGTAGTGACTGTTATCCGAGTCTCGAGCGTTCCGATTAACACGGGCGCCAGGACGGCCTTAAATAACACCTTACGGTCAGGTGGTCGTCGCTGTCTTCTTGGGGAGTCTGTGGAAGTATTAGTGCTTTCGTTGGGTTCTGCGGTCGGCGAGCTCCTGCCCTTCGAATTTTCTTTCCTTCGTCCTTCCCTTTGAGTCAGCTCGGGGAATAACAGGGGTGACGCTGTTTAGGAGAGGAGAACACTCATGTCAACATGGGGACACCCGCTTGAACGCTTCTCACAATTGACAGGTCGTTGTCCAGGCTTATCGTAACAGCCTTTTCTCGAACGAGGCAAATCATCTTGTCATGGGAAGTACGCCTGAATGTCTCTCATACTTGACAGGTCGATCATAACGCCGGTGACAACGCGGAGTCGCGTTGTACAGAACCTCCAGGAACTCAAGAATACATACAGACTGGTCTGGTGTCCAGGACACCCAGGCCTGGAGGGGAATGAGAGGGCTGACGTTCTAGCTCGAGAGCTCACGAACCCAGCGGAGCAACCATCGCACTCCCATTCACAACCCGCCGCTTCACAGGGAAGCCGTCGCGAGGAGGAGAATAACGATCTGGCACGTATGGCACCACGCGATATTCTTGCTCACCAGCGCGGCATGCGGCAAAATACGGCGCCCCCCACACATCTTTGCAAGGGGAAGACGCAATAGATCGCCGCAGGATTCAAACGGGGGTCTACCCAAATTTATTAAGATTGAGCAAAATTTTCCCAGCGATGTACGGGCGTGCCTGTCCGTGGTGTAGCGACTCACCACCGTCTTTGTACCACATCTCATGGGGATGCCAAAATAGACCGCCGAATTTAAATGCCTACATAGTTAGGTATAATCTAACCAACACACTGGAGCAATGGGAGGCACAACTCGCCAGCTCAGACCCGAAGGTGCAAAAGGCTCTTCTTGGTCACGTTCGGCTAGCGGCAGAAGCCAGTGGAGCCCTGGACTTGGGGCACCACCCATCAAGCTCCTAATCCCCTATCCCCATTTCCCCAGTTCAACAAAGTTATTCTCTCTCTCTCTCTCTCTCCAGCTTCTAGACGCGTTGTTTCGTCAGTCTGTGCGCAAGCGCTTCGTAGGTGGCACAGGACACCAGCGTAGCCAGGACAAGCTGGCGGCCTGTATTGGTTCCGGCCCCTATGAGGCGCCACGATATTCGTCGTATCAAGGTGGACGTAAATATCGCATCTATATGTAGGGCAAATCGTCTACTAGCCGAGCGCCAAATAATCGAGGAGAACGTCGCTGACATGTTTAAAAAGAACATCATACGCCTCTCTGCCAGTTCTTGGTCATCGCCTGTCGTTTCTGTACAGAAAAAAATGGATCAGTACTGTCGCGTATTTATCACGCGCTTGATTCTGTGCAAGAGGCTAAATGGTTCTCCAGCCTAGATCTTCGTTCGGGATATTCGCAGATTCAAATGCATGAAGCTGATAAAGCAAATATCGTTTTTACTACTCCTGTCGGCTTTTACGAGTTCAATGCAATACCTTTAGGCTTATGCAATGCTCCCACCCCGTTTGAAACAATGATTGGTACTGTTCTTCGCGGCCTCAAGTGGAAAAGCTGCCTATGTTATCTTGACGATATCGTCATCCTTCCTTCGACTTTCCCTGAGCATTTGAAGCGTCTCCGCGAAGTGCTCACGTGCCTTGCAAACTATGGTCTTCAACTAAACACCAAGAAGTGCCGCTTCGCTAGCGCAACGATCAAAGTTCTGGGCCATCTTGTGAACAAATGCGAAATTAAACCTGATCCGGATAAGATTTCCGCAGTGATCAACCTTCCACGCCCACTTCGTGCAAAAGAACTGTGTAACTTTGTCGGTCTCGCGCCATTCTTCCAATGCTTCATCCGGGACTTCGCCACTATTGCCGTGCCCCTCCATGGACTTCTTCCATCTGCCAGTTCCTTCCAGTGGTGCGATGGGTGCGAAGTCGCTTTTCATGAACTTAAGCGCGCCTTAATCTCGTTACCCGTCCTTCGTCACTTTTGATGGTAAGGCATCCCCCCTCCCTCCTCTACTGCACACTGACGTTAGAGGCCAAGGAATTGGCGCCGTGGTGCTGCAGCGCGACCACGCGTCTCGCGAGAAAGTCGCTGCATAGGCAATACCGTTTTTAATTACGCGGTAAAGAAGTACACAGTCACCTAACAAGAGTGCCTGGCTGTTGTATAGTCCGTGTCGAAATTTCACCTATACCTACACGGTCAGCATTTCGTTGTTGTTACCGATCATTGTGCCTGATTGTTGTTATCAACGATCAAAAACTTGCCAGGACGCCTTGACCGCTGGATCCTCAGATTACAAGTACATGATTCTGATGTCGTGTTTAAGTCCAGAAGCAAGCATCAAGACTCCGACGCACTTTCCCCCTGCCCGCTGCCGCCATCTTTCGAACTCGTTACGTCACCTTGTCAACTTGACCACGCGGATGTCGCGTCCCCAGCTTTACTTATTGCTTCCATGATTCAGTTTCCATCCAGCCACCCTTCTGTGTTTTCCGGTCACCAACAAACTGATCCTTATTGCCACCGCATCATGGATCACCTCAGCTTTGTTTCAATCTCACCTTACACCAGGCTTCAAAGACAGTTAAAGCTCTTCAAGTTAGAGCACGTTCTTCTTTACCGCAACATTTTTCACCCGGAGGGCCATCGATAGATTTCCCTGGTTCCGAGCTCTCTCCATGCTGAAGTATTTCAGGCTCCTCACGACAACCTGACGTGTGGCCACTTGAGTTAGCACAAAAGCCGTGTGCGAATACGCAGCCGATCCTTCCGTTCAGGTCTTTCGAACAGCATAGCTCCTCGCATCGCCTCATGCACTCTTTGACAATGCCGCACGCGACCTAGCACTGCACCCACCGGGATTCTGCAGCTACTACATGTGCCAGGATGTAGTGTCTTCATTGACTGTCGCCGGCACTGACCTTTGAGGCCCTCTCCCGGGAATGCTGACGGCCACCGACGAATAGTCACTGATGGATCACTTGACGCGGTACGTGGAAACTTCCTCTGTCAGCACAACGGCTGCTTCTGAAGTGGCTGCCTTTTTCTTCAAGCTGTCTACTTACACCTCAGAGCCCCTTGCGTCCTTTTCAGGAACCGCGGCAAGGCATTTCTCTCTAAAACGCTTCATGAAGTTCTCCGAGCCTGCAACACCGTGCACAAGACAACCGCCGGCTACCACCCCATAACCAATTGACTGGCAGAGATATTTCATCGCAGGCTCAGTGGTATGCTGTCCATGTATATCCAACTTGACCACCGTAACTGGGATGCCATTCTCCGCTTCCTAACATTTGCCTGCAACACCGCTGTCTAGTAAACCACAGGCTATTTTCTATTTTTCCTGGTCCACGGCCGACGTCCAACCTCTGCCCTCGACCTTTCTTTCTATTTCCGGTCTTGTAAAAGCTTAACCATCGCGTCGCATCTTCATCTCCCTCATGTAATGTCTCAACAAGATATTTTTGAGGAAAAAAATAAATAAATTTATGACCAGTTAAATTATGACCAGAAATGTTTTTTTTTTAAACAGACGAGCATAAGAGATTGCTCTGTATTATGTTAAGATGCTTCTGTAGGCTTTTTTACATTGAAGATGTAGGTTAGCTTAGCAAAGTAGCAATATAGAATGTTAATAGTAGAACACAAAAAAACGGCGGATCCCATGCACTATGAGAATTGATGTACACGAAGCTTTGTACGCTATTTTCTTTGATTGACAATAATTAACGGTGATGTTGGTGGAAAATCTGTAATTTCTTTCAGCGTTTAGTCCAATACGAGAGTGGCGAGTTGATGTTAAGCGTTACTTTGCGAGCACCACTTCTGTTTGTCTGCATAGTTCACAGAACACACAGGGAGACATGTTTGCTTGAGGCGTTGTTGGGAGTCATTGTTCATAATCTCTGAGGGAATTGAGCGTTGTCATTGCCTCACATGGCGCACTGCATCATGGCAGAAATATTAAATTTTAATTGAATTATGAGGCTGTGCATACTTCAATTAGCTATGTATACAGTTTACAATTATAATAAGATTGTGGTCTGCACTACATTTCACTGCGTAGCGAAGACGCTCCTGTTCTGTGTAACGCTTTTTTCGGGCCTGGGTGTCCTCGACGTCGAGTGCGCGCTTTGGAGCCATCTTTCTGGCGCGTGTTTACGGGCTCCTTCTACATACATGGCCAACACACTGTTGAGATTCCAGCTCAAAGCGCACTCTTCAGACTAAGGACGATTGTAATGTTTTGCACTATCACAGCCCAGCATCTGCATTTTTCTCGCATAGAAATTGAAACAAGCACAGCACGTGCAATACACACAAACTGAAATGCTGGCGCAGCAGCGCCGGTCAGGCTGTGCAGAGGTGAGCGCCATCTGGTGATGTTGCAAGAAATCCAGCGGCACGCACTACAAGACCATAGCAGCAGCAGTGCCCGTAATGTTGGGAGAAGAGGCAAAGAAAGCTTCACTTTAACACATTGATTGCCATCATTTGCAGCTAAATAAAGCTTGCAAGCCAGCCATTACTACAGCTATTACATAAAAATTTTTATGCCTATATGGCAAATGCTAAAGTTACGACCTGCTTCCTCACAACTGCACGAGCAACAAGTAACGCTAACAAATGATAGAATGGACAACCCAGACAGCTTACACCTTGCAGCTCTCCTGCATGCGTTAAAGACAGTGTAGCCAAATTGTGGCTCTCCCAATCTGACAGGGATTTGGGTGGTTGAAGAGCAGACAAATTATGTAAATCAGATGCCAAATATCCACCCCATAAGGCTTTGAGTACAGCTGCCACGTAAATAAAAAAATTGTGCAGCTAAGCCAGCTTCCAGATGAGAAAAGGCGTGGCTTTGGCAAAAGACATACAAAAATCCCATGTAAATCTGCAACACAATGTGGTGCATGTGTACGCATTTTCACTGCAAATAAACCTGTGCTGGCTTGCGCACTGGGTAGGATATTTGTGTGTAACATTTGCTGCATTTTGTTATCTGAAACTTTTGTTGAATCGATCTTTCACTTGAAGTGATTGCAGCAGATTTCCTTCATTCACCTATTGCTACAAATCATTGCAAAAACAATTTACTTCTATATTTATTGCACTCTTCTTTTAGGCTGCCTGGAGAAATACATAAGTGACCGTCCAATGGGGCCACCAGCATCACCTCCGGAGAACCACCTTGCTTCTCTGCAGAAGCATCTTCAAAGCTTTTTTTTTTTTTTTTTTTTTTTTTTTTTTACAGAAGTAGGCCGCTGTGGCAAGCGAGTGCAAAAGTAAATAAAGTAAAAGTCCAATGATGTTTTTTCAATAAAGTGTGATGATATGCTACAAAGTATGGTGCACTACAGATTGATTCTTTATGGCATGAAAATAGCCGCATACTTGGCCACGTGTATATACAGACTGCACACTTCACAAGACTCAACATCACATAAAGATAGCGCGCCATGAGCTTCCGAATAGCAATGGCTGCTCCTTCAATTCATCACACAACTTGCCTTTGACGTGCTGTGCCCACGATGATATACAACCCAGTGCCCACCGTGCCGCCCGTCACCCGGCATGCCACCCGCACCCGGCATGCCACCCGTTACCATAATGCACCATGATGGTGGATGATGGATTCCACTATGCCCAGCATCGGGCAAATTTTCAATAGGGTTTGTGTCCCCTATTGATCAATATCGCCAATATGCTCGCATAAACACTGAGGTGAGCCAAGAAGGTCGTATAAATCATTATGATGCCACTCATGGTGTCGTTTTCTACCACTCTGGCGACCATGTACTGCTTTTGACCTTTGTGCGAATGCCTGGTTTACGTGGAAAGCTTCAGTCTCGGTACATCGGCCCTTACAATGTAATAGAAAAGACCTCCCCAACGAACTACCGCGTTACACCTGTTGTTCCGCCGACTGACCGACGCTGCCGCGGGGAAGAGATCATGCATGTTTCCCGCCTCAAGCCATTCCATCGGCATTCCACGTTGGCTTAATTTGCGGCCAGGCTGACCGCTTCCGTCTACGGGGCCGATTAGTGTGAAGATTTATACTACGGACGTCATTTTCGTCACCTGGGCGTCATGACCATCGAGTCGCATCTTCATCTTCCGCGCGCTAGCTCATGCTTTTAAAATAAAGCGTCGGTTCAACCGTTGCTACTTGATATACAAATATATTCAGAGGAACCTAAAGCTTCTTCTTAAAGGGGTCCTGAACCACCCATTAGGTTTGGTGAAAAAACGCAGTACACAGATAGAATACGCTGCTCTGAAGATCTCAGCCATGTATTGCAGTCGTACGCGCTGCGTGGAGCTCACAAGCGGATCGCGAAGTCACCTTTCTCTCAAACGCTCTCCTTTCAACAGAAGGCCCGGTCCTCACTCTCTTCTACACGCAATATCTCGCCATTCCCTTAGACAGCTGCTATTGGCCGATAGCTGACATCAAGCTGTGGTGGCGTAGATGGTGTAGATGCCGCGGCCGCCGCGAGGTGCCGCCACGAGTCCATTGGCTGAGCGCACTGCGTCTCGCTGAGGCCAACCGCGTTTCGCTTCTGTTTAGCGCGCCGTAGGCACCGAAGGTGAAGTCGTGGCGTCTACGTGAAGATTCAAAATGAAATTTGAAGTGCGCGCCACTTTGGCATTTGTCGTACCCGGCGCGTGGAGCTCGCAAGCGGAGCGCGAAGTTACCTCTTTCTGAACGCTCTCTTTTCACCAGAAGCCTGCTCCTCACTCTTATCTGAAAGCTTTACTTCGTGATGAAGCATATTCCCATATGCGGCTGCTATTGGTCAACAGCTGATTTCAATCAAGAAGAGTGTTTGGACCAGTGCACTTCTTCATACTGCTACCGTGTATATATATTGACGCAGTTAATAAACAGGCAGTGGTAAGCGAAGATCAGCTTCCCTCCCCCATCCCCAAATTTCTGTTTGAATCACGTACTTCCGGAAATAGCCGATTATCATCTGCTCACGCTCCGCAGCAGAGCTGAACTTTGCTCAGACTGCTTATTGGTGTCGTAGCCGCCGAGTCTTGCTAAGTTTGATTAATTTTGAACACTCAAATAGTCTCGAAGCTCGCGAAACTTTAAGGTCAGACCACACGTACGCTTGCCACCGCGCGTTCACACCTGGCCGCTCCTGGCGAGACGCCTAGGAAGGCTTCGCTTCATATTGAGCTATTGACAGGGCTTCAAAATGTGAAAGTTGGATGTAGCTACTATTCGTCGCTCAAGCTGGTGCTGGAAAAAGCCAGTCCGCACCGAGTAGCATAATCATAGGGGAGCATATGAGCGCGAGCGCGCCCTCATGACCTGTCGTACGCAAAGCAAACGCTTTGCATGCGCGTTACATTTCCACGTAGCTGCGGTCTGTTATGCATGGTCTTCGAGATCAGGCGCCACCCGATCTCGGAGGCCATGTGCTATGCGCGTAGACACAGCGGCCGTCGGGGTATCTACGCCACTGCGGCTCACTGATGACAACCATAGAGAAAGAAAAAAAAGTTAAGAGCGGACACTCCCATACACCTCCAGCGGCCCAATCGACCCTAGCGCGCCTGGCGGTTGGTGAGAGCAACTGGCCTGCACTTCCTGTTTCGGTTTCGCTGGCGCGAAATTTGGATTACCCCCGCGTGACTGACGTTACGCTGTAGCGGAAGCTCGTCATTTCAGACCACTTTTCGTCACCCAAATGGCAACGCTTTTATTTGTCGTTTTGGTTTAGCGATTCCATATTTTGTCGAGTTCAATATTTGGTGTGAATTGAGGTCATGACGCAATTTTTATTTCGATTAGGTTATAACAGATGGAGATAGAGGTAATCATAATTCACTACGGCTTTATCCATCGCGCTTGTCTTCCGTGTTTTGGTGCAAGCGGTCATATATATCAAAGAGGCAGAGTTTCCGCAACGTTTTTATTCCAAGGCAAGATAGGCTTCTTCTGGGTTCTGCCGTTGTTAAATCACCACGACACACAGCAGTAGCTGCCGTAGCTTGGATCGCCGGACAGCATGGCATCAGCACGGTCTGAAAATGTCAATAAGTGCACGCTTCGTTAATTACCAAAAACATATGTACACGTCATAACTGTACCAGGAAACCGCTTTGAATGAATAGCGAACCGATGCACAATATAAAACCACCGACACATCCTGACCTCTGACCCATATAACCCGGACTTACAAGGATAAATGTTAATACCCCGTACAGGGGTGTTCAAAAGTTCCCAGGCCGCCATCCTATTTAATCCCATGGCATCGCGACCTGTGAACTTTTGGACACCCCTGTACGTACTCAGTATAAGGGGTACATTGGTAGGCAAAATAGCAGTTCACATAGGCGTAGTAAAGATAAATTCGAAACGTCCAAATACGAGGCCTTTGTTCAAATGTGCGCCACTCCACGCCTACGCGACAATACGTTGAGCAATGTATTGCGCCACGAAAAAATGGTAAGCAACCGAAAGTTACTAGAATGCGCAGTACTTCCCAACACGGCCGCCGCAATAAGTACATGCAGTAGTCATTGGGGACTTTTCCCCACCGTTACTTTTCTGTGTAAACAAACCGCATGGACGTATGCACCACCGTCCGTCCGTGCGCCGTTGATACACACCTCGCTGCAGTACAAAACGCAATAAGCTACGCTCGCTGTTTATGTCACATGCCATTGTTTGGAAGCAATATTATTAAAATATTCCGGAGCCCTTAGTCTATAGGGGAGACGCGCAAGCAAAGCTTGGCTATATCGTGCCTAACGTCCTGCTCTTCTTTATTTAGGTAGCGCCCGTCCCCGGAACGCCGCTTTCGGTCTGAATCGGCGTGGCGTCTTTTACGTTCTTTCCAGCGTTCGTCAGCCTCTAGAACGGCCCAACGAAAGGACCGTCATTCATCACGCGATCATGTAAACGCGGGTTAGGAATTCAATTTTCTCGAAACCGGAATTTTCCTGAAATGTGCAATTCCTGATATTGACCTTAAGCGTTGTCCAGCAGATCGTTTTTAGTTCCCCAACACGAACTATTTCAATGAAACGCCGATACCGTGGTTATCGCAAACAGCGCTGGACAAGAACGGTTTACCCTCTCAAACCGAGACGCAGCGTCTCGATGGCGTCTGACAAGCTGCGAGTCGCAGCGCAGTGCACAGCTGTGAACCGGTGCAAGTTAATGGCAGTTTCGCGTTGCTTCACGATTTTCATGGAACGCAACCAACAAATATTATTCCGTTCTCGGTGGGGCTAGCAAGAAAGTACATGGTAAAGCCCTCTCGTTAGGCGTTCCTTGAGTGGGCATGCTTTTCGCATTGTTCGCGTCTAGCCGCCTCATATAGAGCCGCGAACTGTTTTTTTTTAGCGAACCTCGTCGCACTCGCAAGCCAGTTACTCGAAGCTTCGCTTGAAAACGTGACTCACCTGTCTCACACACGAAAACACCGCCGCAGCCGACTTCACGAAAGCTTCCCGCTGACACGCCGCTGGTACACGAATCGTTGATTTCTTCTCGATGGACGAATGTAGATTGGTGTTGATGGCAGTACGGATGAAGAACAAAAATCACGGAAGTTGTCTTGGATAAATTCTGTTTTTATGTATAAGAAACGCGCCAAATTGGGGCGTATAATTATTATTTTGTAGAGCGATTGAGCAGAACTCATTAAAACTTTTTTTTTTTTGCGCCTGCGTCCTCTGGCGTTTGGTGAGAGCACTAGTTCGTTACGTAACCGTGACGTAGTTCCTGAGGCCAGATTTCTCGGAGTGTCCGCTCTTAGTCTTTTTCTTTCTCTATGTGACAACCGCGTAGGGGGCGTCGTAGGCGCCAACATTAGGGAGCCCTGCATGTAGGCTCCCTAGCCAACATAGAAAATAGCGGCATATAGACCAGAATACGCTAGCCTCGCACCCAGACTAACCGAACGCATACTCTCGCACCCGGATTGCCCGGTCGACCAGCGCCATATTGTACTGGGCTGCCAAAGTGTGTTCGCCGGCGACCAGTAGACATGGCAAGCGCTAGCTCTAGGACTCCAAAGTACGGAAATGTGCCCGTTCACGCGGATCCAAAGTACAAGAAGTCATCTGGGCATCATTGCGTCGTGTTTGGATGCCAAAATAATCAGTGGAAAAGGAGCCGGTTGCTTAGCGCTGTTTGCGAAGAGCACAATAGACGTAGGGAATCGTGCCGGTGCGGTGTTTTCAGCCTGCACCGATTTCCGTCCGCAACGAAGAATGACAAGCTGCGCCACCGGTGGATAGCTGCAGTGAGTAGGAAGTACTACCAACCCAGTGAAAATGCACGAGTGAGTATTCGATCCGTGTATATTTTGGTGCCACGTTCAACTTTGCGCCCTACGAACGTAATATGTGTAACACGCAGGTTTGCTCCGAGCACTTTCTGGACAACAAGCCTACATAGCAGAATCCCGTGCCGGTGCTTCGCCTTGGCTATAACAAGAAGGCAAGCCTTTTCGTGTTTTCATTCAGGCAGAGCTCCCTACGGTTAAGCGGAACACTTGAGTTTGCGGTTAGCGATACTTGCAGCTGGTGCACGGCATGACCATTAAGCGTGAACGACAAGTTGTAGGCAATAGTATGTTGCCCTGCTGGTGAGCGTTATTGCTAATGACAGTAAACCGAAGTCCGCTCGTCACGTAGCATGCGTCCACAAAAACGTAATCGACGACTGCTCGTCGCCGAAGGTGTTCTTGCAGCGCGCCTGTCTTTACGAGCTGGTGTTGCAGGTGTCATTCGTAACGAATTCATTTGAGCCTCCTGAGCTCTAAACTGCGTGCGTGCTGTTACGCGGGCCAAAGCGCAAAATTTTTCCGTTCATATGGCGAGGAAAATAAGGTGCTTAATTACTGTTGTTTTTTGTAACAAAATTTTGCTCGTTCTCACTAGTTTTTTTACTGTTTTTTCTAAGGGAGCGCCAACAATTCGATATGGCCTCGCACAAGCGAAACAGGTCTGACACCAGGTAGCTGCAGTTGGTGGGGCTAATTTTTTGGAATGCAGGTGCGGTTGTTGTCTTGTACCAAAGGGGTCCCTGATGATGCAGCTTTAAGTAGGGATGGTAATTTTATGTGCCCTGTCATGGTTTGTGCAACTGTACAACACCTGCGTCTGTCATGCTCGCCCTGTTAAACGGGCTTTGACTGCACATGTAGTTGAACATTATAACTACTGTAGTTCCTCATTTTCCAATGAGTGCAGGTTTAGCATCATATGCTGCTTGTTCGAGTGCTGTAGGCTTGTGTTCTGAATGTTGTACTCTTAAGTGGTTGCATGATACGATTGGCCTGGTGTATTTTCTATTTCATTTTGAGAGGACTTTATATCTTCGCAACAGTGATGGCATGGGAAAGAACTACAGTCCTTCTTACTATAACATCTATTTTGTTTTCAATGTGCAGGTGGTGAAGGGCAGGCGTCTGCTAATCAGGCAGTCAAACGAGCTCGCCATTTGGTTGCCAAACGCGGCCAACCCAGTACTGACCATGACAAACAAGACCAAACTGAAAGTGCAGAGGACAATGTTCTGCGTGCTTTAATAAAATATGGCACCAACGCAGTGCTGTAAAATCCTTCACAGGTTACGTGCCAAAAAGCTCACACGTGTTCTAGCACATAGCGCGCGGTTTGTACAAACGTAATAGCGTACTTACCCGATATATTCGCTTCTGCAGTCCGCACAGCACTCAGTGTGGCCATTGCGGACTTGCATGAGGTCTTGAAGTTTGATTGAATCGAGACAGCGCAAATGAGAGGTTAGAAAAAACGCGAAACACACCTTCCGCCCAGCTAAAAAGCCAAAGTTTCGCTTTCGCGCCGGGTCGCATCTCCCAGCGTGGCAGCCCAGGCCTGCTACTTCGCGGCGCTTGGGATAGATGGCGCGACCGGCGCTCATCAATATGGCGGCGCGCTTAGAATTCACGGTGTTCTGGTGTATACCCGAACATACAAAATCAAATTTGAACTGCGGGTCACCTTAACGTACAGTATAGATAGAGCGTTGTGGGCACGTCCCGGTCCGCCTTAGCCTTTGCAGTGCAAGGCATTTAAGAAGGAGCGGGATCACTACGAAAGGGATCACAGGCGACCTTTTATTGCTAAAATATCCGCTTCTGCTGAAAGCAGTGAAGTACTTTTTGTCAGAAAGTGTTTCTGAAATAATGTATTTTAACTTCAAGTGCATTTTCTCCACTTCAATAAAAAATTGTTCGAAGCCCTTTAAACGTCATCTCTGAAGATGATGTGCAAAACAGCGACAACTCGCCCTCACCTGGAAGCATTTACACACGGCTTTGCGTCGGTGACTGATGCCCAACGGCTGTAATTGCCCAGCTGCGAAACTGACGGCCTGTACTGGTAGCCCGTCACGTTGTCGCTACCCTTGTTCAATGCCATCACAAGGACCGCGCCAACCACGCACAAGGTAGTCACCGCAGCGAGACCTAGCAGGCATAGCATGGTCCCTTGATTGCTGTCGGAGGCAAGATACGCAGAACGTCAAGGATCGGGCATGCAGGTAACGCCTGCACACTAGAGAGTTTTAGAATAGGCGCCCCAATATTGGGGCCCCAAAGAGCTTTGCGGGTGTTAGCGTTGGGGCACGCAGGAGAGGAGAGTTTCAGAATAGGGTTTTGCGCATAGAGTTACTATACTGACTCTAGAGGACAAGCTACCCATAGGGCCCATGCATTGAAATCGGGAACCGCAAGAGCGCCGCCATGTTGCTACGCGCCAAGGTTGCCAGCTCCTGAGACGCTTGCTAGACTTGGTGACAGTAGTCAGTTTTAATCCGGCAACCGTAGCAGCGTAGCAGCATGGCGCCTCGCTAGTAGTGTCGTGTTGTGTGCTTGCAGCCGTGTGTTTGGGCTTTATAAGTTGGTTCTTTATTCTATGTTGCGGGACGGTGTGGGTGTGGTCCATGTTGGCCGTACAGGTGGCAGTTATGCAACCGAGGGATGATCCTGTTGAAGTTTCCGGCGGTATGCGGTTTTCAGCGGTCATGCCTGTTGCAGGAGTGTCACGTACTCGACGGGGTTACGAGCTCGAAGCTGTGGTCAGATTCTTCGTTGGCGTTCCGTAATTCTCTTCGCACGGGCGCGGTATGTTGCAAAAGCCGCTTTCGCTATCTATCGTAGCGACGATAGATCGGGTTTCTTTATTATTATAAGTACTGATCCAGCTGTAGGGCACATGTAGCCGACAAACGGACGTCTCAGGAGAGCACCTGAGATTATAATAAAGCAGGCGGCACAGGAACTCCAGGGCACCCAAGGGACAGTGGGGGGATCAAAGCTCGAAGCAGAACGGTACGTAGGTTGGGGCCGCCGAGGCAGGTGTGTGCCACGGAGTGTTCGCACGGACAGCTCCCCTGGCACGCGCAGCAGTGCCTCGCAAGGTCGAGATACTTTAAAGGCACCTGCGCCCATGATGTTTCTTTTGCCTCGGTGCAGTTAGCACGATTAATGAGAATAATATGGAGGGCATGCGGTGCAGTCGCGAATGCGTCATGGCAAATGTAGCTCGCGTCGCCTGGCGTGTGTAGTAATATCAGAGTTGGTTGTATGAACTTCATCATATTAATGCGCTTTGTTACGGTACCTTAACGGAATGGGTCTAGAGGACGGTGTTGGTACATTTTTTTCGTACCGCCCTAATCCTGTTATACACCCCACTACAAACACACACACATACCCCCCCCCCTTTTTTTTATGTATACATACAATTCCTTGCCATGATGGATCATAGCCTCCTTTATTTTTGAAAAATGGAGGAGGCTATGGACGGATTGACCAGTTCAAGTTGTCAACTTGTCAGTAACTGTCATAGGAATGACTGTAATAAACACAATTCCACGATCGGATTGTTTACTTTCATTTTTTGTTGTAACACTGAGGACTACATAGAACTTTATTTTGTATATGTGAGAGAAGTATGTGGATATCACGAGCTTAAGCCAATGTGCGATACACAGACAAAACATCTGCTACAACATGAACTGAATTGAGGGCCACACAACACATACGTAATTAAAGGTGCAAAATATAGGGGGAAGTTTCAAAATACGCTCTGTAGCACTGCAAAGTATAACATATATTGTATGTGTACAATAAATGTTCAAAAAAAACAGTGCATCAATGTCCCATTTGCCTTCAAGTTTATTATCAAGTTCAAGTTTACTGAAGTTTATTATGAGCATATGTACAACAGGAATCTACTAACACACCCGCAGTTAAGGTGGCTGTTCGAGGTGTGCTGGCTGCCTCAGTGTAAGAAAAAGAAATTGGGCGAATGTCGACACCAGTGCCACTGCTTCTTGCCTCTGACCTGCACTTGCCTCCGCGGCATCTTTGTGCACAAGTGTGCTGGCGTGGCGAACGTAGGAGTCATCCGAGAGAAAGAGTATCGTTTACATGGAGAAGTGGCTGTTCACATTGCCTGTCGCTTTCCCTCAAATGTTTCCTTGGCGACTAGGGTGACACACCCGCAGTCAAGGTGGCTGTTCGAGATGGGCTGGCTGTCTAAACGAAAGAAAAAGAAAGAAATTAGATGAATGTCGATACCAGTGCTATTGCTTCTTGCCTCTTACCTGCATTTGCCTCCACGGCCTCTTGGCTTGCGGAGTCTGTATGAGGGAGCTGCTGTGGCTAGGCGAAGGCATTGTCGAAGGAAAAAGAAAAGGCCATTCAAATGGGGAATTATAGAAATAAATGCAGTTCTTATGTCTGTTTCTTGCACTGTTCTTGCCTAAAAGTTTTCAAAGACAGTGTCCAGAATACACCAGCACTTTGACTGCTTTTGCTGTTTCCCTGCAAGTGTTGCTGTGAGATCCTTAGTATGGCTGCGTGCAGCATTGTAACACTTAGTGGAGGCATTTGAAGTGGTAGCCAAAAATGTAAAGAATCATCCTTGTCTGCATGAATGCTTTAAATTTCTAGATGCAGTGGTAACTATTACTATTGGTGCAAGGCCCCCCACATCTATGCGGCAAGTGCCATAGCTCGAAACTGAATTTTTCCTTTAGTGTTTCACAAGGTGTCGGATATGTCCATATTAGACGTGATCCGTTTCTTATTATTTATCCCAGTGTGGAGAGAGCATCATTAAATAGTTTTTTTTTTATTTTTGCATGGCTTGCTTTTTGGTTTGTTTCTGAATTTATCAAACAGCAGTCTCATGATGCTAAAGTGACTCATGATATGACAGTCATCAGCTTTAGTTTTTCAGAAAAACAACGCATTTCCTGACCCATTGTGTGCTATCCCATTACTCGCATAATTTCTCAGAGTATTCTACCTATACTGACTTGCTTGATTTCCACTAAAGAATCTTGCATCTTCAAATACCATTCTTTCCTTAAAATCATTCGACACTTCTCATAATTTCTGTACCTTGGGCTTCTGATACTCTGCATTCACCATTTTTGCTTGTTTCTGACTAGAAATGTCTTCTTTAATTTCGAGCTTAAATTTTACCTTTGGAACACACGGAAGGGCTTGCCATTGCACATCTGCATAAAAGGGAAACATGTTTCATGCGAAATCCAATTGAAGATTGATGAATGCAGCTTGCAGTGTGATATGACTGAATGATCCATAAAAGTAACTCATCTCACTTGGTAAATTAAAGCACTTATTAGTGTGATGTACAAGATACGTTACACTAACGTGGTGGGTTCTCTTGCTTATACAGCAAAAGAATCGGTGCGCGAGAAAAAAATTATTTTTGCATACCCCTTGTACACACTGATTTAAGGAAAATGAGCTGGAGCTGTCCACATAATCTACTTATTTTACCTGCGAGTATGGTCAACAAAAATGTGTCCCAGCTGCTTAGTGGTATTTGAGATTATGTCAGTATTGCATATGTGCCTGTTGTCTAATATAACTGAATTTTGAAAATGCTCGCAGGGATCTGATGTGCATATCTGCAGTTTATGGATACATGTAAAAGACTCAGCATCAAGTGCAAGTGAACGGACCTACAGGCCCGAAGTCGATCATGCAAATAGATTCGCTGCACAAATTTGTGACCAAAAAAAGATATTCCACATGAAATGGCATGCAAGGAAGTGTTGAAAATATTGCACAGTTAATAAAACGCCTACGCTATTAATATGTGGGTTGATACACTCGTTATGCAAAACGGAGGTGAGGCGTGCAGACAGGGCACAAGAATAGAGTATTTACAAGCAAACATGCAACACGAGCGCCGCCCACTTCTCTACTCTTGTGTCCTGTCTGCACGCCTCACCTCTGTTTTGCATAATGAATACTTACCAACTAGCTCAGCTTTCTGTCGTTCTAAGTCTCGATGCACTCGATTTCGTCCGCATTAGGCACTCGCCTCTTGATTACTTCGTGGCACAGAAATACTCGGCATCAGGCTGTTTTTCTGCTGTGGCCTTTGTAGAAGCATGATTGTTCAAAGTGCAACAATTAAACAGATTCTTTGAGTTGCTTGTGGCTTCGCCAGTACAATTCCGGTGCGCTGGTCCGCCTGTCCAGCAATTTCCTACTGAGGGAAACCTGCAAATAAAAACGCCGCTCTGCATGTAGAAAAATGCTCTACTGTGACGCTTCTCAAACGATTGTGATGCCCCACAAGAGTTGCCTACTCGCGTGATATTCCCAACAAGGAGATACATTCGTTTACTTACATGTGAAGGTACAAGACCTGGGCACTTCGGGGCTTCGGTGGCACAGAAGGCACGAGTGTGCCATAGCGTCCGATGTCGACGCGCGATCGCATGTCAAACCTAAACTGTACGAAACTACTACGCATCCAAAAAACAGATTCCAAACCGAAATTCGCGTCATCCTTTATTAAATGAATGCGTAGTTCGTGATTTACATAAGTCACGGACTTAGTGATCGCTTTCTGTAAACTTAATATTAACCCACCACCTTCATAAAACCTCAGGTATGCGTTTTTAGATGACAAAGCATACGGTGACCTGTACTTGTTTTCAGCTCTTTCAATAGTAATTGCGCTGGCCACATTGACCAGTAGCAACAGGGCGGCGCCCTAGAGGTTCCCACTTTTCTGGCCCAGCTTTTCCTCTAGAGTTGTTCTACTAACTCTATGGTTTTGCGTTTGCGGATAGCGTCTTGCGCTGACAGCGCCACTACGGCGTCAAAAAAAAACTATTAAAATAATTAAATAATATAACCGTTTTATGATAGGAATAGCAATTTTGACTTGCGTGTATTCTCGTTTAATTACAATTTAGAGGTCATTCTTCAAGCAGCAAACAATTAGTAGCGCTTAGTTTTGAGCAACAAAACCATCTTTACGTGCCTTCACCAGCCAAGCTTAGCCGTGTTAGGCCTACGAGCCATAATATCCACAATCGAATTCGGAATCAGCGGCGTCTAATGAATCAATCTTCATAACACACGCTAGTTGAGAGAAAGCGATAACCGCAGTCACTTGTCCTAGCTTGCGTACTTCACGCGTTACCGCGAATCAAACCCAGTTTGGTGCTAGGTTAGAGCCGTCGCTTCGATGGGTGCCGCCATATTTGTTGACGCAAAGCTTCTGAGGCCGCTATTAGGGCTCCCGCTGAATCGGTGAAATAGCGTTCCCAACGCAAAGCCCAAACGCAGTTTGGGTCTCACCCATGCGCACTGGCTTCGACGCAATTTCTTTGGGGCCCCAAAACGTTTGGGACCCCTATTATAAAGCTCTCTACTGTGCTCAGGCGAGTCACTTGCGCATGGTGGGGATGTGAAAAAAAAATATTGTCAGACACTCGAGAGTGATCCTAAACTACAAAAGACACTTACTTATACGGCTTTCTCATCAAGAAAGGTTCGTAGTTGAAAAAAACAAATGCGTCCTGGTACCCGGATCAAACCCTCGAGATCAACTGCTTTCTGGCGTGCTCGCTCTATATAAAGGGTGTTTCAGCGAACACTATCAATTAATTTTTTTTAATTGCCTAGTCAAGCACAATTCTAGTCCGTGAGCTGGACTACTCGAAGAGGCAGACATTACTGCAAAAATAATTGAAACGTATAATCGTCTAAATAACAAAAAATAGATAATTAAAGTTCTGTTAAGTAGTCGTTTACGCATTTCAATTCTTTGTGCAAGTAATGTCCGCCTCTCCAAGCAGAACAGCTCATGGACTAGAATTGTGTTGTCTGTCACATTAAATGAGAAAAAAAATTTTTTGAAAGTGTTCGCTGAAATTTCCGGTAATATCTGAGCTAATCAGGAGGCTGGCAGATTATAGCGCGAGGCCGAATGGATCGAAAACTCGAAGCAAACGCAGCAATGTGCTAGTCTGCTGGTTAGCTCAGATGATAGCACGACTGACCCGGAAAAGAGTTGGTCCCGGGTCCGCTACCCAAACCCAGACCACTTTTTTTTTCAACTTTGAAGCTTTCTTTCAGGGAAATCCGCACGGATTCCCTTTTTGGTGATAGTGCTACAGCCGGGTGGATGAGCATTTCTCTCTTTCACGAACCTCCGATAACCTTGCATGATTCAGCATAACTGATTTGCCATGGTGACTACGGCGCAAATAACGACAAAGCGGAGGTAGAGTACTTCAGTAA
This sequence comes from Dermacentor andersoni, assembly GCF_023375885.2. Classification (NCBI taxonomy): domain Eukaryota; kingdom Metazoa; phylum Arthropoda; class Arachnida; order Ixodida; family Ixodidae; genus Dermacentor; species Dermacentor andersoni. The sequence continues at coordinate 142,508,555 of NC_092815.1, read as the reverse complement.
AAGTTTTAGAAGCGCCCTAAGATTTCCGACCATTGCCGACTCGGCTACGTGTCTCTTTCAAATTATTTGCCTGAATATATCGCGAATTGAAAACACGTGTGGATTTGCGCTCAAATTTCGCGTTAGGGAGTAACGTAATCGCTAGTGAACTTTATTTTTCTAGAGCAAGTCGACCTTTAACCTCATCATTAGGAGGATGGATTTTGCCAAGCGACTTATTACCTAATGCGCTTGGTGGCAACGTCTCTGAGCCTTTCCAATTTCGATATAAAGATGTAATTCTTATTAGGCATGCACGACAGCTGAAAGGTGTGAATGCGCCTATTTTTATAAAAGAAAGGCGCTGTCGCGTCCAATATTCCTTGTGTGTAGAGAAGCTAAATGCGATTCAGCTGGATTACGCGAGGAATTGCATGCACTCATACATTTTTTGCACTCACCCCTGCAATACTATGTTGATTCTAACAATGACACCATATCCTCGTCGTCTTTTACACGTCGTTTTACGTCGTTTTACGTCAAAGACAAGTTTAGCCGAGTTACGGGACTCATGTGCAGCAGACACACGCGCTGACTAAGGCTGCATGCGTTACGTGTTTGTTATAAGAGTAAATTTCACGAGGGCACATCTAAATATGAAACTTCTGCAGCGCCGTGTTTGGATTTAAAGAAAAAAGAATGTGTTTCTGTTGTTGTTTTTGCAAACCTCGTCATACTGCAAGAGCTGTCAGCGCGTCGTGTGGCATTGATTTCAAAATTTAAACCAGATAACACCTGCGAACATGTATCTTCCGACCAGCAGCATCGAGGAACAAGCAGCAAGAATAATAAGAGTGCCGATGTCAATTGCGTTTGGTCAGCCGGGTTCCTGCGGAGTGTTGGCCTCACTTGTGGTTTGTTGGTTTCTCTGCAGCGCGGTGGAGCCAGTTTTGACCACGTGATGGCGTTCACAATGTAGCGGCGCTAGAATCGTGGAGGTGGTGCGAGCGGCTCTCGGACAGCAGTGGCGCAACTCGGGCTCCGAAAGGGAGCATATACCTTAACTCTAGTTTCTGACTTGACGGAACTTTGGCGCTGTGGAAGCGGCAAGCTGGACGGTTCAGCCAGCATGGTAATGATGGGTAGTACATGGATTTGCCTAAGCTTTCGTCCGTGTGGCCTCAAATGGCTTCGTAAGCCGGTCATTTTCAACAAAGTATGCGTAATAAATAAACGTGCAAAAAGTATGCAAGCATAAACTTGTTTCGCCACATGCTGGCAACTGCAGGAAGCAACTGGTCCGGGAGGGTTGCCGCTTGTTGACCACTCCTGCAACGTGCGGCAGCCCTTCCTGAAACGCCTGCTTTCTGCAGCGGCCGGTAGACGGCGAAAGAAGTTTATGCTTGCGCCAACGCGTCACCAGCTCGCATGCCAATAGGCGAAGGCAAATTTAGACTGCTTTGTTAAAGACCAAGCAATTAAATGTTCCAAGGTTTACACTGAAAGACGTGGACTCCAAAATGCTATCCTTCTGCAAAATTTCAGCAAGAACAGTACAGCGATAAGCGTAAAATCAGTTTTTTTTTTTTTTGTTCTTGAATGCGCTAAGCGAAATACGCAATATACCCTGTAATTGATATTGGAATAAAACGCGACAAATGTCTCAACACGCTGGCTTGCGCGCGGGAAATGCCTAATGACATTCTATTATACGCCTGATAAGTGGATTTCGCATCTAGGCGCATGTCTTCGTTCGACGGATTTTTAAAACTTCCATTGCGTTGTCTATCATGTGTCCCCTTGTTTTTCGTGTGTGCGTCTAAATGCAATGTAAAAGAAAACTTTCAATAAACAGTACTTATATTTCAATACAATAAAGAAACAAAAAGTGCGTCCACAGTCTAATTGTTACAGCATTGGACTGCTGTGCTAGGGGCCCTCGGTTCGAACCGCACCTCCGGACAATTTTATTTACGCTTACTTATTAAACATAATTTACAGATGTACCGCATATATACCATTATACTAGTAACATCTGGGCGCCCAGTGCTTGCAGTAATATAGCGGCGCACATTTTTAGACTGCTCAGTCTCCGGGATCGGCCCACAGTAAGGAGCTAAAGACATACCCGAAACGAAAGAGTGGTGGTGGTGACTCGCTAGGAAATGCTTCGTCTATAAAACTGCGCCTACCTTTCGCCTTTTGCCACGCCTATAGCGAAAGCGCGGCTCTCATTTTATTTAGTCGTCAAGCGCCGAAGATTATTTGCTTCTGCATGATTGCGTTAACAGCGATTATAGAGTGTTTCAGTGGTCTCATACAGGGACTATGACGTCCCCGACTATGACAATAATTTTGATACGGCGCTGCACTGGACGAAATGAGATGGACGGAACCGTCCGCCGGCGCCTCCTCGATTTACGTTTTTGTTACACTTACTGCGTCCATGTTATGCATATTTCATACATGCAAAACAATAGCTGTCCAGACGTGCAATTAAATAAAATGTCAATTTATGAACACTTTTAGGGGTTTTTCTTTGGCACTTGCAGGCTTATATAGGGTGAACTTGTGCCCTGAAAGAAAGTCAAGCCACAATTTCAGCGGAGAGCACAGTGGTTGGTCGTCAAAATCTTGGGTCGAATTCACAGTTTTTCGGTCGTATGTTCGTAGACATTAGTCGGCCACCTTACCTAATATGTCTAGCATCAGCATGGACTGGAATGTACTTTTTCGAACAATTTTAGCGTAAGAGATTTCTGTGAATATCGGTACTGATCTACGAGTCAAGTACTTCGGCTAGTTATACGTGACTCGTCATATTTTCCAGCGTGATCGCTGGCGCTCGTGAATTTTCCAGAATGCGGAACACGATTCGCGTCGCGCGTGTAATCTGATTAGAACCGGTCTTTCGCTATGCAGCTGGCGACAGCTATAAGGAAATTTTGAATAGAGTGTGCTGTAGTATGTAGTATAGTAAAGTGTGCTACTGTGCGCATGTGTTGGGCTCGTTTTGCGCCGAGCGTTAATTTTGTAGCAATGCTAAGAGGGATAATAATAATAATATATGGGGTTTTACGTGCCAAAACCACTTTCTGATTATGAGGCACGCCGTAGTGGAGGACTCCGGAAATTTAGACCACCTGGGGTTCTTTAACGTGCACCTAAATCTAAGTACACGGGTGTTTTCGCATTTCGCCCCCATCGAAATGCGGCCGCCGTGGCCGGGATTCGATCCCGCGACCTCGTGCTCAGCAGCCTAACACCATAGCCACTGAGCAACCACGGCGGGTAATGCTAAGAGGGAGAACAACAGTCGCTGGCAAAGAAGTTAAACGCAGGCGTGACTTTGCCAACGCCCCATAAAAGGAACAAAAACTGTCGCAACTAATACAGCAAAGAAACGCACGCAGAGCAATCAGCGGTCGATGAAATCCATTGATTGTTCGACGAGTGCCTTATAATACTCAAAACAGCAGTCTCCAATGTGCAAACTTCAATTGTTTATATCCTAAGCTTCCCGATTTCCCGATTGAGCCCTGTGCATAATGCCTTTAATGGTAGACTTTCAATGATTGCTGAGTAAGAAACGCTAAATGTGGCTTGTACTCATGCTTTCCACGGCGCGTCGCGTAGTGGTGACCTCGTTCTCCCGGAAGGTAGTGACGACGAAGTTGCTGTTAGCTCAGCCCTAATTTGAAAGTGGCATGCAATAAGCGACGATTGGCATCACTCTGGTGATAGTCATTGCACCGATGTTCCTGCCTCGGAGTCCAAAATTAGCCTTACGGAACGAGAACAATTGGAAATGGCTACCTTGGACGTAATGCGCGGGGCAGATAAACATTAGGTGTATTAGGCTATAGGAGACCGAGCACGAAGGCAGGAGAAACGCAGTTCTGGATCTCAGAGAATTGTAGATGGTGTCAGAAGGTTAGAAAATTTACAGCAATAGAATGTAGCTAGCGCAAGAAATAATGGGTAACAGCAGGCTGCTAGAAGAGAAGTTTGCTCAGCAGTGGTCCTAAAATAAACTGACGGTGAAGATGACTTCGTCGAAGAATAGGTACCGCATTCAAGAAAGCCCTTATCGAGGATATTATGTAAGAGTGAATTCCAGTCAATCATGGTGCTTACCATATTATTAGAGAAGCGAGCCAGCCAATGGCCAAGAACACTTACGAACGAAAAGCTATGTGAATTCAGCCCCGGAACAAAACGACCTGGTGCTATAGGTATATGACTGTCTTCAAGTTTTAAGCAAATAAATGAACAGTAAACGCGAAATTTCTAGTAATTATACAACAGGCACGTACCTAGGGAGGGCCCGGCGCCCTATGTAAGCGGCATTTAAGCGGCAAATTTAAGCGGCATACCCCTCCCCATTCCCGCCCACGCGACCACACCGCACACACATTCCTGAAGCGCCGACAAATCAATCTATTCGTTGGTCCACATTTTCCTGCCTTTCACAGCGAACGCTGTATATGACTAACCTTCCGTAGCGTCCTCGGCGTCCGTCAAAAGAAAAAATCATCACGTGGGCCGACCGTCGTGATAGTGTGTAAAGGATCCAAGCTCAATGGCACATAACCCTGTGGGCTCGGGAACCTGTAACGCGCCCTTCGAAAACTTCGGGATAGGCTCACGTAGGGACCCTGAAACGATTTTGACGATTTTGTATAAACGTACTGAGTCGTTAGAGTAGGTCCTTTTGATCAATAATTGACGCATCTAAATGCTCCGCGTAAAGCGTGTAATTTATTATAAGGTTATAAAAATGTACATGTCTGCCGATCGCAGCACACTGCTCGGCGGAATTTTCAGCCGCCCCTACCCATATGACGTATATCACCCAATGGACGTCAGTACCGCCTCATGACCTCAAGCGTACCGGAATCTTGGAAGAACGCTAACATAATCCTAATCCATTAGAAAGGAGACGCCAAAGACTTGAAAAATTATAGACCGATCAGCTTACTGTCAGTTGCCTACAAACTATTTACTAAGGTTATCGCAAATAGAATCAGGCACACCTTAGACTTCTGTCAACCAAAGGTCCAGGCAGGATTCCGTAAAGACTACTCAACAATAGACCATATTCACACTATCAATCAGGTGACAGAGAAATGTGCGGAATATAACCAACCCTTATATATAGCTTTCATTGACTACGAGAAAGCGTTTGATCCTGTCGAAACCTCAGCAGTCATGGAGGCATTACGGAATCAGGGTGTAGACGAGCCGTATGTAAATATACTGAAAGATATCTATAGCGGCTCCACAGCCACCGTAGTCCTTCATAAAGAAAGCAACAAAATCCCACTAAAGAAAGGCGTCAGGCAGGGAGATACGATCTCTCCCATGCTATTCACAGCGTGTTTACAGGAGGTATTCAGAGACCTGGATTTGGAAGAATTGGGGATAAAAGTTAATGGAGAATACCTTAGTAACTTGCGATTCGCTGATGATATTGCCTTGCTCAGTAATTCAGGGGATAAATTGCAATGCATGCTCACTGACCTGGAGAGGTAAAACAGAAGAGTGGGTCTAAAAATTAATCTGCAGAAAACTAAAGTAATGTTTACCAGTGTGGGAAGAGAACAGCAATTTACAGTAGGTAGCGAGGCACTGGAAGTGGTAAAGGAATACATCTACTTAGGACTGGTAGTGACGGCGGATCCGGATCATGAGACGGAAATAATCAGAAGAATAAGAATGGGCTGGGGTGCGTTTGGAAGGCATTCTCAAATCATGAACAGCAGGTCGCCATTATCCCTCAAGAGAAAAGTGTATAATAGCTTTGTCTTACCAGTACTCACCTACGGGGCAGAAACCTGGCGGCTTACGAAAAGGGTTCTACTTAAATTGAGCACGACGCAACGAGCTATGGAAAGAAGTATGATGGGTGCAACGTTAAGGGATAAGAAAAGAGCAGATTGGGTGAGGGAACAAACGCGAGTTAATGACATCTTAGTTGAAATGAAGAAAAAGAAATGGGCATGGGCAGGACATGTAATAAGGAGGGAAGATAACCGATGGTCATTAAGGATTACGGACTGGATTCCAAGGGAAGGGAAGCGTAGCAGAGGGCGGCAGAAAGTTAGGATGGGCGGATGAGATTATGAAGTTTGCAGGGATGACATGGCCACAATTAGTACATGACCGGGGTTGTTGGAGTAGTATGGGAGAGGCCTTTGCACTGCAGTGGGCGTAACCAGGCTGATGATGATGATGATGATGATGATGATGATGGACGTCAGTAGGACGAGGTATCCGATTGGCTGCCCAGGTCGCGTAATCGATTATTTTTCCACCTTGATAATGAACAAATGATGTTCGTAATAGTTGGAATGTTAGATAATTTATTTCTATAAAAAGAAAGTAACAGAAAGAGAATGCAGAAGAACAATTTCTCACTACACTTAAGCGCTTCCGGCACACAGCAAGTGTCGCTTGCTTCTGTTGCGTGCTCCTTATTGACGAGGGCTTCGCGGTCAGTGTCGGCCTGTCCTTTCGTGAGCTCCGTGAATCGCCTTTGTTGCGTTGTGGGCTGCAAGCCTAGTGACTGGCAATATTTTAAGCTGCGACATCGTGTCCCTCTGCAAGGCAGCACATGAGCGGTGTGGCTACAGCGCACCTGACCGTCGCTATCCGATCGGCACCAGAATTTGCGCGTTTGCAGCCGTCCTTTACAATGGAGGATTACTACCACAATTTCGTTTCGCGGGTCTGGTATTCGGGTAACCGCCTGGCGGCTTGACCGTGCCGTTTCACGGGATGAGCAGCAGCTCAAACGTGAATTATCTGCACGGTGCAGCCACCTGGTTGCACAGAGCTCAACGAAACACAGCAGCAGTAACGAAGTGTATTCTTCTTTGCTGCTGGTGTATATCTTTCGCAGGAGCGTAATCGTTAACGTTTTTGCAAATGTTTAAAATGTTTTACGCTTGGTTAGAGCAATATTAGACCTTTGTTTGGCTGGTTAAGCTCTGCGCGAACAGGTGGATGGACCGTGCAGACCGATCAGGCCGCTCACGTACGACTACGCTAAAGTTGCTTCATAAGCTTGAGTTTATGCCTCCACCATTCCGTCGAAATGCCCAGCTTGCCTGTGGTTACTGGAATACCAGACACCTTCGGCGCTGCGACAGAATGCTCTCAACGCACGCTGCTTCGATAGCTCTCGCTTGCGGTCGACTGCCAAGCAGCTGCCGGCGAGGTTGGAGAGGCTTCGCGCGCTCGGTCCTAGAGAACCGGAAGTAGATGACACGACGTGCCATAGTGACGTAGAGCCAGTGAAGGCGGAGCTTAGCCCCGATCACTGGGCGAACGAGTTGAGGAGAAAATGCATGGCTATGGAGGACGGTAACTTGTAATCGTCCGTAGCTCTCTTAATATGAGACGATTCACACAAATTGTGGTGCGAATGATTAACTTTAGCTGTACCCTTCCCGTCTGCAAAATTTCTCTGAACCGTTTCAGGGGCCTTTTAACGCCTGCTTCACCTCCGCCGCAGGTCGGCACGGCATTGCACTACCTTCGGGCCGACCCGCGGCGGATGTGAAGCATTTTGCTTTTCGTTTGAGAGCTTTGACTGTCGTCAGCCCTCGCTGCCATTCCATCTTCACAGTATGGAATGGTTGTCATCTTTTTTTTTTTTTCACTCTTTTTGGATGGCGGTAGTTATCGGCATTTCCTGGGGTGTCAAGGCCAGTTTTCTCATCGATTCGATGAAGGCGCGATTAACAAGAGATCAGTTCAGTAGTCACCATCTATTTAACAATCACGCGCATCGCTGTTGCTTCGTTAGTTCAGCCTTCTTTGTTTAGACTGATCCAGGAACCAGGAAAGGAATTTGGTTCGCAGTCAGCTCGTCTATATGCTCGACGAGTTTCGGCCGGAGAAAACGCCACTTGCGTTTAACTTTTCCTTTTGCGTCATTATTACCTCGAGTGACGGCTCGCCACGACGCTGGCATATACTCGGAACCATATACCCGCGATATGCGTTACATAAGGTGGAAAACAAAATAATGCGAAACAGCGTCTATCATCAGACCCCGCTGGAACCATTAAACCCATGAGCAATATGACTGTCACCCGTTACCTCATGTGACTTTTCCCTAACTGTACAGCAATTTTCGTGCAAAATTGGCAACAGGAAACAAGCGTCGCAAGAAGTTGAGAAATTCAGCGATCTACTAAAGGAAAGAGCCAAGGCAACAGCCAAACACGAAGGAAAAACGAAACTTGATAAATTTAACCGTTGTTTCTGAAAATATTTATGGATCAAGGTCTCTTTATTTAAAAAGTAAGCAGAGAAAACGCGGCCGGAAGTGGAGAATGATTCCTTGTGTCTTGAATGACGCTTCTACAGTTATCACACGAGCCGCCTGACGTAGCCACTTCTCTGCTGTGCTTATGTGGATGTTTTTCTAACCTTCCTCGGTGGGTGCAGTACGTCTAGAAGCGCAGTGCCATGCGCTCTACGCAGTTGTACGGGACTGGTGACCATGCATCGTTACGCAACTTCCGGAATGACAACACGAGTCGGTTTTGGCACTTAAATTGGTAGAGCTGTAAACTAGGGATCTAAAGAACTGTGATTGTTCCGCAAATATATATGTGTGTGCATATATATATATATATATATATATATATAATTCTTCCAGGGCTAATTGAAAAAAACGCTACTACAAATCTTTATTTTACACTTTCGCTTGCTTACTTGTTTTTGACAGTGTTCTTCCTGCGCTTCTGCCATGTGCGAGTCCATATTATGTTGTTCCTTGTTTGCCAAGTAAATGAGAGGTGTATCTCACAGGCGTACAATTCTCTTTTGCGGGTTCACGCGTCTTTACGGTGAGTGGTGGGCATTCTTCACATTTGTACTAGTAAAGGTAGCGCCCCCCCTCATTTGCATACAAAAGTTACATTGGGTTGCCCCCCCCCCCCCCCCCGAAAAAAAATCCTGGGTACGTGCCTGTTCTAAAATTTAAGTAACTATATACAAGCACTGTGTCACTAATTTTTCGGCCCCACTACCCACCAAGGAGCTTGACGCATGTGCTTAATCCCCAGTCCGGCGCTTATAATACAGTTGTCGAAAAACCTTAAATTCGGAGGCACGCTGTTTTTGTCTGTCCATAAAGTTCACCCTAACAGTGAATATTCGCGACCTCTGAGCCGTCCTGCATCGTGTACTGATCATCGCTACCAAGTTCATGCTCCTTTGAGGAAAACAAATCAGTTCTTCAATTCCTTCATTCCACTTTACGGCAAGAAATTGAACGACACAAACGCTTCCATTCTTACAATATCAAACTTATTTGCCTTTTTTTATTTTCTTTAGGAGGAAACACTTTATTCGAGAACCACCTTAATACCCTGAAATAAACCACCTGAAGAAGCAGCTCTATGTATTAACATTCGCACGTGGTTGTATTGCTTTTTATGTGTACAAGGTGCTTTTTCTAATGGTTGTGATGCAGTCCTTGCTTTTCGTGTGTGCTAAATATTCTTTGCAGTTTCTGAGGCAACTCTGTGCCATACGTGTTAACACATATGAATTTATACAATGCCTGCTCCTTTCTGCAACTTCATATTGTCTTTGAATATTACAGAAATAAATTTAAATAAACAAACACATAAACTAACAAATTTATTATTAATTAATTAATTAATTAATTAATCCGAGGACACCTAAGACACATTTGATGAGTTGTGAATGCAAAAGCATTAATGTCCTATTGAACACCGCTGAGTGGTCCTTCTAGATATGAACTCTTCGCGGGAAAGCGAGCGCGTTGAGGCGCTTGGCGCGCTTTGATTTGGCCTTACCGAGCTGCAGTTCGAACGCGGGCGAGGGCTTGCGCGGACTGGGAACGCGTGGGCAACGCAGGCTAGCGAGAGTGAGAGTGAGGGTGGCATGGCGACGCGGCGATGCCCTCTCCCCTGACGCAATACATGGCGCGCTATTGCTGCAGCACTTGTTCCCTTTTCCTCCCTCTGCGCTGTCGAAACGTGCACTTGACGCGGCGTCGCAGCTAATGGGACTTTAGCTGTCGTTTAATGGCTACAGAGTACAGACGACGGCCTTTTTCCCCAATGGGCCGTTTTGCGACTTCGCATCAATCAATAAATAAGGGCAATTCACAGACACTGCAGATCGAAGAGTAGTGAGGAGGGCCATCTGCGCTCTAACCTTGGAGGCGGAGGCAGGCTAAGGGTCTCGCTCGAGTCCTTCTGTCCAGTCGATTCCTTCTGTTCACTGCTCTCCTTGGTCGGTGGCTCCTGTGGGACATTCATGGCGGTCTAAGGCTCCTGAAATGGCGAGAAAACGAATTCTCTCAAGCCCGAATATATGAATTTTGCTGTTTTCTAGCAAGGAATATAGCTTTTCTATATATTTAGCATAGTTATAAAATGTAGTGGCTAACTGACTCACTTATGTCGTTATGCAACTAAACTGCTTCTTGGCCTCTCTTTTTTCCGCCTATCGTCGTCGGTTTGGTTCTTTAATGGTTTATCAGAGGCTTTACCTTGTGATTCGGTTGTGGTAATTTCAGGAAGAAACAGAAAATTCACACTTTCAGTGGAAGCGTGCATGCCGTTAATATGCAACTTACATAAGTTTTTGAGAGAAAACGCTACCTTATGGCCAACTCCGATTCCACGTATTCAAATATGCGTAAAGCGCAGAAATGCTCTTATTCGACAATTGCTGAACCGACTTCAATGCAACTTGTAGCATTCAAAACATAGACCAGATTTCTGTTGACTTTAACCAGAGGAATTGCAGTTTAAGCCGCAAAGCTTTCTTTTTAGAAGTTACCGAAAATCGCTGTTTAAAACCTAAATAATATTATATGGCTGTAGGTGCCAGAACCACGACATGATTATGAGACACGTCGTAGTAGGGGACACCGGATTAAGTTTGACCACCTGGTTTTTTTTTTTAACGTCGGTCTAAATCTAAGCAGACGAGCATGTTTTTTTTTTTTTTTGCATTGCTGTGGTACCAAAAATGTGGCTATGGCAGTCAGGATCGAACCCGTGACCTCGAGCTTAGTAGCCTCACCGCCATAACCGCTCAGCGACAGCGCGTCGCAGCTAATCGGTGGATTGAACAAAGCACAAGCACAAACTGCACAAATCAGCAGCTGTGCACCAAATACATATATCGCAGTTTTGTTACCTGCGTCTGCTGGAGCATGCAAGGCGGTCAAAGCTATACTTATAGACTAATGGTATGTTTCAGAGACGAGAATAATATATAATACATAACACAGAAAGCACGGCGGCACCGGCGTTGACAGTGCGCTGTCTGTGATCGGAATTTTTCCGCCAATCACAGCGCGGCTCGCGCCCCGTGCTCCGTTTGGTTCCTTGCAGCACTACCAGATGGCGTTCGCCTCCGCACATTGGCGGCAGCGGCAGCGCTGTCCGTGCGAAGGAAGAAAAGAGAACCAGAAAGCTCGCATTCGTGCACAGCTTTCGGTGGAAGCGTTTCCCAGTAAAGATTACGGTTGCATAGGCTACAGTTGCCAGGAAGCGTGAGGAGCAGGTAGGGACCCTTCACTGCTATTGTGTTCCATTCTTAAAGAGGAAGATTAAGCGTCTCCCTATTTTTATTTACTTTAGATGTATCATAGTTGCAACATACATAATCGTGATAGCGTGTTTTATTGCTGAGTTACAAGGTTGTTGACTTCACCCCTGACGTTTTCTTAAATTTCGCAAATATTGAATTTTGTTGTAAAAATATTATCGCCACATTAAGAAAAAAAAATGTGGTGAATAAAGAGCGCAAGTACAGACGTGGCACAAAACGAAAGGGTAGAAACGGGACAAGCACTGCGTCTTGCCTGTTTTTAATGTAAAAGCATTACACGCTCTACTACGCGAAAATCTGGCGTCGTCGGCGGCGTGTCCGAGCGACGGTAACAAAAGTATCCGACGGCGCAAGAGTAAAAAACACGTCAAAAGTGCTCGGATAGACGTCGTATTTGTCAGCGAGGTTCCTGTATAGAAAGTAAATTTATGGCTTGGAAAAGAAAGATTCTTACGTTGCGGTCTGCGTGGCAGTTGTACCTGGGCCTGCGGGACGAGCACGCTTCCCAGACGCCACGGTAACTCCACGGTTGCGGCGTACTAAAGTTTTGCCTAGTGCTTGCGTCATTCCACACGTCACGTAGCTCCATCTGGCTGACTGAAGGTGTGGCCTAGTGCACGCGTAATCGGGCACGTGACGGAGCAGCCTATGGGGAGGCGGCCCCACGTCACGAGTGTGTAAAATTTGCGCGCTACTTCCCGTACGTCACTTCCTCAATTCAGAAGATTTCACCAAGCCTACTGTGATGCTTTCGCATTCCCACACGTAAGCAGTCTTAACTGTCCTTACCGAATTTTTTTTCGCGCTCTTTAATTACGCCAAATATCCATCAACTAGGCCCTCGGAATGTCCTTGTGAACAGTGATGGTAATAGTTGGTAGATTTTAATACTAATGGTAATGCCATGAGCCACATTTAAATTGGTGCAATGGATACAGAGAAAAACGTTTTCTGCGTTCCCGCATATTCAGACAGGACCACGTGAGGTAAACTAGTGCAGGCGGTGATGAGAAAATCTGCTGGGACGTTGTGCAGCACGGATGGATCAATAATACCTTTACTGCTGTACGACGCAGAGTGATCTAGGTATAAATAACCGTTCCCTCAAAACGAGGGTAGCGATATCTTGCTGGAAAGGCTGCCAGAACGACACGAAGAAGCCGAAGTGAACGCACAGAACGCGAGTAGCAGAGTCACGCTCTATCTGGCTGCCATATTGCAGTAATTATGTCAGACGACTTTCGCTAGCAACAGGCACGCTGCCGTTGTTTTCATTTTCTAAGAAATGTCCCAAACGGCGCAAGAAATACAGTTACAGGGGACGTGCTCGAGGTTAGACAAAGAAATCCTTGCCTCGGAAAAGCGCCGAGCTCCTGCTGGATCCTGGACGGGTTGCTGTTCTTGTTGTGGCCTGAAATCATGGCTCATACCCTCTATTAGTTTGCGCATATTGGAGGTGATGAAAAAAAAGAGGAATTCCTGCTGAACCAATGTCATGATGAATGTAGACTTAATGCAATCGCATTAAGAGCAATCAAGCAACGTAGCGGCACACCGCATTGCCTCGGCCGAAACACATGTACGAGGCCTGTACGGCAGCCAGCCTTTTTTATAGAACTTCCCTATGCCCTTTGGACACGCTGCGCCATCTTGCAATGGCTCAGTGAAGTCCGCCAGTGGCACCTGTCTGCATATTGACGCTTTTCGCGGAGCAGTTTGTTCTAGAGAAACAAGATGACGCTTTCGGCGATTCACCGCACGTCGCCTCGGCGACAGTGCTTGAATACGAAACCATTAGCGCTTCCATCTTTCTTCTGAGCGATTAGCTGTTGGAAATGCGATTGAGTTTTCGCTGACGCCCTGTGCTCCAATCATGCCGGATCCAATCATGTGGATTGAAGACGTGTGCAGTAGTTGGCTGCAATAATAGTGACTGGAATATTAGGGAATGCAATGAATCTGTGTAGCCAAGTTCATGGACCGTTGCTGCGACGGTCCGTACGTGTTACCGGCCGTTCTTTATGTACGACTTTCTTCGAGGATACAGAAATTTGCTCATCCGTTGGCGTTGTATCGCTAACCGTAAAAAAAAGAAGAGTGCTTCAGCCCCGGAACGCCGGCAAGAGTGAGTACAGCTCGTTAAGCAACAACAAAAGAAGCAGCGCTGCTTCCGGTCATTGTATGTTTCGCGCGCAGTATCTGCACACATCTGCCCAAAGTGGCACAGAATCTTACACTCACTCTATCGCCAACGTGTCAAAAAGTGAATGGGCGCACATTTGAACACATGCACACCATGTGCGCACAATAAATGACGGGTTACACCGATAGCGCACGAACGGCCGAAGCTGAATGTTTCGTGACGCTCTACAACGGTAAGTGAGGTACTAGTGATAATACATCTTTGCTACAAGATATTACTATGTAGAAAACAGCTACGTTTCAAGCCTTGCGCGCAGCAAGAACAAATCTATCGGAACTGGGCGCACCCGCGAGCGATTAGGCAGAAAAAACCAGATAGTGAACGCAACAATGAACTTTACTGAGTCAGAAACGTTCCAAGCCAATGATTCAAAGTATTTGCCAAATAAAGAGCGAAAAGTAATACGCTCTAATCCTGAATCGATTCATAAACGAAAAGTCTGGATAGCCTGGAATACATAATTAGCCTCGCTTTTAAAACAAGCACCATATAAGCTGCTCGCGCCGTTTGGACACAGCTTAATCAGCTTCTGAAGCACTTTTGCATGTGTTCTCTGAAGCTGTGGCCAAAGCTACGTATCGTCCACCCAGTCACCGTCTATGATATATATCTCCCGAAACAGAGTTTTGCTAAGCCGCACCGGCGTCGTACACACCCATTGCAAACGCGGAAAAAACGGAGAAAACGTGGCGTCACCACGTTATCAAACATGGCAGCGGCAATTGGATCGCTGCCAAAGGTTTCAATATATTAAGACTATATTGACTGAATATAGGACGCAGGTTCGATTCCACCAGCACCCGATAAATTTTAATGGATTTCTCTTTGTGCGTTAAAGGATGGCACATAACCAATGGTACATACCCTGTCGCCAACATGAGGTGAAAGAGACTAAGTGAAGAGTGGCACATAGCCACTGTCGTATACTCATTGGCGGAAGTTGGTCCAATGGCTGGTTTCGAACGTGGTTCCCTCAGCACAGCGGGCCGACGCTCTACCCTTTAGACCATAGACTAACCAGTGACCTATGCTTGCGGGAAAACGGTTAGAACAGAGACACAAATAAAATCAGAAAGTATATGAAGCATCCCAAAAATGCTAACCATATATTAAATGGGAAAGCAAAACAACGATCGCGATACGGAATTTTCTGTAAGTTAGCGACAATATAATTTTTATGGGACATGCGATATAATCTCGAATAAAGGCATGCACCTGCATTTGGGCCGCAGTTGCAACTTGGCAGCCGATAATTTGGAAAAACGAATCCCAACTGAGAAGTAATCGCGTTTGGGACACTGGTGCCACTCGCGTGCATCGACGAATTTTCGCGGGCAGCGTACTTTCCATCGCTACTAGATGGCGAGAACTTCACTTTGACCTCTGATGTCCGGGGCACGCCCAGGTCGACAACAGACCGTCTTCACCAAGAAAGGGTGAGACAAAAGCATACTAAGCCGACACAATTGAAAGGTCAGTGACTGTGTATAATTATGCGTGTAACAGTCTGTAACTATAGCCTCACACCGATATCTTGTAACTTCTTCGATGTCATCTTACCTGCGCTTGTCAAGTGTGCAACAATTTTGCTATTTTTACACACAGAGCAGTGACACAATGGCCCAACGTTTGTTTATGTATATATTGGTGAACTTCGTTATCCCTTATTATCGGCGTTTGCACAGAACAGCCTAGAAAACAACACTGAATATGACAAAGTTCCACTTGATCTAGTCAACAGATTGGTTGACATATTACATTGCGATATAATCAGGCATGCTTACATCATTTGGTGCCCAGTAATTTAGCTGGACACCAAATCGTGTCTTTGGGTCCTCTTATAGAAACTAACAGTGGTTGTTACTGTCTGCTATGTTATAATTTTTGTAATTGAGTTTATCAAAGCATCATTCTATCTTAGTGTTTAATAATGTTTTACTAAGTATGTGGTAGCTTTATTTGCTTCTGTTTGGCATAATATTTTGGCCCCATTGCAAAAATAAAATACTCGGCTTCCTGGTGTTCTGTATGCTGTATTTATTTTTTTATTTCTGTCTACATGGTGTTCTATTGCTTAAGTGTGCACTGCAACCTTATTGCTCCGTTACGTTTAGTTATCGTGTAATTAAAGATAAGCATAGTATTCAAGCGATATTGTGACAAGCTCTCCTACTTGCTACCCGAGAAAGAGTTCATTCAACGTACATGTGCTCACCGCAAGGCTGAAATATATGGAGTGTGAAGGCAGAAGAGTTAAAATAAGCAGACAAAGACTATGACTCAATCGACTTGAATACGTTGAAACGATTTACACACAAGAGGTTTACCGAGTGAAGAAAGAGCAGGCGAGATTGTCACATGGACAACACTTCTTTATGTGCATGTGTCTCTCAGCAGTGACAATGTTTGTTGGCAGCTGAGTCCTTACCTGACCGACAAATGCGTCCTGCCCAGCCCGACTTTAGCAGAAAGCGTTCTTATACACCCACAGACATCGTGTATGCAGCCTGAGGTGGCTTTCCCTATCAAGACTTCGCCCTGTACACATTGCTGAAGTATGCCACTGACTGACTGTAGCCTAAATGCGCTGACGCTTGATTGTAAACTTCTCGAAACTTGCCCAAAATGACGAACATATGCTTTGCAGGAAACGACCAAAACGGGACAAGCATTCAGAGGAAAATGTGACCAGAGATCTGAGCAGCCATGGAGACCTCCATGTGAGCAGCTAGCAGCTGCCGGCCTAGCGCGCACCGAATAAATACTACCGGTCACCAAACCTTTTGGCAAATCTCGATTTTGCTGCGCGATTTCGACGCAAGAGGTCATGTGTTGCGCCAACACTGTCGCTTCGCGGAGCGTTGGCTTGCCAAGGCTGGCTACGTGACCTAAGGATCCCTCCTATCTTTTTCCTTCCTCCGTGGTCGGCAGACTTCGGCACGCGCCAATACGTAAATGTGTCATAAGCGTCGGTCGCGAACAGGGTGACGCGTCGCGACGCGCAAAGATTTTGCTGACTACCGAGGTTAGAAAGTCGGCGATGCGTGGCGACGTAACACCGGCGCGCACCAATCAAAGGCTAGACGCGTCACCGGCGTCCACCAATCAGAGGATGCGAGGCCTCCCGTTCCTATACCTGTCTATGATTGCCACCGATGCGAACTCGCGGACACCAACGATCGTCCGAGGTCTTTGGCTTCATGACACGTGCGACAGTATTCCCGAAAGATAGTCTTGTGAAACTAGGCCGACAACTACATGACCGACGACAGTGGGCTCTGGCAGTGCGACGTGGACCCGAGTCAAGTTCGAACGACTCCGACAAATCCAAGCTGCCCACTGGGTTCAGCCGGTCTCAATGCATGTGTCTGTTAACAGATCGAATGGAATCAAGATTGCCGCAACGTCTGTGCTTGGTGTGTGTATATATTGTTGAGCTCGAAACGAATGGAAACAAGCTTCCGAACTCCGAAGTGTGGATAATCACCACTTGCCTGTTGTGTGCATTACGCGTAGGCCTAGCGCCCTTCGAGTTCGTAACTGGCGAGTGAACGAAGCCAGCTGAGAAACTCTGTCGAAGGAAATGAATGTTAAGTTCCGTTTGACGCTGCATCGTCTTAAAATATAGCACTCCTGGCTTCGTGTGGTATTTGATGTGGTGAATGAACCGTGTGGAACGTGGGGTGGGGAACCACGGCGTGCTTCGTGTGTGAAATATGTGGTCTCAGATGACTGAAGTTTAACGGCCGAGCTCTGCGCTGCTGCCAGTGGCAAAGACAACTTGCATGAGCGAAAGACACTAGTAGCGCAACAATGGAAAGTACATCATCAGCCATGCCGTCTGTTTCAGCTGACAGTACGCTCTTCTATTCGGCATGTGAATTCAGATTCGCAGAAGTTCTCGAGACTCCTTTACTAACTTCTTTCAACTGCAGGCGCCCTATCGGCTAGATGGGGATAAATCACTCGTGCAGCACTCAAGAACGCTGATGCATTGAAGGAATCCTTACACAGCGTTATAATGTTTGCGTCTGTGTGTCCTTATACTTAAGCATTGCAAAGTTATCTGTTTGCAATATGTGCAGCTGGTACAATGTATATGAGGACCTGCATCATACAAGACCTATGCATGCAGCCCCGTATACCAGGATTGATGCCTGCCTCAGAAGCAGCACGTACTGTGTCAGTTAAGCTGTAATTGGCTCTTGATATCTTTTTTTGCCTATGGAAAGAGCAGATGGTGTAAGTGCACTGTGGAGAAGGTGAAACGGTGTCAACACTGCTTTGCGCAGTCGGTATGTTTAACTGCCCAAATCTCCTCAGCTTCCACTAAAATGTTTCTTGCTGCAATACCATATTTGAATCAGGAAAAACGTTAACTCAAAACCAAGTTCCTAACGCATCTTCGCAGAATATGTTTGATTAAGAAGTTAACACTTTCACAGCAACATTATGCAGACACGGCCGCTCGATGCAAAACCACAGGGTGCGGCCCGCTGCTTCACGCCTGAATGGCGTCTCGGGCCTAGTTCTCCGTGCGCCCGCTGCGGCGCCACTGCTCGGGGACGGCTGCTGATAGAGAGCGCCTTCACAGCTGCGTCGGTACGCGCTATCTCCACTCCAATCAAGGTGTAAATAACGCGTTTTATGTTTGTAAATTGTAGATAAAATCTTTAAGTCGTCATTAGAAGTATTGATTACGCCACAAACACAACAGATTGTCACAGGGATGGAAATCTTTCCTAGAATACGCCTGAGCGCTATCCGTTGCGGTTGCCCGTATGATGCACGACCGCGTAACGCACTTCCATCGAGAGGTTCTGCTTGAAGCAATCTAGCAGTACTTTTAGCTTAGCCATCAGTACTAAAAGCTTTACACAGGGAGAACTTGTACCGAGTTTCCCAAGTAATGCAAACTAACTTAGACGAAATACTTATCATTGCAAATAATCATCAGTAGATTGTTTCTCATAAAGATGAAGCATACTGATGTCCAATATTGTGACAACGCGTCTGTACACTGAAAGAAAAGGAGAAGAAACTGAAGAAAAGAGTTACCAGGATCACAAGGATCTACATATACATCTAGATATTGTATTTCGTCTATTGGAATCGCTTCATCGAGAGTTTTGGTGGCGAGTCTTTTAGATAAACGCCTCCCTTGTAGGATTTCCGGCAGAGGCGTTAGTGGAAGCTGCACAAACGACTGAGCACAGCGTGTACCGTGTTACGTAGCCCGGGTGGGACACTTGCAGAGGTTGTCCTTCGGCATCTACGAGTGGAACGTCTACAAGACCATGCCCGCAAAGCGAATCGAGATGATGCCGCCGAGACAACTGAAGACGGCATGGCAAGTGAGCGTGGCGCCCGCCTCGTGTCTGCTCACTCTGAGTCAAGCAAAGAGAATCGTGTCGAGAGATGCCAGCTTGAGTGTGACCGCCACGTCCCCGAGCAGGCGTAGCGTTCAGATGCCCCGAGTCAGGAAGACCGGTGGTTTTTCTACACGAGATGCACTTACCCCGTCCAAGATTCAGGTCAACACAAGGGCAGCTCATCGCAGTTGGTCAAGCAAAGAGAGGGGGCAAAATCCCAGAAAGCGACATCAATCCATTCGTGAGTCCTCGGCCACCATCCTCGACGTATAACTAAGATTACAGATATAAAGGGAAGAAACCCCTACTGCAAATGCTGTGGGTGCAAATGTGGGTCCACGCGCTCCAAATCGCTGAGCAGTACGACCTCCTGGCACGAGACCGATGTGTTCAAGGCAAAGAGAGGACGCCATCGGCAGTCGACAGCTCAGGCCCCGGCCTCTGAAAGCGGGAACAGGAAAGAATGCAATGAAAAGGCTGAATGCAAGTGCCGTTCACTACGCACCGACCTGGTAAGGATCGAGTCGCATGGCAGCCTATTCTTTGGCAAGCGAAACTCGAACGTGCGACGTTTCTTGTGCACAAGCATACCCATCAGTCATAACGAGGAACGCCACAGGTCAGGGCACATCGTGATATCACAGTGGACAGCACAGGTGTAAAACAAAAGTGCGATAATACTACATCTGGGTGGGCTACCACGTCGTGTATAAGAGGAGCGACAACAGGAAGCACAAAAAATGCAGGAGGAGGATCATAACACAGCATACGCCTAAGACCACGACATTGGCACAACAACCAATTACACAGTTTGCGAAGCCGATCCATCTTCTCCTGCGATTGGACATTCCCAGCCTTCGACCTCCCGCTTTGTGTTGTTGAAGGAAAGTTCACGAACAGCGCACCATTTGTTTTCTCAAGTTTTGCTGCGAAGATTGTCGCACTTTCCGAATAAACTTGATTGGTTCTTCTTTTCCTCGTGCGCACAGACGCATCGTTACAATGTTCATTATTAAAAGAGCATACGGATCACTAATTTATTGTTTCGAGATCAGTTTACACAGGCTGTTTTAGGCCGGGCTTGGACGGTTGAAGACAAAGTGGTCAAGCAACAGTGCGCCGCAGCTGAGGGGCGAGCGTGGGCGAGCGTCACAGCTCATTTCCAATGGTTGCGTACCGTTTTCTTCTGCAGAATCAAGTGCCTTTCCTTCCTTTAGATCGCTATCATCATCCCTTACTTCCAAGCGACGCGAAGCGACGCGTTCGCTTGTCGGTGCGTGCCGAAGTGTGCCGACGCATCCTGGTGGTTGGGCCTCAAAGCACCAACTACTGACATGCGTCGGTACGCTTCGGCAAGCGCCAATACGTCAAATGTGCCAGAAGCGTCGGTCGCGAACAGGGTGACGCGTGGTGATAGATAGAGATTTCGCTGACTACCGATGCTAGAAGATCGGCGACGCGTGGCGATGCAGTGCGGGCGTCCACCAGTCAGAGGCCGGACACGTCGCCGGCGTCCACCAGTAAGAGGCTGAGGGGCATGCGCCTGCTATGCGTATGATGGGCGCCGATGCGAAAACACGGCCACCAACGATCGTCCGGGTTCTTTGGACCTATGACGCGCGCGACAGTGTTCCCGAAAGACAGTGTTGTGACACTAGGCTGACAACTACACGACCGACGACCGTGGGATGTGGCAATGCGATGTGGATCCGAGTCAAGTTTGAACCACGCCGAGAAATCCAACCTGCCGACTGGGTTCCGCCGGTGTCAATGCGATTGTCTGCTAAAACATCCAACCAAATCACGATTCCCGCAATGTCTGTGCTTTGTGTGTGTATTGTAACGAAGAAGAGAAGCCTGTGCGTCAGCAGGATCGCCACCGGCACGCGCTCATGGTTGCTCTCCTTTGTCGAATGCTTGTGACTGCTCCCCGTTCGCCTTTTGTTGTGCTCGAAACGAATGGAAACATGCTTCCAACTGCGAAGTCTGGAAAGTCAGCACTCGCCGGCCGCCGATGTTGTTTACGTTACGCGTAGGCCTAGCGCATCCATCGAGTGAACGAGCCCAGATGAGAAACTCTGTCGAAAGAAATTCATTTTCAGGTCCGTTTGGCCTTGCAGCGAATTAAAATATGGCACTCCTCATAGTGTGGTTTGTGATGTGGCGCATGAACCGTGTGGAACTTAGGGTAGTGAACCGCGGCGTGTTTCGTCTGGGAATTATGTGGCCTCAGATGACTGAAGTTTAACGGATGAGATTTGCGCTGTTTCCAGCAGCAAAGATAACGTTCGAAAGCGAAAGACACTACGAGCCGAAGAATGGGATCTACAGTCACGTGCAATATGACTTGCAACACCCTTGTTCCTGTTCGAAGGGGCTCCAGGGCTGCACGGTGGCTCTGACATGCGAAATAGTGGTTTAATAAATACCACTAATTGAAGCTGTGTCAATCAGCGATGCCGTCCATTTCAGTTGACAAAGCGCTTTTCTATCCGACATGTGAATTTAGTACAAGTTCACAGTACTCCTTCGCTCTCTCCTTTCAAGTGCAGGCGTCATGTTGGTTAGTCTGGGATAAATCGGTCGTGCACCACTGAAGCACGCTGACGCACTGAAGAAAACGTGACACAGCGCTCTCGTGTTTTAGTTTTTGTGTCCCCATACTCGTGCAGTGCAAAATGTAATGATCTGCTTGGAATGCATAGGAGGACCCACATTATACAAGACCTGTGCATGCAGCCGCGTATACCAGAAATGCTTTGAAGCCTGCCTGAGAAGCAGTGCGTACTGAGTCAACGCAACTATAATTTATTTTGATCTCTTTTTTTTAACAGAGCAGACGGTGTGCGTTCATTTCGGGGAAGGGCAGAAGGTGTCATCAGGACTTCGTGCAGTTGGTATTCTTAAACTGCCCAAATGTCTTCATCAAGCTTCCACTAAAATGTCTCTCGCGTTGATACTATGAGCCGTAGCCAGGAAAAATTTTAATTCAAAACCAAGTTCCCAATGCATCTTGGTAGAACGTGTCAGATTAGCAAGGTTACACTTCCACTGAAACATTGTGCCGATATGCAGCATATGCGCCTGAAATAAATACGTTCTATAAAGGTGAACGACTGGGCCTGCAAATAACAAACTTTGCATTGGCAATGGAAAACGTACTGCCATGCATATCGGCCACAAAAAAACTGCTGCGTGTCCAACCTTCTTCCTCGGACGCACCCCTATGAATACTGATCGGGCCCTTCTCTTTTTGTATGTAATACTGGTGTGGATGTCTTCTGCACCTTGGTTGTGATGGTACACAATTCTGTAGAGCAAGATAGTGCATCAACAGCAAAAGCACTTATAAAGGTAATGACACCTAAGATTTGTCGCATACATGTTAAAACGCATGATAATTTTTAATAATGGTGTTCACGTGTCAAAACAACGATCTAATTATGAGGCACGTTGCAGTGGGTGACTCCTGAAATTTGTACCACCTCGGGTTCATTAACGTGCACCTAAATCTACACTTATGATTGGAATTGTGCTGCAATATTAAATAACGTGCGGAGTGTTTTATGCAAGATAAGTGGAAGGTAGACGGTAGGGTGTCTTTACTCGGTGTCAGTATGTTGTATGTAGCTGGTTCGCTTCTTTCATTGTTTTTCGCAAGGTCATGCACGAGGCACACCTTTCAAGTGGCTAGATAAGTGCTTTTTAAGCTTTTCTAAATATAAGATAGTTTAGCTTATCACATATGATGTTCCTGTAGTTAGTTTTCTCATGGAGCTCAAATTATCGGTAAACGATTGAAACTTCTTCATCTTTTCGGCAGCTCTACATTCTATGATACTGAAGGTGCAAGAAATGTGGTGAAACCAAGTTTTCAATCAAAGGGATTAAGTGGCATCTGAAAGGGTTAAGACTTAGGGAAGTATACTTGTCCTTGTTCTCACAACCATCTTCAATAGTTCCCTAAATTCTAGTGCGTTTTCTAGCACTTGGAAGGTAGCAGGATATTGCCCTTGCACAAATCGGGTGCTACACATGCAGTTACTAACTGCCGGCCTATATCTATGCTCTGTGCTACATCACAAGTGTTTGAATCGATATTGCATTCCCTGCTTTCGGTTAGTGCTAAGAACATTTTAGTATGTGAACAGCATGGTTTTCTATGTCGATGACTTAAAGCTATTTAAGACTGTCAACAGCGTTCAGGACTGCATTGACCCCAAAACGATGTTTTTAGCTCTCAAACTAGTGCATAAACAATATAATACTCTTAAGTGCTTCCAAAACTATGGTAATATGTTTTAGGCTGAAAACACACCTTGTAGAATTTTTATACGCCCTTCGGGATGCTCCCCTCCCCAGGGTCGATGAAATGAAAGATCTTAATGTACACTCTGACGAAACGTTAAGCTTGTCTTCAGACGTTAAATATGCACAACGTGCCCTTGACGATGTTGGAATTGTATGTGGTATACTGCATGATTTCCACTCACCTATTCTTCTGAAATTGTATTCAGCTGTGTGTCTTCCGCTACTAGAGTAGGCCTCGGTAGATGGGAGGGCAACGTGCAGATCTGAAAGGTTCTGAAATTAAGGGCACTACCTATAGTGGAGCTTTCCAGGTTTCTTCTGGTTTACCCGAGCGCTGGCAGGCGTCGCATGATCTTACAAAGTTTCCTACGTCACTGAAACAGCCAGGCCAGTAGTGTTCCATAAGAAATCTTTCCTTTTATACCTAGGTGGCTAGACCACCCATTTCTATGACAGAGACTCAAAAGGTCCTCCCTGTACTTAGCAGGTACGACTAACTGATCTAGAATCCTACCCTTTCGGTCTCTGTAGTGCCAATACAACAATCCTCCTCTCTCTTGTGTCGTCACGTTGCGCCTAGCAATGCCTTCTTTAGCTGTGTGATGTTTTTTAGCTAAGCTGTCATCATTCTTTTGCTCGGCTGCAAGTGACTATCTGTCCACACGTAAGAGCTGATCAAAGTTCTTTGAGGCCGGTGATAGTAACGACCCTGTCTCGCTTGCGAGTGCATCAGCTGGCTCTTCCTGCAGGCGCAAACTTTGACACCCTAGTGATACGCTCTCATTGAGCTGGTCAGCTGGCAGTGTTTCCTCAACTGTTTCTTCGTCCCTCGAGCCTAGCTCGAATTCGGTTACTGAAGTTACCTCTTCTGCTACTTCCGCTGGAGCAGCTTTTGCATTTTCAGCCGAAAGCGACGCGATTTTCCGAGCTTGGCCTTGCGTCAACGCTTGTACTGCGCCCTCTCCCAGTTTAAGCCCTTTGTCACGCAGTAACTGACCCAAACGATTTGAAAAAAATGTAAGGGTACTGCAGCGACAAAAATTTGGAAACTCCAGCCTTGGTCACGAGCCACCCGAACGGTCCACTGATTTTGACTTTGGCCATGGGCAGACAGACGCTGTGTTCTTCTACAACCTGTTTCATCCATGCTACTTCTCGATTGAAGTCATCTACCGTCACGTAAGATGGATGTACAATTTCCATAGTGGCGGCACTGTCTCGCAGCACCCGGCATAGTTTGCCATTAACTTGCAGGTCGTGAAGATATGGGCTTAAAAGTTCCATATTGTCATCTTTTTCATCCACGTAGGAGAAAACTACGCTAGGCTTCCCGCAGTTTACAGCGATATGTCCCAGTTTGTGGCATTTATAGCAGGGGATTGTTCTAAAAGATTCGAATTTTCTTTTCTGCTCTTTGTGTACGGTTTCCCAGTTTGATTTCTCCTAGCTGTTTTCTGAGGGCTTTTCCTCCACGTCTACAGGCTCCGGTCGTCTAGTCTGCGAACCCTTTTTGAACGGAAATGGTTTCCGCGGTCCATTTCGACCATCCCAATTTCCGTGCTCGGCGTCCAGCTTTCTACGCGTTGCGTACTCTTCGGCTAATTCAGGCCCCCTTGGGACAGTATTTACATTTCCTCTGTCTTGCACCCACAGCTCTACAGATTGTGGGATGCTTTTGTAAAACTTCTATGGACACGTGCATTCAACAACCATGTCTCTGCTCTCGTACGCTTCCGCGCTTTTCAACCGTTCGACAGGTTGGCCTTTAAGCTATATGCAAATTCTGGATATCCCTCGCTATCCTTCTTGCCTGTGCTTCTAAACCTCTGCCGAAAAGCTTCGGCTGAAAGGCGTTACTTTTTCAAAAGACTAGCCTTAACCTTTGCATAATCATATGCATCCTGCGTACTGAGTCTGGCGATTACTTCCGCAGCCTCACACGGCAACATAGACAGCAACCGCTGTGGCCATGTACTCGGACCGAAGTTCATCTTCTCGCAACTCCTTTCAATATTTCCTAGGAACAAGCCTATGTCTTTCCCGACCTCAAATGGCTTTAACAGCCTGTCCATGCGGCATCATTCTGCCTCACTTGATCGTCCCAGAGCCCCTTCACTTCCTTGGGACAACTCCAAATGTTTTCTTTCACGCTAAAGTTGCATTTTTCTCAACTCGCGTTCCTCTCTGTCCCGTTCTTCTCTCTTTCTGTCCCGTTCTTCTTTTTCTGTCCCGTTCTTCTCTCTCTCTGTCCCATTCTTCTCTCTCTTTGTCCCGTTTCTATCTTTTCCTAAGAAGTTTTGGCCCAATTTCAATGTCCTCCTCACTGGCCTTTTCGGAAATCAGCTTCAATAATTCTCATTTTAGCTTTTCCTTGTGTACCTCTAGGCCCGGTTCCTCACCAACAATCAACAATTCGTCTCTCAGCAGTGTCTTTAACTCCATGATTGCTACTTTACTGCCTTGATCCTGCTCGCTAAACCTACCTATAAGGTAAACACAACCTACTTATAGGTTGTGTTAAGCCTACTTATAGGTAAACTTACTTATATTAGGTTTACCTATAAGTAAGTTTAAGGTTTACCTAAAAGTTGCTAAACCTACTTATAGGTAAACACAACCTAGCTAACAATCAACAATACAGCTTCCCTACTGTTCTAAACTGAACAACCACGAAATGAAGCCTAGAGAGCCAAAGCAAGAAGCAAGCACTCACCGCAGACACAGCACCACGTCGCCGTCTCACCGCTGTCAGCCTGTTGTGATGGTTGGAGCTGGGCATGAAATAGATGGTAGCTGGCCCATGCCGTCGTCCAACTCATCCACGCTGAAGACGTTGTTAAAGGGGGAGACTTGTTCTCATCGAGAACGAGGAATATGGGATTTATTTACAGTATCTACATGAGAACGTTACAGTTCATCAGCCTAGCATGACTGAAAGAGAATGCACTCAGCAGCCGTGCAACAGCTGCTTATAAACACTCTGTCCTCCCTAGATCCCTAGGTGATGGAAAAGGGCCGTTCACTGTCGACCAATTCGGAGGGTCCAAAGTCACCGTAGTCGACCCGCCTCTGCGGGGGAGGGTTTGCACACTCCCATCCGCCCAGGTTTCACTAACCACACCGAGGTGAGTGGGTTCTCGCGGACACGGTGCTGCCCTGAGCAGGCGCCTCTTTATCCCACAGTCGACTCCGCAGACAGTGGCCGCCGCGTATGTCCATTGTCTGACGACTTCTAAGCTGCGTGAGACGGCACCGCAAAATATCCTCCAGGAGCTCCCCTGCTCCAAACAGACCGTGGCTGTGCCGGCGTACACACTAACAATGCTTGCTCCGCCGACTGCGTCTTGTCATCTCGGCGCCATTCCGTTGGGGACGCGGGCGCATTGTCCTCCCTACAAAACGAGTCGCAGCCGCAGCCATGGTGGCGCCGATGAGATGGAGACTGACGTATTGTCGTCGTAGCAGACATGGTAGCGCCAACGGGCTGGGGACTGACGTATGGTTGTTTTCAAAGCGAGTCGCCGCAGTAGACATAGTGGCGCCGTTCCGGCGGTCGCTTCCCCGAAGATTGCCAGCCCCCGCCGGTCGAACGTAACACAGCTCGGACACTCGAAACCAACAAATTCTTGACCACGATGCGCTACTTTACCTTGAGTCACAACTATAGCTAGCTTACTCTCCATCTTACCATTTCAATGTTGAGTCTACCACAGGAAAACATTGGCGAGAAACGTCATGCGTCGCACAAGACAACCAGGGAAGACGAGGCCTAATCATGCGGTGAGCAAAGCTGCTTGTGAACGCGCAATAAAAGAGAAGGACGTGCTCGATCAAGGCAACGCAGGAACGCCTAACGTGCTTTTAGACCTGGTAAATTATTCAATTAAATAAACTTGGATTCCGTTGCAATGGAAACTTGCCAAAGTAATATTGATGCTTAAGAAACAAGAAGGAAGGTATATATTGGAGAACATAAGGCATATTGCACTTACATCAAACGTAGTAAAATTCATTGAGAGGCTTCTTCACCTTCGTATCATGAAATTTATTTATGATAATTCCATTCTTAGTCCCTGTAAGATTGGTTTCGGGGCCGGCTGCTTCATGTGGCTTGCCCACATCGAATTAGAGAGCCGAATACAACTCGCGCGACGTCATAAGCAATACGCTGCCTTAGTGACGCTCGATATCGCTAAAGCATACGACACTATGGAGCACACTGTATTGATAAATCGGTTAACGTCCTGTGGTGTTCCTGGGTATATAGTAGCGTGGATTAAGTCATTTTTAGGTGAAAGAAAACTCTATTGCTGCAAAAGCGGCTTTTCTTCTAAGTACAAACAAACGAAAGGCGTACCGCAAGGCTCAGTGCTTTCCCCTGTGCGTTTTAATACTTTCATGAGCACACTACCTTGTCATCAAGAAGCAGCTACTTAAGTTTTGCAGACGATATTGCGTTTTTCGCATCTGCATACGACATCCACACGCTATACCAACCACTGAAAACTTACCTTTGTGTTCTGGAGAGGTGGTTAGATGTTAATCGCTTTATACTCAATGCCAGCAAATCTGATATTCTCGTTTTTCCGATACATGACACAGTGCACATCTCATTGTCTTACCACATTCAAGACATACCACAGGTAGAGTCTGTTAAACACCTTGGAATTATGTCTAACGCCTCTCTCAACTGGCGCCCACACATAGATCATGTGACTGGAAAAGGTGCCCGTGCAATTGGCATATTGCGTAGGCTGAGCAGTCGTCGAATAGGATTGGGAAGAGATACCCTCCCATTGATATATCGTATGTACGTTCGCCCTGTATTAGAATTTGGTTGCGTGCTCTTCTCTGGAGCTCAAGCCTAGATATCCCGTCCTCTAATCCTCTTAGAAAAACAAGCCTTACGGTTGTGTTTAGGTCTTCCTAAATTTGTTGCAAATTCTATTATTTATCTAGAATCCCGTGTTTCTCTTGTTTCGTGCAGGTTCCGGCTTTTGACAGTGCAGACGTTCTTAAGAATTCATGAATCACCGCTGCGGCATTCCCAAACAATCTTTATTTCACAACCTGCGTTGTTTTTCGGTGTCAACTGGCCTCGATAACAAACTCCGCAAATTACATTCGTGCGAAAATTACTTGATTCCTTGGACGTGCGCATATACGATGTACTTCCTATTCCCGACAGAGCTGTTACTACGGATATTCAATTCGATGACATTTTTCCTAATAATGCCAAATTACTTCGACATCATATTCTAGACGGTACATTACAAGATCATCTTGTAATGTACCTGTAATGTAACGTAACCTTCGACACGCTCCGGCACCTGTGCGTAAACTTGCTTATACCACCCTAATCCGACCTAAAATCGAGTACGCTTCAGCCATATGGGACCCGGATCAAGCCTACCTCATAGATAACATCGAATCCCTGCAGAACCGTGCTGCTCGTTTCATTTTTTCAGATTACTCACGTTTCACTAGCGTCACAGCGTTAAAGGCTCGTGCTGGTCTTGATAACCTTTCCCATCGTCGCAAACTTGCTCGCTTAACACTTTTTCACAAAATTTACCATCATCCCTTGCTTCATGAAGATTTCTTTCAATCACCATCGGCGGTCTTTCCACGCCGTGACCATCCTTTCAAGATCAAACGCATCATTTGCCGCACTTCATCTTTTGCGAAGTCATTCATACCCAAAACAATAATTGAGTGGAACCAGCTGCCTGCTTCAATCGCAACTGAAATGAATACGTCTAAATTTCATGAACTTCTAAAGAATGAATGCGATGAGTAGCTTTCCTTCTAGTCTTGTGCTTGATTTTTCATATATATGTGTGTATATATATATATGTATATATATATATATATATATATATATATATATATATATATATATATATATATATATATATATATATATATATATATATATATATATGTATATATTCTTGTGTTCTCTTTATTATGTTGCGTTTTTTCATTATGTCTACTTAAGTGTTGCTGTTCTACTTTTTTTTTATTCTTGTTGCCTATTCCTTGAATACGCTTTACTATATGTTTGTTGAATTTTTGTCACCCCCCTATGTAATACCCTCGTTGTGAGGGCCTTTAGGGGTTTCTTGAAATAATGTAACATTGTAATTGCGACAGATGCTTCACAATGTGAAGAAAAGTCAGGTGAAGGAATATTTGCCCGATTACTGATTGGACATTTTCTCTTCGGCTGCCAGATTTTATACCGATCTTTTCAGCCGAATTCATAGCAGTGGTGCTGGCATTACGCAAATTAGGACCACTAATTACGTCAGCCATGATAATCACTGATTCGTTATCATTGTGCTCATCCCTTTTTGCTTCTCGTGATTCTCGCGTGATGAGGACGTTTCATTCATTGGTACCTGGCTATTTGAGAAGCGTGCGTTTGATTTGGGTGCCTGGCCATAAAGGACTAATTATAAATGAAATTGCACACTCTCTAGCCAAGGCATCGACAAGTGGCTCGATTCTCCCTTATTTCCCTTTGACTGCTCGTGTTACTGCTGCTATATTTGGCAGGAGTGTCATTATGCAGTCAGTGTCAAGCTCCGCAATTGCCAACTCTGTGGATTACCGACATCTTCTATACCCTTGGCACATAGATTTTTGCCAAACACTAAAAATTGGCGGGTCCATCACGAGGCTGCCCTGCCGTATACCTACGTTGAACTTCTATCTACACAGGTCTGGTCTGGTCCCCTCACCATTATGCTCATTCTGTGGCGAAGCGGAGACAATAGACCATTTCTTGTTGCCTTGTAGGCGTTTTCCTATAAAATAAAACGACTACTCGAAATCCCGCGTCGCAATATTGGCCTAAATTTATCAGTGCCTGTGATCCTATCTATTGGAGCCTCCGTTATTGGGTTCACTCACAGAAATGTTTGCTTGGCAATCCAAAATTACCTAATTGAAACCAATCGATTACCATATTAGAGTGATCGTTCTCCCTCCCCACCATAGCGTTTATTTCTTATCTATTATTAGACTTTTTTATACACGACTTTCTTTCGATTACTTTTTTCTCCACACACAAAACCATTACTTCTTAAGATCCAACGTTCAAATCGTTGACTCCCTTGTTTTTTTATACACCTAATTTACCCACCCGATTCATGGCCAATCCCCCACTGTGAGTATGTACCACCGCCACTCGGGACAGTCTGTTCACAAGACTACAGAAGGACGTACAAGCTGCGACCAAGGCGGTTAAGACCGACCTAAAGGTAGATCGGATGGACGCGCGCCTTGCACACCTTCTAGAAGTCAAGAACTCCATCCTGAGCCGCTGGAGAACGCACAGACTCCACCGCCGACTTCGCAAGAAAATTGCGGAGCTCAATTGTACAATAGAAATTCATTCCATCGAACTGTCTAAACAACAATGGAAGGAAGTGTGCTCCTCAGTTGATGGGCAGATGAGAACGGGGGCAAGTGAAACCTGCTCAAACACTTACTCGACGTTTCGCAAAGCAAAAGCAATCAGAGATTAGACATCGATCGCATAGTTCATAATCAAAAGGCGGCGGGCGTACTTGAACACGGCCTCCTACAAGAGTTGGCCGAAAAGTATCTCCCGCTGGGCCCCTCGGGTGACGGGGATTATCCTCGTTACCAGGGGGGAGCAGTGGAGGAACTCGACGCCCCCTTCACGGAATCCGAAATCTGGGAGGTGCTCCAAACGCTCAACGGTCGCTCTGCACCGGGCAGGGATGGCATCTCCAATAAGCTCCTCCGCAACTTGGACGAACACTCACTTGCGCTGCTCACCGAGGAAGTCAATAAAATCTGGGAAACGGGCCTCGTCCCCGACTCCTGGAAGACAGCCTCAGCGGTGCTCATCCCGAAACTAGGCAAACCTATTGCGCCGGAGAACATGCGGCCCATCTCGCTCACGTCCTGCGTGGGTAAGGTGGCCGAACATGCCATTCACAACCGTACATCTAGGCACATTGAAACTAATGAGTTATTCCCTCACAACATGGTCGGCTTTCGGCCGGCACTCTCCACACAGGACGTCATGCTACTTATAAAGAGGCAAATCATTGATTACGACACTAGAGACACTCGGGGCATCCTTGCTCTAGACTTGTCCAAGGCTTTTGATAACATCTCGCACCGGTTCGTGCTAGACGCCATATCAGACCTGGGCCTGGGGCCACGATTCCATGCGTACGTTAGCTCCTTCCTCAGAGATCGAAATGCCACTGTCAAAGTAGGGCAAATCAAATCCAAGGAATTTACATTAGGAGCGAGAGGCACCCCGCAAGGGGCGGTCATCTCTCCCCTACTGTTTAACATCGCCATGTAGGGCCTCTCGGACAGACTGGCCACAGTAAGAGGAACGGGTCACGCCCTCTACGCGGATGATATTACCGTGTGGTGCATGGGAGGGTCTGACGCTGCAGTTGAGAGTGCGCTCCAAGAGGTGCTCGACATCACAGAACGCTTCCTACTAGACACGGACCTCAGTCTGTCACCAATAAAGTCTGAACTTTTATTGTATAGGCCCACCCGACGGGGGGTTAGGTGCTCCACACCCTTAGATCAAATGCCCATAGCCCTCCATACGAGGGACGGACAGCAAATATACAGAGTGGATACCATCAGGGTCCTCGGACTCTTGCTAGAATCTCGCGGGGGCAACTCACACACTATAGCCCGCATTACCTCTAGGACGGAGAATATGCTTCGGCTTGGAGGTAATGTCTCGAACCGCAAGGGGGGGGGGGGGGGGGGGGGTTAAGCGAGAGCAATCTCTTCAGACTCTACCACGCGTTTCTGATGAGCCACGTTAACTATGTAGCCTCCGCGTTGCGCTGGTCTAAACGAAATGAGGCCAAAATCGACGCCCTCATGCGCAAAAGCATCAAGCGCGTGCTGGGTTTACCACTCACTACCAGCACCGCGCGTCTCATGCAACTAGGCATGCACAACATCCTGTCAGAGGTGATCGAGGACCAACGAGTGGCCGAAATAATGCGACTCTCATCATCTCGACCGGATAGACACATCCTCGAATCCGTTGGATGTGGTCACCAGGAAATCACGCAGCGCAACGTGACCCTATCACCCATCATGGTCCGAGATACGTTCAAGGTAGATCCCATGCCACGTAACGTCCACCCTCAATACAATGTAGGGCGCCGGGTAGCCCGGGCTCGTTCCCTTTTAAAGTGATTGCGGCCACTCCGAATCTGGCATGTTTCGTTGACGCCGCCCAGTACGGGCGCTCTGATCACTATGCCGTAGTTTCAGTTGACTCCAATGGCACTCTCATTAACTCAGCATCTGTGCGGAAGGTTTCTGCAACAGTAGCCGAGCAGGTAACTATATATACGCCTCGTGCACCGCCTATAGAGGCGCCACTGAAAGCCACCTAGCGGACGCTTCCAACAGTACACGCGGGAGCAGTAGCAGACGACAACCCTTTGCAGTAAGGATCGCTGAAGTTCGCGGCTGCGATTTCTCCTTTCTTCGGGTGCCAGGCTGCTTCTTCTGCGGTGACAGCTGTAGGGAAGATGCTGACCTCTGTGCGAGCGGGTATGAACACGATGTTACCGGTGTTTGGGACAACATGGTCCACATACGTGCAAGGTGTGTCCCGCAGACAAACGCCATGAACCCCATTTACATGGAGCTCATGTTCACTAGCCGATAAATTTTGTTGAGTGATGCGATCTCTCGATGGTTTTTTTTATTCTGCCCTTGCCGCAATGCTGCGTCTGTACCTCAATAATAAGCACCCGTCGTTAGTGCAGACTTATATCAAACAAATCCGCATGGTGCAATCTCTGCATATGCCATTGTGATTTTTCTGCCGATGAATACATCTGACGTCACCGAATAAGTGCAGTCGAAGTCGCCTCAAGAAGAGTAATTGCCAATTTATTGATGGAAACGTGTACACTAGCCAACGAAGTCACCGAACACACGGGATAATAAACGCGTGTTAGTGCTGTACCACCGATGCAATTCTGCTGCATACGCCGATGAACAGCGTTCCCGCTGCAGTTTGTGCAATTTTAACTTCCCCAAGGGAACTGTTTGGAAACGTACAAAGCTAAAGACTGACTAACTTTTCAGTACTTTTTTATATTACTAGAGAGAGGTGCCACATGATATATTTAAAGGCAGAGCAGCTCCAGTCAAAGTAGATGAGCGCTGGCGGCAAGGCCCGGTTTAGTCGTCTGCAGCGTAAGTGTAAGAAAGAATTCAGTTGAGTACAAAACTCACATGCAAGAAGGGAGTACGTTGTGAAACAAACAAATCACTCGGCGTGTTAAGTTTGCTCAGGTAGCATCGAGGTGTGATGACTTCCCAAACGGGACGCGAACTTTTCAGCGAGAAATGGAAGAAAAATACCATATGCAGCAGCTATTAGCAATTCTCGCACTGAACTACCTATTTTCTAAGCACATTTCCAAAAACGCAAACAATATCTAAGATACCCTCGGGCGAAAAGAATAAAGCTGTTAAAGAAGCACTTCCTTGGTATCATTCCGATAAGACACAGCGTGATTTATACCCTTTACAAACAAGACAGGGCGAAAACTTCGCAGCTCAAAAGAATCGACAAGAGTTATGCATGGAGCAACTAGCAACAGTTAAACATGTGCAAAGCCACGCATAAAATAGATGTAAAAACATGAAATGTGCGACAGCTGGTGCGAGGATTTACCGCGCCACATGAAACCAACAATTTCAGTTCTTGCAAACTTCAGTAGCTTTAACATACAACGCAATGCGCTCGTGCAGTCGTGCTGCCTAGCTAGCGCAATGCGGTAAAGAAGCGGAAAAGAATATAACCGGCAAACAGCATTCCGAACTTTAGCGAAATGCCTTTAAACCTCATGCTGCACTGCAGACGAACTTCGTTGCTCACGCGTCTAACTATGATCGAGTGGAAAAAAACACCGACGAGACAAAGGAAAGGATGAGAACAAGAAATTTCCCTTCGAAGCGACGATACATTTTTGCTACCGTTGCTCCCGCTGATGAGGCTTTGCCGGGAATGATGAGTACCGTATCCCCGGCACGTTTTCACCGGTATTTGAGCCCCCCACCCTGCAACAATTCTTCTTCGACATTCCCTGAAGCTTTGGCCGCCCCACACGTGCGAATGGTGTTGCCTATCTTGCTCTGAAAACATGAATAAGACAGAGAAGCACGATCAACGACGCAACAAACTACGGCGCGCGCCAGGCTCCTCTCCCGCGTGTTCTGCGCAAGGCTGCCACCAGTGGCGCGTCCGTCGGCGTGCACGGCGCCTATAGCACTGAGGGACCCTCTACGTCCCAGTATCTTTACAGACTCCAGGTCTGCAGCCCGAGCGTTCGCCTCCGGCTCGATCTCAAAGGAGGCAGCGGCCATCCTCGGCAGCGAGGGGACTGCTGGTTTTCATATCACCAAATGGTTCCCGGCCCACATGGGAATCAGTGAGCACTCTGAGGTTGTTAACGACAATGAGTTGGTCCATGACTGTGCGCGAGGACTTACACACCGCGGCGGTTCAGGTGGACTGACGGGCGGCGACTTAGGACTGTACAGGGATTCACTAGGACGGGCCTTTCCGCTACCACACCCTAAACTTAATAGACCACAATCGTCGGTATTTCGCATGGTCCAAACAGGGTCATTCCCCTCCAGGGGCCGATTTAGTCACTTCGCGCCTAATGTAGAACCCCATTGTCCAGACTGTGAGGAGGCGTACTGCTCCTTATCTCATATGTTCTGGCAATGCACGGCGTTACGCAGCTCATCGCTTACCACTCTAACCGACTGGGAGGCAGCCCTTAAGCGGCGACTTCTCAGAGCAACTACGGGTTGTCCAGAGGGCCTGCGACAGGGCGGAGGATCACGATCTTCCGACCCCGACGTGGGTGCGGCCCGCGACGGCTACGGGTACTCACTGAAAAGGGAGGTACCCTAACGCGGTTCCTCAGGACCATTAGTAAATTTCTTTGCCTGTCTGTCTGTCCACTCGGGAAAACAACAACAACAACGCGAGTGTCGGTCTCTTTGTCATGGCACCTATGCAGTTTCTACGTCTAGGAATTTAGGTTTAACACCATCTCTTCTGCCGCACATGTAGACGCGTCTAGTGATATTTACTAGCCAGGTTCGTGGCAAATTTGCACATTTTCTACTGTGAGAGGTAAGTAACGTTTTCCTGCTATTACCGCGATAACTTTCTTTTCCCATTTCAGCCACTCGCACAAACAACAGTGACCAATAGCCAATGACCCAAGTTATTAGATTGGGCCACATAAGCATGTAGGTGCTGGTTGCGATCTCGCCGTGCAGGCAATGTGGGCCACTGGGTATCTATCCAAATAGCAAACTTGCTGCTGGCTGCTGTCTGGCTTAGTACACAGCTAGGGTGACTGGGTGTGGGTATTTGCCGCTAGATGTGTGCCAGAACAGACAACTTCGGCATTGGGTATGTGATAATGGCCTGTGCCCATTCTTGGCAATCCATCAAGATGGACATGCCAAGGCGACACGAGGGGCAGTGTTTGCCTACTTCAGTCATTTTGAGCCTGTCTGTCTGTCTGTCTGTCTGTCTGTCTGTCTGTCTGTCTGTCTGTCTGTCTGTCTGTCTGTCTGTCTGTCTGTCTGTCTGTCTGTCTGTCTGTCTGTCTGTCTGTCTGTCTGTCTGTCTGTCTGTCTGTCGGTCCGTCTGTCGGTCCGTCCGTCCGTCCGTCCGTCCGTCCGTCTGTCTGTCTGTCTGGACCCGTGTTGAGCTGCTAGGTATGTGCTCCTGGTCGAGGTGCCTGCTGTGATCGTTTTATTGTTGTCATTCCATCTTTGTGACATCTTTCTCTCGTCATGCCGTCGCCGTCACGCCTTAATTATAGCCCGATCTGGTGTCTCAAGTTGTTTAATAATTAGGGCCACAAGGTATGGGCTCGTGGTCGTGATGGCGTCATGGTCGTTGCATCGCCGTCATTCCAGCTTCGCCATCCGTCTTTCGTCATGTCGTCATACAGTCGTCATGCATTCATTGTCACACCGCCATAGTAATGACATCGTGCTCGTTCGGTGGTCGTCATTCTAGTTTCATGATCTCCCTGTTGTCATGCTGTCGTCGTCACACATTTTACTGCGACCCAGTGGTCGATGTTGCCTAATACCATAAGCAAGTATGTAAGGATGTGTTTGGGGTCGTGATGCCGTCGTGGTCGATACATCGTCGTCATTCCAACTTTGTAATCCGACTCTCGTAGTACCGTCGTCATCATGCCATGGTCGTGACACAGTCATCGTCATGCCGTCGTCGTCACGCTGTGATTTTATCACTGTCATCACTTCTGTAATGCCAAATTGTCACACCGTCATCGTCATACCGCCTTCGTTGTTGTACCGACGTCAATCTTTCTTCCCTTCATTGTAATCATACTGTCATCATTCAGTCGTGATTTTGCCACCCTTGTCATGTCGTTATCGTCAGACGGTCGCCATTGTGCCTTTATTGTCACACCATCGTTGTAATGCTGTCACGGTCGTGCCAACATCGTCGTTATCAGACTCTCGTCACGCCATCCTGGTCACCACGCCGTCGTCGTTATACAGGCTTCATGATACAATCATCGTCACGCGATTGTCACTACACACTCGTCGTCATCCGTTTGTCTTCATGCCGTTGTCCTGCCATCGTTATTCCTACATCATCGTCATGCAGTCGTTGCCATACCGTCGTCTGGATCTCGTCCCGGTCCGTCCATCGTCATCATTGTTACTTCCACGTCCGACTTTCACCATGCCGCCATCGCCATACCATTTCCGTGATGGCATCGCCGTGACGGTCTCCTTTAACTATAGTCACCACTTCAGTATCGTCATCTCAT
The DNA here is from genome assembly GCF_023375885.2 of Dermacentor andersoni. Taxonomy (NCBI): domain Eukaryota; kingdom Metazoa; phylum Arthropoda; class Arachnida; order Ixodida; family Ixodidae; genus Dermacentor; species Dermacentor andersoni. Next base: position 142,471,182 of record NC_092815.1, on the reverse strand, counting down.
TGTCGCCCTGCCATCGTCGTCAAGCTATCTTCTATGATTCATCGGAGTCATTACTTGTTCGTCATTCTATTGTAATGATGTTATCGTCATTCAATCTCGATAATGCTGCCATTGTCATGGCATCGTCGTTATATAGGCAATGTCATGTATCCTTTGCCATACTGTCACCGTCATGCCGTCTTGGTCATGCCATCACCATAGTTCCAGCTTCATACGGTTTCGTCATACCGTCGTGGTGCGCCATCATCATCACTTCAGCTTCTTCGTATGGTTCTCGTCATGCCGTCGTCGTCATACAGGATTCGGGCCACAGTCATCGGCACGCCATTATGATCATAGATTAGTCGTCATTCAACTGTCCTCATGCAGTCGTCATGCTTTCGTTGTCATACCGTCCCCATGATGCCGTCGCGGTCCTCCGTGATCACTGTGACTTCGACATCCGACTCTCATCACACCGCTGTCATCGTGGTATCGTCGTCACGCTGTCGTTTCACCATCGTAATCACAGCAGTATCGTCATTCCATTGTCGTCACACAACTTTTGTCAAGCTATTGACGTCATTCCCAGTTCGTCATTTCATCGTAATCAGGCTAGCTGTCGGCATTCAATAGTGATTATGCCGCCGTTGTCGTGCCATCGTCACATATACGCTATCATGCATTCTTTGTGATATCTTCGTAGCCATGCTGCAGTCTTGGTCGTGTCATCGCCGTCATTCCCGCTCCTTCATCCGGTTGTCGTCATATACCGCCGTCTTCACGCCATTGTCGTCATATGCTACATCATTGTCTTCATGTCGTCATCGTCACGTCGTCGTTATTTTGTCACGATAATTTAGCAACGTGCATCTCACTGTCGTCACGCCATTGTCGTTATACGCCTTTGTCGTTCAATCAATTTCATTCCTTCGTCATTCCATCGTCACTTCGTCGGCGTCATACAGTCGTCGCCATCCCTCCATGCTGATGGTCGACCTTGGCAAGCGAGTGCCATGGCTTAGTGGGACGAGATCAGTGTATGCGGCATATAGCCGAATCAACGAAAACATATTTTCCATTACACGTGTTAAGTAAACGGGATTTCAGGAATATCGTCTGTCGCTACATTGCCCGACTGCAATTAACGCTACGCTCGACAGTCTTCGTGAGATGAGTTACGCTGTAATGTCTTGAACTTATTTTTGTTGAAAGAAAGAAAGGAAACATAGTATGCATTCTATATTTATTTGTTCAAAAATTCGTCAGACGTTACGCTCAGATAATCATTAGTTGCCATGCATCTCTTGCACTATGGTGCGTACATTTAGCCTACACGGCTACTGCAGCTAAATGCGCTATAATAGCTCATGTAAGCACTAATTATGGGCGCGCTGCATCTGGTAACTTTAGAAAATGTGCACACACACAAGAAAAACACGAAACACCTGGAGCTCAATTTTCGGCGAATAACATTTATTACTCTCGAGATTTGACATTTTTATTCCCAGAAGTGTTCATGCTGCAATTTCTCTTTAAAAGCACGCGCCAAGAAAAACTACAATATTAGAATATAGCATAAAACAGAAACAAAGCACTAGCACCTGTATTATTTCCATCTATTTACTCTCAGCTGCAGATTCAGTGTAGATGAAAGAGGGAAAGCAATCCAACAGGAACCGCACAAACATAAGCACACGAAGTGCCCCGAGCGGCCAGTCACGCGGCAATTCTGCGTGCATTCTCGAGATTATTTCAAGCTCGGAAAAACTACTTTTATGTAGCACGCACTGAGCAACAGAAAGCTGATCCGGGAGTTTTTCATGTTGCTCTACAATTTTCTCATTGACACTTATCGTCCAATTAGAATATTTGACAAGTTTATTAATGATTTAAGACTAATTATGTAATTAGGCGGAATGCGAAAAATCCGAGTATTTCCAAGCAACTTGGTTCTGTCCAGCTACGTGACATTTGCATAGTTTTAAATCTTGGTGCATGATAGTTGGGACACCCTGAATATAGAAAGCGTATGTCTTGCGTGACGAACGATAAATGTTTAAACTGCCTAGTTTAATTTAAACCTTTATAGAAAATTAATTATTCAAGCAACCCAGGCTGTCATGTTGCCGTTATCTGCAGTGTTTGTCAGAACCCTGAAATGATTACACAAGATACAGAGTTTAAATTTGGGGAAAAGGAGGGGATGGGGTATGTTAAATTTAATAGGTGGCGAAACATTCCCGTTTATGGCATAATTAGGAGGGTTGCAAATGATTACTAAACCCTCGTTTTTCCTTCCTATTTTCATGCGTTATGCGAGGTTCGTAGTTAGCTTTCCCGGTGCCCTAAATGAATTAAACAAGGCTTCTGTGTTATATTTGGTGAAATTAAGGAACACGTAATAGGTAATACTTAGGTAAAATTCGAAGTGGAAGTAAATGCGACCTTTGCACATGCAAGTAGCTCCGGAGTGTGCTTTATCAGTGTGTTTTACGAGTGGCGCAAGATTTGGCCCGTTGCCGCAGCAAAACTGCAATTTTGCCACCGAGATCAAATTTACGAAAATGGGGAAGCGCTACGGCAAATTCGTGTCCAGTGGATCAAATATAGTCTTGGATTGTAGCGCGAAGTGATACAGACAGAGACTAGAAGCAGACTGCATCAGCGCTGTGCCGTCTGCTTCTAGTCTCTGTCTGTGTCACTTCGCGCTACAATTGAAGATTATGTTAGCGTATCAACTTGCCCAACTTTCTACACTTTTGGATCAAATATAGCATTTGTAAAAAGAAAATCGTTACGCAAACCCTTCAAGCGCTTATACGCGATGTTTCCCAATGTACCACGGAACGTTACGTTAAAAGTTTACATTTAGTGAAAATATAATGCACTTTATAGGTAAAGGTTTACGAAACTTTCACGTTGCTGGCCTTATGAGGAGCGTCGCAAATAGTTACTGAACCATTATATTTATTTATTTATTTATTTATTTATTTATTTATTTATTTATTTTTATTCGCCATACGAGCTGGTTCGTAGTACGTTACCCGGTGTCCTCGGCGAAAAATGAGGCACCTTATGTATGGTGAAAGTAAGGGCCAGTTTATGGTTGATGTGTACGCAAAGGTCAAAGTGGGTGGATTAATTGCGGCCTTTGAAATGAATTACGTATTTAAGCGCTATGGAGTGTTATGAGTGTGCATCTTTCACGAGCGGGCACAGGGTTTAGCCCGGGGCTTAATACTTTAAACAAGTGTTCGAAAGTATCATAAGTTATTGCCTACGTTCCCCAATGCCACGAGGGAACTCTACGTAACACCACTTTTATATTAGGTGAAAGTGGGGGTCATGTTAAGTGTAATGTGGGGCGACACTTTAACGTTCCTGGGGCAATTAAAAGCGTTTCAAATATTTACTGAACCCTCGAATTTGTTTATGCGTTATATGAAGTTTCTAATAGGTTTCCATGGCGTCCTCGGTGAACTAAACAAGGCACTTTGGTTATATCTAGAACTTCTTGCTGAGCGAGTTGGTGCATGGCTATGTTAGGAAGAATTTCGTTTATGAAAGGACGAACACAGGAAAAAAACGAGGTAGACGGAAAGAGCGCAAACTATCAACTCGTTTTATTCGTTTCGAAGCTGTATATACAGGCAGTGTTCGCACTAGACAAAAAAGGAATGGGGGGAAGGAGGAGGAGATGGCAAATTAAGCCTGCCTCATCTAAAGAAAAGCTGCGCAGAATATTGTTTTCTGCATGATATAAGGTGCCAGAAGTGTCACTTACGCAGTCACCGCCATTTCCCTTGATGTGCGAAGCTTCTAAAAGCTCACGAGATATTTTGATCTTGCTTCTACCTAGAACCTTAATGTTCTTGAACAGTTGTTTACATCCTTTACATGCAATGCAATGAGCGGGCAAGTGTGCTCCTTCTTTTTTTCAAATTGACAACGCATGCTACCCTGCGCGTTCATTCCCGCAGCGCCCTGTTTGGCCCACGTATACTCGTCCACATTTGAGCGGGATTTGATATACCACGCCCGAGGCACATTTCACGAAAACGTCGGCAGTTTAGTAAACGCATCACGCCAAGCAAACTAGAGGGTGTACATGCCCTGGGCTGGTTACCGAAGCACTAATTTGCGCTATTGCTGTTGTGGTGGGGATATCCGTGCACTTTGAAGGCAATTTTGATTTGTTACCTGCGAAGCTTGCACATGCCGCAACACCCAACAATGCAGCAAGACAAATCTCTGTGTAAGCTGACAGATACATTCTATACTACCGAGTACGACAAGGCGGCCTTGGTGCTGAGCAGCAGAGCAGCTGCATGACGAACAAGAAAAATTTATTCCACATCTTTTACGTTGGTGTCTTGAAGTGGCACGCTGTATTGACACTGTTAAATTCTGTAAGAGAGGTCGGGTGCCCATCTTCCGTAGAATCCCAAAAATGTTCCTTGAAAGTCTTGTTTTGCATGTTCAGTTTGTTAACGTTCGCCGGTGAATTATTTCATGATAGGCTGTGTTCTTCAACTAACAACTTGCACTGCAGCATAACTTCAGCTTTAGTGCAGTAAAAATTTATTTAAATATTTCATATCGACATTAGAAAGAAATTTCAACATAAACAGCAAAGTCTATTTACATAACATTGGCAAACTGAACTGCAGCTAGCGAAAGCCTAGGGAAATCTAGGGAATATTTAAAGTCAATTTATGGGAAAACTGGCTTCAGAGATTGGCAACACTGCTTCGGCTGTCTTTTGAGCCGCTCTTTTTAATTAAAGAACGAGTGGGCGTGGTACGTTCGCCGTGGTTCAGTAAAAGTGAGCGGCGGTTCTTTTGGAGAGAGGAAGCCGGTTCCTTCGTTCAGTGAGGAGTGTCCAAAGGTTCCATCAAAGCCGGGCCTTCTGGTGGGTTGCGTGGATTCGTTCCTTGTTGGCGAGTGGTGGCCGGCGTGGGCAGACTTGCGCTACTCGTGCTCGCTCCTCGTATGCGGTGTGCGCAGCAGTCCCTTTGGTTTTGTGTGCGTCCTATAGTGTGGCACCCGATGCAACCGAATGGAGAAGAAGCCTTAATTGGCAAAGGTTCGTTGCCTGCTGCTGTTGCAACGGTGTCTCAAGACTTTCACCGATCACGCATAGTGCGCTCGAGCAACAACGCATCGAAGACGAAGTCTTCCGTGTCTCTAAAGGCAACAGGTGAACGTAGAGTTTATGTCCTGGTCTACATTTGTGCTAATTAGTGGAGTAATGAAAATGTTGTGCATATCATCCATCTGTGCATTTTCTGAGCCTATATCATTAGAACATCAATAAAACGAGGCCAATGATCTGTTTTGTTGTAATACGACCAGTGGTGGTCCAGCCAGTTTAGAATTTGGAGCAATTTTCTGAGCTGAAAAAAATGTCATTCTGGAGCAGTTTAGGAGCAGCCACACAAGCACCTTGTAGCAGTTTCGGAGCAGGAATATTGATCTTTTTGGAACACTTGGAGTAGTGCAGCGGTAATGTGTAGCCATTTGGCGAAGCTTGCTATTACAGTGCATTAAGTGCTGCTCAACAGTGAAGCAAGATACAAAGCCAACTGCAACCAATTAAGCTTGTCCTTCCACGGACAGTATACCACGCAAAGTGTGTTGCAAGCAGTTTTATTTTGGTAGGCAAGGAAAAAATGTGTAAACAAATTAAATTTTGTAGGCGAACGAGAACAAATATATGCAACTAAAGATCTAAAGGCCTACCAGTACACTTATTGGGCGTATCCGTGCCCGTACTGATAGGAGATGGGGGGAGGGGGGTGCACGCGTGTGTAAGTAATACAGGGTTGCCAGATCGCTCCAACCACAGGTAGCCAAATTGGCCTCCGCAGTAGCCCAAATGTAGCCAAAAGCGAAACTTTTGGGTAGCCCAAAAGTAGCGAAAAAGCTTTGTCTTTTTGTGAAGTCATTTCTTAAGCATATTGAATTAATTTTTGGCAAGAATACCTACACATTACTTTTTCCACGCATGACCACACATGACCTCCGCGCGCATCGTGACGGAGGCCATGCGGCACGGAAAACGGGTGCTGCACAAGCGCAAGAAGTGCAGAAACGCAGGCATGCAGGCAAATTCATGATAAGGCAAATGCGGTCTTCATTGCAAGTGCACTATTTTATTTTTCCCAGAGCACCAAAAAATTATGAAAAGGACAACACACAAATAGCACAGCGCAATAAACGCGCTAAGCAATGGCATGCATTCAGGCGTTCAGTATTATTACTAGCTTACAGCTCATGATAATTTCGCTTAACACCACACAATGCACTAAACGAAAAACTACAAAAAATTGCAAGACCAAATCTAATACAATAGATGGCGGTTGGTACAAAATCGAGTACGATACACAGACATAAAAAGTGTGCTATCATTGAACATTAAGCTTATTGCGAAGTGGAACTGCTTGGTCCGTACAAAATGTCAGAGCTTAAACAGCACAAAAAATCTTGGCCCGGTTTAAAATCCTTCCAGCAGCCTCCGTTACTGGCCAGGCGAAACTTCACGTGGAAAAGCGCTACCAAAGTCTCGTTCGACATTATATTTCGAAGGTCGGTTTTAATGAGCCAGACCTAGCTGAACACTCGTTCGACGGCGGCATATGATACGGGTAGTCATAGCAAAGACAGGAGGAGGGTTTGGAGTTGTGTAGGGAATGGATATGGCTGTGGTGGCTGTAGGGCAACGGAAGAGGATATGTTCTACGTTGGCGTTGGAGCAGGGGCAATTTGTGCAGGAAGGGTGAGAGCGAATTGCCACGTAGGCGCCATGCGGCAGGCAGAAAATTCAGCAAATTTCGGTTAGGTTCAGCTCGGTGTTCTCCCTCCGTTCTGGCGCCGAGGTCACCTGCGGCGCACCGTCAACGGGAGCTAAAAGCATCTCATGCTTAAAGGGACACTAAAGGTTACTATGAAGTCAAGTTAAAGTGATAAAGCAATGCTCTAGAACGACTAAGGCATCAATAGAATCGCTAACAGAGCTTTAATAACCGAGAAATTGAGGTAAATGCATGCCACGATTTGAGACCCCCCCAGCGAATGACGACGGCACTCCTCATCATAATTTATGTCACTTGTACTCAACTACTCGTATTAAAAAGATCGTTTCATTAGGTTATAAGTCGGAAGAAAATGCTACTTGTCTACTTCTGTTTGATTCTAAGAAAAAATAACATTTTGACGTTACCCTTCAGTAGTATGTGTGGTAGGAAGGTTTCGTTTTCGCTCAACCCTGCGCGCTCGACTCTGCACCGCGCGCGCTTAGGAGTTTCAGTTGTTTCGTTAGCGCGTCGTGCTGCGTTGGTTCTGCTGACTCGCGAAACTTGCATTTGGAACAAGCAGCGAGAATGCCACGTCCGTGTGTGGGGATGCGCGAACGGTCCGCGGAACTTGGCCAAGGGCAGTTGCAGCGGCGAGTCCAACGTTACTTATCACTATGTGCCAACGAGTGGACCTCTTCGTTCGAAGTGGTTAAGTGTCATACCTCTGCCACAGCGCGTTGGCAAAGAGACGAAAAATCGCATAGTGTACTCGCTGCACTTTCTTCCAGAGGATTACGAGTTCAACGCCGACTTACTGAAGTCGTGTGGAGTGCCTTTCAAAGCAATGCTTTCCCGTAGCGCTGTTCCGTCGGTCTTGCCTGCATTCTCCGAAGCACAAGAACAACTGCAGGTCGAAGACGGGGCGGTGAGCGCGGTATTTGGTTTTCACGAAGGAAAAGCGACAAATATGCGAATATGTGCAGCCATGACATACAGTTTCCGTCGTAGTAGTACGCAACGACGCCGGCAGCGCGAGCTCTCAGCAGCAGGTCACGTTCATCAGTGCTTAAATCGCTGAAGTCAAGCCCAGCATCGCGAGCCAATATATTGTTGTCAGGGTCGTCCATTGCAATGAGCGCCAAAGTTGGCGTCATAAAATAAAGAACCAGCTTATCGTCGCGCGCTTTCCCTCCCGCTAGCCACCATAGTTCCGCTTTCGCGCTGCTGTCGGCTCTATCTTGGCTCTATTTCTAGCTGCGCGCTTGCGTTTTGCGCAGAAAAGCCGTAGCTCTGTCTGCGGGCGCCGTTTTACTCACCGACGGCGCAACGTCACTATGAGACCATGACCTCACCACTCCTCGATCGGAGGGCGGGCGATTTGAACTGCGCTAGAGGTACGCGGACGCTTCAGAACGCATTTTCTCTTAAAATAAGTCTCTTCTTCGCATGAAACAAGCGTTTCGAGGTTTCTGGGATGGTATTTCAAGAGTCCACGTTGACTTAATATTAACCTTTAGTGTCCTTTTAAAACGTAGGACGCCGAAAGCTCATATGTGACGACAGCAACAGTCTGTTCGCTGGCGCCCCCGCGCGGGTAGCGTTAGTTCGCGGATGGAGACGTGTTTCCTGAGGCCAGCTTTCTTAATTAAAATTATCAGAAGGATGCGATCCTTGACCTTTTGACATGCATGTGTTCTCTCACATAGAACCTGCAAAATTTTTATTTCGTAGCAGACGCGCTGAATTTCTTTAACCTGCTGTCTGCATTTTGATTCCAGCGTGCTTTTCATTTGTGCTTAACTATTTTTACTTTCTTTTGCAAAGAAAAAAGATGTAGCCCAAAAATAGCCACATAGCCAAACGGAAAATTCTGACGCCAACTCGGACAAAAAGTAGCCCGATTTGGCTATTAACAGCCCAATGTGGCAACACTGGAACATACCTTGTCCCGTTACATTTGCCCCTTTCCACTTTTGATATGCTTCACCGCAATACATTGCGTATGCTTCGCCGCGTTGCACAACTGTATTGAGGGAAGCTCACTTTCGGGAACTGGCATTATTCAACGCGCCGCTGTTAAGAACGGCCAGCTGCAGTGCAAGTTTTGCCAACCAGTTGCGACCGCGGACGTCATCTTTTCCTGGAGCGCCGCCGCAAACCTCTAGCCACGGCGCCACTAAATCGCCATTGTAACTGAATGCGTTCGGCGAGTCAACTATTGTTACCGAAACCACCAACGCCGCCCTGTTCGGCTATGAGTGGGGGAGTTTGCCGCGGGAACGTCGTCGGGGCCCCCTTCCCACGCGCCGACCAAGACGCAGGACAATGGCTACCCGGGCGCGCTGCGAGGGTCCGCTCCGAGTTCTACGAAATTCGTGTCATGTCGGTTTCGGACCGAGAACCTGTGTGTGTCTGTGTGTGAGCGTGTGTGTGTGTAAACCGTCCCGCGGAGAGGCAGCGTGTTTACGATGACTGGACGAAGGTTTCCGCCACCTTGGAATCGGGAGAGAACCGAGTGTTTATAAACGGCTGTTGTGCGGGTGCTCGAGACACTTTCTTAAGCAGTCATGTTAGACTGAGACACTCTTTCAAGCAGTCATATTAGACTGACGTTCTTTCTCTCGCAGTCATGCTATACTGATGGACTGCATGTAAATACTGTAAATAAACCCATATTCCTCGTTCTCGATGAGAAGCAGTCCTTCCCTTCATCAACGTCCTCAGCGTGGATAAGTTGGACGATGGCATGGGCCAGCTACCTTCTAATTCATGCCGGACTCCAATCTTGACAACTGATTACGAGCGATGGGATTGAGCCCCCAATCCTGACAACTGGCTGACAGCGGTGAGATGGACTTTGCGACGTGGTGCTGTGTCTGCGGTTAGTGCTTGGTTCCTGCTTTGATTCTCTAGGCTTCATTTTGTGGTTGTTCTGTTTAGAACTGTAGGGAAGCTAGATTGTTGATTGTTAGCTAGGTTGTGTTTTCCTAGGTAGATTTAGCAAGCAGGACCAAGGCAGTAAAGCAGCAATCATGGAGTTAAGGACACTGCTAAGAGACGACTTGTTGATTGTTGGTGAGGAACTGGGCCTAGATGTACGCAAGGAAATGCTAAAATCGGAATTATTGGAGCTAATTTCCGAACAGGCCAGTGAAGAAGAAATTGAAATGTGGTTTGAACTTCTGAAAAAGAGAGAACGAGAGAGAAAAGAACAAGAGAGAGAGGAACGCGATAAAGATCGCGAGTTAAGAAAAATGCAACTTGAACTTGAAAGCAAACGTTTTGGAGTTGTCTCAATTAAGGAAGTGAAGGGGCTCTTGGACGATCAAGTGAGGCAGAATCATACCGCATGGACAGGCTATTAAAGCCATTTCATGTCGGGACCGACATACGCTTGTTCCTAAGCAATTTTGAAAGGACTTGCGAGAAGATGAACTTCGGTCCGAGTACATGGCCACAGCGGTTGCTGTCTATGTGGCCGTGTGAGGCTGCAGAGGTAATCGCCAGACTCAGTGCAGAAGATGCATATGATTATGCGAAGGTCAAGGCCAGTCTTCTGAAGAAATACCGCCTTTCAGCCGAAGCTTTTCGGCAAAGGTTTAGGAGCATAGGCTTGAAAGATAGCGAGGGGTATCCGGAGTTTGCATACGGCTTAAAGACCAACCTAGTTGAGTGGCTGAAAAGCGTGGAAGCGTACGATAGCAGAGACATGATCATTGAATGCATGTGTCTAGAGCAGTTTTACAAAACCATCCCCCAAGCTGTGAAACTGTGGGTGCAAGACAGAGGGAATGTAAACACTGTGGAAAGGGCGGCTGAATTAGCCTAAGAGTACGCAACCCGTAGAAAGTTGAACGCCGAGGACGGAAACTTGGACGGCCGAAATGGACAGCGGAAACCATTTCCGTTCAAAAGGGGTACGCAGACTAGACGATCGGAGCCTGAAGACATGGCGGAAAAGCCCGCAGAAAAGAGCGAGGAGAAACTTAACGGAGAAACCGCACAAAAAGAACAGAAAAGAAAATTCGAATCTTTTAAACCAATTCGCTGTTACAAATGCCGCAAACTGGGACATATAGCTGTAAACTGCGGGAAGCCTAGCGTAGTTTTCTCCTACGTGGAGAAAAAAAGACGAGAATATGGAACTTTTAAGTCCATATCTTCACGACCTGCAAGTTAATGGCAAACCATGCCGAGTGCTAAGAGACAGTGCCGCCACGATGGACATTGTCCATCCGTCTCACGTGACGGTAGATGACTTCACCGGAGAAGTAGCATGGATAAAACAGGTTGAAGAACACAGCGTGTGTCTGCCCATGGCCAAAGTCAAAATCAGTGGACCATTCGGGGAGCTAGAGACTGAGGCTGCAGTTTCCAAATTTTTGTCACTGCAGTATCCTTACATCTTTTCGAATCGTTCGAATCAGTTACTGCGTTACAAAGGGCTCAAACTGGGAGAGGGCATAGTACAGGCATTGACCCGAGGCCAAGCTCGTAAGATCGCGGCGCTTTCGGCTGAAAATGCCCAAGCTCCTCCAGCGGAAGCAGAAAAGGGGATAACTTCAATACCCGAATCCGAGCTAGGCCCGAGGGACAAAAGAACCGTTGCGGAGAGCCTGCCAGCTGACCAGCTCAATGAGAGCGTAGCACTAGAGTGTCAAAGTTCTAGCCTGCAGGAAGAGCAAGCTGACGCACTCACAAGCGAGACAGGGTCGTTATTATCACCGGCCTCAAAGAACTTTGATCAGCTCTTACGTGTGAATAGAGAGTCATTGGCAGCCGAGCAAAAGAATGATGAGAGCTTAGCTAAATTACATCACACACCCAAAGAAGGCATTGCTAGGCGCAACGTGACGATACATGAGAGGAGGATTGTTGTATCGGCACTACAGAGATAGAAAGGGTAGAATTTTATATCAGGTAGTCGTACCTACTAAGTATAGGGAGGACCTTTTGAGTCTCTGTCATGGAAATGGGTGGTCCGGCCACCTAGGCATAAACAAATCAAAGGAAAGATTGCTTAAGGAATACTACTGGTCTGGCTGTTTCAGAGACGCAGAAAACTTTGTAAGATCATGCCACGCCTGCCAGCGCTCGGGTAAACCAGGAGAGACATGGAAAGCTCCACTAAAGGTGCCCCTAATAACAGAACCTTTCAGACAACTAGGGCCTCTACCAAAAACAAAATCAGGTTACAGGTGCTTGTTTACCATGCTGTGCCCGGCTACAAAGTTTCCAGAAGCGATCCCCCTGAAAGAGCTCAGCTCCACCGAAGTAGTAGATGCCCTTTTGACAGTGTTTGCACGAGTTGGGTTTCCAGCCGAAACTCAGGCCGATCAAGGGTCAGTATTCACGAGCGCACTGACTTCCACATTCTTGCAAAAGTGCGGGGTAAAGTTAATACACAGTTCTGTCTATCACCCTCAGTCAAACAGTGTAGAGAGGTGGCATTCAGTGCTTAAGCGAGTTTTGTGTGCGCTCTGTTACGAGCATAAGGAGGACTGGGAGAACTGTCTGCCGGCAACTTTGTTTGCTTTGCGAACGGTTCCACATGAAGCGACAGGGTTCTCGCCAGCAGAACTTGTGTATGGGAGGACACTCCGTTCTCCACTGAGAATGTTAAGAGAGATGTGGGAGGAAAAAGGGGAGAGTCCAACAGTGGTTGAATACGTGCTAAATCTGCTGGAACGGCTAAACACAACCCAAGAACTAGTCGAAAAGAACATGGGAGTAGCTCAAAAGAACGCCAAATTCTATGACGACAAAAACGCGAGGCTTCGTACGTTTAACGCCGGAGACCAGGTAATGATCCTCAAACCTTCAAGAAAGAACAAGCTTGAAGTTCACTGGGACGGGCCCGTTAAAGTGTTGCACAAACTTTCAGATACTAACTATGCTCTGAAAATGCCCGGTTGCAGGAAGGAGGTGAGGATATATCACTGCAATTTGATGAAGCCGTATATAGAGCGGGGCGGAGTCGTTAACTATACCATCAAAGAGCAGGATGGCACTAGTACCAAGTTTAAGGAGTATAGGGCGACCTCCAACTCTGAAATCGGCCTAGAAGAAGTAGTAAAACATTCGGTAAGCTCGCAGGCTCTAAGACCCGAGCAGCTAGAGGCGCTAAAAGGGGTGTTAGGGGAATATATCGACAGGTTCAGCGATCGGCCAGGTAGAACCGAACTAATAGCGCATGAAATAGAGCTGACATCAATCGAACCCGTAAGATCAAAGCCTTACAGGGTGCCTCCAAGACAGAGAGAAATAATGGAGGTAGAGATACAGCGCATGCTAGAGTTGGGAGTTATTGAGCCCGCTGAGAGTGACTACACGTCACCGCTAATACTGGTAGAAACCCCTAACAAGGACCCTCGTCCGTGTGTTGACTACAGGAAGTTAAATGCCATCACTAGGGATCAGCTGTACCCGATACCCAACATTGAGGAAAGAATTGAAAGAGTTAGCGCTGGTAAATACATTTCAACTATAGATCTCGTGCGGGGGTACTGGCATGTTCCCCTTTCAGAATGTGCCAGCCGCTATGCCGCATTTATCTCACCTGTAGGCACTTTTCGCCCCCTCGCACTCAGCTTCGGGCTGAAGAACGCTCCGTTTAGCTTCTCTAAGTTATACCCCTGTCAAGCGGGCAAGTTAAGTGCACTTACGGCGAGTGCACTCGGTTTTTAAGTGCACTTTCCCAAATCTTAACGTCGCAGCGGAGTGTACTCTCAGATGAGTGCACTCAAGTCGGAGTACGTTCACGGAACGCACTTTGCTGGCCGAGTGCGTAGCCTCGCCGCCAACGGTTTGAAGGAGTGCCTAGCCTCGCCACCAACGCTTTCAACGACGCAAAATGTAATGCATAGAAAAAGGACACAAAAGTTCATTTCAGTTATTGAACAGCTTTTAACAATAGAATTTGTGTTTAGCGAGAAGCGAAACAGCACAATAAAGAAACGAATTTATCATGTACGCAACTAACGGCGCCAGAATGATGCGGCACTGCGGCGCCGCCATGTTCATTCAGTTCGTGTTTATTTTGGTGTGAAAGCGTGCTGACCACGCTAGTCGTGCTTTGAGCCGTGTGCGTGGCATTTTGCAGTGTAGCTAAATATCGAACTCGCCGTCTTTGCTCATATATACTCGCTCATATTCTGTTCTAGCAGGATCATGAGCAGGATCAACTGCCGCACGCCGCCGTGTTGTTTTGGATTGGCTAGGCATTCGCCTTGGCCAGCATTGACTTGCAACACACGTATAATAAAAACATCTTCGTTTTTTGTTGAGACAAATAGATGAAGTTTGTTTTTATATATAATTCTACTTAAAACAATCGCTTTTTAGCAGCTTTCTCTTGTTCATTTACATCTTTAAAAAACGCGCTCTTAGTCTGTCGCCATTTTGTTTTTACTGCGAGTGCACTCTGTTTTCCCGTTAAGAAGCGCGTTGCCTAAAGTGTGACTCAAGGTACCGAAGTGCACTCCCCGTAAGTGCACTTTAACTTGCCCGCTTGACAGGGGTATCAATGGATATTGTCCTAAAAGACTTGCAGGAGTTCGCCTTGCCATATCTTGATGATGTAGCAATTTTTTCGGACAGCTGGGAACAACACGTATCGCACCTCAAACAGCTAGGTAGGTGTTCTCACGGTTGGGGGAAGCCGGCTTAACGATGAAAGCGGAAAAGTGTAGATTTGGTTGTTCACAGGTTACTTATCTGGGCCATGTTGTCGGCCAGGACACGAGACGGCCGGCCGAGCTGAAAATAGCTACGATTGGAGAATTTTCTCAACCGCGCACGAAAACAGACCTTCGTTCATTTGTGGGACTTGTGGGGTACTATCAACGGTATATTCCGAATTACTCGCAAATGGCAAGTCCATTAACGGACGCCCTCCGAAAGGGAGCACCGAGTAGCGTACACTGGGAGAAGGACAAAGAGAACGCTTCCCAAAGCTTGAAAACGCTATGGGGAACCAGCGCTGGATAGGCGGCGCTTCGAAAAGAGTGCGTTGCACGCCGCCCTGGCGAGGAAACGCGGCATATCCCAGCCTCTCGACCAGACGACACACACACATACGCAGCCGTATTATAGTTCGTAGCGGCGCGAAAACGGAAACATATATGTTTCCGTTTTCGCGCAGCTTCAAGTGGACAGTTTTCGCAAAGAAGCTAGCGCCATCAAGTGAAGAAATGACGAAAGAAGCTTTCTAAGCTATATATATTTTTCAGAGTGTGTCGCGGCGAGCACGTGTGTTTCCTCAATGGATGCGCGTGTGCCGTTGCCATGCGTGCGGGGCAGCCTGCCTCGCAAATCTAGCAGCTATGGCTCCGGTCGTGCTGCGCTATGGTTTCGGAAGTATTAGTTGGCCTGAAGACTTTCCATATTTCTCTGGCTAGACATAAAAAATTCTGATGTTACTTCGCCACAGCAGTCAATGGAGAAGAAAGCTTTATCGCGTCAGCTGACTCGCGCAAGCAAGGGTTTGAGTGCTCCGCTGCTGGATCCGTAACAACGCTGGCTACATTCAGCACTGATTACATAAATTTACCGGATGCATCGCAGCGCCGAGTCCTCATCCGCATGCGCATTTTAAAAAACACATAGGCGGCTTAGTCGCGCGTGCGCCGGCAGTATGCGCACACAACTTGTATTACAGGGCAGCTTCCCTCCCACATAATTCTTGGCAATGAATGGATAATAGTTACTTTTGTATCGCTCGCTTCGTGCGGTGGCATTGGAAGGGGCTTGGCGGTGGTAGTACTAAGGAAAAATGGTTGTTACATATGCCGGATGGTGCATGCTATTGCTCATTTTGTTTCCGACGAAATGCCGACTGCACATTCTGCTGTTTGGTACTGGCTGCTACGGCTGACCGTCTTCACTATCGAATAGACCAAGCACACATGCGAAATTCGGTTTAGAAACCAGCCCGACACCGCTTGACAGGGCGACAAGACAGGAACTTACTCCGCTCGCCTGACTGCTTGGATCCAACGCCGCCTCCGCTCTTGTTCGTAGGGCTTAGATGGAAAGACGCAGAGGATACATCCTCCCTCATTCAGACGTAGTTGTGGCACTTGTATATGCAACAGTATGGTCGGCGTCCTTTTGTTTTCCTTAGACTTTCAGGGCACGCAGCGCCACTACCAGTAGCAATTTTCGTCCGCGGGAGCGGCTGAGTTGTGAACGTTCTGACCGCCAGGGCGGCGCTGTAGGTGTCGTGAAAACTCCAGCGCTGGTTCCCCATTGGTTTCTCGTCCTGTGCTTCGCGCGCCAGACTACACAAAGGAATTCATAGTTCAATGCGACGCAAGCGACAGAGGTATGGGCGTGGTACTTAGTCAGGTCGGCGACGATAACGAAGAGCATCCTATCCTCTATGTCAGCCGTAAACTAAATGTAAGAGAGGAAGCCTACAGCGCTTCAGAGAAGGAATGCGCTTGTTTAGTTTGGGCGGCCCAGAAGTTGTCGTGTTACTTGTACGGAGCGAAGTTCATCTTCGAGACCGACCGCTGTCCTCTGACGTGGCTCAATCAAATGTCACACAAAAATCGCCGCTTGCTCCGATGGAGCCTCACTCTCCTAGAGTACAACTTCTCCGTTAGATATAAGAAGGGAAAGTTGCATAGCAATGCGGATGGTTTGAGCAGGCTAATTTGAATTCTGTGTTTGAGGGTCCCGCCTAAATTTTAGGGTTACTAGTTTTATTTTGTTAAAGAAGACCCCCTCTCATTTAGCAGGATTCCCTCCATGATTGCTGAATTTCTCAGCACGAAATTGCTTCAAAAATTGGCATAGCGAAATGCAGCAGTTTTTGTTTCTGCACTTATGTTTTCTTTGAAGCCTAGCGGTCTAAACCCCACAACACGCAGAGCCGTGTTGTGGGGTTCATTTTGCAGTTGCCTGTCCTTGTTGGATGTTTTGGGGCGGTGACATCAAACACAAGTGGTTACTGCGAGCCAAGACATCACCCCCCGGCCACCAGCCATTCTCTTCCTGCCCAGCGGTTGTCAGCGCTAGACAGTCGAAATTTTCCGGGCCATGGAGGCGTTGTTAAGAACGGCCAGCTGCAGTGCAAGTTTTGCCAACCAGTTGCGACCGCGGGCGTCATCTTTTCCTGGAGCGCCGCCGCAAACCTCTAGCCACGGTGTCACTAAATCGCCATTAATTGTAACTGAATGCGTTCGGCGGGCCAACTATTGTTACCGAACCCACCAATGCCGCCCTGTTCTGCTATGAGTAGGGGAGTTTGCCGCGGGAACGTCGTCGGGGCCCCCTTCCCACGCGCCGACCAAGACGCAGGGCAATGGCTACCCGGGCGCGCTGCGAGGGTCCGCTCCGAGTTCTACGAAATTCGTGTGATGTGGGTTTCGGACCGAGAACTTGTGTGTGTGTGTGTGTAAACCGTTCCGCGGAGAGGCGGCGTGTTTACGATGACTGGACGAAGGTTTCCGCCACCTTGGAATCGGGGAAGGACCGAGTGTTTATAAACGGCTGTTGTGCGGGTGCTCGAGACACTTTCTTAAGCAGTCATGTTAGACTGAGACACTTTCTTAAGCAGTCATGTTAGACTGAGACACTCTCTCAAGCAGTCATGTTAGACTGACGTTCTTTCTCTCGCAGTCATGCTAGACTGATGAACTGCATGTAAATACTGTAAATAAACCTATATTCCTCGTTCTCGATGAGAAGCAGTCCTTCCCTTCATCAACGTCCTCAGCGTGGATAAGTTGGACGACGGCATGGGCCAGCTACCTTCTAATTCATGCCGGACTCCAATCTTGACAACTGATTACGAGCGATGGGATTGAACCCCCAATCCTGACACCGTACTTTCCGAGCTTCGAAGCCAATGGCGAGGATTACAGGCGAAGTCGATCGGCACCATTGGTAATAGCGGCGATTTGTTTCAATGAAAAACAAGGCTCCGTACAGCAAGAAGCTTGATAGCTAACGTCGAAAGTAGCTAGGCCTAGCGTTGCCGCGGTGGTGGCTACGGCTGCCGGCGGATCTGCGTGCGAGCGCGCCGGTTCGAGGCAGCGAGCTGTGGCGGCTGCGATTAATGCCGTTTCGGACCTGCGGTCATGTCAAAAATGCCGGAAAACCGGACGGCGAAGGTTTTCCGCCAGAAATTTGAGATGTTCTTATACATTGAATCTATATACGGTGCCGCGAATGCGTTCGAATTTTCGGGCATGTTCGGAAACATCGGTCGCTGACTGTATTTGAATATTCACAAATCGATTCGTATAATTGAGTAGTTGCAAGCCCTCCTGTAAACATTGCATTGCCGCGAAAACGCGAAAATACGTAGCTCTTTCGCGCAGTTGGCGCAAATGACATTTCAGTGAGTGCAGCCAGGAGCAGGCGAGTTGAATTGCAGCAAAATGGCGAAAATTGCGCAGTTGGACCACCACTGTACGACTCTCTTTTTTTTTTTTTTTTGTCTTGGCGCATTATGGCATTATCGCCAGCATAGCGGCGGCAGGGGGGCGGGGGGGCGGAGGAGCGTGCCGGCATAGGCATTAAAAGAAAACGAGACAGGGCGCTGCACTGCATAACACAGGTTGCAGATTTAAGTGCACCGGTGAGTTGTTCAAATGAACCGGTTAATTTCAGTGAGCTCAGTCATTCCGAGCCGCTCACTGAAGTGACCAGTCTTGATCATCTCTAGTTTCAGCACTGACGAAGGTATGACACGTATACAGGCAATATCTTTGCGCAGCAGAATGTAGTTCTGGGCGTAACTGGCTGTTTATTGGCTACACGAGTTTTATTTTTTGCTGGCTACTAATACAATACAGCGATACGTAACATGTTACGACCTTTGTGCATGCACGTCGTATACCGAGAATTACTGTGGCAGTTAATGCCGGTAACAGCAATAGCCATCCTAACTGTGGCAACATGGCAGTGCCGACCACCTGCTTGGATCCGAATTCGCACTTGGTACTGGCTCTCCACCCTGTCAGCAACAAGCGGCAAAATCTGTCATCGCTAAGCCTCATCACGAGCTGAGGTCAAATCATTAGGTATGTTTTGTCGTAATTACTCAGATCACCTACTTGTTCTCACGCTGTTAGGACTAGATAGGACACTTATAGATGTAAAACCGGTTTGATTTCTAGTTAGCGGATGGCGCCACACCATTAGCATTGGTGATGCGTTGACGATGCGGAATGCTATAAAAGCCTAATTGTTCATTGCATCATTAATTACTACCCCGCTCTAGCATGGTACGTGACGACGGTAGCGAGCAAACGCAAAGTAGACGCCAAACACATGCTGTGGCGCAGGTGCACATTTGTAAGAAAATTCGCCAGTACTACTTGCGAAGGAGACTGCAAGGTAACTGCAGGGAAAGATTACAGGTAAAGTGAAGCCGTGCTGTCACATGCATGTAAATGCAGCTTATGATTACGGTGTCAGCATTTTTTACGTCAATCCGCCAACCATGGAGCATGTAACAGGACGGCAAGCAGACGCTGAGCAGACGATGCGGTGCGGATGAGCCCATCCTTCCTATTGGCTCAGAATTCGTGTAGCTTCCACAGTGCTGCAAACAGCTTGTAAGATGGAGTACAGTCATGCCGTCGTCGTCACGCCTTCTACGCCAACCCAGTAGCCCAAGTTGTCCAATATCTTTTGCCACTAGGTATGTGCTCGTGATGACGTCGCGGTCGTTGCGTCGCCGTCATTCCAGCTTTGTCATCCGATTTTTGTCATGCCGTTGTCGTCATACATTCATTGTCAAACTACCATTGTGGTCATTGCATCGTTGTCAATCCAGCTTCATCGCCCCACTCGTCATGATGCCATTGCTGTCATACTGGCTTTGTGATACACTTGTCAACATGCCATTGTCTTCTACAGTCGGTGTCATACCCTTGTCACGCCATCATCGTAATACCGTGGTCGTCATGCATTGATTGTCATACCATCGTTTTGATGATGTTGCAGTCGTTCCATCGTCATTCTAACTTAAACCTTCATCCGACTTTTGTCATGCCGTCATCACATATACAGTCGTTATCACACTACTGTCGTCATGAGATCGTCGCCAAGGTGCCGTTTTATGATCACTTCAGTAACATCATATCATTGATCATGTCGTTGTCGTCATACCGGCTTCATTGATCCATCGATGCCACTTATTCCTTCTTCGTAATTCCATCATAATCATGCTACCATTCAATTGTGATTATGCTGCCATTGTTATGCCAGCATCTTCCTTGCATCGTCCGACTATTTCCATCATGCAACCGTTCACATTCCGTCACTGTCATGCCATCGTAGTCGTGCCATCATCGTCATTCCAGTTTCGTCATTCGTTTGCTATGCTGGTGTCGTCATACACTAGTTATCATCCCATTGCCCTTATGTCGATAATCGTAGTTATACCATCGTCATCTCGCCATGCCATCATCGTCATAGTCATCACACTGCATGCTATCTTGTGAGCAACCTTGGCAAGCGAGTTTCATGGCAAAGTGGGACGATACGAGGGTATGCCACATATAGCCGATGCAACAGAAGTCTCAGAATGACCACTACAGATGTTATATAAAGGTGAATTTAGAAATAAGATTGCTTGAATGCTAATTGCATTACCATCGACAGTCATCGCGGGATTGGTTCTACCATAGTGTTTGTGTGCGAGTGCATGCGTGCGTGCCCTCAAGGCATTTGTTAATAAACGGCGCCCCGACCCGCCGCGGTCGCTTAGTAGCTATAGCGTTCCGCTGCTGAGCTCAAGGTTGCGGGTTCAATCCCAGCCATGGCAGCAGCATTTTGATAGGGCCACCAGTGTACTTAGATTTAGTTGCAGGTTAAGGAACCACAGGTGATCAAAGTTAACCGGAGACCGCCATTACGGCATGCCTCATATTCATATCGTGGCTTTGACACCTGAAACAGTAGAATTTAATTTCTAAAGTTACGGGTCCTGTCAACCCTTATGAAAGGTTCCTCCTCTTCCCGCCTCAAATAGCCATTTAAGGCGGGAAGAGGAGGTGGTGTCTGTGAGACGGCGACTGAATGGAAACTTTATAAAAGGTTCAGTGGTGAGCAATGGGTGAGCCCCCCTTTATTCTTGGAACACACAGCGGACTAATTATCATGTTGCCACTATCGTACCAGTAGAACACTTCGTCTGTAAACATCCGAATCAAAATGTTCGTGCACCATTTCAGAGACAGGACATCTGCTGGAAGTCCAGTTTTGCATATGCTACTGCAGACGTCCCAAGGATATCACAGATATAAACATATTTCAGCACGCACATGAATGTTTGTCCTCGAAGAGACATTGAGCATCATCAAAACTGTTACGTTTTCTTGCATGTTCAAAATACAATCCAAATTTATGTACGGTTCGTGTATATGTCGTACTTAGTGAATTTTCTGACTCAATTTAAAAATCCAGTTCAATAAACCACATGTGCTTTGTGGAAAGCCAAGAACAAGTATGCTGCACCTCAGCTTGCGTGCCTGCGCACATAACGTGCGCACGCAATGTATCTGTTAATTCTTCGTGCATGGGTGCTCTGGCCGTTGCATCTGTCACACAGTGAGGGCTGCGACCGTAGTAGACACTATAGCAAACACTGTGCCAACGAACCTCACATATGTACGTAAAATGTACGCATGTCCCCATGGTGTCTCTTGCAGACATTCGGCCAGGGTATGTTCGCAGGACACGTAAATTTACCGTGACCAAATGAAAGTGTGAAGGACGTCCGCAGAACACGTTTGACACATCCCTAGGATAGCCATGTTGTGACAATGGATGACCATAGGATATCCCAGGACGTCATTGTTTTCCCTGGGGCACCTCGTTGGCCAACAAATTGATAACGTTTACCCTTGTGACGTCACACGCAGCACCATGCTGACGTCACGACGTGAGAGCGAGGGAGCAGGAAAGCCCAGAGAAGAGCATGGGATTGATTTTCTTTTATTTGTATCTTACCGGCCGTGCGCAGCGTTGCCATGTTTGCAAAAGATGATAATCACGGCACACTCCATGTGGTGCGTGTGGTTACTTAGAAATTGCAAAACATGCCAGGTCGTTTAAGGTCCCTTAAAACAAGACATACTCCACACCACTCACGAAAGGTGCAGCAGCTAGAGCCCCCTGTCTTTCATAAAACTGCCTCCACAGTGAAACCGAATAATCAATCTTTAACACACAGCACAGGTGATAAGTGTAGTTGTAACTTGGATAATGAGAACACATAGAAAAATACAGGAACATTATATTCTGTGCTGCAACAACTCAGCTTGCATAACTCTTTCAACTACCACTCCACCGACGTGCATGTCTATTCACAATACGAAATGAAAGAGAGCTCATGCATTTTGCAGCGAATACTATGCGTCCTGTAGGTTTGCTGTGCCATGTGAATTGGGGAGCGCACACAAAAGAAGCCCACTGCAGGCTTGTGAGAAATACACAGGTCCTTCATTTCACAAGAGATGAACTTCACCCATTGATCCGATCAAGTAAAAATAATGCAGCGTCATTAAATATAGACAGGCAGGAACTTCTTGAGCGCAATGGTTTAGGTCATACTTCAAGATTTTTCTGACGTAGTTTACTTTGAGCACTTCAGTTAGTTGAGTAACACATCTGTGGCAAGGGGAGGGCTTGCGTGCTTGTGGTTTGGAATGATTTTTCGGCATGTGACGTCCGACGCCGACATCGGATTTTTTTGCGACAAGTGGCCCTTAATGCTCTTGTGTTAAAATGCGGACAATTTTC
The DNA here is from genome assembly GCF_023375885.2 of Dermacentor andersoni. NCBI lineage: Eukaryota > Metazoa > Arthropoda > Arachnida > Ixodida > Ixodidae > Dermacentor > Dermacentor andersoni. The sequence continues at coordinate 142,448,638 of NC_092815.1, read as the reverse complement.
TGTGGCTATGAAAGGAAAGCTACGGGCGTGTGGCAGGCGCACATGTGTTACCGTGCCAAGTAGGACGGTACTTTTGGTTGCTCAGAACAGATGCTGAATTGACGCCACTTCCCTGTGCAACGGTTTTGCATTTGCCCAGGCAGGGAAGGGAAAAGCCGCAAAATAAGCGAACTTTTACACTCAGCGGTGTGTTCTGTCTTATTTAACTGTTGCCTAAACTAACCTAAACATAATGTGGACTAAGACTAATGTGGATTAAGATTAATGTGGACTAATTAACTAATGTGGATTAAGACGCAACCCTTTTCAGAAGCGCTCTCACTTGTGCACGCTTTGCCTTCGTAGCAGTCGCTTCATAGCCACAGAAAGTTGTACGCGAGTATAGCTTTTCTAAATTTCAGCTTATGCCAAACCTGTGCCAAGGCCTAACAGCATAAACACGGTAAATTAGTACAAAGAAGAAACAAATCTGGTTAGTATCCAGACCATCATACAGGGTGTATGAAGTGAAATAAAAAAAGTCGGAGTTTCACCCGAAAGGTGAAGCATCGATTGCGATAGCAAATTAGTGGACAGCTATATGAAGTAAGGATAGTAGTTTTATCTGCTGTATAAACTTGTAAACATTTGTTTATTAGCTAAATTAACGAGCATGGTGTCACGCACGCACAAGCAAACATTGACACAACTCGCTCGATGACTGAGGAAACTCATTGTCAAAACCCTGGAGTGAGGAAGCGCGCTAGCAGTAGCGAGCGAATGCTGTCTCTAGCTTCAACGCGAATTAACCGGTGAAAACACAATGCACAGGAAGCTATCAGCACTCTGTCCCCGTCGTAGATTGCTTTCAAAATAGGGCAAATGCGACCATGCCATACGCAGCAGCTGTTCGTACGATGGCCTGTTTCGTTGCTCAAAGCCGCCACTCATCGCCGTTGCGCACAAAACTGCTGTCATTGAGTCTGGGCTTAAAGATGTATTTCATAAGCCACTTTCTTCAGGTCTGTGAGACTTATGAAAAATATGAAATTACTCATTCGCACACCTAAAATAGAGCATTTGCAAGCAAGTTATCATTTAAAAAAATCGAACTGTTGGTCACAAAGCAAGGCAGTGGGAGCTTTAACTAAACTTTTGACGCGAACCCCTTGCTTATCAGTTGCAAACATTATGGCTTTCTATCTTGACAATCCATCTAGCATGAGATGCCAAGCTCATTGTTTCATGTTGCTGCCTGCACACAGGATCCATTCCTTGACAATAAGATTCAAAGCAACAGATTGTAGGTTTGCAAACGTATAGTGAAGTTTGCCATTTTTTCAATGTTCGTAGTAGTTTTCATGAAATAAAACTGTGGGTTTTTATTAAGGACTTCCAAAGGCCAACAAAGCATTTTGAAGGACTAATGCAACGCTAAGTTTCAAAGGTTGAAAACAAGACAGTGGAATGAACAATAAACAAAGTTTACTTTTGCTATGCATAAACACAAAGGCTACATGGATAGGGATCAACATCTCCCACCACAAGCTCCTACCCAAACTGAACTGGCTTGACTAGCTTGTACCAATTTTGTGGTCAGGCATCCAAAAGAGGTCTCCTAAGCTTAGCAAAAAATAACATTCAATTATTTTTAAGCAGTTCATTATAATTTAAGGGTATTTAAACCCTCAGAAATTTCAGATTCCCATTTATGGATTTCAAAGACCACTATGCATCCGGTTTTTGGTACTTCATGAGCTGTCTTCGAAGTCCCCCAAAAAGGAAGAACCAAATAAAAGTTTGAAACAGCTGCACAAGCTTCTGAACATGCTCTACAGCTGTCAAATATAACTTGTGCCACAAAATCAATATTTAAAATTTTGCACAGCTGATCTAACTAAATAGCTAACAAAGTCCAACCAAAAAAAGAGGAAGAAAGATATTCCAAGTAGCTTAATCTGACATAACAAAATGCTATTAGTCATAACCACAAAGAAAGTACCCCTTTCTTTTCTAAGTTTGCTTCAAGCTAGGTGAAACAACCATTATGTCCTTGTGCCACTTGGGACCTTGTTTGTCGTGAGGACAACATAAGCAAATGATGTGCAAGCTCAGTCCTGTAGTAATCATTATATGGACATCAATTGCCAGTCATAGTGGTGCCCTGTGCAGCAGAGTACACAACACTGTGTTCATGACTTTGTTTTCATTCACTCTGCTAAATATAAGCCAGCAGAAATGGTAAAAAAGTCCCAAATACAACATGAATATGTTCAGATAACTCTATCCCACAGACATAACACTATAATGTGGCCACAGGACCATTTACTTGTTCAAAAAGCCTAGATCACAAGCATGCAATATGAATGTCTAGGTTTCGCACACATACACAATCTCTTACTAGAGTGGGTCTCAACAGCACCTGGCTTGCTTGCCCCATGGATACAAAAAACACCAAGCAAATATGCTTGGATTTTCACAAATATAATGTGAATAACCTAACATAGCCTGCTGTATCAAGAACTATAACAGTGGATGGTCAAGATATAGAAAGGAAAAAATAAAAACATCAAACAGGATAACATGCTTGAACATTGTTTTTACAGTAGCATTTCCTAGGCACTGAGGCTTGACAACCACATTTAATTTCAATAAGCCAACAAATCATAGCTGACTAACTCAAGCATGCAAGAAAATGCATGCCAATTCAGCTCATTTAGGATACCATGAGTGATGATGAAGCTGTGTGAAACAACACAGCTTTAGATGATGACAGGAAAAAAGACAGAATCTAAATACTGACTCTTCAACCACTAAAAGAATTTCTGATGATATTGTTTGTATGACCCCAGAAATTAACTCATAAGCTGACCAAGTGGCAGCTTAGACAATAGTGTAGCACAGCTGCAAGAAGTCTACCAGCATATTTTAGACCGGTGAAATATTTTCTCAGTTATAAAACTTTGAGCACAATCCCTCATTTTTTTAAATACTACTTTAAAAAGTCTATTTGCAGCATTTGAATGTTTCTTCCAAGTGTGAATACCATCTTCTATGCACAATGTTCGATCACCATTAGCATAATTTCAAATGCTCCTCCATATGCAACACATTCCCCAATTCTTTGATAACCGTCAGCCTGAGAAAAAAGATGATGTTATTTTGTTTGAGTAAACACAACAGCTGCAGGTCCTGTAGAGGTAATAAAACATCTACATAATCGCACCATCAGAGGGAAACAAAATAATACACAGTGCGCATGCAGGACAGCTAGTACAGTCTTGGCACGAACGTGACACAACCACAAATATGATGTAAGGGAACTTTTGATCACCACGAAAACAAAAGAATTGTACCAAATACTCCACCAGCTAAACAGAGGCAACATGGCAGCAGCCATAGTCTTGTTAAATAATTGCCCAGCGCAGGTTGATGAATACAAAACTGCCCATCACCCATCGTGCTTCAGTAACACCATGATGCTCTAAGGCCAGATGAGACCTTTAATGGCCGGCAAAGTAACAAAATAAATATTAGAATTGCTTGCAAACTGAACATGGGCAATGCGACAACAGCCATGGGCTTATTATTATATAACTGTTGAGTACAGCATGACGTGTGTGCATTTAGCTACAAGGCTGGAACAACAATGTCAATCACCCATTGTGCTATGTAAAACTATGATGCTCTTAACTGAGGCCAGATGTGTGCGCACATTGCTGTAGCGGCTTGGGTTGCTGCACCACGTTGCACCTTCACACCCTCTCCCATTTGTTGTGCTCTTGCAGACCTGTGGCCTCTCTTGTGTATACTCGTTAGCCTGCTCCTTTAAACACCGAGAGAGTACCTTTTCACAACGGTCACAAACTGGTGGATGCTTGGTGATTGAGCATTCCACATCGTGAAGCACTATGCAAAATTCTCTAAGCAAGCTTTCCAACACATATGAGTTGCCCTAACAGAGGTGACTGCATTCTCGCAAGTGGTATTGTTAAAGCCGAGATACATATTTTGAAAGCTTAGACGATGCAGAAAATCAAGGGCGGCAGGAATGATGTTACCAGCCAGCACGATGAAACCATAATTACAATTCTAGCCTCAGGTTCATATCTAGGTTAGATCAAATGAGGTGTGTGTAGAAGCTCACTTGCAGGCTTTGCAAATTGCCTATTACAAGAAAAAAAAAAAACCCTGCAGCACATTAGTGCAAACACCTTTCCACTAGAAGAAACCAATCTTCTTTTATACACTCTGGAAAGTGGTGAATCAAGTTAAATAATTTTTTGCCTACTTTTTGCAAAAAATAAACCCAACAAAAAACATGCAATTGTCCCCATTGCCAGAACAATACACGAGCATGAAAATAGAAACCACATGACAAGCAATACGAGTTTCAGCTGCTCTTAAAGTAGATAAAAAAGCTAGATAGCTTTGTGTACGCAGTGATGATCACATGGACCTACAGCTTGCCTGCTTGTCAGAAATCTTAGTAAGCAAATTTTCTTTGCAAGCACTTTTAAAGTACAGTCACAGCCGGTCTGGGCACGCACGCTTGCTCTCTCCTTACAGCATGAGCAGGCTTCGAGGAGGCAATGCATATTTTTCTGTGCTGCTGCGCTGATGATCTCTGCCAGAGGGCACCACGAGCCAACCCTTGCTGTGGCGGCGCCGGACTCGGTTTCGAACAAGTCGGAGTGCAAGAGAGCGCATTTTTCCATGGGCTGCGTTTGTTTATTTTATTTTTACTGTGTTTAAATGCGTGAATGAATGGTTTGCCATGTGAAGTGATCTACAAGCCTGCCGCATGCTTCGCATGACTTGTTGACAAAGTCACGTTTCACAGTAAGTTTCTGCATCTGACTTTTCATGGATACTAGCATCACAGACTTGTGAAGCTTCGCATATCAAGATTGTGGCTATGGTGTATTGTTGTGTGCCATTTTGTCAGTCGCGGTCTGGAAAGACTCCCAGTGTATCAACAGTTTTCAGCTGATCGGGAACTGTTTGACAAATGGCAAAGAAACATCTCGCGGAAGAATCTCGTAATTAACGACAAATCACCCTCAACTACAGTATGCAGCAAGCGCTTTTTAGCGAGTGACTATGTCAGTGATTGTAAATTGAGAAAACTGGTCCCAGTGCGCTTCCAACCATATTTGAAGGCTATCCGTCTTACCTAGCACCCAGTGTGAAGAAAGCACGTAGGACCCCAAAAGTCCGAGACACTCCTCCTTGTTAGAAGGCGAGAAAAACGACAAGCAGACCCAGAAGAATGTGAGAATGCAGCTTTAGAGTCGCCAGAGCATGAAACCTAGCAGAAAGATACTACATGCACGCAAACAACAAACATTTACAGTGCGCAGCGAGCAAGTCGTAACCGATTAATGACGGCAAAGTTCACAGGTAGTGTATTAGCATTCCAAGTGTTCAAAAGTATGGCAGCAACTAGAAGCACAGACAAAGGTTATCTATTCATATCACGATGAGAAGCACTACTCATCGTTGACAAAAAATTGCTGCAGACGCCGAAAAGGGAGTGTAAAAAAGCTGTCTTCCTGCTTCACCAAACTGATCGATACCAGAAGAAATTCCAGTCTTACCCTGAACAAGTAATCAGAGATTGACGTAGCAGTTCTGCGGAAACCCGCAAGGGTTTGTAGCAGTTGCTACGAACGGGTGGATGTCTGATTTTCCCTTTATTAAGTAATCAGAGAGTACGTCATATGACGCTTTCTTTTGCAAAAAGGCTTTGATCATGCCCAAACTGAACTGCTCACACTGCCATACAAGTACACATTGCAGTGCTTTGTCAGTCCTAGCTCAACTTCTGGAATGAGTAGCGCCATGAAGGAGAGGCTGATCCACAAGGCTTCCCTTCTTAGCCACAAATGAAACAAATAATAGATGAAGCTCCAAAAAAGCCTATGCGCATCTATGATCGGAAGTCTGACATAGTATTTGGGGTAAGAGACAAGCCAGAAAACGTGTGCCATGTAATAAGAACGAAATACTTGCTAACCGAGTCTTATGTTTTGTGCTCCACGGACTGACCAGCTCATACAAGGTCTCATGTTCATACTACTTCACAAAGCAGCTCAGCGGCAGGGACATAGTCTGACATAGTCTGACAAGTCTTACATAGTATTTGGGGTAAGAGACAAGCCAGAAAACGGTGTGCCATGTAATAAGAACGAAATACTTGCTAACCGAGTCTTATGTTTTGTGCTCCATGGACTGACCAGCTCATACAAGGTCCCATGTTCATACTACTTCACAACGCAGCTCAGCGGCAGAGACTTGTATACATGGACGAACGACGTCGTCTCTGCAGTTGAGGAATGCGGCTTTGTAGTGATTCGTATTGTTACTAATAACCACTCTGCGAACAGAACAATGTTTAAGCTTATGGGGAGTGGTCCGTTGTAAACTGCAGTAAACCATCCTTATGACGATGAAAGTGATTTTTTAAAGCTTTGATCCTTGCCATGTTTTCAAAAATGTCCACAGTCAATTTTTGGAACACGAGCTCACAGACGGCACTGGCCTCATCAGTGGCAGATTAGTGCAGAAAATGTACGAGCACCACAAGGAAATGACGATAAAGTTGGCCAGAAATCTGACAAAAAAACATGTGCATCCATCAAACCTTGAGAAAATGAACATGCTACACGCCGTGCAGGTGTTTTCGCCCCAAGTCATTACGGCGCTGGAACACCTCCAGCAGAACTCGCGAGTCAACTCTGCTCCCTTTGCTTTCAAGGACGCAACATCTACGATCAACTTCATAAAAGTTATGAATAAATTGTTTGAAATTCATGACAACATACAAGGGAAACGACTGCAACATGCCCATCTTCAGGGAAAATGATGACCGACTACTGTGGCTGCAAAATGAATTTTGCAGCTAAGTGAAGATTCAAGACTGTTCTATCACAAATGGTGTTGGGAGCTTCACAGAGGAAACACACAATGCCCTACTTTTTAGCACAAAGCCTACAGTGGAGGTAGTCCAATTACTGCTGAGAAGAGGGGTCAACTACATTCTGACTAGGAAACTCAACAGTGATCCTACTTGGGCATTATTCAGAAAACTTCGGTTTATGTGCAGAGGTAATGACACACTGGATGCAAGAGCCGTTGCAGCAGCTCTGGATCACATTGTAAAGGAAAAAGCACTGCCACTACACGAAGCCATCATACAAGGTGAAGACATAAAAAAATCGGCAACCTCTGTTTCTCAGGATATAGTTCAAGAACTGAAAGCTCTGCGAGCACATCCTCCAGCTCCGCCTCCCGTCTCTTGTTTACTCAGGCTTGGTGTGTGTAGGTGGCTATATTGCCAAGCTTATCAGTGATCTTGAGTGTGACGCTTGCGTCATGCTTGCAATGACGGACAAGACTAGCAGTCCTCTGTAAAAACTTCTGCATGAACAAGAGAAAGTCGAACTTCACTATCCAAGGCCGGAGTTCCTCGTTCTCCTGGAAATGATTTCAACATTTTTTGAAAAGGCAGTCAAAGAACTCCCACGATCGAAGACTTTAGAAACCTTGATGCGAATTGTTGAGCTGCATCTGGAAGAGTCGCCTCTCCTGTGCTGCCCGGAAGGTGTTGACAGGAGTCACGCCAAATGCTTGGCATATCTGATCTCGAAAAAGTTTCTCCGAATTCTTCTTGTCAACTATACAAAGAAACTAACAGACCAAAATGACAAGCCTTCTGATTTCATCTACAAACCAACGCGAAAGCATTTCAGGCTGTAAACGACATGCCTCGGAAACTGTGAGTCGCACAGGAATGCTATACAGATTTTACAAGCAGTGCCTGTTACTGCTTTCAGTTCTTTTAAGTATCTGCAACATTGTCAAAGCTTCAAAGGGAAAAGCATCTGTCTCATTAGTGTGTTTCCTGCAACGAGAAGAGATTGAGCAGATACATGTGAACATTTTCAAGTGGCAAATGCTTTTATTGTTCGAATACATTTTCAAGTACTGCCAGGGACTGTGCTGACCTTAAGATGAAAATAAATGTTTTCTAACCATGGTTTCTTATCGAAGTATCTTGTTTTACTGTTACAGCTGGCAGTCACAAATGATTATCCGTGCATGCTAATGCTATGTGCCATCACTTCCGCATGCCAACCTCAATGTTTTGAGCTTCATCTACTAGTTTCTGGCTTTGCATGCTTATAGCGGGGGCTGCACAAGACACGGTTGGCAAGTTCTTGTTCAACGCTGGGAGCAGCTGTTCAGAAACCTGTGCACGGTATCCGAACCAGCGTGCAGCTGACGGGCGCAGCGCGCGTTGTGACCAGCCATGCTCGAGTGAGTATTTCTGTGGTCCCCCTCGTGTGGAGAGGCTTGGCTCACATCGCCTCCATGGAATTGCTGCGGGAGGTAGCAGCGGCGCCTCTTGCACAGGCAGTAAGAGAGTGAGCGCGTGTGTTCAGACCAGCCGCCGTACAGTTCCATATTGCTTGCTAGCCTTGTTGACTAAAAGGCAATGCGCGTGGCAGATTACATCGTACATTGTGTCTGCATGTTTCCTGGTGCACGCTGCCATGGTGACATTTAAGTGCAAACGTGACCGCAGCTCAGTTGAAACATCTCCAGAATTCTCATGCACATGATCACTGTCGAGTGCATGAGAATCTGTAGAGAGCAAGGAGCATATATAAACGCACATTTAAACATTATATCCATCAAATTCCACATACCACTGTGTTTCACTGGTTATCCGTATTTTGATTCAAACTTACTTTGAAGTAAGTACCATTCTGAAGCCCCAAAAGAGAGCCTGCACATTTTCGAACAGTTTTTAAACCAAAACTAAACCAAACAAGATAACTGAACCACTTTTAAGTGTTCATTGGAGGTAGAACTAGGGATAGCTGACTGTAACAGGACAGGTAGATGAAGTAGATTTGTCCCCTATGCTTGGCCATCATCTATCACACTCCAAAAAGCACATAAATGTGCCTATAAGGCACTGATCACATTTCCAACTATCACAAGATTAACTACACACTAAGTATGAGTGTTACACTGGCAAATGTACTTGAAGTAACAAACAATTAACCTTACTGCAACACTGCATAACATTACAAGTGATCATGTATGCGTTCAGAGCAACTGCTCAGGGCTCACTTTTGTACGCAGTACATCATACTATCAATTTCACACAAAAGTCCGGACTACTAGGCCATCTAACCACATGATGAATTTTTTTTTGTCTTGTAAACATTCCGTGTGGCTTGAAAACAAGCCAGACATGGATATGAAACACTGGCAAAAGAAACTGATATACTGAACAGACATAGAAAGGCATGCGAGGAGAATGTAGCTAGCAAGATCTCTTTTTTTTTTCTCTTGCTCTCTCGACATGCACAGGCAGCCGAAATTCCCATCCGTTTTCCAAGATTGGAAAAAAATATGTATGTACATGAAGTCATAACGGATGGTAACGCTCTGTCCATTTCACACCAGAAGGGCTCAGCGAAATGTACAAAGATAGCACAGTACTGTCTATGGTGGCGACGTGAGCCCCTCTCCAAAAACATCAGCGCTGAACAAGTAGTAAGTGCAACATATGGTGCACAAACTTGTAATAGATTGTTTATGCTGTGAAATTGTAGTTAATCAGTTCTCCCACAAAGTCTGCACATTCATTCTACACATGATTCGCATAGAGAAAGACTAACACAAGAAGCATAAAAACGGGCTTTGGCTATTTGCTAATCTGAATTAACTGGTGTTGACAAAGATAAGCATCTCACAAAACAATAATAGGTTAAAGTGTAATGACCATTATGCACGCAATAAATAAATACCTCCTTCTGGAATTTTAGTAAAGAAGGAAAAGAGTGGAGGGAAATTTATAGCTTTGAATACTAAAAGACAAGCATGATCACTTGTGAGTGCAGCACAGCTCAGTGAGAGATACAGGAGCGGTGCTTTGGCCTTCGGTTACTCCCTCACAATAACCTCAACATCAACTAATATTCTATCGTAGTGATAATGGCTGCAGCATTGTCTGACTGACTGCACACAACGATTTCACATGGACATCAGATCTACTTATGAAACAAGCGTACAAAAGAGCTACTAGTATAAAAGAAAAAGAAACAAACGGCATATGCCCTTCTGGAGCAGATGGCGCAGATATATGAATGTTATATCCGGCATTGAAACCCTTCAGCACAGAAGCTAAATCTGTGCTCAAAGGCTTACAGCCGGCACTGTAGGCCCAATGCAAGAACATAGTCACAATGGGTCCCAATCCTAGGGGTCAACAAATAAAGTAGGTAAACACAAGAGACTTCGTTGGGCGAGCCAGGAGATTGGCTGGCAAAGAGCCAAAGGAGAGGCAACTATGGTTCAGGGAAGCCCTCATCAGATGCTTCCGAAGGCCCAGTGTTCGCAGTGCCTTGCTGCTGCTGCTGCCACATGGAGGCATATATACCGCCGTACTCAAGAAGCTCGTCATGACTGTAAAGGGAAAAGCAAAAAATATCCCAATGCATCAGCACTCTAAGGCTACGCAATATTTTCACATGCAAACAATGGAAGAAAGGAGAAGTTCACAAACAAAAAAAGTATTGTATATAATTTGGCAGTGATGGCAGAAATGTGGACAACATAGACACCATAATACGTCAGCCGAGTGATGCTGGTGGCAACTTGCTGCTTATTTATATGGCATCGCCGTAGGTTATGAATTAACAGATGGTTGTTGCAACAATTCTAGAATCTGCTACATGTATTGTGCACATTTGATAATGACAAGGTTTTGCCATACTAACTGCAACACTCATGTTGTCAGACTTGCAACATAATCTGATAGAGCACGTGCCAAACAGAAGTGCAAGCGTGGCAACGCTGATAATGTGCCAATTCTGATCAGAATTACAATGTAACAAATAAGTGAACGGTGATATGTAATATCTACGAGGCAACACGATTGCAGTTTAGAAGCACTTGCTGATGGGCTAGTTGCAGAGTGAGTACGATTGCTCATTATAAGCTCATTTGAGTGCATCCTTATTTAGTCACCTTCAAGGTTTAGTGGATGCTTGCTAAGTTCTTGAGAATCGCTGGCTCTCACGCTTTATTCTTTTGTAAAAAATTAGGACTTGATGTGCATTCTCATCTCTCTGGGTCTTTGAGCATGACAAATATTTAAGGCGGCCCAAAAAAACACATGTTGATTTCAAACAACTTGAAACATATTTCCTACATATAGAGTAGAACCTCGTTGATACGATCCTGTTTTGTACAATTTCATGGCACCAACAATCACGATCAAGAACAAAATAAATTACCCAATACAGTTACGCTTACCAAAAGTGTGCGGTACACTACCAATGGCACAACACACTATGCACCACGTGCTGTAAAACAGATAAGTGAAGACGCTTATCGCAATAGGTTTGGTGGCGATAGCTGTGAATGCAGCATGTGATGACCCAGCCAGAGATTTGCTGGTACTGAAATAAGAAACTGTGCGCACAGTCGTTTTCACGTGAAATGGGCGGCTATATACTGTTCTCGCTCGTGTGCGCCTTGCGCCTTTTTCTTGTTCACGTGAGATCTAGTGGCCAGAAAACATATACGATCGGAGTATGCAGCAGGGAACAGCATCGCGCTTCGGTTATCCTCTATTAAAGGCATCTTCGTACCATGTGGTACCGTATTTACTTGCATAATGATCGCACTTGCGTAATGATCGCACCCCTAAATTTTGTCGTCAAAATTCGATTTTTTTTATTTCCCGTGTAATGATCGCACCCCGAACTTGCCGCAGCGATATGTCGTGTGCCAAGTCTAGCTAATAATGATCGCGCTTACCATCTGTCGAATGCTACGTGAACGACTCTTCAAGACAAGCCAAGCGGCCTGCACGCACCAAACATCCTTAAGTAGACGCCTCATTTCATTACTTTCATCACTTTCCGCACTTCCATGACAAAAAGAGGTACAATCAAACTTGCCTTTATTATGGGTAGGCTTTATAATGGTTGATGTCAACAAAAACAAAAAAGGCGCATTTCGATTCTTTTTATCTGCACTCGTGAGCACGCAACAAATCGCGCGCGGCAGTGATAGTAGCCACGTTTACTCTGATACGTTAAAAGTGTACCCTATTCACACGCCGACGCTTGTAACACAGCTAAGATATTCGCCCACCCTTAGCGGAAAGCATTAGGATAGTAGTAAAGACAGATGCCGCAGTTTCCGCAGCACGCCGGCCATGCATTTCTGTCACTGGCAGCTAAGCGCGCCCATCTGTTTGTGTCCCCTCAAAGTGGACATGGCTATGTTATTGCCGCAAACTTGCTGATATTAACAATATTATTCATTACTGGTAGGAAAGAAACTGTTTCAATGCACGTAATGTACTCACGAGAAAAAAAAAATCGCGTTTGGCGCGTTTGACTTGCTCCGACGGCCGCCATTTTTGTTTTGGTGTCCCGCACCCGCAATCCCGCAGCAAACGCGGGACGAAAAAACGCGGGACGATTTAACCCGCGTAATGATCGCACCCCTGATATTGCGTCAATTTTTCTGACAAAAAAGTGCGATCATTATGCGAGTAAATACGGTATATAGTACCACGTGCTGTAAAACAGATAGACGAAGATGCTTATCGCAATGGGTTTGGCAGTGATTGCTGTGAATGCCATGTGCAACAATCCCGGCGATTTGATGGTACCAAAATTAGAACCTGAGTGTGCGCCAGTGCTTTCACGAGAGACGAGTGGGGAGTATTGTGGTGAAGCTGCTGTGGCAGGCAGTTATATACTGCTACCCGCCGTGGTTGCTCAGTGGCTATGGTGTTGGGCTGCTGAGAACGAGGTCGCGGGATCGAATCCCGGCCACGGCGGCCGCATTTCGATGGGGGCGAAATGCGAAAACACCCGTGTGCTTAGATTTAGGTGCACGTTAAAGAACCCCAGGTGGTCGAAATTTCCGGACTCCCCCATTACGGCGTGCCTCATAATCAGAAAGTGGTTTTGGCACGTAAAACCCCATAATTTAATTTTGTTTAGTTATATACTGTTCTTGCTCACGCGCACCTTACACATATTTTTTGTTTACATGGGATCTAGCGGCCGCAAAATGTATCGTATGATCGCAGCTTGGCGACGTACTGAATGTTGGTGCCAAAATATAGCATGTTCTGGGAATGTATGAGTGCAATGAATGAGTGCAAATCTATTGGGTCTTTTTTGTGTTCTTAGTCGCGATCGTTGGCGCCGGGAAAATGTAGGTAATGAGAATGTATAAACGAGGATCTACTGTATGCGCATGTCTTGAAATTTACCAAATGCTTTGAAGGTTTAGGTATATGAGTGTGCATTAGTAGTTGGTCAAATTCCATTTGAGGAGACCGTGTGTACGATTCAAAACTGTTTGCAGTCAGTGGCATACATCCAGATATCCCTGTGCTTTAGATTTAGGATATGGAGGGATGAAGAGCATGTGTAGAGGTTTGGGGTACGCTTCATGTACAGTGGAACCCTGTTAACATGTTTTTCAAGGGACCGCAGAAAAAACCGTAACTGCCAGAAAAACGTAACACTGAGAAAGGATGGAGACTGCCCCAGCAATGACAGAAACTGCCAGTACAGTTACTGGCACTACTGTAATGGCTGCCAGTACAGTTATTAGACGTCTTGGTGCTCATATTGTGTCCGGGGACAGTGCGTTCATGTGTATAATTGAGGGACACATTGTGGGAGATATGGGGTTTCTCCTCCGCACCCTTGGGACAAAGGAACGACAACACAGTAGTGCAAACAGTCACAAGGGCATTTATTGCACCTTTCATAGATCAATGCCTGCTAGCCGAGTTGCTATCCCCAAAACATGCCGATGGGCGCGCGACAAACCTAGAAGTCCGACTTACCGCGACCGCATTACGAGCGAATATGTTCGCCCATGCTGGATCCCAACGCCTGGTCGTTCGCGTATTCGGTCACGCCAACGGTCGTGCGTTCGAAGGCGGCCACGCGAGACGGTCTCGCAGAACCATGGATTGGCGCGCGCGCGCGGTACGTCCGGCGCTGTTCGCCGACCCGCCGGGAAAGAGGCAGCGCCTTCTCCCTCGGCGCCCGAGTAACCCCGCCGCGACGGTCGCGCCATCTCTCGCACCGCGCTTGTACCACCCGACCGCCGCGGGCGCCAGGCCACGCGAGCCGTGCGGGAAAACAGCATATCAGGGGATGCGCTATGCGGGAAAAACATCAGGGGACGCGCGAGAGTCGCGCATCCCCACAACATACAATGTGTCCTTTCCACTCTTTATACGCTTCACTGCAACATTTTGCATAAGCTTCACTGCATAACAAAGCTCTATTGCGCAGAAGCTGACTAAAGAAAGCCCGCAGTTATGCACTGCAACGAAGACCCTTGCAGGCTCCAATTAGGCTTGTGCTAAGATCAATTTTTTGTTCAAAGCAAAGTTGAAACGAACAGTAATGAGGGTTAAAAAATTTCGAAGAAAATACTTAGAATAGTGGGATTTACATAAAACCTTGACATAAGAGCCAAATGTTGACAAATAAAAAAGTTGGTTCTTGCCAAAAAAGGAAACTGGTATATCTCAGGAGTCAATTTATCTTCAAAGCGCCATTATCCAGATATTTTCAAGCAAGAAATGCAAGTTCCTCATTTCTTAAAACTCCAGCAGCACAGAAAATTAGCTTACAGGCCCGTGTTCACAGCTGTGCTTCAAGTCTACTTAAAATGCTGCGGCGGTTGAGGCCACGGGAATGTTTAAACCATTCACCCATCATGTGTCATTGCCATGCTGTGAAGTGCGACCTTGACTGCATGAATCGGCAGTTTATGCCGTGTTGCATAAATTCAGCTTGGTGCTCTTTGTCTACACGAAGCACAAGAACTTGGCAGGCATGCTTGCTGCTTTTGCTATTCTCACTCAAGCCCGTATGCATAATCAGCGGTCCGATCACCGATGAGCGGCATACTTCCAGCATTGACAACATTACCTGTCCCTGAGCTGTGCGATAAATTGGAAAGCCCCTGATTAGAACCACTCGTAGGAACGTTTCTCCTCGTTCCTATCATCATCACCAATCGTCAATCACCAATCGTCTCGCCAACGTGGTCCATCCAGCGAGTGCCAGCGCTACAGTGCAGCAGATCAGCCAGTCATCTGCTGGTATCACCACCGTTTTGGCATGCAAGCACATTGCTGCCTTCTTCCTTGAACTTGGTCGGGAAACCATACAGCCGACCGCTAACAAACAAGCGATCGCAGCTCCACAGCATGCCCTCGACAAGGTCACTGGTCAATGTTTCCCGATCGACACAGCTGTAGAGGTCAGTATTCTACCTGCTACATGAGCGGATCGCACAGCTGCTCGCATCATTTACTTGCAAGCCATAGAACGACAGAAAGCTGAGCTAGTTGGTAAGGATTCATTATGCAAAAAGGTAAGGCATGCAGACAGGACACAAGAGGAGAGAAGTGGACAACACGATCGTGTTGCCCACTTCTCTCCTCTTGTGTCCTGTCTGCATGCCTTACTTTTTTGCAAGCCGTGAATGAAACTCGAATTCCGGTATTTTGACAATGCTCAAGCACACTTAACCTGGGCCTGCGAAGAGCGTTCCGATGATTGTTCATCATTGCCGACATCAGTTCTGCCATTATTGTTGCTGATTTCTTCACCGGCCCCGATCTCATTGTAGACATCAAACGACAACGTCTGTTGGACGCGACAACCTATCTCTTTGTGCAAGGCATTACTGTGCCGGGCCGGAAACCACAGCTTTAGCACTCTTTTGCACTACTCTTTACAATGGACCCTTCGCGGCTTTGTTAAAAGAATTTCCTGAAATCACCGCCCCACCCAACTGGAAGAAACCCATCTGCCACAACGTACAACACCACATCATCACTTCTGGACCTTTTGCATTCTTCTGACCATGTCGACTTGCTCCGGACAAGCTCAAGGTTGCACATTTTGGAATTTGGCATTATTTGGCCATCCACCAGATACAGGGCAGCTCTACTCCACATGGTGCCTAAGGAATCCGGTGACTGGAGGCCATGTGGAGATTACAGATGTCTCAATACTAAGACTATTTCGGATCTATACTCTTTGCCTAAGATACAAAATTTCACCGTCGCTCTGCACGGCGCCAACATCTTTTCGAAGGTTGACCTTGTCTGTGCGTACCACCAAATTCCTGTGGCAGAGCAAGACATACCTAAGACGGCCATTACAATGCCATTCGGACTCTTAGAGTTTCTGCGAAAGCCGTTTGGTTTCAGGAACGCCGCCCAGTCATTCCAATGTTTCATTGACATGGTAACGCGCCGCCTACCCTTCGTCTTCGCCTACGTCGACAACTTGTTGGTAGCAAGCAAATCTGCCGAAGAGCATTTACAACATCTACGACTTTTGCTCCAATGACTTTCTGAGCATGGCATCATCATCATTGTCTTAAAAAGAAAGTTTGATTTGACAACTTGGAGTTTCAGGACACCATCTTGATGCCAGTGGCATTCGCCCGCGTTCATTAAAATTCGAAGCAGTAGAGAGCTTCCCCAAGCTCACAATGATCACAAAGCTACGACAGTTCCTCGGCATCATTAATTTTTACCCCCAATTTATCAGAAACTGTGCTGGCATAGCAGTGTCTCTGCTTCGCCTCCTTACCCACGAGAACAAGACATGCTTGCTGCATTGGAACGCTGTCACTGAAGAAGCCTTCATCAAGATCAAGGGTGCACTGGCAAAGGCTGCACTTCTTGCACGTGCTAACCACACGGCACCACTGGCCCTCATGACTTATGTGTCCAGCACAGCCGTGGAAGCATTTCTCCAACAGCACATCGATAATTTGTGGCAACACCAAGTCTTTTTCACCAAGAAACTCCCTCCAACCCAGGCCTGCTAGAGTACTTTAGGTCAAGAGTTGCTTGGAATTTACCTTGCCATCTTTCACCATATCACCATATCTTTACCATATCATTGAGGGCCGACCCTTTAATATCTTCACAGAACACAAGCCCCTGACGTTTGCCCTTTGCAGAGAGTCATCAACACACAAGCCTTGAGAAAGCCGTCATCTCTTGTTTATATCGGAATTCTTCACCGACATCCGACACGTGAGTGGCGACTACAGTGAAACCTCGTTAAACCGTAGTTGGCCGGAGCTCGGGAAAGGTACGTACTAAACGGTAGTACTGTTTAACCGAATACCATGAGATCGCCCACTTACCTGTCGAAAACGGAACTCAGAGAGAGTGCGATGAAAGGGGAAAAAACATGCAGTATTTATTCACTTCGCGCGACAAATGCGTTATTTTCGTTTGATGCTGCGGCGGCCTAGCACGAGGACGACAGCGGCCTCAAACTTACTGAAGCTGCGTGCCAGATTTTCAGCCAGCCTCCTCTTCTCGGCAAACACTCGCATGGCAGATTCCTCGTTGGCGTTACGTATTCACTGTGCACTTGTGCAGTAGAGCTGCAGAAGTCCCAGGGGCGCCTTTTTCATTGCCGGGTGCCGGAGTTTGGAATAATTTTCATTTGGAATAGAGTTACGTTATCACGCCCCTATTGTCGTCGCAACGATTGCATTCATGAGGCTGACGTAACGAGTAGCTTATGCCACTGTCGGGCCTGAATCGCCCGTGCTATCGCTTTCCGTATCGTCCTCGTCACTGTCGCTAGTCAACACTTCGGCAACAACACAGGCAACGATGACGAAAAGTCGAACCTCGTAGCTGACATATCTTCGCGGTCGCAGCAGCGCTGCCGAGCAACTTCGCATTCCAAATGCCACACACTGTAGTCAGCAGCAGATCCCTGTTGCGTGTCAGCGCCGACTTCTTCGTGTCACGTTCGATAGCACGGACGATGTCTAATTTTTCTTATATGCTGAACACCCGGCGTCTTTTTTATCCAAGTTTCGGAACGACGCGAGTCCTCGCTTGCACAACGCCATAACGCTCTCTGGCACCGCGTCGAAATGATGTTGATGTTGATGTGCCTTCACGCGCAAACGCACAGGGCGCTTGGAGGCCGTTGTTCCGATCTCTGAGGCGTGTTGTTCTGCCGGGCCGCCCAATGGAGACGGCGCAGCGCCGCGTTTGCGCGACGAAAAGTTGAAACGCTACGTTTTAACCGATGCGTACGCAATAAGCTGGTACGGTTTATGCGGATACGAAACACATTATGTTCAATGGCCGTTGAGTCGGGGATTTGACTTTACTACTTTTAAAACGAAACTACTGTTTAAGCGGGTACGGTTTAACGAGGTTTTACTGTAGTATGTACCCTGAGCTGTGTGAACGTCGCGATACCCCCTGCTCGTCCTGCACCACTCTATGTGCATACAAACACTTGCCGCAGCCCAACTTAGTGATCCTGAGCTCTTTCAACTGTGTTCGTCCAAAACAGTACTGCGGTTGGGCGATATCCTGCTTGATGGCCTCACATTTGTCAGCAACACTTCTACAGGCACACCGAGACCATATGTCGCCAGCATGTTACATAAGCAGCTTTTCAACACACTGCACCAACTCGCTCACCCTGTGCTCGTGCCACACATTGCCTTATCTCATGATGCTATGTATGGCCCCAGATAAACATCGATGTACGTGACTGGGTACATGCTTGTGCAACCTGCCAATGTGCGAAAGTTCATAGGTATCCTGTTCCCCCAGTTTCTTCAACCTGATCACTGTTTCAACATTGCTCACATTGACATTGTTGGACCACTACCACCATGTCAGGAATTTTGCTACCTGCTCACCTCTATCGACAGGTTTACCCATTGGCCAGAAGCAACAAGACTTCAAGACAGCTCTGCTGCAATGGTCGCGGCAGCTTTTGTCACAACATGGGTTGCCTGCTTCGATGCCCTACCAAAATTGTTACTGACAGAGGACAGCAATTCGAGTCGGCTCTCTTTGAAGAGCTCCTGCTGTTGCTTGGTATGAATTGTGTGTGCACAACCGCCTACTATCCGCAAACCAATGGTTTCGTGGAACGCTTTCACTGACAGCTCAAGTCAACGCTGACTGCTCATGGCACGCCATCACAATGGATTCAACGCCTACTGCTGGTACTTCTCAGTATGCGGTGCGCCTTGAAGTCGGACATCGGGTGCTCGAGCACGGAACTCGTCTACGGTACTCTGCTCAGTCTGGAGAACAACTTCTTCTCACCACAAGCACCTTCGGCTGCTCTGTCTACTCACGAATATGTGCACCTTCTTCGCAGCCTGTTCCAGGGCCTAAAACCCTGTCCAACACGTCCAGTTCTGACACACACACCTTACATTTCAACTGGCCTTGCCAATGCAACTCACGTCTTCGTGCGCTATGGTCCCGTTCGGCCTGCTCTCCATCCACACTACCTCGGCCCCTTTCCCATACTGGAGAGACGCGAGTCCACATACACCGTGGACATTCATGCCAGAGCTGACACCATTGTACTTGATCAGCTGAAGCCAGCCTATTGTGAGGTGACTCCCACAGCTGCATCCCTCAATTCGGCACCGGACATCTCCTTTCCAGTTGGTGCTCATGCTACTTCAGTCCGTCGTGTTTCATGGAGCTGCTGATACTGTTCACAGGCCACGCTGCTCTCTAATGGGAGAGCTATGTAGTGCCAGCGACAATGACACAATTTCCCCAAGAAAGAAGATTAGGTCACAAGCAGCGTGGGAGCTTAGCTGGGCGCTGGGGGACCAAAGAAATATAAAAAAAATCAGTTGAGATTGAGCTCCAGTGGTGGAACGTCTCGGTCTCTCTCTCTCTCACTCATGTGCTCTACAAATGCAATGGAGCTCTTGTTGATTCAGACTGCACACTGGTTAAATCGGACAACACTCGGAGCTTGGTGAACGTGAAGTGTCGCAAACGTGCAATGCAAAAGAGCAAGAACGGCGTCAGTGTACAACGAAACGAAGAGGCGGAGTTCGCAACGCCATAGTCATCAGTGGAAATTGTATGCAAATGACAGCAATGGCAGAATGCTTCGTGTCTATTTGTGACTTTAAAGCCTTTATTTGTGCATTTACCGCCGAGCACAGCACTGAGTTAGCCATGTGCCTTCATGACTGCATAGTCGCCTTTGACAGCTGTGTTGATAGTGGCCACGGTTTCGTCCGCAGCAGTTGCAGCTAACAGTAGTTTCATTTTGACTCGGTACTCGCATCGGCCATGCGCCTTCATAACCGCAAGGTCAGCGTCTGTGATCACGTCGACAGTAGCCATGGTTTCGTATGCAGCGGTTGCGACAAACAGTAGTTTCGTTTTTACTTCATGCAAAGCTGTCGAGGATGAAGTGCACCGCCTACATCGCAATGAGCGGCGACCTGGTGATACTGGCAAAAAAATAATCGGTATGCGCACGCTAGTGAAAAGCATGTCTCAGATGAAGACATGAACTATGGCCGCTCTTTGAAGGAAGTTGCAGGGCCTTCGCAGCTGCGAGCGCTAATCAGTCATGAGATGATGAGAATTGCAGCTTCTGCACTGCTTTTGTAGAAAATAGAAGCAGGATTTGGTGATTCATTCACTAAATAAAAGCATGTTGACGTAGTAAGCATTTGTTTATTGTTTCTTTTTATACCCTCGATATTTGACATTCGGTTAATTTGGTCCCGTGAAATCCGAATTAACAAGGTTTTACTTTACTGACTGTTTCTCTTCATTGTTGCAGAGAAGTCCAGCCAACCGCTAAAATGTGGAAGGAAAGAGAATCAAAAAAGGCCCACGAGATATCCAGGAGCCCTTGCTCAAATGGTCTGGCCTTCACAGTGACCAGCATTCTAACCTCAGCAAGTGAAGTCAAGATGGCTGTAATTACAGAGCCTTGCTGGACTGCACAGTGCAGAGCTGCATTCATACTAATAAGATTTTCTTGTTTTTTTGTTATGCCTTAGGGAAGCCCACCTAGAAAAGAATTAAAATAAAACAATACATCTTTAAATTAAAATGTTGGATTTTAAGGCAGATTCCTCCGATTAGATATTTACCTAATTTCGGCCTATTTTTATACATATCACACCGCCTATTTGGGTTTTTTCGGAAACACTCCTTTCATGCACAAGGTCTACCCATTCATAAATACTGTGGCACAAAGCGTGTTTGTAATGATACTCACTGGCCACTTTCGACAATCTCCCCATCCTGGATCACAAGAATTTGATCAGCATGAACCACAGTTGACAGCCTGCAAATCAAAACATTGATTCCTAAGTAAACAAAAGCAGATACCAAACTTTTCAGTCTGTCATCAAAAAGAGAAGTAGAGAGAAAAATTGTGGCATTAACATCAGCGCCATTCATGCATCACAAATTGTCACGTGTAACAAAAGCTGCAGCATGAACCAACCAACCAACCTGATGACAATGAACAATGTCTCATAGAAAACACACTTCATAAGTTGCTGTTGCAGTACCTGCATGAAACAGCCCTCCACGCTTACATATACCTAGCTTAATTAGCATTGTGCCACGGAGCAACCCAGATGAACAGAAAAAGCTCCTGTGTACAGGACAGCAAGAAAGATCTTCAGTTCCACACTCCAAGCCAAGTGCGAGCATGAAATGCTTTTGACACTTCACTGAATATTTCGACAAACAACATTATCAATGTACGGTGATGCTCATCATGATTGCCATTTTTCTCATTATGCTGTAATGCTTAACTGCTATTGCTCTCTCTTGTTACGTTTAGCTAGACCCCCCTCTTCCTTGTCCTTGATCAACAGTGCAACTTTTGTTGCACTTTGCCCTTCTTTTTCTTTGTGAGCACAATAGCAACAGACAGAATACATTGAAGCATAGCTTTGCACACAAGACTACACCAGTCAACGTAATGTGGCGCATAGCCCAAGCCTATTACAATGAATCCACATACAACACATTTTCGAATATAACAAACTATTCTTCCCACTTAGTTTGGTCTGCCTATGGGCGTCTTGCGCTGGAGTTTGAGGTATAGTAGCGGCGTGGGAAACGACATCTTGGTCATACCAGCTTGGATCGTACTGAGCCCTGGCTGTGGCGAAGCACGTTTCTAGGCCGAGTTTTGCGTCGATTCGCACTTTTTTCTGTCCTGTTCCGAGTGCGAAAAGGCTCGTCACTTCTCACAGACCACGCCGACCATGCTGCGAATTCGTCACAGCCTATAGTTTAACGAAAACGGACTCTCCGTGAGACGTAATGCTGGAAGCAGAAGGAATCGGCGACGCCGAACCGGAGAGACATAGCTCAGCCTCGAAAAAGCATCACTGTCGTTACTTCTGTGTCGTCGGCTGCCATGAACAAGAAGGCCTGAATCCCAACATCAGATTCTACCATTTTCCTTCAAGGCCTCACGAAGCGGAGCGTCGGGAGTGCTGGTTAGCTGCAGTTCGTCGCGCTGGGTAAGCGAAACTTCGCGCCATGCTGACTGCTTCGCCTGTCTTTAACCTTGCTTATCTGCGTTCTAAAATTCGGTCTTTTGCATCTACAGTCCCGACGGCAGACCAACATAGCAGCAGGCATGGCTGGTGATTCACGATTCGAGACCCGGCCACAGCGACAATTAACAATTCGACCCGTGCGAAGTGGTGCGTGCAAATGAGCACAAATGGTCGGGCTGATTCGGTGACAATTCACTACCCCACTGCGAGCAGCACAGGTTAGAGAGTTAAATGTGCTTATCCTTGACCTCAAGCCAGCATGTTGAGGCAGCGCAGCAAGGTAGTATTGATTGCAGCACATCAATGTTCGAGTGCTGTCATTAAAAGCTACATCAAGCGAGCAGCGCACAAGCTCGCGCGATTCGCGCGTACGTTACTGCGAGCTCATAGCATTGCATCAGTTTTTATCAATTGCTAAAGGGACAGATGGCCGCTACTACAATGCAGCAGGCATAACTACTTGTCTAGCGGCATGCAGTCAACAAAGATTGCAAGAGACCCGCCGTTTCGCAGCATGTCGAAAGACCGCTGCCGTCGCGGCGCGTATGATCATGCGCTTGAGCAGTTGGTACATCGCAGCATGCTGAAAGACTGCTGCCGTCGCCACGCGTACCGTCGTGTGCTCGAGCAGTTCCGTACACATAATGCCGGCTTATCGCTGCTGTGAATTCATTTATAGCAAGCATTTCCTCGCGTTTGTGCACCTGAATCTAGCAGCGTGCAAACCTTACCTGAAGGTCAACTTTGTACGCGACTCGCTTCACTTGCGATTGACACCACACTAAAACTTCGCCGCTTATTTCTTGAACGGCGTACACGTATTCGGCGTTGCTAAGTTATTGCCTTTACGCAGCGTGCCACCCCTGAAAAAAATCTTCGGCGCCTGATAATCGCTGCAAGCCGCGGTACAACAAAACCGAAACACTGGCGGGTCCATATTGTAAACGTGCTTTCCGAAGCAGACGAGCAAGCTTGGTACTATCCAGTTGAGGACAGAGGGCGCTTTTTAGCACCATTTTCACAGCGCCCCCTGGCCAATGCAAGAGCCCCCATAGAATCAATATAACCATTTCCGCTTTTAACGGACCCAGCTATAGCAGGCTATCAGCTACAACAGACAAATTCTTCGGCAAACTTTGTCCACATGGTGCAAATACAATGTGCATTGCTGTGGTGATGTGTGCTTGTGGCCGTGTGCTGTGCGCAACTATTTCAGGCCGCCTGAGGAATTTGTGAAAATGAACTTTTTCTTGGAGAAGGAATACACTAGCGCCAAGCTTCCTGCAATGGCTTGCCACGCAATGCATGCTGGCAAAGAGTTTTTGTGTCAACCATGCAAGCGGACCACCTTTGTCCGCTGCTCTTGGCTCAGTGCTGAGGAAGCGCTGAGGGCGTCACTAGGCCTAGCCAACTTACAAGTGAAGCCAGGGCATGCAGCACTTCAAAAACACCTGCCAAAGATCACAGAATGTACCATATTGAGGACACTGTATTTCTCATCGCATGAATTCACACAAAAATCTAGATATGCTGCTATTCGCAGTGTCCAGATTGCGAGGTGTGATACAGTCGAGCCATCTTGCATGCAGTGCAGTGGTGGCCAGCTGAAAGCTCCCAGTTATACTTGCTTTGTACCATGGCTCTCGTTCATGCTACAGATTTTACAGTAGTCATCACTTGTCGCGAAAGATAAAGTTAAGACATTTGCTTGCACTACCGACCACTGTTTTGTGTAAAGGACAAACTGTAGCTGTCGTTCATTGGCAGCGATGATGCACTTGGGGCAGGCAGTTGGCATGGCAGCTCTGGCTGGCTGGCCAGCAGCAATTGGGTGGGGGCATATGCTCTAGTACGGACACAATGCCATTTGTCCACAGCCGGCATCCAGAAAGCGCCATGCTGCATGGTTGTATGATTACTGCGTAAACCCATTTATCTATAGTCGTTTATTTTAATTTCGATGTATTTGTAGCATTTCGTTTGCTTACAGGTTAGACTGGGGTGTATGTGAAGTTTTGCCATTTCACAAAATATTGCGACCGTAATTTTGGACAGAATGGACTTCGGACATAACAGACCCTTTTCACTTTATTATCATGGTTCGTTGTAACAAGCGACGACTGTATAGCCTTCTGGGATTGATTTTTTTTCAATTTTTACAAATTATGCATTGGGTTCAACCTTCCTTCACTGAAGCCAAGTAGCCCTCAGCAGCCCAATTGTAATCCCACGGGGCCAGTACCATTTTCAGTATGGCCAGTGCAATGACAAAGGAAGCATCAGTCGGTTATAGACTTTCACTCCCACAGGCTCCTGGTGACAGTTGATGCTGTTTACAATTAGCCCAAGGCAGACAGACCTGCCTGAGCCATCCTAAAAACTGTATTGCACTCGGCAGCAGTGGCGGCATGTGGACGCTTTTCTGAACATAACACTGCTTTTCGCAGCTCCTGTTTTCTTCCGCAATCCTGTCGCCTGGCCTGAAGTGGGCGTCTACCTGGGCTTCGATCGTCGTGGCAGTGGCACGTGTGTGTGGAAACCAGCGATAAACTGCAACCAGAGCGGCGCTGCAGGCTGCCGGCTGCGGGGATAAAAGGCTGGACTCGTGAACCACACGGCACTCGGCAGCAGTAGCGGCATGTGGACGCTTTTCTGAACATAACACTGCTTTTCGCAGCTCCTGTTTTCTTCCGCAATCCTGTCGCCTGGCCTGAAGTGGGCGTCTACCTGGGCTTCGATCGTCGTGGCAGTGGCACGTGTGTGTGGAAACCAGCGATAAACTGCAACCAGAGCGGCGCTGCAGGCTGCCGGCTGCGGGGATAAAAGGCTGGACTCGTGAACCACACGGCACTCGGCAGCAGTAGCGGCATGTGGACGCTTTTCTGAACATAACACTGCTTTTCGCAGGTTGGTAGCGTTTCTATTACGCCTTTGTAGCTGAAAATTTGCTGTCGCTGCCCTGCTGCCAACTTGCAAAACCTGTGTATTTTGGTTGTTGCTTGCTTCTTGAATTGGTTGTTGCTGCTTCTTGAAGTCCCAATGTCGGGAAACAATACTTGCCTTTCCTGTAATGAGGCTGTTGACCCCAAAGAGGCGTTTATGTCTTGTGTGGAATGTACCCAATCTTACCATATTGGAAACTGTGCTGGTCTCACAGAAAAGCAATTTAAAAACCGAAGTGCGTCATCAAAGCAAAAATGGACATGTCCCAGTTGTAAAGCAGCTAAGCAGAAAGAAGAAAATCAGAGTGATAGAGTAACTCGAGAAGAGTTTGCCGGATTGCGGTCCCTATTGATCAGCATGAATGAAAAGCTCGATGGGCTGGTGCCCCTAAAAGAGATGGTTTCTAACATCGAAAAAAGTATTGAAGTAATGTCTGACAAGTATGATGAATTGCTGAAACGTCTTGCTGTACAAGAAAGCGACACAAAAAATGTGAAAGAAAGGGTAGAGAAGCTTGAGCAAAAGGCCCGATGTAGCGAGACGGAGACTGAAAAGCTAGTCGCTGAAATCAATGAACTTGAATGGAGAAGCCGTCGGTTAAACTTGGAATTCCATGGAATTCAGGTTACTCCGAACGAAGACTTGTTGATGAAAGTAAATAGCGTGGCAGGTTTGTTAGAAGTCCCAGAACTGAGCAAACTCGATGTTGATACCATTCATCGCCTTCCGGCGAAAGCAGGCAAGGTCCCAGGAATAATCGTTCGATATGCCCGACAAGCCACCAGGGATAAATGGTTGGAAAATAGGCGGAAACTTAGAGACAATGAGAGCAGTACTTTTATACTAGAGAATATGACAACCCGATGCCGGCAACTGTTTCTAACAGCGAAAGAGTTGGCAAAGAAAAAGGGCTACAAATATGTCTGGTTCAGAAATGGCAAGATTTATCTGCGTAAGGCAGACGGTGATTCTTCTGTCATTGTGCGCAGTGAACGTGACCTTCCGACATGATCTATCTGAACAGTCAATCTTGATCATATTGCTTCTTTTAATATTTTATGTGTGAATCAACACGTCACAACTTTCTCCTGCCACATGAATTGAATGCTGTTGTCTCGGGCTATCAAATAAGCGCTTTGAAATGCCTTCACATAAATGTTCGTTCCCTTTGTAACAAAGAAGATTCTATCGAGCATTTTATTTCGAGTTTTTCATTTCAGTTTGATGTGATAATGCTCACTGAAACGTGGTGTAAAAATGATCATTGTCACTTCGGGTTTACACCTTATCAGTCATTCTCCTTAAATCGCCCAAATCGTCGTGGCGGAGGCGTAATGATGCTACTAAAGAAAGGGATGCAATGTGAACTGCTTTCTCGTTTCTCTGTTTCTTTCTGTGATTACGAGGTTTTGACTGCGAAAGTGAACAATTCTGTTTTTTCTGTATGTTATCGCCCGCCCGATGGGAATGTTGAGAGCTTTTTTGCGTTCTACGAAGAGTTCTTATCATTTATTTCTGAGGCTGGTTACATTGTTCTATCTGCTGGCGATTTTAATATTGATTTGTTAGGAGATTCAGCAGCCAAAACCACTATGAATATGCTCATTACTTCAAACGGGTGCTCAAACCAAATCAGTTTGCCTACTAGGATCACAGAACATAGCGAAACTTTGTTAGACCTAATTATTACTAACTCGGTAAATGAAAATAACATTGCGGGTGTGATGACCTGCGACTTGAGTGACCACCTTCCTACCTTCATAATATTAGATAGACACAACCATCATAGTAAAAAACAATTTATAAATGTTCAAATAATAAATCCTACTCGCCTAGATGCCTTTAGGAATGACGTGCTAAATTCTGATTTCGAATATCTTCTTGCGATTAATTGCGCTGACAAGGCATATAACATGTTCGTTGATCACATCGCTGAAATATATAAACGACATTTTCCGCTCAAGCAACTGAAACTCGGTAGGAAAATACGCAAGCCTTGGATCACCCCAGAGCTCATTAAAAAGATCAATGAGAAGAATACTATGTACCATCAGTTTATAAAAACTAAAAATCCCCAAAAACTTAAGGAGTTTAAGATATACCGAAATCAGCTAAATAAAGAAATAAAGTTAAGCAGACAAAACTATTTTCATGCGGAACTTGACGCCTGCTCTCGTAAGCCTGATCTTTTGTGGAAAAAGTTGAACACTGTTTTAAATCGCAGTAACTCGTCCCCAAAAACAGATAAACTTAAAATCGGTGAAGTCGAGATATCCGGTTGCGCCCTGGCAAACTTATTTAATAACTATTTTGTGCAGTCTGGTGATTATTTTCCAGTGTCTGAATTTTCAAGATTCATGCCCCCTAGTAACCAATCTACTTTCTTTCTTGAGGCCGTTAGCGAAGAACAAGTTCGGTCTGTTTTTATGTCTCTTCAAAACAGCTCTAGTTGTGACGTTGAAGGTATGCAAGTTCGACCGCTTAAACATATTATGGATCTTATCGCACCGATTCTTACCCATATATTTAATCTTTGTTTTTCAAGTGCCGTTTTCCCACAAAGAATGCAGGTGGCTAAGGTTACGGTACTGTTCAAGAAAGGTGATCGAAATGACATCAAGAATTATCGCCCTATCTCAGTGTTGCCAATATTTTCAAAGGGTTTAGAAAAGATTATTCTTGAGCGCCTTTCAATTTTTTTTCAGAAATATGACCTTTTAACCCCAGCTCAATTTGGATTTAGAAAGCATAGGTCTACGGAACTAGCCTTGATAGAACAAAAAGAGTTTATTTTGTCACAGTTTTCAAATAAGATGGTTGTACTGGGCCTGTACATTGACTTCACGAAAGCATTTGACTGCATTGTTCATTCCATTTTACTCAAAAAACTTGAATTGTATGGAGTGCGTGGCCATTGCTGGAATCTTATAAAATCTTACCTTGGCTATCGGCGGCAGTATGTTCAAATAGGTGAGCACTGTTCCGACCAAAAACCGATTGCAAGAGGAGTGCCTCAAGGCAGCATTCTTGGACCTTTTCTTTTTAATATCTATATAAATGATCTGGTAAATACATGCGCTGAAGCCAAATATATATTGTACGCCGACGATGCCAGCATATTTTTTTCCGCTACAGACTGTGAGCAAATCAGCTATATAGCAAACTCCGCCCTTCTAAAAATTCTGGAATGGTCTGTAGCAAATCAGTTAGAAGTTAACGCCAACAAAACTAAGGCTGTGCTATTTAGACCGAAATCAAAGCTGGTAAATATGAACGTAGAACTTATTTATGGTACTAGAAAAATAGAAATAGTAAGTAGTATTAAAATTCTTGGGGTCACGTTTTCGCAAAATATGCTGTGGAATATTCATGTAGATTCTGTTTGCACTAAATTGTCAAGTGTCGTTGGTATTTTATCCAGGTGTAGGACTATATTACCTTTCAGCGTAAAAAAGCTGATATATAATTCTCTTTTTTACTCTCACCTCTCTTACTGCTTTTTGGTATGGGGATCTACCACAGTAACAAACTTAACAAAGGTGTAAGTCCTACAAAAAAAGATAATTAGGCTTATTTTTGATGTCCCCTACAATTCTCATACACATACTCTGTTCATTAAAGCAGATATAATGCCTGTCTGGAAATTGTTTAGCTATAGACTAATTGTTGCCTTTAAGTGCGAATTAAAAGAAAATCGAAACTTCTTTCGCAACCTAGCCAAGCTAGAAATAAAGCCTACATCCTATACTATACGTCAGTCTGAATACTGGAAGGTGGTCACTCCCCGCGCTAACTATTCTATGGGTACACTATCGTACATTTTGCCTAAACTTCTTAATGATCTGAATAAATGTGGAATTGATTTAGGTCGCACTACAGTTCGCGAACTGCGCCACGTGATATGTCATGTTTTTGAACAATTCTAATATTGATTTCCTTGTGATACATTAAATCGAATCAATTTTGCGTTTCTGTATGTTTGTATTCCTGTATGTTTCATGTATGCTCCAGTGCTGCCTTGTAGAGGGGACCGTGGGCTCTAGTCAAGCTGTTTCAGCAGCTTTTACCCACGGCCCCTCCATCGTTTGATGGAAATAAAGCTTATTATTATTATTATTAAACAAAAAAATGTTTTTTTTTTTCATAAGCTGATTCCATCATCCATGTTTCCTGCAATCGAAGCTTTCATAAAATACGTCTGTCATCTGTACGAAATGAGTACCCATCTCTGCAAAGAGAGATCACATTTTTCCACGTGGAGATGCACCACATGTGTAGGCACACATACCTGTGGGCCACAATGAGTGTCGTCCTGTTTCTGCAGACGAGGTCTAGAGATGCCTGAATGTTGCGCTCGGTGCGTGTGTCCAGCGCTGACGTGGCCTGTTGGAAAACAATCATACAATTAATTCAGAGGTTGTATGACTGGTTTTTACAGGGGGCGTGCAAATACCAAATAGCAGATTTAGAACCAAATATAGAATCGAATGAAGGAAAGGAAGCCAATATAGAATCGAATATCAGAAAAGTTTGCACTAAAAATTTACGCTTACAAATTTTCGGGGTAAGAATTATATGCTGCCACACATGCTTAGGAGTCTCCTAGCACTACATAACACAAATGCAGCAAGCTACCAGTAACTTAGGTACACAGAAATCAAGATATACAGTACAGTCTATTCTTATTACAGGGAACACTAATATAGCATGCATGTGTGTGTGTTGCTCTCTCGTGTCCTTCGTAATTTTTGTGCTGTGCCCTTTTTTTCCAATGAATCACCAACAAGCCCAAGCTTCCACACTAAGTACAATTAAACCTTGATATAACTTCAATATAACGAGATTCTCGATATAATGAAGTATTTAAGTTTTCATAACCTCTTGCCCATAGAACACCACATATTTAGAACCTCAATATAACAAAGTGTGTTTGTAAGCAGTTTCACTGTAATGAAATTTTGCTACCGCCGCAAAGGAATGCCAAGACAATAAATTGAAACTTCCGCAGGCGCAGATGGTCAAATGGTTGAATTATAAGTGGCGCTTGCAAATGCACCTCTCAAACCATGCGCCGCACAATAAATGTGGGTGCCAAAGTGGAGCTGCATCATGTTCCGCATAAAGTCTAAGTGCGATAAGATCTTATCAGGCCCTGCGCACTGTGTGCTATAGGTGCGAGTGAAAGTGTGCGAGGGTGAGACAAGAAAGATGGTGGCTTCACAAGTGCCGTCTTCCTGCACGGACAGAGGGAAAAAAGGGGAGGGGAGCGAGCTCACGGTAACGCAAACAAGCACATGCGAGGGAGCGGAGGGGGAAGTAAGTTGGTGCACGTCTCAGCTGTGGCTGCGCCTGGCTGCAAGCACGGCTGAACGCATACGCAGCCGCGCACGCTGCTTTAGAGGTAATCTGCCGCGTGCAAAGAGTGGGCATGCCGAGACGGCATGGCATTATGTAAGCTGTCTTCCTGTGTGTTTAATATTGGGAGATGCGTAACCTGAAGTTTCGGTGACCCGTTAGGGTGAGAAGCAGACGAAGCATTCGCTCCTTGCTGCTAGCACTTTTCCTGGCAGTGGTAGCGTCGCCCCAGTACGGGTGACGCTATCAGCTGTGGGGGCGGAGTGCACACAAAAGCGTGGCTGGCTTCACTTAATTCATACCGCTAATGTGAAGATATTGTCGACACACGTGACATGAAACCGTATCATTTGTCGTTGACTCCCAAATTTATCAAAATGAATTGTTTTCTCATTCAAATTAGCTTTTTTCGATTGCCCAATAATTCGGGAAAATCTGTGGCCCCTTTCTGTGTAAAAAAATTCAATCGGCGACTGTACTTATTTGCATAAAAAGTCGAATTTCAATACACCGAAATTTCGGTATAATGAAGCAAATTGCCAATTTTACTGACTTCAATATATTGAGGTTTAACTGTAGTATGCCAGCACTGATTACAGCACAGTTCTAGTAAAGGTCTCGGAAAATATTTTTTATTTATAGAATTTCTACTGAATAGAATCAAGTGCTTTTTTTTCTCTGTTACTAATGAATTAGTGATGTTTTCTTATATGAATACCAACGACGTTTTCAGTATAAAGAGGCCCTGAACCACCTCTTGGGCTTGGTTAAATAACATAGTTGTTGTGAACATCTTAGCCAAGTTTTGCTGTCATACATGGTGCATGGAGCTTGCAAGCAGATCACGAAGTCATCTTTCTCTCAAACGCTCTCTTTTCAACAAAAGGCCCTGTCTCTGGACACTTTATTTCGTCATCAGACGCTTTATTTCGTCATTCCCTTAGATGGCTGCTATTGGCCAACCGCTGATATCAAGCTGCGGTCGGCTACATGGCGTAGATACCACGGCCGCCGCAGGGTGCCACTATGAGTCCACTGGCTAAGCGCACCGTGGCTCGCTGAGGACAACCACATTTGGCTTACGTTTAGCACATCATAAGCACAAAAGGTGGAAGTCATGGCGTCTACGTTAAAGAGACACTAAAGCAAAACAATAAATCAATTTAGACTAATGAAGCATTGTTTAAAAACCCTGCAGGCAGTCATATAAACAATATAGTTTGATTATTAGATGAGAAAATGAAGGTACAAGTATCAATACTTGAATTTCGCGCCGAAACCTCAGCGGTGGTACGTCAGCGTGACGTCAGGGATTCCAAAGTATGTTTTCGCATTTGCGCCGTGTTGGCTGAATAAAGGTTCCCGAAACGTGCCATGTTTAATATTTGGTTCCTTTAGAACACATTGTAGTCAATCTGTACCGCTATATATAATTAGTAGGCCCTAGAAGATGCCATCAAAATCCAAGATGTCACAGCCCCCAGTTGCGGAAACTTGAGTAGGTGTCGCCACCCGTATTTCGTTCTTGCACTTTTTCTGGCTTACCAAACGTCTTATCGTTGTAAGAGTGGTGTTTTTGGTGTTGTAGAACGGTAATTTACTGATGCAGAAGAAATCACTTTTCACTTTAGTGTCCCTTTAACATCCAAAATGAAACTTGAACTGCGTGCCAATGTGACCTTTAGAAGGCGGAGCATTGTGGGCATGCCCCACTGCACCATTGCCTTCGCAGTCCAAGGCATTGAAGAAGGAGTGAGAGCACAGTGGACCCCGTGCTTGATTGCCAATAACTTCGCTTCTGCTGAATGCACTAAAGGGCTTCTTGTGGTGAAGTATTCCTGAAATACAGTTAAAACTCAATCTAACAAAACCAGATTTTACGAATTTGCCGATCTACAAAGAAATTTCCATTCCCCGGCAAGTACCCATAAGGTTCAATGTTGTCATCACCCCGAATTAACGAAACTAGCTTGCATTAAACCTGATTTAATGAAATTTTTTCAGAAATGAATTAGTAAAAGAAAGCTGCGATTCCTTTATAATTTTGATGCAGGCGTGTTTTTCTTCGAGCGTGCACTTTAACGATGCCACGTTAAAACATCTAGGCTCCGTAGCCACGGCCCTAGCTTTATTTTGAGAAGGTTGCACGGCGTGCCCATGATGGAACAATGGACTCTGCAGTTGCTAGCGTTCTTATGTACCAGATGATGCTAGAGGCAGTGGTAGTTGGGCTGCCCTTGCGGACTTTTTACACTCGCAGGCACGGGTTAGTGGCAAATACAATGTCGCGGTACCTTTCGGGTGTCGCTACATTACAATTTTAGATTTTGAAAGACCGAAAAATTCCTTACTCGATTTTCTGAATTTCCTGATTTAACAAAATAATTCGAACGTGGTCATTACTTTGTTAAACCAAGTTTCAACTGTAGCCTATTTTCATTTCAAATGCCTTTCTCCACTTCGATAAAAAGTGGTTCAGGGCCCCTTTAATAGTGGACCTGTGTTTTACAGCAATCTTATATTTATTGCATAGAAAGTTTTCCTTTCCAGTTTTTCTTTAAAATACAGGAGGGCTATTACAACTTTACAGCAGTGGGTTGCTGGAAAGCCAATCTACACGATAGACGAAAGGACCGCACATCACGTGACTCGATCACTGCTCTGCGCATAGCAGGTGCCGACAGTAAAGAGCAAGCGCCGTCTGCGCCGCTTCATAGTCACATTCGGTGTGATCTGCCCCTTGTCAAAGATTCTGAAATATGCCAGGTTATGTCAAGTGTGCGCAACGCTCCCCTTTTTTGTTCATCCACTGTCCGCGCCAATGCATGCAACCGCATCTTGACACTTTTCTGCCACATAAATAAAAAATTTGTCTTGTGACGAGTTGCTCGAAGCTATGAAGAGAGACCGATGCGCATCTATAAAGAGCATTGGGAACGAGAGGCCGCTGTACCATGTTGCGAAATGGCGACTGTGAACAACTTTGTAGCCATCCCATGCATTCACTTTCGTTTGCAAGGCGGTGTGTCAGCTTTGCAAGTGCCGCCTGGCTACTGCAAATAGATCTGTAAAGACTCGGCACCAAAACGTAACTTTAGTCGCTGCTAGCCGTGAAGAAAATCCGCTGCTGGCCGATGTGGTAACAGACCACAAGCCGTCGCAGAATGCTTGTGACTAATATGTTCATACTCTTGCCTCATCAGTGATTGGTCCCGAGATGACATATGCGGGTTACCTTGATGGCTGTCGAAGCGGCATGAAGTCCGTCACCCTAATCCAACACAATCTGCATGCCTATCGGTGGCCAATCGGCCCGATTTTCGCACATGCTTTTGCACTTGATGAAATATGTGCTGCTTTGTTGCCATTCCCTCTGTCTGTGTTGCATTATTATTTCGATCAGTCTGGTGTACCTTGCAAAGGTCAATTTTAGGATCAAAATAATGAAGGTTTAGGCCCAGAAATGCTGGGCGCTGGCCGGGACCTTCGGTCGGGGTCGAATTAAGTGAAAAATGGAATTAATTGGAGTCGAATTAACAGAAGTCTACTGTATTCCGATACCTCCTGACAGATGGAATTTCATTTAGGCCACTCTTTCTGCAATGAAAACATGCTAAATAAAAAATAAGACAGAATTTTAATATCTTGAACGGCCATGTTTATGACCATGCTAATCCTAACCTTGTGATTGTAAGACATAAAAATTCCTTAGCCTACACCTGTTACATCCTTCAAAGCAGACAATGAGTGAGAAAAATAAAAGAACTGAGGGGCATGTTTTTTTGTTAGTTACAATCACATAAAGACAACAGACAATGAAGTCAGGGAGGCGGCCCTTGGCTTTATTGTCTGTTGTTTTCATGCGGTTGTAAACGTTAGAGTATGTACTATACGAGTTTCATTTATGAAATAACAGTAGGTCAACAAGCAGATATAAAATGTAGGCTTGTGCCTGCTTTACACATTTTAATAAGTGTAGACAGAAAGGCAGCGCAGCTGTATATAGGAGAAACTCAGGTGGCTCGGATATCCCTTAGTATTCAGGTCATGAATAATGTTGTATCAACGCTTACATTGTAACAATATGCCCACCTGCTATGGTCTCGATAAAGAGACTGGCAGTATTGAAAATAAATAAATAAATAAATAAATAAATTATGCTGCTGCCCAGAAACAATATGCAAAATAAACGGACATTAGATTTTTACAGAATGGCTAAAGATGACGTTAAAAGAGAAAATTTTTTTTTTTGACAACTCCAAGGGGCAGCTTTACTTTCCGAGAATAGGGCTGGATGCTATCAAATTGAAGTTTTTCTCTCTCTCTCTTTAGGGCTAGGTGCTTCCACACTAAATGCTACCAGCAAAAGTTTGAAAATGCAGATATTTGATGTTGCTGCATACAAGCCAGCGAAGCATTTGAACATATTTTCTTTCCTTTTCGCACCAAACCAGTAAGGGAAGCACAGAGAACCAGGAAGCAAGAACCAGGAACCAAGGTTCAAAAGGAGTCACAGGTGAAACATGGTAGGCACTCTTTAGTTGGTTACCTCATCCAGCAGCATAATGGCTGGCCCCTTGAGGATGGACCTGGCAATGGCCACACGCTGCTTCTCTCCACCTGATAGCTTCAGCCCCCTCTCGCCAACAACCGTGTCGTAGCCTTTAGGGAAGCCCAGGATCTGCTCGTGAAGCTCGGCGGCACGAGCTGCATCTTCTACCTCCTCATCAGTGGCATCGACTCTCCCGTACCTGATGTTGTACCTGGACGTAGAAAACACGCGCATCCGTCACAGATGAAAAGTTCTGCCTGCAGAAACGATGACTGCACTTAATTTCTTTTAATTCGTTTGCATGGAAGCTCGTGTTGCACAAAAGTAGGGGGAATACCATCCATATGAGAAGGGAAGAGTAGAATGCAAACAGAGCATGAAAGAAACAAAATTAAAAGCTCTATAACAGAGCAAGCAAGTAAGCAATGCACTTGACAGCATATGACAACAACAGCACATTTTGGCACACACATGCGAGGTTAATGATATTTTGCTAACAATGTTAGCAAAAACCATGCAGTTTGGTAGCTGCAAAGTGCCATATCATAGAACAGCTAAATATATTACTGTTGCCTGAATCCAAACTACCTGTGGTCGGAGACCTTTGTCTGAATTATTTTTAAATTGTATATGTCATTCAGTCATTCAATCAGAATCAGAATCGGCTTTTATTGAGATGATTAGAAAGATTACAAGAGGTTAGTATACAGAGGTAGGTCCCGAAGTCAAAGACTGCATAGGCCACCATTGCATACATTTATGGCTTGCTCTACACAGCCTCAAGTTAAATGATACGGTGACATTGCCTTTCAATGCCAATATAATTTAAGGGAGGACACGGCACATAAAATAGAAATTTCTGGCAAAAAAGTGTGTTTTCAGTTTCTTGCAGTTTCAGGTTACTCAACTATTAACAAATGTGCCAGAAAAATTTCATTCACATCTACAAGGTAATAAAGTGTGAATTTGTACTTCCATATGGGGTGAGGGCTGCATCGAATAAAAGAAATTTGCCTGTTACCACTGTTTGGAAAGTGCTTTCATAGTGCGAGAAAAAGCCTTAGTATAAAACAGAAATAATTACTGCAAAGGTTGTTTTTCTCTCCTTTTTATAAGCTCAAGCAGTGGCATCAAAGGTGCGACAGGATGAGTGCAAAGGTAGAAAGTCAAAAGCAACAAATTTTGGGCACTGGCTGCAAAGAAAGCGATACTCAAGGCACTATTGGTGCAGACGGTGTCATTTGACTACGATTTACTGCTGCATGTGGCTCCGCCCCTTCAAACCAATTTCAAGTACTGTTTTTCATGCATGACATAAGCTGAGATCCCTGGCACAGCCTGCGGTGGGCAACCAACCACTAGTACCACGGCTTTTCTAAGCAGCATTTTCTTCCCTAACATTGGTTGCGTATGCTTGGCAAGCTATGGTGTTTTGACAGCTGCAGCCTTGGCAGTCTTAGAATGCTGCCCAAAAAGTATTCATAGAAAGAGCTTGAGAAGTTTGTCACTGTTTGTGGCAGGCACACAGTATACCAATTAGGAAAGAGTTTCTAAGAGTGACCGTCCGTGGTATGAGCTAATGCAGTAGAGTGTAAGAGTGGCTAAAGGAACTAAAACATCGAAGCCATTCCCACACGACATAAATTACATGAAGGTGGCTCCAACGACGCTCCAGGGCAGTTCTACTGGTCATAGATGCAATAAGAATAAAATGGCACATTTCTCAACATTTGAAGGCATGTTTTTTTCAGTTTGTGTGTTTTGGTCAGAAAACTCAGTAGGGAAAGAGTTAAAGACATGTTCAGGGTGAGGCCTTTAACGTTTCTGAATTATGTATTTTATTTATTTAATTCAACATACTGTAGGCCATGCTGATAAAAAATAGTACATTTTTCACTTCTGCTTTTATATAGAAGTCTATGACTTTTAATTTTTTTACTTTAATGGGCACTGTGTAAAAACAGGCTTTCAGGAAACAGAAAGCAGGGATACATTCCTGCAGTACATGCTGGAAAGGTTTGATCTGTGAACATGAAGCTTTTCTAGTTTACGTCCACATCATTCAATAGCTTATGCACCAAATCTTTTTGAACAATGTTACAAAGAAGGGGCAAAGGTTGTGGATTGTTCCGACTTATACATAAAAAAATACAAGATTTATTTAAATTATTTTTCATTGTAAAAGTGCTTTATTTCGTAACGCTACTACCTCATGTCTATTATGTCAAACTGGGCTCACCTGATGTCATTGTTGAACAGTACAGTGTCCTGAGGAACAACACCTATCACCTGGCGCAAGGACTTCTGCTTCACCTGTGAGTGGGAGGGCCATGTTTTTTTTTTTTACGCCTCGATAAACACTAGCACATAAGCACACGATTACTGACAGTTATTAAAATGCACACAGACATTCCACGTTTGTATTCAGGTACACCTTTGAAGAAGCCACACCAAGGACTCCCATTACACTGTTGGCACCAAACCATACAAGTAATCCATAAGCTACCTAGCATCCTGTATTTTTGTGCACATGTAGCTTGTTCGAAATATTCTAGAAATTTAGGTTCAAAGTGCGAGTGCAGATAATGTGTAAATTTTGCCTTCTTGTGCTGTTTTGCGGCAATACACACTGCAATGCCACAAAGCCACACCTAAAAGTAAAATTTAAGTACCATTATAAAAATGCGCCATGTTTCTAAAGACTGTAGCCTATGATGAGTGAACGCTCAAAAACAAGATTGCTTCTGGAGCTTTGCTTTATAATGAAGTTCGTGTGGGGTTGCTTTTATAAAGACCTCAATGTCATGAAACACTGTTACAGTAAACCCTCGTTAACTTGAACTCTGATATCTCGAAATATCTGTTAAGTTGAAATTTTTTCCTGGCTTGGTGTCAACCCCATGTGCTTTTCACCTGTTATCTCAAACTGCTTTGGTGACATACTCTGGATATTTCAAAATCTCGAGTGTAAAGATGTCAGGAAAATATCTCAACTTGGAGGTTTTCATACCTTGTGCACACTTGTGACATCGCCAAAAAGTGACAATAGCACAAGGCTTTAGTGAATTCCGCTCCATTCTATGCTAGTCTTATCACCCATCGTTCATGGGCGACTGCAATCTCCTTCATAACGCAGGTGGAGTGTTGCTCTGACCCCTGACAAAGCGTGATAAGCGCGAGAAGATACATGTGACCTCCATAACATGCATACTCACGTGTGTGTGGAGCACCGTCAGTTTGCTTATTCACCATGCTTTGCATTTCTATGTTTGTGGATCTGCGCGCTACGCCAGATACTACGCCACATACACAGCTGCACCATCAGTTCATAGTGCGTCAGTGCTAAATGTTTGGTATGTTTCTGGAATTTTCATAACAAGTTCAGGGCCACGAATTGGTGGGGATGCCTTTTACGATGCTGTTTCTTATCGTGCTTTGTCAGTGGGATGAGCCAGCCGAGAATGTTGGATGAAGGAGTGGCATATAGGTGAGTGGAAAGCACGGCTACAAAATTGAAACCCTGGGGCGGTATTCCCGGTTGATTACTTTTTTGGGGGATATGAGCAATTTTGCAATATTTTAAGTGACTAGGCTTTGGACATGTCGGCACCTATGTGCAACCGCATTTGCTTGGCTCTGTGTGAGGATTGCTGCTGCCAGTAGACGCCCGATGTATTAGGTGCCAAGTCACAAAATATCTCGCAAAAGTGATCTACCAAAGTAACATACCACTCCTGGTATATTAAGCTTCTGTGAGAAATTTAATGGTTACTGGTGCCTATTTCAAAAGGCCCTAAAGATGCATGGCCAGGGGCTTAAACTTTCATGAACTCGCTTATCTTGAACCTTTCCTAGTTTCGAACATTGCACTATTCACTAATAAAAAAAATTTAACATTAGACTTTTCAAAAAGTGATTCTCAGGTCTCTATGTTCAACTTCGCTGCAATACAGTATTGTTATGCGGTGAAGCATATCTTCCCCGCAGTGAAGCATACCAATAGTGGTAAGGGGCACTCTAACGGCCAAGTATGCATTTTTTGTACACCGCATGCACATGCAGTCTCCGGTCACAGTGAAAAACACTGAGATGTCGAATAGAAGTAACCAAGGCATCTAATCAGAACAAACGCATTAGTACAGCCCTGTCTTTTACTTATGATTCCTCTAGCCATTGCAATAGTATACATTTTTCATCTGTGCATTGTTTTAAGTGTTGTACTCACTAAATTCCTAGATGCAGAAAATTAGTTGCATCACGCTTTGCTATTCATCAACCTCTTTTTATCTTTGACATCTAGTTAACGAGTTCTACTGCACTAAGTTTCGGTCTCATTCTTCGACAAAGCAAGTAATTAATTCCAACATGCAGTAGTTCCTATGCATACACGTTCCAGCATACAAGCCACTTAACCACGTTAACTACATGTCTCTGCAGAACAGCTATTTGATATTTGATTCAAAAATATGTCCTAAATCACTATTCGCTTCGCATTTGCTTTGAGCACAAAAGCCATTGTTCGCACAAGCTGAGTACTTGTGTATCTATCTGTGCCAGATATAGCCATGGGAGAAGCTACACAATTCGTGACACGCAAGCTTTGTCGATTCATTAGATACGAAGCCTGCTCAGTGCAGCTCAGATGTGTGTCCAAGACGATGTCTCACTATTACAGAAAGGTGCTCTCAACAACCTTTCTCTTAGCCGCTTCAATGTGGAAAGCTTAGAGGCCTCAAGAGAAATGCAGGCACGGCTCCTCAACTCGGGGTACAGTTACTGGGCCATGTACACAAGTAAAATTTTTTTGGTAAGAACCTAATCATACCTAGCCTTATGGCAAGGTGATGACAGCAAATTTTGCTGTGTCATTCAATCACGACAGTGTTGATGGCTTTCAACCAACTTTAGCATCAAGCTAACATAGAGTCCAGACTGCTTACAATATAATTGCCAGAGTCGCAAATATACGCACAAGCATAAGTGGTTCCACACTAAAATCAAAACAACATTTTTGAAAGGCTGCGCACATGCAAAACATGTAGACCAAGTGTATCTGACAATCAAGGAATGCAAGCAAGATAACGTTTTTTACAAACGATGAAAGGTTAACGCCCTAGGTCCTGTGGTATTCGCATGAAACACACAAAGCTATGCAGAAAGATAGTGCTTATAGAGGAAAATAGGTTGCCAACCAACTTTTCAGACCTGCTCAATTATCTAGTCCTATGGCACCACCACATACTCCGTAAAACCAATGTAGAATGGCAAACGAAATGCTGACGCCATATGGTGTCTTGCTCTATTTTTCACAATGATCTGCGTGCATAATGTTAACATCATGACGACCGTGGACCAAGTTGCTGCCATACGAGTGTTGTCCGTGCAACCTGTGCCCTCACTTGCTTTGTTGAGGTGGGTCCTTTGCTTTACAAGTGCCGGATAGCTGCTCTGAAGCATATCATTGACTTGGCACCAAACTGCAATTTTATTCACTGATGAGGCAGCGTTGGTTAGGTTTAGCTGACGGGGCATAGGATGGCATGCCATCGTGGGAAATTTGCCATTGATATGTTCATACCATAGACGATTGCATGAAGATAGCGTGTAAGATCATGCATATGTGCTCAACTGAGGGCAGCACAGCAAATCTGCTGGCAACTACTACGAATGCCTAGTTTGTAGTACAGTCGCCGACTGATTTTTTGGACTCCAAAAATTCGGACATGCCCGATTATTCGGTCAGCTTCGCGGCACCACCGTTCTCCCCATAAACCATAATGTATAACAACTGTAGAAAGTTCGGACACCTTGCAACCTCTCGTCTGATTTTTCGGACACTCCTTGAGCCAACTCGATCGAGGGCATCATGCACCGACTCTGACCGGCGCATAGTTCGACTTGCTGAACGCCATTTTTGTTTTGAATGGAGCCTCCTTGCTGCCCCACGAAGTGGTGCTACTGCAAATCCCCGCTCCTCATCGTTTCTGCCTAGTTCAATAGAGTGGCTCTACAGCAGTTCCGGTTTCAGCTTAGTAAGCCATGTCAAGACAATCCAGCAGCTGATTTGTTTCTTCGCGCACGACGCTGCGAGTAGGCCATGTTTTTTGTTTGTGCGACTGGTGTCGGCATGGTGGTGTTTGCTTTGTGTGCTGTGTCAAGGTTCCTGTGATCCAACGCAGCATACGGAAACATCGCGTCAAGTGTCTAATGGCGCCGACAGTGCCCGCGCAGACTGCGCTGGGGAATGCCGGCAGGCGGGTGCCGGGAGGCCTAAGATTTGTTGTCTTCTGATGTGCTCCCTACTGACGCGGAAAATGTTCTACAGAGACCTGCGCAGTGGTTGCATTGCGATTCCGGACACCGTCTCATTTGACAGTTTCACAGGTACACTGCTGTACTGACATGCGCAGAACTCGACGATGGCGAGATCATTTGTCAGGTTTCTGCTGCACCGCCGGACGATAACTCTTGAGTCGAAAGATGACGCACCATGTGCTACGCTGCCGTCGCATGCGGAGCGTGTACAAGCAGTGACTGTGCTTTCAGCCGACCGTACGACCCTTTCCGAGATTCAGGCTTATCTGATTGCGCGTAAACGGAACAGCGTGCATCGGCGCATTCACCATTTCTTCAAGCCTACTGCCGAGCTCGAATAACTGCATGGAAATAAAGGATTTCATTTTATTTTTCTTAATCTGCTTTTTCGGACATTTCCACAGTCCCCGTGAGGTCCGAATAAACGGTCGGCGACTGTACATGTACTGGTAGGAAAGGCGAAAGTTTGTGAGTGAGCATGAAGACATAAATCTCCAAACTGAACTTAAGAACACAGCCTCTGACAACATCATGGAGTTAACGTCACATGCACGATATCTGCACTTCACGACAACTAGCATTGTGATGGGCGAACGCAAAACACACCTGCGGCTTCTACCACCAAAACACTTCGAATAGGTATTACAGTAAAACCTCGTTCATACATATTTAGAAAAAAGTAAAAGGAAAAATATACTAACCAGAAAAACGTACATTCCAAAGTGACTAAAACATTTGACAGACTCAACTGCTGATGACATCTACATAATGGGAAGCGTCATGGGAAACGTTGGATTATTGCCTACTACAAATGTGCAGTACGTTAACGGCACTATACCCCACGCACTGCAAAACAGATAGGTGGAAACACTTATCACAATAGGCTTGGTGGCAATAGCTGTGAATGCGGCATGGATTTGCTTGCACTGGAATAAGGAACTGAGTGAGTGCTGGTGTTTTCACACGAGATGGGCAGGCAAGTATTGCATGGACACTAATGCAGCGCATGGCTGCCGTTCTCAATTCCACGTGCCCAGTGCCTTTTCTTGTTCACACGGCATCTAGCAGCTGGAAAACATGTACGATCACAGTCTCCACCAAGGTATGGCGCCGCATTTGGGTTATCGCATAGTAAAAGCAGGCAGTATGCTTCCAACGGTAACACGGGCTGTGAAACAGATAGGCGAAGATGCTTATTGCAATATGGTTGTCGGCAATAGCTGTGAATTCGGCGTGTGACAACTTTGAAGAAGATTTGCTGGTATCGGAATAAGAAATTAAGTGCGTGCCGGCATTTTCACGTGAGATGGGCAGGCGAGTATTGTGAAGCTGCCATGGCGGGCAGCTATATACTGTTCTCGATCATGCACATCTCGTGCATTTTCTTATTTACATGAAATCTAGCAGCCAGAAAACGTACCATAGAATCGAAGTTTGAAAACAAACTGAATGTCGCTGCCGAAATATCTTGATTTCCAAGAACTGCAGCCGTGGCTTAGTTGTAGAGCGCCCACCTCAGTTACGGGTAATCGTGGGTTCGATTTGCACCACCATGGGCACCCACTGGTTCTCAAATGGGTACAAGTGTACCCCGGCCTGGCGTTCAGCTATTTTCAGGGGTGATACACTTGGGAACGACGCCTGCACCATAAATTCCCATCGAAACCATCGTGAGCTTGTTTCCTGAGAACACATGAACTGGTGAAAAACAAGCATAACTTTATTGGGTCATTTCTTGTGTTCTCAATCGCCTTTGTTGGTGCCAGGAAATCGTACATAAGGAGATCGTATCAACGAGGTTCTACTGTATTTCAATAAAGCAAAACATAGAGCAAGATTCTGTCAGAATTTTTGTGTGGTGCTGGAACTGTAAAAAAAAAAAAAAAAGAACGTTGAAGTTTGGTTTTTGGCTTGCCCAGTTACTCGGCCATTATTGCGACCCCATCGTGTCCAAAAGATCTGTCGGCAAACTGTATTTACTTCCTGCACACAAATGAAGAGCCAAAGAGTGACAACGCGCACACACTCAGCGCGGAGAGCGCATCACTGACACATGGCCAGAGAAGGGGGCTGTGTGTATGCAGAAAGGCCATGTGTATGCAGAACAGTGCGCTGCCACTGTGGCTTTTAACATTAAAAAAAAAATTTCCTTGTCTGTTCACTTCGCACCCCTTTCTCCACAATGTCCTCATCTTTCTCCCTTAGTCCTGTGCACCCCGTTGGGAAATGTGCTCACTGCCTGGCTTGTCTGTGAGATTTTCCAGCAGCCGTGTTATAATCGGTGTGTATTTCCAGATTGTAATTGGTGCAGGCATGCGAGAGCTGCAGTGCCTTTGCCTGACACTTGTGCACATGTGTGAGTTGTGAAAGAAAAACCTGGGGACTGTGCCTAGGTACTATAGAAGAGGACATACTTTGCTCAGTTCGCCCCTAGCCAATGGCAGCG
The DNA here is from genome assembly GCF_023375885.2 of Dermacentor andersoni. Taxonomy (NCBI): domain Eukaryota; kingdom Metazoa; phylum Arthropoda; class Arachnida; order Ixodida; family Ixodidae; genus Dermacentor; species Dermacentor andersoni. The sequence goes on along the minus strand of NC_092815.1, from coordinate 142,404,593 downwards.
TGCACTACGTGAGAACCAGCGCTTAACTTCTGTTAAGACGGGATCACAGTAGCTGATATAGAATCCATAATGGGGAAGTGTGCCGTGTCTTCTTCTGGTGCAGCCCTGGTTAACCACATTAGCTGGCGTGAAGATAAGCTAAGAGGAATAGGAATGGAGGGCAGGTGGGTCTGCAGTTGTATCTTTTGCAACTGCTGAAATAAAGTCGTGAAGTTTTTAACTGTGCTCAGTAGCCCACGGAGGCATGCAGAAGAACAAATTCACAGTAACAATGTGTCATCATTCATTGGTCTGCAGCTGCTAAAGCAACATCTACCTAAGCACCAACCCCACGCTTCGCGCCGGATCTCTTTGTTCTCCTTCGCAGGAACCCTCCATATAAGGCCTGGTGGTGAAGCATAGGTAAAGAACTACTGCAGAAGCAAAAGGGGAAAATGATAGAATAATGCAGATTTAAAAGAAAAAAAAACGAAAAAAGAAAGAAAAAGAAATCAGTTGAACATAGTTTCAAATTACGGACCTCTATATCATGAGTGTGGTGTGGTGTCTGCTAGGCTGCGAAAAACGAACAGACGTAAAGCTTATTCCCAAGTTTTTATCCAAGGTCACTTGGTGCAGCTCGGCTAGATACAAAAAGGCCTAAAATGTGCCCTCCTTCAAGGTACCAGGTGCAACACCCACATTTTTCTCTCACAACTCACGCATGCACACGAGAGTCCGAAAAACGTGCGTATCCTTTTGCATGTCAGCGCCCTTGACAAAACGCAAACACTCATAAGTGGCATTTGGTCTCGCGTTGCTGCACTGTAAGCTGTATGCACAAAGTATATTGAGTTCTATAGGAGAGTAAAAGGGAGTCAGAAAAGAGCACATTGTATCTTGTCCTGCACTATAAGCAGCTATGCTTTATGTAGTTCAAAGTGCATTTCCCAGCTAGGTGCGGGAATACTAGAATATACCGTATTTACCCGCGTATAACCCGCCCCTGCGTATAACCCGCACCCCTAACTTTGAACTCGGCGGAAAAAAAAAAAAAAAAACTCGCGTATAACCCGCACGTTTACCTGAAAAAAAAAATGAGCGCTAGAAAGATGCAACTGAAAGATGCAACTCACACTCAGTGATCATTTCGTTTTCAGAACATTTATTCAAACGACCGCCACCACGTCACTGGTTATCCGATTCTTAATCGTCGCCGCTCTCACTACTGCCATCCGAGGCTTCATCGCCACTCTCAAAGACGTAGTCGTCCTCGGAACCATCCAAACTATTACTGATCGCACATTTTTTAAAGCTTTTGCGCACCAAATCGGCCGGTATCGCTTTCCACGCATCCACGATCCACTGGCACAGCAATGGAATATCAGGCCTTCGCACGCGTCCCGTCGGTGTGAGGGTGTAAATGCCGTCGGCCATCCACTGGGCATACAGCCGCTTCACGTGTGCCTTGAACGGCTTGTTCAGGCACACGTCGAGTGGCTGTAGCATGGACGTCATGCCGCCAGGTATTATGACGAGGTCGGTGCTGGTCTCGGCAAGGCGAGCCTTCACCGCATCAGTGCAGTGGCCTCTGAAGGAATCTAGTACGAGCATCGACCGGCGTGCCAGCAAGGCACCTGGTCTTCGCTCCCAGATTACTCGAAGCCAGTCACCGACTAGGCCACTGTTCATCCACGAATTTTCTTCCGCACGCACAACGATTCCTGGGGGCAGTGGAATGCTAGGTAGCGTCTTGCGTTTGAAAATGACATACGGGCGCAGTTTCGTGCCGTCAGCCAAAGCGCATAGCATGACTGTGCAGCGCAGCTTGGCATTTCCGCCGGTCAGCACGCTGACTGATTTGGAGCCCTTTTTTTCCATGGTCGTGTCCATCGGCATCTCAAAGTACACAGGTGTTTGGTCAGCATTTCCCACCTGAGACAGCAAATAGCTGTGCTCCTTCCGAAGTGCGATCACATATCGTTGAAAGTTCAACAACTTTTCCTCGTAGGCTTCAGGAAGCCGCTGGCACATGGTTGTTCGCCGCCGCATAGAAAATCCATGCCTTCGCATGAAGCGCTGAAGCCATCCACGGCTTGCACGAAACTCACGTGGAATGTTCAATTCCCGGGCCAACTTCAGGGCTTCCATTTGCGCCATCTCAGTCGAAACAGCGTGGCCACGACTTCTCTGCTCCTCAATGAACTTCGCAAGCTGCGTCTCGAGGTGGGGGTACGCGCCAGTCTTCGGACCCCGAAACGCTCGCCTGTCCCGGTTCGTTGCTTCGAGACTCTCTTTTTTCTTCCTCCAGTCGCGAATGCACGACTCGTCGACGTCATGCTGTCTTGCAGCAGCTCTGTTGCCGATTTCTTCGGCAGCGGCTATAATCTTTAGCTTCTCTTTCGCTGTGAAACACTGCCGTCGAGTCGCACTCATGATGCCAAAACAAAGCAGGCAAACAGTGCAAACTGGGGTAAGTACACTAAACAGCGCCTAACGCGAGGCTCAACAATGCTGGCCTTTCGTTGGCCCTTCATCGGCTTGACAAGCGTCGATGACGATGGGGATGGCGGACTACACGGGGAGGCCGCCGCACATTGCGGTGAAGCCGACCCCCCCCCCCCCCCCTCCCAAGGAAAAAATTCGCAGATAACCCGCACCCCCACTTTTGAAACGCGTTTTTTCACATTTTGGTGCGGGTTATACGCGAATAAATACGGTATGAACCTAAATTGAATAGTGAATGATCGAATATTTCAATTCACAAATCAAATACCTGTTTTTTAGTTTCTCAAATATTCAGCATATCCACTAAAAGACCTGTGGTCCGTTGCTTTGCTGCTCACAGCCTCTTCATAGTGCACGCTTGCTGTTGGTATAAGGCTCATCCGGATCTACAGGACCAATCGAAAAACCCACATGTGTTGGGGACCGAGAGAATGGCTAGAGCAGTTGTGCATATAAAAATGAAAAAGTGTGAAAATCCGAAGTATGGGAGCATTGGGAGCATGTATGAAGTTTGAGTCAATCAGCCACACATGCAGGTTTCAACGCACATTTTATCTAGATTAATTAACTAATGATTCTAACGACATAGATAAAGCCACAAAAATGCCTGAATAATCGGGCAGTTCGAGAAAACAAATTTAATGAGAAAAATATATTTCTTCCTTTCTTTTTTTCACAATGCCAGTGACATAAAAATTTGTTCACAGACTTTTGCTCAGTTTTGTTTTGAATGTCATTAGTGTGCCACTGGTGACCTAACTCCCCTCCCCGAACTTCACAGTGCAGGCTTTCAAGACTGGAGCCAGATGCAGATTACACAAAAGCCACGCACTCCACTGGTCGCATATCATTTTATCCAGTGAAACATTGTTACTATGAACACCACATTAACAAACTTTTCAGATTAATAATCTTTTCAGAAATCCCCTGCTTTCTTCTTACAGTTTCCAATGTAAAAATATTTCGGTACTACAACTTCAGAATACCGAACTTTTCAGAATAGTGATCGTTATTCAGTTCCCCTGTGACGTTAACGACGCTTCAGCACTATGAACTAGTATTCTGAAATCTGGGGATTCTTAGATTTTCGTGTACCCTTCATGGCAGCCAAAACAATTGGCTAACAGATGACAAGGCGCAGAGAGTGGACGTTGCAGTGCCTAGGTTCGGAAAACCTGAGACGGAGCCTGAGAAAAAAAGACTGCGGGCGAGCAGAGGTGATGACGCATCAGTTTTTGCGAGTGCATGCTTCGCCCAGAAAAGTGTCGCCTAGCTATGGAGGCGCATTTCTTCCTTCTTTCACCCTTCTTTCTGCACATGCCTCCTTCTTTCTCTCTTATTTCTGCGGCCGTACTAGCTATGCGTGTGGTGAAATGTAACCTCTGCATTGCGGGGATGCCCTGCGGTCTCACTTTGCACTTTCCAGACAGTGTCATTTATGCGTGCTTGCACTTTGACTTAGTTCAGGTGTCCACCTCGAGCGAGTCAGCTGAGGTGTCCACGGCAAGAAATGTGAAAAACAAATGAAAAGCAAGAAACATTGCACTTTGGAAGCGACATAGAGCTACCTTCTTGTCAGTAGTTTTCTTGGCGTCAGCGTCTGTTTTGTGTGCGTCACTTTTATTATATGGTGGTTCGGTGGTGGCGGATTCTATGGAAAACAGCAACAGTGCATGCCGAGAGCCAACAGCGACGTTTTCGTGGATAGCTCATATGGTGACAACTTATGAACTGACGGGTTAATGGGCGGGAGGGTTAATTTTAGGGCTTTAACTACAACGATCTTTCACAATAACGAACAATTTACCGTGGTCCCCTTAAGTTCATTATATCAAGATTTCACTGTACTAGTGCATGCCAATTGCTAGTTACCAAAGTCACTGACAGCTGGAAACATTCTTATTATGCAATGATTAGACACCTAAGCATGCGCAGCAGCAGATTTTCCTACATGAAATTTACAAGCATTCGTAAGTTTCCGCTAAATGTTTTAATATTTGACATTTAGTTCGATGTGCGCCTTTCTTTTTTATTCATATGCTTCAATATTCGAGTTCAAAGCTACTATTCGGCATTTGCCCGCCCCTATGTTCCAAACCTCCAAACTTGAAGTCACGCTTTTTATGTGGAAGAAGTGTGCAGTAATGCTTCTACAGCTTCAAAAACATGTGTCAGTACTCTTTCAACATTTGCCTTTAGTATCCCTTTAACACCCATGTAAGCATGCATTCGGGCATCCAAATCTTTGCCTTGGGCCAACGATTGCAGCTACACTGACCCTGCTAATGTCCTGGTTGTCAATGGTGATGCTACCGCTCTGGATGTCGTACAGCCGAAACAGCAGCCGAACTATGGTGCTCTTACCCGCTCCCGACGGGCCCACCTGCAAAACAGTCAAGAAGGGAAAACAAAGACTTATTGACCATGAATGCACTGGACTTGTTAGCCCTTCCTGCCCCATTTGCACATCGCAATAATTCATTCTCTTTTAATACTACAAGAGAACTGGGCAGTGATTATGTAGGACCTATTGAGCTGTGCATGAATCTGTACGAGTGCATGTCTGCTGCCTCAGCATACAAATTGTGGGCTATACAATAAATTTTAAAAGCTCCCTCACGAGGACTCTACTGAGGTTCTAGACAAAGCTCTGCACATAAGTGTTGATGTTCTGGGACGATTCATAGCAACACAGACAACTGCACCTGGCTGTTCTCATTTTGATTACCTATGTGACACGAGTTAAAGAAAGAAAAGGACATCAGGTGTCTTATTGATGGCTAAGTTAACTTGCTTCGGTGCCCTCATCACCAGAATGTAATGTTGCCGAGCAATGCGGTAGCTGCAGAGGAACCAGTGAGTCAAACAAGGCGACGGGGTAACGTACAAAAACTGAACAGTTTCTTTTTATTGCTCACTTTCTTTAAGTATCCCGCAGGCTATGTGCACATGTTACGTAGGGACACAGAATTGGCAGGCAGGTGCTCAGAGCCACACCACTACCTGACGAGACACGCCTTTCACGACATAACAAGTGCCTAACGTCATCCTACTGTTAGGATGTATTATGTACATAAAACCTTAATTTTGTTAAGTGCTGTGGTAATCACATGCCTAAAGTTACCCAAAGATTTTCACACAACTAAAAATGCCTGCAAGGTGTTTTCACTGCTACAAAAATGTAATATGCCAAGAATGTTATACAAAATAGTGCTGATTCTAGTTCACAGTCAACAAAAGTAGCCTTAAGCAAAAGCACAAGACAGTCGATGCCAAATGCAGGGGTAAGAGTTTTCTACAACACTGCAGATAGTTTAAAAGTCCACTTCCATTAATTCAGTCTTAACAGGACCAGCAGAATCAACTGAATTGTCTGGCAGACAAATCTAATAGAAGAGACATGAAAAAAATCCGAGCATGCCACTGCTTTATTTGGCAGTATATCTGCCTGATTCTAACACGACCCCAAATCAAATTCACAACCACTTTTTATGGTTCAATGGTACAAAACAATGTGCACACAAATCTAACATGTACCAGATGCTGGATACGCTCTGGTGGCTTTTACGTTCCGCTGCTAAGCCCAAAGGCATGGGATTAAATACTGGCCGCAGCAGCCGCATTTCGGTGGAGGTGAAATGCAAAAATGCCTGTGTACCATGCATTGGGTGCACGTTAAGGAAAGCCAGGTAATCGAAATCAATCTGGAGTCGCTCCCCATTACAGTGTGCCTCAATTATATTGCCGTTTTGGCATGTAAAACCCTAAAATTAGTTTAATTTAATTGATAGCCAGATGCTGCACGAAATTTTAAAAATGAATAATAGGCACCACGCTGCCGATTCTGGCACTCACACATAAGATGAAATCAGTAGAGTTTATCTTCACAAAATGAAAATTTATTAAACTCCATATCCATCGTGAATCTCAAACAGCTTTCTATTGCTGTGTATGGGCTACAACATGTCCTCCTGTGCGCGGTCCACCCCATTGCTTGAATGAGACTGCAACCATCGCAACCATCGCAAAGGGCCAATGCTTAGACTAACCGCTTCGGCAGTTCATCCTCCAACACATGTAATCCTCTGAAACACCAAAAACAAGTGACGCAACTTTTTTGCTGCCAGTAGAGCATGTATGATAACTCATCTTTTGAATAAGCCTTCGTATTAAAGCCTAAAAGCAATGTATCGTCATCACTTTCCCGAACTAAAACTTGCTCTGCCACCATCTTGTGATGACAATGGTGATGGCACTGGCTCGCATGGTAAGCTGTTGTTAATGCCATGAACACAGTTTCAGTTTCATATGTGACTGTAATGCGCAGGAAATTTATGGAATATATTTATTGTAAAAACAGCGTGCATTAGAATTCAACCAAAGCAGTAATAATTATGAGCTGCCATGTTCACGTTGATATCTGCCACAGGAAGGACAAATATAAGTGTTTCCAGTGAGAGATAATGCTAAATGCAACTAGATGGTGTAGCTATTAGGGTCATATCAGGATCCACAATGGTGTCACCATTGGGTCTGATTAGTCAAGTTTGAATTATCTGGTGGAGGCCAGTTTCGCGATCAAAACAGCAGAAGTGTTGGCCCATAGAAATGTACAGGTGCCGGCTGGGTCATTCGGTTGCGATCAAATTATAACTGAAAAATTGAATTAACCAGAGTCAAGTTTACCAAAGTCTACTATGCTAGTACACACACATATGATAACTGAATCTTATAAATATTATAGGTGTTGAAATATTCAAAGCTTTCAAATAGCAAATAGAACATATTGCTCTATTTCATTCGGCCTTTGAATTGAATGAACACAATTCATCCATACAAGCATTTTTCAAATACCTTTCAAACACTTAACATCTCTAACTATTATTAAGTACAAGACTGCAATAAAATTGCAATAAGTTGCATCCCTATAGCCATAGCAGACATAAAACATGAGAAGTTATGTTGTGGAGCACACCACTCACTCAGGGAGACAGACTTTTCCAGCTAAAAATTTATCATTTGCACTCACTGATGATTTCCAACTATGAGAATAAACTGCTTAACTGTTCCTAATGCTCATTTGTGCTTTTAATAAGCAATGATTCATAATGCGCAATGTATTCACAGCAACTTGCTAACATTGTGAATGTTGATGGATGTGAAGATGTGAAAGATGTGAAGATCATTTTATATAAATCTTGAGAATGACTGTTTATTATTTGAAAAGTATGAGATATTTCAAGAGTACATAATTTTGATTCAGGCACTAATCCAACTTGTATTTGATTCGGTCTTGAATATTCAGACTCCTAACAAGTATGTAACTTGTTACTGAACTGAGCTTTGTTACATATAAAAGATGTACGGTGATCTGTATAAGCCCTGAATACAAGAGTACATATTATCCAGGAAAACTAGCTGTCGCAATGGCATCAGGCAGCGAATGATTTAAGTGCCACAAAATTTTAGACTGTGAAAAGAAGCTTAGTTTCAGACGGTGTAATTATGAAGAAGCCTCCATGCAAAGTTTTACGTTCGAAAAATCAAATGCACCACGAAAAACTGGCAAAAGCACACATTTTTTATATCGAAACTGAAAAAAAAAATGTATTTCAGTTTGATGGAAGTAACGCATGACCAAGAACACGTAGATACTCAGTATGACCGACAAGATTGGGCACTGCCTGCTGCCTATGGCACGCACGAAAATGCCAGAGTCAATATGCTGAGACTGACGTCATATGCATGCGTGTCATCTGCTTAAGTGCTGTTCAAAGGTTGTTAATCAGAAAATCAGGCTATTACCAAACCTGCAGTTTGCCAAGACTGCTTCAATCTTGGCAAGACTACTGCTATATAACTAATCGGCCAAAGTAACATTTTGTCACAGTTGGTCTTTAATGCAAAGGTCACCGAGTTCTCTGTAAGCAGCCCTGATTTAATGACACTAAATCTCAATTTAAAGGGGCACTAAAGGCAAATATTAAGTGAAGCTAAAGTGATCTATTTTATTTTTAGAAAAAAGAACAGATTGACATTACCCTTGAAAACGACGCAGGCGGGCAAAAGGTTTCGTTATCCCTCGGCTCTGCGCCCCCGCTTTCGCATTTTTCACAAGTTTCCTTATCGTGTGGTGCTTCGCTGGTTTTGCTGGCTCGCGAAACTCGCACAAAATGCAAGTAGCAGAGATTTCAACTTCCACGTGATGTTGCAGGATGCCCGAACGGTCCAAGCCACTTGACCAAAAGCAGCTGCAGTGGCGAATCCACTTCTCTGTCCTGGCTCACTTTCTCCATGGCCGGCCGTTTGCATTTTGTACAAAACACCATACCGCCGTCTGTCAGGCACTGTTTTTTACTCACTGACGACCGCAAAGGGCGGTGATGGAGTATGCAATGTCACCCCTCCCCGGTTGAGTGGTGGGGGAGTTGAATTGTGACAGAGGTATTCAGACCCTTCAGATGCAATATTCTCATAAACTAAGTGTTTTCTTGGTACAAGACAAGTGTTGCGAGATTTCTGGAATGGTACTTAAACATTCCAAGTCGAGTTAGTATTAGCCTTTAGTGTCTCTTTAAGGCAGTGGGCAGTTACTGCTAATTTCTCATGCATGTGGCAGTGGCATTACTCGCTCAGTGAAAAAGAAAAAAAAAGTGTGACTTACGAGGGCAACAGTACAGCCTGCTGGAACCACAAAGCTGACATTCTTAAGTATTGGCCGCCTGTAAGAGAAAACAGAAACAACTTAGCTGTGCTAGCTGTAGCTCAGTAGTCATTGGCAAGTTCAAAAGTATCGATTCAAAAGTGTCATTTCAGAGATGCCACTTCTGGACAGAACTTGAATGCACCTTAGAAATCGAGTCCAAGCTAAGCCAAAATACACATGAACTGCTCAAGGTCATTGAGAAATTCAGCTTATCAGATTCTCTCTCACTGTAATGCAAAGTGAGCATAACAGTAAGCAGTGCCAGAACAGGAATAAAAAAAAAACATGAATGACAGCATTGGTGTCATTCACCTTTCTTTTTCCCTGCTCCATTTCTGTGAAAGCTAGTCCAGCTGAACACTACTTTTCCAGTGACCAGTTCTTGTTAGAAGTAATAAGGAGCTCACTTGGCCCACAGGGCTGTAGGCTGTACCTTTGACTATTACACTACTAGTGTAATAAAACACTCCTTTTAACGCGATAAGGTTAAGGACCTTCTAATGCGACAAGTTTAAGGAGCCCGTGTCGCAGAAACTCTGACGTCGGCGTTCCGCATCGGCATTAGACATTGCTTCGGCAAAAAGAGTTTCGAACCAAATTCCGAACATTGCATACCCAACCACTTTTCTACCACCAAAGTTGCTCATACCTTGTCTTATATTCTTTACAAAGCCATTCCTTGGAATTTTGAGAATGGCAGCCCACAAACAAATGTAATGGAAAAAAAAAAAACACCAGCAGTGCACGTCCTTATGTTAGCTCTTCTCAGACTGAAATACTAAAAGTGTGAAACAATAACAGGAGATCGACCCATGCAAGAGGCCGCGTTTCTACCAGAAAGCTCGCCTTCATGCATAGCGTTCGCAGCCAGCGTTACCTGGTAAACATTACAGTTACACAAGTTGCAGTTGCTGGGAACCATGAAAAGGAGTAAGGAGTCTTTGAACACTATCGCATTCCACTCTTAAAGGTGAAGCTTAAGCGTCCTCCAAATTCTTTCACAAAGATTGTGCTTAAGTTGTGCTTTTGCATTTTTTGGCTACCAGTGAACTTGATTGTATTAAAAGAAAAAGAAAACATTTACGGCTGTGAGTGAAAGCAGCAACAAAATACAAACATCTTATAAAAAAATGGTGTTGCGACACGAGCTGGTCAGGCGACTAGAGTCGTGTTGTTTTTCTATTCCGCAGTGTTCCGAGACGGTGATGGGAAACCAAAATGAAACTGAACTGGTGGGCAAAACCAGAACATGGTGCTGCCAGACCAAACTACTATAATGCTCGCTTCCCACTGCCTGGAACAGCGGTAAGTTTGGGTTATTGCCTATTAAAAGCACGCAGCATGCTTCCAATGACAGTACGCCACACACACTGTGAAACAGATAGCTGAAGATGCTTATCGCAATGCAGCTGGCGGCAATAGCTGTGAATGCAACGTGCGACAACCCATGAGGAGAGTTTCTGGTAGTGGAACAGGAAACTGAGTGCGTGCTGGGATTTTCGCCCAATATGGGTGGGCGACTACAGAGGGGAAGCTGCTACGACGGGTGCCTGCTGCACTCAATCGCATGTCTTGCGCCATTTCTTGTTTGCATGGTGTCCAGAAGCCAGAAAAAAATATAGTACGATCGCACTTTGGATGTACTGAACATTGGTGCTGTAATATTGTGGTTATTGGGAATGTATCAACCAGTAAACAGGAAGTGTAACCGTATTGGACAATTTCTTGTGTTCTCTATCGTGAAACTTGGCGTCCCAATATTGTGTGAAATGGGATCGTATCAACGAGGTTCTATTGTACTGCCAGCTGAAGCGGCAACGTGTTAGAATTTTTTCTGCCTCTTTACAGTTTGATAAATTTTGTTTGTCCCATCAAGGATGAATTAACGTAATTTCACTGTAGCTGCTTTTTTGTTGTTGTAAGCTATGAGTACATATAAACAGCAGCTTTGTCTTTAATAAGAAGAACATGCAACTTACTCAGGGTTGTATGAAAAGTAGACATTAGTGAACTGAATCTCGCCCTCTTTCAGCTTCAAATTTGGTGCATTCACAGCATCTATTACCTGAAATGAAGAGCAGAGCAACCGTTGAAAAAGAAAACAGCAACCGAGCAATCACGAATGCGACCATAATCTCAAAAGCCATGATATCTTCATGTATATTTATTGAAAGTTCAGGCATGACAACATGATTTCTGCTGTAATAACATGAAAAGTTCAAAATTAAAAAAATAGGAAGAGATGTCAAGGGGAGAGCGACCATAAAAAGCAAGCAAAAGAAAACAAAGAAGTCGCAGTTTTGCCCAAAAGGCAAAGCATTGATTGCTACAGCAAATTAGTAGACGGCTATATGAAGTAAGGATAGTAGCTTTATCGGCCATATAAACTCATAAACATTCGCCGATTAACTAAACTGACAAGCATGGTGTCACACAGGCACAGGCAAACAAACACCCCTCACTCAATGAGTGCGGTCACTCGCTGTCAAAATGCTGGCATGAAGAAGAGCATCAGCAGCAGCAGTGAGCGAATGAAGCCCCCTTCGTGCTGCTTCTTACTTCAACACAAACTAAGCAGCAAGAACACAGCGCACACAAAGCTATGAGCCCGCAGCACACCTAGACTTTGTACACATCGTAGATCGCTTTCAAATAGGGCCCACGTGGCCTTGCTGAGCCGCCGCCGAAGTGTTCATATATTTGCTATCACAATAAAAACCAATGGGCAAGAACAGTCCATTACAAAGAATGGGCTAGTTCTGGCCACTGACACTACAACTATGAATAAAACAGCCTAGACTGTGTTATATTTGGAAACAGCTTAGTGACATGGTCAAAAGGATTTAATTAAATACAACTACAGCGTCTAGAAATTAGTAGCTAGATTACTGTGCAGTGATACTTTTAGAGGCCTGTCATTCTTGATGGTTTTTGAGAGCTATAAATTTCACACGAGCAATCAGCATTTAAACAGTCTTCAACGAGTGGCTGCTATTCTTTTTGCCAATTTATAAAGCAAATCGTTGGTTGTACCTCATTCTGCAAAGTTATATGCCCGGCGGCACTCCAAAACTGCTACTGAATGCTTCCAGTGCAGTGTGCTTGAGTAGTTTTCATTTATTACAAAGCACTGGTTTTGAAATCAAGACAGGAAATGGGCACTCACTTCTGGCTTAGTGTCAAGAAGCTCAAACATGTTCTCCATGTCAATAAAGGAACGCTGAATCATTCTGGAAGTACACATAGCAAAAAAACAGGTCAGAGCCTTTCGATGGGCATTTGGAATATTTTGTCTTATTTAACAATGACATGACCAGCATTAAAAACAATGAGTTGCAGTAGAGCAACAGGGTCAAACCTCATTATGATGAGGTCGCATTCGACATGAAAAGGTTAGGGGCGAGCAAATAGTTATTCTTGAGAGAACTGAGTAACAGTAATATAGTGCTAAAACAAATCAAATTTAATAGAGAATACTTTTCAAATAGTTTTTGAATAATAAACAACTCTTTTCCCCACTGATATAAAACAAATCTTCCATGCAAGTATTCAATATAGTAGCAAGTTTCCGTCACTACGCAATGCATTACGGAGCACACTTTCTCAGAACTTTGCCTAAAGCATTATCAGGGTGTCTACCAACCGGGAAAACTGGGAATTCTCAGGGATTTTGAGTAGTCTGGGAAAACTCAGGGAATTTGTGCCTCTATCAGGGAAAATTAGCTGTGATTTTATTGAAAGGGTCACAAGTCACGGTAATGCTAGCTCGAGTAACAGACAGGAATCGTAATGAATCGTGTTTGACGGCCTGTCGTTTTCTGGAGGAGTTGCCAGTGCACAGTCAACGACCGACTTTCCGGTTTCCCGATAATTTGGACGGCTTCGTGGCACCGCCACGTACCCCAGAGTCAATGTATCAGAACGTCTGAAATTTCCGACGCAAGAACACTTCACCGTACCATTTCCTGCATGTTTTGCCATGACCGCAGGTCTGAAACGGCCTTAATTAAAGCCACCACCGCTGCCATTTTAATTACCTCGCTGCCTCGAACCGGCGCTCTCGCACGCATATCCACTGGCAGCCATAACCACCACTGCGGCAACGCTAGGCCTAGCTGCTTTGACGTTTGCTATGAAGCTTCTTGCCGTTGGGTGACGTGTTTTTTATTGAAAGAATTCGTTGCTGTTAGCAATGGCATGGACTCAGCCTTCTTGGTCCTCGCGATTGGCTTAGAAGCTTGGAAAGCATGGTGCGTTGTATAATTCCGGTTCCCGAAAGTCAGCTTCGCCTCCTTACAGAAATGTTACTTGGAGAAGCATATGCACGAGTATTGCAGTGAAGCATAACAAGCGTGGGGAGGGGCTATTGCCACGGGACACAGTATGTATTCCTTAAATATACACACGTGCACCCGGTATTTCCTGTCACAGTACGAGCACCGATATGCCTAATATGTGTACCGACAGGCCTTTAGAGCATTTTCGAATGTGCCTGTGGCGGTTTAAGCCCTTAAGGGCAGTAAACGACATGCATTTATTTTTTTCCAACTGGCCGATTTTTTGGACATTTTCACGGCCCCTAGGGAGTTCGAAAAATCGGATGTAGACTGTGCAACTGACCAAGAAGATGCTTTAAATGGTCTGTGGGGCGAACGAGTGCCGGAAGGAGGACAAGAACAGAAAAGACCTACGCACTGGGGAATTAACGGGAAAAGGAGTGTGCTGCCGCTTCTTTCAAGGAGCTTGAGCTCAAGAAACAGTGTTGTCTGACGCCGAGATGCAGGTGTTCCTGATCCAGACCAAAACAAACTTTAAAGCAATGAAACGCAACACTGAGGTGTTGCACGCTGGCTGAGAGTATGTCAGGACAGTTGAGGTCGACACACCAGCGATTGAGAGAGAATCTCACTTCTGACAAAGTTCGGAGCGCATACCAACGAGCTTGCTACCAGTTGATAGAAATAGCTCATATTCGAAAATATTTGCTTCTGTATGCATCTCCTTTTTACTCGTATTTGAGAATGTCGACTCAGTTTGCAATTTTTTTCAAAGATATTTTATTTGCTTAGCATTTTACTAACCCCTCCCTTTTATTCTCTTGTTGAATAACATGAACACTTCTCTTTAGTATTCAAATTGGATTAAGTCGTTTTCTTAAAAAATTTTTTCATATGCTTACTAGAGGTGACAGCATCAGGCGATATGGTTTCAGCCTGCCTTGAAATAACACATAGTTCTGCATCACTCAGGAAATTTTGCAAAGGCACTCAGGAAAAACCTGGAAAACTCAGGGAATTTGGAAATGTCAACTTGGTAGGCACCCTGATTATATACAAATAAACAAAATTCGTTGAAGAATGTGTGTTTGTGCATTATCTAAATGAAGTCTTAAAAGGTAGACTTCTGACCCTGTTAGCATCTGTTTATACCTATGAAACTAAAACGAAAATGCACGACAAGCGCAGCGATGCCAGAAAGGAAAAAAAAAGGAACTTTTTCTCCATTTCAAATGATCGATGCAGATGGTGCCACTATAACATCAAATAATGTTGCAGTCAAGCTTATTCAGACTTATTTCCTAGAAAACACATAGTTGCAAAAAATCCGTCAGCCCTTCTACTCTGTGTAGAAGGACGAGCAGCGTGAGGTGTTTTACCTCAGTCAACGCATCTATGTAGTATATATAGGTATTACCCTCAATACGCATCCGGCCCGCACCAGAGCAACGTGGAAACTGCCGATAAGGTAGCCCAGGCGACTACGACGCAACCACAACACACAACACCCACTGGTGGTAACAGTGTTTATAGGACGCAGGTGGCCGTTAAACCGAGCCTCAACGCGAGCGGCAATATGTGTTGACCGGGGCGCAGTCAAAGGAGTGCACGAAACAAAACACATTTGTTTGTAATTTGCAATTGAGCATAATTCCTAGTTAATTAGCTGAATGAAACTCGGAAGTACTAGAGATTTATTCTAGTGGACAAACATGGGCTGTCTGTTTCCCTCCCATAGAAGCCCATGCATTGACAGCAGATGGGAATTCCACAATATTTGCAACTTCACTGTGAACTACGTAATTAAGAACAGTAGATGAAATTCAGCGTAATGTTAGAGTCGTCTTAGCAGCTAATTGCCACGTAATTTGTTTTGGGATAGTTTCAATAAAAAGAGAGTTATAGCCATTTTCTGTAACCAAATTCCTTCCATATGTGGGCATGGATACACAGCAGACGGGAATTCCACAATATTTACAACTTCACTCTGAACTAATTATGACAAGTAAATGAAACTTGGTGTAACAATAGAGTTGTCTTAGCAACCAATTTCAGTATGATTTCTTCCAAGATGCCTACGTTAGATTGAGAGCTACAGAGCATTCGTGAGAAACGAGATGAAAATTTTTTCATGTCAACACGAGACATAGACGGATGGACATCAACCACCGCCGTAGGGTAGCTATATACAGCTGCGCTGTAAACACAATCAATAGTACCAAGCAATATCCACTGCTGAATGCCATGTCCGTGTGAACGTGGAGAGTTAGCGCTGTTGTATGTCCCTTTCTGACATCCTGTTATATTGCACTGTTTCTACTAAAGTCACAAACCAACCAGCCTAAATGTGTACGCTTCTGAACTTTAAGAGCTAATGATTGTTGTTTAGGTGGAAAAGCGTAGCTCTTTGAGCAATGCAGTATGCTCTATATAACTTTGTTTTATATGTCCACATTAAATACTGAGAGCTTGTATGAAAACTATGCCACATTTTTTTTAGTTTCCAACTTTCGTAATCCACTCATCTCTGCCATGTGTTTGTTACTGGTATAATAGCATTAAAAAAAAGAATACTAACCATTAAATCAAACTGTCACAATCATTTCTCACCAAGAAGGCCATCTCACATACCGTGTATTCTCGGGTGAGGGGCAAACTTTTTTCCATAAATTTGTACCTGAACTGCTTGGGTGTGGCCCATACATGGATAAAAATGTAAATAAATTGGTATCTTTCTTGAAAAACTGCATGGCACAAAAACAGCGGGACATTACAAGGACGAAGAAAGGATGGACACACACGAGCACTGACTCACAAATTTTTATTAGAAACATCAATATATACATATCTTACACTTATCAAAACCAACAAGCAGTGAAAGAAAAGTAATTGCACCCCCTAGAGTCGCATGCTCGGAACGACACTTGTTAAGATTGTGTGCGCATACCGTCTAAATGACTGCCACTTATCAAGAAATACTATTTCTTGTTCAGTTAAAGAGAATGACGGATGACTGATGCATGCATCTTTGGTATTTTGAATATGATATGCTTCGATTATATGGCGAGTTACACTGTCCTCATGTACTCGTAACACAATTTTTCATTCTATTTGCAGCACTTACTCCCATGTCGTGCCAACTAGCCTTGTTCATCATCCCCCGACTCAGAGATCCAAGTCACTGACATATACGCACAAGCACAGACACGCAATGCATACGCACCTGTAGTAGGTGCCAAGGAAATTGAGCGGTGTGTACAGCTGCATGATGTAGGTGAGGAAGAGCACATAGTCGCCCACCTTGAGGCCCGACTCGTGTCCTGCAACCATGTGCGCGCACAGCAGCGCGCCCCCTGCTACGCCGACCGCAATGACAACCGTCTGGCAGGAGTTGAGGAGATTCAGGGACGCATTGCTGCGCCACTCGGCAACCTGCATTGGGTAAGTAAACTTAGTACTTGCGAGAAGGAACATGCCTTGCATCGCCACGAACACTTGCGGGTAAAAAACTGAAGTAACAAAAAAATGAAATTGATTACGAGCCTTAACGCCCAAAAGCAACATGGGGGCGCTATGAGAGACATTGCAGCAGAGAGCACCACATTTATTTTCACTAGAGGTGTGCAAATACTGAATAGTAGTAGATTTAGAGTCGAATTTTCAATCAAATCAAGAAAGAAAGCTGACTATCAAATCGAGTACCAAATATTAGGAAATTTACCACAAACTTACCCGCTCCTAAATTTTATGTAAAAGACAGCGCTGCACATGCTCAGGAGGCTAATCACATTATTTACCGTATTTATTAGAATCTAGGCCGATAGCTTTTTCCAAATAATCATATACAAAACTCCAGGGTCGGCTTAGATTCGAGGATCTTAAAAAACGCGCCAGTTTGTGACTGAAGACAATAAATATGGTCTATAGCTAGCGCCACCAAGAAAAGTATCGCAGCCACTACTAGCCGGGCCAGTAGCCAACTGAAGTACACTAGCTAAGTCGTCCCTTTGACCTGTGTAGTATCGGAGCTGGTTCTATGGTATCGGCATGCGGTGTGGCGTTACCGTAATGGCACACTATAGTGCTGCTTTCAAACGAAAAGTTCTCCTGGCCGCAGAAGCAGAGTAAGCTGGGCGGGACTTCAGCATCGATGAGAAAAACATCCTTCGTTGGAAGGGGCAACGGGAGATGCTTTTACGTGTGGTGCAACGAGGAGACGACAGCGATAAGGAAGATAAGTGCGCAATAACAGAGTGGAGCTGTTCACCGAGATCGTGCCGCGTTTCGACATGTGCGATGCCGCACTGTCTGCGCATGCACGGCGGCGTGGCCGCGAGCTCGCACGCATCCGCAAGTGTACGTGTGGTCTGGGCTATAGGGACGATGCTAACAACGGTGAGGACGTAGAGTGAGCTCGACATGTTCGTATTAAATAAATGCTTTTATCATTTTGTGAACGCTGTCCTCACTTTTTTTGTTCGGCCTACATTCAAGGTAAGCTTTTTTAAATTTTTTCTGGCTTCGGACATTCGGGGGTCGGTTTAGAATTGGAGCCGGGCTAGATTAGAGTAAATACGGTAACAAGAATCTTGCTAGCTATCAGCAACTCGGGTAACTATGAATCAAGATGCATAGTATGTTCTACTCTTATTAAAGGGAACACCAAATTAGTTATGCCAGCACTGATAACAACCCACTTCGTATACAAAGTTCTGGAAAATATGTTTTATCAGTAGAATGTCTGTCAAATTAAGTGCTCTTTCCCCCCTGAAGCTGAAGAAATAGTGAAGTTGTCCTAAATACCAATGGGGTTTTCATTTTAATAGTGGGCCATACTGTGCTTAATGGCAATCTGCTATTTCTTAGAAAGTATTGCTTTCCAGTTTACATCCAGAAATGAGGAGGGTTTTTCTATCGTTATGGTAGGTGGTTTCTGTGGGCTACTGTCAGCTCACTAAGGCCAATCTGCACAATAGACAAAAGCAGGGAATGCTCATAAAGTCACTCAGGACCACTACCTCTGTTTCCCCGTTCACATAGAGTTGATCATTTCAATTAATCCGGTCCACCTGGTTCACCTTTGTACCGATAAAGATAGCGTGCCATGGGAACGCTGCATGTATCAAGGCATCGACCACGGCCAAGTAGTTCGCTGAAGATACTGATATTTAAAAAATAAAATATTCGAGAAATAGAATATGAGATATTCAATTTGTGAGTCGAATTGTTCAAATGTTCACTATTCGATTCAAGATCTTTCAGATATGCACACCACTAATTTTCACCGTCTGGTGTTCTTGTTTGTGTATAATCAGTACATGAGCATTTCTATAGATGGCCACCTTGGCCAGTAGTGGCAAGCAAAACAAGAAGAGCATTTCTTTACAAAATTCCATCTGTTTAGAAGACTCGAGGTAATTGTTAATGAAGTATCATAAGAAAGTGTGTTATTACAAATGTGGAGCCGTATTAAGAGCATGCCATACTTTCTGCCTTGAGCTGCCTTTAAAATACTACAACAGGTGCATTTTTATTTATTTCAAGATACCTTACAGGCCCCATGAGGAGCATTAAGTAAGCAGGGCATCACAGTAAGAAAGTTGTACACGAGAATAACGCACAGATGAGTAGAAATAATTGCTGTAAAACAGGGTTATAAATGCAGAGCTGCAGTAGTAAACAAACATCAGATAAATTTCATCATGCACATTGCTTGCACACACAATCAAACATTGTGTAAAAAAGTGTAGTTTAAAGCATGAAAAGTAGAAAAAAGAAAATACTAACAATACTGAGATATACAGAAATTACATTTAGGGGTAGCGCACAAAACATCTGAAAGATTTTATTACTCACACTGCTAGTGCACATGATAAAGTGTAGTTTAAGGCATGAAAGAGGAACAAAAAACCTGGGTGATGTTACACAGGTATACAGAACATGGCATAAAGTACAAGACTTATTATGACAGAAGCTGCATCTCCAGGAATTGCCTAAATTTATCTCTATCTGTTTGCGCGACAGTGCTCTCAGGAAGAGAATTCCAATCATACCAAATGATCCATCAAATGGCAAACGATCTATCATTTTTTTTATCATGATGAATTTGACTGAAAAAAACAGTATGCATTGGCAGCTGCACAAAACCACTCTTTCCACATTATTTTAACCATAAACGTATTTCCTCATCAAATCTTAATCTTAGGCTTACATCTTCAGTAAGAACTGGTCTAGGATGCATCTTGAGAAATCTTAATTAATATGTACAGTCAAACCTTTCATAATAATATTCTCAATATTATGACTTCTTTAACTTTTCATAACTTAGTGTCCATAGAACACCCATGCATATTGAACCTCAATATAACAAAGTATGTTTGTATGTGACTTCAACATAATGAAATTTCACTCCGCCACAAAAGAATACCGAGGCAATAAGTTGGAGCTGCCACAGACACAGATGGTCAAGTGGTTGAATTACATGTGGGTACTTGTGAATGCCTCTCAACTCATGCACCGTGTGACAAGGTGCGGCTGTTAAAGGGACACTAAAGCGAAACAACAAATCAGTTTAGACTAATAAAGCATTGTTTGAGAACACTGCAGGCAGTCATTTCAAAATGACAGTTGTGGGAGATACGGTGTTCTCCTCCGTACTCTTGGGACAAAGGAACGACAACACAGTAGTGCAAACAGTCACAAGGGAATTTATTGCACCTTTCATAGATCAATGCCTGCTAGCCGAGTTGCTATCCCCAAAACATGCCGATGGGCGCGCGACAAATCTAGAAGTCCGACTTACTGCGACCGCATTGCGAGCGAATATGTTCGCCCCATGCTGGATCCCAACGCCTGGTCGTTCGCGTGTTCGGTCACGCCAACGGTCGTGCGTTCCAAGGCGGCCACGCGAGGCGGTCTCGCAGAAGCATGGTCGCAGCGCGCGCGGAATGTCCACGCTGTTCGCCGGCCCGCCGGGAAAGAGACCAAGCGCCTGTCCCTCGGCGCCCGAGTAACCCCGCCGCGACGGTGGCGCCATCTCTCGCACCGCGCTTGTACCACGCCGACCGCCGCGGGCGCCAGGCCACGCGAGCCGTGCGGGAAAACAGCATATCAGGGGATGCGTGAGAGTCTCGCATCCCCACATCCCCCCAACCTTAAATCACTTCTTATTCCGGCGAAACATGTGACACGGTCTAACATCAAACCGTGCTTCGCAAACAAGATAGTACATGCAACAGTGGTCGCGCCGAAGAAATGTCTACACGCTGTCCATAACATGCGAGCCAACTGTCCTTGGGTGCACCACTGGCGTCCGCCGGTCACAGCAGCGGCTTTGCAGACTCGACGGCATCATTCCAGGCCAGGACTCCGGAAACGACGACGCAGTAGTCGGTACGAGCAAGTGTCGCTCGCGCCGACGCGCCCTGCTGGCAAGAGCCGCCGTAGCTGTCGGTGACCGCTGGCTCCTTTTCCGCCGCCGAGGGTTGTGAGCTGGATGCAGGAGGCCGCCGAAGTCGCTGCGCCGAACTGGCCACAGCATCACCATCGCCCGGGGTGACTCGATCGTAGTCCGGGGCAGCAGCGCAGACGATGTGCAGGTGACAGCAAGCCAGGGGTGACTCCAATCACGCTGCGTAAACTCAACACACTCGGCAAACACTACAGTAGTGCAAGGGAGAGGAATTCTGCATGCGCATCGCCCACGTGGTACGATGTTCAACTCGGCTAGCAAAAGATCGGGCAGCTACTCAGATGCTAAGTTCACGTGAACGAAGCTCGCTTCCTTGAGCCGAACGAATAATTTCAATTCGTGCGAGGCTAAACTAGAATGAGGGAAGCAACTTGCAACACCTCAACGCCACGGTCCACCAG
The DNA here is from genome assembly GCF_023375885.2 of Dermacentor andersoni. Lineage (NCBI taxonomy): Eukaryota > Metazoa > Arthropoda > Arachnida > Ixodida > Ixodidae > Dermacentor > Dermacentor andersoni. Next base: position 142,383,251 of record NC_092815.1, on the reverse strand, counting down.
GTTGTGTCCCTCCACGTGCGACAGGCAGCTTCGTAAAGCCTTAGGCCTAAAGCGTCGCTACCCTGACAACAACCGGCATCCAAAAACAACACCCAAAATGGGCGCAAAACAGGCAGCCGCGAGGAGACGTCAGCTCTGTGAGGTGGTCCTACTCCGCTCGGTGCACACAGCATCCGAGTTGACGGCGCCCACCGTCCCAGACGGTGTCGGAGCGCCCGGTGCCAGGCCGCAATACCAGTCAGCCCGTCGTGGCACCCGTGGCCCGCGGCCACCCGGCTCCCAGAGCCACGACTTCATCCGAGTCAAAGAGATAGAAGAAGCTATTTACATAAGAAATTCGGACCACCCACGAGGCTTCCGTACTCACTCGCATCAGGCTTGCCACTGCTCCGCGGGCGCTCAGCCTCGCTCTCCCAGGATGCAGACCACGTGGCTCTCGTACTGACGAATGTCATTAAAGAAAACACTTGCGAAAAGGCTTAGCATGTTGACGTGTTCAAACACACTACAGCCACCGCCGCCTCGCTCAAGAAAGCACGCCGCCAACGCTAGCGATCAAAATCCACGCTAGCCCTACGCTTCGGTTCAAACAAAGGTCTCGAACGAAGCAAAACTGTTAAAATTATCGTCCGATGCCCCAAGAGGTCCACGTTGGGCTGCCAGATGTGGGAGATACGGTGTTCTCCTCCGTACTCTTGGGACAAAGGAACGACAACACAGTAGTGCAAACAGTCACAAGGGCATTTATTGCACCTTTCATAGATCAATGCCTGCTAGCCGAGTTGCTATCCCCAAAACATGCCGATGGGCGCGCGACAAATCTAGAAGTCCGACTTACCGCGACCGCATTGCGAGCGAATATGTTCGCCCCATGCTGGATCCCAACGCCTGGTCGTTCGCGTGTCCGGTCACGCCAACGGTCGTGCGTTCCAAGGCGGCTACGCGAGGCGGTCTCGCAGAAGCATGGTCGCAGCGCGCGCGGAATGTCCACGCTGTTCGCCGGCCCGCCGGGAAAGAGACCAAGCGCCTGTCTCTCGGCGCCCGAGTAACCCCGCCGCGACGGTGGCGCCATCTCTCGCACCGCGCTTGTACCACGCCGACCGCCGCAGGCGCCAGGCCACGCGAGCCGTGCGGGAAAACAGCATATCAGGGGATGCGTGAGAGTCTCGCATCCCCACATAGTTTGATTATTAGATGAGAAAACGAAGGTCGAAGTATCAGTATTTGACTTTCGCGCCGAAACCCCGACGCTGGTACGTCACTGTGACGTCAGGGATTCCAAAGTACGTTTTCACATTTGGGCCGCGTTGGCTGAGTAAAGGTTCCCGAAACATACCATGCTTAATATTTGGTTCCTTTAGAACACAATGTAGTCAATCAGTAACACTGTATAATTAGGTAGGCCCTAGAAGATGCATAAAAATCTATGACGTCACAGCGACCAGGTGTGGGAACTTCAAGGAGGCGTCGCCACCCGTCTTTCATTCTTGCGCTTTTTCTGGCTTACCAAGCGTCTTATCGTAGTAAGAGAGGTGTTTTTGGTGTCCTAGAGAGGTAATTTACTGATGCAGAAGAAATCATTTTTCTCTTTAGTGTCCCTTTAAGCATAGCAGCAAGACCCTCTCACCATAATGTTCTTTATAAAGTCCAAATGCGATAAGATCCCATCGCATTCTATGCATTGTATGCCATAGATGCGATGTAAAGCATGTGAGGATGAGTCGAGAAGGATGATGGCTTGATGTGCATCGCCCTCTTGCACGAGCAAGAGGAGAAGGAGGGGGAGGCACACGCCGTAACATGGTCAAACATGTGCAAGGGGGACGGCATAGGTGAGCACGCGTCTCATCCTCTAGCCTGGCCATGGCTGAGCACATACATGGCCAGCACATTATATCTTGGAGGTAACCTGCGATGGGTGCAAAGGCTGGGCAAACAGAAATGTTTTCATGTGCGTTGTCTTCCTGTGTATTTAGTGCTGGCGGTTGCGTAATCTCAAGTTTCGGAGATGCATTGAAGCGAGAGGTGGACAAACTCTCTCTGCCTGCACCTTTCATGATAGTGTCGTCCCTGCAGCCAAGACTATCAGCCACGGAGGTGAAGTGGATGCGAAAGTGGCGCAGGCTTCGCTTTGTCCTGTCAACGTGAAGGTATCGTCGACATTGTATGAAACTGTATCTTTGGTTGGCGAATCGCAAATTCAACAAAATGAATTCTTTTTTCTCATCTAAATTAACTTTTTCCGACTGCCCGACAATTTGGAAAATTTCACAGCCTCTTCCCTGTAAGAAAACTCCTATGATATGACTGTACTTATACGCATAAAAAGTCGAATTTCAACAAAACAAAATTTTAATACTAACACGTGTACTTACTTATCTTTTTCTTGGGGACTACATTACACCTGCTGTTCACATTATCAGTGATTGCTCAGCGCAAGAGGCACCTGCATGATTTGGAACTTACGCGAATGTTATCATTGATTGTACCTGTTGCATATGTTCTCACCGAACCTTTCATAATCAAATTGTATACGCAACATGAATTGTGTAGTATTTTTGGATGGCATACGGGCACCAGTGATTACCCTAGAACCTTCGAAGAGTCATGTATAAAAGGCGACATGCTTGCCCCACAGATCAGATTTTCACCGACCGCCGAATGTGCTCGCCGCTATAGTTGAGCTTGACTGTTGCTTGTTCTTGCTGGGCACAGGTTTGCCCAATAAAGAGTTGCATTTGTGATTCACAGTTTTCGCTACTGTGTTCTTCACCGTGACTACAGTGTGACAGTATAACGAAGCTGTGGGAGGCGGTGCGAAAAGATAGCCGCCGTAACCACGGTTTATTTACACCGGCCAGCCACGGTGCCGCAAGATGTCGGGAGCGGCCAACATGGAGGCCGCTCAGGTCGAGCGCACTAGCGTCTTTTATTCTCACGCTACCTGAACCTGAGCCCTCTTCTTCTTCGTTGGATTTGGAGCCGATAGTCGGGCTGCTACAGGACCCCCCTCCTAGTGCAAAGCGTGAGTGAAATAAAGTCCAATGGTAAAGTCCAGGTAAAATATGCAGATGGTGTTGTCATTGGCAGTGTCGTGTTTACACAGACCGGCAGAGATGTACCGGCAGCACTAGCAGCATAGGTTCTGATGAAGGCGCTGCCACAGTGATGCCGTAGTATAAAATCACGACCTGCCACAGGTTCTCAGAGATGCGCAGGCCTGTAGAAGTCAAAGCTCCAAAGGTAGACTGTCTGGCAGCTCGGGACTTGCGTGGAGATGGCGCAAGTGTTGGTTGCTACGATGTAGATGTAGAACTGATACTCAAGCTGAAGAAATCAGATGGCAGAGCTGCTCCTGTAAAACTTCGGTAGGCCATGCATCCGTGGAAGGTGTGAGCACAGAACATTGGAAGGCTCGCCTGCTGCTGCTCACAGTGAAATCTCGAATACTGATTGCATTAGGACTGCGGTGGTCACTGAATGCATTGCGAAGGTTGTACTTGTGGCGTCACCGTGTGAGAGTGAAATTTTCACCTAGTGGAGCTGGTGGGACAGCCTGTGTATCGGTGATGAGTGAGGGGCACCCGAATGGAAAGCAGACAGCTTGTGGGAACGTCTAAGGAAGGAGAGTGGTGGGCCGTAATATAGCCGAAAGCGCACACGCTTGGCTCAGTGAATTCCTTGGAAAGAGTCGTTGCGCATCTGCCTTTGAGCTAGGGAGGAGGCTCACGAATGGAATAGCGGTTTCATGCTGGGGCAGGTGCATGCTGACGATTGCCATCGGTGGATGCAGGCAATGTGGGACGACAGGATGTGGAATGACGCGACGGTTCAAGTAGCGAGAGCTGCTGTGACTGGCACAACTGGAACCTGGAATGCAGCCGGAGCCTGGAACCTTGTTGAGAAGACTTCCTTCTATAGCTCCAGAAGAAGTTCCATGCAGCTCACAGCTCCGTGGAACTTCTTTAGCACATTGCATGGCAAAAGCCCTTGCGACAGCACCACAGGAACATTCAAGAGGCATGCAGCTAAGGAAAATGTACGAAGGCCTTATAATGACCAGTTCTTGACAATATATCTGTTGTCCACAAGGGCACATTAACATTTTCAAGTGAATTCAATTTGGGTGCCAGGGAGCACTGTTTGACAATGTGATGAACATTTGGGATCTAGGTTCCAGATGGCAGAGTGAGTCATTTCATTATTCTGAGCCATCATTCCTCTCCAAAATCAAAGTTGAAGTCGTGCCCTTCTCAAGAGCAACATATGTAACCATTATTAAGCCACCTACACTGGTTTAAGCTTGGCAAAGAATGTTTTAATGTGCTACAACATGGATCACTGTGTGTATTTATGTGTTTCACTGGGCTGACTTTCTAAGAAGAGTTTCACACATTTAAAAGATAATAGCCTTTTGTAGCTTACTTCGTATATTGTACTTATGTCAAAGCATGCAACGAGATTTTTTAATGGAGTGCCAAACAAGGTTTACAACTGAATGACAATGCATTCATGTTCTGGTTTTGACCATTTAATAATTTAACATGCAGATAATTTGTACATATTCTGAGGGTTAGTGTAAATGCATAATTATTGCTTTGTGTCATAGAAAAGATGAAGTAGACACATTAACCTACCTGATACTTTTCAATGCATTCTTTGTAGCCACATACTTCATATTCTTCAGCATTGTAGTATTTCACCTGAAACCAAGGAACAGAGAAGTAACATCTTCAGCACCAGGGCATCATAGCAATGATTTACTAAAGTACTTAAATGTGAAATGAAATGTAAGGGGAAAAAACAAAATGTTAATGGCTCTTTGCTTATAAAACTGCAACTGGAAGGACTTGCAAGCTCATACATTTTGTTTGCACGCAGAGCTGCTGACGTACATGCCCTTGTGCATCAGTTAGCACTTCAGGCACAAAGTGACAAACTTGCGCCAGTAAGGTGCCGGCACTATGGGCTTTACTGAAGTCTGTGTGTTAGCTACAGCCGAGCATCATGGCTCTATCCAGCACGAACTCAGCGAGTGACATTTTGCCTTAGATATTTTGGTGCACACTAGAGGGGGGGGGGGTGCGAATATCAAAATCCTCAGAAACAAATCAAATATGAATACTTAACTTTGAATACTGAACAATTATATGCAGATGTCCTTATTCGCAAGCTTAACACATGGAATATTGCAATCATGTTGTCAACAGTACAAACAGATTAGTAGGCCAGCTGTTTGACCTTTGGTAAAAAAAAAAAAAGAACTGGCTAATTCACATTACCACTGGTCTTGCCAACCTGTGCACTACTATACAGCATCAAATGCCCATTAACTGATGAGTCATCTGGTCCTGTGTCAGCTGTCATTCAGCACATTTTCTGTCAAGCGATAAGCACGGGAGCATGGGTAGCGCTACAAAAGTAATGACATATGAGAGACGCAATAGCTGTGCTAGCACCCAAGCAAAATTAGGTGGTGGTGTACTGTGTGCCAGCACTACTGCTCAGAAAAGAACTGCATGTACACACAATGTTTTCCCTGTGTTCTGCACAGATGGCCTAACGACCTTCTCCTACTGTCTTCGTTCAGCGTTAGGCACCCAACTGACTCACTATTCACTATTTTCGAAATACAGTAAAATTCTGTCAATTCCACTCCAGCTAACTTTAGCTTCGCACCCAGAGCTCATGCATTTCTAGAGGCAAAACGTTTAGTTATTGTGATCCTAAAATTGTCCTTCGCTGGATAATTTGAACTTGAACAGTCAGCACGCATGTGCCTGACTCCTCTAGTGATCCCAATAGCGGCTACTTTAGTGGCAGCGTCTGTCTCGGTGGAGCTTAGGGGACAGTGGGTGCGGTAAACACATATCAATCTCTCCTCGAAAAACGCCTACTTTAGGCCTGCCCTAGGAAGATTTCCAAGCAATAATGATTCCTTACAATGCCCAATTATGGCATTTACTCAATTCTAAAGTGGACCTGAAGAAATTGGGCTGGAAATTAACTGCGTAGTGCACTCAAACACGAAAACCACAACTTCTTTTACAGCATTTGTATGCTTTGCAGCATAACATAAGCGTATCGCGGCGAAGCAGACTTTAGAAAACCAACTGACATTGTGCACCACATGCTGGACCCTTGCCCATTTTTTTATTTTTTTTTGCAGGAAAATTGGGTATATGGCATCTACTTTGTTTAGGAGCCTTAATATCACTTCTGCATTAGTTTTCTGCTTTGGACAGATAGAAAGCAGGGGCAAGTTGGAATAGGACAAATACTGCCAAATGAATTAGCCATGTGTCATACTGTTTTTTCTGCATCTTGCTTAATTTGACCCGCCAGGTAATTCCATCAATTTCATCGGTCCTGTCAGGGTCGAAGCCGACTGCATAATATTTTCAAAAACATAATTTGAAGCGTTAAGGATAGAAGAGGCACCTCCAATTGCTCAAGGACATAATAATATTGTGATTATAACCCCAAATACAGTTGAAAGTTTAGAATACCACTTTTTAGCATCGTGCAATACATGCAAATATTGTGGCTAACGCCCATCACAGATCGCCCATCGCCCACAGGATCTGTACAAATTGTGGATCCAGTTCAGGTGCAGTATCGTGGTATTGGATCCCTGACCGCTCCAAGCTAATATGGTGTAACAGGTGCGTTGTACATTGCACTGAGGAGCCATGTGGGCACATGGCAAGCAGCTGGCATGTGTGCATTGTCAGGCTGTATAGACTAAAATCACCTCTAGTGTATCAACCTATTGAACCTATACTTCCGGGAAAATAACTCTTATTGCCCTTTGACTCCTTTATGCAATCATCTCCATTGGCCTTTTGTTGTGCTCCTTTGGCTCTTTGCAAATGTGTGCCCGTTGCCACCAGCCACTTGGCTTTCCCGTCTAGCTTAGTCATCCAGCAGCTGAGCTTACCTTAAGCACTAAATTAAGCCATGAAAGGATTGTGCTATGTTGCACAGATTTGGGCAGACATTTGCGGATGCAAAGAATCACATCTGCTCCTGCACCAGCAGCAATGTATTCGATTTGTTTGAAATATTCGTATTATGTAGAATGTGAAAAAAATATTGAATACTTGGTTTTCAAATCGAATATGAATATTAAAAATACGATACTCGACTAGTATTCAACTTATAGAATATTTGCACACCCTATAGTGCACCTTCGTGCCTTTTCGTTCGTATGATTATGCATATAATGCGAAAGAGGCACAAACCAGTGCAAACACTGACTTGCGATTGCAAGTGATATGCACTGAGCCTACATCTCTGAGACAGATATGACGCACAAGAGGCTTCAGACAAGAGGCTTCATAAGCCAGTGCAAGTAAATGTTAATCCTGACGCTCGAAAATGCCAATATCTTCATAAAGTTTAGCGTTACCCTGAAATAAGCACTACCGCATATACTTGCATAATGAACGCACTGTTCTTTTTCAGAAAAAGCGAAGCAAAGTTGGGGTGCATTTATTATGCAGGGTAAATTTTATGGGAACTTTTTCGAAACAGCAAAAAATGCAGAGTAAGAAGGTAATGATTTGAAAAATGCATTTATCCGGATAAAGTATCTTTGCAGTAAAAGTGCATGTAGACTATTTGCAAACTATAACAGCATTTTTATTGCACTTCACTCTGCACTGGAACCACCAGACCTGTCGTCCAGGTCGCTGGCCGCTTCATCCCCATTGCGGATTCACAACAGGTCATCCTTGCAGCTGCTTCGGGCTGTCTGCTGTCATCGCAAGGATCACGTTGAACTGCTGCTTTTCGGCACCTGTTGTTTTGACAACCACACTGTGTGCACCTCTTTCCTCGACCGTCCTGTTCATCGGCATGTCAAAGTTTATCGGTGTCTGATCAGCATTTCTATCTGGCACGGTATGCTGGCACGGCATGTTTGCAGCTAGCATGGATGTGCAGCCGACAGAAGTTAGCTGCAGAATTTCGTTTACGTGATCTTGGCATTTCTCATGTGGCATCATTAAGTATTTCCGACACAGCGACGGACACTGAGATTAATTGTGCTTGCTTTAAACACATGTGCGAGAGTCCAGTATTGTAGTCTCTCCAAGAGACTAAGAAACTGCAGCATGGCCATTTGATCGTTGGACTGCACAGGAGCAAAGTTGGGGGTGCGATTATTAGGCGGGGGAAAACAAAACACAAAATTTTCATGAGCATGTAGGGGGGTGTTGTGAGAGTGCATTCATTATGCAAGTATATACAGCACACAAAGTCTCAATGGTGGGTTAGTGCAGATTAACACAGGAGAAAGAACAACTTTTCTCAAGCAAAGTTTCTTGGCAAGCGACCTTTTGTGTTCCTTTACTGCAATTTCAAACGAAAAAGGCATTTCTCCCAGTTTCATATCTATTCTAATTTACTGAATAAAGGGGGGAGGAGGAAATAAAATTTATTAGTCCCAAAGAAACTAAGATGCCATCCTAGGTCTCTCTCATAGGCTCAATCTTCAGTAGCTAAACCAGAACAAGCCACCATACATTTTTAGCATCTGTGGAGGAGAGGTCTATTCCTGCCAGCTGCCAGGACACTTGTTTGATGGTAACACTGAAAATGTTGCATTTTTGGAAGCGGGAATGGTATGGCACTTCCACAAGGTGTGGCTATTTGAGGAACGGGCTCTGCACTGATTAAAAGTTGGGGAGATGGGTCCCTGTTAATGTATGTGTGCACAAGCTTTTCTTGCCCCGATATGGTCCAGACGCTTTTCAGGTATGTGCTGCGCAAGAAAAGACATGCATGCACGGAAGTAAAGAATTGTTCAACACTATTCCACCAGCTGTTCTCGCTGCTTTTCGAACACTGAAAATTACTAATGTGCTGAAACTGTCAACCCAATGGAAGTAGTACACATGTGCTGAGGCCATTGCAGGTGATGGCATATTAGTAGTCACAGCTATAAAAACTGCATGAGGCAGTTTCATCAAAACTGGGCTATGCACCAAACTTGCAAGGGCACCAACTTCTTGTTCCCCCAAGATACCAATATGTGGTAATATTCCGTAAAATGTCCGTTTTATTTCCTGGGATGCAGTCTTTTCTCTTCTTCCTTTCTTTCTTTTTCTTTCTGAGCAAGCTTGAGTATCTCAGATAAGGCAGGTGAGACAGCTGAGAATGGCTGGGCATTGCACGATTGGCCTAGTGTTCAACGGTAACCACTTAAGGCCTTCATTATTACACGTGTTTGTCACATGTATTTTTGTGCCATATTGGTACTACTCTGAGGTTCCACAGGTGCCACCAAAGCTGTATGATATATATTCTCACACACTCTTACGATTCAAGCCTACAGGAGTAAAAGGCAACGATGGAACTGTCACAGTCAATCACAGAATCTTTAGACACCTTCGTGAGAGCTGGGTATAAACCTTCCAGACGTAATTTTGTTGACAACTGCAGACCTGCAGCAGGGCATACCACAAAAATCACAAAAGCAACTCGCCTGCTGGCTCTGCAACTACACTCTTGTACTGTGGGCACTTACCGTTTCAAAATTGAGAAGTGCATCAACTCCTCTAGCCTGGGCTGCATTGTCGAGTTGATTCATCTCCCGCCGAAACTTGGTTCTCCACTCAGTAATGCCAATGGTCGCCGCTACAAGGATCATGAAAGGGGAGACATAGGCAATCTTAAACTCTTTCAATGTATTCCCTGCTCACACAACCAGTCTATGAATAAAAACCCTGGTGTGATATCCAGTTAATGTCTCCTAAAGTGAATAAAATGTCAATACTTTTCATCGCCACCAAACATTTACTTCAACTAAGTAGAGCAGAACATTGTTGATACAATTCTATCACATACAATTTCCTGGTGCCAACGTTTACGATTGAGAACACAAAAAATGAGCAACTGCAGTTACACTTTGCTTTCCCCCGACTCATACATTCCCGGAAAAAAACAATCTTTTGGCACCAACATACAGTAGATTGCCAAACTGTGATCGTATGATATGTTTTAGGGCTACTAGATTACATTTAAACAAGGAAAGGCGTGAGGCGCATGATCGAGAACAGTAATCTGCCCATTGCTGCAGCTTCTCCACAATACTCACCTGCCCATCTCGCGTGAAAACACTAACTGCCAGTTTATTTGAACTGACATTGGTGGTCCTGTCAAAATTATGTGTATTTCAAGCTGTGAAAACTGCCCAATAATTCATACATTAATCATTTGCTACATTTAATTCAAACATACAACACATTGACCATGCTGTGAATGGAGCTCCTTGATACAGTCTCAGTACACTTCAGCTATTGAAATGTTCAGTGTGGGTCTATACTTTTTTTTTTTCCTCTGTCTCAAGGAGTGCAATTCTAAAGTGCTAAATGCATTCAGCACAGCGTAAAAGTGTGAACGTGTCCTGGCAACTATACATCGGAAATAGGCCTTGCCGGGCAAAGGCTAATTTTAGTCATAGCAACCAAGTGAAGAGAGCCTGGAACACTTGAAGCTGGAAGGGGCATGACTCAGCTTTGTACAGCACCTTCTTGTTCGAGGTTGGCTAAGGCAATCCCAGAAATAGTCCCAAGACCTTTCTTGTGGATTGCTTCTAGGTTCCCGCACTGGCTGTCTGGTGGTGACATCAGAGGCAGCTGGTATAGCATCCTACTGGTAACCAACGCTGAATTAACTGTAGCATGGGTGTTGGGTGGTTAACCCCGGTGTATGCCAGCTATGCACTGAAGCACAAGGAGAATCTGTGATGATGACAATGATGCAATGTTGTCAACAACGCAAGGCCATAGAAGTATGCTGTCCAGAATAATGCCCATAAATAGAACACGGGTGACTTGCAGGGCAAGGAAGCCACCTAAACTTCGATCCAAGGGCACAGATTTTCACTTCATCTGGGGAAATAGGACAAATGAGGATTTTTTCACTGATAACGGCAGCCCAAGCATTGACAAGTGGACCTGAATAGCACTTGCTGCTCCCTGGACTATTCGTGCAAGATGTTGGTGCTGGTAGCAAAAGACCCATACGCAGATGTCACCAGCATACATGGATGTCTTCACTGGAGCGCGAAGGTCTAATGTATGTGAGAGACTGGCCATGGTGATGTTAAAGAGCAAGGGACATAATACACTTCCCGGTGGTATGCTGTGACAAATGCACACTTCATCACTCTAAACATCCCCATGACAAACTCTAATGCTGCGGTCATTCAGAAATGCGTGAAGTGCGCTAGAAGACCAGTGACACCTATCACTTGTAACTCGCTGATGATGGATGTTTGAGACAGACAGTCGTATGCTTTCGAGACATCCATAAAAACAGCAAGTGCCGAAAAGCCATCTACACTGTAGTGTTTTATGTGGCTTAGCATGTCCAACACATTATCTTGAGAGCTTAGATGCTATGTAATAACCTCAGTTGGTCCTCTCACATTTCCAGAATTTGCAACAAAGCCACTCATATACTATGCCATCTGCACTGCAGTCAACATCTCATTCCCCCTGCACTAATTAATTTACTAGCATATTCAACACTTGTCCTAAGCAAACTAGAATTTGTGTGCTCAGTTTGGTACCCACACCAATTTGGCCTCTCGAAAGCCCTAGAGTCTATGCAAAATTACACAGCAAGGTTTATTTCCTCCAACACTTCTTACTATACTAGCATCACAAAACCTAAGTCATCATTGAACCTTCAAAAATAACGAGCAGACCGCAAAACTGCAAGGTTATGCCTTTTTCCCAAGTTCTATCACTCTCTGCTTCATGAAACTAACACTGCACCTGTACATCCCACTTCATCCCGTTATAGTCATCCAAAGGCCGTCTACCCCCTGTAGCTCACACTACCGCTCATTTTTTTTTTTTATCAAACAGTGAAAGTCTGGAATCATCTTCCTGCTGAAGGCATGCACCCCTCCAGTAATGCATCTTTCAAGGCATTATCAAAAATATTGCCCACTAGATAAGCCTGCAGCTTACTTTATGTAATACCTTGAATGGAGCAATTGAGGTATCAATAAATTTAATAAATAAATAAATAAATAAATAAATAAATAAATAAAAAAGACTAGTCATGTGTGGGAAACTCAAGGCCATATTGCTACACTCTACCATAAATATGAGTGTGTTTAAGTAATAAATATTTCAAACATAACGAATACTCTGGGATTAAATTGAAGTGCATTTAATTTAAAAATCCTACATTTGATTGCCCGTACACATGCAGTCCACTGGCCACTGCCAAGTGCTTTTCCAAGCTAGTCAGGAACTGGAGTGAGCTTGACTGAAATACTCCAAGAGTGTTTCTTTACTATCTGAGGAGGGCACACTGAATTTTTAACAAAGATAAAAAATGGTGAACCATATTTATAACACAGTACTAGTGCTCCTGACCTACTCTACTTGCAGATTGATAGTATTGGATTTGCTAGATGAAGAGAAAATAGGATGCGAAAGGAGTCTGATGGTGTCTTTCACGTTTAACATTTAGAATTCAATGCAAAAATGGCAACGAAAAAGATGAATACAGCAGAACCTTGTTGATACATTCCCGTTATGTACGTTTTCCCGGTGCCAACGTTCATAATCGAGGACACAAGAAATGACCCAATAGAGTTACACTCATTTTTACCAGTTCATGTGTTCCCGGAAAACGTGATTTTTCGGCGTCAACGTTTAGTGCGTCGCTAAACTGCGACCGTATGATACGTTTTCCGACCGCTAGATCCCATGTAAACAAGAAAATGTGCGAGGTGCGCACAATTGAAAACAGTATATGGCTGCCCACCACTGCAGCTTCACTGCGATTCTCGCCCACCCGTCTCACGTGAAAACGCCAGCGCGCACTCAGTTTCTCATTCTGGCAACAGCAAATCTCCTCTGGTATCGTCGCACAGGGCATTCACAGCTATCACTGCCAATCCTATTGTGATAAGCGTCTCGCCTATCTGTGTCACAGGGCGTCTGCCGGCGAAAGTATAGCGCACGCTTTTAACAGGCGATAACCAAAACGTGCCACCATTCCCTGCTGCAGACTGCAATCATATATGTTTTCCGGCCGCTAGATCCCATGTGAACAAGAAAAAGCATGAGGCGCGTGCGATCGAGAACAGTATATAGCCGCCTGTTTCATGTGAAAATGACGGCGCACAGTTTCTTATTCCGGTACCAGCAAATCTCCGCTTGGGTCGTCGCACGCCGCATTCACAGCTATTGTTGCTAAACCTATTGCGATAAGCATCTTCACCTATCTGTTTTACAGCACGTGGTGCATAGTGCCATCGGTAGTGTACTGCATGCTTTAAGTAGGTAATAATACAAACACGTCACTGTTCCCTGCTGCAGGCGGCATGATGTGGCCATCACATTTCGCTTCGGTGGCATCCAGCATCGCCCACCAGCTCAATTTTGTTTCGGTTTCCCATCGCCCTGTTAAAACACCACGCAATAGGAAAACAAAAGGCGCCTCATGTAGCTGGAGCACTATGCACCAGCTCCATGTGCGTTGGCATCTCGTGCTGCAACGATTCGCGCGACGCTTCGGATTACGTAGATGTCAACAATACTTGAGTCTGTCAAATTGTTTTTGTTACTTCGGATCATACGCTTTCCCAGTTAGTACGTTTTTTCTTGTGGTTTTTTCCAGAACGTATGAACGAGGTTATACTGTATCTACAGTAAAAGCTCGTTAATTCGAATTCCGCGGGGATGCTATGAAAATTCGAATTATACAAAATTCGAACTAATGAAAGTCAGAGAAAAAAATCGCTCGGTTAAGGCACGTATATAGTCTGACGTGGCGTGAGCACGCGCGCACACGCTACGTCACGTTGGCGTGAATAACATTTATACTTCGAAGCTCTGGCGCAACCAACGTAACCGGACGCGGCCAGCGCGGTCCGACGCGCCCGACGTCGAGATGGCTCTTGCTCCATCTGCGCGTTTGTCGCGCTGACTGGGGCGGAGAAAAAAAAAAAGTCTCCGTCTCGCGCGAAAAGCGAAGCACCGATTGCGATAGAAAATTAGTAGATAGCTATACGAAGTAAGGGTAATAGTTTTATCGGCCGTATAAACTTGTAAGCATGCGCTTACTAACTAAATTAACAAGCACTGTGTCACGCGCGCACAGGTGAGCATGAACGCATCTCGCTCGATGACCGCGGAAACTCGCTGAAAATTGCTGGAGTGAGGGCACGCAGCAGTAGCAGCGAGCGAATTGACGTTCGTACAGCCCTCGCTTTAACGCGAACGAAACGTAGAAAGCACATCGCATATGAAGCCACCGGCAATACGTGCACTACTTTGGCCACGTCGCAGATCGCTTTCATGGCCGCGCGGCCGCGCCAAGCAGCAGCCGCCTCAGCCGCCAAAGATCGTCCCCCGGTCCCTCCCTCGCCTCACCCCTCTGCCTCGCGCGCGATAAGAGAGGGCGCGCTCCTCCCCACCTACCCCTCTCGCGCACGCGAGATTGAGCCGCGTTCGCCGGCTCACCCTCGCACGCTCGTACGCAAAGAACATGGCGCGCGGCGAGGGTGTTATCGTCCTTGCCGCTGATCGAAAAAGCAAAAGCTGCGCGACCCGCGAGGCGACGCCAGCGTGCTCCCGCGCTCTAGCACTCTCCCCATCCACGATGATGCGGAGTTCGAATTATCGGTGGCGGTGCGGATTTCAGTGTGAATAAGCGGGATGTGTTACATATTGCTTTCAATACATTGTGGGACGGACCACGGCAACTAATTCGAATTATCCGAAATTTCGAATTAACGAGTAGTGAATTAACGAGCTTTTACTGTACTTGCATCAAAGGGCACCTCACCAAGTTGAGCAATGCAAACAGACAAGCATAGCGCAGTGACAATGCCCTAATGATCATGTCTGACAAGTATCAAGGCACTTCACAGTGCAAAAACGTTTGAAATCTCAAACCAAAGCCCATGCACCCTTCTTTTGAGGAAGCTCTGCTCTTTGCCAGAGAATCAAGGCCACATGCATGAATGCCTCTACAATAGGCAAACTGCCTACGATGTCACTGATTATAGCACGTAACTTCAGTAAACTGTCCAAAACAGACTGCATAAAACCGTCATTGGAAGTTTTCTACACAGCAAAGAATGAAGAGAAAAAAAAAGGAGGCAGGTTTGGAATGTGAATGTGATGCTGTCCCTCGCCTCCAGTATGGTTGAAGGCAGGGAAAGAATGTCACTTGCAGATCCTAGTCTTGGCAAAGAGAGAGAGCAAGTGTCTATGCTGGCAGTGAAAGTTTGCCTCCTGGCAGGATGACAATGTGACATTTGTTTTTCTTTTACAGTGGAACCCCAGTTATACATCCCCCGGTGTTGCGATGACCCAGGTTTTACGAAACATTAGCGCAGTCCTGGTGAAGTCCTCATAGAAGCAATGCACTAAAAACCCCGGCTATCCGATGCAATTTTATGCCTGACCCGCATTATACGACGACCCTCGCGAAGCGTAGGATGGAACGGCAGACGAAATATAGCGGCTTTTCTTTTCCACAATCACTTTCTCCCTCTCTTCTCGACAGCATCGCCTCTCGTCGCGTTGGGCAAGTGTTTCTCTCCTTCCAGTTTCTCAGCAGCAGATCGCCAACAAGGTAGCGCGGAGAGGCCTAGGTTTATCGCATGTGTTCTTCGTCGTAATCCTAACGACTGGCATTCAGCGGAGGTTTCGAGTTGTGTGGAGCAACACGAGGCACGATGTCCCGAAAGCGGACAGTCTGTCGCTCGGTGATAAGCTGAATATTATCGAGCAAGCGGAAAAGCGGCATGGAGCCACGAAAGCCAGCATTGCCCGGGACCTTAACATACCCGAGTCTTCGCTTAAGACGATCCTGGCAAACAAAGAGGTGATATTGCAGAATGCCAACAAGTTCAGGCTCAAGCAGGAAGTGGCAAAAGAGGGACAGCATGAGAAGTTAGAAAAAGTTCTTGTCAAGTGGCTGCATCAAGCACGGAGCTCTGCAATCAACGTTGACGCCACCATTTTAAAAGAAAAGGCAGACCCTGTGGCATTGCGCCTGGGCATCGGCAACTTTCAGGCATCTAATTGGTTGCTGGACCACTTTAAAAAAACGAAAGAGGATTGTGTACAGCCACTCCTGCAAGGAAAGCACTTCCGTGTACGTTTCGATGGTGAGCGAGTGGATGGAGTCGTTGCTGGAGATGACTGCTGCATACAAGCCCTGCGACGTTTTTGGCGCCGATGAGAGCGTTTTTTTTACCATATGCAGCCCTAGCACACCCTTGCATTTAAGGGTGAAAGCTGTCATGGTGGCAAGCGTAGTAAAGAGCGTGTGACGGCACTATTGTGTGCTAATGAGGACGGTTCTGAGAGGCTGCCCGTTCTCGTTGGAAAATTTGCAAAGCCACGGTGCTTTAAGGACTTGAAGACGCTGCCATAGAGCTACAACTTCAACAAAAAGGCGTGGATGACGTCTTCGCTCTTCAGCAATTTTTCGCAGCAGCTGGATAACAAAATGGGTGCTAAGGTGAGGAAAATATTGCTTTTCGTGAACAATGCACTGTGCCATCCACCCGATACGTCGAGCCTGAGGAACATAAAAGTTTTTTTTTTTTTTGCTGCTCAACTGCACCAGCCGGCTGCAGCCGCTGGATGCCGGCATCATTAAGTGCATCAAGCAAGGGTACCGGAAGCGGTTAGTGCAGCGTCGGCTGGCGGCTATGGAGTGCATAGTTGCCAGCCTGGGCCAAAAGGGTCACTCCTCGTGAGGGGCCATCCTAGGACTTGGGCCTGCCAGATAACTGAGCAGAATCTCAATAAAGTTGTTACCACCACCACCACCACCTATGGAGTGCAGCAAGTCGGAAAAAAAGATCACTGTGCTCGACGCCATGCATTTTGTTGCCAGTTCGTGGAACGCAGTGTCGTGAAGCACAATCGCTAACTAGTTCAAGCACTGTGGCTTTAAGCGAAAGACTGCCTTCTCTGCTGGGGACGCAACAACCTCGATGCTGCTCGAGGCCGATGCAGGCTTCGCCGCCTACGATTTTGAGGGTTTAAACCTCACCATGACCTTCGCCGAGTACATGGAGGCTGACGATAACGTTGCGATCTGCGGCGCGGTGTTGCTGGATGACGCCATCCAGGAGGCTTTGCCTAGTGCCAACACTGCTGCAACATCAGACGAGGACAATGATGATGCCACAGATGCCGTGCCTGTGCCTACCATGTTCGCTGAGGTGCTACGGCACATAGACGGCATCCGGAACTTCATCTGTTCACGCGATGCCGCAGAGAATTTCCTTTTGAAGGTTGGCCAACTCGAGCCAAAGCTCTTGGTTCATGGATCAAACAAGGTCCAAAAGAAACTTACCGTCTTTTTTTAAAGTTCGTGCCGGCTGGCGGGAATCGCAGCAGTGGGCAGTGGAGTGCCATAAAGGTTTGTTTGAATAAAGCATGTTTGGTACCTGTACTGCAGCATTAATTTTTATCGCATTTACTTTTTTGGTAATTTGGGTTTCCAAGCCCTGCAGAGTATGTTAGCAGTTTACATTGAAGTTTCTCGTCAATCCGTCGCACGAAATAAGTACCATATTTATTCGAATCTAGGCCGATAGATTTTTTCAAATAATCATATTCCAAACTCTAGGGTCAGCTTAGATTTGAGGATTTTAACAAACTCGCCAGTTTTTCATTGAAACTGCTAAATATGGTGCATAGCTAGCACCATCTAGAAAAGTCAGTATTGCAACCGCTACAAGCCGTGCCAGTAGCCAACCATACACAAACGAGGTCGCCATTTTGACCTGTGTCGTGTCAGTCATATCGGTGTGCGGCGTGGTGTTATCGCAATGGCACCAAGGAGAAGATGCCACTACAGTGCCGCTTTCAAGCGAAAAGTTGTGATAGCCGCAGAGGCATCGTCGAACCCACAAGCCGGGCGGGACTTCGGCGTCGACGAGAAAAACGTCCATCATTGGAGGGGACAACGACAGCAGCTTTTTGCGTGCGCCACAACGAGGATGGCATTTAGTGGACCAAAGAAAGGCCGTCACCACGAAGTGGAGACAGTTTTGGCCAACTTTGTTTGGACGCAGAGAGCAGCTGCCCTTCCAGTGACAACAGAAGTGCTCCAAGCGAAAGCTAGGGAGCTTTCGAGGGAGCGAGGCCTAACGCCAAAGGATTTCAAAGCCAATCAGGGCTGGCTTCAGAAATTCATGAAGCGCTTCGGCTTCAGCCTCTGACGTCGCACTTCAATCACCCAGAAGCTGCCAAGCGATTTCGAAGAAAAGCTGATAGCTTTTCAGCATTACGTGCTGCGAAAGAGAGAAGCGGCAGGCTGCAACCGTAGGCAAATCGCCAACGCCGACCAGACGGCTGTGTACTTTGATATGCCAGTGGCATACACCGTGAATGAAAAGGATGCCAAGGAGGTGAAGTTGCGCTATGCGGGCTACGAGAAGCAGTGCGCAACAGTGATGCTGTGCTGCACAGCTGATGGACATAAACTTCCTCCTTATATGATATTTAAAAAGGAGACACTGCCTGCTCGAGAAACTTTCCCAAGAAATGTCATTGTGCGGGTAAATGAGAATGGGTAGATGACGGGTGCAATGGTGGAAGAGTGGGTTATGATTGTGTGGCGACGGCGTCCAGGAGCCCTTTTGACAAAGAACTCGCTCCTTGTCATCGACTCTTACTGTGAGCACTTGACCGACAACATGAAGGCTGCACTTGCCCAAGCGAACACAGACCTCGCTGTCATACCGGGAGGCATGACGGGCCAGTTGCAGCCACTTGATTTCTGCATCAACAAACCTTTCAAGGATCATCTGCGGAAATATTACACGGTCTGGTTGACTGACGAAGACGACATGCTAATGGCAACGGGCCGCATCAAACGTGCATCGCTATCGCAGCTGGCGGGCTGGGTAGCTGCAGCGTGGGACGACATCCCAGGTACTTTGATCGTGCGCCCCTTTAAAAAGTGCAGCATATCTAATGCGCTTGACGGTACCGAAGATAGTGCACTGTTTGAAGGTGACAGTGACAAGGAACACAGCGACGAGTCTAGCAGCGACGACGACGTTGAATGAGCTCTGCACGTTCAGATTCAATAAATGCTGTTTGCATTTTGTCAATGCTGTCCTCGCTTTTTTTTTTGTTTGGCCTACATTCGAGGTAATATATATTTTTTTGTTGGCTTCGGACTTTAGGGGGTCGGCTTAGAATTGGGGTCGGCCTAGATTCGAGTAAATATGGTAGTATTTTTATAGGCATAATTTATGTTCAGATTTTACAACGCCCACATTTTACGACGCTTTTTCGCGGCCCCAAGAAAGCCGTATAATTGGGGTTCCACTGTATTTCCTCTAATAATAAACCAAAGTGAAAAATTCTTATGATAAAATGCTTCCTAGATGGCACTTTACAGCTTCCAGTGAATACCGGAAATTTACAATGCAGTCTGATGAGGGGCCCTCCAAACAAGGAACCAAAGATGGTTGCTACTTCTGTGCTCACCTAGATACACGGCCATGGTGACGAAGACAATCAGGCCAAACCAGGCGTTGAAAGAAACAGTGAAGTAGATGACAGCGACCACAATGTCAGCCACAGCTGGGAAGATGTTGAACAGCAAATAGCTGGAAACAAAATCAGCTTCTAAGTGTCTCTCTTCAGCTAGGGCATCCTTTTAGTAATTATTCAACATGTCACACCTCCTCAACTCTAGAAGTAGCGTGAGAATATAATTTTTTGAGACATAATTGAATACAAATAGAACAATGCTAAAAGCAAATCAAATCGAATATGAAACATTCTTTAGGAGTTATCGAATAGTGCAAAAAAATTTTTTTAATAATACAAAACTGTTCACATACTACCCTCAAACCTCACCATAATGAAGTTGAAGGATATAAAATTCATTTATTATATCCATTATTTCATTATATCCATTATTGCCCTGTACTTCAGTATATGCCCAATGGGGTGCAAAACTTCAAACACGTAGAGAAAAAGACAGCTTTAGGGCACGTGGAACAGCTACACAGCTATGTATAGGATGAAATTTTAAGAAAACAAAAACATCTGCCTCAATTCCACCCTGTGAAAGTGGATGTACAGCGAAGTTGTAGACGAAATGTAGTGTCTGCGACCGCATTTGCACCTTTTCCATTTGTGCTTCTGCGCCACAGTGCATGTTCGCAACGTCCATATGCTACATGTAACCCGCATTCATGAAGTGAAACGTTCACAAGCAGCTACTTGTAATTCAACCATTTAGCCATCTGCCTCTGCAGCAAGCTACCACTTATTGCCTTGGGATTCTTTCAGAGTGCCACTGAAATTTCGTTAAATTCAAACTGTGTGTAAACCCACTTCATTATATTGAGGTACTAAATACATGGTGTTCTATGGACCAGAAAATATAAAAAGTTAAATACTTCATTATATAGAGAATTACATTATACAGTAAAACCTCGTTAAACCATACCTGCTTAAGTTTTGTTTTAAAAGTAGTAAAGTCAAATCCCTGACTCAGCCGCCATTGAACATAATGTGTTTTGTATCCGCATAAACCGTACCAGCTTATTGCGTATGCATCGGTTAAAACGTAGCGCTTCCACTTTTCGTCGCACAAACAGGGTGGTGCGTCGTCTCCATCGGGTGGCCCGGTAGAACAACAAGCCTCAGAGATCGGAACAACGGCCTCCAAGCGCCCTGTGCATTTTCAAGTGAAGCCACATCAACATCATCATTTCGACGCCGTGCCAGAGAGCGTTGGGGCGTCATGCAAGCGAGGACTCGCGTCATGCCGAAGCTCGGATAAAACAGACGCCGGGTGCTCAGCATAGAAGAAAAATTAGACATCGACCGTGCTATCGAACGTGACACGAAAAAGTTGGCGCTGGCACGCGACAGGGATCTGCTGTTGACTACAGTGTGTGGCATTTGGAATGCGAAGAAGTTGCTCGGCAGCGCTGCTGCGACCACGATGAGATTTTGGCTATGAGGTTCGACTTTTCACCATCGTTGCCTCTGTTGTTTCCGAAGTGTCGACTAGCGACCGTAATGAGGACGACACGAAAAGTGACAGCACGGGCGATTCAGGCCTGAAAGTGGCAGAAGCTGCGCGTTACGTCAGCCTCATGAATGCAATCGCGCGACGAGAACAGGGACGCGATAACGTAACTATTCCAAACGAAAAGTATTCCGAACGCCGGCCCCCAGCAATGAAAAAGGTGCCCCGGGACTTCTGCAGCACTACTGCGCAGAAGTCGAATACGTAACGCCAACAAGGAATCTGCCATGCGAGTGTTTGCCGAAAAGAGGGGGCTGGCTGAAAAGCTGGCATGCAGCTTCAGCAAGTTTGAGGCCGCTGTCGTCGTGCTAGGCCGCCGTGGCATCAAACGAAAATAACATTTTTGTCGCGCAAAGTGAATAAATACTGCATGTTTTTTTCCCCTTTCATCGCACTCTCTCTGAGTTCCGTTTTCGACAGGTAAGTGGGTGAGCTCATGCTATTTCGTTTAAACAGTACTACCGTTTAGTACATACTTTTCCAGAGCTCCGGCCAACTACGGTTTAACGAGGTTTCACTGTATTGAAGTTTGTTATATCGAGGTGTAACTGTATTAGAAAAATATTCTATATTCGCTTCACTACAAGCACTACTTGATTCGAATTTCATTCAATCTCAAGAGCTACCGTATTTACTCGCATAATGATTGCACTTTTTTGTAAAAAAAAATTGACGCAAATTCAGGGGCGCAATCATTACGTGGGTTAAATTTCCCGAAAAAAAAAAAATCTTTTTTTCATCCTGCCTTTGCTGTGGGATGACAACAGGTCAACAAATAGGCGGCTGCCGCAGTATGTAGTGCGGGACACCAAAACAAAAATGGTGGCCGGCGGAGCAAGCCGAACACGCCGAATGCGATTTTTTTTCTTCTCATGAGTACACCACGTGCATTGAAACGTTTTTTTCCGCATCAGTAATGAATAATATCGTTATTATCGGCAAGTTTGTGGCAATAACGTAGCCATGTCCACTTTTAGGGGACAGAAACATATGGGCGCGCTTAGCTGCCAGTGACATAGGAACACATGGCGGGCATGCTGCGGAAACTGCAGCATTTGTCTTCACTACTATCCTAATACGGCAGGTTTCCGCTAAGGGTGGGCGAATATGTTAGCTGTGTTACAAGCGTTGGCGTATGAACGGGGTACACTTCTAACGTATCAGTGTAAACGTGGCTGCTATCATTGCCGCTCGTGATTTGTTGTGTGCCCACGAGTGCAGACGAGAAGAACCGAAAGGCGCCTTTTTTGTTGTTGTTGTTGACCACAACCATTATATAGCCTACACATAATAAAGGCAAGTTTGGTTGTAGCTTTTTTTTTTCTCATGGAAGTGCGGAAAGTGATGAAAGGAATGAAATAGGGCATCTGCTTAAGAATGTTTGGTGCATGCAGACTGCTTGGTTTAAACATCTTGAAGAGTCCTTCGCGTAGCATTCGACAGATGGTAAGTGCGATCATTATTAGCTCAACTTGGCACACAACATATCTTTTCGGCAAGTTCAGGGTGCTATCATTACATGAGTGCGATCATTATGCGAGTAAATACGGTACTATTCGCATGCCCCTGCTCTAATGCATTCTAAATTACATTCAGCTGAAATGCTGCATGACCTTGGAAGTTTTGTGTCAGTTTAGTCAACATCAGCAGTGAAAGTAGCACGGGAGTACACACCGCAGATGTTAAGTACACCAATACTTGAAACATCAATGCTAAATGTGTCCCTGTAACATGATGACCCATTGGTGCGAAACGTGTGACTTGGGGAATGAGCTGCCACACCCTCACCATCAAGAAACGTCTACTGGCTCATTAGGCTAGTATGCACCATTTTAATCCTACATAGGGAAATGCAACTCACATCAGTCAAGCTTGACTTACAGTTTACCTTCATTTCAACTGTTCACTTCCATTTCCACAAGAGCTTTGATTCCTTAGCATAGGTGTTCCAGCAACCAAAAGTTCTGGTTCAGTGGTGAGTCAATAAATTGCTCTTAACTCTTTCGTTACTGCTAAAAATGTGATCATTTTCGGTGCTTTTATGCTTTAACATTTTATTTCAAGATGTAGTAACCACAACATATAAAGCAATAAATAAAATTATAGCCTAATCACTGGTGTTTTGATAGGATGTAAAGCAGTAATAATCAGTCAGTCAGTTTTTGAAAATTCTGATGTGTAACTAGGAGCACTAGGAGGCTAGTTTCGATGATACTACCTCCAGTTGAAGTTTTATATCTTCTGAGTCCCCAATCTGGCAAAACACTGCCAAATGTGAAAAATAGTTAAAGTTCAGTCATCATATTTGATGGTGCATGGTGCTGTTGGTTGAAGAATTCGAACAAAAATGTTTAACAATGGGTAGAAAAACTGTTGATCAAATTGATCTATTTTTATAGGCATGGTAATGAAAGCGTTGACTAGCCTTAGTGGCTAAAGAAAAATTCGAGGTGACTTCGTGAACATGCGAAGGAACATATGCATGGTGATACAGTAAAACCTCATTAATACATAGTTGGTGAAGAATGTGACTCAAGCATGCATGAAGTAATGTACTTTTAACCGACAATGGCAAATGAGCGATTACAGACTTACCAAAAAAAAATAACCCGTTTATTGTCATGCAAACGCACATGCAGACAGGTTTTATTTGCGAGCTGGCAGCAACATATCTGTGATTTTCACTTGCTGCCGTGGCAGGCTTGCTGCAATGACGGCATCCTCTAACTGAGCAAGGCCAGGAGCCAGTTTCTGCATCAGGCCCCATTTCTCCCCGAGAGCCCTCATGACAGTCAACACAATAGTTGCGTCGGATACGAAAGGGCCATAATCCATGTTGTCACCCATGAGGACGATGTAGAACAGCTAGAAGCTATGGGAACCAGAAACATGTCAGGACTACCATGTTTTGACATTGCTAAGAAATTATGAGGTTTTATGTGTCAAAACCACGATCTGATTATGAGGAACGCCGTAGTGGGGGACTCCGGATTCATTTTGACCACTGGGGTTCTTTAAGAATGTGCACCAAAACTTAGGTACACAAGTGTTTTTGCATTCCACACCCTCCGAAATGTGGCCACCGTGACCAGGATTTGACCCCGCGACTTCGTGCTTAGCAGCGCAATACAAAAGCCACTAAGCAACCACGGCAGGTGACGTTGCTATCGGTGGCGACTGCAGTCCGGGAAGCATCCGTGCGCTGCCATTTTGCTATCTATGTTCTATACGCATGACAGTTTGCCGATTGCATGCTTGTGCACACCGAAAAATGAAGTAAATACGATGCATTAACCATTTGGCATGTGTGAGGCGACTGCGGCCTAGGTGGTCAGTACATTAGGCTCAATGGTGACAGGGCAGGGGATTCATGGCGACTACAATCGACGATGGATAATTTGGACTCCACGAGAAACTGGGGAACGTGAATAAGTCCGAACTATGAAATGTCCAAAAAAACAAATGTCTCCAAAAAAGATAACTTTATTTACATTTAAGGCCCCTGCGCACAGAACAAGCGGTCAATGCGTTGATGCACGCACTTCCACTTACCAAGTCCGCTTGTATTTCTGCCAGTTTTGAGTTTCGCTGTAAGCCGATGCAAGGACTGCAAAGGTTTGAGTCAGATCTGCATGTGGAAGGCTCTGGAGCACACAGCACATCATTATCCGAGTGAGAGTCGCTGTTTGAGGAGGGGGAGAACTTGCTCAATTATTTTATCGTCGTTCAGTTTGGCACACGATGAAACCGTGCTGCCGCCGTCTGCAAAGTCTTCAAATCTAATGGCAGCAGGAATCGGCACACTGCAGCCCAGCAGGTCATCAATGATGCCCGCATTTGAGCTCGTTGTGGTAAGCGGCAGTTCAGCCTCTTCAGTTGCAGAGTCGGGCTCATTCAGACTGCTACTCGAGACTCATTTGGAGTTGGATTGCAAGGGCACCGTGGGTGCCATTTGACTTGGCCTATCTATAACTTCACGAGAAAGACTTGTTGGAACCAGCAGAGCGCTGTCTGGAACGCAAACTAAACAAACAAGCACAGCCTTCCAGAACGCTGTGCACTAGGCAAACTCAACAAATAGAATGGCGATAGCAGGCCATGCACGGGGGTTCTGGAAAAGGACGTGATGATCGCAATGTTGGTACGACCTCACAATTCAGGCAAAGCCTCCAAGATTGGCAGTTGCAGTTAAATCTTAGAGGTGTACAGCGGCGATCAAGGCGAGGCCTCAGCGATTACCATCTAGGATGTAATCTCTGAGGCCATACATAATGTCTCGTCAAGGTTGCCAGAAGAGATAATGGCGGCAGAGTTAGCGTTTGCTTCAGCTGCGGACGGAATCCGGGTAATCAAATATAGAGCTGGTGGCTGTCCGAAATATCGGTAGTCTTTACACGTTAAGTCTATGGGGCAATTGGCTATGCCGCAAAGCTGTCCGAATTACCGAGCATGCCTGGATTATCGGTGTCCGGTTCATTGGTCGGCGACTGTACACTTCAATCGGAAACGAAGACACAGCGATCACCAAGGTGCGTCCGCGTCCACTGCCTCACTGCACAGGCAGCCAGCAGCTGAGCGTAAACAAACTCGACAGTACTCTGCAATGCCGGCATGTCTGAGGACAAACGAATACAACGCATGCTAAGAAACCTTCTCCATAGCGCCTAGGCAGAGTCATATATTCAAGGAGCAAAAGCCCCCAGATTTTCTTCCTCGCACCCATTATGACCATAATTTATAGTGATAGAAGCCACCTCGCTGTTTACAATTTAGTAGGAATCATAATTTTAAATTGGCAAAGAAAGCCTCAAAATCCAGTGACGAGGCCTGGCGGTGGCACCTTGGTACTTCGAACGTAGTCTATGAGATTACTGTACGTAAGTCGGCTGTTATCATGTACGTACAACATAATTATTGCTTGAAATTGCAGTTGCTATATTATTAGACACTTGTGCTTTATTCTATTCTTTGGAAATTGAAAGCGCATGCATGGCTACGGCAAAACGCTCAACTATGTATCACATGTAAAAGTGTTGTTTCGGTTTCGACTAGATTGGTTTCGTTTTGAATGGTTAAATACCAAAGCAGTTGGAGAGGAAACAATGGAAACACATAGCTATTATCGCAGAAATACTTTAACACTTTGTAAAACATGAATTGCAGGAACATCGACTTGATAAACAAAATGATACTTTCTTACAGTTACAGCCGCACTTGTCGCCTGCCTCCCGCTAATGCCGGCGTATAATCGTTCTCGTGCTCACCTATCGCTGTTTTCAGCATGCTCCCAGTGAACGACTACATCCTTACTCCAGATCGCAAAATTCTGATCAAACATGTTATACGGCGTTTTCCGCATTACCACTTCATGATTAAGCACTCTGACCGGTAGGCTTTCCATTGCATTAAAAAAAGTAGGTACCATGAATCGGTTCTCAGTCCCTTTAACATAAAAGCTATTTGTCTGTTGTTTTCTTGATACCCTTGATAATTTGACATTCGGTTAATCTGGAAATATTTTTCAGTTCCCTGAAATTCGAATTAACGAGGTTTTACTTACATCGCACAAAGGGGTACATGGTACCACAAGGAAAAGCTAGAATAGCTGTACAGGTCCACAAAATGGTTCAGTGACATAAGAAAATTAGGAAACAGAATGGCGTTTCCCTTCATATGACCATTGTCTTTTCGCATCAAGACCTCTATGACACATGACCAACTAAGCCAGCAGTGAATTCTTGTCAGTTCTAGCACTATTGGTCATACCTGAGGAGGGACGTGACACTGCTGGTTCCTCGGTCAAGAATTTTGAGCACCTCGCCAGTTTTGCGACCCAGGTGCCAGTTCATTGACAGACTGCAGGAAAGCATACATAATGAAAGAATGAAAGCTGTAAAATAATAACATTAGTAGGTATAAGTGGGCAGAAGATTATGGAACACACAAACACCTGGGAGAACATGAAACGAAAATTTTGTGCATCGCTCTTTTCCTTTTTGTTTTTTTTAAGGCAGCTGCTGACTAGGTAATTATGGTACAAAGCCTCAATTCCTTGAGAGCACCACAAATAATTATTTGCAGCAACCTTTATGCAACCTGTTAACAACGTGCACCAAGTGCAGTATGGCTTGCAAAATGAAAAAGGAGACTATTCAAGTCACCAAAAGTGAAGGAAGAAGTTGCATGGCCTCACAAACGATTCAATAACATGCCAGCCAGCCCAATGTGATGGTTGAAGGCCATGTAATGAATGTGTCACCAAAAGTTGCCAAATTGGCCCCTACTAATCGTGCATTTCCCTTGGAAACACAGATGAAGCCACTCTCCACTCTTGTCCAGTTGAGTGCTCAATGAACTTGGCTTTCAGCAGCATGGTCGAAAAGGGTGTATACGCATCAGTGGCATCTGGTACCATGAGAACACCACATGAGATTTCAGGCCTGTGAACGTGTAATTACTCAGTTCGAAAGCCACGCTGCACTTCGTGTATTTTGAACTGGTTCCATAATAGGTGCTATAATGAATTATGTGTTGCACTCCTAAAGAATGCAGGCGCCTTAATTAAATGTACCGTATTTACACGATTGTAAGTCGACCCCTTTTTTTAAATTTGAAAGTCTGAAGTTGGGGGGGTCGACTTACGATCGAAACCAAAACATGACCCCGCCAAAAAAAAAGCGATACCAACGGGAGCTACTATGCAGTTACAATTTTATGTTTGCTATATGGCCCTACCCGTATCTTTTCGCTATCCCGCGTGTTTTTTCGCTTTTCGGAAGGGTTTTTCAACATTTTTGAGAATTTTACAGCGCATACAACGTTCATGGGGGGGGGGGTGTCGATAGCTGATGGAAGCGCCGCTGTTCCCATTTGCGGCGGCACCCTCAGAGCGGCGCCGCTTGCGGGGAGTATCGGTAGTTCATGGAAGAGCAGACACCGCTCGCGGGTTTCTCTTTCTCTGTTTAAAGGCATTCGTATTGCCTAGACGCGTTCCACTTGACTGCCGGCTACGTGCTACTTCTCTGCTTCCCCAGTCGTCATGAGTGCTCCAGGCCTACTAATCGTTCGGGACTCGTTCACAGCAGCGTTCAAGAGGGCTGCCATCCTTTACGCCGAAGAAACAAATCACTGCGCAGCGGGCCGCAATTTCGATGTTTCTAAACGGGTGGTGCGAGAGTGGCGACTGCAGCGAAGCGAAATTTTCACTTGTGACGGCAAGTGAGAAATTTCCCACGTGCCGAAGTCTGGACGCTTTCCGGAGCTGTAGGCTAAGCTTGCGGCGTATGTCGCTGAAATGCGTGATCGGTCCCTGCCAGCGAAGTGCGACGTAGTCATGAAACAAGCCCGGACCTTCGCCTTAATTTTAAGGTTCTGCTCCGCCGCGAGTACAAGTGGCTGGCGGCAGAAGACTGCGAAATTACGCCAACCGGACCTGTCAAAAGAACCTCCCTGACGGCTGCGTGTGGTTGGGTGCATTTGGCGTGGGCTGCTGTTCTGCAAGATGTTTGCCAAATTTGAAATTTCGCTGGACCACGACGCGCTGTGGGACCGCAGCAACGATGACGATGGCAGCACTAGTGAAAACGAGTAGTCCAGTGACCATGTCAGCTACTAATAAATTTTCGTTATCGAATGCGCCCTCTGGTATGCTCTATTATATTTTTTTTTTTTCGGTCACGCGATATGGGGGGGTCGACTTACATTCGAGCCGACTTACAATCGTGTAAATACGGTAATTACTGAGTCCACAGCTATCTAATGATAAAATAAAAACCAGACAAAGACTTTCAGTCAGTACCCCTTTAACTACTCCCCAGCGCATTTCCTGAAATTACAGTGGAGCCTCGATTATACGACTTTCTCGGGACCTCGAAAAAGCGTCGTAAAATGCGGGTGTCATAAAATCCGAACATAAATTATGCCTATACAAATACTACTTATATTGCGCGACGAATTTACGAGGAACTTCTATGTCAACTACTAACATACTCTGCAGGTCTTGGAAACCCAGATTACCAAAAAAAGCAAATGCGATAAGAATTAATGCTGCAGTACAGGTACCACTCATGCTTTATTCAAATGAACCTTTACGGCACTCCACTGCCCACTGCCGTGATTCCCGCCAGCCAGCGCGAACTTTAAAAAAAGTCGGTAAGAGCGAAGACGTCATCCACGCCTTTTTGTTCAAGTTGTAGCTGCACGGCAGCATCTTCAAGTTCTTAAAGCACCATGCCTTTGCAAACTTTTCAACAACGAGCACGGGCAGCCTCTTGGAACCGTCCTCGTTAGCACAGAATAGTGCCGTCACATGCTTTTTACTACGCTTGCCCCCATGACAGCTGTCACCCTTAAACGCAAAGGTTTGCTCGGGCTGCATATGGTAAAAAAACCGCTCTCATCGGCGCTGAAAGCGTCGCAGGGCTTGTATGCAGCAATCATCTCCGGCAGCGACTCCATCCACTCGTTCACCGTCGACACGTCCATGGAAGTGCTTTCTCCGCAGGAGCGGCTGTACACAATCCTGTTTCGTTTTTTAAAGCGATCCAGCAACCCATTAGATGCCTGAAAGTCGTCGATGTCCAGACGCAATGCCACAAGGTCTGCCTTTTCTTTTAAAATGGTGGCGCCAACGTTGATCGCAGAGCTCCGTGCTTGATGGAGCCACTCGACAAGAACTTTTTCTAACTTCTCATGTTGTCCTTTTTTTGCCCTCTTTTTTTGTCCTCTTGAGCCCTAACTTGTTGGCGTTCTGCAATATCCCCGCTTTGTTTGCCCGGATCGTCTTAAGCGAAGATTCAGGTATGTTAAGGTCCCGGGCAATGCTGGCCTTCGTGGCTCCATGCCGCTTTTCCGCTTCCTCGATAATATTCAGCTTATCGCCGAGCGACAGAACTGTCCGCTTTCGGGACATCGTGTGTCACGTTGCTCCACACAACTCAATACCTCCGCTGAACGCTGGTCGCTAGGATTGCGATGAAGAACACGTGCGATAAACCTAGGCCTCTCTGCGCTACCTTGTCGGCAATCTGCTGCTGGGAAACTGGAAGGAGAGAAGCGCTTCCCCAACATGACAAGAGGCGACGCCCCCGAGAAGAGAGGGAGAATGTGATTGTGGAGAATAAAAGGCACCATATTTCGTCCGCCGTTCCGTCCTGCGCTTCGCAAGGGTCGTCGTATAATGCGGGTCAGGCGTAAAATTGCGTTGGATAGCCAGGGTTTTTAGTGCATTGCTTCTATGGGGACTTCGCCAGGACTGCGCTAATGTTTTTGTGAAACCCAGGTCATCGCAAAACCGGGGGATGTATAACCAAGGTTCCACTGTATTTGAAAGCAACTTGAAGAAAACAGCCATATGTCTGAAAAACATTAAATATTAGTAAGAACTTCTAGTCTCTGTAAACTTCAAACATTCTAGCAGCGTATGGCTGCTGGTGTGTACTAGAGTGCTAGTTTTGCTACAGCCTAATAAACAAATGGAAGTGTAGCATTGGTTTGATGAGATGATGTGCATGATGCAATTTGTAATGTAGAAGAAACATCCCAATTGCATGACACGACAATATACCACAGGAATATTACATGAAATTAGCCATTAAAGGCACTTGACAAAGGCAGGGAACATAGCAAATAAGTGTATTAGACAGGTAAATATGTCTTGGACTTGAGTCCTGACCAGAAATTGAAGATAAGAGCGTCCTCACACAATCCAATGAGGTTTGATTGTGCAGTTATTTTACAATGTGGCACTCAGCAAAGAGCAAATTTTGCATTTCAAGAGGAGAACATCTATATGTGCAACACTGCATCTGGTGCTTAGATAAATTTTCAACTATAACAAAACATATCATCACAAGGAGTGACGGGCACAGGAAGACTAGCAGGCAACAAAAATTTAAAAGATTTATACGAGGGCAAATCAGAACGTCGTGCGAAGTCCTTGCCCCTATCTTTTTCTTTTTTTTTCTGTAGCCAAATTACGGCTGTAAATGCGAAGTCAACATATGCATTCCCCGTGGTGGACCTTTATTGGAGCGGCCCGGCTTTTCTGCCAGTAGCTCCGTAACACAGCACTGCTGTCAGTTGAAGATGGCGGTTGTGCTTCACACGTGCACGGCGTACAAGCAACAAAGTGTGATTCATTTTATATGGAGCAAGGGACAAACGCCCATCGAAATTCACAGGCAGCCCATGTATGGGGGAAAGGTGTTTTCGCCTCGAGAAGTGTGAGGTGGTGGTGTTGTGAGTTTGCAAAAGGCCGTGAAGACTTGCCTTACAATGACGGTGGTTCCACAGTCAGCCGGACAAATTTTACCACAGGGGCATCTCAAATTTAGTGCTGCAATGGAACAAATGTCTGAACCGGTGTGGGGACTATGTGGAAAAATAGCGTAAGGTTCATAGAATTGTACATATCTTTTTAATTGTCTGTGTGTACCTTATTTTGGCTAATAAAAAATATGGGCAATGACTTTCTGATTCGCCTTCGTAATAAAGTGCCTGCAATTAAATGTACAACTTGGTAGCAACAATGGTGATGCTGACAGCATGAACAGTAGCTCTCAAATGTTGAGCTGGACGACACTTGCTGAATTTGCCCACTTTTTATACATTGCTTACAGATTCCTGACTGCTTATGGCTTCAACGTAAAAAATAATTCAGTACTACGAACTTCAGGATACCAACTTACCAAAATAACAACCATTATTTAATTTTCCTGGCATGCTAACAACACCTCAGTACTACAAATTTTTATTTGAGAATCCAGGGGTTATTAGATGCGAGGACACATACAAGCAGTTACAGTGATCATCAGCATGCAATTAGGGTGCCCAGTGCACACGCCTGATGACAGTGTTGCACACGCCTAATCGTGCATAATTGACACCTTGAATATCACTGTTGATATGCTGTGGGATGCACCGTGAAGTCTTCAGACAAGGAACTTCGGGGGATTGGTCCAAATTGTTCATGATTCTGAAAGATCATTAGAGTGAAATCCCCGAAACTAACCATCCCTCCCTTCAACCCATCAGTTCATCAGTTGTCACCATATGAGCCATCCCAGAAAGCGTCGCTGTCAGATCACAGCTTGTGCTGTTGCTATTTTCCATATATTCCGCGCCACACACCACCGAAGCATCGGATAATAAGAGTGGCATGTGCAGAAGAGATGCTGACGCCGAAAAAACCCCGGATGAGTAGGAAGCTTTATGCCGCCTCCAAAGCGCAATGTTTCCTTTTCCTTGTTTGTTTGTTTTTCAAATTCCTTGCCATGGCCACCACAGCTGTCTCGCTCGAGGCGGACACCTGAACTATTCCAAAGCACAAGCACGTGTAAAAAACATTATCTGGAAAGAGTAACTGTGCGATATCCCTGCAAGCACAGAGGTTACATTTCTCCAC
Organism: Dermacentor andersoni; assembly: GCF_023375885.2. Taxonomy (NCBI): domain Eukaryota; kingdom Metazoa; phylum Arthropoda; class Arachnida; order Ixodida; family Ixodidae; genus Dermacentor; species Dermacentor andersoni. The sequence continues at coordinate 142,350,778 of NC_092815.1, read as the reverse complement.
GTGCATAGCTGGTACGGCCGCAGAAAGAAGCGCACAGGAAAGAGGAGGCGTGTGCAGAAATAAAAGCAAAAAGACAGAAGAAATGTGCCTCCGTTGCTAGGTGACACACGTCTGGGCAGAACATGCACTCGCAAAACCTTATGCATTGTCGCCTCCGCAATAGAAATGAAAAATCGTCTCCTGCCCTTCCGCATTTTTCTTCTCTGGTGCCATCTCAGGTTTTCCAAACGCATTTCCAGGGGCATCCACTTTCTGCGCCTTGTTGTCTGCTAGCCTACTGTTCTGGCCACCATGAAGGATACATGGAACTCTAAGAATCCCCAGATTTCTGACTACTATTCATTTGTAGTACTGAAGCATTGTTAGCACGACACGGAAACTAAATAACTTTTATTCTGAAATGTTCGGTATTCTGAAGTTCATAGTACTGAAATAATTTTATGCTAAATCTATAAACAGTCAGCAGGGCATATTTGAAAAGTTTGTTAATGAAGTCTTCGTAGTAGCAAGCAGTGTAATAAGTGGCTGGCGGCAGTCCCCAGACAATGACCCTGACAGTTCACATGCTGTATTCATCTTTGACGAGAAATGAGCATATTGATCAAATAAAGTGTGTTCTGTAGTTACACTGCATTGAAGAATTGTTTTCTTTAGTTTCATCCACCTCAATTTCAGAGGTCACCCTATATTCTGGTCTTTATTATATTGAAGAACAGAGAGCAGCTGTAGGCGCATGTCACGTAGGTGCATGTCACGGATGTCACTGTAGCCACATTGGATGTTGCACAGATGCTTTGAGAGCCAGAAGAACCCAGAATGGAGACAGCTGCCATATTCTGGGCTTTCACAGAAGGGGTAATGCAAAACCATGAAACAGTTCATGTTTCCACAAAAGAACTTCAAAGCCTTGTGCCTTGGACTGGGAGGCACATTACTGCTGTATCTTTTACAAGTGAGAATGTGGCGTCGTACTCACTGATGTAGATGGGAGTAGAGTTCAACTTCAATCTCCTTCACCGTGTACTGCTGCACCGAGATCCACAGATAGGAGCGCACATTGGACAGGATGCTACTGTTACCTGAATGGGCGAGAGGCACACAATCGTAACTCACGGTGAAATCCCACTTGGATCTTTTAACAGCGCACAGTGGAAACCAGCGCGATTCTCCTATTCACCTGGTTTTCCATGCGGCATGACATGGGTATGAAATTATATGGAAGCATGGAGGCCTATTTCATACGTATACTGCAGCAACGACTTATGAGAGGCAGTGTCCACAAGTCACTGCTCACAGTCAAGTTGGTCAGTTATTAACTTTGCATCCATAAATAAGTGCATTCTCAAGGCCTGTGAATAAAGTGTGCAACCAATGTAACTGCATACTATTAGCACAGGTGTCGTAATAAGTAACATTCTTAAATTTTAAGCTACATTCTTGGGTTTTATGTGCAAAATCCATGATTTGATTATGAGGCATGCGATAGTGAAGGACTACAGATTAATTTTGACCACCTGAGGTTTTTTAACATGCCACCTATGCATGGTGCACAAGCATTTTTGCACACCACTCCCACCGGAATTGGGCCACCACGACCAGGAATGAACCTGCAACTTCATGCTCAGCAGTGCAACGCTGTAGCCACTGAGCTGCCATGCCGGGCAAGTAAAATTTATTTCTATCAGTGAAATTAAAAGAACTCATTTCTCCAATAAAAACTTAGCCCACAGATATCAACAATGACTGAGAAAGAACTTATCATAAGAAAAGCAGAGAAGTCCGCCTGGGCTAATATTCTCCAACCTGCTAATCAATATTTTCGAATATTCGATCGAGTACTATGCTAGTATTTGATACTATTCGGTTCAGCTTGGAATTTCAGTATTAGAAGATTTCATAGTATTCAAAATGAGTGAATATACATATTTTTCTGTGTATAAGCAGCACCCCAAATTACAACACCTCAAAGATAAAAAAGAAATCCATGCGTATAAGCAGCAGAAATAACTGAATACAATGCCCAAATCTTTGCAAAAACAGCTTCCATTCGTGGATGCCCGAATCGCCCATGTCGTACCTTCGGCCAGCGGCTCTGTTCCCTATCTCCGCTTGTTTCGTGCCATGAAAAGACTTCGTTTATGAGCAAATTGTATCTGAAGGGTCCGAATACCTTTATCGCAACAAAACGCAAACATGCGGCCATGGAGAGACCAAGCCAAGACTGAGCAGTGGATTCACCGCTGCAGCTGCTTTTGGTAAGGTGGCATGGATTGTTTGGGCATCGCGCAACATCACATGGATGTGTAATTCTTGGCCACTTGCAGTTTGTGTGAGTTTCGCAAGCCACGAAAATTAGTGCAGCACTATGCAATAACGAAACTGCTGAAACTTGAAAGCATGGGAGGTGCAGAGTCAAGGGAAAACGAAACCTTTCGACCACCCACGTCGTTGTCAAGGATAATGTCAATCAGTTCTTTTTTCTAAAAATGAAACAGAAGTGGCCAAGTAGCATTTTCTTTCTTCTTATAATGCAATACAATTATGTTTTTATAACAAGTGGTTGAGTACTAGCGACAGAATTTAAATGACGAGTGCCTTTGTCATCGGGCAAGTACTTGAATGTCCCGGCGGGGTCTCTAATTGTGTCCTGCATTTACCTAAATTTCTCGATTACTAAGGCTCTGTTGATATTGATGCCTTAGAGGTTCTCGAGCACTAATCTACCACTTTAGCTGGACTTAATATTTTCTTTTAGTGTCCCTTTAAGGGGGGACACATGTCCCACGATGTCTGACAATGCTATTTCATAGTGCACATAAACATTGCATGCATTAAACTTGTAATGTAATGTACATTAACAGCATATGTAAGCCGAAGAAACCAATCGGCATACAGAGCGTGTGCGGTAAGCACAATGCTATTTTTTATTTACATAAGGCATTTACATTTACTTGCAAACACTATTCTAGACCTGCCTAGTACATGGCTCGTATTTACAGAAGTTGTAGCTGTAATAGACGATGTAGTTATTACGTAAACAGTGTCTCAGATCAAAAACAACTGCATTGCAAGATGTGCAGTAAGGTTTTATGACTGCAGTACTTTACAACTCACTCCTGCAGTATTGCCTGCTAAGCATGAAATGGAACATCCATGGCAACTACGTAAACGTAAAATCAAAGCAGGACCTGGCTTCCTGATGACATCGCACTTGAGCCAGATAATTACTTCCACAATCATGAATGGCTCTCAGCTACAGTATCCTCTTTAATTCCACCAAGAAGAGGGCAGCGTCACCACCCAAGTTATGCGATTTCCTGATAAACATTTCTTTATCGGAGTGCTTCGGAAGAAGCTGAAAGTGCTAGATAAAAAAAATCTCAGCTTGTTGAGCGCCGAGGAACATTACTACAGTGCACCGATTCTTCCAGTTAGAGATGAGGAGGAGACTCAAGCAGAGCTGTGCCTGCAAATATAAAATAATGAATTTAGTGTCAAAAACACGATCGCAGAGAGGGGCAGGATATAAATGAAGGACAAGCACTTACTTTCAACTGTTTATTTTTGCAGACAGTGAGCACTCATCCTGTGTTTATGTCCTCCCCTCTCTGTGATTGTGTTTTTTTGGTGCTAAATTCATTATTGTTCGACATGCACTAACTAGCCCAACATCAAACACTACAGTAAATTAGGTGTGTACGAATATCAAACCGAATAAAAAAAAGAGAAAGCCAAATATTGAATCGAATATCAGAAAACATTTTTGCAAAGTTTAATTCTTACAAATTTTGGGCAAGAAGATGTGGTACTGCACATGCCTGGGACTCTCCTAGCATTGCAAAAATGTAGCAAGCTAGTTAGGTATATCGAACTCAAGATTTACAGTATGATCTACTCTTATTAAAGGGAACACCAAATTAGTAGTATGCCAGCAATGCTTACAGCTCAGTTCCAGAAAATACTTTCTTTATCAATATAATTTCTGTTGAACAGAACCAAGTGCCCGTTTTCCCTCTGAAACTAATAAATTAGTGACATTCTGTTGTGCTGAATACCAATAAGGTTCTCAGTTGAATAGTGGACCTGTGTGTTGTGGCAATTTTTTATTTATTGCATAGAAAGTTTTGCCTTCCAGTTTTCCTCTAAAATGCAGAGGGGCTATCCCAACTTTACAGTAGGTCAGATATTGTAAGGCCAATCTGCACGACAGACGAAAGGACTGTGCCTCACTAACTAGATCAACCCGCCACATGTAGCCGGTGTAGACGGTAGAGAGCAGGCACCGTTTCATTGTCAGTTTCTGTACGATTTGCCACCTGTCAAAGATTCTAAAACTGGAGGGTCACAGCAAGTTCGCGTGACATCGCTGATAATCTAAGAATGAAAGGTGATCAAAATGAATCAGTCAAGAAAAAATTTGGAAAGCTTCAATAATATTGAAAAAAAGAGCTGGCACAGATAGGCTTAAGATGAACATGTTGCAGCACTAGTTGGTACATGACAGCAAATCAGATTCTTGCACAAAACAGCTGATCAGAAAAGGCATACGCACATAGACAGGACAGGTACTGTGCTGTCCTATGTCAACCTGTCCTGTCCTGTAAGCAACTGGCCTTGTTGCAAAGGGCCTTAACAGTGACAAAACACCAAGCTCTGCTGTGCCAGATTACCTCCCGAGGCAAAGTTCATGAATGTGCACTCACCCTGCCCTTGTAGACACCACAAGAACACGTAGAGCAGGATGTCCTGCCATGGGAAGATGATTGTGCCTTGTGCTGCCAGGCTGTTCACTGCACGAAGTAATTAAATAGACACCAGCTGCTAATCAAAAGCCTCATGAATTAGATAGCTAAGACATTAATAGGAAACACAGGCTGCACCAGGCATGCAAGAACATAGGGCAATGGACACAATAATGCAGACAGGTGCCAATGAATTGAATAAATTTACATTCTTCAAAGGGTAATATTTTGTCCAGTAAATAATGGTATGAACCGGCAATTATGTTAACGATAGCATGGTTGGCAGCCATCTAATTAAAGGACTCAACTTGCCATCCACCCAATTTATACTGTGTCATTGAGCATTTTAGGTCTGTCTGTACCAGTTGCGATAATTCTGTAATAGAATTTGACAAGGCAGGCCTGTCTTTCTTGGAATACCTACAAGAATTGTAGTGTGACAATGACTAATGCATTGGACATGTCTGCAGTAAGAACAGAAATGCAACAATGACAGCATTGCGAAGAAAGTGCATGTGCAAAAAAAAATAGCAAGTGCAATTGCAAAATAAAATAAAACATGTAGTAACATGAGTTTAGTTCAATGCAAGAACCTGTGAGCCAGTTGGTAACCATAGTCAACATAGGTAACACAGACAAGCACCTATAGGGTGATACATATGTCATACATAAAGAGCTCATATATAAGAGGACTACTTGCTTTAATGTATGAGTCAGCAGTCAATGCAATGCATGTCTTATGCACACTTCTCCCTCTGTCCCCCTCACTTGAACACAGCTAGCCTCTTAACTCAGCAGAACTGGGTTCAATTGTAGAAGAAATGTTTGATCCTTTAATGTGCCCCTCACCAGGCCCCATCGGAAGTTTTGCTTGCACACTGGGAGTTGTGAAGCACTATCTAGGGAGCATTTCACTGCAGGAATTTCTTGAATTTGTTAATTACAAGAGATAAGGGAAATTGAAATTCCACATTACCATACACCCAGGAGGCAAACTTCAATGTCAACACTCATATTTTTCTTTTTTTTTTGCCTCTACTAGCGCCCGCAAGCAACAGTCCTTCCTTGCCTTCTCCTATGCTGGAGCTGAGGAACCGTGCCACATTTATGTCCATGAGCGCCACCTTTATTATTTTTTTCTTCTCTTCCGTTTTTTTTTTTTTTGCTGCACAGCGAAGCGCACTTCTAGAGGCAGTTAGTTCTGCATGTTCTACATTGGATGATTTACCGAAGTCATGTAGTACCATAATCGGTGATGTTGCAAGCAATGTGTCAAACGTAGAGGTATTTGTACACGTGACTGAATCTCTGGCTAGGAGATGGCCTCCTTAAGAGGAAGGGTACATGGGCTTTTGTTTAAAGTTCAGCTGCTTTTGTGCTGTGCTGCCATTTAGGAAATTGCAGGCACGGTCGTCAGCACGTGATCTGAGCACCATGCTCATCTGTTTGCAATGGCAAAACCTGGTGAGAGTTAATATAAAGTTACAATATGAGTCTTGTGTTAAAATGATATGACTTGCTGCTCCATTACAGCACACTGTGGAATATAATATACTGCTCAGAACACCCTTCATAAAAAGAGTGTGAATATCAAACAATGTTTATCCATTTTGTAAATAATACTACCCTGCTTATTTAGGTCACAAATTATAATCTACACCACCGCAACCACCATCACCTTATTTCATGTCTGTTGCAGAATGAAGGCAACTCTTGACTTACAAAGACAATAATGTGTGCACAGGTACTTTTTTGGTAACTCTTATTCTGCACATAATACAGTGAAATCTCGGTGATACGATTCGGCTAAATACGTTTTTCGGCATAATACGTTTTTTTTTCGTTCCCGGCCGATGCCCTATAGAGGTAAATGCATTTTTGTACGGCTAATACGATCGTATTTCCACGTCGTTTTGGATAATACGTTCCCGGAAACGTCTTCTGTATGATGATAACATCAGAGCCAGTCCTTTGAAGCGGGTGGGCAGAGCTACTGAAATTAACATCGAGCGAAACGACAGGCACGGCGGACTAAAGACGCGGCGACGCGCGCTTTGTATGCTCGAGGCTTGGCCTGGCTCGGCTCGGCTAGAGTCCGGCCGTGCTTCTGCACAGCGCCTGCAGCAGTGTGGCGGCCTCTGGGAGCAATTTTCGCAAGCTCGCACACCAAACTCACCGAAGGTTTTTAGCGCCATCTATCCTAAGACATAGTACTCACGGTAAAATCACGTGACCAAGAAGCAGTGATTGGCGCATTGACGATGCTGTAGGCTTTGTTGGCTTTGTGCTTGCCATTTCTCGTTGCCATTTTGGTGTTTCGAGCGTTCAGCTTGCACTTCGCCCTTATCGTTTCTTCTGTTTTGGTGCCGCGTTTCACCCGTGCGCTTCACCATGTCTAGAAAGCGTAAAGCGTTATCGCTGAAAGAAAAACTCGACGTCCTAGCAAAAGTAGACGAAAATCCGCAGAAGAAACGTGTCGACCTGGCACGCGAACTTTGTTTGCCTGTCTCCACGCTGAACACGATCGTCGGCAAGCGAGAAGAAATTCAGAAGAACATTCAAGTCTTCGGCGCCAGCGTGAAGCAAACAAGGGGCGCCCAGCATGGCAAGATGGAAGAGGTTCTTCTGGCATGGTTCAGGGAAGTAAGGGCGGCGGGCGTGAACGTGGACGGGACAGTTGTTCGCGAGAGAGCTGATGAGATAGCACTCTCGTTGGGCATCGAAGATTTTAAAGCTTCGGGCGGGTGGCTCCATCATTTTAAAACACAGCATGGCCTGTCGTATAAAACCGTTTCCGGCGAAGGGAAGTCTGCCGACCAAGATCAGGTCTCCAACTGGCTTTCGACTCTGCCGGCGGTGATTGCTCAGCACCAGCCAAGGGACGTGTTCAACGCAGATGAAGCTGGGTTGTTCATCAATCTTCAGCCCGAGAAAAGTCTCAGCATAAAAGGTGAGACGTGTCAAGGCGGAAAAAAAAGCAAAGAAAGAGTCACCGTATTGTTGTGCTGCAACGCTGATGGAACCGAGAAGCTCAAGCCTACTGTCATTGGCAAATACTGGAAGCCACGCTGCTTTTCGCGTAACCCACGCCTTCCTGTCATTTATAAAGCGAATAAGAAGGCATGGATGACCGGAGCCCTTTTCACAGAGTTCCTCACATTTCTGGATGCCCGGATGCGTGCCGCGAACCGTAGAATTCTTCTGGTTCTCGACAATTGTGCCGCGCACCCTGTCGATACTTCGTGGCTGCAAAACGTAAAAGTAATTTTCCTGCCGCCCAACTGCACCAGCCACTTGCAGCCCCTAGATGCAGGAATCATTAGAAACATGAAATTTCACTTTAGGAGCTTGTTGATCAGACGCTTTTTGGCCAAGATTGACCGGAAAGATGCCAGCTTGAAGGTGGATCTTCTTGATGCCATCCATTTTCTGGCGATGTCATGGGATCGCGTCAAACCTGACACTTAGCAAAGTCATGTAACATGGAATTTCTACAGACAGCTAATAACAACCCATGATGCGCTGTACAACTACAAGATTCATGTGTACAAGCATGAGGCATGAGGCTACAACAGTGCATGCCCAGACATGGCCGGCAGCAGTAATGCTAAACTAACTTCTGTTAACCTAGACAAATCAATAATTTGTTCGCTTACCTATAGCACTTCTTCCATAAAAAGACACTGGACCACCCGGAAAACACTTTTAGCTACACAAGGTGGTGGTATTACCTCTGTTATCTATTATTTATTCTGTATGACATGGGCGAACAAGGATGCTGATTGCTACATTGAACTGTGCAGACCAAAAATGTGGCCTAGTCGAGAAATTTGAATCAAATAAAAAAGCTAGATGTACAAAGTCTCCTTTTAAAGCTCTTTGATTAGTAATGCAGATTGTTGTACAACTAGGTATCACTGCACAAGAAACAAACAAAGAAACGAGGCACACACCAACTAATCGGTTGAGCATGGGGATGAAGACGTTGACGACGCGGCCCGACACAAGCAGCGCAACACACAACACCACCACGAACTGCAGGCGACAGTTCCGTTTGGGCCACAGGAAAGGCAGCAGCAAACGCACTTTGTTCTTGAAGCCCCGGAATGGACTGCCACTGCCATTTTCTTCGTCCAGAAGTGGCTGCAGCAAGGAAGAAGCAGAAATCTTCACTATATGATGACTCTAATCCATGTTGTCTTAGTTAGTGGATGTGATGCTCAAAGATGCAGAGGTTGGCAGTTAGTTCCCTGCTGCTGTCACCACCAGTATCATCGTCAGCCTATTAAAGGGACACCAAAGGCAAATACTAGGTCAAGCTAAAGTAATAAATTAGTGCTCGAGAATCTCTAAGGCGTTAATATTATCGCAAACGGAACCCAAATAATCGAGAAATTGAGGTAAATGCAGGAGATGGTTAGAGACGCCCCCGCGACATTCAAGTACTTGCCCAATGACGAAAGCCCTCTTCAGTTAAATTCTGTCACTAGTACTCTACCACTTGTTGCAAAAAACATCCTTCTATTATATTATAAGACGAAATAAAATGCTACTTGTCCAGTTCTATTTTAATTTTGGAAAAAAGGATTCATTGAAATTACCCTTGGCAATGACATGGGTGCTAGAAAGGTTTTGTTTTCGCTCGACTCCGTGCCACCCACGCTTTCGCTTTTCTTCAGTTTTGTTATAGCGTACTGCTGCATTGATCTTGCTGGTTCGCAAAACTCGCACAAACTGCAAGTAGCAGAGAATTCAACTTCAATGTGATGTCGGGGGATGCCTGAGCGGTCTACAACACTTGACCAAAAAGCAGCTGCAGCAGCGAATCCACCGCTGTCTTGGCTCGGTGCTGCAGCAAAGTGGGGTGCTGGCATATGCAACGTCACTATTCCTTCGGTTGGGTGGCAGGAGATTTGAATTTCAAAAACGGTGTTCGGACCCTTCAGATGCAGGTTTCTCGTAAACTAAGTTTTTTCTTGGTGCAAAACAAGTGTTGAAAGGTTTCTGGAATGGTATTTAGACAGTCCACATCAACTTAGTATTTGCCTTTAGTGTCCCTTTATATTGACTGCATGATGAAGGTCCCTCACAGTGAGCTCCCTTTATTATTTGCAAAAATGTACTGCAGAGTGAGCTCGTCTGACATAGTGCTAGTAATGTGAAGCACTCCTTGCCTGCCTCTACCAGGGACTTTACAGTCGGCAGGAAGGTAAGTTCCCGTGTCACCTCATTTCAAGCCTCTTCAACAAAGAACATGTACATCCGATGGTAGTCTTCGAACTAGATTTGCACAAAAGCCCAACAGTTTACCCATTAAGTCACAGACACATGCATACAACACTCTTACCAATGCCAACTGGTATTTAGTTATGATTGGAGCATGCGTCATGTTGCATGGCAACAGTTTGCTTAACAAAGCACATGAACAGGCCAGTTTGCATTAGGCCACATATTCAGACATCGAATGTTCAAATTGTCAACCTTACCACTGTCCTTCACATGGGTCATGCTGCGAAGCAACAAGTTGCTTACAAAAGCGAGAGCGTGCAAGCTTTTCCCATGCTTCCATTGTGGCAGCTAGCACTTCAAGATGCTATGTGATCCTGCACCGCCTTTGAGCCTTGGTCCATGGAAGAGAATTGTCATCCACCCGAATGCAGCACGACAATAAAAGGAAACCCATACGGGTTCGAGTCCCGGACCAGGACAAATTTTCTTTCGACTGCGAAGCTTTCTTCTGGTTTCCTTTGTAGCTTTGTGCTACACTAGATGATAATTTTTCCCTTTCATATACCTTTCTCCACCTTGTGGGCTTCCACAAAACTGATTTGCTATTTCCCTAGTCCACGATCCACGGGTATGCATATGATCGCATCAAGAGCTGAAAAAGTGCATTCTGCTGTAAAAGGAAACAGTAAAAAAAAAAAAAAAATAAAGAGAAAGAAAAATCAACTTCTTGGACAACGTTCCCTGCACCATCTAACAACTACAGTAAGTTTATGTTTAGTGCTCACCAACATATCATCCCATACAGATGGAGCTTCAGATATACATAGTGCCCAATTTGTGCCTACTTATAGCCGAAGTGTAGGCCTCACCAAACACTTACCAGAGATCAAGAAAAAAGTGAATAAGCACAGGGCATGAAGCTGTGATGGTACTGTACCTGTGTCTCCTGAATGTGACCCCTCGAGTAAAGGAAGTAGTCTTGGACACTTGGCACCGAGGGACCCTTGAGGCCAATGCCAAACACCAGCACGGAGAGGATGAAGCGGGCCGCAAAGAAGACCATGTCGGCTATGTCCTTGCGCCTACATCAGTGTGGTGGCAGCAAAATGAGGTCATTGCATTCTGGACTAAGCTGAGTCTGCATGTAGCATCAGGCTACCTAGATAATTCCTGTCCCTCAGGCTAGCTGGTGTAAGAAATGCGGACTGTTTCCGTGTATGAGCAACTAGCCACTGGACTTATAGTAAATTATAGCATAATATTTCAGCGGTAGACACCATTAGAGAGGAATGTGTAATACGTTAAAGGTAAACACCGCTGACAAAATCTATTTTGGTTGATGATGAAACTTAAAAGGGGTGAAAACATCACACCAGGCATGTTCTCAAATTAGAGCGTCAATGTGTCAAAGCCATTTCGGCCTCTTCTCAATCTTTTGGGTGCTGGGTTCTTTCCGAAGCGCAACAAATTCAATTTCTGTCTAGGTAACTCATTACAGGCTTTAAATTTAAATGCTATTTATTGGGGATATGTTGCTTAATATTTAGAAAAATGTTTCATCTGAAAATTTACCTGAAAATTAAGAATTATGCCAATTAATAATTTTATTTAGAATAATTAACATTTCCCAGGCGACATGGTCCTTTCGTTGTTGCCACTGCTCTTCAAAATACTTTCGTAACTGACATCGAAGTTCGCTGAATTGGAGTGCAAAAGAAGTTCTTGAATTTCTGCGCCATCCAGAAAATGTGAAAGGTGAGAAACACTAGCAGTCTTATCCTTTACCATGCCATCTGTTGTTTAAGAACAATAACTACTATAAAATTTAGCTTAACCAACTTCTCAATAGGAGGTGTGATCAGCCTACTGATTCTTCATGTTCCCATATTATTTTTGGTACAGCCAAGGGTGTGCGTCAACAGCCACACAAGTATGGTCGGGCATGGCACTTATGGGGCTAAGGGCGACTATTGGGTTGTCGAAGAAACAGTGGCCTTAAGTGAGTGTTCTGTATTTTTTTTGTTTTTCTTTTATTCAGTCTTACTGAAGAAAAAAAACTAACAAAATACCACAGAGCCATACACACTGGGTAGTATTCCCAGCAACCTGTTGACGTTCCTAGGCATTGATTGAGGAAAAGCCTGTTACGAGCTTAATCTATTTCAATCATGTAAGAGCACTATTGGTCCCGCTCACTTCTGCCACCTCTTTTCATGCCTACCAGTGTTCATGCCTGAGCTAACTGTACCAGCTTCATTCTTTGCAATAATGATTATCCTACTATTACTGCTACTACAGTCAAAGCTAGTTATAACAAAGTCGCATCCAACACAGAAATACTACCTTCATCTTATCTAACATTCGTTATAAGCATATACTCATCACACGCTGACATTGACAATTAACATTTTAGATTTACTTTGTTATATCTGATAATTTGTTACATCTGTGTTTGTTATATTGAGTTTCAACTTTACTATTTGTAATAATAACAGAAAGCTTTAGCCTGTCAATAAATGTATTACAATTTATGCAATAACAGAGACATTTGCATGGTGGCAGCTCCTTGTGGTGCATAATTTAACCACGGAGGTCAGAGACATGTAATTGCAGTGACCAACCATATTCTACTTAGCTGCTGGTGTAAAGTGCAGGTGGTGACATAACTGTTAAGATACAATCTGATTTCTTTATTTTTCTTCTACCGAATCACCCATGTAACAACAACATTTCTAAACTGTTGTGGCTAAAGAAAGCATCACAAGACGTTGCTATCGCTATTGCTACTGCTACCCACGGCTAGGCTCTGGTAACCCGGTATTCCGTAGAGTTACAAACTATAACTTGTTTATAAATAAAAAAACTGGCACTGACGAGTGGACCTGGAACCACCAGGAAGGGTGGTACAGCCCGAGAAACGCCATGGCCTCATGGATGACACCCATAGCCCAGAAGATCAGCAGCGGCAGGCCATGCCCGTGTGTGGGCGTGCTGGGCAGGGCCCAGTGGCGCTCCAGCCGTGTCAGCAGCACCGACAGCAGCCAGGCGGGTGCCATGCACAGGGCCCAGACCAGCTGGTGGCCCTCGAGGGGGGCGCCCCCAATGCCCGACACCACAGCCAGCCGTATCAGGCACGATGTAGCCATTGCCATCATGAGCGACGTCTGCATGCAAACAGCCATCGACTCAATGAGCATGTGGAATGCCGTTTTTCAGTCAGCAGCCTCGCACATCATGAGGATGACAACTGGTGTTCATTTGTGCGAAGTTCAAATATAGCCAAATAACATCAACACACTGACCATGTGTTGCACATCACACCTTGTAAAGTGAATGGTGCTAATCACTCATTTCAGCCACTTTTTTTTTATGATAGCAACTTGCAGCAGAGTGTTGGGAACCTGATTTGCCACTCTGACAACTACCCTTACGTGAAGAGAGCACTTTGCACTGGCATAAAGCACATGTTTTGCTTGTGTTCCCAATGCAGTCGGACTTCAGAATAAGTTGCATTCAACACAAAATTAACTTCATTATATCCTATATTCAATATCACCATATATTTATTATATGGTGATATCAACATGAAACAGTATTGACTCCCTTCACTACATCAAAGTTTGACTGTACTTGCCTTTTAACAGCCTCAACAAGCTATACACATGCCGGTCATGCCCCATCCTATCAAGTGTTCAGCCAGACAAGAACACTGGTAAAAGCTTGAGACAATCAAGTGGTTTTTGCCAATTCTGCTTCACTGAAGCATTTGTAAGCTTTCAGCTTGTGCAGCAGCCCTAGTGACTAAGGAACAAATCACAGCAGTATCAGCATTGTACAACCCTCCGATTCCACAGGGTTATTAGATGTCTGAAGCCAGGAAGGTAGTACTGATTTAGGAGGCATAACATAGGACGGCACAGATTTGTTTATTTCAATACCTTCAAGGCCTGACAACATCACAGAAGGGCATGGCAGTCATTAAAACAGCGGATAACAATAAAGCGCAAGAGGAATAATCAAAGAATACAGGTAAAACAAATATGTGTCATTAAACACAAAAAACAAGTTGTCAATAGCTAATTTAAACATGCTTAGATTATTTATTGTGGCTGCGGACGTGGGAAGGTGGTTTCATTCTATTGATGTCCTGGGAATAAATGAGTCATGAAGCAACCTTGTGAATGAAAATAGAACGCCTACTTTATATGGTCGATAAATTGCAAGTGTAGAAGAAACAAAGAAGGCCACCACCCTACATTTCGCAGCACTCCGGCAGGCATAAGACCCACTAGGAACTCAAAGGAGGAGGACGACGTTGTTGGCTGCAGTTGGATCTAGCATTGCAAGATATTCCAGCGATTTGAGAAACACAAAAGCTATAGGTATGTTGTTAAGTTCATTTAGAAGTCCAGGGTGAGATGGGTGAACAAGACAATGTGCATGGCAAGGTGGAACAGGACACAAGCCCTCAGCTCGTGAGCCAACCAACACACGATGCTGCTTTGGAACACTACTACCATTCTCTTGCAACATCATTAGCGGTGGCGTTGTGCCAGACAGACATTGTGGACATCGAATTTAATGTAGACAACAACTGGCAGCCTCGACATTTGGTATTAAACTAAACTTCATGCACAATGGTAGCTCTGAGTGAACTTTGAGTGCAGGTAAGCCAGCAGTTTAAAAGGAAAAGTCATGTATAACATGGCCGAGTAATCAATGCAAAACTCGGTATTTAAACACAGCTTCAGCTAAACAACTTTCCTGGAATCAGCCTCTCTACTTTCCCGACATACACTGCATTCGAACTGCCACATGTAACAGTCAGGGTCCTCTGTTTCCATGATTGTAGTTGGCACAGTAATATCGAGCCATTATGAACCTTTCCACTGAGGTGAGAGAGTTTCTCTGGACCCTTGCCTATTTGTACAAAGCGAACATGTTGCTGCTGCTCAAATCCTGTTGAGCAGGTGCTCAAGCAGGCTCACAATAGTCTAGATGGACTCGAGGAGATATTCAAGGAGTTTTTGTAGGAAAAGTTTCAATTACAGACACTACGATGGCTTGGAATGAGTCCCCCCTTATGTGTGCTATCAGCTAAGAAATTCTAAGGATCAGCTCCAGCATGTCATAAACAGCAAGCACCTTTAACATCTTCGCCACACTTCACTCCTGCATTGGGCACGGTGGCACTGCTTCGAGAATGTTGCTCACAAACCTTTTCATCTTTTTGCTACAGGTGAAAAAATGCGATGCTATATGTTATCGTCGTGACAATGTGATCCTAGTGATTTTTTCATGTCAATGGAAGTTGTGGCTGTCTTTGCGTGATTACTTGGTAACCTTAACAGCTTGTTACCGCTGCCTAGTGATATTAAAATGTATCCTGGCCCCAACACGCAGGAATACCTTTTTGAAATCCACTCCTTGGCCTCCCCTATAGATGAAATTAAAATTGAAAACAAGGCAACCAACGAGGTTCCTGCAGTTATCTCATGTGAAGATCAATACATTCATCAAACCAGAATTTTGGATGAAAACAGATGAAGACTGTCTCAGCTGGCTGAAACTTAGCATGAAGTGCGTTTAGCACAGTTGAGCCCACTTATACTGACACTGATTTTAACAATATTGTCACGTTGTAGTAACGGTGAAGGACATATACATAGTAGCAAAACTGTGAATCACGAAACCAGGTTTTTATTGGGCGAACTGTGCCCCCAAAAGTGAGTGACACAAGCACAACTATAGCACTAAGCACAGTCGGCGATTGCGAAAATTTGATCTGCAGGTCAAGCGGGTTGGATTTCATACATGACTCATTGAACTGACTTATACATGACTTATGACTATTCACGTTGCGCATATGATCTGATTACACAAGGTTTAGCGAGAACATATACAGAAGATAGAAAGAATGATAACATTCAAGTAAGTTCCAAGAGTAAGTTGCAAACCATGCAGGCACGTTTCATACAAAGCGATAACATTGAAAGTGTATTCAAAGGGGCTGATTGGTTCATCTTGGGAATAAAAAACAGAAATAGTGCGACATACGTCGTCCTGTGTCGCACCGTTTCCGTTTTTTATTCCAAAGATAACATTAAGCTGTTGGTGGGTGAAATGCAGTCTCTGGAAAAGCATAAATAAGAACATGTGTCGAGATATCGCATATAACAATAAGCAGCCAATGCACCATCAACTTTTGTGTGTGTGTTCTATGGTAAAATAAACAGCTTACTACAATGCTCCCATGCCATGCTATTGGTTCTGACAAATAAATATGGCTATTGGGCGTGTGTGCTGAAAGCCAGAAGAACGCCAAATTCCCGAAAGGAAAAAGGAAAGTGACCCGCTTTGCCACACTTGACTTTATGCTGTTCACGCTGCACTGCACACTTTTAACGCACTGCCATGAAAAAAAAAAAAAAAAATGCGAGCTTCTTCGCTGCACCTGCCTTTATTATAATTATAACATTTATAATTATAGATTTATAACATGCTATAATTAACGGTTATAACAATTATTAGTTAACAATGCAATTTTCTTGGCATTTGAATATTGTTATAAGTGGGTCAATGGGAACATGTAAACAATACTGAGAACAGAAGCAGGTGATGAAACTTGATTGTTTATGCCATGCTCGAACCAAAAAATGAGCTGGTAGACAGCCTAGAAATGAAGGTGTCTTGCCAACTAATAAAGGGTACACTTAGTGAAACTGCTTCAGGATTTCAAGGAATTAATTGTCTTAGGGCAAGAAGAGTTAACAAGACAAAGTCAGTCATGAAAACTGTTAGCCAACAGGGATAATCCTAAAATTAGTAAAAACAGTTACAAGTTTGTCTCGCTAAGAATCGAAGACATACGGCAAAAGCTTTTGGATAGCAACTGGACTCGAACACGAAAACGGGAAGGATACAGTGGTGTTTGGCCAGATTATAGACTTAACAATGGACTACCATATTTATTCGAATATAGGTCAACCTTGCTTTCCTTTTCTGAAGATGTTACGCAAAATGAAATATCAACGTATATCTGTGACCAAAGAATCTTGACCTATGTTTGCAAACAAAGTTAGCAAAAGTACCGAGCTAACAAAGTTCCTCTTTCAAGTTCCTTCTGGGTGGCTATAAAGCCAGCTTGAAGATTATCCAGACTGGCATTAACATATGCTGAATATCCGACACACTCTACGGTACAGTGGATGACATCCTTTGGGCCGACAGGGATGCCTGTGAAGCATCCGACAGGGACAACTTGTTTGGTGGTTCGGACGAGGATGCCGCTTGTGGCAATGACTGGCGAGACTTAGTAGCCGAGCTCACGCTAAATAAAGGTGTGTCATGTTCAAAGTTCTTAGTTTTCCTAAATAGGCATGGGTCAACCTCTACCCAAGTTATAATTCTTTTATTCCTCAGCGAGTTAAATATATAGAGGTCAACCTATATTCATGTTTGGCCTTTTTTTCGAGTAAGCACGGTGTTACAACTAAAGGAATGTAAACATTGCTGTAACAAAAAGTTCAAGGGGCACTTAGTTATCCTTACGTAGATAAATGCGAAAGCATTGCGAACACAGCACGATGCCTATGCTCTTTCAGTTGTCTCAATTTACTGTTGCCTTAATTAACATCAAAGGTCACGGGTTCGAGTGTCCTAATTAACTATATTTTAATTAACATTGTTTTAATTAACGCCAAAGGTCGTGGGTTCGAATCCCCCCTAAGATCGAAGGTTCGTATACTTTTTGGACCATCGTGTGATCATGAGGACGTTGCAATGCCGCATTTTCCAACTCATGAGCCAATCAACGCTTTTGCATTAAAAACCAAGGTGCCTTAAGTAACTACTAGAACAATGCTGTGCAATTCCACAAAGATAACTAATTAGCAGCATCAACACCAGATGCATCGTAAACAAAGTTGCCGAGCTAGAAGCTTTTGTTCTAGAGTTCATATGGCAAAAGTTGCGGGATAGCAGCCAGACTAAACACGAAAACGAGGACACAGTGATGTTGGACTAAATTAAATTAAACGACAAACTACCATATTTATTTGAATATAGGTAAACCTTTTTTTTTCTTAATATGTTATCTAAAATGAGTGACCAAACAATCTCAACCTATGTTTGTAAAGAAAGCTAGCAAAAGTAACGAAATAACAAAGTTCCTCCGTCAAGCCCACCATAACGCCAGCCTGAAGATTATCCAGACTGGCATTAACAAATGTGGAATGTCCAGCACACTTGACGGTACAGCGGACAATGTCGTTTGGGGTGCTGGGGACTCCTGCGAAGCATCCGACAAGGACAACTTCTCTGGTAGCTTGGATGAGGATGCTGCTTGTAGCATCGACTAGCGAGATTTAGTAGCTGAACTTACAGTAAATGAAGTTGTCTTGCGTTCAAAGTTATTTCCTTTTCTAAAAAACACATGGGTCGACCTATATTCAAAGCAATATTTTGTTGCCATGTTTGCAGCAGCCTCTACGACAGATTGGCAACGTTTTCTCACTATGTTAAAAAAAATTGTTTCAGGGCCCTTTTAACCATGTGTCTTGCTGCTAATTGCTATTTAAATTGAAAACAGTTTTTTGGAGTGGCAGAATCATGAACTGCTTAAGAGGAAGCTTTAGCTCGGGCCCCAACTCAAACGCGGCTTATTCAAATACATGTAAAACGCACAAACGTTTTTCTGAAGTAACTCCTTGACCGATTTTAGTGAAATTTGTTGCATTTGAGAGAGGAAGTTACATTCTAGTGACTGCTGGAAGCGGAATTTCGATTTAGGTCCTGAATTTTGTTGAACAGATTATCAAAAATTCAAAAGTTTGAAGAAATAGAAGCATAAAGTTTACAAATTCATAGCTCTGCATCAAGAGCAGATATCGCGGTTCTGTAAATGGAATCCATTAGATCATTCAAAGCGGACAAATTCAATATGTCATTTTATATCTTACGTAAGTTTGTTACAATGTTTACAAGGGTTCTGCAAAAGCTGTATGTACATATTACTAAAGTTTTCGATTCATGTGTAACACGTAAATTTTGCCCGCTTTAGATGTACTATTAGATGCAACTCACAGAATTGTATTGTCATTTTTCATTGCTGAGTTACAGAGTTGCAAACATTATAGTTGTGTACTCCTAAATTGAAAATTCGGAACCGACAGTTACTAGAGTTTAAGTTTTTCTTTTAAGTGCAACAAACCTCGTCAAATTTGGTGCAGAGGTTGCCGAGAAAAACGAATTTTCCTTTTAGATGTATTTGGATAGGAGCACCCGAGATAAAGCTTCCTCTTAACGGACTACCTGTTAAAATAAAATCTGTAAACCTTCAAGGGTAGTCTTTAGATTATGTTGAAGTGCTCCTAATGTTTCCTTAGGTACAGTCCCAGCACTCGTCCTATTTACTCTCTTCACAAATGACATAGCATGTGATATTAATGTGACTATAAGAATTTTCCTAGATGACTGCATTTTTCATAAAAAATAATACTGACAGTCAAGGCCAAATGACGCTAAGTAATGCAATAAATAAACATAGCTCCACGGCATACAAACATAGCTCCATGCAGATGGTGCACAGAAAGCAGTCTGTATGATTGACTCATAGGAAGAGAACACTATTATTGAATAATAAAATTCAGAACATCTGCCCTTACTGAAGTGGAAAAATACACACTATTTGGGTGACACAAGAAGCGTATGAAATAAGCATAAGCAACATCTTACTGAATATTGATTCCGCTTCAATACATTTAGGTATTCTTTTCTTCTGTACACAGAGAGAGAAAAGCGTTTCCTAACAGCATTGTCCTTCCTTTCAAATTTTTTTGATAGCCTGTTTAATTATGTCTATTGTTCAGATTATTAGTGATCTTTCATTTTTCATGGTTGGTTCAACTATGCACTTGAGCCTATGAGTGCTATAATTTACGTGGGAAATAATATATTTTGTTCCAGTTTCCCTTGTTCTTGATTACCTGTAGACCACTACATTCTAACTTACAGGATGACATAGCACATGTAACAATTTTTGCAGTTTGATTGCTTGTTCTGTTTCTCATAAGTGTTCTTCCCCTTTCATTTGTTAGTACTTGACTTTCAGACGTTTGAAATTGTTTGTATCCAGAATGCTTTTTTATGAGTCACGTTTCTACAGACTTCTACCATTCATGCTGTTCTCTGAGTTTTGTCTTATTTCAGCTTTCTTTTTGCTGTGTGCTACTGTGTAGACATGGGCCGGTATAACGTAAGACTATTACAATTTGTTTTTATTCCAAATCTGCCTTTAGCCCTCCATAATAGGTCAAAATGACTCGGGCTCTGCCCATATGGGCTGGACCAGAAGCATTCTGACCTATCAAGGAGGGCTAATGGCAGATATGGAATAAAAACAGATTAGAACAGTTCTACGTTATACCGGCCCTGTATGCAGCTGTACTGTCCCAATTCCTGCCACAGCCAATCCCAACATTAGTGCAATAGCATAGATAAATAAAACGGACAGATCCAACCCAATGTCGGAATCTAAACGACACGATGCTTGTTTGAGTTAGTGAGGTAGTAGTACCAGCAGATGAGGCAAGCACAACTTCATCACCTGTAGCTGTCTGTGTCATGAGGACAAAGGCAACATATGATGCTTGTTGAAGAATGCTGATGTTAGGTGTACGTGTGGAAGAGTGTGACATACATCTAAACACATGTAAGACTTCAATACCCTTTCTATTGCAGTGGCACATACCCAATGGTGCAAGTTGTCTTTGCTAGTTCATACCAAGTGACCCTTGTTGTTTACTTGGCTACCTCCATGCCCAGTTAAGAAAGCATCCAGCAGCAAGTTTTCCAGTCAATTCAGCCACATTCCCAGTGGAATCCACAAATGGGGAAGCAAAGTGGTGGGAAGAAGCAGAGATAGGTTTAGTTTAAAAAGTTCCATTCTTAAACGAGCCGTTTTACAGCGAAGCTGTTAGCTTCTCGACGGTCGTAATTTTTCATGTCCATCTCTAAATTATCATGATCAGCAATGGCTCGTACTCCCCTAAGCAAGCAAAAATGCAAAGGCTCATTCCCCTCGTGATGCAGAGGCTACAAGCAGTAAGCAAAGTGAAGCGAACAGTGCATAAATTTATTGGAATCACGCATACAATGTACAGAACAGTGTACGTTTCAATAAAGAACAAGCTCAAAACAAGCATCTGTCATCGTAAGCAATGGCTCATACCCCCATAAGCCAGAGGCTACAAGCACTCAGCAACGCGAAGCGAACAGTGCACGCATTCATTGAAATCACCCATACAGCACACAGAACAGCATATGTTTCAATAAAGAACAAGCTCAAAGCTAGCATCCGAACCATCAATAATGCATTGCATATGCCCCTTAGCAGCTGTAGTGATGTTTTTGCAACAGAATCGCTGGACATCCACTTTTTCAGGGCTGGGATGGTGAGTTACTTTTCTTTCAAGGAGCACTTACATGGAACTTGTAGCAGCCTCTGCGATGTAGTAGTCTGGTGTCGAGGCGTGTGGCGTACTTGTGGTACACAGCCCACTGGATGCCCCCGCCTACCAGTATGGTGAAGAGAAGAACAGGTGGCCCCACTGTGTCAAGGAAACACTGGGAGAGACCCTCTCGGGTCCACATGTGGCCCAGGGTCACATTTGGAGGGCAGTAACGCATCTTGTCGGCCTTGCTGTTGCCTCACGACAGCACGTCCTGCACAGCACACCATTGCGAAAAATCTGTAGTACAAACATTCAACAACCAGTCTATACAGGTTGTTGTTATTTTTGTTAAAAAGTTTATTAAAATAACCATAAAGAGCTTCCGCCCCCAGGAAGTGGATCCACCAGGATGGGGGAGGGACGAAGGAGGAGGTCAGTTCAGGAGTAGTGACACTACTTCAAGACTTGCTCTGGAAGCCTATTTTACCGAAAAGAACAAAGACTGTTGCATAAGTGAGCCATCTATTGTGCTGCAAGCTTCTGAATACAAATTCTTGTGCGCCCACTTTTAATGTGCATGCATCATTATGTGATATTCTATAATTTAGAGTGCATGCATGGCACGATGTGTATATGTTTGCAGTGCTCAGCGATGGAAACACAATACTCGACCCAAATGGTGGCGGGCATTTCTTTGTGCCACTGGTGCATGCTGGGGACACCAGGTGGATTAATTATGGCACACAATGAAAGCAAGGGCATTTGTGATGCACTGTAAATGCACTTCGTCCCCCAGCACTCATTGGTTGTGCAACAAGCACCAGCCACCATGCAGGCCAATTACTTAATTTAAATCGCTGAACTCATTGATATAATTCTGCATAATACATTCTTTGGGATACAATGTTGCTGTTGTTTTTTTTCCCCGGCCACCGTCCCATAGGAGCAATGCATTTTCGTACAGTTATTGCAATTGCGTTCACACTGGAAATTTGGCAATACGGTTGCAGAAATGGGCTTTTATTTGTATTTCTAAAAATCACAACTTTATACTCCAGTGTACTTGCTTAAATAACATCCCAACGACCCACTAACGTGTTAAGCCTCAGCCACACTGAAGAAAAAAACGCATGCAGCATGCCTGCAGCGGTAAAATGCTGCTGCGGCAGTGAAACAGCATTGCGGTAGTGCGAGCATAGCGACTAGCGATGTGGTCGCACTGCTCAATTGAATGAGGAAATGGCGGCTTCCTTTTTTAACTTCCAGGACAACCTTTTCACGGACATTGAAAAGAAGAAAGTTCAGCACAAACTGATCGGCTATTGAAACATTGCTGAATAAAATGCATTCGCCGCAGTTCATATGGCATCGACTGATGCTGCTCCGCATAACGTGTTATGTGCTGCAGTATTACCTGATGCCTCGCAAACCTTTGCTATTGAGTTTGTCACCGAGTACGCCAATATTTATACTTATCTGGACTTGCTTTGGCTAATACGATTTTTGGATATGTTTTATTTTGCGATTTCCGTGAAGATCGTATTAATGAGATTCCATAGTACTTTCCTACTAATAAACAGTACACAGTAGTGTTCACGTTCATCCCCTCTTCCTGTGTGTTTCTTTTAGCACTAATTGCCGTCGGTTATGCAGTACAAACAGTTTGTACAAAATGAACGGAATGGTCATGAACCAATGACATTAGCTAAAACTAGCCAAAAAGATGACTGAGATGAACAGAACTGTTTATTGGGTGAAACTGTGCCTAGGAAGCTAAGCAACACTTAGGTGACAATGACAGTAGCGGGCATTGTCAGTGGGTACCAAAGCCAATCTCAGTGCTCAAGTGTGTTCACCACTTATACATGCATTATCACGAGTTACAGAGAACTCAGTGGTGTTCACATTTGTTTAGGAATGCACTATACAACTTGCATCATGTGAATATGATGAACCCGTGGATTTATGTAGGCAACACAACATTGTGCAGCTAAGTATTTCATGTTTTACATCCAACATATGAGAAGGAAAAACTGTCTGCAGTCGATCCTGGTGAGTGGTAAATAGAATACTACAAGCCGCATTGACTGCAGTGAGTATGCTGGTTTTTGGTATGCTAGCATGATTAAACAGCAGTAGATGGCGATGCACAATCATTTGCAGGCAAGTATAAATATGGTTACCGTACAGACTCGTGTAAGGGACAAACTTTTTTTTCACAATTTTGATGAGGTGCGGCCCTTACTGAACCTTTTCATCAAAATTCGTGCAACTCTCATCATCTAGTAGCGGTGCACGGAAGTACGCAGCACACAAAAATTCGCTGATGAGCGCATGCAGCATTGGTGCACTGAATGCGACTGCTTCTCTATTCTAATTCTTTTCCCCAAATTTTGGGCTCCCAAGTTTGGGGCGTGGCCCTTACACGGGTGCAGCCCTTACCCGAGTCTATACGGTATATGATTAGATCTCATCACTAATGGTTAGAAATACAGTGAGGTTGTCAGTGTAGAACGTACAGTGCTCACGGATTGAAATAGGACACGGGGCATTTAGTACAACCCTACATATGTGCAAAGTACGCGAGAGCACAATGTCATGTCGCTAGGAATTTGGTCACCAAAGGTGACGAGGGCTCCGATGTAAGTGTACGCGCCAGAATTACGTCGATGTGACACAAGCTGCAGCCGGTTGAAGCGAAAGTATGCGCATTACTTAGCCCTAAATTGACGCGTTTCATTCCGTGAGCACTGTACATTCTTTAAACATAAAGGAGGGTAGGATCAAGGAGTGCAAGTTGAAATAAAAGCAAGTTCAAAATCAGAAGACTTCCCGCCTCAGGTTCGTAATATTTGCGAGAAGCTCGAGGAAGCTCCTGCTCTCATAGGGATAGTGGCTCATCTGTGCAATTTCGATTTGATCGTGTATTTATTGACAAGGTACGATACAATTGAGATAGCACATCCAATACTTTCGTCAGATTATCTGCTGGCTCAACTAAACCCACCGAAACACTTCCTAGGGTCAATTCGCCTTCACTTCACGGTACTGGCAATAAACTTTCTATTTTAAATGGTAATGCAAGAAGCCTTGTCAGCAATTTCTCTAAATTTCTTTCCTTGGTCTCGTCTTACTTGCCACATATTATTGGTGCTACTGAGATCTGGTTACATTATGGTATGCATGATTCTGAAGTAACCCTCCCTGCTGTCAAAGTGGTTCAGGGAGACAGAAAATTTGGGAGAGGAGGCAGTGTTGCTCTATTTCTTCAATTCCAGCTCCACCTTTCTGTACTCCCTGCCCCGCCTGATACTGAGTCTTTCTGGTGTAAAGTCCAACTTGAAAATACATCTTTGGTTATAGGGGTCGTTTACCGGTCGCCTTGTTCTAATATCAAGTATTTCCACATTCTAAGTGAATTTCTGCATAGTTATAATACTTCTTCACCCAACATTAACTGCATGGGCGATTTTAATGCTCCTGGTGTTGATTGGTCTTTTATGAAAGTGAGCGGACATGAAGCAGATATCGGGTAAGAGTTGGTCCACATTTCATTGTCCTGTGGCCTGCACCAGATTGTTCAGGATTTCGCTCTGCAAACTTCAGTCCTTGATCTTGTTTTTCTTACTACACCTCTTTTTAATGCCGGTTATGAATGCGATGTTATTTATGGAACATCTGACCAGAATGTTGTGTTAATTTCAGTTCCAGGCATCGTCCCTAAATCTTGCTATATCTACTGCACATTTCCTGGCTTTAACCGCACTGATGATTTGGCAATAACAGACACCCTATGCGATTATTTTGATGAATTTGACCTTATAAGTACCACTAGTGATGCTACTACCTTGACAAGTTTCTTCAAAAATCTCGTCAGTAAGTGCATTCCATTAAAAACAAAGAAAACAAACATTGAAATTCATTGGATGACTAGGGACATTTTGCATTTATCACGTCGTGTGGCCAGATTATGTCAATCAAAGCACTCTGGCAGCTCAACAAATATCATGCAGTTCTATAGCGCTAAAAAGTAAATTTGCTCTAAAATGCTTGCTGCAATATAATTTTATTACAAGGTAACCTTGCCGAAATTGATGAAGATTAATCCTCGTAAATTTTGGAAAGCTATCCTACCACCTGTGTCATCCTCTGATGCATTGATAATTAACAATGTTGCAGTTTCTGATACGTAGACAATAGCTTCTTCTTTTAACACCTACTTTCACTCTGTCTTTATGGCTGATAACTCACTAATCCTGTTTTTGATTCTGAACCATACCCTTCAATCGACGATGTATCACTGTCTCCTGAGGGTATACTTTACTTCATCCTAAACTTAGACACCAAGAAGCTAGTGGTCCTGACGGTATCCTGACTGTTTTTTTCATTCAATACTCTCTTTGGTGCAACAGAAAGCTAACAATTATCTTTAGAAAATCTCTCTCAACCACCACCCTTCCTCCCTCCTGGGAACTTGCTTCGATTCTCCCCTTATTTAAGTCAGGCAACGTTCAATTGTTATCTAACTATAGGCCCATCTCCTTAACAGGCCATTCATGTAAGTTACTCAAGCACATTATCTTTAAACATATTATGGAATTTCCTGAAACTAACAAAAATTTATGCACCTTTCAGCATGGTTTTAGATGTGGCCTCAGCACTATGACACAACTGACAGAATTCATTCACATCAGCACCTCTTTAGACATAGGTGATTGATTTTTGTAGACTTTGCAAACGCCTTCGACACTGTCTCACACCATAAACTTATGCACAAGCTGTTCGCTAAACTAAAAAATGCATCCTTGGTTGGCTGGATATTGGACTTTCTTTCCCAACGCTCACAATATGTATGATTCAATTCTACTAACTCACCATTGATGCCCGTTTCATCAGGGATTCCCCAAGGCTCAGTACTGGGTCTTCTTTGATTCCTGCTTTATATTAATGATTTCCCCCTACAAACCCCAGTTAAAATGTGCCTTTTTGCAGATGATTGTGTTTTATATCATACAATTAAACCTCCAACTGATCCTGTTGTCCTTAGCAATTATTTCGCTGACTTCTGTAACTGGTTTAAAGCATGGCGAATGAATATTAACTTTTCCAAAACTATCTCCATGTCTTTGACAGAAAGCTGAGCTAGTTGGTAAGGATTCATTATGCAAAAAAGGTGAGGCGTGCAGACAGGACACAAGAGAAGTGGACAACACGAACGCGTTCCTGTTGTCCACTTCTCTTGTGTCCTGTCTGCACGCCTCACCTTCTTTGCATAATGTCTCCACGTCCTTTACACAATGCTCATGCCCTTGCTTCTTTGCCTATACCTTTAATAATGTTACTTTAAATAGAGTGTTCGAATTCAAATATTTAGGCATCCTACTAACACAGGATTTGTCATGGTCGAAACACATTGATGTCACCTGTAACAAGGCCCTTAAAAGACTAGGTTGCTTAGATCGTACACTGCGTCTTGCTCCTCAAGAAACTAAACTTCTAACATCTAAAACTCTCATTTGCCCAATCTTCGAATATGGCTGTGTTGTATGGAATCCATACAGACACTGTGACATCAAAAAACTAGAATCAGTGCAAAAACAGGCAGTGCATTTTGTGTACTCTTGCAGAGCGTCACAAACTTGAATGCCTAAAATTCCGTCACATGTTACTCAGTTCTCCTCGTCCTCATCTCTCTCTAGATAACTATTTGACCTTTTCCAAACCCGCATCTACGAGGAGTCATCACACTCTAAGTATCTCAACCTTTTTTGCCCACAC
The DNA here is from genome assembly GCF_023375885.2 of Dermacentor andersoni. Lineage (NCBI taxonomy): Eukaryota > Metazoa > Arthropoda > Arachnida > Ixodida > Ixodidae > Dermacentor > Dermacentor andersoni. Next base: position 142,323,576 of record NC_092815.1, on the reverse strand, counting down.
TAATTGATTTAAATACAGCTTTTTTCCACCAACAATTGAAGTCTGGAATTCATTGCTGAGCAACATCTGTTCACTACCACTGAAACCGTTCATGCAAGCTTGTTTATAAATGTTTGTATGTTTGTTGTTCAACCCACTCCTGCAATAGCCTCATTGAGGCTGCAGTGTGTATACATAAACAAACAAACAAATAAATAAATAAATAAAATTATTTTACGCCACTGCTGTTTGCTGTACGTCAAGGTGATGTCACTCAATTAGTTTGCACATATTGTTCTCGATTCATCATGTAGCCACTCGTGAGCTTATCACCTTGCTGCAGATTTTTCAGTGTCTAATTAGCCAATAATATTGTGAGGGACAAAATGCACCAAATGCTTTTGCAAGGTCAGCAACAATCACAACAGTAAGCACCCTATTTTCATATGCTACTTTCTTTTTTCATCAATATTGAGGAGGGTGCGAGGCAATTTCTGTTGATTCCTATTTATGTGAAGAAGCTATGATGCTACTTCACATAAAAATTACTTTTTCTGAAGGCTTTTTCAGCATATAAAACAAGGTTTTTTCAACAACTTTGAGGAATGGTGACAGAACAGCAATGGGATGACACTTCTTTCTTGCTGATTTCTCACTCCATACTATCTTCTCCTTACTTCCTTAGTGATTGAAACTATTTTTGTAACTCCTAATTTTGATTGGAACCAATGAATAAGCAGCAAAAGTATCTGATTACACACGATATGGCTTTCTAAAATTTTCATAAAATGTCCATTGTCATGATGTTTTCAATGTAATAATTATTTTTTTAGTGAACACATAGGGTAAACAAAAATCAAACTGGGATTTCTTTGTACGGTATATCTGTCAAATGCTGTGTTGTATGCAGATTTGAATGCTTGAAGTTCTCATTGTACATATATTCCTGACTAGTTTAACAATGCGCACCTACGGTAATGGATGTTGTTACAGAGTAAAATTTTCAGTGCAACAGAAAAAAAATTATTCTGAGATAAAGTGATCACAAAGTACCTCAAACAGCACGGCAAAGCATGTGCACATCACATGGATTCCCTTTCAAAGTTTCCTGACATAAGTGCAGTTTTAAAAATGTTAGACCAAAACAAAGCAAATGAAAATTAAGTACAGTAGGCACTGCATATTTCAATGCTAAGGTTCCTTTGGCACATTCAATGCATCCGCTACTTGTAACTGTCTTTGCTGTTACGAAATTGCTCACAGCCAAAATTTTAAAGCGTGTAAATGTTATTATCAGTGAGTGAGAAACTTGCAAGTACATGAAAGCTTGTGGGTCAATTGAACATCTTGTAAATGCAGCACAATACATTTGCAATGGTAATAATTAATCGTAATTACACGCATGTTAACTCCTCGATATGTTGCCTAATACAGTTGTCACACGGCTACTTTCGATCGTGATCATGCCTCATCCGGATCGAAATTCTCGACGGCGATTGGCTCCCTCGCGCAGCTTGCTCAAAGGAAACAATCGCGACCAATAATTTCGATCCGGATCGGGCTTGATCACGATAACAAATGCGCCGCGTGACACCTGTAAAGTTGTACACTTCGCGAACACAAAGTACAGAAATTATGATAGATTTTTATGACACATCGATTAGTAAGTGTATGTACATAGGCTTATTCATTCAACTTCATGATGCTTTATGTGCGGAAGCTACAAAGAATAATTCATGTCATAACTGCGGCAACGACAACAAAATTTCACAAACAGAGACGCCTGTGTATATGCACGCACATCATACCACGGCCTCCTATATGATCATACACACGCAGAGAAGAAGGAAGGAAAATAACGGGAGGGGGAGTGGACGTGATGATACAGCTAGTCTAGGTTTCATCGCGGCGGTGAGAAAAAACTGCCTTATGGAAGCGTGCATGAGTTAGGTCGTTCGTCGTGGCTGTATTTATGAAATGCACACAACATTGTAGTTTTCATTGGCGGCATTCCGTTGAGCTCCACTGCGCAGACAGGTGTTATCACTTCCCATAGCTGCTGCGGCCGGATGCGCACACAGCGTGGCGGCGTGGACGGTCGCCGTTCGGTAGTGGCATGGTAGACGGAAATAGTACAGCCGATCCCTTTCACTGCACTGGTACTAGCGCGTCTAAGACCATGTTACAGACAACCTCTTTTTTTCTTTTTTTTGCCCGAAGTGAAAAGGATGTGCACATGCCACAACACTGCACTACGCACGAGCCGAAATTTATTCGGTCAGCAATTACCGGTCGTTCGAACCAAGTAAACAATGTGACAACCACGCTTTTCGGAACGATCGCAGGGTAACTGCAGAAACGAGCGAGTGAAACGCCGGGCCCAACTTGCATTTCCACAGAAGCCGCACAATCACGCTCACGAGGCGCAGCGTGCTAAGCGCGTGAGCAAGAACTACTTACCGGTGATTCAAACGAGTCCTGTAAAAGGCTTTGTCAAGTAGCACTACACCTCTAGTTTCTTACGTTCGCGTTGTCATAGGTCACGTATTGTTTACCGACAAAAACGCGCGCATAGCCGACTCGTGATAGATGCTCGCTTCGGCGGAGAGAACTAGAGAGAGCACCCAGCGACCCAGCTGATTAGTCTACGCCTGTGACGCCAGCGACACCCGGCAAAATAGCGGCGGGTTTTTTTCTCCCCAGGGCCAGCCCATGGCCAGCCCTATTTAGCCGTCTCAAAATGAAGGCAGCCGCTGGTTTTGGTAGTCTAGATTCACTGGTAAATTAAATCTCCACAGCCGTTCAAGGATCGCTGTCTTCGCGTGGCCTGGAGCGTCGGGTGCTTTTAGTCAGGTAAGAGTGTCTTTCCGTGCTAGCTACCTTGCCTTGAAGGGAAAAGCGAACGCACCGTGCCTAGTCGAGAATCGAATAACATCCTCTGCTTCGTAGCGTGATGGGAACGTGCACGATCACCTGTGCGGCGCTGAGACGGTGTGTTACGGGGTTTTCTTTTACCGAAATGATACGCCTAATTTCGCTAAAGAAGTACGACTGATCCGAAGCTTCGTCCGGTGTTCGAGGCCACGACTTTCAATCGTGATGTGAATCTACCACCGTGTACTCAGCTAACTCCGTGCGCTGCAGTACGTTGAAAAACGGGCGTGACAATGTAAAAATAGATTTGTGCAGTGATTCCTTTCGTTAGCGTCACACACTGGACGTAATGCTGAAGTAGATATCCTGTGGTTGGTCGTGTGGTGATGGGATCCGATCCGATTCCCGACTTGTCAGTCCCATCTGCGGTGTTTCTTGAGAAAGGCGCAATCCATCGAATTGTCCCGCAGGTTACCTGCTATAGTCACCTCTGCCGCTGTGGGCGAACGCTGCAAGCTATCGGGAGTATGTTCGACTTTTCGAGGCGAAGGTTGAAGAAATACCTTTACCATCTGCGCCCGACGGTGCCCTGCGAAGCCGTGCCCGTTAAACTGAGCATCTTGTAACATCGACTAGCATGCATGCCCGAAAGCACCGCCGTTTCTATTTTTGTATTTATTTATTTTTCGACACTCGGCGACCATTCCCCCAGCTGGTGCACTCATTGCGCACATGGGCTACCGTAAGAGCTCGAGGGCTGCTCTCTACTGCAGCATGTTCAGCATGCAAGAGTAGTTCGATTATAGAAGCACTTCATTGATTAATCATGATCATTCGCTTACCGGCCACCGGGTGTCTTCTATTGGAATTCAGTAGGGAAACCTGTGCACCAGCTGAGCAATCCAAAGGTTAATCCTGTAGGCCCTAATTTTTTTTTCTTTATGTTCTGAAACTGAATAGGCAATTGATATCCTAAGAGTATCTCCTAAGAGTATGTAATCTCAAGTTAATGGGAATAGTACTGAATTGAAACCACTAAAAATTTAAGGAATGCTGTCACTCACCGCAGTTTTCTTTCTAACCAGGCGTACTCCTCCTTTTGTTAAAATGTTTGCAAAATTTGAATTTGCAGATTTATCTCTGAAATTTAGCTTGTAGCTGTGAAATTTTACATATGCTTTGAATGCTCCTCTTGCAATTTATGTTCTCAGAACATATTAAAAAGAGAAGTTGCTTTCTAAGGGCAGCCCATCTTTCATGCACAGACAGTTTTAAACTTCATAATTGTCTAAACACAAAATGCCAGGCATGCTTGTATGCCTGTACAAATGCCAGCATATCATTGTGGTCTTGCTAGACGTCCCAGTCAAGCACAATATTTTAGAGTGCCAATTTAACACTCCCTCACAATGATAGTTTCAAACTTATGCCATACATTGAGAGCTGCAAATGTTGTGAAGAGGACCTGTTGAACAGCCTCTTATTTGGCAGACACTCCCAAATCATGCACAGCAGCTTACAGATATCCTTATGCCCGTTCAATTCGCCTGCACCACTGTGAACCAGTTTGCATAGGCTTATGAGAATTTCAAACATTGTACAGCTCGATTTCTGCGGTACAGGCACAGCACGACGCTCGAGAAGCGAATGCCAAGGTGCAGGTGCTATGTTTTGTCCGACTAATGTACGTGGACTACGTAAGTTTGAGAGGTCCTGAACTGCTGGTATGATTGGCTTCTGAGGCGTTAATACACCCGCGCTTGCAGAGACACGGCAGACGCCCGTAAGCGGAATTTTTCACGGTGCTTGCCCTTGTGTGCTGTGTCGTTTGCTGTGCTGCTGCTTCATACCTGTACATCTGCACCAAGTCGGCGCCGACAGTAGAGTGGGTGCAGCAAAATCATGAACCAGCCATGCACCTTTTGAAACGAACAGCGGGGTTCCGAAGGTGCCATTGCTACCACCGCTGAAACAAATGGCAGGGTGCAGGCAAATAGAAAGTACCTTTTGAAAAGAGCAGTTACAATTTCAGATAATCTTGGTGATACAATCATGGTTGATACAAATTTATCGGTGATGCAAATTTTCAAAAAGGGATGGCCAAAATGCATTAAGGATTGTGTGCTCTGTTTCATGATGACTGAAATGCTCCATGAGGCTGCAATGGATGATATGAATATCTGAACTGCTTGAGACCTCTCAGAGTAAGAAGAGTATGGTCATGGCGTACATTTGCAGAGTCACCGTAACAAGTCTTGGTCTTTCATGTTTCCGGCTGAGATATTTGCACTTGAAAAAGCACTCGGTGTGGTGTGCATTGAGCGCTGGCAACATTGATGAAGCGATGGGCATGAAATTTTGTGCATTTTAGAAGTGCCTGCCTAATTGACAGATATTGAGGGAATAAATGTAAAGAAAGCCGCTATCAAAGGCTTCTTCAACCAAAACACCATCATCATAAACAAAATGGATCTTGCCTTCATTCAGTGTGGTGCTGTGATTGTGGTTTGTTATAGACCATATTAATTTATGTTGATAAGGATATTTTTCGAAGTCCCAAGAAATTTGTGTGATTGAGATTTTACTGTACCGTGTTGTTCCAGCACTTAGCCATTGGGTGAAAATTTGGAGGACAGCAGAGTTGAAAGAAAGCCACCAAATGTGCACTGAGATGTGGAAAATGGTTGATGTAATATTGCAAGGTAGAAATACAGCACTATGTAATTAGAGACAAAGTGTGGGGATAGGGTATTCTAGAAGAATGGAAAGTTGTGTGTGAGTTTGCATGACTTCATAGCATACATAAGTCAATGCCCATCCTGTCTACGCCATGTCTTGTCTTTCTTTTTTTTTTTATTCTTTAGCTAGTTATGATATCCTAGTTGAGATGGTAATGAAAAGTAATGGAAGTTGGGCATATCGTGGAATGGGTTATAACAGATAAGTTATAACAGTAGTGTATTGAAGTAACTGTGGCTGATAAGGAACAGGAGCACAGTCAGAGGGCCCCTCACCAGGCTTGGACACCGCAAGTAGACAAGCACGGTGTGTAGATCACACAGTGGCAATCGCGTCTGCAAAGTATCAAGTGGCTGCACAGCCCGGCAAAAGGCAGAAATTTGGAATGTAAGCCCGTCCGTACTTCCTCTTGGGAGAGCTCCACTTCCAGCCAGAGAGGCAAGGCCACACGCTCGGATGCCTCTACATAGAGATCAGGGCCAGAAACTGGTTCCCTTGACTATAGCCTTAAAGAAACTTGCCTGTATGCGCTTTCGCATGCTTGCTACCTCAGCATGCCGTAATAGGAATGCGGCTGCAGGAGCCATGAAAACTCGAGCTCAACTCATTTCATGGCTAAGAGGAGGCAAAAAAGACACAGTCTGAGTCACTTTTCTTTACTAAAACATAAAGAATAAGTTCAGAATTCAGTGAGTGTGATTTTTATTTTATTATTAGAATGAGACCCATCTTTGGGATGGCCATACACGAGTCTTAAAATAGGCTCTATTTACTCACTTAAAATAAAACCATGCATCATGTTCTTGCAGTACTAGATTTACCAGTCCTGACAGGATATTCTGTAAAATTTTCATAAGAATAGGTGTTGATGATTTCTTTTCACGTCTCTAAAATATTCCAATTTGCTATATATTTACAATTTTGCCATTTTCAGGATTTTAAAACGAAATAAATATGTGGTCTAATTGTGTAAATGCATGCTTCTTTTTTTTTTTTGCAACAGACCTTTGTAAGATTTGTCAGAAATAGTTCTCAGCTTCATCGCCTTAGCTAAAATGGCCCAAAGAAACTCCTGATATTGGGGTCAGTCAGAGGCATTTACTCAATAATCAAAGTTTGGTAATTTTTCAAAAACAAACTGTGGGTGGCAAAAATTTAACTTCCTGTGGAGCACTAGTGCTAGGAATGTAGATTTATCAAAGAATTTTGGCAGGGCACAATGTGTTCATTTTAGAGTGATAGGCCTTTGAATTTGTAAAATCTGCAAATCGTTAAAACAATCTTTTCCACCTATAGTAAAACAATAACTTTTTTCTACACATCTGTGCTAAATTTTGCAAAACAGAGTTTCATTCCTTTCTACAGCGACATTTTCCCACCTCGTATAAAAAATTTGCTGAAAACTTCGGTACCTCCTTAGTCTGTCCTTATCTGAACACGCCCTACAGTAGTAACTTGGGAGCATTCACATGGCTTACGGAAAGGTCACGGGTTGACTGGTGTGGAATATTGAGGTAAAACGTTCTGAAGTGCCACCCAAGACACCATTAGCTAGCATGACGACAATGGTCAACAACTTCAATTTCCCTAAAGAGTTTTTTAAAGTTTTTAATGTTACTTTTATAATTGCCATAACATTGCTGCTATGACGATGTGAAGGCGATAATTATTTTGCACACTGTATAGGTGGACAGATTGAATATTCAAAGAGCCCATAATTGTTACTGCTGCTGCAAAAAAAAGAGGCAGGCCCTGTTGGTTTTTTTAGTGAAGTGCCTAAGTTAAACAGTGATGCCATTCTTCAGTGTACGTTTTAGTAAACTGTTGTAGGCAGCTTTCCGAATAGGAGGAGAGGACGAGTATCAAGTTGCTGATAGTGGCAACCAAGTGCTGCAGCCTATGACATAGGTATGTCACGGTGAAAATAGTCCAAGACACGAGCAGGACGAATGGCTCATGGTTGTGAGTGGCTGGCTCTCTCCTGCTGCAAGTGACATATGTAGAGTCTGCCGGCTTGTCTGTGTGTTAGGCTTTGAACGTGGTTGTAACCATCGTACCTGTGTGTAAACAGCAAAGGGTCATGCACATCTTGCACGATATTCCTGCAAAATAAGGTTCACAAACTTTTGACAGAACAACGCCCACATCAAATGGGCCTGCCAGGAAATTTTTTTAATCACGACTTTATGAAGCCTGTGCACACCGGAAGTTATGCCCCACCCCATCCCCCCCGAATAATTATTCTAGCATACAGCCTCAGTAAATTGTTTAGCGAGGTGCGAGTTTACACAGGTTAGTGCATAGTGACTAGAACTTTATGCCGCGTAACTGGCAGGCTGTTGCTAGGAGAGATGCATCAGTGCTGATGTCCACCTAACTTTGTTTATGGATACATACACATTCTTTTTCTAAAAATAAAAATGCATTGCTCTGATATGAGCATCAGCTAACTTTCGTCCACTTGAAGTAGTGTATGGCAGAATGCAGTAACAAGATCTTGGCTGACACATGCAATATGTGCTATAGAAATGTGCTGTCTCACTTTGTTGTTTTCCTCAGTATATTTGTTTATTTGTTGTAATTAGTGAATCAAAATTAGTTTCAACCCTGCCAAATCTATCTGCGTTCTGCCTTTTCTGTGCTGTAAAGTCACGTTAAATGGTCTCGCAGAGGTCAGAGTCAGAGCTCTTGCTGAACTGTTTGTTCTTCATTACCACAGGTGGCCAGCAGCATGTCTCTCAAGCCCAAGCGCATTGACTTTGAGTGCACCTGGGAGCAATTGAGAGACACTGTCGCGGGCGTCATCACCCTGGGCAAGGTTCCACGACCTGTGTGGAACGACCGCTTCTCATATCCTTCTATGATTGTTTGCACTTTGCCAAAGGTGTAGTGAAAAGCCAGGCTGAAGACAGTGTCACTAGTCTAATTATAGTTTTGCCTGTCAGTCGTTCTTGAAGAACAGGTGCTGTTTGTCATTAAGGAGCACTAAGGACGTTCCATCGGTTGTATTTTATTGCAATATCAATTATATGGACACTCCAAGCGAATTTTTGTCGTCGTCATCACGGTGAGGTTCTGCATGCAGTATTTAGGCTTATGTAGGCTATATGCCATGCCATGCTATATGACATGCAGTATATAGAGGTTATAGTGCCGTACCATTCTTTGACTAAAGTTGCTCATACCAGGTCTTACATTCTTAACAGAATTATTCCTTGGAATTTTGAGAATGTCAGCCCACAAACAAATGTCATGAAACAAAACACCGACAGCGTGTTGCCTTTTATCCTGTCTTCTCAGGCTTAAATATTAAACCTGCGAAACAATAACAGACCGGAAACCGGAAAATTATGTCATTTTTTTGGTATGTCTGTGTACTACGTCCAGAATCGGCCCAGGAAAGAGGTTTGAAACATGCCTAGTACGAAAAAGTTGTGGTAAAGTTGCCAAGAAAGACATTGGCTTTACTTAATACACTTGAATGAAATGGTCCGATGGCAGGGCTCAAACAGAGGACCCCTAGCACAGCAGCTCGTTTTTACTTTGTCAGCTTACATTTACTTCATACTGGCACTACAGTTAACATGTTGCTATCGCATTCATTGCTGCACCTTTATGACGAAACTGGGATTTATTTTTACTGTTAACACTTTGGTGTCGTATAAAGAATGAGCAATCCTCAGAAACTTTTGCCAGATAAGTATAGTGGTGACCTCAAACACAAATTTCAAATGAAGCTTGAATGTTGCCTTCATTTTCCCAGCAAATAGGTTACAATAATTCTGTGATTCTCTTCATTACATTGTGACAGCTTCTGTGTTATGAGAACAGCGCTGCAGGACAAGAGTATGCAGCATGTGTTAAAAGAATGAGTTAAAAAAACTTGTAGCCTCTGGTCGTTGGACATACAACAACATATTTGCATCCACATGGAGCAGCTGCTATTGTTAGGCATGGAAATACATTGCGTGCAGCACTTTTTGTTCACCGAATAGCAGAACTGACAGTTGCGCATACTTAGTCACTTTTCCACACAAGTGTGTCTGAAAAATTCGTACCTTGAAGGTGTCGCATCCAGTAGTCCAGTAGCTCATGACGTCCAACTTGCATCACTTGGGGGAGCCAATCTAATTTAAAGCTGAAGCTAAATTTGACTTCGTCATGACAAAAAGTGCTGTGCCTGATGAAGTACAATGTTGATTTAATCACCTGTTCTGTGTTTTCTTTGATCACTTCTATCCCATTGGCTAAAAAGCAATATTTCCTTGTTTCCTACCAGTATTATGGCTTCCTTGTTGTCGAGTAGCGATGCACAATGGTGGGGAGGCATTGCTAAGCAAAAACAAAAATCGGCATCTGTGCGGTCCAGTATGTCGTTCTTTATGCTGTAGGCATCAGGATGTTGGATTTCACTTTGCAGTGGCTCCAACGGATGTCTTTATGTTTTAAATTTATTTTCTGTTTACCGCATATAGTGCACCACGCTGGCATTTATTTTTTGGTACACAGCACACAGCAGGCATTAGAATGGAAAGCTGGACGACGCTGGTGTGCATCGGTAATTGGGGAAAAAAACAAAACAAGAGAACCACGACAGTGTCAAGGAAGCAGATGGCAGAAGCACTTAGTGATGTTGGCATAAAATATTTTTGCCCTATGTTCATGTACTGCAGATTTCTGAACGGCTCATTTAATAGCCAGGCCATCGACATCTATAAAGCAGCGGTAACTGCCATCTACACTGCAACTGCTGTGTTCTTTTTTTAAATGTTAAGGGAGGCTTAAGTCAACTAAGAGTTGAGGCAGCTACTTCTTTTCATTGACAAGTAGGGAGAACATGAAAATTTAAAAAAATATGAATAGAAGAAAATAAAAATAAAAGCGCACATGTGCACGACATGCAAAGCACAAGCTGGCTTGATGTCAACACAGAATGTGTTGATAGTGTCTGAAATGTACATGTCAACAGAATGTGTATGCTTACAGACAGAACTGCCTTGCTGTTGAGACGGAGATGCCATAGAAAAAATAATGTAAATAATGAGAAGAAAATAAAGAAAATGTAAAAAAAAAAAGATGAAACTATAGAAAAGATTTTAAAAATTTTGCACTCCTATTATGAATGCACTAAGTGCAAATCACTTGTGACTGTTCGAATAAATGATGAGTACAAACATCAGATTTCTTACTTTTCATCTCTTTTTTTACATTATGCGAAGGTCCAAACCAACTGTGCCCTCGAAAAACATACTGGCAATCGTCAGAGCATTGTAAATAATTTACTACAATACTTGCTTCTATGACGCAGTTTCGATTTTGGTATCCAGGAGTTGAATGCACCATGACATTATGTTGAATTGGCTTGCTCTGTACTTGCGATAGCTGTGGCTGCCACCTGTGAGCGCACCTAGAAGAAACACACATAGCACTATTGTTTGTGTTTTCGTGAGCAACCTCGCCATACCCAGTCTTATTGATACGTTACGTCCGCAAATTTTGCTCTGTGTTGTGGCATCACAGATGCCGACGGCACCAGGTTCGGCATTTCGAGAGCCAGTCCCAGTATCAAATTAAAACCACTCACAAGTGTTTCACACCCTTCGTACATGCTAAGTGATATCCTTTTACGTGAGAGAAGCGTATGGTTGAGTTTCTACAATTTTGAGTATATGTGTGTCAGGCCCCTTTAGTACATGCCACTGGCTAGCCTCTACCACCTGTTGTGATCCTTGACTGACTGATGCACGGATGTCTATGCTCTATGTGTCGCCTTCCCTGAGCCTCTGGGAGACCGACTTTATCTGGAGACCAAGAAGTTTCTCAATGCCCACGTCCAGCACCTGTACGAGGTGAGCTCTATGTGAACGTTTGCCATTCCACTAACACATGACCTTGCTAGAGGTTAGTAATGCTGCGATGGGTGTTGGTGAAACATCATGGTCAGACGCATTGGTTGTAACAAGGGGCTGTTTGCAGTGACAAAAAGACAGACAAGGACAAGCTCACAACTGGTTTAGTTTTCGTAATGGCATATGCCTTATGTACAGGTGTCAAACAACAAGAAATAACAGACAAACTACATACAAAAAGAAAATGGGAAAGCACAGATTAAAACTATGCAGCTCACTTTCCCCATCAACATGTTTGCATTATGTTGTTAAATCATACAAGGATTTGTAGAGCTCATTTTGCATTCACACCACTAGCAATATAAATGCAGTACCTTCAAAATATGCTTTATTGAGTGGTTGCATTATGGCTGAATTATTTTGCTGGTGTTAGGGTCGTGCTGATGCCGCGGTCGGTGGTGGTTCAGTACTGTAGGCTGTATATCGTAAAAGTGCATTATTGTTAAATGTTAAGGGACCCTGAAACGATTTTGACGATTTTGTACAAATGTACTTAGTTGTTAGGGTAAGTCCTTCAGATCATTAATTGGCACGTCTAAGTGCTCTACATGAAGCGTGTAATTTATTGTAAGGTTTTAAAAATGTACATCGCTATCGATCGCAGCATGCCACTCAGCAGATATTTCAGGCGCCCGTGACCAGGTGATGCAAGGTGACCATATGATGCCAGTACGACGAGCTGTCCGATTGGCTGCCTAGGGTGCATGAGCGATAATTTTTTCAACTTTACGGCGAACAAATGTTGTTTGTAATAGTCGGAATGTTAGTTCATTTGTTTCTATAAAAGTGAAAGTAACAGAAAGAGAACGCACAAGGACAACTTAACTCTACACTCAAGAGTTCCGGCACATAGCAAGTGTCGTCTGCTTGTGTTACAATGTGTAGGCTCTTGTTTGCGAGAGCTCCGTGGTCAGTGTTGGTCTTGATCTTTCTTTTTGCGAGCACCATGGTTCACCCTTGTTATGTTGTGGGCTGCAAGCATAGCGATTGGCAATATGTCAAGCTGCGACATCGTGTCCCTCTGCAAGGCAGTAGACGAGCGGAGTGCCTGCAGTGCATCGGACTGTTGCTATCCGATCAGCGCCAGGCTTTGCGCGTTTGCGGCCATCACTTTACGCCAGAGGCTCACTACCACAGTAGTGTTTTGCCTGTCCGGTATTCGTGTAAGCGCAAGTGCAAGCAGACTGGGCCTGGGCATTTCACGAGATGAGCAGAGGCACAAACGGGAACGATCTGCATGGTGCAGTAACTTGGTCACACAGAGCTCAACCAAACACTGAACTAATGTAGCGCTGACGAAGTGTATTCTACTTAGCTGCTGGTGTAAATTTTTGGCAGGAGGGTAATCGTGAGCACGTTTTTCCAAATCTTTAAAATATTTTACACTTGGTTAGAGCAATATTAGCTCTTTGTTTTGCTGGATAAGCTCTGCAGCACGAGGTGGCTGGACTGTGCAAAATGATCAGGCTGTTCACGTACACCTACGCTAAAACTCCTCCATCACAGCAGTAATAGTATGGAAGGGCTTCAGTTTACGCCTCCACCCATCGGTCGAAATGCCCAGCTTGCCTGTGGTTACCAGGATACCGGACATGGGCGGCAATGTGACAGAATGCTTGCAGCCTATGCTGCTTCCATAGCTGTCGCTTGGGATCGACTGCCAGGCGGCTGGCGAAGAGGTTGGAAAGGCTTTGTGCACTGGCTCCAAGACAACCAGAAGTAGATGTCGCGACGTCGCATCATGACGCAGAGCGAGGGAAGGCGGAGTTTGCCCCCATCACTCAGCAGATGAGGTGCCAATGCATGGCTATGGAGGAGGGTAACTTGTAATTGTCCATAGCTCTCTTAACATGAAACGCTTGACACAAATTGTGGTGTGAATGATTTAGTGTAGCTGTACCCTCTGTGTCTACAAAATTTGTGCAAACCATTTCAGGAACCTTTTAACTTAATTTGCACCTACGAAAAGCAAGCATCATGCAGTGCAAATGCAATGCCACAGAAGCCGCGAGCATCTGCGGCAGGAATGAGCATCCTGGCAAGCTAGGAGCGGCTGGTTTTCACACCTCCCAGTTCTGGCCACCCTAACAGTGCCAGAAGGGCGCTCACTCAAAAGTTCGGGTTGTCTCAGCACTCGCTCGCCGCTGAAAGATGATGGTTACTATTTTCCTGGAGGCAGAGGGAATCTTCTTGGATGCAAAGACGATCTTACTGATTGATTACCTGGAAAGCAGCAGTAGGGAACAGGAGAACATTATGCTGACATTCTCTGAAAACTGTATGCGCCCACCAAAAAAAGTACAACTGTTTAAAAGAGGAGTCCTCTTGTCAACACCCCTGCTCATAAACCTCATGCTACCCGTGCTGCAATTTGAGTGTGCTTTTTAAGAGCTTGACCACCCACCTTACACTCTGGATCTGGCCCCCAGTGACGCTTTTTTATTCCCCAGTCTGAAGAAACGCTTCAAGGAAACAAGGTTAAATGACTTTAGCATACTGGAAACTGCCGTAGGGCACTCGTTTGACAAGCAAGAATAAAGCTCTTTTTTTTTAATCTAGCTTTTCAGGCAAATGGGAGAAGTACATTAATGGGAGAGGAGATTCCCAGGTAGTTTGTTAATACACGAGTTTCAAAATGTTCTGTTTATCACTCATACTTGCTGTTTTCAACAGTGCTAGCTCTTAAGAACATATGTGATAGCATTAAACGACTTTCTTTAGTACGCAAGGATAGTGTTGCATGTTTCTACATAACACTTTCTTCTCTATAATGCTTTAGTGCCCTAAGTGCTGATGAATAACCGTCAAATTTGTAGTGCGTAGAAATAAAAAAAAGGGTGAGGGAGGTATGAAACAGATGCGAGCACTAGCTTCTAACTTTTGCTGCAGAGTGCATGATACTTATAAATACATAGTACAATGTTAGAAAGCAAAACAAAAGCCAAAGCAAATGGAAAGTGACAACGCCATCAAAAGCAATGCAAAAAATGTTACAGATCACATGTGGTGGCAGTATTCTTGAGCGATCACTTTTGTGAGATTTCGTGTGACTCATCACTGGAGACTTACAGGTATCGCCAGGGACACTGTCTGCCTATACACCACTGGATCGGGTGCCAAGTCGTGCAAAATCGATCATATTCCCGAGAGTGATTGCTTGAGAATACTACTGCCCTTGGAGTATATGCGCATCAGCTCTCACCATCAGCATAAGTGAGGCCAAGAAAACGCAGCTCTTTGCTTGATAAAGCAATAGATGGCACACTCTCGTGAACAGCTCCTTGTACGTTAATAGTGGACAAATAAAGAGCACATGAGATGGTGTTGCATTAACATGCATGCATGCATGCGGTTGTGCAGCTGGTGGTGTCCGGTGATGACCTGTTGGCAGCGTACTACAAACACTGGCTCCAGTACAGCCAGGGCATCGACTATCTCAACAAGTTGTACATGTAAGTCTGTTTCTGGTCACTGGTTTTTCTATCTGTCCTTACTTTATTTGCTGTGGGCTGTTGTCCGTCTGGTGCCAGCATATTTTTGTATTCTACTCTCATAAACAAATAAAATGCTAGCAGAGTAAATGAGACAAACATCAAAACATGCAAGAGCGTTATGGATTTCATACAAGTGCTTGTTGTTGTTGTTTTTTCCTGCTTTTTAATGGTGTGCCAGTCAAATACCATTCCAATAAAATTCGCAGGATGTCCAAAAAAATATGATTTAGCCAAACACCACTGTAAACTCAGCATAAAGATAGGAAAGAGAGAACAATAGTCGATTGAGCATGCAAGCACATGAACACAGTTCATTTTCAGGTATCGGTGGTTCCCGATCCTTTTCTCCTTCACTATTTTTTTCACGGCTTCACCACAATGCCATTCTTGCACTCCACGAGTTACAGTTTAGAAGGTTTGTTGTTGTGACGGCTGGTAAGTTGGTTACATCCAATGTGTCAAGGACAAGAGGTGCAAATGGCGCACATTGTGCATCCCGCATGGGTGTCTGGCACGTGCAATGAGTTATCGTAATCATATGCACGATCTATTGCGGTTGATACTTTTACAGCATTAATTTCTTTCAACTTATGATAAGCGACTGCAAGCAAGTGCTTCCTTGAAAGCAAAAAAATAGCTAGCAGTTTGGCACATCGAGGCATTGTGCACAAACTTTCATCACAATGTGACAGTCTGCTGTAAAACCAATGTAAACGTGGCTGTAGGAGATGGAACATTGTAGACTGTGACACTGTTTAGAACAACTCGTGTTCAGAATGCAAAACAAAACAAGCATTATTATGAAAAGTTCAGATAAAATGTGCAAATGCAACATCCCACGAATAGTTTCATTATGCCAAACAGTGTTACGGAGACTTCATTAAAGACAAGTGGCATCTGGCAGTGCAGATGCATTGAATGACCTTGTTTGGCTGCAAATGTGCCTGAAGCATTATGAAGCCAGCTGTATGTATGTCACAGGGTTTCAAACAACAAATGAGATCGCTCAACAAATGTGAAAATGCCTGAGTATCTGGTGTAACAGACAATGTACAACATGGCTTTGAAAGTTTAAGGGCGAATAGGGCCTTCACACCTCAGGGAGTTTCCTGCCGAGTGGATAAATCTTGCGTCATTCCCACCTTCTTTCCCCCTGCAGTTTCTCGACTAAGTATGAACTTATATGGAATAAAATAAAAGAGTGCAAAAAGGACATGGACAAGACAAGGAACATAGCGTGCCTGTACTGTTCCATGCCTTGGCTGTGTTGTATAAAGAACCAACTTGGCCAACAACATGTTTTGTTATACATGTTTGTGGTTGTATTGTTGTAGGTCAGAATAGTATTTAACTGAGCTAGTTGGTTTATGGCTAAGACAAGGACAGCTGAACTGAAAAACAAAGGACTAAAGACGTTCTTGTTCTTGTCCGTCTGTCTTAGTTCTTTGTTTTTCAGTTCAGCTGTTCAAAACTCCTCTTTGTTATAGGTTTTTGAGGCAGGGCAAAGAAAAGTTTGGCAGCACGTTACACTCCTGTAATATGTGAAAGCGAAAGCCTGCTGCACACTTGGCAATGCATTAAGTTATACGATCATAGAGGTCATACTTCTTGCAGGCATAACTACAGTTGCAATGTGAGGTACACATGTGGTGCTTTAGGTCAACCTCCTCAATGAAAAATGCAAGCTCTTAACGCACTACCTGAAGGTGCATCATGCTTGTCGCCAGTAAGTTTTACAAATGTATAACACTAGCCAAACACAGTTAGTTGCATCCTCTCAGCAGGGAAAAGCGGCACTCGTGGTTGAACGCCTTGCTCCCGTTGCTTCGCCAGCACACCTTGTTTCTCGCTTCGCGAGCATACTTGGCCGTAGCATACTTCCGGGACCTATCATGCAATCTGCAAGGCCCCAGGCGAGCGTCCTCCATTGTCGTCTCTCTAGCTTCGCTGCCAATTGTCACCACAACTGCTGCCGTGTGATGTCAGCGACGCAACATCTGGTTTTCTGACTGCGCACGCCGCTCGTTCCCCTCTCCACCTGCCGCTTGCTCAGAGGAGGTCATGTCTTTTCTTTTTTTTTTATCACTTGACTAAACGCTGCATTTTTTTTCATCGTGCTACGAGCCAATTAAGGCTTTCGTGTTAAAAATGTTTAAAGGGCCCCTCACCAGGTCTGGCGATTTTGAGCTGACAAGCACAGAGCATACAATGATAATGATTGTGTCTGCAAATTATTACATTGCTACACACTGCAGAAAGGTCTGAAATTTCAAAACGAATGCCGTTGTTCCTTCTCCTTGCGGCCGCCGCGCTCCAAGCCGGAGGATGATGTCTACGTTCTAGTGCGCCTACGTACACATGTTCGCACTGTGATGTCGCTCGTGGTGACACATGACATACAGAATTATTCAAGCCAACATCTGTTATATGTGTAATATATTTCTAGAATAGAGAAATTAAGCTTAGAGAAATAATAAAACATCCAAACCGAATGTCTGCATGTTTTTGTTTTACTTCGTACGTAGCAAGAGAGAGGTACTCCCTTTTCGTCTGCTTGTTCCCACCTCGTTCAGTCGCGCGCGCAGACACCGAAACTATGTCATTTTCTACCGTGTTTCAGTGTAGCATCATGCTCTTTTATCCGCTTGTGTCTGCCTCAGTATTCATGTAGCACAGAGGCTGCGGAGGCTAGACGAGGCAAGTGGAGAGAGCGTCTATGTTTGCAGTGAAGCTCACCTTCTGAAATCAGTGGTTTGTGGATCTGAAATATCTCTACCTCGACTATTGATGAGCCAACTTGAAAATATTTTGTGGCAGAATGGTCCCTAGAGGACATGTAACAACTTCCAGCGTATAACCAAAATTTGCTGTGGGGCCTGGTGAGGGGCCTTTCAATAAAATAACAGGTGACTGATAACATTTAGGATGAATAACATGTCTCATGCTTGTGCTGCAGATGCAATTGCCCAGCTCTTGGAAGGTCTGTATCAGCAGAACACCTTTAACCATGGAAGTCGGCAATGTGTCACTTTTCTGGAATCCACTTGGGCATAATAAACAGCAGCTGTTAAATGCATGCCTCTCTCCCGCTTGTAGGTACCTGAACACACAGCACATCAAGAAGCACAAGTTGAGTGAGGCGGACCTGAGTTATGGCTCAGTGGAGCCCACGGAACAGCTCCTCGAGGTGGGTGAGCTGGGCCTCGACCTGTGGCGGCGGAACATGGTGCAGCCCCTGCGAGCATCCCTGCTCACACTTCTGCTCCAGGCGCTCGCACAGGACCGCGAGGGCCGCTGCACGCAGCAGCGTGTCGTCCAGGGGGTCATCCTCTCATTCGTGCAGGTCAGCGTACCTCTTGTGCCTCCGGTTGTTTGCTTGCATGGCCGAAATTTCTGCCTGAAGGCTTTATTTAGAGAAAGCCAATGACTTACTGTGGGATTTCTATGGGGCAGTAGTGCCATAGAGTTGAGTTGCGAGGATGATTTCATTGCCGATGTGTCTTGCATTGCATAATTATAGGAGCACCAGGTATAAATGACTCATCTAGCTAAAGCACTGGCTTATTTGCACTGGCATTTCACATAGTAGTATTACATAGGTTACTTGCCCTTTCTATTCATATTAAATCCAAAGTGCATGTTGTTCATAGTGACGCCGCTCAGAATATATATATAGATTTCACTGTGATAGAATGGTGGCGCCATCTGTTATTGCTGTGGTGAAAGGAGCCTCTTATTCTAATGCCCTTCATTGCATTTTCCGTCTCTTGATGCCCATTCTATTTCTTTAAAACTTTACACGCCTTACATGACTTACCAAACTGCACTTCCTTACATTTTAACTGCAAAGTTCTTTCGTAAAAGAAGTCTACAAGATTTCCCTATTTGTATTTTCGTTCCAGCGAATTCTTGTACGTTAGTGGTTCATCCATATTTGAAAAATATTTCCTAGGTGTGCTTTACGTCTCATATTCACCCAAAATATTAATGAAAGGCATCTGCTCTGGGAAAGAGACCTTCCCTCATCACACATATAAAGCTCTAGTGTATAATTATATGAACAGATGACAACAAAAAGAATTGAAAGCATCAAAAAACATTTTCAAGTGCAGAAGCTCTAATGCACAATGTGAACTGAGTTGACGAGCGTTGCTGGCCTCAGGCAAGTAAAGTCGAAGCTGTGTCCTGAGCAAGTGCAGCTTGCCTTTGGTGATATTGGCACAAACAGCTAGAATGAGCACAGCTAGGGCTTGTTAGCTAAAGAGTTAATCTTCACTAGAACACCAACTGTCTGATCTTGCTCTCGATTTATACTTACACCAATTCTGACTTTTCTCACTACACATACCACTTTCCATTCTATCATTGGTCGCACAGTTGCCAACTTCTCGAGGTTTTTTTTTTTAATGTTTTCTTGGTTCCAGACTTGTATGTCTATAGTAGCCTTAAGACAGAATGGGCTCATTATTATAAACTTCTTATCAAGGTTACCATTTGGATATCAAAGATATAATTTCAAGCATATCTGCAACAGTGTGTTGCCTTGAGTGGTGGGAGTTGTTCTCATAATTCACTTCGCCTCTGTTGTCGCAGGTGGAGGAGTACAAGCGCAAGCAGCCTTTGGCTCTGTATCAGGAGCTGTTCGAGACGCCCTTCTTAGCCGAGACTGGCAAGCACCTGCAGCGCGAGGCTCACCGGCTGCTCGAGGAGTGCGACTGCTCGGCGTACATGGAGCGTGTGCTCCACGTGCTCGCTCAGGAGAACCTGCGTGCACACCGATTTCTGCACCCCAGCTCCTACCCGAAGGTCTGTTGCACAAGCCAGAGGGCGCTGCTTTGCTTTGCTTTTTGTCATAGCTGAACTTAATGCGAGTTGGTTTACGTTCCTTGTAGAAAACCAGCACTACAAACTTCGCATACAGTCACACCTTATTATAACTAAGTTTCATTCGAGATGAAAATACCTTTGTTATGTTCCATATCCTTTATAACGATGCATGCCTATAACATAGAAAAAAATTCGGTTGGATTTGTGTGTAAGAAATGCAAGTGTGACAACTCCATTTGGCCAGAAAAGGGTTTTCTGTACTGCAAATTTGAGCCATGCCAATGAAATGCTGAATTAGAAAAGCCATGATTCACACCCTTTTTAATATGCAACTGTGTGATCACCTGGAACATATGGTATCGAAATGTTGGCTTGCCAGCTACAGGCTAGCCAAGCCAATCCGCTTGCCAGAAAGGGCGTGCACATCCAAGATGTGCAATTGTTGCTCTCTCCGGGTAGTTTACATTTTGCTAGTAGAATACCTTTATAGTGTAGCTCTTACGCACCTGTCCTTGGGGTGAGCGTCGGCGTCCGCGTCATCCTTCAGTGTCCTTATAACTGAGTGAACAAGAACAGCGAAGGATGAAGGAGCGTACGCGGACTGTGGATGTAAAATGGCTATAACAAGAAGAGTGCGAGGAGGAAAGTGGAGGAGGATATTTCCGCGGAACCATGATGCAGAAAGCGGAGGAGGAGTGTATAGTGAAAGCTTGAGAAGAAAAGCGCAGTGCGGTGCAAGATGGGCTTTGCGGCGACGATGGCTACAAGGTGGCGCCAGAGTAGTGTGCATCGTCTGTTCACCAATGACGCAAATGATATCATTTGTGGAAACAAAGCACTGCGTGAGTGAAGGTCTGTGGCGGCTGCTCTGAATCATGCCCATGTGTCACCCACATGCTGCCTCTCGTGATCTCCTGATTAGAGAGGCAGTCGCACCACACTTCACTCCGTTCACATTGCGCCGCAGGAGACAGATTGTTCGTGCCAGCTACGCTACTCACAGCATTCTCGTCCTGATGTAAACCGTGTACCTATATAAGTGTACTAGTACAAAATATTCACACATGAGGTGAAAACACGTATAGAGCTGCGCTCAAATTTCACATTAGGTGTTATCGTAATCATTGGTGCTTTTTTTTCTTTTTCTGTTTTTTTGAGAGGCAAGAGTTCTGAAAATGGTTAAATATCCTTTGTGCCAAAGGCATTATGAAGAGTATTCTATCTCTGTGGTGGAGCCAAAAGGATGGAGATGGATAACATTTTGGTTATTGACAGTGCCATGGAGCTCGACTTTTCATTTTGTTAATTTCATGATGCTCACTGCTGCCCGTTTCTGAGTTTTTTGTGTGAGTAGATGGATTTGTGTTCTGTCTCTTTTCTCATACATACTTCTTATCTGTTTTTATATATTAATCATGTAGGAGCACGCCAAACCTTTTGCTCAGCTATCCTCCTCAACGATCATTAAAATTTATATCACTAGTGTGCACATATTTTCTCAACTAGTTGATATTACGGTATCCTTGTAATACACTCTTGGAATACACAAGTTATGTACATGGTGAATGTGCTATGCTGCGTGAATTAAGTATGACGGCAGTGTGGGTTCAAGAGACTATTGCCTTAGGCTAGTTGGTCTGGCATAATGCATCTCCAACATTTTAAACAGTTTAGCACACACAGGGCCCAAATGCAAAATATCATATCTTTTTTATTCACTACTGTACTGAACCCCTTGACTGCTATTCCTGAGATAACTCGGGCTCTCACCATCGCACAGCCTCTGCCACTACCGAGTATACTCGTTACGTGTTTTTAGCGTATGGGATGCCTCTCCAGAAGCAACTGATACAAAAAATAGCATTGTATTTCTGTTGTGCCGTCTAAGGAAAGGTCATCTAATCACACAACAACCTCATCAGTTATGCATATTTTTGACTGCAGGTGGAGTAAGTGTGTCTTTGCTGTCTCGCTGTGTCATGGCAGGGCAGCCATGCCGTACCAGTGTGGTAGGACCGTCCACACTCTGACAGGCGAAGAGATTCATGAGCGCCTGATGAATTACTAATTAGAAGAAACTAACGACAGAGAACCAGTTTCTGTGTAGTATGAAGTGTCCGCTGAGCCAACAAGCGAAAAAAAAAAAGCGACCGGCACTCAGTATCCGAAAAGCAGTCATGGCCATGACCAGAGTGGCATGTCCGTCCGTCCATTCATCCGGACTATGACAGAAAAAGTAATTTTAAATTATTCACAATTACTAGAAAATGGCGACGAAAAACCTGTTTCTAGTAGCATGAAATGCCCACTGAACCAACATGTATATAAAAAAATCGCAAAGGCTGTGTAGTAGTCTAAAAAACAAACAGAGGAACTTGGCAGTGAAAGAGCAAAGGCACTTCCATTTCGACTCTTAGCTGCAGGCAATTAGCCAGCTGTAGGGTTCTGTTTCAGCCCTCAAATAAGATATGCAGTATGGGGACATTACACAAGGAATTAGCCATTGTAATTAATTGTAATCGTAATCAGTTTAATTGCAACTATGAAAAGACCCTGTTTTTCTTGCAAGTTCTATGACGTGAAAAGTTTTGCAGTCAGGGCCACTTTGCCAGACAGTGTTTTGTGTAACACTTGGCTAATTCTGTGGCTATACTGCATGCTGCACTGATTGCATTTTATTGCTTTACCTGGGCGGCGATTATGTAATGGCATGGCTACCATTTCATTCATTACTGCAGGTGACACGCGAATGCGAGCAGCAGATGGTGGGTGCCCACCTGGGCTTCCTGCAGCAGGAGTGTGGCCCTATGATGGAGGCCGAGCGGCGCACGGACTTGTCTCGCATGTACACCCTGCTGCGGCCTCTGGGGCCCCGTGCCCTCGAGGTGCTCGTGTCGCAGCTGCAGCGGCACGTCGAGCGCGTGGGCCTCGGCCGCCTGCAGCAGGGAGACAGCGGAGGAAGCGGCGCGGCAACTGCAGCTGCCTCGTCGTCCACCACCTCGGCCGACAGCGGGGGCCAGAGCCCTGCCCAGGCCAACGCCATCTCGCCGCAGCATTTCGTCGAGGCGGTGCTCCAGGTGCACGCCACTTACCAGGTACGTTTGCCTGACTTCCAGACGCACGGCCAACAGCCCTGCACCAGCTCCGCCCACAAAACCACACTGTGCCTCCCCTGCGTGCTTCCGTAATGCGAAACATATTCTTCGAAAGACACCAATGTTGAAAGAATTCCCTTTTACTGCAATGTCAAGGAAATGGGCCAAAGCATAGTGTGGCCTCGAATCTAGGCCAATGGCGAAATTTTATGGTCAGAAAATAAAAATTACTTTCCTTGAATGTGAGCTGAGCAAAAAAAAAAGAAAAGCATTTGATTGCAAAAGTAACATGTACCATATAGTGCGGAATATAGGTCGAGGCTTTTTCCAAAAATATTACTAAAAGTTTACCCCTCGACTTATATACCGGCCCTTGGCACAACATGAATAGTCGTCTGGCAACATGTAGGAGCGCAGACCTTTCGGCATCCGCATCGTTATCCGCATCGTTATCGCCTCCTTGGTGACCGATGCGGCCCAACTCGCGGGCGTCGTGCGGTTCTTTATTCTATGGCGCGGTGCACCCGGAGCTCGAAGACAGGGTGGTGGATTTCGTCCGCGAGCATCATGCCAGATCTTTGCCAGTGACAGCAGAACTCATCCGCATCAAAGCTATTGAGATCGCCAGAGAATCCGGACTGCCCAAGGAACAATTCAAGGGCTCCATTTATTGGGTTCGTCGCTTCATGCGACGCAAGGGATTCGCACTTCGACGGCACACATCAATCTGCCAGAAGCTGCCAGAGGCATACGAGGACAAGCTGGTCGAATTCCAGCACTATGTTATCTGTCTCCGGCAGCAGCATGGCTACATGTTGGGACAGATCGGTAATGCTGATGAAACGCCGGTGTGGTTCGACATGCCGTCGCCCACCACAGTGTGCGAACGCGGCGCAAAAGAAGTCAAGCTTCTTTCTACGGGGAACGAGCATTCGCGCTTCACGGTGATGCTCGCGTGTACTGCAGACGGCAGAAAGCTGCCCCCATACATAATATTCAAGAGGAAGACTCTGCCAAAAGAGGCTTTCCCGCGGGATGTCGTTCGCGTCAATGAAAAGGGCTATATGGACGAGGCCCTCATGCTCAATTGGATTAAGACCGTCTGGAATCGGCGACCTGGCGCACTCCTGCGGTGTCCGAGCATGCTCGTCTTGGATGCCTTTCGCGGGCACTTGACCGCAGGTGTGAAGCAGGCACTCCGCGACGGGAGGACGGAACTCGCCGTCATTCCGGGAGGCACGTCAACACTTCAGCCACTGGACGTCATGCTCAACAAGCCCTTTGAAGACCGTGTCCGTGAACAATATACTAATCAGTGGATGGCCGGCGACAACCCGACGACCCCAACCGGCCGGCTGTGCAGGCCGCCTCTCGCCACTGTGGCCACATGGGTGTCGCAGGCTTGGCGCTCGCTGCCCGACAATATGGTGGTGCAGGCATTCAAGAAGTGTTGCATTAGCAACTCCTTGGACGGCACCGAGGATGACATGTTGTGGGACGCAACCAGTGAAAAGCAGTCGTCTTCGGATGAGAGTTCAGACAGCTCAAACGAATGAGCAGGTGACGAGTCTGGCGCCCACTAAATAAAACGAAGTTTTGTGCCTTATAATTTTTATGTTGACTTCTTTGCTTCAATGTAAGGGGGTTGACCTATATTCCGCCTCAACCTATATTCCGCATTATACATGTACGGTATTTTACTGTGGTTTTTTTACACTCGTCACAAGCACGTGCAACGTTTGCATTCTCGTTTTCAGTGACATTGTTGTCCGCTTTTTTACCTATTTCTGCCCACAATGCACTGTTTGCACTTCTATCTAGTGCATTCAAGATACACATTCGAGATACACATTCGAGATGCACATTCGAGATCATATACCGTAATTTTCTGCGTATAATCCGCACCTCGTTCATTTTTTTTTTTTTTGAAGTGGTTGTAAAAATGATTAATTTATTAATTTTATTTTTGCAACACCCTCCGGGCCAAAGGCATTATCGAGAGTATTTTATCTCTGTGGTGGAGCCATAAGGACAGAGATGGATAACATATCAGTTACAATTACAACAGCCCGAAAACAAACATAAATTCTGCGCCTATAACCCGCAGAAATAACTGCATGCAATGCTCAAATCTTTGCAAAAGAAGCTTCCATTCATGGATGCATGACTTGTCGACGTTGTATCTTTGACCAGCAACAGTGGTCCCCCCTGCCCTTCATCTTCGGCAATGCTGATAAAGCTGGGTCCCACACGGTGGACATGATCGCAGACGAATCAGTCACATGACATGTGACGTGAATAGGACCACTTTAGAACTAGCATTCACATGACAAAGGATGGAAGCGCGAAGGCAGCCATCCTCACATGGTCAACAGCAATGGAGCAAAGCAGCTGAGCCTAAAATTCCACCGCTGATTTGGCTCTCGCTGTATCACGAAGCGCTTTCTGCAGACCGAGGGAGTGTCGTGGTAACGGAGTTTTCCAGCGTCGGGGGGCATGCCCTATTCGTCAACTACTAAATGCAAAATGGCAACCCGTGAAGAGGACAAAAATGGGCCACCGTAAAAGAGGGAAGAAGGGAGCTTCAACACGCAGGGGTAGGGCTCCCTATGAGATAACGAAATTTTGAATGGTGGAGAACCTTGCCTTGAAATGTAGCTTCACTTCAGCGCTGACTGGGCTGCCATGAAGCCACATTTCAAGGTGAAATTCGCACATAACCCACACTCTGACATTTGTTAAATGTTCGGAATTTTTGGTGCAAGTTATACACGTGAAAATACAGTAGTATCGATTTAAATTAAGCAGACAATGTGCAAACTACAGTCGAATATCATTAGTTTGAACACGCTTCGAACTTTCAGTTTATTCAAACTGACGCTGCAGTGCCATCGAAGTTATGTGTATTCAAATGGGTGAAAATGCCCGGTGATTCGAATGCGGAGAGTTAATTTGAACATACTGTGCTCTGACAATGCTATCAGCAGTGCACCAAATCACGCGACGGTTCCTCCGACCAGCATTCCTCTTCCGCTTAGGAGAGATCCCTCAACGCTGCGCACGATGAAAAAGAAAAAGCGGGACTACCGAATTTGATTCATTAATTTGAATTATCGTATGACTGAAAAACCAATATTTTCATGTCGGTAATATAACACAACAACGAAAATTATATACCTTTGCAGAAGATGCGCA
Source organism: Dermacentor andersoni (assembly GCF_023375885.2). Classification (NCBI taxonomy): domain Eukaryota; kingdom Metazoa; phylum Arthropoda; class Arachnida; order Ixodida; family Ixodidae; genus Dermacentor; species Dermacentor andersoni. The sequence continues at coordinate 142,297,464 of NC_092815.1, read as the reverse complement.
TGTTCGTACGTAAATAATAAACGAGAGCGCAGGGCACTGTTTAACTACAATTTATTGCTTGAAGAAATCTGTAATCTTCTTCTGGTGAGTAGACAGCAAGCGCTGCAGGACAAACACCTCCACAACCTCGACCTTCCTCTGAACGTCATCGGGGACATCTTTACAGCACCCGAAGAATGATTGCGTCTTTTCTAGAAAAACTAAAACATTCGAGCTGGAAACAGTCTCTTCGTGTGCTGATCCAGCATCGGCATCATCTTCGTCACTACTGTAATCTTCTTGCTCACGCACTTTATTCACGATGTCTTCGTTGGTGAGCTCCGCGGATGTAGCTGTCGCTGTCAATGTAATCATCAAAGGCCACTGCAGTGTCGACGGAGAGCTTCTCGGTAAGCTCATTCCACAGTTCTGGGTTGAGCTCCTCTCTGTCCTTGCAGTTTTGTGGCGTAGATGAAAGGCAAAAGGCCTGCCTTTTGCCAGCAGTAGCTGATCGTACTTGCCTTCACGTTCCACCACGACCCTGTAAGCATTTCTGCTGCTTGACGAGTGTTTACCTGTGTGGGCAGCTTCAAGTCGAATATTGATCACGAGGCGCTGCACAAGACGCTTCTGAAATTCAGCCTTCATACATCTGATGTTGCCCTGGTCCAAAGGTTGGAGCAAAAAGGGAGAATTCAGGGGCATAAATTCAAGTTGTACATTGCTCAATCGCATGTTCACAATATGTGCCGAGCAATTGTCAACGATGAGGAGAATTTTCTGTCTTCTTTCTTCATTGTGTCGTCGAGCTGCAGCAGCCACTGAGTGAACAATTCTTGCGTCATCCATGCTTTTTTGTTGGCTCGGTATTCGCAAGGCAACGTTTTCCAAGCAGCGCGGCTTAGCAGACTTGCCAACATCTCGTGGCTTCAGTTTTTCCATGCCTGTGGAGTTGCAGCAGAACAGAACCGATACGCAGAGACGTGATTTCTTTCCGCCCTTGCACCTGTCACCTTTGAAGTTCATTGTTTTATTAGGCAACAACTGATAAAAGAACACCATTTCATCGCCGTTGAAAATGTCGTCTGCAGAGAAAGACTTGATGATCTCTTGAAAGCGCTCATTCCGCCAGGCAACTGCACTCTCGGCATCTGCTGCCTTTTCTTCGCCACAAGCAACCTGCCACACAATGCCATGTCTTTGCCGGAAGCGGTAAAGCCATCCGGCACTTGCATCGAAACTGGAGATGTCCAAGGCGGCCACGAACTGTAGCGCCTTCTCTTGAATAATCGGGCCTGACAAGGGTACATCGTTTTGTCTGGCATCCTTAAAGGGACACTAAAGTGAAAAATGATTTCTTCTGCATCAGTAAATTATTGTTCTACAACACCAAAAACACCACTCTTACAACGATAAGACATTTGGTAAGCCAGAAAAAGCGCAATAACAAAATACGGGTGGCAATGCCTACTTGAGTTCCCGCACCTGGGGGCTGTGACGTCTTGGATTTTGATAGCATCTTCTAGGGCCTACTAATTGTATACAGCGGTACAGACTGACTACATTGTGTTCTAAAGGAACCAAATGTTAAACATGGCAAGTTTCGGGAACCTTTATGCAGCCAACGCGGCCCAAATGCGAAAACGTACTTTGGAATCCCTGACGTCACGCTGACGTACCGACGCTGGGATTTCGGCACGAAATTCAAACACTGATACTTGGACCTTCATTTTCTCATCTAATAATCAAACTATTTTTTTGAAATGACTGCCTGCAGGATTCTCAAACAATGCTCCATTAGTCTAAACTGATTTATTGTTTCGCTTTAGTGTCCCTTTAAACCACAAGAGGACGGCGTCGTCGGCATTCTGGTAGTTGCCAAGCCACACTCGTTTTCTTGAGAGAGCCAGCTGTGACTCTCGATGCAATTTCATGACCTTTTCCCGATCCTTGAGCATCGTTGCCATTGTTGACGGTGGAATACCACACTCCCTGCACAGGTCGACTTGCTTTCTTCCAGCATTCAGCTGCGTCAAAATGTCCACTTTTTCTTTGAGCAAAAACTGGCGTCGCTTCTTTTTAATGCGGGGGCCAAGAGAACTCGTCAGCAAAGCAAGTGCACAACACAATCACAGCACCGATAACTTCGCAGCTTCTGCCAATCGCTATCGACGTGGTGATGCCAGGCCTACGACGTAGTAGAAGAGTCTGAACATGACCATACGCGACGCTCACGCTGATGCCAATGCTGCTGGGGCTGTACCCGTTGAAACGGGTTCCTGCTGCTTCAGATGATGATGATAGGTGTAAGCCTCAGGAATTCGGTACTGAAACTTCAGCGGAACTTCGTAATAACGAAGCATCTTGGTGATTACGGGATTAAATTATGTACATTATTCTGAAATATTCGGTAATCTGAAATTCGTTGTACTGAAAGTTCTTTACATTGAAAATATAGGCATTGTGGCAGAGATTTTAAAAAAATTTGTAAATCTGAAAAGTTTGTTAATGTGGTGTTCGTAGTAACAAGATTTTACTGTATTTCTTTTTGTGGCGTGGTGGTATATTAGCCACTGCATCCTTAAGCTTTCAGCGAGATGTATTGCCCAACTTCTTCATTATCCGGTTGTCAAGGCGTTTGTGATGATTGAACATAACCGTTTTTGACTTCATATGGTTTTGTCTAGTTTGCATGCAGCAGCTTTGAACCGAATGCTCTGCAGATGGACAGCTCAAACTAAGCAAATCACTGCCACAGGACTGTCGCGGTACTGTACTTCATAAGCCAGCAGAGTAGGTGCTTTGCACAAGTGATCTCAGACTTGTGGCCTGCAGTCGGGGCTGTGTGCAGCTCGTGTGGTTTTCACTCTTTCCTCACTCAATGTTATATGCAAATTAAACAGAGAAAGAAAGAATTGCGAAGAAGCAGCATACTGACTATTGCCACCAGGAGAACCATAATGCATACCTACTTTGAAAAAGAGGCAGAAAGTATAAGGAGAAAGTTGAATAAAAAAAAAAAGAATGGATGGAGCAAAAAGAAAGAAGCTGCTTTCGCTACGGTACTGCTTCCAACAATAAAAAGCACACAGGCAGGCCAGAAGAAGTGCCTTATGGGGAAACTGTGGTGAAATTATTTGTCAAAGGAAGCCAAGTTGCGTGCATGTTTGCATACAGCTCAAATGTTTCCGGTGTTATAACACGAGAAACAGTGCATTCAGTACATGCCTTCAAGTGGCAAAGGTTTTTATGAGGGGACACGGGTCTTAAAAACCGGAAATCGTTAAAATAATCGATTTTTGGGAACTACATCTTTCGGCATCTATATTGTCTAATCTATACCGTATCAAAACAATTCGCCCAAAAACACAGCCTAAGTGTCAGAGAAAAATTATTTTGTCAGGGCAGACAGTGAGAAAGGAGCCCAAAATTGCACAGAAACATCGATGTTCATGGAACACAAGAAGAAATTTAACATCATTTTTTGTTATTCATTTAAAAAAAAAAATCTAATTGCATATTTGTAATCAGCACACAAGATTGGATGTGTCCTGGAAGTTTGATGTGTCTAGAGTGAATAACAAAGATGTTTGTTCTGGATGCCATGTCCCCTCATATTTAATGCTTTGTTCTTTGTACTTTTCTGAAAACACAAATTTTGGGCTCCGTCAAATATTCAGGTCTCGATATCTCAACACAAAGAACAGGGAGAACTGAATTTTTTTTTTTTGTATACTTCGTGAAGTGTAGCAAGTGATCTTTTTTTTTTTCGCTTTGGAAATTAATCATTTTGCAAAATTTTCTGCCACATGGTTGCCACATGTTGTGGGTTTGTATTCTATGGGCTGTAATATATCTAGTAATGGTCATATAAAAGAAAAATGCTTGCTATCCCCCATTCCTTACTCTTTATGCTGTCTAACCATGCCTTAGAAATTGTTTTTATTGTGCCATTCATTTTCCATTTTGGCCTGAAACAGTGGAAGTGAAGCGTTCATTATCGTAGCAACTAATTGAGCTACAGTAAAACTCATTACATATTTGAAATCAGCACAAAAATCTTAATAAGACTGCAAAGTTTCATTAATATTGATGAAAAAAAATTGTTAACATTATTACAATAGCAGTGTCGCCCCTTAAATCTAAAGCTACTAATGCTGTACCTTCAAAATAAATGCCTCTTTCCGTGTAAAATATATGCCTTAATGTGGTTTAGAGATTGTGTGAGCACATGTGTACAAATGCTCCCTCCATTCGATGGCACCCGTTCTGTGGTTACTATGTTGTGTCGCAGTGGCTTTAGGTGGCATAAGCTCGTCCATGAAATTTTTATGACCGTAAAAAAAAAAAATTACATCAAGGGACTCTGCTATAACTTTGACAGACCGCACAATATTTGCACTGCTCATCACACTGTAAATTATATTTGAGACGTTAGCATAATTGCAGCTCAAGTGCCGCTAGAGTTCTTTTATGTTTTTCTGCTCTTGTAGGACATGGTGAAGGAGGTCTTTCAAGGGGACCAGCAGTTTGTAGGAGCACTGGACAAGGTGAGCATTGTTGCGTGCGAACAAACCATCATGTTCACTGTCGACAGTGTATCGTGTACCTCCTTGCACGCACTACGCAACACTAGCACGCAGATTTTGCATGTGCCCACTGTACATGTGGGAGTGACAGACATTGACTTTTTCTACTCCCCGAGTTTCGCTGCCAAATGATTCTCGGAGAAGCTTAGTTGTCGGCCTCACCTGTGCTGTAATGGCAGTACAGCCTATTTCACAATTTTACCACAAAGCTGGGCTGGACTTTGGGCTTTAAAGATGTGCCACCGTTACTCATGCACACTCGTGTACCACTGTTCTTGTCGTGATCATTTTCCATCCCTCTTTCATTCCCTTCCTGAGTGCAAAGCAACAAGTTAGAGTGCACAAGCTCAGAAAAACCTTTCCACCTTGCTTTTAACAAATTCCCTTCTCTCTCTTTCTCTCTCTCTTTGTTTTTTTTACTTGCAGGCATGTGCCACCATTATCAACAATCGCGGCACAACAAGGCAGCCCTGTCGGTCTCCAGAGCTGGTCAGTGACAAGTCCATTTCCTTTTCTTTGCCTTGAAAGATGTCGCAAACCAACCTTTTTGGCTAAATTTAAGCCAATGGAAAGTTAGTAGCATGTTCTATTGGCACGCAGTGGAGCCTGCTACTGCTGCATGGCCAGAAACCTAATGGAATTGCTCGATATGGCAGGGAGAACCGTTATGGTATGCACTGGTGGTGAGTGCCAAATGACATTAAGATATGAAATCGATATGTCACACATATTTGTGGCTCCTGAAATTTGCTCTTTTGCTTGCCTCTGAAGCCATGCTCAGCCTATCCTGATCTGTGGCTGCGGCAAAGGGTTCAGGAAGCACGGCTAGCACGGTTGTTTTAGTTTTGTTCTGGGTTCTGCCTGTTTGTGTACATTCTCACTGGCAATAATAGGTGCTCTGTGGCTTCTTATGCTGTATGGCAGATAACTTTTCTTTTTTGCAAAACTGTTTCTTTAAGCCTTTATGTTCCTGTTGATTTATTATTCTTAAAAAAAATTAGATTATGGGATTTTACGTGCCAAAACCACTTTCTGATTATGAGGCACGCTGTAGTGGAGGACTCCGGAAATTTCGACCACCTGGGGTTCTTTAACGTGCACCTAAATCTAAGTACACGGGTGTTTTCGCATTTCGCCCCCATCGAAATGCGGCCGCCGTGGCCGGGATTCGATTCCGCGACCTCGTGCTCAGCAGATTTATTATTCTTGTGCGTCGTGGAAATATTTCTGTTGCTACTTAGCCTCCTCCTTGCCCTCTTCATAATCTTGGGCTGTGCACTACAGGTATGTGCTTGTCTGTTGCACATTGTTCGAAACCTACATACATAAAATGTGGCCTGTGTCCACTGCACCAGGCAAATTTTTTTGCATTTTGTGATACAGTTAAACCTCAATTTAATGAAGTTGGTAAAATCGGCAACTTTCTTTGTTATATTAAAGTATTGTTATGTTGAAATTTGCTCTTCTATGCAAATAAGTACACAGGCTGATCGATTTGCACAAAAGGAGCTGCAAAAATTTTCCGACTTATCAGGCAATCGGAAAAAGCAAATTTGAATGAGAAAGAAATTCATTTTGTTGAATTTGAGAGTCGGCTATGAGATATTCCATGCTTTCACAGTTTCGTGCTGTGTTGACGATATCTTCACATGAAATTGGTGGTACGAAGTGAAGTGCTTTCGCACCCACTCCACCTCGGCGGGTGTTGCCCGCATTGGGACGGCGCTATCATGGAAAAACACTAGCAGTGGGGCATGAATGCTTCGTGTGCATCTTGTTGCAACGCATCTCCCGAACATGAGGTTACATATCCTCCAGTAGTAAATGCGCAGGAAGACGTCGCACACGAGGCCACGCCTTCTCGGCACACCCATTCTTTGTACACGCGGCGGATTACCTCTAACACAAGGCATGCACTGGCTGCGTATGCGCTCAGCCATGCATAGCCACAACTGTGCTAGAAAAGCAGGATTACGCACGAACCTGTACCCTCCCCCCACCCCCCTCTCCTCTCACTCACATGCTTGATTGCTCAATGCAAGCTCACTCCTCTCCCCGCTTTCTCCTTGCTTGCTTGGGAAGACAGCTCTTGTGTGTGTGTCCATGTTTCTGTTCATGTCCCGTCTTCCTCGCGCAGTGTAAAATTTGGGTCTCGTCAAGCCACCACCTTTCTTGGCTCACCCTTGTACACTTTCAATTGCATCTAAAGTGCGATTGCAATCGCGCGTGGGGCGAGATAGGATCTTGTCGCACTTAGACTTTATACGGATGGAAGATCACGCTGCTCCGTTTCAGCGTATGCTCTTGGTAGCACGGTGCACAATTTGAGAGGTGCGTTTGCAAGCAGCTGTTTGTAATTCAACCATTTGACCACATGCGTCCAGGGAAGCTTCCATTTATTGTCCCAGTGTTTAATTGTGGCAGCAGTAAAATTTAATTATATAGTCAACGTCCGATATTTCAGACTCCTTAGGGGCCGCGAAAACGTCCAAAAAATTGGGCCGTCCAAAAAAATTAATGCATTCCCCTGAGTCCCGCTAAGGGCTAAAATCACCACGTGCACGTCCAAAACAGCTCTTAAAGCCTGCCAGTACACCTATTAGGCATATTCGTGATCGTACTGTGATAAGAGTGCGTACTGTGTACTGTGATTGGCTGCACGCGTGTATAATTAAGGATTACATACAGTGTCCCGTGACAATTGCCCCTTCCCACTGTTCGTATGCTTCACCGCGTAACGCTGCTGTAGAGAGGCGAAGCTTCCTTTTGGGAACTGGCATTATGCAACGCGCCATGCTTTCCGCGATCCGAAGCCATTAGCGAGGATTACAAAGATGGAGTCGGCGCCATTGCTAACAGCGGCGAATTGTTTCGATGAAAAACACAGGACTGAACAGCAAGAAGCTTGGTAGAGAACATCAAAGTAACTAGGCCTAGCATTGCCGCGTTGTGGCTACGGCTGCCAGCGGATCTGCGTGCGAGAGCACCGGTTCGAGGGAGTTAGGTAATCAAAATGGTGGCCGCGATGCGATTAATGCCGTTTCGGACATGCGATCATGGCAAAAAGTCTGGAGAACCAGACGGCGAATGTTCTTTGCTTCCGAAATTGCTGATGTTCTTATACGTTGATTCTATGGGGCACATGGCAGTGCCGCAAAGGCAGCCGAATTATCGAGCATGTCCGAAAAATCGGGTGTCCAACAAATCAGACCTTGACTGTATTGAAATCGTGAGAAACCCATTTTGTTATACAGTCCAACCTACTTATAATGATACCGGTTTTAACAATTTATCGGTTATAATAATGAAAAGCTGCTGCACCATCAACTTCTCTGTTTTCTATGTGTTAAATAACTCACTTAATACAATGCCCCCATGCTGCATTATTGGTTATGACAATGAATTCTGGCTACTGGGTAATGTAATGTGAAGTCCTAGAAGAGAAAAAAATAAAAAAGAAATTCATGCTACTGCACACCTATCTCTGTCGCCCTTCCACCCCTCCGAACACAAATGGGCTGCACTGATAGCTCTATATCGGGCCACCCTCCGAAACACAAATGGACCATACCATCTTTGCTGGCAGCGCTAACAGCCCTGGGCACTGCTCTCAGATTGCTCTATGGCCCCTCATGCAGTGCAGTTCTGCTAACAAATTAAGCCACTTGTGCTCTTCTTTGCTGGTTGCGTTGAAGTCGTTCCTAGCCACATGGTTTTTTTAGCCTCATTTGACTTGCTGCCGATATGGAAGATGGCTTATCTGCCTGCTGATCCTCGGCAATGCACAACATTGCCGGCGAGCACTGGTATAGATTTGGAAATTAAGGGCGGGGCACAGGGGTAAGTTCGTGTGCATCGTGATTTCTAGCACACTTCTCAGCCATGGTTGCGCTTGGCTGTAAGCGCAGCTGAGGGCATATGCCGCCGTGCACCCTGCTTTATAAGTAATCTGCCGCGTGTGGAAAGAGTGGGCATGCCAAGAAGGCATGGCATCGTGTAAGCTGCCTTGCCACACGTTTGGTATTGAAGGTTGCCTAATCTGGAGTTTCGGGGACCTGTTGGAGCGAGAGGCCGACGAAGCATTCGCTCCCCGCTGCCAACGCTTTTCATGATAGTGTCGCCCCAGCGCGGGCAGAGTGCATGCGAAAGCGTGGCTGGCTTCGCTTAATTCGTACCGCCTATGTGAACATATCGTCAATGTTACATAAAACTATATCATTCGTCGCCAACTCCCAAATTCATCAAAATGAATTGTTTTCTCAGTCAAATTTGCTTTTTTCGATTGCCCGATAATTAGGAAAATTCTGCAGCCCCTTTGCATGTAAGAAAAATCGGATCTACAACTGTTCTTATTTGCATAAAACGTCAAATTTCAGTACAACGAAATTTCGATATAATGGAGCAAATTGCCGATTTTACCTACTTTGTTACATTGAGGTTTAACTGTACTCTGCAGGACTCTGAAACCAAAACCGCCAGAAAAGCAAATGCTAAAAGAATACTGCAGTGCAGCTGCAAATCACGCTTTGTTGGAGTAATTTAGCATATCATGGGGAACCAGGATCCGCACCCGCCAGCATGCTAAAACATTGTTTTTTACTAGCCTCACCTACACACTTTTAAAAAGATCAGCCAGTTTCTTATAGACTTTCTTTGATTCACGGATGTGCTATGTAGCACATCATGCATCCACCATTAGGGGTTCGTGTGGGTCGTCGCAAGAGATGGAATGTGCATGATCCCGTGTTGTGTGAAGGAGGTTTTTAATGCATTGTCTCTAGAGGAGTTTGCCGCGACTACACTAATCTGTCACAAAACTGGGGACATCACAAAATCGGGAGACTGATAACTGGGGTTTCACTCTGTTGGGTTAGCAGCTGTCTGCAAAAAAAAGAAGAAGGCATAAAGCTAGCCAGACATTTTAGGTAAGTCAACCAATTGAACACGTCATTTGCACTGAATTGGGTATGTTAATGCAAGACTAGTTGGACTGATAGCTAGAAGGCTGGCTGCTGAATCAACATAGTACCGTTTATACATGTAAAGCACGGAGGAAGCAAGACTGATGTATCAAGATGACTACGCAATAACTATTTGGTAAAACAATGTCAAAGGAAATACAGGCAAGATAATAAGTACATAGTGATTATGTGGCAAAACAGTGTCGGAAGTAAATACTGGTAGTATAATCGGTAGAGCATTGCATGTGACGCTTGCTCAGTTAAACATCTTTATATGTTAGTTTAAAGTTTCTAACAGCTTTTATATAATTGGCAGGTAATTGCATACTTTGGCCCTATGAAATTTATTTCACCATATGCATATATTAGTACTCTTTGAACACCCAACTGTCAACTTTCGAATTTTACACAGGTGAAAATTAGGCGTTGATGTAAATTAAGGTTGTGATTTAAGCTTGTCTGCATGTCATGAAGGTGATCAGTGTATCGCAACTAGAACTTGTACTTAGAGAAAAAGCTGGCACAGTGCTAATTTTTAGGGGCGTTTTGTTTAAGGGAAGCAATGACACTTGTACATCCTGCTCATTGTATCGCACAACCATGTAGCGACATGGTGAAGAGATCAACAATTGATGCCTTCCCCTTTCTCGCTCTTCCATTAATGGCAGCTGGCTAAGTACTGCGATGCGCTGCTGAAGAAAAGTGCCAAGGGCATCTCGGAGTCGGAAGTAGAGGACAAGCTCACCCAGTCCATCACCGTGTTCAAGTACATTGACGACAAGGACGTCTTCCAGAAGGTCAGCAGCACATTTTAAAGCAAATGGCTTTCTTTGTCTTTTTCGTCTGTTTTTGTATTGCTTGGTGGTGGTCGGACTTTCGCTGCCAATACAAACGTGGCGATGCAAAGGGAATGTGTTTTCGTGCAAACGAGATACGGGGCATATTTGTTGCCCCCTAGCTGCTCTTTGAGACGCACATGATTTATAGCAAAAGCTTTGGGGTATCTGAAGGTTTATACGCCTGGGAAAGGGCAGCCCTGTTAATGCAGTTTGAAATACGCATATACATTGTTATTGAGGATGTGCAAATATTAGAAAATTTCGAATATTATCGAATCTGATATCTTTAATTTTCTTATTCAATTCGAAAACTAGGTATTTGAAAATTTTAGAATATTATCGAATAATATATTTTTAATATTCTTATTCAATTCAAAAACTAGGTATTCGAAAATTTTCCAATATTTCATTGGATACGAATATTCAAAACAAATTGAATATATTGCTGGCTGATCTAAGAGAGTATGTCGAATTTTCACTTCACTTCACTTCACTTTATTACCTTAAAAACCCCATTAGAGGGGTATTACATAAGGGGTGAAACATTAGAAACAGGCGTTCAGATTGAGATATGGGTGACAACAGCTTCAATAAAGGCAGATGGGCTTGTGATGGCTGCGATGGCATGTGGAAGGCCGTTCCAGTCCCTTGATGCTCGAATAAAAAATGATGCTTGAAAAGTGGTGGTCCGGGCACGTGCGCGTGCAACTTGAAGCGGATGACCGGTGCGATGAGATATGTATGAAGGGGGCGTGAGTACGGTGGGTGATTTAGGGAGCTGAAAAAAAATGAGTGGAAGAGAGAGAGGATGGCAACCTGTCAACGGAAAGAAAGTGTTTCCAAGCCAGATTGCGCTTTCATCGATGAAATGCTGATATCGTATGAAGATTGAATGAACCTAGTAGCACGATCTTGCACAGCCTCAAGTGCATTTATGATATAAATCTGATGCGGATTCCATATGGGAGATGCATATTCAAGTTTCGATCTTACAAATGATTTATAGGCCAGCGCTTTTACTTGTTGTGGGGTATGACGCAGATGTCGCCTAAGAAATCCCAGTGATCTATTAGCAGCTGAGATGATAGCAGCGTGCAAGCGCCAGGACAGATCACAAGATAGGATGACACTGAGGTATTTGAATGATTGGACTGATTCTGTTGGAACATCAGCAATGGAATGTGTAAATGTGAGGGGGTTATGGCTGCGAGTGAAAGACACGAGTTTACATTTGTTAGGATTTAGGTTCATTAGCCAGCGATTACACCATTCTTGTACATTATTGAGATCGTTGTGGATGAGTGTGTGATCAGATGTGTTAGTAACTTTGCGGTAGATTACACAATCATCTGCAAACATGCGAATGTTACATAATACATGCATTGGTAGATCATTAATTTAAATTAAAAAAAATTTTTGTGCTGAATTTTGTGATAGTTTCATGCTGCTGGCAAAATTTGGCCTATAAGACACGCTTAGCCACTAGACACCTGAGATGTGCTGCAGGAAAGCCAGCATCTCAGTAGCAAGGGGCATGGGTTTGGGAACAAGCGACGGGGCACTCTTTTGGAGGTTCCACCCCCAGTCCGGGGCTTATTGCTTGACAGCAAATGCGGTGAGTGGTGACTGGTACAGGGTCAAATGCCTCTGAGTTTACGGGACACTGATGCAGTATAATGAGCCACAGGTTGGCAATAACAGACAACTACCATAAATTATTCAATTTTCCATGGCTAACATGAGCCAGATACACAATTCTTTAGTACAACGGCTTACTAGTTTAATTTCTTTTTAACCAATAGCAATGTAATTACAATGCTCAAATGTGTTAAAATAAACCAGCTTGCTAATAAAAGCATGTGCATATCATTATTTGATATTTGATTCGATATTCGATGCTAAGTATTTGTGGTCGATCCGTATTCGAAAATGTAGATATTCGCACACCCCTAATTGTTATACTTTTGAAGGGATTTCCAAAGGGGATTTTACAACTGCTTGATATAAAGAATAATTTGATATGTTGGAGTTTTATATATCAGGTACTGACTGTATTACAGTGTTTAAAGAATACCTACATTATATATCAAAACAACTTGACAGTTTGTTTGCGTAATTTTAGCAATTTAGGAGCAAAATTAAGCAAAAATTCAGGATTTCATTGCCTTGCTTTAGCGACATCCTTGAAAAAAGACGGCAACACTGGCCCTGGACGATGTCTCTTTTGAGGATTTTGTCAGTGCCGATGGCAAATTTGAGGTGTGGGCCACTGACTGACGATGACGTGTAGTTAATGTAATGTTGTATTTAAGTAGTCTGTCGAGGACAACAGAATGCTTCAAGCAATATGAAAAATTTGAATTTGTTCAGGTTGCCGCTATTTGTTCATGTCTGTTAATTCGACATTTCAGATAATTCAACCAGACCTTGGAGTCTCGCAAGGCTCACTATGGGAGTCAGCTAAATGTGTAGCCACGTATACTGCTCTTACAGATGTGCTAATGATGAACGGTTCTGTTTTTTATGGAATTACGCAATGATACAACAAAAGCTAGCTAAGTATCCTCACTGCAACATATATACACATTCAAGCGCATTAATCATTTATTAAAGTACATAGCCTTCAAGAAGCATTTAGCTGTTCATTTACATTTGCAGTCATAATTAATGGTGTCAGCACAGTTTCTTTTCTTCCTTTCCCACACATTATTGGCTGCCATGACTGAGTCACTGAGAATTTAATAGCAGTGGTCCTGCATGGCATTTCAATTGATAGTGCCGAATGAGTTGTGCAAGGCTTGGGAGCAGGCTAGTGTGTATTCCATAACTGCTTGAGATGAAGCACTACAGCAAGAGAAATGTTACCATGACAAACATGAGCAAGCAATAATTTCCACTGGAGCATTTTTTCAGCGAAACAAGAAATACAGTAAAACCTAATTATACTGAAGTTGAAGGGGAAGCCGAAATTACTTTGTTACATCCATTACTTCTTTATATCGATTATTGCCATTTACCGCAGTACATGCTCTCAGCTTTAAATGTGCAGAAAAAGGACTAAGGCTCTGCAGCCCACCGAACTGCCCTGTGTCCGCGTAAGTGATGCAATTTAAATGAAACAACAGAAAAAGAACCTCCGGCCTCTGAAACATGGGACTTCTTAGCACCTGAGCCTTTACAATAGCTGCTTTCTGTTGCAACGTGATAATCTTTTGCTTCCGCTTTCCTCCTGGCTTGCGCATATTGTTGCAAGACCGGCAAAATGGTGACGCACTCGAAGGGAACGGCTAGCAAGCTGCAATGCAAACAAAGTTTCTTGGGCCTGAGCAGCACGGGGCGCACAACACAGTGCCCCGACTATGCAGCTGGGGCTGTATTCTTGAGCGACCTCCATGACTTTCAGAGATAGTATAACTTTCACGAAATTTCATAAACCCGTCGAAGTATATGACTGACAGAGCTTGGAACAGGGCCAGAAACACTGTCAGCCATATATGCCGACTCGTTCGATGCACGAGAGTGAAACTATCTGATCCACCACGCTCTCATGGCCCCGCACCAGCATAGCTTGGCTGGCGCAGTTTGGCTGGCTCGTTGCCTCCTCCGAGACTGCACTGATGCAATCTCGGAGGTCACACCTAGCTGTGCTAGCCAGTGCAGCGCACCTCAGTGAGAGAGACGTTGAGGCACTGGTTTTTAGCACACCGCTTGCAAGCAGCACCATCAATATGTGGCACTGGACAGCTAGGCACGGCTATTTTGGAGGGTTTGCTTGTGACTTTGTAAGGTTTGCCTGCCTGTGCACCTAGCTTCACAAGCTATGCAATGCAGTGAGAGAGAGAGGTGCAGTAAGGTAAGAGAGAAATGCTGCCTGTGCTTGGCCACCATGCACCCAGCTACATGAGGCACTGAAAAAAAACAGTGTTTCTCGATGGCATATTCGACTTGAGAACTCTAAACTGCCACGCTAAACAAGTGCCGAACACAGCAGAAAGCAATATGCTCTGTGTGCAACAGTCAGTATTTGTTGGTTTCGGATATTAATCTGATTCATTATATCCATTGGCAGGACAATTTTACTTCATTAAAACAAGGTTTTAAATACTGGATCTCCATGGGGTTTTCAAGGGGAATCACATTTACTTCAATATATCCATTATTTCGGCTTAAGTGCTGTGGTTTACATGCCGTGGGAAGGGCAGCCCTCCTTCTCACAGCATTATAATATTTTGTTTTAACGAGGTTCAAGCGTATATTAAAGAGCATTAGAACAAAGAACAAGCAAAGCTGCACCATCAAACCATGCACAATTCAGCACTGCCGCACAGTGCATAGCGAATCTAGACCCACAAAGTCCCTTGAAAGTAGGTGGACTGACAACGCCTGATTGAAGGTTGGAGCATGGAAGTGTGTGCTTGAAAATGACAACCTATGCAGAACCATGGGAAGGAAGACATGCCATGTAAACGAGTACAGTCAGAGTGTTGATGGTTTTCAAATGAGACTGTACTGAGCAGCATGATCAAGCCTTGGCAAAATCAAGGAGCAAGCAGCCAGTCTCAACGTTAATGTTTTCTGTTAAAAGGCAGTAAGTTGCTATTTGAAAAGGTTGTGTCTCACACGAAAAACCTTTGCAGAGTCGGTGCTGGTTAGGGGAAGAGGAACTGTTACCTTCTGGATGAGTGTAAATTAGAGCAGTGATACATGCTTGAGCATCTCATGACACAGACCACCTTACAACGTTAAATTAATCGGGCAATAGTAGCTTCAGAATCAACTGTCAGTAAACAACCAACCAGCCATTAGAGATGGCTGAAAGATGTAAAACAAGATCCTTCTGGAAACAAGAGTGGCCTTCTTTAGCAAGGACTGACCATAGCCTGTTGGCCTTTGTTTTGCAGATTAACTTGTGAAGTAGCCTAAATGTAGTGGGAATCTCAGTAATTTTGGTTTATATTGTCACAACTGACAGATTTCAGCAGTGACTCTGTGTTCATCTCAAAAGGGCCTAGCTGTTGCTCATACTAGAATACCGGTAACTGTCAGCTCTAGTACCCTGCTAATGTGCCCCCAATAGTTACGCTCTCTATTCAAAGATCTCTCACTTGCCTCAGTGGCTCTAGCGTGGTATTGCTGGAGACAAGGTCATGGGTTTGGTTCTCAGTCACCATGGCCACATTTCGGCGGAGGTGGAATGCAAAAACGCGTGTGTGCCACACTTTGGGCACACATTATGGAATCCTGTGTGGTCCATATAAATGCGGAGTCTCCTCCGCTGTGGTGTTCTCAATAGCCTACTTTGTAAATTTGAGACCCAATAATTTATTTTTTAATTTTCGTTTGACAGATCTTTCAATTATGAACTTTCGTAATCTTCATGAGAAAATGTGGCAGCTGTAAGGTAAAATTGTGTCTGCAGGCTCCAGTAACCTTGGTGTTTGCTTTGTGTTTCTTTCCAGTTTTACGCAAAGATGCTTGCGAAGCGGTTAATACACAGCCAGTCCATGTCCATGGATGTCGAAGAGGCCATGATCAACAAGCTCAAGGTGGGTGAGCAAGGGTGTCGAATCAGAACTAAACCAAAAACATAAACTGGAAAACAAACTTTATTTTTGCTCGAACCGGAACTGTACTGGAAGGAACGCTCTGATCTTTTTCAATCCTTAGCAAAACCGAAAGGAAGAAATTGGTTTGGGTTCAGGTTGGCCACCTTTTCTAGAGCTTTTCATCCATGCATTGCATGCACTTGAGGATCAACTGTGCTACTTCATTTGTAAATGCACACTGTCTTCCCGTGATTTTTAAAAGTAGCCACACCATCAGTACAGTGTTCAGCATATTGCATCAAGGGGCAGACTAACACGACAGTATTGCATCGCATCCTTCGTGCAGATTCGTCAAAATGTGATGTGTGCCAAGTACCCGAGACAATAGAGCACATACACTTTTTGCTTGTCCCCAGTATGACTGTGAAAGGCAGGCATCGATCTCTTCATTAGCGCCAATTAACAACAGGCTATGCAGTGAGGAAGTGTTATTGGGCCATTGACTGGACATATCAAAGAAGCGAGTCATCGAGGCTCTCTTAGAATATTTACAGTCGAACGCCTTTATAGTAAGATGCTTGCGGCCTCTGAAACCATTCGTTGTAAGGTCACTTCGTTGTAAAAGTCATATACCACACAGCTCACAATAGAACTGGGACAGAATTATTCTTTAGTTATTATAGGTAATTTCGTTGTAGAGCCATCCACTGTAAAGGCGCTTGACTTTATTTAACACAGGCCTAGATTTAAGGCTGTGAACGGGCCCTTTGAACACAAATGTGTTTACATTCACATCTTACTGCCTGTCCTCATGATCACTGCTCAGTCCCTCATTTATCTCCTCTTCCCTTTCCCCCTGAGCGGAGTAGCAGGCTGGAGGACCTCTCCCTGTTTCCTCAGTATATCCTCTCCCTCTCTCTCTCCCCTCTCTCTCTCCCCCTCAATAAAGTTAAGCTTCGCATAGATTCCAGCATTGGTGTTGGATCTGCATAATTCTTTTGTAACCACGTGCAGCCTGAAGAACAAACAGCAGGTGTAATCTTTCAGTGCACCAGCGTCGAATTTTTGAACAAAATAAATTTGTGCTGTTTTCCTGTAAATATTCTTTGCTTATGCAAATTAACTTGAATCAGTCCGAACCTGTTTGAGCAGTTATTTTTTTGCTCCGGAGTTGAACCAGAACTGAACAGTTTTCGGTGAACCAAAATGAAAACCAGGACAAAAAAAAATTTTTCGGTTTGACACCCTGGGTTGAGCACACATTCTTGAGTACAGAGCAGTTTGCAGTGCATTCTGTGATTCTCACACGGGATTAGGATTCAGATGAAGTGAAATTGTGACAAAGACGGCAAATAATTGAGTGCATCTAGGTGGAAGATCTGGTGTAGCTGCTTGACACTGCTGCACCAGTTGTTGCTTATTTTTGGCATCTAATGTTGAGTAACAGCTCACTGCTGGCATGCTGTCTTATCAGTTTATGTTTTGAAGTGCGAGCTGTCGTGTTGCCTCCACGCATCAGTATGCCTAGACTCTTCTTGAACTTGCACTTTTATTGTGCCGTCGGAGCGTGCCTTCAATGCAGTGCTTCCAACGTATATTTTTGCAAACCTGCGCCTTGCATTACGATGGTTATAGAGAATTTTCTACATCAGGTATACATAGCGCCTGGCTGAGAGCCACTTCACTTATGATCCTACTATCGCTGACTGTGTCGGATGCTATCGTTGTCACTTTAGGGCTTCTTTCTTTTCTGGACCCAAGTGTGCCCAATAAAACATTCCAGTTGCCTGATCTTTAATGTACTACATGATGCTTTTGGTCAAAAGGATCATCTGCTGCCTTGATCGTGAGCGGCGCTGGATAACAATCCCAAGGCTAATCTTCCACATACAGGGTGTTCCTGCTGATGTTAGCCAAGCTACAAAAATAAAATATAGAATGTACGAGGACGCAACCAGCGGTCTTCTGTCAGCAGTGATGTACCGCACCAGGAGAATTGCTTTCGTAATTGAACCGTCAATAATTAGATTAGATTAATTAACAAACTTTTAATTACTGTGTTAAGATCTCGAATTTTGATAGAAAAGCAACAGTTGTGTTTAAAACACCAGATTCAGTTGTTTTCAGTGGGCTATGTCACGCATAATAATTTTTTCAATGTTTCAAAGAAAACAAGCCCCCGCAGGGGCGTCTGCGTTCGCAGGCGTTTGGTGTGTTGCGACACCACGTACTCGAGCACACGAGGGTTGGACCCTCCCGCGTCTAGCCGTGTCCGGGGAAAAGGGGATCCTGGGGGTTGAGCCAATACCGGGTGTTTGGACCTTTACGGCCCCTCGGCGGCGGCAACACACCCCTTTGGCCTCGGCTTCACATAGACGGCACCCCCAGACTGACCCACCCGGGGGAAATCGATAGTTGCCTTTTCCTATCCTCCTCTCTAATCTTCGTCTTTCTCTTGCTTTCGGTCTTTCCTGTCTCCTCCTAGCTTCCTTTTTATTTCCACTTTTCCCAGGCAGCAAGGGTTAACCTTGTGTGGTATAGCCAACCTTGGTTATAACATATTTATCCCAAATCCCCTCCGATGTTTTAAGTGTCAAAGGTTTGGCCACAGTTCCCAGAACTGCCGTGGCCGACTAACCTGTGCCAAATGTAGCGACCACGAACATCCGTCCGAGTCATGCAAGAACACTCCACACTGTGTGAATTGTGAAGGGGAGCACCCCGCGTACTCGCGGTCCTGCCCACATTGGAATAAGGAAAAGGAAATAGTGGCAATCAAAACCAAAGAGAATATTTCGTTTAAGGAGACACGCAGGCGTGTATCCTTCTTACCGAAGAATAGCTTTGCCGAAATGGCGCGTCAGGGGGCAGCGCCACAACGGCCTCCAGCGGCTCTCTGGCCCACACCTAGTGAGCCGGCAGTGACGTCACCTGCCCCCTCGGCGGTTGCGGCTAGCGCTGCTCCGTCATCCAAGAAGGGGCCGTCGACCTCCGGGCTAGTGGCCTCAAGGGCCTTATCCTTTGAGAAGAGGCTTTCTCAACAAACAAATCGCTCACAAGAGCGGGTGTCCAGCGCTTCGCAGGAGGCGAGGAACACGACACCAAGTCAAACGGCACCACTAGCGCCTAAGGAGCGGTGAGAATCACTCGACCACTCCAAAAAAGAGAAACATCGCATTACAGGACTGGAAAAGGGCCCTGTAACCTAAATTCTCTTTCTAGACACACAGCGCTAACTCGTTCCCATTATGGATACCCAAATAATACAGTGGAACGTGAGAGGACTTCTTCACAATCTTGATGATGTTAAAGAACTCCTTCGTAAATTCACTCCAAAGGTGCTGTGTGTCCAAGAAACACACCTAAAAGTAACACAGACCAACTTTCTAAGGCAATATGCCACTTTCCGCAAAGACCGCGAAGATGCACTCACCTCCTCAGGGGGTGTAGCCGTAATAGTCGATAAGGGCGTTGCATGTCAGCAAATCAGACTCCGAACTCTCCTCAAGGCAGATGCAGTCCGAGCTGTGCGTTTGGTAAGTTAATCACAGTTTGTTCGATGTACGTCTCCTCCTCCTGTCAATTTTCTAAAGCAGAGTTTCAAAGCCTTATTGATGAACTTCCTCCACCATACATAATCGTTGGTGATTTAAACGCACATAGCCCCCTGTGGGGCAACTCGCGTTCCGATGCGCATGGGCGCCTGATAGAAAATTTTCTGTTTTCTTCAGGTGCATGTTTATTGAACAAAAAAGAACCAACGTATTACAATGTTACGCATAACACATATTCGTCCATAGACTTGAGCATCGTTTCGAGTTCACTATTTCCTTACCTGGAATGGTCTGTTCTCAAGAACCCCTATGGGAGTGACCACTTCCCAATTACATTAAACCTAACCAAACCAGATGCATGCTCGCCGCATTTCCCTCGATGGAACCTCGAATCAGCAAACTGGGAACTGTTTCGAGAACTCACGTGTTTACGATGAGACGACATTTCTGATTTTAATATAGATGATGCTGTGGCATACCTAACTGGTTTTATTATTGACGCTGCAACAAAATGCATTAAACAATTTAACGGACTGGCAAAGAACCGTCGCATCCCATGGTGGAATGACGAGTGTCAAAATGCACGCAAAAATCAAAACAAAGCTTGGGGATTGCTTCGCAGTTCTCCAACAGCTGAAAACCTTATTAATTTCAAACAAGTCAAATCTCAAGGCAGGAGACGTGCGAAGAGAGAGAGCTGGGAGCGGTACCATATTTAGAATAAATACTTACAAAGACGAGGCGAAAGTGTGGAATAGGGTTAACAAACTAAAAGGCCGGGAGACGAACCCCTTGCCCTTAGTAAGTACCCATGGAGATGGTCTGGAAGACCAGGCAGACTGTCTGGGGGAACACTTTGAGTATATCTCCAGTGCATCGCATTACTCACAGTCATTCCTGAAGTTCAAAGAATGTGCAGAGCGACAACGCCTTGATCGGAAATGTGCCCAAAATGAAGATTACAACCGCCCGTTTAGTTTAGCTGAGCTCAAAACTTCTCTTGCTTGTTGCAACAGCTCAGCACCAGGTGGTGACCGTATTATTTATGAAATGATCAAGTACCTGCATCCTGAAACACAGAAAACACTCCTCTCACTTTTTAATGTCATGTGGGCCGCTGGGTATATCCCATCTTCTTGGAAAGAAGCTGTAATAATACCCATACTCAAACAAGGTAAGGACCCGTCCTTACTTAGTAGTTACAGGCCTATCGCTTTGACAAGCTGTTTCTGCAAGCTCTTTGAAAAGATGATAAACTGGCACCTAATCTATATCCTTGAGAGCAATAGACTATTAGATCCTTACCAGTGTGGTTTCAGAGAAGGCAGGTCGACCGTAGACCACCTTGTCCGCATTGAGGCAAATATAAGGGATGCCTTCATATACGAACAGTTTTTTGTCTCCGTATTTCTTGATTTGGAGAAAGCATACAACACCACAGGGCGCTTCGGTATTATTCGAGACCTTTCCGCTATGGGTATCAGCGGGAGTATGTTAAGTATAATTGAAAGTTATCTTTCTAACCGCACATTTCGTGTTAGGTTGGGCCATGCCTTGTCAAGGTCTTTCACCCAGGAAACTGGTGTTCCACAAGGTGGTGTGCTAAGCTGCACACTCTTTATTGTGAAAATGAATTCTTTGGGCATGGCTATCCCACAAACGATGTCATACTCTGTATATGTAGATGACGTGCAGCTTGGTTTTAAATCATGCAACTTGACTATCTGCGAACGACATGTCCAGCATGCCTTAAATAAAGTGGCAAAATGGGCTGAAGAAAACGGTTTTAGGTTAAGCCCACAGAAAAGTACATACGTTCTTTTCACGAATAAGAGAGGAATCGTATCATGCCCTGCTATTGAGCTGTCTGGTAGCAGATTACCTGTATGCGCCGAGCAAAAGTTTCTCGGCATCATACTGGATTCGAAATTGACATTCATCCCGCATATTAAATACTTGAAGGCTAAGTGCCTCAAAACAATGAACTTATTGAAACTTCTATCAAGTGCAACATGGGGCAGTGACAGGAAATGTCTTTTGAACTTGTATAGGTGTCTTGTCGGCTCGCGTCTTGACTATGGCGCTATAGTATATCAGTCCGCTACACCAAGTGCTTTAAAGATGTTGGATCCTGTCCATCATTTAGGAATCCGCCTCGCGACTGGAGCCTTCAGGACAAGCCCCGTACAAAGCCTTTATGCAGAAGCAAATGTATGGTCACTCCATTTTCAGAGATCATATAGCAGTTTTACATATTTCCTCAAAGTAAATTCTAACCGCGAACACCCCTCTTATTCATGCATAAACGATATGACCGATGCCATACTCTTCAATAACCGACCTGCAGCGAGAAGACCATTCTCTTTGCGCGCAAGGAATGTCAGTGAGGAAATGGGTGTTCCGGTGCTTGAACATTGTCTTATGGCTCCAGCGAAACTGTTACCCGCCATGGCAGTGGCAGCTGATAGAGCGTGACACATCCTTTGTAGAGGTCACTAAACATGCACCAGAGATAAATATCAAAATGCATTTCTTGGAGCTCCAGTACAAGTACTCGTGCACAGAGTTTTACACAGACGCTTCTAAGTCGCATGCCGGGGTGTCCTACGCAGCCATTGGTCCATCCTTCTCGGAATCCGGCGTACTGCGTCCTGAAACAAGTATATTTACGGCTGAGGCCCAGGCACTGTTGTCGGCTGTGAAACATATCAGAAAATCAAATCTTCAAAAATCACTTATATTTACAGGCTCCTTAAGTGTCATAAAAGCCTTGAAGTCACTCTGTAAACACAAAAACCCTGTACTTACTGAGCTCTATTCCATTCTCTGTAGAGCGTATATGTCTAACCAGCATGTCATTATATGCTGGGTACCTTGCCATAGAGGCATCGAGGGGAGTGTAATAGCTGACGAAATGGCTACATCAATCACCTCGCAAGCTATTATTCCTACGACTGCTGTCCCTGTCACAGATCTGAAGCCTCTCTTATGGAATAATCTGCGAAGCCACTGGCAACGCTTGTGGGACATGGAAGCTACGAATAAGCTTCACTTGATTAAGCCAAAGTTAGGTTTCTGGCCCCCGAAAACGAAAACACGACAAACTGATGTCCTGTTCTGTCGACTCAGGATAGGACACACCTATGACACCCACAATTTTTTACTGACCGGAAATGAACCTCCAACGTGTGGTAGATGTGGTGAGAGGCTGACTGTTCTCCACGTCCTCCTGGAGTGTCGAGAAGCCGAAGCTGAGAGAAAGAGACATTTTCCCCTTGTATATCGCCAGCACACCCCTCTCCATCCAGCAATGTTTCTTGGTGAAGAACCATTCTTTGACACCAAAGCAGTTCTGGATTTTTGGAACGATGTCGACTTACAAGTTTTTAGCCCAAGAAATTCATAGCACATCCTCTTTCTAGAGGATGCCGCTGTGATGGTAGTCCTGCATAGCACATGCCTACAGGCCCTTGCATCCCAAGGACTCTGTTAAGGCAGTAGTGTTTATTGGAAAAAGTATATCTGTGAGATATATCACTAAATCATCATTATTTCACAATGTGTATGCCGTGTCCATTGTACAGCCCATTAACCATCGGCATAGTTTTATCTTGTATAGGTTTTATGCACATTAGAGCGACTGTTTTTAGACCCCTTTACAGCCACCGTAACATCAGCCCTTCGTTATTCATAGCTCCATTGCGAACGCATTACCACCGGCCTGGCGCTCTTTGGCCACATTTGGCCCTTGCACCACAAAACACCACATTCATCAAGAAAACAAGCGAAATATGAAAATAGCCGCATGATTACATGTCCGCGTGCCGTGCTCTCAATTCAGTAATTAAAATGTTTGCTAATTATTCTAATCTAATTACTGATAGTTCAATTATGAAAAGAATATCCTCCTCATGCGATACATCACTGCTCACAAAATAATATTGGTTGCATTCTCCTATATTCTATATTTTTATTTTTAAGAGCTTGGCGAACATTAGCTGGGACAGCCTATATACACATATACCTAGGAAAGTCACTGCTCTACTTCAGGGGGCTAGGGAGCACATTGAGTACCATTGACTGAAGCTACTGGAAGTGAGCTTAGAACAACAGAAAGCCGAGCTGGTTGGTAAGGATTCATAATGCAAAGAAGGGGTAAGGTGTGCAGACACGGACAGAAGAGAAGTGGACAACACGAACGCCGTGTTGTCCACTTCTCTTGGGTCCATGTCTGCACGCCTTGCCCTTCTTTCCATTATGGAAGGGAGCTGCCTTGTCCTACAAGTTGGCACTTTGCTACTTTGCAGCGATACTTCGACTGCACAGGAGCACGGCGTCTTTCTTTTTTTATTATTCCACTAAAATACTTGCCTGTTGTGCCGTAAACGAGCCAAGCAGGCCAAAGAAGTATTTTGAGTAGGCATCAAAAATCAGCCGTTCCGACAGTGTCATTAACATGAGTGGCGTGCGCTGGAAACAATGGCAGTTGAGAAAACGCTTTATGTAAAAAAAAAGGTACATGCTTAAAGACTATCGCGTATGGCTTCTGATTATTGTAAAAGCCCTTATTAGGCACGAGGAGAGACCACCACCCCCTAAAACACTTAAAACCATGAAGGAAAATTGTTACAGCCGTAATATTGCCCAACCACGTACACTAGTAAGTGCAGCATATGCCCTACTTCCGGGACAAGTTGTTGCAAGATTGTTGCTCTTCTGTTGGCTTCACATGCATCCAGCTCGGCAAGCAGTAAAGCAGGATCCAGCAAGACATAACACATATCAATGAAGAAAGCGTATGAAAGGATGACGCCATGGTAGCTTAATTGGTAAAGCACTGCATGTGTAATATGGAAGATCTCACCTGGAACAAGTTATCTTCTCATCCACTTTAATTTCCCTTTACCTCATTATTTCAACATTTCAATTAAAATAATTCATTTCTCTTATGCTTTCTCTGGCTTCTTGGTGTTATTTTTTTCGTATAATTGTGACTGAACAGTCAAGCCCCTCAGATATTCTTATTCTTCTCACCAATAGAAGGCTTGATTCTTTATTGATTTCTTCTGGTACTGTTCCTGTTCCTTTCCACACCTTGTCTAAAGATTGGCAATATAACGAACTTGCATTCAGAGTATACTTTTGTTCATTGTAGCTAATATTTCTTATAAGAATGCATGCATAGCTGCATGTGTTTTGCTAGGCCTTCACATCATATTACAAAAGACTATATCGTGACTCGAGGTGAGTGCTGTTTGCTGTTCACAGATAGTGCAAGTTTCCAAAGCTTGGTGCATCAGATGGCTTAAATCTATAGAATAAAAGTGCCATCTTTAAGGCTTTGAAAAGCCCTAAATCTGAAAGAAGGGCTTAAATATTGTTTTTAGAGCACAACTCTTAGGCGTCTGTTTCTGCGGCAAGCATCAGCATTGACCTTCGTAATCGAGCGGGAGATGAAAGACGGTGACATCGAAGAGAGTGCGAGGAGGTAAGCGGTAAAGAAGGGTGTGACGGAATCGTGATGCAAAAAGCGGAGGAGTAGGGTATGGTGAAAGCGTGAAGAAAAGTGTAGAGACGTGCAAGTTGTGCTTTAAGGCGACGATGGTTACGAGATGGGGCCAAAGCAGCGCACGTCGTCTGTATGGAAACAAAGCGCTGCATGAGCAGAGGTCTGTCTGTGGCGGCTCCTGAGAATCTCACCCTCGTGCTACCTCTCATGATCTCCCAATTAACAAGGAAGTCGCACCAGGCTTTGTTTTTTTGCAACGCATCGCACAAGACAGATTGTCTGTGCCAGCCAATGTATTGCAAAATGAAAACATGTATAGAGCTGCACACAAATTTTTTATTAAGGAGTACCGTAATCGTCGGTGAATATTTTTGCAAAGCTGGTCACAAAATTGGTCTAATCCAAAGCTCAAGCTAGTCCACTCCTGTTAGCAGCTTTGTGGTGATTAGTGGAGATTCACTCGCTCAGCCTTATCCTCCTGCCTCTTCAATTTACATACAAATGTCCATTATATAGGAGTCATCTTTGCTGACAACATCAAAGCACTGCCAGCCATTTTAGGAGTGTTTACAGCAAAGTTTCTTTGAGGCTTTTTTAAGGTTGCCCTCTTTCTTTGCAGCAAGCGTGTGGCTATGAGTTTACAAGCAAGCTGCACCGGATGTTCACAGACATGAGTGTGAGTGCGGACCTGAACAACAAGTTCAATGTGTATCTGAAAGCCGAGAACATCGACCTGGGCATCAATTTCTCCATCTATGTTCTACAGGTGAGGACAAAGTGCTCAGGTCAATATATATATAAATATATATATATATATATATATATATATATATATATATATATATATATATATATATAGGTCACTGCTTACAGGGTTATACACATCGCCGTTTTACCCCAAATTCTGCGTCCTTCCATGTACAGCATGGTAAGACCTTGTGGTCTGAATTTAGTTTTTACCCTGAGGTCTGGGCAAAAAGTGTTTATTTCACTGAGGTGTATCTGTGGCTTTGTGCATCATATGGTGAAACAATGCATGCCAATCTTGGTAGACAGTGCCACCAGTTTCTTGCAACAATATCGACACTTTGTTATACAACATTGATGCAGACAATGCATACTTT
Source organism: Dermacentor andersoni (assembly GCF_023375885.2). Classification (NCBI taxonomy): domain Eukaryota; kingdom Metazoa; phylum Arthropoda; class Arachnida; order Ixodida; family Ixodidae; genus Dermacentor; species Dermacentor andersoni. Next base: position 142,271,363 of record NC_092815.1, on the reverse strand, counting down.
GAACTTATTCTGGTTAGAACAGACAAACATTGCACATGTACGTGGTATTAAGCTGTTTGCATGGAAAAATTCCACCACAATGCAAAATTTTATCGAGAAATAACCGGTGGTTTAGCTGGAACAGTCATGCCATATCTCTCATGTCTGATGTCATTTGTCATATTCGTCACTCTTGTTTGTGCAGTATATAGTGCATGAAATAAGCAGCTCTTGCTCTTAAAGGAACACTCGAGAGGACTAACAAGTTGATATAGTCGACTTCCGTTGATTCGTGCCAGACAGGGTGGATGAAACTGGTCGAATTATCTGGCAGGTCGAACTAAACAAGAGAAAATGCCGAAACACACTGCTGATTCTTTTGGCAGTATTTACCTGATGATGATGCATTTCTGCTGCCTTCACCTATGCCCAGCTCAGCAGGCAAAGAAGCGGCATCCAACAAAACATAATACAGATCAGTGAAAAAAACTGGATGAAAAGCCACTTTCTAACCTAACGTAACCTAATATGCCCCCATATCAAATGTGCACCTATTTTTATGGGTTCACACCAAAGTAGAAAACTAACGTAGGACATGTCTGATATTCTTCATTTATCAAACGACCCTTCAACAACATTAAATAGGATTGGGGTAAGTGGGAAGTGCCACGTCATCATGCTTTACAAGAACTTGGTCTCTTGCCATCCATGGTTGGTATCTTGTGAATGCATTAGCAATGATGCTAGCCAGGCAGGCTCTGACAGTAGGTTGTTCAGGGTGTCTACCAACCGGGAAAACCGGGAATTCTCAGGGATTTTGAGTAGTCTGGAAAAAGTCAGGGAAAACTCAGGGAATTTGGGCCTCTATCAGGGAAAATTAGCGGCAATTTTATTGAAAGGGTCGAAAGTTGCGGTAATGCTGGATCGAGTAAAAGACAGGAATCGTAATGAATCGTCTTTGATGTCCTGTCGTCGGCAGGAGGAGTTGCCAGTGTACAGTCGACGAGCGACTTTCCGGATTCCGATAATTTGGACGGCTTCGCGGCCCCGCCGCATACCCCATAGAGTCAACGTATAAAAACGTGTGAAATTTCCAACGCAAGAACTCTTCGCCGTCCGAATTTCCAGACGTTTTGCCGTGACCGCAGGTCCAAAGCGGCAATAATCAAAGGCACCACCACTGCCGTTTTGATTACTTCGCCACCTCTAACCGGCACTCTCGCACGCAGATCCGCTGGTGGCCGTTGCCACCACTGCGGCAACGCTAGGCCTAGCTGCTTCGACGTTTGCTATGAAGCTTCTTGCCATTGGGTGCCGAGTTTTTTTATTGAAAGAATTAGCTGCTGTCAGCAATGGCACAGACTCCGCCTTTGTGGTCCTCGCGATTGGCTTAGAAACTTGGAAAACACGGTGCGTTGCATAATGCTGGTTCCTGAAAGTCAGCTTTGCCTCTCTACTAAAATGTTACTTGGTGAAGCATACGCAAAAGTATTGCAGTGAAGCATAACAAGCATGGGAAGGGGCCACGGAACACAGTATGTATTCCTTAATTATACACGCAGGCACCCGGTATTTCCTGTCACAGTACGAGCACCGATATGCCTAATATGTGTACCGACAGGCCTTCAGAGCGTTTTCGAACGTGCCTGTGGCAGTTTGAGCCCCTAAGGGCAGTAAATGAGACGGATTTATTTTTTTCCAACTGGCCGATTTTTCGGATGTTTTCGCGGCCTCTAGGGAGTTAAAAAACCGGTCGTGGGCTGTGCAACTGACCAAGATGCTTCAAATGGTCCTTGGGGCGAACGAGTGGCGGAAGGTGGACAAGAAGAGAAATGACCTACGCATTGAGGAATAAACGGGAATGGAAGCTTGCTACCGCCGTTTTTAAGGAGCTTGAGCTCAAAAAATAAAGTTTTGGCTGATGCCGAGATGCAGGTGTCCCTCATCCAAACCAAAATAAACTCTTTAAAGCAGTGAAACACATCACTCGGGCGTCGTGCGCGGGCTGAGAGTATGTCAGGACAGTTGAGGTTTACGAGCTGTTGAGAGAGAATCTCAATTGTGACAGAGTTCGGGCCTCATCCCACTGAGGTTGCTATCAGTTGATAGAAATAGCTCATATTCGAAAATATTTGCTTCTATATGCATCTCCTTTTTATTCGTATTGGATAATGTCCAACCCCATTTGCAATTTTTTTCGAAGACACTGTATTTGCTGTGCATTTTACTAACCCATGCCTTCTATTCTCTTTTTGAATAACATAGACACTGCTCCTTAGTATTCAAATTGGATTAAGTCACATTTTTATTGTTTTCATGTGCTTACTAGAAAGGGACAGCATCAGGCGATATGGTTTCAGTCCGTCTTGACATAAACCATAGTTCTGCATCACTCCCGGAAATTTGCAATGACACTCTGGGAAAACCTGGAAAATTCAGGGAATTTGGAAATGTCAACTTGGTAGACACCCTGGTTGTTGCTAATGCCGCAAATGTGGTTTTGGTTTCGTTTTGGACTGCACCGTGGAAGCAATATTCAGCCAAATTTTCTTAGAAAAGAAAAGGCGCACATTGCAGTCAAGTAAATACTCTAATAATTCATAGGGAGCTCTACCGTTTTCACTTTAGAATCATCCAGGACAAGCTGGAAATTGGCGTCTTTGACAGGAGTTCTCTTTTTATTTTTTTTTAACGTGGTTTTGACGCATTTGCTGTACCCTAAGCACTGCCAAGACAGGTGCCGTTATTGGATTCACCAGTGGGGTCAGGTGCATGTGTACGGACCGTTCAAGTTCGAATTATGCTGCGAAAGCCAATTTCAGGATTGAAATAACAAAAGTTTGGACCCCTAAAAGCATATAGCTGCCAGCCAGGACCTTTGCTTGGGATTGAATTAGCCAAAAAGTTGAATTAACTGGAGTTGAATTAATGGAAGGCTGTATCTATTAGTAAATTACAATATTGCAATAGAAGCATGGTTGTTCTTACCATGAGAAGAGGCTTGGCGAGACCCGAAGTCAAAAGACGGGAGGTGGCACTGCCCTTAAGTTTTTACACCTGCTTGCCATGACACTGGATTTTTTCAGCATCTGCTCAGACCTGGTTAATTGTTTATCGTGAAAGAGAGGTCGCATTGCATTCCAAAGGAACTAATCTTTCAAGCTAGAAGTTGCAAGTACTTTTGCCTCTGCCAAGATGCCCCCAAAACCTAAAAAATACTGTTGAAGCCTGTTCATGCTTTGTCCAGAAGCCCACGGAAATGAAATGTATGATCCAGGGAAATGTGGTTGTTTGGCTGTTAGAGTGAACGTGGCACACTTGTTTGAAGCAGTTGTAGCTATGAATAACATTAAATAAAGCTTAAATTAAATGTTTGTTGGCTTCTCATGATATAAATAAAGCCTATAATTTACAACTGGTGCTTGGGTCGAATATTCGATAATAACAGCCTCTTTTCAAGCACTTGGAGTCCTTTTCTAGTTTCCGTGCAGCCTTGTAATCAAAGTACCTAACTGCAAGGCATGAAGGGTCACGAGATACTGTCTGCAAACATGGGTGTGGGGCGGCCCCTTGTGCTTTCGTGCGCTTCCTCTTGGCATTTCATTTCACGACCTATGTTCGGTTTGGCAGCAAGCAGTGATATAAACACGACAGTGGCAATCCCATTGTGTTGTATGGTAGACACTGTAAAGTGATCGTTCTCACTGGCAACATACTATGGTTAACGCAGGCAACGCCGACAGACGATGCCATGTCGGTAGCGTACCATCGCTGTTATAGCATGTAACAACCAGGCAAACGCGAGGGTGATACAGATGACCCTGTGGAAACTAAACGGGAGTGGTGCTTCAGAGTGTAAGAGCCAAGAAAATGTAGTGAACAGAAACATATCAACGAGGTTCTACTGTACGTTTTGAAATCAGTGACACCACACTGATGTACAGCACTAATGCTTTGTCAAATTATGTCATATTCAACAAACCAACCATTTTTTTTTCTAATCGAACATGTATTTGAAAGAATGACAGCTTAACTGATTTAATGTTGGTCATTGCTGTCCTTTTGTCTATGACATCAAAGTTCTGCTTTTGTGGCCCTTTATATGTGTCTTTTTTTTCCCTTGGTTCACAGTAATTTCTTTCTGTTCCCCTTTGTATCTTCAGGCTGGAGCATGGCCCCTGGGCCAGAGTGCAGTGTCCCCCTTTGCCATTCCCCTTGAACTGGAACGGAGCGTTCAAAAGGTGAGTGCATGTTTACCTTGCCATGTATTCCTTCAGTTGCCAGTAGGGGTGTGCAAATACTGAAATATCACCGAATCAAATCAAATACAATATATTTATTGACGTAGTATAATAACCATGCTGACGAAAGTGAAAATCAGCTTTCGAATTTCAATAATAATTACGTACTTCCGTAAGAAGCCAACTACCGTCTGATCACGCTCGGCCACGGCGTCAGCGTAGGAATTTAACTGTGGCCACGCTGCTTATTGGTGTCATAGGCGTCGGGCCTCGCTGATTTCGACTACCATATTTACACGATTGTAAGTCGACCCATCTTTTTAAATTTGAAAATCTGAAGGGGGTGGGTCGATTAACAATTGAAACCAAAACATGGCACCGCCAAAAAGCGAGACCAACGAGAGCTACAACGTAGCTACAATTTTATGCTTGCTCTATGGCCCTACCCGTAGCTTTTCACTATCCCGCGTGTTTGTTTGCTTTTCGGAAGGGTTTTTCATCATTTTTGAGAGTTTTACAGTGCACACAATACTCATGGGGGGGTGTCGATAGTTGCTGGAAGCACCGCTGTTCCATTCGCGGCGGCACCCTCAGAACAGCGGCACTTGCGGAGGGGTATCGGTAGTTCATGGAAGAGCAGACACCAATCACAGGTCTTTCTCTGTAGTTTGACCAAAAGGCATTGGTTTGACGTGTTCGACTTGACTGCCGGCTACGTGCTACTTCCATGCTTCTTCAGTCATCATGAGTGCTCTAGGCCCACTAATCATTCAACACTCGTTCACAGCAGCGTTCAAGAGGGCTGCCATCCTTTACGCCAAAGAAACAGATCACTGCGCCAGAAAAGCAAACAGCAATGCTGACGGAGGGGCACATCTTGTGTCTCATTTGAATACCTGCCACAATTGTGCACCACACTTTAATGAGACCTTGATTCTGGGGCGAAGCAAAAGCGAGCAAGCGCGATTAGTTCTAGAAGCTTATCACATAAAGAAAAAAGCAGATGACTGTGTCAGTGACACATCCTTATCTCTTTATGCTGCAGAGTGGCAGTCTTTAAGCTCACATATCTGTTAACTGGTTGGGGTAAGTGATGTGTTCATTTTGATTACGTTTGCACATGTGTGGCCATGGTGTATATATGTGCGTTGTAGCGGGAGAATAAAACTAGTTGTTAGTAGTGCCTCTGTGTGTTTCCGTGTCATTTTGTGGTCGTCCTGGTTTTGCGCTATTCTCTTTTACTGTATATGCTCTTCAGAGACATTGCTGTATGCAAACGATAAAAATGTCAAGTACATGACAAGAACAAGAGACAAAGAAGGTGACAGTACAAACACTTGTGTCCTTTTGCCTTCTTTGTCTTTTGTCCCATATTCTTAGTAACGTGGCAATGCATCCTGCTCTAACAAGAAGTTAAACAACGTATACACTTCTGTGTTTGGTGTCAGCAGCTGCCTTTTTGGAACTAACCCCCCCTGGCCATTTGTTTCTCTCTGTTCCCTTTATTGGGGGTGGTGTCTAGTTTGAGCACTTCTACCAGAGCAAGTTCTCTGGGCGCAAGCTGAGCTGGCTGCAGCACCTATGCCAGGCAGAGGTGCGGCTGTGCTACCTGCGTCGTTCATACCTGGTCAGCCTGGGCACCTACCAGATGGCGCTGCTGCTCCCCTTTGAGACCGCCGACTCTCTGGCCGTCCGTGACCTGCAGGAGGCCACGCGACTCGCACAGGACCAGCTGCTGCGACAACTGCAGGGCCTGCTCGACGCCCGGCTCCTGCTGTGCAAGGAGGTAAGCATCTGCCACCAGGCATTAGCCTCTGTTCTGTCCTGACCACTTCTATCAGAGTGTTGATTTTTGTCTGGTGTTGTTCTTTGATTTAATGAGACTAATTATGCTTATATTCCTTTCTTCTTTACCTCTGTGGTGCTGTGCCCTTTGTCATAGTTTTGTTTTAGTCTTTGTGATCTTTCTCTTCCCTCCACCCCTGCTTTATTTGTGCCCATCTATCATTTCCTACCTCAGGTGTAGGCAGGTGGGATGCTAGCCTATCCCACTCTCTCCTTTCTTTTGTTTCTGAAGCTAATAGTAATAATTCCTTCATTTCATTGCTTCACCTATTCTGCAATGAAATCTGTTATGGTTTCTTTCAGCTCTGAGCTAATCCGTACATCCATCCAGGCCTCATAAAAAACTATCTGTTTACGCAAACTCTGTAGATGCTTCGGATGCCTGGATGGAGGTTGTCTAAATGTTTCCTTAACACTAGGGTTGTGCGAATATGAGGTACAGTTGAACCCAGATACATCAAACTTGAAGAGGATCATGAAATAGTTCGATACATTGATAATTTAAAATATAAAATATGCCTATCTGTAGCTTATCGCAACCTCCGCACATCTCAATTCAATTTTTCATGATTGTGGAAAGTAATCAATTTGCATCTCTGAGACTGCGTCAGATGCACAAAACTTTATATTTCTTGCATGTGGTTGTGATGAGTTGCTCACGCTGCGGAGTGATCTATCAGTTGCAACACTAACCCCAAAAGCCTGCGTCGCCAAACTGAGAGAGAGCGGTGTGCCTTGTGGGGATGTTGAAGCATTTGTTGCGCATGTTTACCTAAGATACGCTGGAAATGGACGCAGTGTGGAAGCTAACCAGCCCATATGGATATGTGCCGTACCGCCATCAGCGTATTCGGACTGTGACATGCATGTGAGCATGCCAGGTCATGTGTATGCCATTTAAAGGACCCATTGTCATACGATCGTTCCCTCCAGTTGCTGCGTCAATCGGTCGTTGTCAACACAGATGCTGTTACTACATACCTGCCAACCCTCCCAATTCGCCCGGGAGACTCCCTATTTTTTACTGAACTTTACGATTGTATGATCACTATCTTATATCTCCCGAAAAGTGGTCTCTGTTCGCGCAATAACGGTTTTTGCGAAACCGGCACCGCGGAATCTACAGCCACATCATAATCATCAGCATCACCAACAACGGCAGCACTAGCACCATCGGTATCATCGACTAAGCAGCCGACTACAGTGCCTAGTAATCTGACCAAAGCCAGAGCCAATGTAGTTCTTGCATTTCATGCATGCCTTCCTCCATGGTGCATCTTGTTGCTGCTGCTTGTGTGTATGATTAGTGTTGGCTAGGCTGTCTGTGCGGTGCACCGTGTAAAGTTAGAATCCTCGTGTGCTTGATGCCATGGCACTATCAAAGCCCAGGAAAAGGTATTTGCGGAAGTTTTTGCAAACTTATACTTCTGAATTTTCGTGCTTTTTGACATCAAGAAAAGGAGAACATTTTGCATTTTGTACAACGTTTGGATGCGACGTCAGCATGTCTCACGGTGTCAACGGCGACTTAAAACTTGCATGTTTCCACGGCAAAGCATCAAAGCTATGTTCGCACCGCTGAGCTGCAAGGCAACATAGTGAACTTTCTCCGGAACAAGTGCGACGACAATGTCATACTTATGTAGTGCCTGTTTACGAGATTCGTCGTCGAATACAACCTACCCCTTAGTGTCAGCGACTACATTGGACCTCTTCTTCGGAAAATATTTCCGAAATGCGACGAGGCGAAGTGCTATAAATGTGGATGCAACGCTGAAACGCAACTATGAAGGATACGGAGGTGGCCAACCAGAAATTTATTTCACAGGCATCGCTCTCGAGTCTTCGTTTCTTTGAATATTCGGAGTTTCCCTCAGCTGCTGCCCCGAGATTCCAATGAATCTGCTGAAGACGCTTTAGATGCTCTCAAAGCTGAGTTTGCTTCACTACAGGCATACAGTCTCCCAGAGGACATTCTGAATGAAGAAAGGTGGGACGTGCAGTGGTCTATGGTTGGAAAAATGAAAAACACTGATGGAAAACATGTTTGACCGAGTTGCTAAGGCGATATTGAATTTACTCCTGATACCACATAGCAACGCAGAGTGTGAGAGGATATTTAGCACGGCACAAAAAACTAGGACTGAGTTCCGCTCATCAATGTGCAACACAACCCTCCAACACCTGCTGCTATTGAAAGGCCGTCAGTCTGGTCCATGTTTTGAGCAAAGCTATACTGACAAATTTTTGAAGTGAGCAAAGTCTACTACTGCAAGGTCTTGCAAAAGGACTCATCGAAGACTGCCTGAAAGTTTGTTGAGCAACCCCCCCCCCCCCCCCCCCCTCCGGTCCCACTGGCAGTTGAAACAATGGTCCAACCCCCACCCCCTACCCCCCACCCCCCTTGTTGGCGCGAATAAAAAGTCTCTTGATTTTTGAACTCTCCAGCTTGGCAGGTATGCTGTCAATTCAAAAGTGGCCTTTGCCTTGCAGAATATCTGAGTCCATTCCCATTTAGGTGTAATCCTAGCGAGGTCGAATAAAACGCGTTCAGTGCCAACTGAATCGCACAGTGTATGCGAGTCCTGTGTGCTGCTGCTGTGATGGCCTTTCCGTAAAACGCAGATGTAGTGTGTGGTGCTTTTGTTAAATCGAAACTGTAATGTGAAAATCCAATTAGTGGGGCTTGAAGCTGGATTTGTTTTAGCCACCCAGGAATGCCTAAAATGCCATTTACGGAAAGCCCTGGTCTACAAAGTTGAACCCAGCAATGCAGCTCAACTGCAGTTTGGCATCCCATGCCCAGAGCTACTCAGTGAAAGGATTGAGTGTCATCCATGCTTTCATGCAGAGTGCGTATTGGACAGTTAGACTGTGTGCATTCTTGAAACAGAATGGTGATCCGCTCTTGCCCATAACAAATCCACCACAGTTTGCACGATCAAGCCATCCGTGTGTCCAGCGAGCAAAACTGAGACATGCACCATGCTTTTTCCTCCGTGACTTGTACTGCTCATTAGATTCAATGCCATTTGACAGCATCTGTCAAAATAATGCACTTTCAAGTTCGTTAGCATGAAATATTTCTGATGGAGTTTGTACCCGTTAGGAGAAGCGCACTGGCAGGGGCACGACACTGCGCAGAATTCAATAAACTGAATGTGGCAGTGAATGGGATTTGATACACGTGTAGTACAGTGCAATACCGTATAGACTCATGTATGAGCCGCACCCGTGTAAGGGCCACACCCCCAATTTGGCAGCCCAAAATTTGAAAAAAATAGTTCGAACGGAGAAGCAAATGCATTTGCTGCCCCGATGCTGTGTGCATGCACCGGTGAATTTTCACATGCTGCGTACTTCCGCATGCAGCTACTAGATGGCGCGAGCTGCACGTTGACCTCCAGAGTGTACATTCAGAGTGTGCACAAGTTGCTGGCTATGCCGGCACCATTTCAACCAAAAGGTTCGGTCCCATGTAAGGGCCACACCTTGTCTAAATGGTGAAAGAAAAGTGTGGGCCTCACACGAGTCTATACGGTACTATCGCATGTGATTTCCAAGGTGGTGTCACAACTGTTAGATTTAGGCACCAGTTGAATGTACCTAAGTTCTATACATGCGGGTTTGACGGTACTCCTTAATCAGGCAGACGGCAAACTGTCACAAGAAGTTTACCGCTATGCTGATATGTTCGTATAAATGGTTGATTGGTGGTCAAACCTGAGATTGCACGCACAAGCATGTCCACAGGCAACCAACCGACAAATATAGCAAAAGTACCTACAAAGTTCATTTGTGTATTTACTGAATAGAATAGGTTAAGCTCGCATGCAGGCAGAAAGCGGTGATCTGAATTTGTATTGTATTTTTTGGGACATCGAGTATCATCGTTCACTGTCAGTGCAAGGGCCCAATCTCCCTTTACCAAATCAAGGAAGGATAGACTTCACTGATTTCTGCTGTGAACTCGTGTACTGCGATAGCAGTAACTCCCCCAATGCAGCTCCCCAGCTGTGTGAAATGATGACAACAATATAATGGTGGCGGTGTGGGCATGATGGTGGCAATGATGATGACAACAAAGGCAAAATGATGAAGACTACAGCCTAATTAAATTGGCAGACAAAAATGAAGCCTACTTTAAGCTCTTAAGTGCTGTCATAGTAAAATGCCACATACTTAGTACTTACCTCTAAAAGTCACGCCAATTAAACGATGCATAGATCATGGCACAGAAATGCGTGCTACAGCCTAACAGAACAGTTAAATTAATTAGCAAGCTTTGTTTCAAGCTCTTAACCACTGTTATGGTAAAACATAATCCCCACAATAGTAGTAGCTTGTTGCTGTCCTGGCCATCAAGTTGCCTTTAAAACAGACTACTTATTTTGAGGAGAGGGTTTTTGTTTGTTTGCTTCATTTATGCTTAGTATTCTTTAATGCCAAGTAGTGAATCAGCTGTGTCATTGAAAGATACACATGTGTGATGGCAGGCTGATGTGCATTATGTGTATTTGTGATGTCGTTTGCAGGAGGGTCCCCTGACACCATCCACAGTCTTACACTTGAACAAGTCTTACTCGAATAAGCGGACGAAGTTCAAGATCTCTGCTGTAATCCAGAAGGAAGCAGCTCAGGTGAGGACTCTTGGCTGTTTAAAGTGCCATATGTGTTTTGATAGGTCGTGGTAGCAACCTGCCACAGTATCCCAGTGGTTATGACATTGCATTACTGAGCTCAAGGTTACAGGTTTGATGCCGGCCATGGCAGCCGCATTTCAGTGGTGGTGAAATGTAAAAACCCTCATGTACGTAGTTTTAGGTTAAGATTAATGGGGAGTCCCCCACTACAGTGTGCCTCATAATAGGATCATTTAATTGGAGTCAAAGTGCAGTCATTATGCAAGTAAGTATGGTAGTAGCTGCAAATGCAAAACACCTAAGTGCTCTAAACAAATGCTGCCAGGCTAACATGTGGAGGAATTTTACTACAGATAACGATAAAAGAGCCGTCAATGTGCTTTCTCAATGAAGACATGGCAATCATGAAAAACTCCTCTGCACACTACCCATAATTCCTACTGTAGTATAACAACCGCATCATCACATTTCCCTTCAGCAGTCTTCTAGTAATGTCTCACCCTTGACTAGCCTCTTACTTCTACGCCACAGAGTCGACTGACACACTAAAAAGAGAAATCCTTGTATGAAGATGTATGCTGTCCTTTGCACAAATAGTGAAATTCTCCTTGCCTTCTGCCTGCAGCAAGAGCTGGAGCAGACGCACAGCTCAGTAGATGAAGACCGCAAGCTGTACCTGCAGGCTGCTGTCGTGCGCATCATGAAAGCCCGCAAGGTGCTCAGGCATAACACACTCATTCAAGAGGTACGTCCCCTCTTCTTTACTTCTGCCGTCTGCTCTTGGATTTCTCACTTCACATGTTCAGCTTATTACCAGGCTTACGCCTTATTAACTTAAGCCTACTGAGAGTTGAGAGTATTCCTAGCATTGCGCTACAGCAGAGAGGTGCAGTGAAGTGTAGAAGCTCTGGACAAGAATGGTACCTCAGGGAAGTTGGTAACGGTTAATTTCGATGGTGTTGACAACACAGACAGCTATAAGAAAATAAGGGACATGCAGAGAAGAAAAGAGAACTGCGCCTTTTCACGTTCTGGCTGTCCTTTATTGCCTTAGGTTTGTGTCCAATGACAGCAACATCAGTCTAGGCATAGAGGCAGAGTTAACAATGTACAGCACGACACACAGAGTTCAACATCAGTTGCGCAGGGGATTTCCCAGGCTAGAGCCAACCTCTTGACAATGGGGATTTGTCTTCATCAGTTCCCTTGCCAAATGTTGGCTGCGGCCTGAGACACCCCATGTTAGACGCCCACTCCTGATCACTTAAAATATACATCTTCCAATGATCCTCCTGTCTCGTTCGAATACAGTTTGACACACAGCACTGTGCCTCTTTGTCCTCTATTCCAGTGCTGTACAAATAAAGCACAAAGTTTGTTAATCTGAAAAGTTTGTTAAATGGGGTGTTTGTAGTAATGAGGTTTCACTGTATGTGGGTGTGCAAAGTTCTGTCTTGAAATTTGCTTGGCCTAAAACAGTCATGGCTGCACAGATAAAGCTTTCTGAAAGTAAAAACCTCATGAAAATTTTCATTCACCAGTACTACATCTTTCGCTAATGTTTACTCACCTACAGTGCACAGGCAAATGAGGAAAAACAAAAAGTTCGAACTGTCACGCAGCTAGTGCAGATCTTGTCATTTGTTTTCCAACTTAAGTGGTCTGCCAGTACTTTTCATATTTCATATAATTGTACATTTAGGTACAAATCCTTACAATTTAATCAAAAATGTTCTTATTTGGTATTTAAAGAAAAGGCAACTCTTTACATGCTTAGTAGAAAATTAACCACTGGGACAGACTAAACGGTGCTAGCCAAGCATGTATTCGAGGCGTCCTGGCTCCCCGAGAACGATGCCAATCTGAAGTCACCACATCCCAGCGTTCCCATGCGTACAACAGCAGGACAGAGCCAGTTTTCCCTCTAAGTAATAAAAGTAAATTCTATGATGAAGCAAGAAAGGCTAGAATTGAAGTGACATGCTTTAGAAACTAGTACAGTGGAATCCCATTGATATGTTCTTCGCTCTTGTGTTTTCCTGGCCGCTGCGTCGTGTTTTTGTGGTCCCTGCCTAAATACCATTGACGCCTACGCAGTATGTTCCCATTTGATTCAGCACAATTCTGTAGTGTTCCCACATCCTGCATTGTATTTGAAAGTGGCCGCCACATAAATATAATGGTGCCAGAAGAAATTGGCTCCCGCACGTTGCAACAAGCAACCAATTGGTTCCAATAAGCGACGAATTCATTGCAACGAGACTGAAGTTTGCAATAAACGAACAAAGTTGCACAAGCCAGGCACTGCACAAACATTGGGGGAAAGCATGCACAGAAGCAGTTGGCAAAGCATTTGAAAAAGTGCACATCAATTGAAACCTCCCAGGAACCATGCACACTGGGCCAATTCTGCCAAGTACAGGGCTACATTTACTTTGGGGCCCGCAAGTGTCTTATTTATCATTTCACAATTGCCTATTCTCTTTAGTGAGCTTCGGCACAATATAACCGTGTTATGCGTTGAAGCGTACTCAAAATACTGCGGTAGGGGCCACTGTCAGGGAACGCCGTACGTGTCCCTTAATTATGCACGCATGCATGTGCCGTTCCTGGTCACAGTATGAGAACCGAGACATCTAATAACTGCACTGGCAGCTACTAGGCGTGTTTCTCAAGTTGTGCTGTGATGATTTGCACCCTTCCTCACGGTTACGTTTTCCCGGCTGGTGTGTTTTCTTTCCATGGTCCCTTTAAAACTGTATTGATGGGGTTCAACTGTATATGCAAATGTCGGGTAGGTTTGGTTTACAAAAGACAGGATATGAGATCTCTGGAAGGGGTCGTTACTGCATCGTGCCCGGCATCTTCATTGATCAAGTAGTGGACAATAAGTAGGCCCATGATGATTATTACAAAATGAGGGCAAACAGATGCGATTCATGCACATAGTATCCAAAGCAACAAAGCTCAAATATAAGCTGTCTAGGCTGTGAATACCATTTTTTGAACATTGCTTGGCCAAGCTGGAGGTATCAGCTTGGATGTTCTGGATGAAACCCATTGCTTTCCAGTGCTGTGAGTAACACTTGCTACAAGTAATGTGTTCAGCCGGCTTGTGCAATCATAGACCCAAACACTTGAGTTTTGCGATTAGCGTGTCAGTACAAACGTCGTGGCGTTAGATTAGCAGTTGTAACATCTTGTAAACCACCATGCTAGCTTAATAATATCAGAGCCCCCGCCACAGCGGCTTAGTGTCTATGGTGTCACGCTGCCAAGCATAAGGTCAAATCCCGGCCTCAGTGGCCACATTTCGATGGGGGTGAAATGCAAAAACATCTGTGTCCTGTGCATTGGGGGCACATTAAAGATCCCCTGGTGGTCAAAATTAATCTGGGATTCGCCACTGTGACGTGCCTCATAATCAAATTGTGGTTCAATTCAGAATTCAGTAAAAGTATGGTTGCAGTGCCCAGTTGTATTAACCCTCAAAGAAAAGACACCACTTCCATTGGAATTACTTTCTCAACACTTTGTGATTGGAATTTCCGCTTACTTGTGATTTATCTTTTTTTACTGTACAATTTGAATTTGTGAGACTGGAAGACAATCGCATATTGATGTCTATTTACATCATTGCTTCTGCTATACTCCAGGTAATCAGTCAAGCTAAGAGCCGGTTTGTGCCCAGCATCGCCATGATCAAGAAGTGCATCGAGGCTTTGATCGACAAGCAGTACCTTGAGAGGACACCAAACTCCACCGATGAGTACTGCTATGTCGCCTGACGGACACAGTTTCAATCATTGTTTTTGGGAGATAACCTGTACAGAAGCCACCACGCCCCGCTTAATAAAAGTGTTCTCAGCTGCCCTTTTGCCATTTGCTAAATAGGAGATCTGGATATAGGGCCAAGGCTCTACACGCATTCTTCAGTCTTGTCCTCCTGGTATGGAATGTCTGGGCTGACACAAGAAATGCACTTTGTGCAATGTGCTATCATGTTCAAGGTGACTTGCAAGGCAAGAACTGCAGCCAGAGCACTCTCTGGGTCGAGCTAATGATGCTAATGTACAACACATTTGAGAACGCACAATAGTGCTATAACGCTGTCGTACCCAAGAGCGTGAGTTCCCATGCTTAGCGTGCCACTGCTCTATGGTGGGCCACAGTATTATTGCTTGACAATTTGGCTAACAAAGGCACTCTGCATTCGAAGAAAACGGGTGACGGAAAGCATAGGGGTTGTGTTACTAGTACATTGTTGGAATGACAAAACACTCTCCAGTTTTTTGTGAAGTATGTCGCACATTATTGTCACCAGCTTGACCTCCAGCCATGATGCAGGTTGGTGGCATAGCAAGAAACTGTTTTCTTGGAGGGGGGGGGGGGGAAGGGGCATGCACTTGACTGGGGTAGGTGAGGGGACTGGGAGGTGTGGTTGGGCAGGCCATATACTAAAGCAGAAATTTCAGGGGGGCACGTGCCGTGTGTGTGTGTGTGTGTGTCCCTACCCCCGATGGCATCACCAGTTGCTCAGATGCTACAACTCGTGTGTCATGGAACCTCTTGAGTCTTCACAAGTTTGAGGCATGACAGATTTTGGGGCAAGCTAGTAATGCATATTGTTACATGTTACAGCTGCAAGGGACATTGTTCACATAGCGAGACTAAAGCCCTATCACATACATTTCACCAGGGATGTATAGCTTAAGCACTGGGACGGTGCTTCTACTGCTGGTCGTCATCTTGGTCACCATTGGCCTACATGGAAATATATATCGTAAATAGCCTTGTGCATCAGCTACACATAACATTATTGTTGGTGTAAACTCTAAAAGACATAGGCAGCAGACAAGGATAAGCAGAAGCATTTCTATGATCTTGATCTCTGCAAGTGCCTTCAGCACTGTTTGCATTTTTTTAGCACCTATACTACTGATAAACATTGCAAGCATTTCCTACCAAAGATTATTCTTCAAAGCAGTGAAACAACACAACAAACAGCGAGTGAGTGTAATGTTGAATTTTATTGGTATATTTTCAGTTCAGTATAATTTACTTTCAAGTTTTCATGATGGGGAGCGCTAATATTCCCACAAAAGTTTTTACGTCTGGTTCTTTTGTGAGCCACAATCACGGTGTCAAAGAAATGGACACTGTTACTCTTTAAAGGGACCCCAAAACACTTTTTTACCGAGAAAATGTTGCCAATCTGTCGTAGCGGCTGCTGTAAACTTCTGGGCCAACTTTTACTACACTACATCAGCAGGGAATTTACAATCTCATTTCAGAAACAGCGAAAAATCACTTGCTCGGGTTTCCACAATGTCATCACGCAACATCATCCAAGGCAGCTGTACCCACCTAAGCTATTGGCTGATTTCGTGGCCATCATTAGCATTGCAATAGCTGGTGAAGTAATTGCACAGTAAGACTTGGTCTGCTTCATGTGGTGTTTGTTGGAGTGAAGATTTGCAGGCGCGACCGAGCAATTTCTTCGAGAAGTAAAGGAAGTGTGTGAGCTGTATTCATATTTGTGATTTGTGCCTCTCGGAGGTAATGCAAATATTCGGCTTCTTTAGCTCCTAATTATCTCTCCGGGCTTAGCCAATGATCTCCACTCAAGCAAACCTTTAGCTTCTCACTGCCAGATTCATTCATTGTTCTCAAATTCATATTTAGGCAAACCAATTGAGAGGCGTCATGCTATCCTTGAAGAAACTGAGATGGTGGCAACGCCATCCAGTAAAGCTGAGAAGAAGCCTAATGCTAGAAGAAGACTTGTAAAGATGAAGCATATGCACTCAATTATTGTTATTGACATCTAGAAGAAAATTTAACTTAAGGCTGTGTTCACAACTCAGAAGATGATATTTCAGAGCACGAAAAAAAATCTCGCTGCCCTTCCTCTCTGTGAAGGATGACCAGCGAAGCTGTGTATGTGGGCCCCTTAATGGTGAACTGCACCTCCGCCGTGGGTCGGCCCCGCATTGCACTATCTTCGGGATCGGCCCACGTATGGGGAGTGCTTAGCGCCTGCTTCACTTCCGCTGCGGGTCGGCCCGGCATTGCGCTATCTTCGGGATCGGCCCACGTATGGGAGGTGCTTAACAGCTGCTTCACCTCAGCCACGGGTCGGGCCGGCATTGCACTATCCTCGGGATCGGCCCACGTTTGGGAAGTGCTTAATGTCTGCTTCACCTCAGCCGCGGGTCGGGCCAGTATTGCACAATCTTAGGGATCGGCCCACGTATGGGGAGTGCTTAACGCCTGCTTCACCTCAGCCACGGATCGGGCCACCATTGCACTATCCTCGGGGTCGGCCCACGTATGGGGAGTGCTTAACGCCTGCTTCACCTCAGCCACGGGTCGGGCCGGCATTGTACTATCCTCGGGATTGACCCACGTATGGGAAGTGCTTAACGCCTGCTTCACATCCGCCACGGGTCGGGACAGTATTGCACTAACTTCGGGCTCGGCTCACCTTTGGGGAGTGCTTAACGCCTGCTTCACCTCCGCCGCGGGTTGGCCCGGAATTGCACTTTCTTCGGTATCGGCCCACTTATGGGGAGTGCTTAACGCCTGCTTCACTTTTGCCGCGGGTCGGGCTTCCACTATTTTTGGGATCGGCCCACCTATGGGGAGTGCTTAAAGCCTGATTCACCTCCACCGCGGGTCGGCCCAGAATTGCACTTCGAGATGGGCCCACCTATGGGGAGTGCTTAACGCCTGCTTCACCTCAGCCACGGGTCGGGCCACCATTGCACAATCCTCGGGATCGGCCCACGTATGGGAAGTGCTTAACGCCTGCTTCACATCCGCCACGGGTCGGGACAGTATTGCACTAACTTCGGGATCGGCTCACCTTTGGGGAGTGCTTAAAGGGCCCCTGAAACGGTTCGGACAAATTTTGTAGACGCGTAGGGTACAGCTTGAGTAGAACATTCACACCACAATTTAAGTGAAGCGTTACGTATTAATGGAGCTACAAGCGATTAGAAGTTACCCTCCTCTCTAGTCATGCTTTTCCTCCTCAACTCGTTCGCCGAGCGATCGGGGCTAAGCTCCGCCTTCACTGGTTTCGCGTCACGATGCGACGTCACATCGTCCACTTCCGGTTGTTTTGGAGCCCGCCCCCGCCCGCGTGAAACCTCTCCGCTAGCCGCTTGGCCGTCGACCCCAAGCGAGAGCTATCGAAGCAGCGTGCGTTGCGAGCATTCTGTCGTAGCGCCGAACGTGTCTGGTATTCCGGTAACCACAGGCAAGCTGGTCATTTCGGCAAATGACTGGAGGCATAAACTCAAGCTGATGAAGGAACTTTAGCGTAGATGTACGTGCGGCCTGATCGGTCTGCACGGTCCAGCCACTTGTTGGCGCAGCGCTTACCCAGCCAAACAAAGCGCTAATATTGCTCTAATCAAGTGTAAAACATTTTAAACATTTATAAAAACAAAGTGTTGATGATTACACTCCTGCGAAAAATACACACCAGCAGCCAAAGAAGAATACACTTCGTTACTGCTACTGTGTATGCTGTGCTACTGTGCTTAAAATTCCGCCGAGCAGCGTGCTCTGATCGGCAGTGATGTGCATTTTTAAAACCTTATAATAAATTACACGCTTTACGCGGAGCACTTAGATGTGTCAATTAATGATCAGAAAGACCTACTCTAACGACTCAGTACGTTTGTAGAAAATCGTCAAAATCGTTTCAGGGTCCCTTTAACGCCTGCTTCACCTCCGCCGCGGGTTGGCCCGGAATTGCACTTTCTTCGGGATCGGTCCACTTATGGGGAGTGCTTAACGCCTGCTTCACTTCCGCCGCGGGTCGGGACAGTATTGCACTAACTTCGGGATCGGCTCACCTTTGGGGAGTGCTTAACGCCTGCTTCACCTCCGCCGCGGGTTGGCCCGGAATTGCACTTTCTTCGGGATCGGCCCACTTATGGGGAGTGCTTAACGCCTGCTTCACTTCCGCCGCGGGTCGGCCCGGCATTGCGCAATCTTTAGGATCGGCCCACGTATGAAGAGTGCTTAACACCTGTTCACCTCTGCCGCGGGTTGGGCCGTTATTGCACTATCTCCGGGATCGGTCCACGTATGGGGAGTTTTTCGATTACGACGCGAAAATTTCCTTAGGTAGTAGAGGTATACAGCTTCGCTGTAAAAGTTGCAAATGCCAACTCAGTTTAGTACACGGGTGTTAAGCTGGCGTTAGCCATTCATGGCAGGTGCTGGCAACATTGCATTTACAGGATCAGTGTTATCCACTAGTGGGCAGAGTGGTAGAGAGGTAGAATCCTGAACTGCCAATCGGTTGGTCATAAGTTTGAATCCTCCCGGCGCAATGTTATTTTTCTTTGTAATTTTCTCGTAATGCCTGTAACAGCTATCGCTGTAAAATTATGGTACATAACTTTTTATTTAGCAAGAAATATGCGAGGCTCAGCTGCAGGGGAAAGGGCTAGCGATGGCCATCCCTTATTGTCCAGCGATTTTCGCTGTCATGGTTCTCACGAGAGCTGAAGGAAAGCACGCCACTACTGAATAATTTTGCAGTCCACCTGCCAGAATGTGAAGAAAATGGATAGGTAGTGATGGTTTGCATGCATTTGCACAATTGTGCCACAATAAGCGCTACCATGAGGCTCTGTGTCATATTTGCAGAGCTCATCGCATTCTGTGCCATCGCATGGACAAAATTCCACCAGAAGCGCGATGGGACTGAGCTTACTATAATGATGGCAAGTTTTTCCTGTGCAGGCCACACTGGATTGCTTGTGTGAATATTCAATATTTAATATATTCAGTCGAATACTAATGCAATAGCGTTAAGGGCCCCGTGTCGCAGAAAATCTGGCCTCGGTGTCTAGCGTCAGACGCTGTTTCGGTAAAAAGATCTTCGAACCACGCAGGCCCTACTGTAGTGCAAGGAAGTTACTGAACTAATTGAAAAATATGTAGAAAAATTTTTAATACGACTTTCACGCAACTTACAGGCATGATTGAGTCGGATTGTAATTTGAATATACGAGAAAACATAATCTGTTGTGCAAAATCTAGAAAAAAGCCACAAACCCCCTTTTCAGCGTTTATACCATTCATAAAGCGGCCATGGACTCCCAGATTTGCGCAGCAAATCTCAAAGGCCATAAAGCGGCGCGCCTGGTTCATTGCAAGAAGACCATCCAGATGGCGCTTGCCTCCGCCGCGTCGCGGCCCTCGCAAGAGGCCGCGTTTCTACCAGAAAGCTCGCCTTCGTGTATAGCGTTCGGTGCCAGCGTTTCCCGGTAAACATTACAGTTAAACTGCAGTTGCTGGGAAGCATGAGAAACAGTCAGGGATTTTTGAACGTTATCGCTTTCCACTCTTAAAGGCGAAGCTTAAGCGTCCTCTAAATTTTTTATGTTATTCAGTATTCATTCCCGCTTGAATTTCAGTATTCAGTGTTTTTGAACTATTTGAAACCAATTAATTTACTAGGAATGTGCAAATACTCGAATATTGGCGAGTCGAATCGGATAGTGAATGTTCAAATAATTCATTCGTGAATCGAATATCTGCTATTCGATTTTACGGACCTTGGGTTTACTTGGTGAGAGACCAGTCGCGGATTTGGGAGGGGGTGCAACAGGAGCAGTTGCATGCCCCCCCCCCCCCCCCCCCCCGTTCGTGCCGTCCGTATCCTTGGTCAGCTTGCCTGTTCGAGAGACGCCCTATTCTTCAACCCCTGTGCTGCCTGTGAACCCAGTTAAGTTTCTCCGCCCGGTGTTACGATTCAGCGTTTATTACAGTGTCCCAGTGCGCGCCAGAGAGCATGCAGCACAAGACAGTCCGTTGCGACCCAGTGAAAATACTTCGTCCTTAGGACATCTGAGTCATACTCCAATGTCCATGCACCATTTTGGATACAAATAGGACATCCACTGGATGACTTTGAAAGCTTCAATTAGTCAATAGGCCTCTTGGGCTAGCGCTAGAAGAATAAAGAGTATGGTGCACTTCCCATCATTCGTGCACGCGTAACGTACATGTGCACACAATGTTATTGATGCGTGGGTGCTCTGCCTGTTGCATCTGTCACAAAGCGTTTGCTGCACCGTAATTGACGTTATGGCACACGCTGT
Source organism: Dermacentor andersoni (assembly GCF_023375885.2). Classification (NCBI taxonomy): domain Eukaryota; kingdom Metazoa; phylum Arthropoda; class Arachnida; order Ixodida; family Ixodidae; genus Dermacentor; species Dermacentor andersoni. The sequence goes on along the minus strand of NC_092815.1, from coordinate 142,250,525 downwards.
GCAAATGGCCCTGGCATATGTCCGTTAAGTTGTACACAGCAAGACTCCATAATATGTCCTTCGCGGACATGCAAGGGATGTCCGCAGGACACGGCAAGCGCGGTCGAATGGTCGTGAGGGATGTCCGCAGGACGTATTCGACACGTCCTTAGTATATTCATGTCATGGCAGTGGATGTCCATAGAATATTAATAGGTCGTGATTGTTGTCACTGGGAAGGCGCCGCAATGAGTATATCGCCCCTAGCTAGACGCCAACGATTCGCAAACATCGGAGCATGTCGAACCGGCGGAGCGTCCGATAAGAAAACATTTTGTGGCCACCAGTTTCGTTTTCCAACAGTCGTGTTCAGACCTGACCCGGAATACTTAAACAACTCCAAGCGCCGGTGTGTTACGTCACTCCTCCTCGCCTGTGATTTCTCTCCCAGTGAGCCGTGCTCCAATCACGTAAACCGCCGTTGTTGCTTATTGGCTTTTGCGATACGCTGCTAAGCACTAGGTCGCGGGATCAAATCCCGGCCGCGGCGGCCGCATTTCAATGGAGGCGAAATGCAAGAACGCCTGTGTACCATGCATTGGGTGCACGTTAAAGAACACTAGGTGGTCAAAATTAATCCGGAGTCCCCCACTCCGGCGGACGTCATAATCAGATCGTAGTTTTGGCACGTAACAACCCAAGAATTGAATATACAATCACCGTAGGCTGTTCTCGTTGCGTCGTCACCATCTCGAGCGCGCTGTGCACATGGGCCGTGGGCGTTACTCTCTGTAAGAGCCCTTTTGTTCTCAGCAACATTTGTTGTATCATTTCATCGTTCTTGTTTCATCATGAATTAAATCAGTTAAGTTTGCTTCTGCCTCCTGGTCATTCATCAGAGGCGTCAATCTTCGCAAGTGGCCACGCTGCAACTCATCTACCCGGACGGAACAGGCCTCTCTCCTTCAGCTTCTCTCCCCCTTAAAACATTCTAAAAAAAAATTCTCGGAAGTTGCTAAGACTTGACCTTCGTACGTTTTCAAGCAGATCACTGAGGGTATCTCAAATTGCGAAAACTGCAGCTGCAAGGGCACTTCGCCGACGTATACGCAGTGGAATTGCGTCGTCGGTGCAGCGTAAAGCCGCGCTTTTGTTTGTCCGTGTGTTTTGCCACTTCCTTAACTAGTGTGCTCAATTAGTACTGTTCTTGATCGAGGCAACTTTGACGACACAATTATTCGGCGATGTCACTTGTATTCATCGGCAGAAAGATCACTGCAATATGTGCAGGCATCGCGCCGTGCGGAGCCATTGGAGATATAAGTATGCCCCAACGACGTGTGCTTATTAGTGAGCTACCGAAATAGCATTACGGAAAGGGTATGTGGAACGCACCGGCACGTATGTGGACTGTCTCAAACTCCGACATCGTGTACATGTCCGCTGTGACAGAGGCCCGTGCCTTTCCTGCAGCTGTCTGTGCTGAAGTAGCGGTACAGCCAAATTTGTGAGCGCTGAAGTTGCCGGCATGCTTCGGAAAAGGCGAGGGGATAGTAGCGTTGATATGTGATGGTTGCGTTGACAGGGCATATCAAGCCCCTTGTTGCCTGATCAGCACCAGAAATGGAGCGCGCAGAAACCGATTCTTCGTAGATTTCCTAAGCACGTTCTGAACCACACATCGCGGGTTCAAATCTGGCGCCACGTTGATAGCATGCAAGGAACAACCCAACGCGAGCTGATGTGCTGTCAGACTCTATCAAAACAGTGGCAGACTGCATCCTGCTTCCCATCCATCGTTAAAGAAGTTGAGTGGGATTTCCAGATATTTTTTTAAGCGAGATTTTTAGCACAGTGCACATTATTCCCTCCTTGCCTGGAATAGTATTTCTTGTGAAAGAAAACAGCACTGTTTTGAGCTCCTTTATAGTAAAAGGTCAATTTATTTATCCTCTTGAATCAGTTATTGGGTTCTCAATAATATGTTTTGCTGGTGGCGCGTAGTGTGGGTCTTCGGGATATAATAGCGTTCAGCGGTCCAGGGTGACATCTTCCACAGATTTCTTCGTGGCTAGTTGGAGCTCGCGCAAACCCTGGCGGGGTCAACTTTCTCCAAGAAGAAAGAGATCAAGGGATTGCCAAGGCCCTTGCGGTGTCCCGTGTAGTCCATCGCAAGTCCATAGCTAATTTTCTCTAGCTAGCTTTTCTGCGTAATTCTAGGCCTCCTCCGTAATGCTTCGAACTCGGCGCCTAATTTTTTTTCTCAATTTCTTTGTTCTTCTATCCTTGTACCAGTGTATGTCTCATGTCCAAAAGGTCTACTAGATGTCGGTCAACTTGGGCTGCCTCATTTGTGGTCAGAATATTCTTTGTATGTTTTTATGGGGTTCTTGGAGATTGAGGGTTCTTGCCTTGAGGTTGTGAAGTTTGTGCTCATGTTCAAGATGCGTGTGCATTTTCTTTTTCTATTTTGTCATCCGACTCATCTTGGATTTGTGGTGCCTTTTGTCTCTCGTTTGAAATTGTGTAGTACCTAGTTATGAAGGGCAAAGTAATCGCTGCCTAAATTTTTTTGGATATATTCCCCAGGTCGCTCTTTGTGAACGCAAGGTGTCAATTTGAGTCCCGTTCTCCACTATTCCCTGTCCTTGTTTTTGTGGTTGTGTCATTGAGGAACACGAAGTGTTTGTCGCATCTCGCTTGTTCTGATTGTCTTCTTTGTGCGATACGATATGCTTTGACTGCTAGTCTCCCGCCAGAATAACATACGGGTGGTCACGCCTAAGCTTCACAGAATTAAAAAAAATCGCCTGTTGCAGATAACATATGTTATATATGTTTATATAGAATTATATAATTCTAATAGTTTAGTTGGATTATTCAGAGAGGCGGACATTTCTTGTGCAATAAACTGAAACACATATTCAACTAATTAACTTTCTAATTAATTACTTTACAGCACATTGCAACTGACGAATTTTGGACGGTGAGTTTGTGAAACAAACTTGAAATTCATTTCCGGAATGACACCTGTTCCGGGATATGCGTCATCGAACTCGCCATAAAAATGCACTGTTCCACTTTTTTAATAAAACTTTCTTTTATTTATTGAAAAACAAAGGTAACTGGAACGCCCATGTATTTCATTTCAAACTTTGGGAAATAATATCTGGAAACTGTTGTCATTCTAGAAATTAATTTCTAGTGCATACGTTTTGCAAACTCGCCGGCTACAATTTGTAAATTGCAGTATGTGCTGTAACGTAATCAATTAGGAATTAGGTAATTTTCGTTGATTAGTTGAGTATGTGTTTTGATTTTTCGTGCTAGTAGTGTCCGCCTCTTCGAATAATCCAGCTTAAGGACAAGAACTATGCTATTCGCCACAGACCATTTTTTAAAATTCTGTAAAACTTAAAAAATGATAACCCCGTATTTATTCCTGGGATTTTCACAGGCAGAACTCATTCACTGCTTGTTGGAAATGCCATAGTTTGTCTTTCAGTGGGAGTTTATAACAACTATTTTGTTAGAACTGGAGTCGTTCTGAATTTCAGCTATGGCATTCTTTTGCTTATTGTTGATTTGTTCACTGTAATGGGTGCTGCTATGTATTTTGCAGTATAATATATAGTGATTGCGGGCACATGTTACTTCGGTAGTTACATTTTCTTTCTGCGCTTTATCTTTGTTATCTTTCGTTGTATAACTCTCTGAGAGCCGTTCGTCTCTTCTAGGATCGAGGATCACGTCCGGTTACCATTCCACATTTTTGACATGGTGTAGTAACAGTTGTTTTTTACTTGTAAGTCCCCTGAAATTGCATTGTAAAATATTGCCCTAAAAATTATCCATATGACTTAATGTTTTTACTTTTGTCCGCCCAGGCCAAGGAGGCAGCCCAAGCCAGAGGGTTCTTGAAATAAGGAATCCTCCCACCTAGGGTGAACTGGGTTCTGACTCGGATTACCGTTTCAGAATATAAAAGTTTAGTTCTCTCTCTCTATCCGAAGGCACCGCGAGCATTCCAGGCGTTTGTAAAGAGGAGTCGCTATAGTCATGTAAGGCAGCCGTCCTACCCGAAAGATTCAATTAAATATGCACCCCTTTCGAGGCTTTAGCTGTGACTGCTCTTCTATAAAACTGTCACCATTTGATTGTGCTTTATGGATGCCTGGGGAATGGCACGTTTCATTGCGCTCGATGAGTGCCTTAGCCATCAAATTCTCCGTCTTGCTCTAAAAGGTTAGCCGATTTTTGTGTGGAGCGTTTGGGGTTTGGTTCAGCTTGCGGTTCGACAATGTTTTTGTGTTTGAATCATTTTAATGCATGAACTTTCGTCTCATGGGTGCTCTCTGTGTTCTAGTTTTTCGAGTCTGGCGAGAACAGATTGGTTCTGAGCACGGGTTAATTCGAGACCGTCCACTATGTGATGTAGGCTGGGATTATCCGAAGCTTTTGGCGTTTGCGACGCTGCGGAGATAGGATCTGGCGTGATTCGACACTGTCGCTATGTGTCCGTATCCGTTGTCGTGGTCCTCACCGCAATTATTGCTTGTATCGCACTTACGATATTTAGTGTGGTCGGATGTTGTCTAGCGTACGTGAGTGTGTCTGTATACGTAAGGGATGCTCAAATTGGTGTCATTATTGTCTGTTCATTAGGTTCTTTGTGTTTGGGTGGGAAGGGTGCACTGTTCATCTTGCGCGATCCCGTTGCACTGTGGCCCCTGGATTGCGCGGGTCCTTTTGCTGTCAGTTTTTAGTGCGTTAGCATATATATATAAATATATATATATATATATAAATATATATCATCATCATCATCATCAGCCTAGTTACGCCCACTGCAGGGCAAAGGCCTCTCCCATACTTCTCCAACTACCCCGGTCATGTACTAATTGTGGCCATGTTGTCCTTGCAAACGTCTTAATGTCATCCGCCCACCTAACTTTCTGCCGCCCCCTGCTACGCTTCCCTTCCCTTGGAATCCAGTCCGTAACTCTTAGTGACCATCGGTTATCTTCCCTCCTCATTACATGTCCGGCCCATGCCCATTTCTTTTTCTTGATTTCACCTAAGATGTCGTTTACCCGCGTTTGTTGCCTCACCCAATCTGCTCTTTTCTTATCCCTTAACGTTACACCCATCATTCTTCTTTCCATAGCTCGTTGCGTCGTCCTCAATTTCAGCAGAACCCTTTTCGTAAGCCTCCAGGTTTCTGCCCCATATGTGAGTACTGGTAACACACAGCTGTTGTACACTTTCCTTTTGAGGGATAGTGGCAACCTGCTGTTCATGATTTGAGAATGCCTGCCAAACGCACCCCAACCCATTCTTATTCTTCTGGTTATTGCGGTCTCAGATCCGGATCCGTGGTCACTACCTGCCCTAAGTAGATGTATTCCCTTACCGCTTCCAGTGCTTCGCTACCTATCGTAAACTGCTGTTCTCTTCCGAGACTGTTAAACAATACTTTAGTTTTCTGTAGATTAATTTTCAGACCCACCCTTCTGCTTTGCCTCTCCAGGTCAGTGAGCATGCATTGCAATTGGTCTCCTGAGTTACTAAGCAAGGCAATATCATCAGCGAATCGCAAGTTGCTAAGGTATTCTCCATCAACTTTTATCCCCAATTCTTCCCACTCCAGGCCTCTGAATACCTCCTGTAAACATGCTGTGAATAGCATTGGAGATATCGTATCTCCCTGTCTGACGCCTTTCTTTATAGGGATTTTGTTGCTTTCTTTGTGGAGGACTACGGTGGCTGTGGAGCCGCTATAGATATCTTCCAGTATTTTTACATATGGCTCATCTACACCCTGATTCCGTAATGCCTCCATGACTGCTGAGGTTTCGACTGAATCAAACGCTTTCTCGTAATCAATGAAAGCTATATATAAGGGTTGGTTATATTCTGCACATTTCTCTATCACTTGATTGATAGTGTGAATATGGTCTATTGTTGAGTAGCCTTTACGGAATCCTGCCTGGTCCTTTGGTTGACAGAAGTCTAAGGTGTTCCTGATTCTATTTGCGATTACCTTAGTAAATACTTTGTAGGCAACGGACAGTAAGCTGATCGGTCTATAATTTTTCAAGTCTTTGGCGTCCCTTTCTTATGGATTAGGATTATGTTAGCGTTCTTCCAAGATTCCGGTACGCTCGAGGTTATGAGGCATTGCGTATACAGGGTGGCCAGTTTCTCTAGAACAATCTGACCACCATCCTTCAACAAATCTGCTGTTACCTGATCCTCCCCAGCTGCCTTCCCCCTTTGCATAGCTCCTAAGGCTTTCTTTACTTCTTCTGGCGTTACCTGTGGGATTTCGAATTCCTCTAGGCTATTCTCTCTTCCACTATCGTCGTGGGTGCCACTGGTACTGTATAAATCTCTATAGAACTCCTCAGCCACTTGAACTATCTCATCCATATTAGTAACGATATTGCCGGCTTTGTCTCTTAACGCACACATCTGATTCTTGCCTATTCCTAGTTTCTTCTTCACTGTTTTTAGGCTTCCTCCGTTCCTGAGAGCCTGTTCAATTCTATCCATATTATAGTTCCTGATGTCCGCTGTCTTATGCTTGTTGATTAACTTTGTGGGGATTTGGGGAATTCGACGCGCCATTGCGCGGGCGCATTTCACCCATGTCTGCAATCCTTTTTGCCACGTCGTCCTTGCTCCGAACCAGTTTTGGCGGTGGCGCTCCACTTGCGCTGGTTCGCGGTGAGGGCGGAGCTAGTGACGTCACGGAGCGGCCCCTGGTGGCTACTGCCGTGACGGTAGCGACTCTCTTGCTCCTTGGGACAGCGCCCGGTACGTACATGCTTCCTCTCGTCCGCCGACACCTTTGTGACTAGGACTGAGCTCACGCACGGTGCCTTTGCCCGTGCGGGGAGCGCGTACCTCGTGTTGTTCCTATCCCGACGCTAAGCCGAAGAACGGGTGCCTAGTGCTCGCGCGAGGTCGTACCACGCCGAGCCGCACTCATCGGAGGCCGAAGCCGAAGGAGATTGCCCGAGCTCTCCCGAGTTGACCCATCGGTTATCGCGAGAGCGAGTAGCATAGCCGCCGGGACTTTTCCTAGCGGCGCGTCCCAGCTTGAGCCTGTGCTCTCGCAGCGACGTGCTACAGGCGCCCCTAACTGTATTTTTCGCCCTTGGTGCGGGAACCCTTTGGTTCCCCGCCGTCCCGGGACCGGGCGTTCGTGCAGTGTTGGGTGCCGTTGGAGACAATAAACGGTTTCCGTCAATTTAGGGCAATACTGTGTTCTTGCGTGCGTCGCTCGGTAGCCCCTCGTGGCCTGAGCTCGCGCGCAGCGGCGCTAGAGGCTGACGGCTGACGCGGCCCTGTGGCTCGCTAAGCTCGAACCCGCGGTGGTCGGTACTCCTGTGAGACCCTAAGACCCCACAACTTATAAAGTTCTGCCAGTTCTATTCTAGCTGTAGGATTAGAGGCTTTCATACATTGGCGTTTCTTGATCAGATCTTTCGTCTCCTGCGATAGCTTACTGGTTTCCTGTCTAACGGCGTTACCACCGACTTCTATTGCGCACTCCTTAATGATGCCCATGAGATTGTCGTTCATTGCTTCAACACTAAGGTCCTCTTCCTGAGTTAAAGCCGAATACCTGTTCTGTAGTTATCCGGAATTCCTCTAGTTTCCCTCTTACCGCTAACTCATTGATTGGCTTCTTGTGTACCAGTTTCTTTCGTTCCCTCCTCAAGTCTAGGCTAATTCGAGTTCTTACCATCCTGTGGTCACTGCAGCGTACCTTGCCGAGCACGTCTACATCTTGAATGATGCCAGGGTTCGCGCAGAGTATGAAGTCGATTTCATTTCTAGTCTCACCATTCGGGCTCCTCCACGTCCACTTTCGACTAACCCGCTTGCGGAAAAAGGTATTCATTATCCGCATATTATTCTGTTCTGCAAACTCTACTAATAATTCTCCTCTGCTATTCCTAGAGCCTATGCCATATTCCCCCACTGACTTGTCTCCAGCCTGCTTCTTGCCTACCCTGGCATTCAAGTCGCCCATCAGTATAGTGTATTTTGTTTTGACTTTACCCATCGCCGATTCTACGTCTTCATAAAAGCTTTCGACTTCCTGGTCATCATGACTAGATGTAGGAGCGTAGACCTGTACAACCTTCATTTTGTACCTCTTATTAAGTTTCACAACAAGACATGCCACCCTCTCGTTAATGCTATAGAATTCCTGTATGTTACCAGCTATTTCCTTATTAATCAGGAATCCGACTCCTAGTTCTCGTCTCTCCGCTAAGCCCCTTTAACACAGTACATGCCCGCTTTTTAGCACTGTATATACTTCTTTTGTCCTCCTAACCTCACTGAGCCCTATTATATACCATTTACTACCCTCTAATTCCTCCAATAACACTGCTAGACTCGCCTCACTAGATAGCGTTCTAACGTTAAACGTTGCCAGGTTCAGATTCCAATGGCGGCCTGTCCGGAGCCAGGTATTCTTAGCACCCTCTGCAGCGTCACAGATCTGACCGCCGCCGTGGTCAGTTGCTTCGCAGCTGCTGGGGACTGAGGGCAGGGGTTTGATTGTTGTGTTCATATAGGAGGTTGTGGCCAAGTACTGCACCAGGGTGGCCAATCCTGCTCTGGTGAGAGAGTGCGTTACCGGTTCTGGTCACCGGGATCAGGCCGCACTCCAGGCCTGTTTGTGCAATTTTCTCAACCCACGGTTTTTTTTTTTTGTATTTTCCGGTGGAAAATTGCGCGGCACCGGGATTTGGATCACGGTCCTCTTGCACTGGAGACGGATACTCTACCGTCCCCGTAGGAGTTAAATTAAAAATTAATTTATGGGGTTTTACGTGACAAAACCACTTTCTGATTATGCACGCCGTAGTGGAGGACTCCGAAAATTTCGACCACCTGGGGTTCTTTAACGCGCACCTAATTCTAAGTACACGGGTGTTTTCGCATTTCGCCCCCATCGAAATGCGGCCGCCGTGGTCGGGGTCCGATCCCGCGACCTCGTGCTCAGCAGTCTAACACCATAACCACTGAGCAACCACGGCGGGTCCCGTAGGAGTTGTACGCCTCATTTAACCTACAGTGGTGCCCTATTTGATCAGTCAAGGTGGACCAATCTGAGCTCGGTTATACCGCATGGATGGCACTCGGCTAGAGAACCTGGTATTTATGACCTGCACATGTGAGGCCATACATATTTGAAGATATATATCTTTCCTTTTTTTTTTTAGGAGGGTTCCCGTACAGTGATAAAATAAAGGAAAAGACATTAAACAAAAGAAGAAAAAAAGAAAGAAAAAGGGGCGAAAAAAAAAGGAACATAACAGGTGATTTGAACTCGTGACCCTTCGATGTTGCCCGGAAAGATAGCTCAGTCGGTTGGTTCGTCAGGCCCCAGGCTACTTTCAAGCGCCACAGCTCCTGCTCCGAGCCTCACACTTACGTGGAAAGAGACTCATGTTGTCCGCGATAGTCGGTTGGAAGGCATACTTTCTAGGAAAAATGGCCGCTCGAGGAGAAGAGCGGACTCGAGCGGCTTTAGAGGCTAGGAAAACTGCCCTAAAATATTTAGACTTGAGGGAAAGCTTCGTTAACAAACTATAACACGGCAATCAGCACTCGAATACGACGAGAGAAATTACTGAGACGTGGAAAATTCCCTTGAAAAAAAATCTGGTTTGCGAGACAAATGCTTGTATGCATTGAACCTCTTAAAAGATGAGGGGGGAAATATGCGCTCACCGAGAGGGCATCGTCAGCACGAGACCACCACAAGGCACCTTACAGAGATGTGGAGAGCTTCGCGGCCGGAACGAAGCCTCCCCTCTCCGCCGGCCAAGAGGGGAAAACGCGCTTTCCGATCGCTCAAGGTTGCGCGGACAAATCATAACTCTAGCGTCTAGGAAAAGCTTAACCAGGTGCGATGGCGGCACGCATAGCGTGGGAAGCTAGCCGCCAGAATAACTATACCAAGGACTGCTGCTGACGAGGGCGAAATACCTTCGTGTAATTATAATAACCCTAATAGGACTACTTCCGAAAGAAAAAAAAAAGGTAACGGCCCAGAGGTCTATACTACGAGAGCTATGACTGATAGTTGTCTATATATATATGTATATATATATATATATATATATATATATATATATATACGTTTACATTTACTGCTAAATCGCCATGTGACTGCCTTGCTTGGTCGTTCGTGTACTTTTGGTTGGTGTTGTTGAGTTACTCTAGAGGTCTGCGCGTTGTAAACTCCATCACTGGTTTGCCTAACTGGTTTAGCTGGTTAACTGGTTTGCCTAAGAGATTGGAACATTTTAACGCGATAGCGTTAAGGGCCCCGTGTCGCGGAAAATCCGGCGTCACGCGTCCGGCGCCCAGCGTTGGACGTCGCTACGGCAAAATGAATTTCGGATCAAATTCCGAACCACGCATGCATACCCAACCACTATTCTACCACTAAAGTTGCTCATACCTTGCCTTTCATTCTTTACAAAGTTATTCCTCGGACTTTTGAGAACGGCAGCCCACAAACAAACGTAATGGAAAAAAAAAAAAACCCACAGCGCATATCTTAAATGTTAGCTCTTCTGAGACTGAATATTAAAAGTGCGAAACAATAACAGAGATTGACCCATGCAAGAGGCCGCGTTTCTACCAGAAAGCTTACCTTCGTGAATAGCGTTCGCCGCCGGCGCTCCCGGTAAACGTTGTGGTTACATAAGCTGCTAGTTGCCGGAAAGCATGAAAAACAAGGCTATTGCGTTCCACTCAAGCTTTAGCTCGGTTGCTCTTATCTAAATACATATAAAAGGAGGATTTGTTTTTCTCGTAAACCTTTGCACCAAATTTAACGAGGTTTGCTGCATAAAAAAAAAATCTAGTGAGTGTTGGTTCCCAGTATTCGATTTAGGTAGTCAATCTTTCATTAAGAATTGGCAAAATCAGAAATTTTCATAAAACGAAACTATCAAGCTTACATCACTGTAACTCAGCAATAAAAAGTTATATCACAATTATGTGAATTGCATTTAATAGTAAATTTAAAGCGGGCAAAATTGATGTGTTACACATAAATCTGCGGCTTTTGCAGAACCCTTGTACACAACGTAACAAATCCATGTAAGATATAAACTGACATACCAAATTTTTCCGCTTTCAATGATCTAATGGATGCCGTTTACAGAACCGCGATATCTGTTCTTGATGCAGAGATACAATTTATAAATTTCGTGCTTCTATTTTTTTCATACTTTCGGATTCTTGAAAATCTTTTTAACAAAATTCAGGCTCTAAATCGAAATTCCGTTTCTAACATTCACTAGACTTTAACTTTATCTTTCAAATGGAACACACATCACTGAAATCGGTCCAGGAGTTTTCTCAGAAAAACGTCTTTACATTTTACATGTATTTGAATAGGCCGTGTCGGAGTTGGGACCTCAGCAAAAGCTTCCTCTTAAAGGCGAAGGTTTAACGTCCTCCAAAATTCTTTGCAAGTCTTCATAGTAGTTTCCAAAGCGGGCCAATTATCTTCTCTCTTCTGGAGTGAATCGAATATCGTTTGTTATTCCATGCATCCTGTTGTGTCGTCCGGCAATGCTTGCTTTTAAGACAGTTGGCGGCCTTCGCTCTCTTGGGGCACTGGATCGGTGACACAATGGTCCCCACCACAGTTGTGGCAACATGGCTCTCATTTATGTGGTGCGTTGCCTTCGATGATTTCAAGCTCAGTGCCACATGTGGGACAGATCGTATAAGTTAGTTGATCGGGGCATACTTCGGCGTGATGACCAATTGTATAGTACTTCAAACACAGAACGCTTCTTAGTTTGTGCGCGTGGCATCGCATGACGCTTCTATGAAAGAGCACGCGACGTGGCTCTTGGGGTCCTTCAAATGTGATAAGCACGGTGCTGGTCTTTCCCATTCGGTGTGCGTGAATTATTTTTGGTCTGTCAGGCTCAAGGTGTTCCCTTACCTTGGCATCCAGGGTGGCAGTGATGCCACGAACTGCCTGCCCCCTTCGACGTGTCATATGGGGCTGCCAGCTACGTTTGCACAGGGTGCCTATACCATCGTCTGATTCGATTGCTGTATGAGCGAAAATTTTCTGCACTGCTGTCCGTTTGTAGATGTCTGCTGCGATGAGGTTCTGGATCGTGCACGTCTTTATATAGCTGTCCCTTCTCTTGGCTGAGCTTAACCCCGCTGCATGCATGACAGCTTCGGCATTTAATGCAGGTGAGTACTGGCTCAAGTCGGTGCCGTCTTGTAGTTTGACAAGTTTCATTCTGAGGTCGCGAACGAGTGACAATCTGTCAAGCAGTTTATCTTGAGTAGCAGGGCACTGGCGTCGCAGGGTAACCACCACGTGGGAAGCGGGCTTGACGCGAGTAGCGTTCAAACAGCGTTCGCCGTTGGTTAGGCCCCAGCTTCGACAGTGGTGAAGTCGGATGGCCTTTCGAGTACAATATCTCAGAGAGAGAGAAAGAGAGAGAGAATAACTTTATTGAACTGGGGAAATGGGGATAGGGGATTAGGAGCTTGATGGGTGGTGCCCCAAGTCCAGGGCTCCACTGGCTTCTGCCGCTAGCCGAACGTGACCAAGAAGAGCCTTCTGCACCTTCGGGTCTGAGCTAGCGAGTTGTGCCTCCCATTGCTCCAGTGTGTTGGTTAGATTATACCTAACTAAGTAGGCATTTAAATTCGGCGGTCTATTTTGGCATCCCCATGAGATGTGGTACAAAGACGGTGGTGAGTCGCTACACCACGCACAGGCACGCCCGTACATCGTTGGGAAAATTTTGCTCAATCTTAATAAATTTGGGTAGACCCCCGTTTGAATCCTGCGGAGATCTATTGCGTCTTCCCCTTGCAAAGATGTGTGGGGGGCGCCGTATTTTTGCCGCATTTCGCGCTGGTGAGCAAGAATATCGCGTGGTGCCATACGTGCCAGATCGTTATTCTCCTCCTCGCGACGGCTTCCCTGTGAAGCGGCGGGTTGTGAATGGGAGTGCGATGGTTGCTCCGCTCGGTTCGTGAGCTCTCGAGCTAGAGCGTCAGCCCTCTCATTCCCCTCCAGGCCTGCGTGTCCTGGACACCAGACCAGTCTGTATGTATTCTTGAGTTCCTTTCCCAGGAGGTGGCTAACATTGAAAGGGAGACGGCCGTTCATAAAGAAGCGGCACGCCTCCTGAGAGTCCGAGATGATGGTGTTGTACGACGGCCCCGTCCGTTCCCGGTCCTTGATTGCCAAGGCGATGACGAAGCATTCTGCCTTGGAAATAGAGGACGTGATCAGGGAGGCGCTTGAGATTAGGCTAGTCTTGTCATCGCCTATGACAGTAACCACTGCACGCTTCCAGTTGTACTGAGAGGCGTCAACATAAACGGTGTTCTCATTATTTCTGACTAGTTTGCCTAGCCATTTCACTCTCTCTTCTCTTCGCTTTTTGTTTCTGTCTTGTGCATATTTCTCGGGACAGGAGCGACCGAGATCCTGCTTCGGACAGGACCGGGAATATCCACCAGTACCTCGTCCAAGTTTTGGGGGTGTGGTGGAATACCCACCCTCACCAGGACCTCTCTGCCCGATCTCGTCTGGCTAAGTCGGCTTCTTTGTGAAATTAAAGTTGCCGCCTTGAGCTCGGAGTATGTGTTGTATACCCCAAGGCCAAGGAGCTTGTCTGTCGGGGGGTGCCTACCGGTAAGCGCAAGGCCACCTTGTAGGCGCCTCTGATAATAGTGTCAACCAGCTCCTCACACTCTTGTTGAGTGTGTGAAAAGGGAGGCTGTATGTTACTTTGCTGATAACGAGTGCCTGTACTAAACGGACAGTGTCGCTTTCCCTCATGCCTTGTTTGTGGAAGGTGATTCTTTGAATCATCCTTGCCACTTGTTTTGTTGCCGACTTTAGTAAATTGATGGTGTGGCTGGCCCTGCCGTTGCTCTGAACCCAGAATCCCAAGATCCGAGCAACAGTGACCTCTTTGATTTGCTGATTTTCGATTTCAATTTCTATGTTCCCATTACATTTATATCGATTCCCCGTGGATGCGTATTATCTCCGATTTTTCGGGAGCACAGCTGAGACCGCTGGCCCTGGCAAAGTTTTCAACTGCAGTGGCCGCCTCTTGGAGGGTCTGCTCCTTCTCTGCTAGAGACCCGCGCGTAGCCTAAAGAGTGATGTCGTCCGCGTAAATAGTATACCCAGTAGCGGGACACCGTCTAGGGTCCGCGCAAGTCTACACATGGCGATGTTAAAAAGTAGAGGAGACATGATCGCTCCTTGAGGCGTACCTTTGTTGGGCATTTGAAATGGATCGGATTTGACATGCGATATTCCTTTCGTAGCCTTCCTCCCCGTGAGGAATGGTCTAATGTAATTGAAGACATTTTCTCCGCAGCCAATTATATTAAGCTCGGAAAGTATAGATTCATGTGATATATTGTCAAAGGCGCCCTTCAGGTCAAGAGCTAACAATAGGTGCTCCCACCCTTGGGTACGCCTTTAAGTACCTCTTCCTGTAACAAGAGAAACGCGTGTTGAGTCGAGAGGCCGTTGCGGAAGCCCAACATGGTGGCCGGGAACAAACCCCTGTCTTCAATGAAATTTTGAAGCCTAGTGTGTATGACCCGTTCGAAGAGCTTTCCCATGCAAGACGTCAGTGAAATGGGTCTGAGCGCCTGCAGGGATGGCTTCTTTCCGGGTTTTGGTATTGTAATAATTGTTGCAGTTTTCCACTCTTCGGGGATCTCCCCCTTAAGCCAATAGTTTTCATTAAATTGCCTAGTGATAGCTTCTATGACTTTATCGTTAAGGTTTCTAATCATAGCGTTGGTAATCTGATCGGAGCCAGGGGCTGTATTCTTCTTGGCCGCCTGAGCTGCCGCAAAAACCTCTTCCGTGGATATTGGGGCGTCTAGCTTCGCATTTTGGACGCCCGTATAATTAATTTGGCCTGTTGTCTGTATCGCGCTCCCTCCGACATATCTTTCCTTGAGAGCCTCTATTAATGCTTCATTCGTGCCTGGAAATTCCTCCGCGATCCTTTGCAATGTTCTGCTGGTGGCGGTTTTGGACTTTTCCGGCTCTAGGATATTCCTCAGGATGGCCCAGGTTTTTGCGGTGCTCAGTGTGTCCTGTAGCGAGCTGCAAAACTGGATCCAGCCCTCAGTTGCCAATTTACTGGCATATTGATTTGCTTCCTCTGCCAGAGCTGCGATCCTGCGCAGAAGGTCTCTGTTCAAGCGTTGTGTTCGCCACCTTTTTAGCAGCTTACGCCTGCTTTCCCACAAGCTTAGGAGGTGGCTGTCCACCGCCGGTATTTCCACCGTCCGTGTAATCTCTTTAGATGCCCGCCCGTGTGCTGCTTTAATGAAATCGGACCATTCCCCCATGGAGTCCGGTTCAGCATTGGGTGGAGGTTTGTGTAGTCGGAATTTTGTCCAGTTTGTCAGAGTCGTTTCCCCCGCCACCCGGCGTAGTTTGGCAGTCGATAGGGAAATGCTGATGAGGAAGTGATCACTTCCTAGATTTTCATCTAGGTTGGTCCAGGTAGCATCCCTGATGTTGCGTGTGAAAGTGAGGTCCGGGAACGTGTCTCTACTGACGCTGTTGCCGATCCTAGTGGGCATGTTGGGGAGTGTGATCAGGCTCAGCCCCAGCCTGGATGCAGCGTGTTCGAGACGCGTTCCCTTGGGTGTGTCTTTTGGGTAGCCCCATGCGGTGTTGGGAGCGTTGAAATCTCCCAGCACCACGAGGCGGTCCTTGGTACCCGAGATTTTAAGAGCCTCCGCAAGGAGTTTGCTAAAATCTTCATTCGTGTTTTTGGGGGGACTGTACAAATTTAGTATTACAGTTCTTGCCTTGCCTCTTTTTAGAGGGAATAAGCTTATTATCTGATGATTGATCTGAATATTTTCTATCTGCTCTGCTTTGGCCGCGATAGTCCTGCTCACCAGGGTGGCAACGCGGGGACAATTTGAATTTTGTAGGGTGTAATATCCTTGCAGCTTGACCACTTTGGGGCCAATTTCCTGCAGGCATATTACATCTGGTCGGATTGGTGCACCGTTTATATAATTTTGGAGTGTGGCTGCGCACTTGTGAAAAGTGCGGCAATTCCATTGCCAAATGTCTAATTGTTCCGCACTTTTCGATTTAGTTTGAGCCATGATGTACGAGAGCCTCCGCGTCGTCCCGACCCGCCTTTGATGGTTTATGGGTGATTGGGGTAGCAAGAGGACGCTTATTAATTGCTCTCTGCAAGCTCCCCACCTTCTCGTTTACATATTGTTTCTGGATTCTTAATTCCTTGCCGATGAGTATCTCAGAAATATTAGCAATATGCGACAGCTCGCACTCCCTGCGTTCCAGTTAGCCTGATCATGTCGTCGGTGTGGCCCATCGATAGACGTCTCGTGCTGTTCCGTTCTTTTAGGCACTTTCTGGGGAGCTCAATCCGGTGACCTCTTGCATCCATGCGCTACCCGGGAGTCCGGTTACTGTTGTGGATGTAATCATTTTAGCCACATATGTACAGGCTTAACCGCTCAATGCCGTACGTAAGTATACATGCATAGTTCGTAACTACAGGGTTTTATGTCGGGATATATGGTGACTGCGCGGAATGGAGGTGCGCTCGCAGGCACTATATAATCATAGCTCGTTGGACAACAGGAAGTGCTTGTAGTGTAGGTCGGTGCAGATATATACATGCACAAATACATCCGGCTGATATATGGAACAGCCAACCGCGACCTATGGTTGCGAAACCGTTGTAGGCTAGGCAAAGAAAGCTTCGCGTTAATAGGCGCATCTGCAAACCAGTGGCAGTTTTCGTACCCTGGATGCGGATGCGTAGTGATTGGTCACGACATCGGTCGTGACTTACGATAATGTCAGGCTTGCTCCATTCGTGCGATCACAGCAGCTCAGGGAAAGGCGCACGCCACTCGTCGCATGCTTATATTTCACGAGCAAAGTCATCGTACCTTTACAGCTACCGGACGCGGAGCGTTAGGGAGGCACGGTACTGTCCATGACGCGAAGTCCGCCATTTAGAGACCACCTTTAGTACAGTAAATTAAAGTATACTGCTTTCAAAGCTTCGTGCATGCTAAGCGTCATCCTCTGATGTGCGAGGAGCGTTTTGCAGAGTTTCCCCAAGTTTGAAAATGTGTATTAGCGTCTCTCCAGAGGGCCCCTCACAATGCAAGTCCCATTGGAAATTTCCGTTATAAACTGGAAGTTGAAAGGCGGCGTCAAAGGAGCGTTTTACCGAAAGTATTTCTCACATTTTGTTTATTATTAGAGGAGGTAGGAGAAATTGAAATGTCGCGTTGCCTTGCTGCCAGTGAGAGAGCTTCACTGCCAAGGTAGGCATTCTCTCCTTCCACCTCGATTAGCGTCCGCGAGCGACATTGCTTCTCTGCTTTCTCCCATGCCGTAGTTCGCTTGTATATATATGCCACGTGCACATGCCGTAGCAGAGGGACTGAGTCACGTTTACGTCACGAGCCCCACCTCTTGCGAACATGCAGTGGCGGTATTGCGCGTTCTGTATTGGGTGATTTACTTAAGTCATTTACTTGCCATAATAGGTGGCGTTGGAAGAAGTGCGTCTTAAGCAGAGACATCTGCGAGTGCCCTGTGCTCTCTGGCTGGAAGCGGAGCTCCCGCGGCGGCGAAGGGTGTGCTCGCTTCTGTTTGAAATGTCAGCTGCTTTCGCGCAGTGCAGCCGTTTGATACTCTGCAGACACGCTTGGCAACATGCGATCTACGCACCGCACTTTCCTTTTTGCGGTGCCCAAACACCCCGAGGGGCACTTTCGGGTTTATCTCGAACGACCCTTCAGGCTCCTTTGCTTCTTCCACATAAATGTTATATATTTATTATTTAAGCTTACATTATCGAACGGAGCTCAACGGTCTTCTGCACCTATAGTGCAACCGCCTCCATGAAGCCGGCCAGCAATCCCCCGTATCTAGTACCGGCCAAGAATGAATTCCATCTACAAGTAAAAGTTTTATTCATTCATTTTACTGGTTTATGGCTGAAAAGTATATATATCTATACTATTCTTCTCTGAGGACAAGTGCGAATACACTGATTGCTCAGATAACTCACTGCCGCATAATCAAAACTTCTCAAGTTCTGCTTTAGTTGCGGCAGTGTAGCCGAACGGCTTGGCGCCGCATTGCACGTCGGTCCGGCTATTGGAATCGTAGAAGGTGATCACCCCCTGCGCTTCCATCTCGTAGCGCTCGATGATGAAGGCCACTGGTGACGCCCGTGCCCGTTCCAGCTGCTGCAGAATCAGGCGCACCTGCAACCAAGCATGCAAGACCATTCGCTCGAAACAAGATGTTCGCAAGTGCTACAGCGGGTGAAACGAGGCGCGTGCGTCTTACAGAGAAGCACAAAGACGAAAGTCTTGTTTCAGTGTTTTTTGTTTTCTCAGGTAACTGTCTACTCCACGTTTACAATCTGAAGCCTCAATTCCTCGAGAGCTCCGAAAACAATTACGTAACCTTTTAAGTGCGACCAGTTGAAAAGGCTCCCCAAGTGCGGCGCAGCTTCAGGCGTCAAGCAAGAGACCGTAAATGTAATGTCACCGAAACCGGAGGTGGCGGTCACGTGTTAGCGCAAACTCAAACGCGTGTCAATCAGCCCGGTGCAGTATAACTGAAGGCCATACAATGGGACCCTTTATGCTTCTCTTTAAAGCACAAGGGTCCCCTCTCTCCCCTGCTATTACCGTCGGTTGCTAAATGGACTCGGCTTTTGGCAGCACGGTACGAGTAAGAGGCGCCTGACACGGGAGACTGCAAGATAAGGTTTCGGTGACATGCACAAATAGCAGTCCCCTGCTTCGTGACCGAAGCCGAGCTGCTCTTGGTATGCGTTTTGAACTGGTTGCATTAAATGATAACGTAATTAATAATTTGTGGCGCTCCCGAGCAACGGAGGCTCCATAACGTAATTACTAGGTCGATAGCTATCTGATAAAGAAAGCCAAAAGAGACATTTTTTTTGTCAATGATGCGCTAGCGATCCGGCCACTGGGGTCATAAGCCACCAGATAACCAGAACGGCGTTCGTGTTGTCCACTTCTCTACTCTTGTGTCCGGTCTGCACACTTCACCTCTTTTTTTGCATAACAAGCAGATAAATTGCTCAATTCTTAGATCGCCTCTGACGAGCCTTAAAACTGATTGTTTACTCAAGTGACATCGTTCGTGCAACTTTGTCTCGGTATGTTGTGAAAGCGAACGTCTGAAACTTTAGTGAAACGGTTAATTAAATGCTATGCAACTAAAAGCGATGCGTACAAGTACATCGTGTGTAACGTGTAGCCTGATGAATATTTGTTTTTATCCAGAACAAAAGGTCACAACTTTAATGGCGTGAAATAGTGACAACGATGGAACGACCATGATGCATGGACACGACGGCACGACGACGACAAAATGATCATGCTGGGACGACGACTGTATGACGACGGCTTGACGTAAGTTGGATGACGACGCTGGAATGACGACGACAGCATGGCGGCAATGGCATAATGACCATGGAATTACTACGGCAAAATGACCACAATGTAGCGACCATGATGGCATGGCAACATAGACAACGAGACGACGACCCTGGAGTGACGACTAATGTATGAACACGGTGACGTAGCGATGACCGAATGACGACGATGACAATGGAAGGCGACTATACGGGATTGTAACGGCGTGCATGACGACGGCACGATGGTGACATAAGCCCGTTTGACAGTGCTGCACTCGGAGCCCAAACATAACCTTTGCATATACGCATATATGTAAGAAAGTAGAAGAGAGTTTGACCGTGACCAACGATCTCTTGACTTTATTATAATTTTAAGTGCAGTTACCATGCTTTCTAACTAGACAAATAACTAGCCGCTAGCCGACACTTCGAAACTCAATAATGTCACAAGTAGCAAGTGCGAGAACTTGAAAGTGGCTATGTCTTGAGTTTGGTTTCCGGTATCTCTACTGCCATGACCCTAAAGTGATATGATATTTTTTTTAATATTTTCTTCTTGTGTCCCCGGCTTACAGTTTCCTGGTTGCTATATTTTGTTGATTTTAATTGAGTGAACATCCATGATTTTGTTTCATATGCAGCAACGAGTAGTCAGGATCACCTCATTAAAAATAATAATAATAATAATAATAAACCTCGTAGTTTCATTTGAAAGGAGATCGAAGCACTAAAAACGCCATAGAAAACTACAAGACAGACGAAGACGTGTACATTTATGAGGAGCATAAATTGCCGTGAACATGCGCGTACTATCTACACACGGCTGGTGTCACCCGCCAAGGAAACATACGAACGCAGTTAACTCAATGACGTACCGCGAGCACTAGCAGTCACAACGCTGGCGCGATATGAATTAATGCTGGCAGCGGGGAGCGCGCGTGCTTGAACCAAAGCGAGCGTTCCGTGCTGCCGCCACCTTAACCACTTAAACTGTGCGCGCCTCCAATGTGAGCTCCAACACTGAGCGAAATGATGGGCACGAGCGAAGAAAGCGCCTATCAAGCCACCATCCTTCTTGGATCACCCCGACGCTTGCTCTCCGCGGTCAGATGGTGTTGCCCTGGCCACCGCGCAGCAGATCACGTGACTTCCAACACGCGGGGCGCGTATGCTCTCGGCCACGCACGTGCCGTTTCACGCGGGACAGGACGGCGGCACGAACGTTCCTCGAGTGTTCGTATAATTGATATCGCCACAAAAACAGGGCCGTAGCGCGAATTTAACGTATCCAAGACGTCGCTTTGGGACCTCGCCGCTTGACAGCCGAGCTGCCATGGACCCGCGTGCTGCAAAGTCTTGCCGCTGACGTGGAAGAGCCCCGCCTACCGCGCCGCTGTCGCGAAGGCAGAGCCGCCGCTCAGTACGCGTGCGCGCAGCTTACTTAAGGCGAGTGGCCCGGCAACATTCCATAAGCTATTTGCAGCAGGCTGGCCAACGGTGGTTTTGCTGGCGAGATACCTTCGTTGCAGACCAGGGAGGTTATACATCATCATTCCCATCATCATATTCAGCCTATTTTCACGTCCACTGGAGGACGACGGTCTCTCCCAGCTATCTGCAATTACCCCTGTCTTGCGCTAGCTGATTCCAACTTGCGCCTGCGAATTTCTTAGTTTAATCACGCCACCTACTTTTCTGCCATCCTCGAATGCGCTTCCCTTCCAGTGGCGCCCATCCTGTGACTATAGTCCATCGCTTATCTAGCCTACGCATTATATATGTCCTGCCCAGCTCCATTCTTTTTCGCCTATAATGTCAACTGTAATATATCGGATATCCTCGTATCCACACCGTTCTCCTCCGTTATGTCTAACATTTTTCGTTACATCGCTTTATTCGCGGTTCCTTTCGCGGAACGGAACCAGCGGTTCCGTTCCCGCTGCCAAAGTTCCTTACAAAACTTACTATAGATGGTGTTGCGGTCGTTCAGCTACTGCGGAAGCACAACTAAATGGCTTTTTCTTATCTTCGTGCCTGTGACTTTAAACGTTATTGTGATGTTATTTATTATGCTTTATCATCCTAAATTTTCAAGCACACTTAGTTTTCTACGCACACATGCGTAATCATTGAAATTTTCATCATTTATAACGCAATATTTGTGTTAGAAATTCTCAATTTGTAAACAATTACTAAATTCACGAAAATCCATCTATAGGGCTCATCATTCGTTTGCTGGCTGAACCGTCATACTCGCAGCTCCCATGGACACTATAGAGCCAGCCAGAGCTAAATCTGATAATCTTTAAAGGAAATTTTATGACCGCTGCAGTCTGCGTCCCCGGCTCCCTGACAGACCTTACGGATTAACTTTGAGCACAAAACAACGCTGGCCAGGTCATGCGAAAAGCGCGCGAAGCCTCGCCTCCTTGCAGGAGATTATGGTGTCACGGGAATTCTGCGCCGGCTAAACTTTCGTCTATACAGATATGCCCTGGGCGCATCTGGACTAAGAAAGATTAAAGACTACAGAGGGCCAGCTTGTTGTGCGGGAAGAGGAATAGACAATGTTCACAGAGAGTGAGATCACTGAAAGAACTTCACGCAGAAACTCCTCCGGGAGTTGTCTAGGTATGCGTAACCATTGCTCCACTTGATCATCTCCCCACAGCCTGGTGTCATTATCGATGTTATGAAACTTGATCCGACCAGTATAAACAACACTGCGACGACATGAACTGCTGCTGACGGCGCCGCGAGGTGAACTGATGACGTAAACCAACTACTGCAAATGGCGGCGCCAGGTACGCTGATGACGTTTCGATCATTATAAGCCGTTATCGCTCTTTAGTGCCTTACCCGTCCGCGTCGGACTGTTATCAACCGTGATGAACCGTATTCCGGCGGCGGCTGCGTATGGTGCGGTCTTGCAAGGGAGGAAGGTGGGGAGGCAGCGCGTTGTCTTCCTCCATCGCTTGGAAGGCACCGGGCGGAGGCGCGAGGGGCGGTTCTACTCTGGCGGCGGCTGCGTATGGCGTGGCCGCGCGGGCCTAGCTTATACGAAAGGGGGCAGAGTGCGGTGAATGCTGGAAGCTTCGTGAGCGCCTTGTTTTCGCCGCTTAGTTCGCGTTGAAGTGAGAGGCAGCACGAAGGTGAATTCGCTCGCTGCTGCGGGCCCTATCCTGAAAGCGATCGCCTTACGTGACGGACGGACGGACTATAGGTAAAAATTATGTCAAAATTATGTAGGCTGCGCTGAAGTCAGTGCACTGTTTGCAGTGTTCGTGCTCTGATTGTGGTGATCTCTATTCAAGCAGCTGCATTCGAAATGCTTCGCGATTACGCCACAGATTTTCAGGCTGCGGGATTTCAAATTAAATTTTCATAAATAATATTTGGCTCTATGTAAAGTACAAGCTACACGCCTCTTAGGGCATATCTTCTGGCCTGTCATGGTTGTGAACGGCCGAGGCAAACTTTCAGACTCAAGTCGGTTTAGCGGTACAAAACAAAAATAAAAATAGAACAATCCCTGAAGTGTTCCGATTGCATTTCTTGTGGGTATTGCGTTCAGGGCATGACCATGCACGTGAAAAATAACGGCCGATAAAGAGTTCTCATTTTGTTAGGCGACATGAAAAAGTTATTTGGAGGAACGCCTCCTGTTGGGGGGGTCCACTCCGCTCAAGGTCGTCCGCTCAACTAGACGGTAGCAGCTGCTGATAAATGCGGTTCACTGAGTGGTTTTAGTGCGGCTCGTTGTAGCAGTCGACATTAGGATTGTAGCGTCCTTATAATTTTTTAACGGTGATGTATTATATTAAAGCGTGAAGCTTCAGGGCCGTGCAGTGTAGTAACAGTTGATCGTCACCAGAGTCTCATACGCATACCCGAGTCACATAGATCGCGCAACCAAGTTGGTCGCAAATAGTCGCTTTAGTAGAAAAGTGGCATTCGAAGCAGTCACTCGCTGTTTGATTATTCAGCACAGCTACGCTAGTTGCAAAGCTTCTGAAGCAATCAGCGGCCCAGTAACGTCGGTATACGCGGACGCTTACTCTCCTTGGCGATGGCAGTGCGAACAGCCGTGAATATCGCTCGCCGGTAATCACAGCGGCGATTGACAAAAGTCGCGCGGCCGACCGAGTGCGGTGACGAAAGAACTGTTCGCGGCGAACGATTTTCACACCGAGGAGCGCAACGTACCTGCCCGTCGCCACGTCTAAATGTCTTGCGATTAGTGCCGTTCCCACCAACGCTGGTTCACGTCTGCTCGAATCGCCATCTCCACGGAAAATAAGCCTCAGCGGTTACCGTCGTCTTGCTCCAGCAGCGCGTATTGGTTAAGCAGCTTTGCGACTTCAGTCACGGATGTGAAAAATTGGCCAGTGAGCCACTTCACAAAATTCGTCGCTGATTAAGTATATAGCGACCTAATTTGGTCGCGCGACCTCCGCCCCTCGCCGGCATGAATGCCCGCAGGCGCGAATGGTCGCCAGTCGCGGTCGGTCGCGCGAACTTTAATCGCCGGTGTGAATGTACCTCCACACCGGTGAAGCGTCGGCGCGTAGAAAACAAGGCGGGCCAAGAACTGGGTTCTATGTCTTAGTGGATGTTCAGCATAGTAATAATATCCAGCAAGTGATATGAAAATGGGAAGGGGATTGCAATGAGGCCACGCCAACGGCCATTGTGGTGGTGGTGAGTAGAGGTAATGAGTGAGTGAGTGAGTGAAGTAACCTTATTTCGGTCCAAAGAGGACGCAGGGGAGACCCCGCGCCACCCGGCTAGTCCCACGTAGGGACCGCCAAGCCGAGTTTGACGGCCCGATCGCGGGCACTCTGGACGGCCACGGTTTGGTCGTTGAGTTCAGGGCTGCCCAAGAGCGCAACCCACCTATCCTCGCTGAACGAGGAGCCGATGGCTTCACACTCCCACAACACATGGTCCAATGTTGCCCTTAGTCCACAGGCAGGGCAGTCCGCACTGGGATATCTTTCAGGGTATATGGCATGAAGAACCGCGACGTTAGGGTACGCACGGGCCGCAAGATACTCGACGAGATGGGCCTCAATCCTGTCGACCAGTGCCCCTACGCCGTGCGGATTCCTAGCGACATCAGGTCTCAACTGCGCATCGCGCCTCTTCCCCGCAATATGCACCCCGCGAACAACGTCGGCCCTGAGACGGGCGAAATAACAAAGATAGCCAAGATACACTGGCACATGCATGTGTGTTTCAGGAAGAAGCCGAAAAACGCCGTCGCAAAGCTGAACCTTGCCGAAAGGTCTGAGTGACGCGCTGCGCGCTTGGAAGTGCTGAGAGTGACAGAGAGAACGCACCTACCTGAAGAACACACGTCGAGTCTAGTGGTTCTATAGCAGAACAAATGAAACCTAGCATATTATTTACGAAGTGTCTGTGTGCAACGATGCATGAACCATGTGGTACTTGAGCGGGTGACACGCAAGACAATAGGTGGTCGCTCAATGTGGTGCTTAGGAATGATCGAACCACAATGAGTAGACATATTTAGGCAATTACGAAGACTAATAATTGCGTAACACACAAACCAGTCACATTTGGAAACACCGAGAGTGACACCACCTATGACTGCATTTCTCTCGCACAAGAGTAGCACGAGGAGTCCTACAATTTTTTTCTTGAACAGCTGTTCCGCAGCTCAATGAATATGTGCGACTTCTACCAACCTTAGCTTTGAAAGTACTTTCCACCTCGAAGAAAAAATCCTGTGTCACGTTGTTGTTGCCGTTGTAATGTCGCGTCATTACTGAATAGTGCAGGCATTGAATGTATCCTGGGGGCACTCTGCAGAGCTGAAAAAAAAAAAAAAACATCGTGCTATAGTCGGTGCACAGTGTTCTTTTTGTGTCATATACTTGCCAGTTACAATAATTTAACCTTCTTTTTAATATAAATGCACTATTTCTAATTCCAATTAATGTTAATAAGGCTGAATTGAACTAGCAAGAGTATTCATTCCTATAGCTGCCACCTCCCTCCCCCCACACACACATATACGGAAATGACCATTATACATACATAATGCTTAAATTCCAAACGACACTGAACGCTCATGTGGATAGCTCTTATAATCGATAATGTTTGCACGAATATGCACAAATGTGTAAGAGCAACATACGCTCTCTCTTCATAGAATCTAGCGCGTTTTGAACCATTCAAGTACGCAATATTTCAGTGGTTGGGTGTTGGCCATGTTACAATCTGTTCCCCCAGGACAGTGGGGGTAGCATGGGCCTGGCCGTCTGGAGCTTGCCCAGCATGGAGGGGCCCAGGCAGAGTCGCGATTGGATCAACGTAACGAGTAACAAATAACCTTTAATTACATGGTTACAGAGCGGTCAGCTCTATAAGCTTCCTGACGGAGAATGACACGCACTCTATAGCTTGTGCTCAAGTCTGCTGAAGGCTGAAGTCCGTTGGTGGTGGCGTTTTTTATCGAGTCTATGGAACGCCCTCGCCCAGGAGTGGGAAATAGCGAACGCTGTCCACACTTGCGGCTCGGTTCACGGAAGCCAGTACAGCGGATTTTCTAACCGCCACTGGCCAAGCCGAGGGAAAGGCACTGGCGCGCACACGCGCACACACAGACAACGCCGGCGTCTACCTCGCCGAGGAGGAGCAGGGAATTCCCTAGTGTACACTCTAGAATGCACACGCTCGCTGAAGGGAAACAGTGCTGGCGAGCCTACGCAAGGCTCGCAGATATCAGAGTGGCGCGCTGTGGTTAAGGAGGCGAGAATGCGCACACAAAGGCTAATTTCTGTTAGCCGTTGCGGCCTCCTATAGGCGTTTTTCCATGGTTGCGTTTGGCACGGCGTATTTGAAACGTCCGGGCTTTTGCCGAGGCTTTGGCGGCGCGACATAAATTGTTCACCACACAGGCCAGTCGTAACAGCCACCGACAAGATGGCAGGTGCTCTGTTGCTTCAACCGCTTCGTTTTCGGCTTTGACAACAGTTTGTAACAGTAATTTTCTATCAAGAAGTATGTAGCAAATATTTCTACAACCAACATTTCGCGACTAATGCACAATGCTTTCTTAATTCAAATTTACGTTTGCTTATCATATGCCTTATCATATGCCATAGTGTTGAAGCAATGAACGACAATCTTATGGGCCTCATTAAGGAGTGCGCAATAGAAGTCGGTGGTAACGCCGTTAAACAGGAAACCAGTAAGCTATCGCAGGAGACGAAAGATCTGATCAAGAAACGCCAATGTATGAAAGCCTCTAACCCTACAGCTAGAATAGAACTGGCAGAACTTTCTAAGTTAATCAACAAGCGTAAGACAGCGGACATAAGGAACTATAATATGGATAGAATTGAACAGGCTCTCAGGAACGGAGGAAGTCTAAAAGCAGTAAAAAAGAAACTAGGAATAGGCAAGAATCAGATGTGTGCGTTAAGAGACAAAGCCGGCAATATCGTTGCTAATATGGATAAGATAGTTCAAGTGGCTGAAGAGTTTTATAGAGATTTATACAGTACCAGTAACACCCACGACGATAAGGTGAGAGAGAATAGTCTAGAGGAACTTGAAATCCCACAAGTAACACCGGAAGAGGTAAAGAACGCCTTGGGAGCTATGCAAAGGGGGAAGGCAGCTGGGGAGGATCAGGTAACAGCAGATTTGTTGAAGGATGGTGGGAACACTGTCCTAGAAAGATTGGCCGCCCTATATACACAATGCCTCATGACCTCGAACGTACCGGAATCTTGGAAGAACGCTAACATAATCCTAATCCATAAGAAAGGGGACGCCAAGGACTTGAAAAATTATAGACCGATCAGCTTACTGTCCGTTGCCTACAAAGTATTTACTAAGGTAATCGCAAATAGAATCAGGAATACCTTAGACTTCTGTCAACCAAAGGACCAGGCAGGATTCCGTAAAGGCTACTCAACAATAGACCATATTCACACTATCAATCAGGTGATAGAGAAATGTGCGGAATATAACCAACCCTTATATATAGCCTTCATTGATTACGAACAAGCATTTGATTCAGTCGAAACCTCAGCAGTCATGAAGGCACTACGGAATCAGGGTATAGATGAGCCATATGTAAAGATACTGGAAGATATCTATAGCGGTTCCACAGCCACCGTAATCCTCCACGAAGAAAGCAACAAAATCCCAATAAAGAAAGTCGTCAGGCAGGGAGATACGATATCTCCAATGCTATTCACAGCATGTTTACAGGAGGTATTCAGAGACCTGGAGTGGGATGAATTGGGTATAAAAGTTGATGGAGAATACCTTAGCAACTTGCGATTCGCTGATGATATTGCCTTGCTTGGTAACTCAGGAGACCAATTGCAATGCATGCTCACTGACCTGGAGAGGCAAAGCAGAAGGGTGGGTCTGAAAATTAATCTACAGAAAACTAAAGTAATGTTTAACAGTCTCGGAAGAGAACAGCAGTTTACGATAGGTAGCGAGGCACTGGAAGTGCTAAGGGAATACATCTACTTAGGGCAGGTAGTGACCACGGATCCGGATCATGAGACTGAAATAACCAGAAGAATAAGAATGGGCTGGGGTGCGTTTGGCAGGCATTCTCAAATCATGAACAGCAGGTTGCCACTATCCCTCAAGAGGAAAGTGTATAACAGCTGTGTCTTACCAGTACTCACCTACGGGGCAGAAACCTGGAGGCTTACGAAAAGGGTTCTGCTGAAATTGAGGACGACGCAACGAGCTATGGAAAGAAGAATGATAGGTGTAACGTTAAGGGATAAGAAAAGAGCAGATTGGGTGAGGGTACAAACGCGGGTAAATGACATCTTAGTTGAAATCAAGAAAAAGAAATGGGCATGGGCCGGACATATAATGAGGAGGGAAGATAACCGATGGTCATTAAGGGTTACGGACTGGATTCCAAGGGAAGGGAAGCGTAGTAGGGGGCGGCAGAAAGTTAGGTGGGCGGATGACATTAAGACGTTTGCAAGGACAACATGGCCACAATGAGTACATGACCGGGGTAGTTGGAGAAGTATGGGAGAGGCCTTTGCCCTGCAGTGGGCGTAACTAGGCTGATGATGATGATGATGATGATGATGATGATGATGATGATATGCCTTCACTGCAGGAAGAGGATAATCACCATCATGAAGCGTGGAGGAGCTTAATGACGGTAAATATCCACGTATGACGCTGGCAACAGGTTAAACTGGCATCAAATTATTCGGGGTCTTGAGAATTCATTATTAATCTGCAGAAAACTAAAGTATTGTTTAACAGTCTCGGAAGAGAACAGCAGTTTACGATAGGTAGCGAAGCACTGGAAGTGGTGAGGGAATACATCTACTTAGGGCAGGTAGTGACCACGGATCCGGATCATGAGACTGAAATAACCAGAAGAATAAGAATGGGTTGGGGTGCGTTTGGCAGGCATTCTCAAATCATGAACAGCAGGTTGCCACTATCCCTCATAAGGAAAGTGTACAACAGCTGTGTGTTACCAGTACTCACATATGGGGCAGAAACCTGGAGGCTTACGAAAAGGGTTCTGCTGAAATTGAGGACGACGCAACGAGCTATGGAAAGAAAAATGATGGGTGTAACGTTAAGGGATAAGAAAAGAGCAGATTGGGTGAGGCAACAAACGCGGGTAAACGACATCTTAGTTGAAGTCAAGAAAAAGAAATGGGCATGGGCCGGACATGTAATGAGGAGGGAAGATAACCGATGGTCACTAAGAGTTACGGACTGGATTCCAAGGGAAGGGAAGCGTAGCAGGGGGCGGCAGAAAGTTAGGTGGGCGGATGACATTAAGACGTTTGCAGGGACAACATGGCCACAATTAGTACATGACCGGGGTAGTTGGAGAAGTATGGGAGAGGCCTTTGCCCTGCAGTGGGCGTAACTAGGCTGATGATGATGATGATGATGAACCTGGCCCGTGTGGCATAGGCATTACACCGCACTCAAGTTTGCGGCCATAAAGTGTGAAATTGCTACGTACTATTAATACTTTCAGATGGCGTTTATTAAGGCACTGATCCCTTGTGTTGTAGCGCTGAGCCGATGAAATGTCGAAGAAGCATGGAACAAAAGTGTGGGATTTGATGGAGGGAAGTACTTCGAAACAACATTGTCGTCGGTCCGACCTTTAAGGCATCCGTATTTTTCAACTAGCATGCTGTGCATGGCGTTCACGTAACAAGATAATGGGAGCTATGTCGTCACTTCTGCAATGACATCACGTGAGAATCGTTGCGAGAAACTGAAGTACTAACGCACGAAATTTGAAATTGTGGATTGAAAGCGTCTGCGTCAGTAAACTTAAATGCTTTAAGAAATCAATAGAAACGGACCTGCGATCCAAAACAATAACAAAAAGGAGCGTTTTAGGATGTAATAAGCGGCGAAATTATATGCTACAAGAATCAAGGGTAAACCACAAAAAATCTCGATTTGTCTGCCTAAAGCTGTTCCGACTGCATGTTCTGCACTGATACCCGTCTGCCTCTTCAGTTAGAATGGCTTGATGTTTTATAGCAAGACCAATTATAACACAGGAAATGGGGCTAAATGTGTGTGTCTTCTCAACAAATGGATATTAAGTACAACATCTGTACATGCTGAATCCAGGGTCAGTATACTGCAAGAATTCCGTTTATTTCATTCTATTACTTTATCATCATCCGCCTTATCATTCATCTTTGGTTGATAGCGGCAGGCTGAGCGCCACTTGGACCACTGACGAAGCTTTAAAATGAGGAGCATCGGAATAGGCTTGGTAAATTATCCCAGTTGATATAGCAAGAACGTTGTTTTAGGATGCATTTATCAGTCCCCGTCTTCGTCAGTTTCGGAATTTTTTACATAGTCTGTACTCGGTTATCGACAGAGGCTTGCACAAACAAGAAAATATAGTGCTTGTAAGGACATTAGCATCAATTTCTTCGACAACTCAAGTAACTGCTTATCATATACTTGATTTGTCATAGTTTACAACAGTGCAGTTGTAAAAGCCCGAAAACATGCGGCAATTATGAAACGAAAAAAAGGGCAGTACGCATCCGTCCACAAAACTTTCTAGAAATATTGTAAGAGTTATTTGCAGTGCGGACAGTTGACGTGTTTTCATGCACCATCGGATAACTATATGCTCGTTCAATCTACGAGTCTTAGACAGCTACTCACAGTGATAGTGTTGATCAGAGAATTAAATTCACCGGAGTTTGGTGTTATTTTTTTGTTATTCAAGTAATCGAAAAGCAACAAATATACTAAGCGTGCGCAACTCCCGCTAATTGCAACAAGGACTCCTAATTTTTTAAGCATCAGTTTCAAGCGCTAATCATGGCGTACAATTAAGCTGAGTCCCATAATGCAGTTTTAAGTAGAAGTACCGACCATCCTGCAAGTTCTGGCATACCGAGGGCATATATATGGATATTTTCTTCTTTAACTTATTGATAACTTCTATGTTTCAGCTGGCGCTGTTTCGCAAGGGCATGCAGTGTTAACTCACGTAACAATTTTAGACCACACTTACACGAGAAACATCCAGAGGAGTGCTGTTGCAGTTGCTGTACGTATTAAAGTTGACCATGGTATCCCTCGGGCACATTCTTGCCATCAGCGTCATAGATATCGCCACCGACTTGGAGCCGGCATATGCACTTACAGGTCGCGCTAAATCTTCGTCGATGATCGAGCTCTGTAGAAGAATACAGTTTCTCACATCATTCTGAAAGTGGGAGCAACCAAAATGCTGACACTTTCAGCTCTACTGTAGGACCGATATATAAGTGCAGCTATTGTACTTCTACAGTATCTAACTCATGCAGAACTTTGCGTTCTTGATATCTCGATAGGAAATTCTGTCCTTCCTGACCGCTGTGCCCTAACATTCCTTGTAACCACACCCTATGCCAAGTAAACAGCCGTGCTTCATTTGGCACGCGTTTTGAATTTGTCGCAATAAAAATGAAATAATAAGTAATTTGTAGTGCATTGAAAGAATTCAAGCCTCGTAGCGTTATCACGTATTCGGCAGCTATCGAATAACGCACAGAAAGTGACAGAAATGTTGTATCAGCACTCCTTGAAGTGTTCCTACAACATGTTTGCGGGTGCGTATAGTGTAAATAAGAGATCGTACGATGTGAGCGGTTAAGGTAACTACAGCAGGTAAACGCGACAGGGGCCGAATTCACAAAGCTTTTCGATCCTAGGTTTAAGTGGCAGTTGCTAATGGCAGGCCATCTTTGACAACGGTATCTCCGACATCACGAATGGCTCTTATGAACACTTCCAGCGTAGGAGCTTTTTTGTGAGCATACGGGCCTTGGCGTTCATGATCAAAGCGTGCAGCAGCAATAAGGGACTGTGTTGCGGTGGACAGGCTCGAAGCTTGGCTTCGGTGGCTGCGTACAGGCGTAGTGAAGTTTCCGTTCCGCCAAAAAGGTTCCGCCAGAAAGTCAAATGTCAGCCGAATTTTAGCTTGCTGTAATTAACACAGCGCAACACTATGTTGTCCGCGCGCGCCAGTACACGTAGCGCATTTGAAATCCAGGCTGCCTTCCCACGCTCAGGAAATATTCAGATCTTCCTCATATCCCGCATCCTGTAAACTTTTTGCCCTGTTTGTAGATGCAGAGGGCACATGCGAGAACGGGCGTGTGGCAGAAGTTGTTTCCGCATGCGTCATTCATGTATACGTGTCACAATGCCGCCTACACTGTAAAATAATGCGCACCCTTAAAAGTGAAAAAGGGTGTAAATGTTCTATAACTCACACCCTTAGGGTGCGATTAATATAGCTGACACCATAGGGTGCTATTTACAGACACAGTTACACCCTTTTTCACTTCTAAGAGTGTAAATTATTTCACAGTGTAGATCATCGGTAATAGTAAATTCCAATAGCAGATTCGGAGTGGCCGACGAACTCTGCGCCGGAGCACACCCCTACGGCGGAGGGCAACGGAATGAAATTTGCGATTGAAACGCAGGAACTCCCGCCAGGGCAATTCGCAGGGGGCGCTAGCGGACATCCGCTTCAGAAAGCGCCCAGCATTTCTCGCGTTTTCCGCGTTTCCGGCCTTTCCGGCTTGAACTCGCGCGCACGTTGTGTTCAGAAGTTCAGTGTTTCTTTTGAGCCTCCTGCGCTCTAATGGAAGTCACACGGCATGTAACTCCGTTTCTCGTGTCCGCCGTGATATTGTTTCGGAAACATCGGAAACGCAGCAAAGCCCGCGATCAGTGCCGCTGTCACCTGTTCATCCGAATACTGGAAACGACGTCGTCAGCGAAACCCCCAGCTTTCGGTTGACGTCGAAACATGACGTCTAAATCTTGCTTGAATACAATCGCTTCCAAAGATTTTGCGTCGCTCCAATTACCGCTGGTCGATAGAAAACTTGAGCTAGATGAATCATCGCTCTCCGCAGGCAGTAATAGCCCAAGATGACGATGCGAAGCACCGCTCATTGCATCCGAAACACCTCGATTCTCGTTCATAGACGCGCGCGCATGTAGTGGTACGTTGGCTGTGGGTGGCCTGACATCTAGCGACTTCCGGTTGACTCCATTAATTTTTGCGGAGAGCGCTGGTCAGTGGAGTGTATCTAGCGCCGGAGCTACTCCCAATCCGCCACTGAAAGATACGAGAGGCACTCTCAATCTCCCCATGGAATGGACTTGCTGAGAAGAAAAAACTACTAGCGGAAGTGCACCAAATCTGCAATTGTAATTCACCATAAGAGATATACCGCACATAATGTACTCCACCTGTACATTCATTTTGGTCGCCGTAGCTATGTGCGTGACCGATAATAGTAAAACCAATAAAATGAACTGAATTTTGGGTTTAGTATTCACAAAGCAGGGGCGCTATAACGTAAAACTATTCCAAACTTTTCTATTCCAATTCTGCAATCAGCCCACCGCGATTGGTTAAAAACTTTTTGGACCACCCCAACTTCACCTGTCTGTCACGCGACGTCACGAAAACCGCGATAGCTCCCCATCTGAAATGACGTGTACACATTGATTATCCATAATATGACCTAACAAAACAAAAATAGTTATTTCTGACTCGACGCCTTTTTGCCATTAGCCCTCGGCTATTGGTCAAAAGTTTTCGGGCTGCACCCACTTCACCTGCCTCTCACGCGACGTCACAAAACCGCAAAAACTTACCGCGTCAACGTGACGCGTACGCGTTAAAGATGCATTAATATGCCGAACAAAAATGAATTTTCTTCTGAATAGCTGCAGGCTGTCCCGTTCCCCAAGGAATAAAAGATGGCTGCCGCCGATCGCTCCGGCACTGGCTACTCACCCCTGCCGGAGAGCATGGGTTTATTTGCGTGTAATAAAACTTTTTGCGTGGCCGTGTAACGTTTTCAAGAACTTTTGGCACGTTTACGACCTCGTTCTGCCAACTCTCCTTTGCTGAGGATCTGTTTAGCGGCATTCTTAAGCTCCTGTTGCATGCCGCCGCGATTGTCGACGAGCCACCGCAAGCAAAGTAAGAGAAAGCAGACCAATCGCAGACGGCAGCACCACCCTCTTCATCCGGTTATCGATATTCAGTGCAGTGGCTAGGCCCCATCGAATCCTTCTCCACTTGACCATGCTCCTCACCTCTTGTGAGCCAATTAGATAAGACAAGTCACTCAGTGCAGGCAATGTTATTCGTTTTTCAAGCAAACGAATGTGACCTCCTATGAACGAGGGGAGCATTTTATTGGTTTGTTCAGAGAACCCTGCGGGTGACCGCCCGATGCTTGCGTCGACGGTTACGCAAATTTGACGTCAGGAGATAGGAATAAAAACATATCGGAATAGTTTTACGTTATACGGCCCCAGCAACATTTCAAGTGCGATACTTTCACACAATACAACACAACATTGGAAAAAATTTAGTTTATAGTTTCTCTTTTTATTCTTTTGCTTCGAACGTCTTTGTTTTGTGCTCGGCAACTTCGTCGCCTTGAGTCTGCGTTAACTGAAACATCTCGGCTTGCTCCTGCAGCACTTTTCTTGCAGCGTAGAATTAAATATCCTTCGAGGAAATATCCTCAAATCTTGGATGCTTCAGTCAAAACACTACATTAAGAACCAGAAATATGTTTTACTGAGTTACTCAGTGTAATACATAAATGAAAATGCACGAGGAGGTCCCAGAGCACAGGCTGTAAGGGGGCCTTTTGAAAAATTGCACTCCTGAAAAATTTTGCATGTCGTTAGAATGTTGACACGCTCAATATTGCTAATTCTTTGATACTGAATACGCTTTTTTGTAAGTAGACTAATGCGCTGACACGCGAGATGACTGCATATTATTCTATGTACAGTGCTGCCCACTGTTAAAGAAAATGAGCGTCTCTCATTTTACTTGCAATCTAGGTGCCAGTGCCAACTGAAGCTGCCAATGGACTGCACAGGCGTGCATAAATGTGTCAGCGCCACCAACCACGAGTCATCTGCTGAAAAGCTAGGCGATCGTACACATGCCGGAGGCAAAGATTCGCGCACAATCAAAATTCATCTGTTTGATTTAACAGTGGACTGCACTGTATACACGTGCTCGAATTCGCCCATGTACAGAGCCGCCTCGCCCATCTTCTGACCCCGTATCGTTGACTACAGTTGTACCTTAATCAAATCGCGAGGCAAGAAAAGAAGAGAAAGGTACACCAAGCTCACCAAATTTCTTTCGTTCAATTTTTCCGTGTAAAAATTGTCGAAGTAGGGGTGCGTAAATGTGCGGCTGATCCCCGAAACCCGGTACACGAAGGTGATCGACGGCTTGCTGTCGTTTCGAGCGCGGTGCATGAAAGAAATCGGAAAGGGTGCGTTATTGCGTCAAAAAAAAAAAAAGAATAAAAAAAAACAACAGAACCTACAGGACACATGTTGTGCGTATCGTAGTGTGGTTCAATTGGTACAATTAAAGCTACATTTTAGTTATGTGCAGCAGCCGAAAGCAAAAACACGCGTCGTCTGCTACAACACACTAATCAGGATCAGTGAGCACATCAGATTAGCGAACTCGCCGGCCCAAGGTCATGGAAAGGCCTTGTCTGTGTATTGCCACGTCTACAGGTGACCTCTTTATTTGCAGGCCTCATGGATCAGCAATGCAGCACCTCTAAGTGGACCTCACGTAATGCTTAGAAATGCTCACTCTATAGAATCTATCAAGAAGCGATCACATATAGTGCTCTATAATCCGTTTCATACTTAGCGGGCAGTGCTGTGGAGGCAACGTAAGAAGTAGTTCGGTCATGGAAACGTATCACTCCGCGGGTTTCGTGGTCAGTGGTTCAAATTTCTGCTCTGAATCAAGTATTCGTAAGTTTCTAATGGGCAAGCAAAAATATGCCTCACGTCAACTTTTCGCGGTGTTTTTTGAGCGTCATGGCAGAAATTTGGAGCAAGTTTAAGCTTCGCCTTTAAGACCGGAACGCGATAGCATTCAAAGATCCCTGACTGCTTGTCACGCTTCCCGACGACCGCAGCTTTCATGCGGATGTGCGGAGGCGAGCGCCATCTGGATGGTGTTTTTGCAAGGAACCGAGCGGGCCGCGACGCTCTATAAATGGTAGAAACTCTGGGAAAGGTGTTTGTGCTTGAGTTTCCGCGTACGAGAATTATGTTTTCTGCTACATTCAAATTAAATTCGGACGCTATCATGTCCGTAGCTTGTGTTTATATCGTACTTTACGATTCTTTCTTATGCATTTTAGTTCGAGGAATTCAATTAGTTCAGTAACGCCTCTGCGCCAGACGGAGGGCCTGCGTGCTTGTGGTTAGGAATGATTTTTAGCGAGACGACGTCCGACGCCGACAACGGATTTTTGCGACAGGGGGCCCTTAACGCTTTCGGGTTAATATGTGAGGTTACACGCTACACTGAAAAGCAAGTGCATCGATTTGCCAATCTATGCTTCGCCGCGCACCAAAAGAACCACGCACATGCTCGCGCGTGCCGCTCAAGTCTGCGCGTGAGGCTGTCGCGACGGGCCGGGAATGAAAAACTGGAAGAAGAGTACAACGAAAAGCAAAACGATCTAAAACAACATATTAGCGACCGTGTCGCACGTACTGTTCCTTTTTTTTAAAAATTTCATGCTCCATATAAATAAACAACAGTCGCACATAATTGCTGAACAAAAGCATCGAATTATTTGTTGGCGCGAACGCAGCCCCAGCACCATATTCCAGGACCGCGCCACTGACGTGATGTGAGGGATAACACGGCGCGCTCCTTGTGGTTTCGCTGTCGGCGCTCGAAAAAACACTGCGCGGGCGCCCTCCTGAAAATTTCTGTGCACGCCTTCAACACAAGTGGTAGCTGTCAAATGACCGGTCCTGAGCAAACTGCAAACAAACAAAAAGAATTCGCGCATGCCATGTCTTCACAAAAAAAGTGCAATGCATGGCCATTGTGTGCGATCACCGCAATGTAGACCTCCAAGTTTTCTTTTTTTTTTTCGTGAGAGAAGCAATATATTCGTGTTGTATGCTTTCTGCGACACCGCAGCCAATTTCGTCACCAATGCATTGATCACATGGTTTCGCAACGAGTGGTTGCACGTGCACATGCATCTTGTTGAGCGTTTTTTTCATTTCACTGCGAGCAACATCTCCTCTGGATTTTTATTCTGTTTTTTGTGTTGGAGCGGGTTTTTTTCGAGTGTCTGTGAGAAATAAGGCAATGTAATTTGTTCAGGTGGATTATATATGAAGAGACGGACGATGCTTGCACGACCAATTGAAATGGCTGTGTAGCTAATTAAGAAGATGCACAAATAAACGTTTTTATTTATCCAAAGCTTGTTAAAATTATGAAGTTTAAACCGAGACGTAGCGAAGTCTTATCAGTTTGGTACAAATTCTGACACTAGCATCATCGAGATATCAGCCCCAAAAGTATGCTACAATTGAGATTGGCGCTGCAGTTGCTATTTTTCAAAACACTTAGAGGGAGGTTTATCAAACTGTTAACGGGAATGCCAATATTTTGTACCACATTTCGAACAAGAAGATGTCAAAATTGGAGCTAGTCTTCTTCACTTTCTCAACTGCACAATTTACAATTTCAACATGCAACACAAAAGGCAAAATTAAAAATTAATTAGTGAATCCTTTCAAAAATTCTTTCTGGACATTACTATTTGCCGTGCATGCAATGTCCGCCTCTTCAGGTAACCTATCTGAAAAGGCCGAATTGTGTTTAAGGGGATCTTTTAAAAGAAGGTCATCACTAAAAAAAAAACGCTAAATGGATAAAACAAGCTATATTGCAAACGTGCCTGAATTTAGGTTTGGCATACAACTTGGTGCACAGAATAACAACGAAGAAATCGGGACGATAAGGAGCGGACAAGACAAGGCGATGTTCTGTCCTCTCCTGTTCTCTTTTCTGTCTTCTTTTCGTCATGAACCAGCTAATCCCACCTAACGAACCCTCGTGCTTGCTCTGTGCTGCGGGCTTGAGGTCAGCGCACATGAGCATTTCACTGGACAAAAGCAAACAGCGTTGTACGAACGGTTCCAGAGTTGTTGAAAAATACTTTCGTTTCGCAGCTAGCGACTCTGTCGCCTACTGGGACATGTTAATAACCCTTCGCAAGGATTCAGTGTGTTTCTCTCAATTCTTTTTCCTGTGTCATTATCATACGCAAGCTGCAAACAGCGCGGCTAAGGTTCTTCTGCGGCTGCTAAGACTTTTGTTCTCAACCTGCTTTCGCATACTTCCGATGTGGCCGACGCGGCAGCTGTGCCGACGTGATCCCTGATGTCACGTCACGCCGACTGCAGCGCCAGTCTTTCCAGCGGTAAGCGCTCGCCTGCAATTGTTACGCGTTCCAAGAAGGCGGTACGTGCTTTGGATGGCGTCATTTGGCGCGAGCGCTTGGCAACACAAATCTTTTTTTAATTATGGGGTTTTGCATGCCAAAACCACTTTCTGATTATGAGGCACGCCGTAGTGGAGGACTCCGGAAATTTCGACCACCTGGGGTTCTTTAACGTGCACTTAAATCTAAGTACACGGGTGTTTACGCATTTCGCTCCCATCGAAATGCGGCCGCCGTGGCCGAAATTCGATCCCGCGACCTCGTGCTGAGCAGCCCAACACCAACGCCACTGAGCAACCACGGCGGGTTACACAAATCTATGAAAGTGGGTTTAGGATATACCGTTCACTAACGTTTGTTACGCGTAGCAGAACGAAACAAACAAAAAACGCAATTCTTCATTCTGTAATGCGCTTGCAGCTTCTATGAAAACTTCCGGTTCACTCCGATTTCACAGCGTTGGACGCTGATATGTATATTAATTAAATTAGGAATATGTACAATTCTTTTTCGTAAATGGCAGGTTGAGGATGTCTCTCATAAATTCTGCCATCTGCCAGCATGAGCGGCTACAGTTACACACAAAAAAGCTGGAAGCTTGCATGAATACTTCTAAAAGAGTGCTTTTTTCTAAAGAGTATTTTGTAAAGAGTGCCAGTCTGTTTTTATTCTTTTTTTTTCTCCCTTCATTTGTACTGTGCACAAATCAGCAACTCCTGTTTTGGCACTTATGCCTACAGTATGGATGAAATAAAATAAATATAAATGGCTAAAACAAATTGACGTGGGTATGATGTCTGTCAACGCACTGTCGCCAGACATTATTTGTTCAACTTTAAGTACACATAATCGAAGAGAATTAGCGAACACGTGTTTTCATACCTCATAACATCCAGCATAAGAGACCTTAAGGCTAAACGGTTTCCACGGAACACGTCGTATCTGATGAGGCCGTGGTATGACTGAACTTCATCAGACAGGACCTGTGATAGAAGAAAAAGGTATTCTCATAAATACATTGTATGCACAACCTAATGCCAAAATTCTTAGCGTCTAATCGTGCAAAAGGAAGAAATTCTAAATGCGTAAATGCCGTGGACATATAGCTCACGTGTCGCACATCTTGCCAGCCAGCTAGCTCTCGGAATCTACTGTAGACAGCAAAGAAGCGGTGGAATTTACTGGAATTCCCGAATTAATATTCCTTGTCGCGCCAGCTAGGTGTTTCATCGACAACTGTCTCTGATAATTAGAAGTAAGATATTCCGATAAAACCGCAATTTTCCTGACAATAGTTCGTAGCAGCAGTGGACATAGTTGACGCAACGATCATCAGTACGATTACTAATTACCAAAGTATTGGGGAAGGAAATAGGCTTATTGTGGGCGAAGGAACTACGCGTGTAATGGTAATGTAAGTAACGCGTCGCATGAGAAGCGAAATAGACGCAATGAAAATGTTCTATTTCTTTTTTTTTCGGGGGGGGGGTGATGGGTAAGGGTGAGCTTGTGTTTTGCATTGGATACACACGGTGACATGTAAACTATCTCGCACAAAAATTTCTGTAGCAATGAAGGGAAAGCTGCGGGGCGGAGCTTTTGCAGGTGTGTTACAGCGCCAACTATTCTGGCAGCGTACGACGGCGATTCTGGTTTCTTGGAACAGATGCTGAATCGGGGCATCTCGCACGTGCGAAGGTTTCGCATTTGCCCGAGGTCGGAATAGGAAAGCAGAAGAATAAGTCCAATTTAACACTCAGCGCTGCCTTCTATCTTATTTAGCTGTAGTAAATTAGGTGATTGTGTTTTCTCTTCCCCAGCTTAAACCAACGCAGATGAAAATGTGAGACTTTTTCCAGAAGCACTCTTTCTTGTGCGCACTTTGCCTCGATAGCTTTGCCTTCATTGCCGCGGAAAGTTCTCTTCCAATATAGGTGGCTACACGGCAAACGGCAACGTATTCGTCTATGGCCTGAGTATCGAACGTGACTAAATGTTCATTTTGTCACGTGAGAGACGACACTAAATATTCAGCGAGACGAAATCTCCAACCGTACCTCTATATCCAGAGAGACCGAGTATCCAACTAGGTTATTTTCTAACAAAAATATAAAAAATATGCATATTCAACTCCCGTTCACATCTACGTAGTTGCATTACGCAAAATGTCGCCACGTAGGTGTTGTTTGTTGTTCCTGCGACACCCAGTGACTGAAGCTGGCGTCACAGATGTTCACAAAAGAGCAGCACACACCCACGGGAACGGCCCGCATGTCTAACTGCACTCTTTTCAGGACTTGCCCGCGAAACATCCAGATACTCGTTACGGAAGGCTTGGTTGAACTAGTCAATAATTCTTCGCAATAAAAACTTGCCACACTGTTTGAAAGCTGCTTCCAGCAAGAAAACCAACCATGATTGTTGTAAGAGCATTGTTTCTGTCAACAGAGGTTGTCGCGCTTTTTTGTAATTTAGGTTCTTCATTCAGTTGCTCTGAATATGGAGGGCGTCTGCGGCATTCAAGACAGGTGTATGACGGTACAAAGGCCGCTTAAGATTGCCTAAAAGGAATACATTTACCTAGGCCAGTCTGTCGTTTTGTTGCATAATAACGAATGCTTAGTCAATCGTGTGAGTGCCTGGTGAGTGTGAGTGACCCGCCATGGTTGCTTAGTGGCTGTGGTATCGGGCTGCTAAGCACGAGATCGTGGGATCGAATCCCGGCCACGGCGGCCGCACTTCAATGGGGGCGATGTGCGAGTACACCCACGTTCAAATTTCTGGAGTCCCGCACTATGGCGTGCCTTATAATCAGATCGTGGTTTTGACACGTAAAATCCCAGAATTTATTTTTCACGCGTGCTTACGTTTATGTGCTCTTGATGATGATGTAGCTGTGAGAAGTGCATGCTCAACTATCTTTACGATGCTCCTCTTGTTCTGCCAATAAACGTCTGTTGGCAGTTTGAAGTGGTGTCGTGCCGCTATCTCGTCTCTCGTACTATTGTGCTCCGTTGTTCCCACGGTATGATTCCAGTTTCGGCACTTGCTATGCTAGACGACAAAGAACGAAAGTGTCCAACTCAAGAGATAAGATAGAATTTCCGGAACTGTCAAAAATTATGAACAAATAGAAAATAAGGGATATTCGAAGTTATAGCGTGTGAAAGACTGAGGAAGCCGTAAAAAATGGATGCAGCATGAAATCAGCGAGAAGGAAACTTCGCATAGGACAAACCAAGG
This sequence comes from Dermacentor andersoni, assembly GCF_023375885.2. NCBI lineage: Eukaryota > Metazoa > Arthropoda > Arachnida > Ixodida > Ixodidae > Dermacentor > Dermacentor andersoni. The sequence goes on along the minus strand of NC_092815.1, from coordinate 142,208,884 downwards.
TGTATGCACTGAAAGATAAGCAGAGTAATATCATCAGCATCCTTGGAGGTATAGCAAAAGTAGCGGGAGAATTCTATACTGACTTGCACAGTACCGAGAGGAGCCACGATACCTCCATTCGAAGCAATAATGAACACGTTGCAGAGATTCCTTCTATAACTAGTGATGAGGTCAGATGGGCCTTGCAAGACATGAAACGAGGAAGAGCGGCAGAAGATGGAATAACAGTCGATTTAATCAAAGATGGAGGAGCCATAATGGTTGAAACACTGGTGGCTCTCTGTACGAAGTGTCTATAGATTTCAAGGGTTCCAGGGAACTGGAGGAATGCAAACATTATACTGATAAACAAAAAGGGAGACGTTAAAGAATTGAAAAACTATAGGCCCATTAGCTTACTTCCAATATTATAGAAAATATTTAGTAAGACAATTTCTAATAAAATAAGATCAACACCTGACTTTAGCCAACCAAGGGAACAGGCTGGCTTCAGAAAGGGATACTCTACAATGGATGACATTCATGTCATTAATCAGGTTATCGAGAAATCAGCAGAGTACAATAAGCCTCTCTATATGGCTTTTATAGATTACGAAAAGACATTTGATTCAGTAGATATACCAGCAGCCCAGCAGTCATAGAGGCATAACGTAATCAAGGAGTACAGGCCATTTACGTAAATATCTTGGAAGACATCTACAGAGATTCCGCAGCTACCTTAATATTCCACAAGAAATGTAGGAAGGTACCTAGAAAGAAAAGTCAGATTGTCAGAAAAGTCAGACAAGGAGACACAATCTCTCCAATGCTATTCACTGCGTGCCTGTAAGAAGTATTCAAGCTATTAAACAGGGAAGGCTTAGAAGTAAGGATCAACGGCAAACATCTAAGCAACCTTCCGTTTGCAGATGACATTGTCCTGTTCACCAACACTAGAGACGTGTTACAACAAATGATTGAGGACCTTAACACAGAGAGTGTAAAGGTGAGGTTGAAGATTAATCTGCAGAAGACAAAGATAATGATCAGTTGTCGGGCAAGGGAACAACAGTTCGGGATCGCTCGTCAGCCTCTAGAGTCTGTGAAGGAGGAGTACGTTTACCTAGGTGAACTGCTCACAGGGAACCATGATCCCTGAGTGTTCCTTGCAACAACTCCAGGTGGCGTTCGGCTCCGTCGCATCGCTGCTCACCCAAGAGGCCGTGTTTCTACCAGAAGGCTCGCCTTCGTGCATAGCGTTCGCCGCCAGCGTTTTCCGGTAAACATTAAGCTTGCATAAGTTTCAGTTGCCTGGAAGCGTGAGAAGCACTCAACGATATTTGAATGCTATCGCGTTCTGCTCTTAAAGGCGAAGCTTAAGCGTCTTCCAGCTTTTTGAACGCGTGAACTGCAGAAAATTTGCAATAACTTCTCATTCTTGGCGGGCTAGTACTCATCGGAAATTATTTTTTGAAATACTGTGTCATGTCCTGCTCATCTTTGTCGCTATTTCATGGCAGCGGGCTTCATTCTGACTGAATGAAATGAATTCCATGTGCATAGCGGCTCCAACCTTTGTACCTTCCCATGCAGAGGAGGGATACAGAAGCGTACACAATGGCCTAGCACTCTTCTTGAATTCGTTTTATAAATAGCAAATCCAATATATCTCACCGTTAAATACTATCACATACCAAGAGCTTTCATTTTAGCAAACGTATGAAATCAAATGCCCCATGGCCACAGGCGGGATGGTATATTCAACCAGACGGAATATCCAATTGTACCTCATTGTTCAGCGAGCTTCAATACGCACCGTTGAATATTTCGTCTCTTGGATATACAGGCCTGTTACAAAACGAGTGATCGCAACTGATTACCATCAACAGAAGCCAACTACAAGAGTTGAGCGGAGTCAGAAGGACATGCGGCTTCATAAGCCCCTCGGAATTTCGGTGCGCTGCTAGCGTGTACCTGGGCATCTCGAGAGATGAAGCTTGTGTCCGCCTCTGTAATCTGCTCGTCACTGAGCGTGACGCCATGAGCATCCATATCGACGACCATCTGGACGACGCCTCTGGCCACGGCGCTTGGTGGAAGAGAACTGCCGTGCAGTATGCTTCGCTTGAACGCCAGTAGGAGCGCCTTGTCCGGAAAGCTCTGAATGTGCTGCGCTATCTGCGCTTTAAACGTCCCTGAAATTGAGATGAGCAGAAAAAAAAACACACAGTGAAATACGTGTTACAAGAACATGCACACTCGTACTTTCGTTTACGCAATACCTTGCAGACGTTGTCAGTACATCGTGAAAAAATGGGCAAGCTCGCACTTGTTCGTGCGAGGTTTGAAACAGCGAATTTATTCCGAGGCTATTCCGGCTACTGCTAGGTTGTAACTTGGCTGTTGCTAGATTGAAACTTGGATTCAAGTTGTTTTCGCCCCTGTGATCAACCAGCTCGTGCGACCGAGTGCGAGCTTGCCCGTTCATTGAGCGACGTAGACTCGTAAACGTGAATGCCAGAAGCCCTTTATTCAGCCAAACCAGAAATGTCTAGCAGAAGTCGTCATCACACTCCGCTTCGTCTTGCCAGCCACGCAGCCGCGGAAACTCTTCCGGAAGATCGTTCTCGCCATCGAAGACTTCGACCATCTCTTCTTGACTCTGTCTTTGTGTCTGTACAGTCACATGGAGATTGTCCTGACAAGGTGTAGTGCAAACGAAGCCCTGCTACCAATTCTCGACGATAGTATCTAGTGAGTCGTCTTTACTCCGTTGGCCTTTGCACTCTGGACTGATTGATGTCTTGATCATCAAGGCCTTGTGATCACTATGGTAAACCGGTAACGGCCGGCACATCTCCTTCAGGCATTCAACGTCAAAGCTAGCAAAGACTAAATCAATGCAAGTCCCTCTAACGATCGTAGCTAGAGGTCCCCATGTCTCGCTTAGGCAAACCATGCAAAATGAGGCGAACATGTAATTCTAAAGGTACTTCTTCTGCTTGATGTTCACATTGAAGTCACCCACGACCAGAGTCGGGCCACTCTCACTCAACTCTCCAATCTTTGCTGAAAGAATCCGTTTAACTTCGTTCTGATTGGCATTGGGTACCATGTACAGCAGAACCAGCTTGAAAGTCCAATTCAACTTTAGTGCCAAGGCCTCTCCTCGCTTGAACCCCGCGATCTTAGGTAGGTTGACTTGCGTCACATTCAGGTCGACCGCGGCTTTGGCATACACGCTGACTCCACCAGCACCTCCTGTCAACGTTATCCTGATTGGCAATGCAAGTGTAACCATCAGCACTTTCAGACTGACTCCAACCAAATAACTGAATTTTATTAGCCCCCCCCCCCCTCCCTTCAGCGGCACTCTCGAGGGTCAAGCTCCCCTAGCACCGGTCATCCCAGCTGCCCAGCACCGCGGCAGTCGTCTCACCCTTTCGTCCCCCCCCCCCCCATTCCCGTCTGTGAAGTGTCTCCACACCTTCTGTACTCTCCCCTCCTTTCTTTACAAACGACCCTTTAGAAGCTGCACACCGCCACCCCCGAAGAACAGCCCCTGAAGGAGGAGCCGAATGGGCTCCGAAACGTAGGGCTACTAAAACTCAGTTATTTGGTTGGAGTTGGTCTGAAAGTGCTAATCAATTTCCCAACCAGACAGGCGATTCTGCCGGAATGTTTAGCTTCAAGTGTAACCATCGATTTGCATCCGGCTGCCCCACTTCTCGGTGAAGCAGATCAGAGAAACGGACCGGATCAAGTCGTCGAGGTTGACGTCCGCAGCATGACACAGCAACGACCTTACGTTAAGCAGTGCCAAAGATATTTCACCAGCTGCAACCCCAGCCGGGGACTCTCTGCACGTAGGTGTAATCGTTTACAGCCTGTACTCGTCATGCCGCTGAAACTCCATAGCTGAAGGAGGGTCGGCATTGTCAACCCCGTGATGAAACTTGAACTCGCGGTCCACGTTAGTCAAGCATAGCTTCTCGAGGTTCGTGCATCAGCTAAGTCCCACGTAGACCAACTTCTGCGTATGTTTCTTATCGTAATAGTAGACGACGCCCCCATAAGTCGCTCCCTGGGACTTGTCTACCTCCTTTTTCCGACTCAAGTTGATCGATGCAATCCTAGGTTCAATTGGTACCCAGTTTGACTCGATCCTGTGCCCTCGCCTCCGAGCATCTTCGGCTATCGCCTTGGCCTTGATGGCGGTGATCCAGCCTATTCCGGGCGCTTCAAACTTTAGCCAAACTAGCAACGGAAAGTGGACCTCCGCTCCCACTCGCAAAGTATTAGTATTCCGACCAAGCCATCCACCAACCCATCGAGCACATCAATGTTGGTGGTCAGCATGTACCGCCTTCCCAGTGACAGCACAGTTTTGCTGGGAATGTTACCCATCTCAGTTCTGGTCATTGCAAAGACCATGAAGGTCATCCAAACTCTATAGGCTTCTGTCTTCCAGCCACGCAGCTCGTCTTGCGCCTGAATCTCCCTCGGTCCCGGGTCGTTCTTGGCCAGGTTGACGTCGTAGTTGTTGACGGCTTCGTTAGAGTAGAAGAGCCTGACAGCATCGGGTGCCAAGCGCGCAGCTTCTTCGGCGGTCACGAATCGACTCTCGATCAGAGCCAACTCTTCGGCGTTAAGGGCAGTACCGTCTCTGATCTTGGTGACGATGGTCGAGAATCGAAGATCCTTCTGCCTAACTACCTGAACAAGGGAGACGTATGACATCGCATGCCCCTTTATCTGAGACGCGAACATGCGGTTTCCGTTCTTCGGACGCTTGTAAACCACGCTGGTCCTGACGGGGGGAAGTTGCCGCAAGTCACCACAGAGAATTACATCCAGTTCCCCAAAGTCCTCACTGTACTTCTGGGTGATGTACTGCAGCCTCATGTCGACTGCATCCAGCTAATCGGCAAATATCATGCTTATTTCGTCAATGATGACATACCGGACGCTTCGAAATGCCACCGTTAAGGTGTTCACATCGCTATATCTGCGCTCACCATCCTGGGTCCTGCTTCGGGAAAGCTTAAATGTGGAGTGAAGGGTCATTCCACCCATGGCCACCGCAACCTTGCCAGTGCTTGCGCATATCATGTAGGCGTTATAGGGTGGATCCGGACAGTACCGGTTGTAAATATCCATCGCCAGCTTAAGCACGAAGGTTTTTCCGCAGCCATGGGGTCCAGTGAAGAAGGCCCGTAGCGGCGCAGATCCCGGAGTTTATCAACTCTCGTAGAGACTCGTGTTGCTCGACGTTAGTGAGCCGCATTAGACTATAGAACTGCGCAGTCTCCATGATGTCTTCACATTTACTCACGGCCGAGCAGCTGGATTGGCTAACCAGCTCCTTGTTCACCGCTTCGTCGCCGAGAATGTCCTCGTCCCCCGCCTCGATACGTACATGGGTAGCGCTGGTGACAGCCTCCTTCGTAGGGGCTCGTTCCGCGTCCGCTATGCTACGTTCCAGTTCCATCAAGGCGTCACAGTCCTTATCGAAGACGTTCTTTTTCTGCTTCTTCACGATTGCTTCCATCTGCTCCTTGTAAGTCTTTACGGCAACGTTGTTGTCAAGCACTTCGACGTGCTCGCTCCTGAACGGCACATAAAGTAAGACTTGCTCACGCTGATAGTTGAGAACGTCCTCCGGGTTATAATGGTGATACTGTATCACACACGGTACCTTTCTCTGCTGGTATACTGTCGTTGTTGCCCGTGTCTATTGCTATACTTGCTGACAAAGTCGGCAAGGCAGACATCTGAAAGGTCCTCGGGTTTCTTCTCATACTGCTCGACCACGTTTTCGCACCAGGTATCGGTTGATGACGGTGATAGGTCTGCAATTTCACTCTTTGGCTTTCGCACACGTATTCGCTCTTCGGGAAAGCAAGTGGGTATATAGGCTACGAGGCGGCTCTTTTCCGACGTGCTCTGTCTGAGCAGAAACCAGGCAGTCTCCTGCGCATACATTTGGACGGCCTTCAGCAGGCTAAGTCTAAGCCGCTTCAAGACCTCTGCGTAGCCGGGCGTGTCGTCTTCCTTGACCATCTCGTTGACCACCTTCTGTATATTTGACATCCCTCGATCCGCCTTGTTCACGTAGTCTACAACATAGGCAGCACGACAGGCGTAATAATGGAGAATGGCCTGTATGCCCATGTTAGAGTTGATAACTGACGAGATTCACGAGTTGACCCACCTCTTGCTCGGCTCTCGCTTGTAGAGAACGGCTGGCCTGGTATAACCGGCCCGCAAGATATACCGGCCCGCAAGATATCCATACAATGGTCCTCGTCACGAACCGCGAAGCGAAGCCAGAAGTGTTGAATGGTGTCAAACGTGGTATGTTCGAGTGTCTCGTGCATACTCTCGTACGTCATCTTCAGGCTTTCGATGCGTTTGTGTTCTGTCTCGTCTTCGACGGTGCGATACGGCAGGACAACGCAGGTCCTGTTGTAAGGCATAAATGGTGCACCGAAGCGACACTCGATCCGTCCTTGTTTATAGCACGTGTGAGTGGCTGTGAATCTGTGTTCGCACACGACTCGGCACACTCACGTCCAGCGACGTCAATGTCTCGATCAGTTACATCGTCTCGGGCATGTGTTCGGTCAACTCTTCATTGGGGCCATTCTTTAGCCACATAAACAGATGAACGTGGGGGCTACCTCTCCGCTGACATTCGACACGTTTGAAGTAGTCCTCAGTACGGTCAAAACGGCGAGAGTCTGCCATCCTTCAGGGTGTTCAGGATTACGCTAAAGATTTTGACACATTATATCGCACAGACGACCGGATCGTCATTGACCAAGTAAACTCGATCCATACTGGTCAGTGCATCTATCTCACGAGCAGCCTTGCCCGCCGTGCCAGCTCGAAGTCGCTCTGGGAGTTCATTCAGTCGCTCCCAGTGAACTGCGGCAGCGGACATCGTCAGGAAGGCATGAGGCTCGCCCAATTGTCTGAACATGGCCAAGACCTCTCTTTTGCGGTCCTGCCAGTACTGAATCGTATTGGGCACACCTCGCATGAATGTCAAATCTCGCTCCATAGCCTCTCTCAGAAATTCTTTGCTTTCCAACTGTTCCTTTGTTGGCACCCGCGTTGCCTCAGAACCTCGAAATGTCATAGATCGCTCCATCAAGTTGTAGCGCATGACCTTCACTGCGATGTATAGCACGTGATTCGGCTCGACCCCGGGATGGCCGGTTCGCCGTATGTTACTGCTAGCCATGGCAAATGGTGTTGGGTGTAGTGATGTGATCTTTCTTGACTCCCCCAGGTAAATATGAGGAAATGACAGCTCCAAGGCGTTACTATCGTAGAGTATAGAAATTGGTGCTTTGTTTTCACCAGGGGTGATGTCCAGGTATTGCCTCCCGTTTAGTAGTCGCATACCGACGGCATCATAGACCATCGTCTTACTGGAAGAGTTCAGTGCGCAGGCCAGTTGAAAAGGATCGCACATGTCCTCGAGTGACTCGCCGCTCTCTATTTCTTCCTCCTTGAATGGTTCGCCCGAAACATCCGGGACACGATCAAGCTTCTCCCAGTCTATGTTTACGTCGTAGAATTTGTATAGCGTAGTTTCGACCAGAAACTCCAACCCGGCAGGCGTAAATCTTCTTACAAACCAGGCCAGACTTGCACACAGGTTTGGCGATCAACCTGCTCTTGAAGTGAACGTGAACTGCAGCATCTTCGGGTACACTCCGAGGCAGCAACTCCAGTGTTTCTTGAACGTTCATGGGAACGTTTGTCACCTGTCCCCATATGCCGTATTGACCACATCACACAGCCATCTAGCCATGCGTTAGTCGTCGAATGTTCATGAACGGTATTCGAAGGGATGAACTTCGTTCTTACACCTCGTTCAAACTCGCTAGTCCTGCTGGTTTGGGTCGATACTTGAAGCCGTTTGCTACGCTGAACTGCTACACCTTCCCTCGTAAGACAGTTTCTCGACAGGCCCTACACAGTCACATCTTGTCGTGGTCGTTGGCCTCTGGGAAGATGTTTCGCAGCATACACATGTCTTGTGCACGTTTCTCGACAGACCGAACCGCGTTGAGCGTGGATAGGTTCGAGTCAAACCACAGTCGATCGCACGCTCCTCAGGAACGTCCAAACTCCAACGAGAGGAACTCTCGTTGAAACCGAGCGTTGGCACCCCCGGTTGAAGCGCGAGCTCGGCATCGCTCCTACTCGACCTCCCGCACTGCAGGGTCTTTGCCTAATCGTCGATGCTTCGCAGCGATCCTGGCTCTCTCTCTACTAGCGTATTCTGAGTCTTCGCGTAGTCTCCACCTTTTGGCTTCGGCCTCTCTGGCCAAGTAGGTCGGAAAGGCCCGTCGTCGTCGTTGTTTCTCCTGCATCGCAACAAGTCTAGCTTGGCTATGCGCAGCATCTTCTCCAGCATTACGAACTTTCCTGGGCCGCCCCGTGGAGTTAACTGATCGAGCGCCGTCGAGCACACGCTTTCATACCATTTTCAAGGGCAAGCGCTTGCGCATTCCTACCCGTTATTACGGCGCATGCGCAGATCTCAGCGCGGCGGCTAAACCGGCTGCGCGCAGTGTCTCCGTCGGTGGAATTTTGTGATACGCGGTCCATTTTACGCCGAGAAAGAACAGCGTCGCTGTTAAAAATAATTTCGCATAGCCTAGAAGCTGCCTCCGGCGGGCTCAGAGAAATTCCGGTATCCGTCCATCCATCCGCCGATGACCTGCAAGCGCGACCTGCAAGCCGCATTCCCGGAGATTATCGTTCACAGCGAGAACTCTATAGAGATCTACGCAGTTCGTGCGCACTTCGCTGGTTTCGCGTTCCGGCAAAAGCCATGGATTTTGATTCGAGCATAGAGGAAGACTTCGTCAGTGTGCTGACGTGCTCTACCGCGGTGTCAGCTGTGGCAGTGAGGAAGCTTCCGAAGAAAAACGACGCTAGTGCATGCGCCCGTGCCTCCATTTGCGATAAGTGGCCGGCCACGCTAGCCGCCTCCTGCCCGAACTCCGCACGCATGACGAGGAGTATTATCGAAAGTAAGTTGTAATTTCTAGTTCGCCTTGCCTGGTAATCGGCGCTTACTTTTTGTGCATTATTTTGCTGCTATTTAGCTGCCTGTGAATGTTACCGCCGACATTCGACACGTTGCTGGAACAGCTGCGCCCTAGCATGACGAGGCAAGACACCGCTTACATGTCTGTAATCTGCCATGGTGGCGCGTACTTTGTAATCGCATTCATGTATAGTCTGCCATCGTGGCGTGGACTTTGTAGCTTATGCGGCGCAGGAGGACGCTGAATGAAAACACACGCTAACATAACTTTCAGCGCGCCGCTGATTGGTTTTGCAGTTTTGCGACCACGATTGCGCGACTGAAAAATTGAGCAGTGAGTGATTGGCGCAAAATAGTCGCTTTTTGCGAAAAGCGACCATTTGCGACCATTTGCGACTGGTCGCTTTGCGACCAACTTGGTCTCACGACCGCTGTCAGCCGCCGGTGTGAATGAGCCTTCACGCAGCTTCTGAAAGCGTTTGTTGTCACGAGGCAGGAATGGGAAAAACTTGCACGCTCCCGTGCACTCATGACGCATGAAAAGCACAGTGGCAAGTCTGTGGCCGAGTATAAACTGGGCGCCCTTTCTCCCGCTCGTGCTGACGTTACGCACGTGCCAGTCAACTGAAAGAGCTCGCTGGCATTGGCACGAGAAAACCATACGTGCATCGTGAACTAAACAACAGAGAAAAAAAAATGATCGTGGGTTAGCGTTAGCATCGGGCTGCTGCGCTTATAGGTTCGATGCCATCGTCAGGCACTTGAATTTGCCTGTTATTGAAGACACTTGAAACGAGGGGATACAGGAACCTTCCTGTCGCAAAGTGCGTGTGGTGAGCCGAAGAACACTTCGCATTAAAACACACACACACACACACACACACACACACACACACACACACACACACACACACACACACACACACACACACACACACACACACACACACACACACACACACACACACACACACACACACACACACACACACACACACACACACACACACACACACACACACACACACACACACACACACACACACACACACACACACACACACACACACACACACACACACACACACACACACACACACACACACACACACACACACACACACACACACACACACACACACACACACACACAAACCCCTCCGCGTCACCCCTCCGCGTTTTAAGGAGGACGTTCCATGGTAATGCCACCGATGTGGTGCATTCCGGTAACACGGCGCTGGGTCGTGAATACCTGGATTGGTTCTGATGGTTGCCATGTACGAGTACGTAGGATGTGGCTGAGGCGACGACACCTCCAAGTCGACCATGACAAAGTCACAGCTGTCCGGTGGAGCAGACCCCAGGAAGGCATCAGCGTCCGTGTGGCACACAAGACCACGCAGATCTGCAGGGCATATGAGGGTTAAGTGAGAAGCAGAGAACAAAGTTGTGACGTTTGAGCTATATACAAAGTACGATAAGTTGTAAATATATTGTACTATACGTAGCAAAAAGTGTTGTGCCCCCGTAGTAAAGAGTGTTGTGCCCTCAGGGTGCATAGTTTGTCCCATAGCTAAACATCCTTACCTATAAGGTGTAACATATAGACTTGCTGATGGGGACAAACGAAGTGTTCTTGTTTAGCGACATTTTGTAGCAAGTAGACGTGATGATAGCTTTGACACCAGACCGGCAAACTGCAGTTAATAAACTTCATTAGCTATATTAGCTAACTTGATTACCTAACTACGACTTCTCTTATCGCAGGCGTAGGTTACAGTCGCCATCATGCACAATAATTTTGGAGCGCAGCTCTCAGGCACCAGTTCCCACGGCGCGCGTCGGCGTCGGCGTAACCGAGCGAACGAGCGCAGCAAAAGATGAACGAGGGAACGAGGAGCGTAGCGGGAAATGAAAGACGCGAGGAGGAAAGCGAAGGAGGAGGGTATGGCGAAATTGTAAGAAGAAAAGCGTAGTGTGGCGACGATGGCTAAGAGATGGCGCCAGAGTAGCGCGCGTCGTCTGCGAGGTCTGGCTGCGGTGGCTGCTGCGAATCGCGCCCACGCGTCATCGACGCGCTGCCTCTCGCGATCTCTAGATTGGCGAGGCACTCGCGCCACCTTTCACTCCATTTGCAACGTGTTGCACGAGAAAGATTGTCTGCGTCAGCCAACATAACGCTAAATGAAAACACGTATACACCTGCGCTCAAATTTCGCATTAGAGAGTATCGTAACTGCCGGTGAATTTTTAAAGCGTATGAGCTTTCTTCGGTTCTTTCGTCCACTTTTGTATTTGATAGTCGATCGTCGAACTCGGCAAAAAGAAAAGGGGGAAGAAAAGAACGTTCGTTAGCGCGTTCTCTCTCTGGCTCTTTCTCGCACGTTCTTTCGCGTTATTCGCTTGCATTGACAATCACCGTCAATGGTTTCTGCCTATTTTCTGTCAGCCTTAAGGGTAAGGTAGATTATGAGAACAACCAACACCCTTAAGAGTGCAAAACATTTTACTTTGTATGTAATGATGTTTGAGAAGAGATCTTGGGATACTTGCTCCGCTTATCTATTCTACTAAAGTTGATAATTAGGGTAAGTTGGTATCCGATCGTACTGAATCATACTGATCATACGATCATACTAAATAGGAGGAGGGCAGCGCAGAAAGAAAAAAGAAGAACACGACACAAAGCAGGGAGCATACGACACAAACGCTGCAATCGCAAGTAGAACGGTGCTAGTGACTTAAGCTCAAGAAATATTTGACAAAATTTGCGAGCGCAGCCTGTGTGTCATCCGCTCTCTTCTTTGTGCCGCGTTTTTGTGTGCTGCCCTCCTCCTCTGCAATATCCATCTACTACAATACGCATCACGTATGCCGAGCCCTATAACGTAAAACGATTCCAATATCTTTTTATTCCAATCTCCTGACGTCAAATTTGCGTAACCGCCAACGCAAGCATCGGGCTGTGACCCGCAGGGTTGGCTGAACAGACCAATCAAACGCTCTCCTCGCTTATAGGAGGTCACTTTTGTTTGCTTTAAAACGAATAACATTGCCTACACTGAGTGGCTTCTCTTATCTAATTGGCTGGCAAGAGGCGAGGAGTACGCTGAAGTGAAGAGTGTTTCGATGGGGTCGAGCCAGCGTAGTAAAAATAGATGACAGGATGAGGAGGGTGCTGCCGACGTCTTCCATTGGTCCGCCATCTCTTACTTTGCTTGCGGTGTCTGGTTGAAAATCGCGGCGGCGTGCAACGGGAGGTTAGGAATGCGGCTAGAACGGATCCTCAGCAAAGAAGAGTTGGCAGAACGAGGTGGTATACGTGCTGTGCTGAAAGGACTCGATAACGTTATACTGCCACGCAAAAAGTCTTATTATACGCAAATAAATCCATGCCCTCCGGCAGGTGCGAGTAACCAGTGCCTGAGCGATCGGTTGGCAGCCATCTTCTATTCCTTTCGGAACGGGGAAGTGTCTGGCTATTCAGAAAAATATTCATTTCTGTTCGGCATATTAATGCATCTTTAACGCGTACACATACATCACTTTGACGCGGTCAGTTTTCGGGGTGTTGTGAGGTCGCGTGACAGACAGGCGAAGTGGGCGCAGCCCGAAATCTTCTGACCAATAGCAGATGGTTAATGGCAAATGCGTCGAATCAGAAAGAATAATTTTTCTTTTGTTTGGCCTAACCATGTATAATCAGTGTGCACATATCATATCTGATAGTGCGGTTTCGCGGTTTTTGTGACGTCGCATAACGCACATGTGAAGTGGCTGTGGTCCGAAAAATTTTTAACCAATCGTGAAGCGCTGGTAGCAGAATTGGAACAGAAAACTTTGGAATAGCTTTACGTTATAGTGCCCTTGCTTCGTCCACACCGCCTTGAAGAGAGATCTCAGGTTATGCTTGTGACTTGCTCTTAGACAGCAGAGAATAATTGGGAATCCTTCGCGCACGACAATAAGACCTCGCAAATGAGAACCAGAGTGCATAAGTCTTCGTTTTCCCACAGCAATGGAAACACTCGGACGCTTTTCGGATAAAAGGATTGTTGTTCATACTTATGCCATTCGCCCAAATAAAACTTCGGATAAACAGAACACATTTTTTTTCTACCTTATCGAGTTCCGTTTAAGCGGAGGATACGATACTGAGGTTTTACCAGTGATACTGATATCAGCTGCTTATTTTCAGGCTGCTAGAGAGACGGCACCGAGCTGGGGAAGTGTTTTGATTTCAACCTATCGAACGTCATTATCCCACCACATGCGTTAGTGTTCATGATGCGCAGGCAATTGCGAACACTCTAAAAGCATAATTCTTTACAGCATATTAATTTGAGTTAAGCTCTGGCGCGGTACGCGAAGACGGCAAGACAAAACGTTGATCTCTCTGTATGTCTACCGTGGAAACACGGCGCATGTGCAGATGGTCCAAAGTATCACTGTAACGTATTACGTGTTCAGAAGAACTAAAGCTCTTTACTAGTTGGACTCCTGTTCGTCTTGCTTCGTGATATGAATTATGGAGGTTGGCTTGATATCTATGGAAAAAAGAATTCGCGCGCCATCCTATTTTGCTGGCATTGAACCATATACTCCCTAAAGGGCTGCAGATAATAGCGCCTCTTCCTCTTCTCAATCACTTTCACCCTTCCTCTTTCTGATTGTTGTAGCTGCATGACAATATCGGTAGACAGGTCATTTGATGGTTTAGGAGCCGATTAACGACAGATGAACACTGGAATAGGAATTTACCGTGAAGACGTTGTAACGTAGGTTAGAGTTCGTTTTTTTATCGCTTCAGCATCGCATATCTGCTATTACCGTGCCCCATGAACTTACGCGTTTAGTACAGCATGAACACTTCACAGAACGTGACTTACCCCTTCGAACGTAGTTTGGATTCATTGGTCTGTCTGAAAAAAAAAAGAAAACGAGAATTGCGTGGGGACATTAGCCTTCACTATATTGTGAAAGTCGCCAAGAATGCTACGGCACGCTGCAGATTACGCGGTAAGATATGTTAGAAATGCCTTTTAGTCACGTGAACCACAGAGCTTTCTACTATTATTACTATACAGGGAAGCCCGGCGCTACGATTATTCGACGACCATGGCAATGATAATTAGTACGTGAGATTTGTGTGATATTCTTGTTTGTGGCTTCAGGCGTTTTTACGGCTTTACTTACTGTAAAGCCGCGATGTTTATATTTAATACATTTGTTTACTATCCGCCTTCACCGGAATAAATTCCCAGGCAATCCTGTTGTGCTAAACGCTCAAAGCAAAGTGGCACTGCGCACATGCGCAGTCATTGGGAATTTCTCCATTTATAACGGAACGTATTGTTGAAAGTAATCAATTACTTTCAACAATATTTCAACAATTGTTTTTCTTTGTTGTTCCCACTCCTGTAAGAGCCTGTAAAGGCTTACAGTATTAATAAAATAAATAAATAAATAAATAAATTACCGAAGTCGCAAAGTCATTTGTATCCAGAGGCACGAAGTTTACGCAAATTTATGTGCTAGCTATCATTATCATGCTGACTAAACCACAGCGTGCTCGCAGCTTCTGTAGACACTATATACGGACAGATTTCCCCGTGTTAATATATTTGGGAAACTCTGTAGGATGATCGAACTACCACTTGTGGTGGTCGTGCTGCTACGTTTCTTTAGCTATATCGGCGCTGCGACCTACCCCATTGTTTCGATACGTCTACGTATGCGAACTATGTCATCTGGAGTAGATCCGGCCAAGAAAGAAAGCTGACCGCTGCAATCACTGGCGATGTCAACATACATACTTGTTTGGGACGTGAACAGTGATCGTTGATTTCTACTACAGTTGTACTATTGCGTACAGCCACACACACACACACGCACGCGCACACACGCACGCACGCACGCACGCACGCACGCACGCACGCACGCACACACACACACACACACACACACACACACACACACACACACACACACACACACACACACACACACACACACACACACACACACACACACACACACACACACACACACACACACACACACACACACACACACACATACACACACACACACACACACACACACATACGCACGCACGCACGCACGCACGCACGCACGCACGCACGCACACACACACACACACTAGATAGTATGCTGTGTAATATCAAAGTTGCGCCCACTGTTTAATGAGTGCACAGCGGACCATGTTGTGATCTTTGCTTTGTTTCATGGAATGTTTCATGGAATGTTCATGGAAAATTAGTCGCGTATACGTTGCGTCGCGTGCGTCTGAGCATACGCGACGTACATTGATTTGGTCAGTAACTTTAAGTAGCAGGTGGTTCATTTGAATGAATCCGCCGTGGTTGCTCAGTGGCTATGGTGTTGGGCTGCGGAGCACGAGGTCGCGGGATCGAGTCCCGGCCGCGGCGGCCGCATTTCGATGGGGGCGAATTGCGAAAACACCCGTGTAATTATATTTAGGTGCACGTTAAAGAACCCCAGGAGGTCGAAATATCCGGAGTCCTCCACTACGGCGTGCCTCATAATCAGAAAGTGGTTTTGGTACGTTAAACCCCATAGTTTAATGCGAATACTAACATAGTTCTTTAAGATAGCTTGTAGCATATTGCGCAGTGATACTCCTTCAGCTGGCTTGCGCAAATAGGCGATCAGTGAAAAATGAAGTTCTGTGGTTGTACGTGCCAAATCCATGATATGAATATATGAGGCAAGCCGTGTCAATTTTGACTATCTGGGGTGCTTTAACGTGCACCCAATGCTCGGTACACAGATGTTATTGCAGTCCGTTCTCATTTAAATGTGGCCGCCACGGGCGAGGCGAGCAGTACTTGCACGAGAAATTGAAACCCAAAAAATTTATGATTCCTAAATTAACAGAAATTACCTTTTGAACTAATCAATTTATAACTCATATTGCAACTTGCAGTGTGGATCCGGTGAGTTCTCTCAAGACGCGCCTAGTAAGAATCGATTTTAAATATCCAGTGTAGACATAAGTACCATCAAAGTTTCGGCAGATTGCCCTCTCATGCCCTTTACTTGCTCAGCATCGCGCTGTTCTACAGAGTGCCAGTCAGCTTTAAGTGTAATGCAATGGGCACGTAGTCGCGCAGTTTGGGGAGGCACAGGTCACAGCCACTGCCAGTCTCGGAACTCGGAATACCTGCTACAGTTTCTCTTCTTAAGTGCATGGGAGTTTTGGTCGACTTTGAGAGATGCGCATGTTCAGCGGTTCCTTCTGCATTTTCCCCCACGCGCCCCTACGGGCTAGTGCTCTCTACTATGGGCACGGGGGAGAGTCGTTGCCATAGCAAGTACACAATACTGGAGTTTGCGTAGTCTGCCACCTAGTGCTAATTTATCAAGAGATATCTCACCGGCTGCGTACCCTTTTTTTTTATTTGTGCTTGCATCCGAGGGAATTAATTTTTCCTTTTTTGTCAGCATGATAGTGACCACGAGGAAACTTTAGCGTCATTTAATGTGGAGAACTACTTCTATTATAGTTCTCAAGTTTTAAACGATGGTATGCTATGCGTCGTTCTACGTTCCACTGGATATACCGCACCAAGCTGTGTCGCAAGAGCAGCGTAAGATACTTTTTGTGGGAAATTTGTGCATAGCAATTGAGAAAGTGGAGGGCTCTTACAGGTTGTGGTTGTTGACGTAGTAGTCGTTGTAGTCGTCGTCGTAGTTGTCGTTGTCGTAGTACTTGTGGTCGTCGTCGTCGTCGTAGTAGTACTAGTAGTAGTAGTAGAAGTAGTAGTAGTCGTCGTGGTAGTGGTAGAGGTCGTCGTTGTGCTTGTGGTCGTAGTGGTCGTAGTAGTAGTAGTTGTAGTCGTGGTAGTCGTGGTAGTCGTGGTCGTTGTCGTACTAGTAGTCGTGGAAGTCGTGGTAGTAGTAGAAGTCGACGTCGTCGTCGTACTCGTTGTAGTCGTTGTAGTAGAAGTCGTCGTCGTACTTGTGGTTGTAGTGCTAGTCGTAGTAGTAGTAGAAGTCGGCGTCGTCGTCGTACTCGTTGTAGTCGTTGTAGTAGAAGTCGTCGTCGTACTTGTGGTTGTAGTGCTAGTCGTAGTAGTAGTAGTAGTAGTTCTAGTACTACTGGTGGCAGTAGTAGCGATAGATTGTGAGTCTGCCGTCGTTATTCGCCATCTTTTAGTCGTTTCTTCTATCTCGGCTTTCGGTGTGGTCAAATCCCTAGCTTCCGTCATCCTGACTGCGGTCATCCGCGGTTCACTCCTTGTAACTTCACCTGATGAATCTGCTGACCAGCTGATACCTGCAAATATATAAAAAAAAATGTTTTCTGGACGCTACCAAGCTTAAATTTATCAGTGCGAGTTGTTCAAATAACGGAGTACGCGTGCACTTCGTTAAGGCTGCATCCTTAGCTCCCCCCGAGTCGATGCTTATAAGTTGGCTGAGCATTGGCGAAGCACATGAGGGAAAAACGTGAATATGCAAAGGAATTAAGCTAACTCTTCAGCGTTGTGAGAAGCCTCTACACTGCAGTGCTTATCTCCTTGAGATCTCCATTGAGTTTTCTTATGGCTCGGCTTCTATTTATCTTGACCACTCCTTCCATAGTTCAGATCGTTACACGAAAGGTTTAATACATTGCGACATCATAATCCTATTGCGAAACCTAGTATCTGCAGTGTGCAGGGCCATGCCGAATTATGGGCCCAGTGTCGCGCGCTGGATGCTGGGGTGCTGGGCAGGCGCGGCATACTGGGAGGCGCTGGGTACTGGTGTGCTTCAGTCCATGAAAGGACGTTTTGTTAACAAATTAACTGGAACGCCAATGCATTTCTCCGCAAAGTTTCGGAATTTATATCTCGAAACTGATGTCATTTTGAAAATTCCTTTCAAGTGGATCCGCCTTGGGAACTCCACGGCTAGAATTTGTAAATTGCAATATGGGCCATAATGTAATTAGTTAAGAACTTAATTAGTACATTCTTAATAATTCGCCGATTTTGCATCTCAAATTTTTGTACAAGCATCGTCCGCCGCTTCGAATTGATCAGCTCATGAACTAGAATTGTGATATCTGCCACAGGCAACTCTTAAAGATTTGTGGAAGTGTTCGCTGAAGCACCCTGTATCTATAGGCGAAGGTGTCCATGTGCGCACATACGCTTGCGCACAATGCTCAAAGTTTGCATCGCTATCCAATCATACAGTTCAGAAACTGTCGTCCAGTGCTACGTAAAGCCACAGATGCATCGCTAACACAGAGGTCACGTTTATAGAAATAAGTCTTCTACAATTCCCGGGCCAGGGAATCTTTTCTTTTACCAAGAATGTGGATATGGAAAAGATCTGGCTCACACGTGCAGGAATCGCAGTGAAAACAAATGTACATTAATCTTATTCTTGACAGACAACTCGTGTTCCCTTGTCCTATCGTTGACACAAAGGCCTGTCTGGCTGGTACACACCCTGCCGCAATTAAGTGGACTTTTGTACACCACACCGACCGCGCAAGTCACATACAAGGCCGTATGTGACTTGTATGTGACTAATAATAGTCTTATAGTAAAGCCTAACAATAGGGGAAAAAAACAGAACGCCGACCAAAACGGGGAGATTTTGGTCGGCGTTCTTTTTTTTTACCATTATGCCCTTACTTCCCGACGAAACGAGATTCTTCATACTCTTGATTTAACTAGGCGTAAGCATTTAATTAGGCGTAAGGCAAAAGATAATCTAAATATTTCCAAGAGACGGCAAACAGCATTGCCTTGGTTCAGTCTAGCTACGTGGCATTTCAATACCTTTAAATCTTGATGAATGATAGTTGGGACACCCTGTAACACACATACAACATACACGCTCTTTTCTCCCGTCCCCTCTCTACCTTTACTACGTGACTGGGCTTGCCGAACTTCACACACATACAATTTTTTGAACTTAGACACTTCTGAAGCTAACGCATAAAAAAAAAAAGAGAACGCCTACTTTTTGCATAACGGGCTTGTAAAACTTAATTCGCCAATTAAGAACTCAGTAAGCGGAAAGGCAATGTTTTTCATTGTGTTTTGGCGGCCGAAAGGATGTCATTTATTCAGAAGGAGGAAACTATATAACTGGAAACGGTTACGCGGCTCAAAGGATCACAATTAATAGTAACGCTGCTTTTAACATTTAGTCGATTCTTCACTTCTCAGTTACCCTCCCCTCCCCATCTGAAAATTGTCACTACTGCGGAAATAAGCATAAAATATGGACCGTAGGCGATCAAGAAGTTTACTGACCGGCACGTTCTGATGGACTTGTCGTGGGGTGATCCCGACTGTGAGGAACCATCCGTGGAGTCGTCTCTGCGAATTTGTAGGACAGGAATGGAGTAAAGAACTGATACTTAGCTTCTGATCTTACGCACTTGGCGTCTCCCTCTGGGGTCTTCTTAAATAACACCAACTTTATCCTATGGCCTATGAGTCTGATACTATATTAGTATTGCTGTATAGCATAGCATAATTATTACTGGAATTATTATTACTTCAACTTTAGTGAATAAGGGCACTGTGCATTCATGAAGTAACATGATCTTGGGTTGTAGCGCGAAGTGACACGGACACAGACTAGAAGCAGACAGGACAAGCAGACAAACAGGTCCGTGTCACTTCGCGCTACAACCCAAGATCATGTTACCGTACCAACTTGCCCAACTTTCGATCCTTTTGCATTCATGAAGTGTTGTAGAAGCTTTTACTGGAGCCTATAGAGTACTCAAGTCTTTTGTTATTGTAGTGCGGCCATGAGAACGAAACAAATACTGTGTTGATTTTGCACCTTTTACTATCCGATCAAAACTTATGCGATTATACGGGTATTCTAATTACTGTGACGTCATGCGAACCCTAAGGCACGGCCGCTCGATAAAGAAGCAAGGTGCGGCCAGCTACGTCGCGCCGAGGACAATAGGCGGGCGCGTCTCGGCCGAGTTCAAAGTTGCAACCGTTTTCTTGGTGAGGGCGCCACTGCTCGGGGATACTTTCGTGACTTCCCGCCGGGGCTAAGCGGGCGTTGGTTCTCGCGTGAGAACGTGTTTGCCTCGTGTTCTACGCATTCATCTCGTGATTTTTCGCGTGCGTGTGTGTGAGCACGTCGGTTCGCGTCAGAACGTGTTTGCATCGTGCGATGCTCATTCATCTCGTGCTTTTTCGGGTGCGTGTGTGTGAGCAAGTTTGCCTGTGCTTGCTGTGTTTCGTTAAGACTCTTCGGTGTCCGTGTGTGCCGTAGCCAGCCTCGTTCATGTAGCGCGATGCCGCGCAACTGTTGTGTGCCACTCTGCGACACAAATGCCAAAAAGAACCCGACTGTGAGATATGACGAGTTCCCCTGCGACTTGGAGCGTCGAGAAGCGTGGCTGAAAAAATATCTCGCCAAGGAGTGTCGGGAAAAGGAAGCAAGTGCGAACCGAGCGACAAATCTCTGGTATGTTCCCGGCACTTCACAGAAATTGACTATAAAAAGAACACGTAGCTTAGGCTCCTGCTTCCGACTGCAGTACCGACCGTGTTTTGCAAATATCCCCAGTATCTTTCCCCAAATATCCACAGTATCACAGAATTTCGAACGCTATGGTCTGATGCAGAAGCAGATCTTGAACTAGCACCAGTAGCTTTTCTGGCTGAGTGCATTGTACGAGCCACCTGCCGTGGTTGCTCAGTGGCTATGGTGTTAGGCTGCTGAGCACGAGGTCGCGGGATCGAATCCCGGCCATGGCGGCAGCATTTCGATGGGGGCGAAATGCGAAAACACCCGTGTACTCAGATTTAGGTGCACGTTAAAGAGCCCATGGTGGTCGAAATTTGCGGAGTCCCCCACTACGGCGTGCTTCATAATCAGAAAGTGGTTTTGGCACGTAAAACCCCACAATTTAATTGTACGAGCTAGTGAAGAAAAGGTATTAACAGTTTTTTTTGTAGCGGACACAAATCTTGTTTTAAATTGAGCTTAATGATTGTGACCTTAATGTTTTGACCTTTTAATTGATCTTAATGCGTGTGTTTTGGAAGTTCCACAGCCTGTGCATAACTTAGCGCTGCATAACTTTATTTATACTGTTACGACTCTTTGAGCAGAACCCTTCCTCACGACGATCAAGTTGTTGCTTTATGAATCATGTGACACAGGTTTTCATGTACCATGCGAATTGTGCAAGACCCTGCTGGACGCACCAGAGCCAACCGGGCCATTCTACGGGCTGATAGCAAATATGGACAACGGAGGCTTGACATACCTTAAAATGGAAGTTGTTAAGCTTTGCCAGCTGACTTGCATCTTTATTCAGCGGGTCATGAAGACAGACGGGATTCGAAAATGCAGCAATCTGTGCCACCTGTTGATGTTTGCATTACTTCCACAATTCACACAGTGTCGGCAGTTAATGTGTGGGATAAAGAAGCATGCTCACACTGGGGAGCTTTGCAAAATATTCTTGAGGAAGTTGCTGCGGCCCCTCTTAGCCAACTGGGCTGGGAATGTTAATTCAACAGTGGAGCGACCTTTGAGGTTGTCGCATCAACCTCTTTCAAAGAAAGTTCTCAGGTTGTGAATACCAGTGAATATATTATTCCTTGCTTATGACAATGCAATAAATGTATCAAGCTGCTGGCTGATACTTTCCTTGGCTCCAGCTGCACTTGTACACTTCCGACAACTTCACCTGTATTGAATTGTTTGGTTTAATTAATGACTTAAATGTGGACATCCAGGAATGTAGCCAAATGTTCTTTTTCTTTTTGGACAGGGCATGAAGTGATTTTGACGCCAAGCAGGAAGTGGAGGGGGGGGGGGGGGGGCGCTGTTGGGCGATTCACGGCTGCTCGATGCAAAAGTCGTACTTTCAGGAATACTGGCAAGAGAGAGGAAAAGTTAAACTTCGTTAAAAGGGGCGCACTCCTTAGATAAGCTCCAGCATCATTCAATATGCTTCGTCTTGATGAGAACAAATTTACTGATGATTATTTGCAATGATAAGCGTTTTCATTTCATCTAAATTAGTTTCCATTACTTGGGAAACTCGGTACAAGTTCTCCGTATCTAAAGTTTTTACTTTGCGTACGTGTTCACGAAAAGTAAATAAAAATACTGACAGATTGCTTCAAGCAGAACCTCTCGATGGAAGTGCGTTACCTGCTCGTGTATCGTACGGGCAACCGTCACGGATAGCGTTCAGGCATATGCCAGAACAGATTTCCACCCCAGTAACAATCTGTTGGCGTCTGTGGCGTAATCAGCACTTCTAATGGCGACTTAAAGATTTTATCTGCAATTTCTAAATACAAAACGCGTTATTTGCGCCTTGATTGCAGTGGAGATCGCACGTGACGACGCGGCTGTGAAGGCACTCTCTATCAGCAGCCGTCCCCGAGCAGTGGCGCCGCAGCGGGCGCACGGAGAACTAGGCCCGAGACGCCGTTGAGGCGCGACGCAGCGGGCCGCACCCTGTGCTTTTGCATCGAGCGGCCGTGCGTGCGGTGTCATCGAATATGAGCCACTGTGGTGAACGTGCAATGAGTCGGTGGTGCCGCAGTGCAGCAGCCGGCCCGTGAATCAAGCCGTGTCAGGTCTTGAGTGGAGCTTTGCAATGTCACGTATGAACTGCTGCGTCGTAAACTGTGCTAATAGCCACAACAGCTGCCAACCTGGAACGAAGTTTTAATGTTTTCCGGCACGACCATGCTTCAGAGACCAGCGGTAACGCTCGATTCGCAGTGTACTCCACGTGAAGTAAGTGCTCGCGGACATCTACAAACTGCATGCGGTCTTGAAAGGTGGTAATAACCAAGAAAGTGCTAATTACCGACCAATATCCTTACTTCCGATTCCGTCAAAAGTGTTTCAAAGCGCTATTATTATCAGATTATAATTTTTTTTCCATAAGTGCAATGTCATAAGTGACGCGGAGTTTGGCTTTCATAAAGGCAAATCCACCGAGCTTGCATTACTCGGTATAAAAATGAGATACTAAATCATTTTGAGGGAAAGCTATACACGCTTGGACTGTTTGTAGATTTCCGTAACGCATTGGGTACCGTGTGTCATAGCGGTCTTCTAGAAATACTTGATTATTATGGTGCCCGTAGTATTGCCAACACAGAATTACTTGACAGATCGTCACCATAAGCTGTCGTTATTAATCAGGAGACATCCTCGCGTGCCAAGGTTAACAAAGATGCCCCACAAGGATCTATACTTGATTTACTGGTATTCATAATTTACGTAAACGACCTGTGTTGCATTCAGGATTCTCCTAAATTAATTATGTGTACTGATGACACTAATATTTTTTTTTTGTTGGCGCTTCAATTGCTGACCTCGAAGGGAGCGTAAATACATATCAAATTAAGCTTTCTTGGCTTAAAATAAACAAGTTGGGGCTCAAGGCTAGTAAACCTAAATCCATGTTGTTTGCAGATATCAATAAGCCACGAAATAATAACTTAAATCTTTCCTTTAAGAGCCAGACGCTAAAGCAAGTTAAGGTTCAGTCTTGGCGTATGACTCTAGGAAGACCTGACCTGGAATGAACATATAAATAAATTAGCTGTTTAATTAAGCAAAAGTGTTGGATGTATGTACAAATTAGGTCCATTATTTCCACTATGGCTCGAGAATGCGCTTGTATTATACACTATTTCCGGCTCAGTTACTGCGCGTTGATCTGGGGCACAACGAGAGCACAGAATTATATAACATTACTGACATTACAAAAGAAGGTACTGCGAATATTTGAGGGATATGCTGACCCGCAAGGTCGCAGCACGTGTGCGCAATCTTCAAAACATTTCATATTGTAAACTAACCTAATCTATTATTTCAAGATCGCTTTTATATCTAAAACAAGTAGCTATACCTCATGTACAGTTCTTTTCGATGTGTTTAATACTGCCTCCATACACTAAGCACAAGAATACCAAGAATTATAACTATCTATGGTCGGCAGCACATTCAACACCAAATAGCCAGTCTGCTCAATAAACTTTCACCCGGTAATGTATGTTCGAGGTGTTACCTATGCACATGTCTTGGGAGAAGTTGAAGATGCGCATGCATCAGAGGTAATGAGCGGCAATGTAAATTTCAATAAAGTACAGTTGAAAGTCCAGCGTCCGTCCGTGTCTAACCCCTTTTCTTTGTGTGCGCGTCCTTTGTGTTTCGCTGGTACCCCTTTTTTCAATTTTTTCAAGTTCAGTAAACTTGACAAAATTTTAGACCTAAATAAAAAAAATCCCCAAGATAGGTTGAAACAAATTCTTGTAGAAAACTGTATCGGATATGTTTAAGTAAAGTTTTAGGGTTGAATAAAACTTCCATGTGCCTTTTTGTCTTGCTCTATGTTCACAGGGTAACTCCTACGGGGACGGTAGAGTATCCGTCTCCAGTGCAAGAGGACCGTGATTCAAAGCCCGGTGCCGCGCAATTCTCCACCGGAAAATACAAAAAAAAACCGTGTGTTGAGAAAATTGCACAAACAGGCCTGGAGTGCGGCCTGATCCCGGTGACCAGAACCGGTAACGCACTCTCTCACCAGAGCAGGATTGGCCACCCTGGTGCAGTACTTGGCCACAACCTCCTATATGAATACAACAATCGAACCCCGGCCCTCAGTCCCCAGCAGCCGCGAAGCAACTGACCACGGCGGCGGTCAGATCTGTGACGCTGCAGAGGGTGCTAAGAATACCTGGCTCCGGACAGGCCGCCATTGGAATCTGAACCTGGCAACGTTTAACGTTAGAACGCTATCTAGTGAGGCGAGTCTAGCAGCGTTATTGGAGGAATTAGAGGGTAGTAAATGGGATATAATAGGGCTCAGTGAGGTTAGGAGGACAAAAGAAGCATATACAGTGCTAAAAAGCGGGCATGTACTGTGTTATCGGGGCTTAGCGGAGAGACGAGAACTAGGAGTCGGATTCCTGATTAATAAGGAAATAGCTGGTAACATACAGGAATTCTATAGCATTAACGAGAGGGTGGCATGTCTTGTTGTGAAACTTAATAAGAGGTACAAAATGAAGGTTGTACAGGTCTACGCTCCTACATCTAGTCATGATGACCAGGAAGTCGAAAGCTTTTATGAAGACGTAGAATCGGCGATGGGTAAAGTCAAAACAAAATACACTACTGATGGGCGACTTCAATGCCAGGGTAGGCAAGAAGCAGGCTGGAGACAAGTCAGTGGGGGAATATGGCATAGGCTCTAGGAATAGCAGAGGAGAATTATTAGTAGAGTTTGCAGAACAGAATAATATGCGGATAATGAATACCTTTTTCCGCAAGCGGGTTAGTCGAAAGTGGACGTGGAGGAGCCCGAATGGTGAGACTAGAAATGAAATCGACTTCATACTCTGCGCGAACCCTGGCATCATTCAAGATGTAGACGTGCTCGGCAAGGTACGCTGCAGTGACCACAGGATGGTAAGAACTCGAATTAGCCTAGACTTGAGGAGGGAACGAAAGAAACTGGTACACAAGAAGCCAATCAATGAGTTAGCGGTAAGAGGGAAACTAGAGGAATTCCGGATCAAACTACAGAACAGGTATTCGGCTTTAACTCAGGAAGAGGACCTTAGTGTTGAAGCAATGAACGACAATCTCATGGGCATCATTAAGGAGTGTGCAATAGAAGTCGGTGGTAACGCCGTTAGACAGGAAACCAGTAAGCTATCGCAGGAGACGAAAGATCTGATCAAGAAACGCCAATGTATGAAAGCCTCTAATCCTACAGCTAGAATAGAACTGGCAGAACTTTCTAAGTTAATCAACAAGCGTAAGACAGCGGACATCAGGAACTATAATATGGATAGAATTGAACAGGCTCTCAGGAACGGAGGAAGCCTAAAAACAGTGAAGAAGAAACTAGGAATAGGCAAGAATCAGATGTGTGCGTTAAGAGACAAAGCCGGCAATATCGTTACTAATATGGATGAGGTAGTTCAAGTGGCTGAGGAGTTCTATAGAGATTTATACAGTACCAGTGGCACCCACGACAATAGTGGAAGAGAAAATAG
The DNA here is from genome assembly GCF_023375885.2 of Dermacentor andersoni. NCBI lineage: Eukaryota > Metazoa > Arthropoda > Arachnida > Ixodida > Ixodidae > Dermacentor > Dermacentor andersoni. The sequence continues at coordinate 142,182,760 of NC_092815.1, read as the reverse complement.
CCTAGAGGAATTCGAAATCCCACAGGTAACGCCAGAAGAAGTAAAGAAAGCCTTAGGAGCTATGCAAAGAGGGAAGGCAGCTGGGGAGGATCAGGTAACAGCAGATTTGTTGAAGGATGGTGGTCAGATTGTTCTAGAGAAACTGGCCACCCTGTATACGCAATGCCTCATAACCTCGAGCGTACCGGAATCTTGGAAGAACGCTAACATAATCCTAATCCATAAGAAAGGGGACGCCAAAGACTTGAAAAATTATAGGCCGATCAGCTTACTGTCCGTTGTCTACAAAGTATTTACTAAGGTAATCGCAAATAGAATCAGGAACACCTTAGACTCCTGTCAACCAAAGGACCAGGCAGGATTCCGTAAAGGCTACTCAACAATAGACCATATTCACACTATCAATCAAGTGATAGAGAAATGTGCAGAATATAACCAACCCTTATATATAGCTTTCATTGATTACGAGAAAGCGTTTGATTCAGTCGAAACCTCAGCAGTCATGGAGGCATTACGGAATCAGGGTGTAGATGAGCCATATGTAAAAATACTGGAAGATATCTATAGCGGCTCCACAGCCACCGTAGTCCTCCACAAAGAAAGCAACAAAATCCCTATAAAGAAAGGCGTCAGACAGGGAGATACGATATCTCCTATGCTATTCACAGCATGTTTACAGGAGATATTCAGAGGCCTGGAGTGGGAAGAATTGGGGATAAAAGTTGATGGAGAATACCTTAGCAACTTGCGATTCGCTGATGATATTGCCTTGCTTAGTAACTCAGGAGACCAATTGCAATGCATGCTCACTGACCTGGAGAGGTAAAGCAGAAGGGTGGGTCTGAAAATTAATCTGCAGAAAACTAAAGTATTGTTTAACAGTCTCGGAAGAGAACAGCAGTTTACGATAGGTAGCGAAGCACTGGAAGTGGTAAGGGAATACATCTACTTAGGGCAGGTAGTGACCACGGATCCGGATCATGAGACTGAAATAACCAGAAGAATAAGAATGGGTTGGGGTGCGTTTGGCAGGCATTCTCAAATCATGAACAGCAGGTTGCCACTATCCCTCAAAAGGAAAGTGTACAACAGCTGTGTGTTACCAGTACTCACATATGGGGCAGAAACCTGGAGGCTTACGAAAAGGGTTCTGCTGAAATTGAGGACGACGCAGCGAGCTATGGAAAGAAGAATGATGGGTGTAACGTTAAGGGATAAGAAAAGAGCAGATTGGGTGAGGCAACAAACGCGGGTAAACGACATCTTAGTTGAAATCAAGAAAAAGAAATGGGCATGGGCCGGACATGTAATGAGGAGGGAAGATAACCGATGGTCACTAAGAGTTACGGACTGGATTCCAAGGGAAGGGAAGCGTAGCAGGGGGCGGCAGAAAGTTAGGTGGGCGGATGACATCAAGACGTTTGCAGGGACAACATGGCCACAATTAGTACATGACCGGGGTAATTGGAGAAGTATGGGAGAGGCCTTTGCCCTGCAGTGGGCGTAACTAGGCTGATGATGATGATGATGATGTTCACAGTGTGTTTTACTTTTACTGCTGAATGCACATTATTTCTATTTATTTATTTATTTATTAAATACTGCGGATGCGTGGTCCAAGCAGGGAGGGCGACATATTTTACATACAATGAAAATAAGATTGAGAAAACAAACAAACCCATAAAAAATAAGATTAGGATGTGGATTCAATTGTACAATTCCATTCAGTTAAGGTCCGAGGAAAAAAACTAAATGGATAGGTGTTCGTTCTTGCAAAGTAAGGAGTTAATGCATCTTGTCTGCGGTGACGTGAAGTTCTGGTTGATAACTGCGATAAATATTCAGATGGGTCGAGGGATAAATTGTTAGTGTGAAGTAGTTTAAGGAATTCAAGTCTCTGTTTCTTCGTTCCAAGCTCGAGTGGTTCAATGTTAATTCCCATAAGTGCGGTGGGGGAATCGGATCTTGAAAATTTGTTAAATATAAATCTGACCGCTTCTCTGAATTCTCTCAAGATTACTGATATTAGCTCTTGCCTACGGAGATCAAACTATATATGCATATGCCAGCTTAGGTCTAATTAGGGAGAGTTAGCATAATATTTTAACGTTAGAAGGGGCTTTCTTAAGCTTGCGCCTCAAAAGGCATAGTTTTCTGAAGGCTGAAGCATAAGTGCTAGTTATGTGATCGTTCCATGGTAGTGTATTGCTAAGGGTCACTCTTGGGTTTTTATAACTAGTGACTTCATGAAAAGGTGACGAATCTAACTTATAGGTATAAAGCAAGGGTGATTTCTTATGTGTCAATCGCAGAAGTACGCTGTTATCTGTGTTCAGTGTCATTCCCTATAGCACCTGCACCATGCAAAAAATATTACTAAAACTACAACATAAGCTAGTTTGATCATGGATAGAAATATCTTTAAGGAGCACAAATCATCGGCAAATAATCGAATCTGTACCTCACCTTCAACCATGCTAACAATATTATTAACACATAGAACAAAAAATAACAAAAAAACAAGAGGACCCAAGACACTGCCCTGGGCAAGCCCCGATGTGACCGGAAGGCTCCCCTATTTCTTGTCATTTATCTCAACGAATTATTTCTGGTTAGACAAATAAGCAGATACCCAAAAGATAAAAAATCTGAGAGATTCCTGAATTTTCAAGTTTTAAAATTAATTCATTATGCGTGACCGTATCGAATGCCTTACGGAAGTCAAGGGAAAATCATGTCTATTTGTCCGTTCTTGTCAAGGCTTGATGCAAAAAAAAAAGAACTGCAGTGACCAGCTGTGTGACAGTCGAATATCCTCTTCTGAGCCCATGCTGAAAGTTAGTCAGAATGAATGCTTTTCTGGATATTTGGCTATGGTTTTTGCTATGATATTGTTACGGAAAGGAGGAAGCGTGCGTCTATTTACAGATGGCTTTTTAATGGCTGGGCCAACAAGCGTAGAGCAGCGATAAAAAAACTACCCTCTTCCTCGTCGTCTCTCAGGCCACCATCATAGTCCTCTTCTTCACACATTACCGACTGTGGCATCACCCCCGTCGGAAAAAGCACCTTATTGGTGCGGCTCATCTGTCCGAGAAAGGTAAGGTTTGAGACGGCTGACGTGGATGATGTCAGAGAGAGGTGAAGGCACCGTGGCATCCAGCGGAGACACTTCATATGTGACAGGGGTCACCTGGCGAAGGATGCGGTAAGGGCCATAGTATCGCGAGAGGAATTTCTCCGAAAGACCAACACGCCGAGTTGGATACCACACTAGCACAAGAGCACCTGGTTCGTAATGCACGTCGTGATGGCGCTGGTCGTAACGGCACTTCTGGCGTGTCTGTGAAGCAGAAAGACGAATGCGGGCAATCTGGCGTGCTTGGGTCGCTGTGGTTATGACATCCCGAGTGTACTCTGTCGGCCAGTCGAGCGTGGTCGAGAGGAGTGTCTCGAAAGGCAAAGTTGGCTCACGGCCGAAGAGGAGATAGAAGGGGGAATAGCCAGCTGTGTCGTGGCGCGAGGAATTGTAGGCGAACGTGACAAATGGTAGAGCAATGTCCCAGTCGCGATGATCGGAGGAAACATACATTGCTAGCATGTCAGTTAATGTGCGGTTCAGGCGTTCTGTAAGACCGTTAGCTTGAGGATGGTAAGCGGTAGTAAGCTTGTGTTTAGTAGCACATGATCGAAGTAGGTCGTCTATGACTTTGGAAAGAAAGTATCTGCCGCGATCGGTGAGAAGTTGACGAGGTGCACCGTGGTGCAAGATAACGTCGTGAAGCAAGAAATCAGCGACGTCTGTAGCGCAGCTGGTCGGTAGGGCTCTAGTAATGGCATAGCGAGTTGTATAGTCCATAGCGACCGCAATCCACCTATATATTTCCGTCATTCGATATAGGGAATGGTCCGAGAAGATCAACGCCAACGCGAAAAAAAGGGTCGGCCGGTATATCCAAAGGCTGCAGCAGTCCGGCAGGAGGCACAGCTGGTCTTTTCCGGCGTTGACACGACTCACACGCGGCAACATAGCGCCGGACGGACCGGTTGAGACGGGGCCAGAAAAACCGTCGCCGAATTCGGTCATAGGTCCGCGTAACGCCAAGGTGTCCAGCGGTGGGAACGTCGTGCAGTTGCTGCAGTACAGTCTGTCGCAGATGAGAGGGAATGACGGTTAAGAGCTCGGGCCCGTCGAGGTGCATGTTGCGGTGATACAGGATGCCATATTGTAGCACGAACATGTGAAGGGATGGGTCAGACGGATCAGAGAGCAGGCGTTCGATAATGGGGCGTAACGACTCATCGCGTCGTTGTTCAGCGCCAGTGTCTTGCAAGGCAGAGAGCGAAAGAACGCAGATCGGTGCGACATCCACTAAGCCGTCCGGTACATCGACTGGATGACGAGACAGGCAGTCGGCGTCCTGATGAAGACGACCCGACTTGTAGACCACAGTGTATGTGTATTCCTGCAGCCGTAGGGCCCAGCGACCGAGGCGTCCGGTGGGATCCTTAAGGGAGGAAAGCCAACAAAGGGCGTGGTGGTCGGTTGTAACTGTAAATGGCCGACCATATATATAGGGTCTGAACTTGCCCACCGCCCAAACGAGGGCGAGACACTCGCGCTCAGTAATCGAGTAATTGCGCTCTGCGGGAGAGAGGAGGCGGCTGGTGCAGGCGATGACGCGGTCGTGCCCACATTGGCTTTGAGCTAAAACTGCGCCGATGCCGTAGCCACTAGCGTCAGTGCGGATTTCTGTCGGAGCGGAGGGGTCAAAATGGGCGAGAACAGGAGGTGTGGTGAGCAGCGTGATGAGCTGCGAGAAAGCAGACGCTTGTTCAGAGCCCCAACAGAAAGGAACGTCTTTCTTCAGGAGGTCAGTCAGGGGACGGGCAACATGGGCGAAATTGTCCACAAACCTGCGAAATACGAGCAAAGGCCAATAAAGCTGCGAACATCTTTGGCACAAGTTGGTACGGGGAAATTCTGCACAGCATGAACTTTAGCGGGGTCGGGGCGAATGCCTGACGAATCGACGAGGTGTCCGAGCATGGTTATTTGGCGGTGACCGAAGTGGCACTTGGACGAGTTGAGCTGCAAGCGCCAGCGGTGCGAAAAACAGCAAGAACAGATGAAAGTCTTTCAAGATGAGTCGCAAAAGTTGAAGTGAATACGATGACGTCATCCAAGTAGCACAAACAGATGGACCATTTCAAACCACGCAAGAGCATGTCCATCATCCGTTCAAAGGTCGCCGGGGCATTGCACAAGCCAAAATGCATTACACGGAACTGATATAGGCCGTCTGGTGTGTCGAATACGGTCTTTTCACGGTCCATTTCATCCACGGCAATTTGCCAATATCCAGAGCGGAGGTCTATAGATGAAAAATAAGTGGCACCGTGGAGACAATCCAGAGCATCGTCAATGCGGGGAAGTGGATATACATATTTCTTGGTGATCGTGTTTACATGACGATAGTCAACGCAGAATCGCCAGCTGTTATCCTTCTTTTTGGCGAGAACAACAGGGGACGCCCACGGGCTGGAAGAGTGTTCAATAATCCCTTTGGCAAGCATCTTGTCAACCTCGCTCTGGATAACGTGTCGCTCAGAAGGCGACACCAGGTATGGGCGTCGGCGAACAGGTGCTGCATCGCCGGTATTTATACGATGCTTCACGACCGTAGTTTGACACGGAGGGCGATCGTTCAGGTCGAAAATGTCGGAGTAGGACTCGAGGAGGCTACGGAGCTCTGCGGCTTGTTGGGTCGAGAGGTCCGGTGCAATCATCTTTGTAAAGTCGTCGGTCGGGGCTGATGTAGACGGCGGAGATTGAGCATTGGTCGAAGACGGCGCAACAGATAGAGCGGAAATGTGGCACTCGTGCGTCGGTGACAACGTGGCAAGAGACATGCCTCGAGGAACTACTTGTGGGCACTGTCCGAAATTTAGGATGGGAAGACATGTCTGATTGTCCGCAACAGAAACGATGGTGTGTGGGAAGGAGACATTGTGAGAAAGCAGGACTGAAGTCGCGGGAGTAATGACGTAGTCTCCGTCAGGTACAGGTGGGCAGGCTAAGACAGGGATGCAGGTTGCTGCAAGAGATGGCAGGCGTATAAAATCCGCGGAACAAAGCTGAGTTGGAGCGTGAGCAGGAAGGTCAACGGGAACTAGTAGGGGTAGGTCAAGTTGTGCAACGCCGGTGGAACAGTCAATCAGAGCAGAATGGGCGGCCAGAACGTCGAGTCCGAGGATCAGATTGTGAGGGCAACGTTCGAGCACACTAAACAAAACGGACGTGTGGCGACCGGCGACACTGACACGAGCAGTACACATTCCAAGCACAACCGGAGTTCCACCGTCGGCGACCTGGAGCAGTCGAGTCGGAGCAGGAGTCAGTACTTTCTTCAAGCGCGTTCGAAGCTGCGCACTCATAATGGAAATTTGGGCTGCAGTGTCGATGAGTGCTGTAACGGGCAAACCATCCACGTCCACGTCCAGAAGGTTCCGATTAGTAGGCAGGGTCCGCAAAGGAATTTCAGGCCGGTTTTCTAGAGCAGCGTCACCTCCAGGAGCTGCCCCAGTTAGTTTCCCGTCGGAGAGCGGCGACGGTAAGCGGGGGAGCGGGCGACGGTAAGCGACGCAGTTGGGGCGAACGGGAGCGGCGACTATGGGGTGATGGTGATCGGCTGGGCGCGGTGGCTCGAGCGTTGTCAGGTGCGTCTTCAACCTCGGTGGAGAGGGATGGCGGGCGGGGATTGAGTGGGGAGCGGTGGTAGGCGGGAAAGCTTGTTCGAGAGTGGGATGGCCAGGAGCTTCGACAGTGGCGAGAGATGTGGCCCACACGTCCGCAGTAAAAGCAGATGGGTCTATCATCATGGGTGCGCCATTCGGCCGGGTTGCGATAGCCCGGATATGGACCGTATTGGCTCCGGTGAACAGGGGCAGAGGCAGCAGACGAAGAAAAGTCAGGACGGCTGGCGGAGCAGATGGACGGAAGGCCCACATTGGCAAGCTCTTGGCGAATTACCGGCTGAATGAGAGACACAAGCGGCCGGGAATCGTCAAAGCACTGCGTCACTGGCGTGGCAGGAGGGAGACGCTGCTTCGATTTCTCGCCGAACGATACGTACGACGTTCTCGCAGGAGGTGGGCTCACGCGGCGGACAAACGTCTTCGCACGTCGATGAAGCTGCGGTATTAGGTAGACGCGTAAACTGTTGAACTATGCGGCGACTCTTCGCGTCTTCAAAGCGGCGACATTCGTTAATGATTTCATTGACGGTTGTTACGTTCCTATAAACAAGCAGGTTAAACGCGTCGTCCGCGATGCCTTTTAAGACGTGGCTGACCTTGTCTGCCTCTGCCATATTGTTATCTACTTTGCGGCAAAAAGCGAGGACGTCCTGGATATACGCCACGTAAGATTCAGTGGACGTCTGTACACGGGTCGCAAGGTCCTTCTTCGCAGCACGTTGGCGGCCGACTGGCTTGCCGAGCAAATCTCTAAGCTTCTGCTGGCACTGGTCCCAACTCGTAATCTCTTCTTCGTGTGTTTCGAACCACACCCGTGCCGTTTTCTTGAGGTAGAATATTATATTGGCCAGCATAAGCGTGTTGTCCCACCTGTTGTGTGCGCTGACCCGTTCGTAATTCTGCAACCAGTCATCGACGTCAACGTTGTCGATCCCGGAAAACATGCCAGGGTCGCGAGGCTGGGCCAGGATGACCGTCGGTGGCGACGACGGGACCGTGGTCGAACTCTCTCCTTCGGATGACATGGTGGCCAGGTTACGTCCGCTGCGGAGCTCCGTCTTGCGCAAGTGATTACCCAGCACCTCCACCAATGATGTTACGGAAAGGAAGAAGCGTGCGTCTATTTACAGATGGCTTTTTGATGTCTGGGCCAACAAGCGTAGAGCAGCGATAAAAAACTACCCTCTTCCTCGTCGTCTCTCAGGCCACCATCATAGTCCTCTTCTTCACACATTACCGACTGTGACAACATGTTCGACGAGTTCGCAGCATGATGACGTTAACGAAATCGAATGGTAATTTTCTACGAGTACACAGACTCATTTTTTTATGAATTGGTGCAATTAGGGCTGTCCTTCAATCACTCGGTAATTCAGACAATATGGAGCATTGCTTATTATAACAAGGAACTTTGATAAGGTTAGAGCATATCTACGCAGAAACAAGTTATTGATGTTGTTAGGCCCACCTGAACATTTGGGTTTTAGGTTCAACACCATAGAGAGTACGCCAGCATATGATATAACATTGACATCAGACGGTTGGTACACTGTGCAGTTACAGGAAGAATCACTGGGATTCGAGAAGGCAGTGTGCAAAAAGCGTATTAAAGTGATGAGCAATTTCTACCTTCTCCGGAACCATCTGTCCATTTATTGCAATTTGGGATATTGGTTTCTTCTCGGCAATGTAATTACAAAATTTACTTAGATCGTTGGTCATAAAGTCAGGCAGTGATGAGTTGAAAGCAAGTGCAAGCTTGCCTTCCACTTCAGACATCGAGTTTGGCTCTTTTCAGGCTTTCTTTAATATCTTAATCTTGCGTTTCATATGAATGATGTCGCGATCGATCCATGGTGTTTGCTTGTGAACTTGTTTTTTGTTATTTGGTAGGAACTTATCAAGACAAAAATGACATGCGTCCTTAAAGCGGGTCCAAAGTAAGTTAACATTATTTTCGTTGAACTCAGACAATTTTCCAGGTAATCAATCACGCATGCGTTGTTAGCGCCAGAATAATTTTTGGTAAAATGGAAAGATGATTTTTTTAGCTTTAGCACAGGAAACAAGTAGTAAGAAAACACAAATAAGATAATTGTCAAATAGCTCCTGTTCGATCACCACCGTGAATTCAGCGAATTTGCGAGCAAAGAAAACAAAGTCCGAAACTGAAGATGAAGAACCTTGTACACTTATCGGGTAAGAAACAACTTGTCAGAGATCATGTGTTAGCATGATATCAAAAAGTACATTATTATCCAGACTATGATTTGGCCCAGGCTGAAGGCACAGTCTACTCCGGGCAACTTAAGATCACCTACAACAATAATATTACTGTTTAAATATTTGTTCATACAAGATCGTAATTGATGCAAAAATTCAGGAGGGGTGTCAGGAAGCCTGTAGGCTGCGAATAGAAGGGGGTATAACCCCAAAGAGATACCTTAATACACGAACGTTCCAACGTAGGTATTATGTCTAAAACGACAGCTTCTATGTGCCTTTTAATTAGCACCGCCACACCTCCTCCCCTAGAAGACCCATCCACGCGATAAACATTTTAGGCGTCATGAAAGGTGTCTTGTTTGTTAATATCCTCGCGAAGCCCAGTTTCGATAATAAGATTATAGTGAGGGCTGTGTTGAACCAACCGTATTTCTAGGGAATCTGCTTTATTTACAATATTTCTAGCATTAACATTAATTAATCGTAGTTGCTTTTTCCGTGACGGTTCATTGGTTCACGATTGTATTTGCCAAGGGCGACTAGCTGCGACCTGTACTTAATTGTTTTGGGATTCGTCTCAAAAGAGCACATCCCTGTCTACCTTGAGTTTGTCGCGTATAAGTGGCACCTTCTTTCCTTTAAGTTCATCGTTTCTTGCACTTTCTTACAGAAGCTTGCGGTTCTTTAAGGTAGATTGCGAGCAGGCATTCTGGATAAAAATACTAGTTTCTCTCAGGTTTTTTTTTCTCATTCTTCAGCATTTCTTTTGTCATCAAAATTCTGAATATACAGAATTACCGGTCGCTTGTCACCTTGCATTCTTAATCTGTGAATACGATCGACAAAATCGCACTGCACATTCAATTTTTCATTAAACAGATCCTTAACAAGTTCATCTTTGAGCATTTCTTCTGCCTTGTTTGGCATTTCAGGTATCCCATGAATGTACAGTGCTCACGGATTGAAATAGGACACGGAGCATTTAGTACAACCCTACATATGTGCAAAGTACGCGAGAGCACAATGTCATGTCGCTAGGAATTTGGTCACCAAAGGTGACGAGGACTCCGATGTAAGTGTACGCGCCAGAATTACGTCGATGTGACACGAACTGCAGCCGGTTGAAGCGAAAGTATGCGCATTACTTAGCCCTAAATTGACGCGTTTCATTCCGTGAGCACTGTACATTTGAACTGCGGCCTCGATCCTCAAGGTCTGTTAGCTCTTTAGCCTTGACAGAGAGTGAGAGAGATGGAAATGAGAGAAAGGTAGGGAGGTTAACCAGAGTTAAAACCTCCAGTTTGTTACCCTGCAATAAGGGAAGGGAAAGGGGAAGTAAAGACAAAAAGAAGAGTGGTGACAAAAATAAAAGCTTTAAAAAAAAATGAGAACGGACGGAATGGGATCATTATAGTCTTTCTAATAGGCCACTGCTACGTAATATGGTCAACAAAGCCTTGACCGACTTTCGGTGCGACGACATTTCATGTAGGCATTCCAAGACTGTTCTTAAAGTGGCCTGTCGTCAAGGCGTGCCAACGCGGTCGCTAGTGACAGCCGGTGCGCGCTATATCGAGGACAGTGGCAAAGTACATGTTCTATAGTCTCCTCGCCACCGCAGTGACTGCAAGCCGCGCTCTCGTCCATAAAGACTATACCGTCCATACCATACGAAGTTAATCATATTGTTCCGTAGGAAGACGAAGGCGAAAAGCTGTATACAAGTATATTTACAAGGGAATACGCCGCACTTGGCCAAGAGGCAACAGCCCGTGCTAGCGTCCAATCGTCGTCGTCATCTTCTCACTGCTCGCCTCTTCGTCATTGCAAATACTGTTCGGTAGCACTACCCCCGGCGGCAAAAGCGCCGTCCCGGAGCGACTAAAGGCTGGACTCGGAAGCAGTGTAGTAGGCCTTGAGCCTACTGACGTGCACGACATCACTAGATGCCAGAGTAGAGGACGAGGTTGAACTCACAAGAGCAATTTCGCACGTCACAGGTGTCACCTGGCGCAGCACGCGGTAGGGCCCTGTGTATCGCGAAAGGAGCTTTTCTGAAAGTCCGACGTAGCGAGAGGGCGACCACAGGAGCACGAGCGCACCAGGCGAAAACTGTACGTCAGGGTGGCGGGCGTTGTGCTGACGCTGCTGAGTGGTTTGCGAGTCCGTCAGTCGAGCACGGGCAAGCTGGCGTGCATGGTCGGCGAGGGCGATGGTGTCGCGCGCATACTCGCTTGTTGAGATCGCAGCAGGAGGAAGTGCCGTGTCAAGGGGCAAGGTCGGTTCGCGACCGTACAGAAGGTAAAAGAGAGAAAATCCGGCTGTGTCGTGCCGGGAAGAATTATACGCAAATGTGACGTAAGGAAGGGCAATGTCCTAGTCGTGGTGGTCCTTGGAAACGTACTTGGACAGCATATCGCTAAGAGTACGGTTTAAGCGCTCTGTCAGGCCATTGGTTTGAGGATGGTATGAGGTAGTCAGCTTGTGTTGAGTGGAGCAGGAACGCACAATGTCGGCAATAACTTTCGAGAGGAAGTTACGACCTCGGTCAGTAAGCAGCTGTCGCGGGGCGCCATGAAGTAAGATAATGTCACGCGAGAGAAAGTCCGCGACGTCAGTGGCCCAACTGGTAGGGAGAGCTCGCGGGATAGCGTATCGGGTGGCGTAATCACTTGCGACGGCTACCCATTTGTTCCCAGAGGACGACGTGGGAAAGGGACCGAGGAGGCCTAATCCAACACGAAAGAACGGTTCGACAGGGACGGTGATCGGCTGGAGATGACCGGCAGGTAGCACCTGAGGTGTTTTCCGACACTGGCAGGGATCACAGGCAGCAACATAGCATCGGACGGAGCGAGCGAGACCAGGCCAATAGAAGCGGCGGCGGACGCGGTCGTACGTGCGGGTTACCACAAAATGCCCTGCAGTGGGTGCGTCGTGCATCTCAAAGAGCACAGTCTGTCGTAGATGTTTTGGCACGACAAGAAGAAGAGCAGATCCGTCAGGGAGGAAATTCCTTCGGTACAGAATGCCGCCCTGGAGGACATATCGGCGAACGGATGCGTCGGTAGGTGTAGAGAGCAGACGCTCGATGAGTGCTCGCAGTGATAGGCCTCGGTACTGCTCATCGGCGATGTTAGCGAAGGCAGACACAGAGAAAATGCCGTTGGCGGTACTACTGTTGGCGTCCTCAGGCTCGTCTACCGGGTAGCGAGACGACAGTCAGCGTCTTTGTGTAGTCGGCGAGATTTGTAGGTGACAGTGTACGAATATTCTTGGAGGCGTAAGGCCCAGCGATCAAGTCTTCCTGCAGGATCTTTCAGTGAGCATAACCAGCAAAGTGCGTGATGGTCTGTGACAACGGAAAAGGGTCGGCCATATAAGTATGGGCAGAATTTCGCAACCGCGCAAACTAGGGCCAGACACACGCTCAGTGATGGAATAGTTGCGCTCCGAGGGTGAGAGGAGCCTGCTGGTGTAAGCGATAACACGGTCGTTGCCGCGCTGGCGTTGTGCCAGTACTGCGCCAATTGCGTGACCACTGGCGTCAGTACGGACTTCGGTAGGCGCAGAAGGATCGAAATGAGCCAGAACGGGAGGCGTTGTGAGAAGGTCAATTAGATGCGAGAATGCAGAGGCCTCGTTATCGCCCCACTGGAAAGGGGCGTCTTTCTTCAAAAGCTCGGTTAGTGGTTGTGCTATGGCCGCGAAATTTCTCACGAGACGGCGGAAGTGCGAGCAAAGGCCGATGAAGCTGCGCACATCCTTGATACACTTTGGAACAGGGAAGTGCGTAACAGCATCGGTCTTGCCTGGGTCTGGGTGCACTCCGTTCGCGTCAACGAGATGTGCAAGGACGGTAATCTGGCGACGGCCGAATTGGCACTCTGATGCGTTGAGTTGCAGACCGGCTCGCCGAAAAACGTCCAGGACTGCTGAGAGGTGCTCGAGGTGCGTAGCGAACGTTGGGGAGAATACTATAACGTCATCCAAGTAGCACAGGCACGTGGACCATTTGAAACCGTGAAGAAGGCAGTCCATCATGCGTTCAAAAGTGGCAGGAGCGTTACATAGACCGAACGGCATCACTATGAATTGATAAAGACCGTCGGGTGTTACAAAGGCAGTTTTCTCGCGGTCGAGATCGTCCACGGCAATCTGCCAGTAGCCGGAGCGAAGGTCGATAGAGGAGAAATAGCGAGCACCGTGAAGGCAGTCAAGGGCGTCATCAATCCTAGGTAGGGGATACGCGTCCTTTTTGGTAATCCTGTTAAGGTGCCGATAATCCACGCAAAAGTGCCATGATCCATCCTTCTTTTTTACCAGTACAACAGGTGACGCCCGTGGACTACATGACGGTTCAATAATGTTCTTGGCAAGCATTTTGTGAACTTCTGCGTGAATAACTTAACGCTCAGCCGGTGACACTCGATACGGGCGGCGATGAATAGGCGGGGCATCGCCGGTATTAATGCGATGTTTAACAGCTGTAGTTTGGGCCAAAAAACGATTGTTCAAGTCAAAAATATCGTGGTAGGAAAACAGAACGCGGTAGAGTTCACGAGCGTGCTCGGACGGCATGTCGGGCGCAATCATTTTCTGTAAGTCGGCGATGGTACAAGTTGCCGACTACGATGGTAAAGGAGGATCGGCTGAATTGTCGTCTACTGCAATAGATGCTACTGAGTGATCCTCGAATGAGCAAAGCTGGGCCAGAGACATCCCGTGTGGCAGCACTTGTGTCGTCAAGCCAAAACTGACCACTGGCAGGCAGACGCAATTCGCCGTAATAGATAAAACTGTATGAGGTACTGTGATCCCGTGTGTAAGGAGGACGTCTTGCATAGGAGCCGCGATGTAGTGACCGTCGGGGACTGGTGGGGAAGACACTAGGTCAACGTCGGTCAGTGCCGAAGGTGGCAAGCGAACGAAGTCGACGGAACTGAGGCGACTGGGGTGTGGTTCAGCAGGATCCAGAACAGGCAGGTCAAGGCGGAGAGTACTGGCGGAACAATCGATGAGAGCAGAATGTGCGGAGAGGAAGTCTAAGCCGAGGATGATGTCATGGGGACAGTGGGCGATGACTGTGAATAGCACGATTGTTGAGCGATCGGTGAAGGAGACCCGGGCGGTACACATACCAATTACGGGGGCTGTTGCGCCATGGGCGACACGGACAACAGGCATCGTGGCGGGCGTGATTTTCTTCAGGCGGTTACGAAGGCCAGCGCTCATTACCGACGAATGCGGCCCAGTGTCTATAAGAGCAGATACAGAAACATCGTCCACTTGCACGTCAAGAAGGTTCAGATGAGTGGGCATTTGGCGGCGTAGGGAGCAATGCAGCGTCACCTCGAGGCGCTGCATCCTCTAATTTTCCGGCTGGAAGCGGCGTCCGAAGGGAGTCGGCGAATAGGAGCGACGGCGCTGGGGAGAGCGAGATTGTCGTCATTGGGGCGAAGGCGAACGAGAATAGGGGCGGTTCGGCGAAGGAGAATCAGTGGCGGCATTATGGGAGCGTGCGGCATAGGGACGAGAAGGGCCACGTGGGGGACGAGAGTAGGCAGTATAAGTAGACCGGGTCGGGGAACTCGAGCGACTGCGACAGTGCCGAAAAATGTGCCCGATTCGATGGGAGTGAAAACAAATCGGCTTGTCATCAGCAGTGCGCCATTCAGGTGGGTTGCGGAAACGTGATGGGTAAGAAGATGCGGGACGGGGCGGAATCGAAGAAGCCGGGTGGGTATCATGTCGATGGGCCGAGCAGATGGTGTGAAGGCCCATGTTTTCGAACTCCTGGCGGACAACGGCCTGGATCAGGGAAACCGTGATTGCAGGTGCGTTGGTGGGGCTGAAGTCGAAGGCAGCCGGATAGGCGACCTCGATCTCACGCCGGACGATCCTGGTAACAACGCCAGTGTTGTTGGGATGAGGAGCGTCGGCACATGAAGATGTCGCTGGGGTGTTGGGCAGTCGGGCAAACTGCTGGTTGATACGTCGTCTTTTAGTGACTTCCAGGCGGCGGCACTCTTTTATAACTGCATCCACCGTCGCCACGTTGTTGAAAACGAGCAAGTTGAAGGCGTCATCGGCAATGCCTTTGAGGATGTGGGAAACCTTGTCGGACTCAGTCATATATGCGTCAACTTTGCGGCACAGAGCCAAGACGTCCTGAATTTACGTGACGTAGGGCTCCGTTGACGTCTGCACACGGCTGGATAACACTCTCTGCGCGGCAAGTTGGTGACCGTATGGGTTGCCGAACAAGTCTCGGAGCTTTTGCTTAAGCGAATCTCAACTGGTGAGCTCATTTTCGTGCGTCCGAAACCAAACTCGAGGTGTGCCACCGAGGTAAAAGACTACGTTGGCGAGCATGATAGTAGGGTCCCGTCGGTTATTGTGGATGACGTGTTCGTACAGGCTGATCCAGTCCTCGACGTCTTCCCCATTTTTGCCTGAGAATACGCCATGATCACGGGGAGCGGGGAGAGTGATGTAGGTCGTCGAAGTGGCAGCAGGTGTCGGAGGCGGCTGAGTCGAGTTATCATCGCCGGGAGCCATGAAGCAAGGCTCGACGTACCATCCACTGCGAAGATCCGTGACGAGGTACAGGTAACGTCCACCTCCACCAGATATGTTATGTAAGAAGACTTAGGCGAAAAGCTATATACAAGTATATTTACAAGGGAATACGTCGCACTTGGCCAAGAGGCAACAGCCCGCGCTAGCCTCCAATCGTCGTCGTCGTCTTCTCACTGCTCGCCTCTTCTTCATTGCAAATACTGTTCCGTAGCAATATGTTTAGTAGACTGTAAACTATGGGTATTTATGGTTTGAGTGATCTCTATCTGCATTTTAATAAATATGCTGTCGAGACAGAAAGGGAGCGGTTTGGATCAGAGAGCAAACTGGTATATACGATATTCTAATTGACATCAAGAGAAAAAAATGAAGTTGGGCAGGTCATGTAATGCGCCGGTTAGATAACCGTTGGACCATTAGGATGACAGAATGGGTACCAAGAGAAGGAAAACGCAATCGAGCACGACAGAAGCCTAGGTGGGGCGATTAAATTTTCTATAGGAAATTTGTGGGCGCTTTTGGAATCGGTTGGCGCAGGACAGGGGTAATTGGAGATCGGAGGGAGAGGCCTTCGTCCTGGAGGGGACATAAAACAGGCTGATGATGATGATAATGAGTTCCAAAACCAGCTTCTCAGTTTTCAATAAATTCGTTTGCAGTTCTTGGATTTCGTTTCGAAGAGCATCCTACCGCTCTAATAACTGTTTAAGCATTTCGGCCTGCTCGTGACAATATATGTATGCCGATTTATTCTTTTCTTTGCTCGGCGTTAATATTTTATGTTGATATTTTTATATCTATAAAGACAATTGAGATTGTTAACTGATTAGCTGATTCTAAGTACTGCACATTGTTGCGGTTCGCCTACTTGTAAATATATGTCTGCGTGCCGAAATGGATCTCGGAGCAAAATCCTCCGTCAGGCTGTATATCCTTAAGCTTTTGCTTCGATTTCTGTTGATGTGCAGAAAGAAATCAATAATTATATTCAATTCAGCTACGAGAAAGGCCGTTGGAGTAAACAGTGTACAAACACAATGTACAAACTGCAATGTGCAGGAAATAGGTTAAGAATGCTAATCGCATTAAACAGGGTTGTGGCACCGTGATATTTTGTATTATCTAGAGCATTTCATTCGACCTACGAATTTATCCCTAACCGGGTGAGGCGGAATAAGGTACGTTGTGCGCAGTATTATATACGTCAATTTTTTTGTAATGACATCTTGCACTGTACTATCCCGCTCCGTGCGAGCTCTAACGTACGAGCGCTCTGCCACGTCCTATCGCGTTGATCATATTGAGCCCGGTAGTACTGTATGTCACGGTGTCGCTGTAACGTGCATCAGAAAGAAATAAGGGTACTTACTCCCTCCAACGTCGGGCATACGGAAGTCTTGCCAGAGTGAGCGGGTTATTAAAAATGGGAAAGAAAGACACAGTAGTTTTTAGTAAATAACCCTACCGTATTGCGTTAAACTGGCATTTTAATCTCGAATGCAAACTATTTTCACAAACTCAACCATAGCCGGTCTCAATTGGAGTACGTGAGACCTTACAGTGTTCAGATAGTTTAGTTGTCCATAGTTTAATGTTCGACATCAGCACAAATAAATTTAAACATGTGTTAACGGAATTCAGTCATTATGATAATATTTCTTGGTGATTACAAGATAGTCATTACTATTTGTAATGAATATAAGTTGAAGCAGCCCGAAGAAACGAGAACATAAACAAGAAAACAACTATGACAACGCCAGCGCGGACTGCCAACGGAATAAACTTCAGTCGGCAGTCAGACTAACCTACTCGTCCAAATCAAGTTGTCCCTGTTTGTAATATTATTCACCTGAATCGTCCTCCAATTACTCTTGCTTTGAACTTGAAGAAATATTGGTTGCGTGAAACATTTAAATTATGGCGTCGCCATTATAGTAGCATCAACTTCAGCCTCTTCGATAAAGCCGGTTACCTTCACATCGTTATTTTCAGTAAAGATGCGTTGTACCGCCTGAAACTCGCTGTGATGTATATAAATAATAACGCCAGCACCATAGATCACAAAGCGCTCAATCTGTTGCCGCACCAAAAGCAGCCATACGTATTAAGTCGATATAATCAATATATGGTCCTGCTTTTTTTAAATGTAATGTGTGCGTTTGAACTCTCTCATACTATTCAGGCGCATTAAAGCGTGTTTCTTTACGCAGTGGCTGACATATGTGGCTGACTTTTAATACCACTTTTGTTACTGGCGATAATCTCTCACAGAGTAAAACAAATGACAAAAAGATGCTAGCTCTGCTCGAGAAGCCGCAGATAGGTACAAGAGTGAATTAGTATCACGAGGATGACGACAAAAAGGACAACAGCAACAAAAACGATAACTTTGCCACATGAAATAAAACACAGTTCTTGAATGTTTGCTCCGATATTCCACGCAAGTAATATTACAATGTGCTGCACTTTAAGTACAGAACGCTAAAAGTAACGGCAACAAACATGAAATTGTTAAACCCAACATTGAAAAAAGAATATACGGGTATTTATTTAAAATGGAGACGTGGTTACTTCTAACACCATCATACAGCGACTATTTGCACGACGGTGATGCACTAAATACATGAATAGCCGTAACTTTTTATCAGGCTTTACATGAACAAACCTTCGATGCGATAATGAATGAGAATTTGTTAATTTCGCTGCGCCTCAATACATTTTAATTGGACTCTATTACTGTTGCTAAGTGCGCCATTAACTGAGTTTGATACGTCCGCAAGGTCGTAACATGCTCAGTAAGTTATTTTGTGGCAGTTACCCAACTGAATAACACCGATTTGCATGTGAATTCACAGCGCTACACACATTGAGAATTGACCCTACTAGTGGGCATTATACTTGTGTGGCTGTCATATGGGTCGTTATCATGTTCTTAACTTTCTGATGAGAACCTTGCGGGCACCTGTTTATTGGGCGAATTTTGAGGCATTATCGTTTTAACTTACCTCGTTTAAAAAAAAGTACTTCATAATCGCGCTTTATTTGAGACATTCATCACTGAATTTGAACTCTCCATACAGGAAATACTGTAACTTAACAGCCTCCGTGTTACTGCAGTCTCACTATATTAGTGCAGACGGAAACCTCCGCTGAGAAAATGCGTGACGAAGTTTGAATTATGGCAAGTCGCAACAGATACCGATACGGCAGGTCGCGGGAGATGCTTGCCAAGCAGTAGTTGCCGAACCAATATCTGTCGCGCCGTACCACTGTCTGCCGCAGAGCGCAGAAATTCTAACTTCGTCGCGATTTTCATCGTCGCGGGGCGCTTCCGAAGGACGCAGTAGCAGAGCCGCCTAGCTCTTTTGAACTTCCCGGGACCTCGGTTTTGATATTGACTGAATGGAGAGTTGAAATTTGATGAATGAGTGTCTCCAAACAAGAACGATTTCGAATACACAAGAAAAGAGGTTGCATCAAGATGTGAATGCCTCAAAGTTTACCATGTAAATAACTTCCCCCAAGGTTCGAATAAAAAAACGTACCACATTTTTTTATAATTACCTGTTTCAAGCTTGCGTTAATATCGACGTAGTATACCTGCCTCCTCTACCAACCCGCTTGCAGAACGCCAGATTCGCTACGCACATAGTCTTAAAGGAAATGTATCGACTAAACGAAATCCTTTATAAGAAGACCCAATAGTTGCAGTTGGTAATTTCACCTCTCTCTCATGTCACTGATATGAAACTACCTTCCTGATGATTCGAATGTTGATTAGAAGGAAATATCCACTACCAAAAGTATGTTCAATTAAATAAAAAAGCACGAGGACGTACCAAAGCTAGTGGTCGTTTCCACGTTATCCATGGTATCTGTAGAGAGAACGCGTAATAGTGGGTCACATTTGTACAACGATCAGCGAATGAGTGGTGCAGAATTATGAAGCCAGCTTTTCGATCTTATGTTCTTAGCTTTTCGCACGAAGTTTCTAAAGTTGGCGTATGGTGACCCCACGAAGACACTTAAGGAATTCGCCATGATGCCCTCCATAATGTACAGCAACGATGAAACAATTTTTTACGCCGCCACCGCTTTATATATTTGTGTGATTATCATTATTATTTGTTATTTAATGCCAACATAGTGCTGCTGATCCGCCCCCCGCTCCCCTCCGAAATCAATCGCCATTTGAACTTGTGCATTGACTGCAAAGCTGCGAATGATATATTTTAAATACTTACTCGGCACAAAGTTCATCTCTAAAAAATACGCAAAAGAAATGAGATGTTTAGCAAGCCTGTGAACTGTAACATGGCAGTCGCATGGAATCCCATGCTAAGCGAATTCAACGGGTTCAAATTTCGATAGAAGTAAAGTTTCAAATGAAAAGCGAACGCTTAATCCTTGTGGCTTGTAATCGTGCGCAATAACACCCTGCAAAACAATGCAGTGTCATGCTGTGACGCCGAACTACAGATGCCGGGAGCGCTGAAATACGTAAAGCTTTCAAGTGGGATGCGAAATCAAAACACAGTGTTTATTTCACACAGATTTTCCTTAACAGGCCGCGGTAGCAATGGCGCTGTCCGTTCCATTACCCTGGTTGACCGTCGGTGACAAGTAATACGTATTACCATACAGTTGACCACGGAAATTATTCTTCCCAAGCACGCAGACTTCGCCTTTTCTTTTAATCACAGCTACATACAACATCGTTTAGCACTTCTCTAACATACACTGACCCTTTGCATTACTTAATGTTGCATTTTCGATTGTTCAACCTGAATAAGTAGAAGCGACACAAGCAGGAAGTACGACAGTGTGCATCGTAGGAGCATGCACCAACCGATTAGGATATTGAACATAATATTAGCGAACGTGAGTGGCAGGTATATATCTCTCACGAACTGAACGGCTTGTAATCACAAAGCTTCTTTTAAGTAACGCTCGTCTGCTATTGGCTATTGACGCCGCGGTCATCCCGTTATATCACCCGTCGGGAAGTCGAACGTGTTGAAAATGTCGACGGCCTGTTCACCTGCGACGCTTAGCAAAGCCATTTCGTCGATTCTGGGCGAAACTTCACGTGTACCCTTCATGCGGTGCCGCAGTGTTTAAAACTCTGATCGATCGACTGCTAATTCTGGCTAATTTCCTCAGCTGTTGTTCAAGGTCCCGGCGGACTCACGAAAGCAATTTGGCTCGTACGTTCGGGTTGCTTTGAAGTCGCTGAAATGGCGTGGCAGCGCTATTCCGCACTTCCGATTCCATGTATCCTGCCGCGTTGAACGCGTGGCCTGAAGCAACGGGTGCACAGAAGGAACTGCCTATAGTTTATTGTGACTCTTATATATGTATATACAGGAAGGTGAAAGTGAGCATGCGCACCATGGACATGTGGCATGCGCGGCGTGCGATGTGACACAGCTATCGTGGGTGTCGGGCCCCGGAACGCCAGCCAATGAGAAAACACTCTTCGATAAGGGAAGCACACAGGCCCACGGCGGCGGACGTTGAGGGTTCTCCATTTAGGACTGTACTCACCGACAGACAGCATGAGGCCCAACATGAGGACGAGCAGCACCAGGAAGATGAGGTACACGAAGCTCACCGTGATCATGCGCGGACACTCCCAGCCATCGTCTTCCTCCACAGGCGTAGCCTCGAGGTCGATTTCTTTGACCCTTGACCAGAGCCAGGGGGGAGAGAGAGAGGTAAAAAGCGCTTGCCCTTGTGTTACCCTTTTCTTTGTCCCTGTCTGTTTGCGCACAAAACGTTTTTAAATGATGAATCTGTTCCAACTAGGCCAACTCGCAGTTATGCTTTAGGTAAAAAAAAATATCACGTTTTTGGTAAATACGTTAGAAAGAAATGCGATGCCACGCCCTTGTATAGCGTCTGGAGGCAGAGGGGATAAAGTGAGGGGACGGTATGCGAAGACGAGGCTCGTGTTTTAAATGTATCCATTCTGTAATCCATAAGGACATAGCGGGCAACATTGACGAATTATACAGCATTAATGAGAGGGTAGCAGTAGTCGTAATCAAACTTAACAAGAGGTATACATTAAAGGTAGTACAAGCCTACACTTCAACATCCAGTCACGATGATGAAGTAGATCAGTTTTATGAAGATGTTGAATAATCGATGAGAAAATTGCAGACTCAGTGTACTGTAGGGATGGGTGACTTCAATGCAAAAGTGGGGGAAAGGCAGGCTGGTGAACAACAAATTGGCAACTACGGCGTCGATTCTAGGAACGGTAGAGGAGAAATGCTGGTAGAATTTGCAGAAAGGAATAAGCTGCGAATAATGAACGCCTTTTTCAGGAAGCGTAGCGACAGAAAGTGCCCCTGGAAAAGTGCTAATGGTGAAACAAAAAAATGAAATTGATTTCATACTTTTTGCCGATCCCAGCATAGTGCAAGATGTAGGTAAAGTTCAGGGATCATTGAATAGTGAGGGCTAGGATCCACCTCACTTTGAGGAGAGAAAGAGTAAAATTGGTCAAGAAGAGACAGGCCAACCTAGAGGAAGGAAGGGTAAAAGACAAATTCAGGCTGGTACTTGCAAACAAATATGCAGCCTTAGAACAAAGAGATGAAGTTGACATTGGGGTATTGAATGAAACCGTAACTAGGCCGGCTTCAGAGGCAGCAGTTGAAGTGGGAGGCAAGGCACCTAGTCGACCAGTAGGCAAGCTCTCCTAAGTAACAATGGACCTAGTAAAGAAATGACAAAGAATGAAAGTGTCCAACTCAAGAGATCAGATAGAATTCACGGAACTGTCAAAACTGATCAACAAGGCACATTTAAGGTATATTTGAAATTATAACGTGAGAAAGACCGAGAAAGCCGTAAAAAATGGACGCAGCCTGAAATCAGTGAGAAGGAAACTTGGCATAAGACAAACCAAGATGTATGCACTGAAAGATAAGCATGGTAATGATGCTACGGAACAGCCACCACAGTGTGGCTGCACTGAGGAGAAAGAAGACGACGTGTGTGCTGGCTTGATACAGCGTCGCCATTTCGGCCTCCGTTAGCTTCCTTGTAAATAAATTGTAAATACCATTCAGCTTCAGCTACACGTAACATTAATTTGGTGGAGGTGGACGTTCCCCGTACCCATCATGGAGCTTCGTAGTGGTCGCAACGGCGACAATACAACTTCGGCTCCTGCTGGCGGCACTTCATCTACGCAAGCGTCTCCGCCTGCAGCCCCGACCTACGTCGCCGTTTCCCCACCTCGGGATCCTGGTGTTTTCAACGGAGTCGGCAGTCCTGATGTTGACGACTGGCTCCGCGTATACGAACGTGTCAGCACCAGTCATAGGTGGGATCCGACTATTATGCTTGCGAACGTTCTTTCCTACCTCGACGGAGCTCCACTGGCGTGGTTCCAGACTCACGAAGAGGAGATTTCGAGCTGGGATCTCTTCAAAGACGAGCTCCGCGATCTTTTTGGCAATCCGCTTGGTCGACAAGTCAATGCCAAGAAAGCCCTTGCCACACGTGTACAGACGTCGACCGAGTCCTACGTGTCGTACATTCTCGACGTCTTGGCCCTTTGTGCCAAGGCTGACCCGAATATGTCTCAGGACGATAAGGTTAATCACGTCCTCAAAGGCATTACTGACGATGCCTTCAATTTACTGGTGTTTGCGAACGTCACCAGCATCGATACCATCCTCAAGGAGTGCCGCCGTCTCGAGCATGCTAAAAGCCGCCGGGTATCCCAGCACATCACGCGACTTCCCAACACAGCCGCTACGTCATCCTGTGACGACCTCTTCCACCAGCCGTCGCGATGTGACAAGTTGACCAGCATCATTCGTCGTGAGGTCGAAGCGGCACAACCGGCGGCCCCTTCATTCCCGTTACCTGATCATTCTCCGGTGACAATCTCTCTGATCCAGGCCGTCGTCCGTCAAGAGTTGTTCAACGTCGGCCTGCAATCCATTCGTCCCGTACGCTCAGAACCTCCTTCTCCACGCCCGTCCCCACCCCGCTCTTCTTACTCCTTTTATGGACTGCGTAACAGAGACAAGCCGATCTGTTTTAACTGCCGACGCATTGGACATGTCGCTCGTCACTGCCGCAGCCGCTGGACTTCTCCGACGCGCTATCTCCTGATTACCACCCTCGCCGCTCCAGCGCGTCCTTTTCCTTCGCTCCTGCTATGCCCGCCCCATCATCTGACCCTGCGGCATCTTTGAAACGACCCCGCTACTCCCGCTCGCCTTCTCCCTCCCGCCGCCAATCTCGCTCGCCCCCGTCACGCCGTGTTCCTTCTCCGACCTACTCGCCGCACCCCCGACCGGAAAACGAGACAGGGCAGCTTCTGGAGGTGCAGCTGCAATGACGCCATTGGCACGAAATCCTCGCTTCACCTTACCCACGAACAATAATCTTTTGGAGGTTCTCGTCGACAGTGTTCCTTTGTGCGCGTTGATTGACACCGGAGCGCATGTGTCAATTATGAGTGCTGCTCTTCGCCGTCGGCTCAAGAAAGTTCTGATGCCTGCCCCGAACCGAGTTGTGCAAGTCGCCGACGGAGGGACTGTCGCTATTGTTGGCATGCGTTCTGCCCGACTCACCACTGCTGAGAGACACACCGTCGTTCTCTTCACCGTCATCGAGCATTGTCCTCACTAAATCATTCTCGGTCTGGATTTTCTTGCCAATTATTCTGCCCTCATTGACTGTTCGGCCGGTTCACTTCGCCTTGACTTGCCTCCTCTTGCCGACCCTGTGGACCCGCCTCCAAGCCATTTGGCTGAATGGATTACTCCATGCAGCTTGCGCCAATTCATGCGCCAATTACTCACTGACCGTGGCCGCAGCTTTCTCTCGGCAGTCGTCGAGGACATCCTCCGCTCCTGCTCGACAAAGCACAACTTCAGCACGTCCTACCACCCACAGACCAACGGCCTCACGGAGCGCCTCAACCGGACCATCACCGACATGCTTTCGAAGTACGTTGCGACCGACCACCACGACTGGGATCCTCACTTACCATATGTGACGTTCGCGTATAATTCCTCGCGTCACGAAACCGCCGGCTATTCACCATTCTATCTCCTATATGGCTGAGAACCCGCCTTGCCCTTGGACACTTTGCCGCCCTCGGCCACACGTTCAGCCACTGAATACGCCCGCGACGCGATCGCACACGCCGACCACGCGCGCCAGCTCGCCCGCACCCGTCTCGAGGCCTCACAGGAGCATCAGAGACGCCTCTATGATTGCCACCATCGCGGCGTGCACTTTTCTCCGGTTTCTCTGGTGCCTCTCTGGTCACCCATTCGACGTGTGGGCCTTTCTGAAAAGCTGCTGTCGCGCTACACTGGCCCTTACCGTGTGGTGCGACAAGTGACCGATGTCACGTATGAAATCATCCCCGCCGACCTCTCAGCGTCATCATCAGCTGCAAGTGACATCGTTCACGTGGCGAGACTAAAACCATACCACGCACATTTCACCGCGGATGTGTAGATTAAGCACCGGGACGTTGCTTCTACAGCCGGGGGTGATGCTACGGAACAGCCGCCACAGTGTGGCTGCACTGAGGAGAAAGAAGACGACGTATGTGCCGGCTTGATATAGCGTCGCCATTTCGGCCTCCGTTAGCTTCCTTGTACATAAATTGTAAATTGCATTCAGCTTCAGCTACACGTAACAATATCATCAGCAATCTCGAAGGCATAGTAAAAGCAGCGTAAGAGTTCTATACTGACCTGTATAGCGCCCAGAGGAGTCAGGATACCTCCATTCGAAGCAGTAACGAACAGCATACAGAAAATCCTCCTATAACTTGTGATGAGGAGACAGTCAATTTATTCAAAGATGGAGGAGACAATGCTCGGAAACTGGTGGTTCTCTATACGAAGTGCCTATCGACTTCAAGGGTCCCAGAGAACTGGAAGAATGCCAAAGATGTACTAATCCACAAAATGCAGGCGTTAAAGAGTTCCAAAATTAGAGGGCGATTACCTTACTTCTACTATTGTATAAATTATGCGACAAAATGTTTTCTAATAGAATAAGCGCAACACTTGACTTCAGTCAAGGAAGAGAACAGGCTGGCTTAAGAATGAATAGTGTAGAATGGAAGACATCCATGTCACCAGCCAGGTAATCGAAAAATCTGCAGAGTACAATCAGCCTTTCTATACGGTTTCATAGATTACGAAAAGGCATTTGATTCAGTAGAGACACTAGCAGTCATAGAGGCATTGCGTAATCAAGGGGTACAGAACGCTTACGTAAAAATCTTGGAAAATGTCTACAGAGATTCCACAGCTACCTTGATTATACTCCCTAAAAGTAACAAGATACCTATAAAGAAAAGGGTCAGAGAAGGAGACACAATCTCTCCAATGCTATTCACTGCGTGCTTGAAAGAAGTATTCGAGCTATTCAACTGGGAAGGCTTAGGAGTAAGGATCAACGGCGATTATCTCAGCAACCTTCGATTTGCAGATGACATTGTCCTGTTCAGCAACACTGGGGACAAGTTGCAAGAAATGATTGAGGACCTTAACACAGAGAGTGTAAGAGTGGGGTTGATGATTAATATGCAGAAGACAAGGATAATGATAAATAACCGGGCAAGGGAAAAAGAGTTCAAGATCGCAAGTCAACCTCTAGAGTCTGTGAAGGAGTACGTTTACCCAGGTCAACTAATAACAGGGAACCCTGACCATGAGAAGGAAATTCACAGAATAAAATTGGGTTGGATCGCATACGGCAGCCATCGTGAGCTATTGACTCGGAGCTTACCGTTATCATTGGAAAGGAACTTATACAATCAGCGAATTTTACCGGTGCTGACATATGGGGCAGAGACTTGGAGATTGACAAATAAGCTTGAGAACAAGTTAAGGATCGCACAAAGAGCGATGGAACGAAGAATGTTTGGCATAACGTTAAGAGACAGGAAAAGAGCGGGGTGGATCAGAGAGCAAACAGGGATACCCGATATTCTAATTGACATTAAGAGAAAAAATTGGAGCTGGACAGGTCATGCAATGCACAGGTTAAATAACCGCTGGACCATTAGGGTTATAGAATGGGTACCAAGAGAAGGGAAGTGCAGTCGAGGATGGCAGAAGACAAGGTGGAGCGATGAAATTAGAAAATTCGCGGGTCCTAGTTGGAATCGGTTGGCGAAGGGCAGGGGTAATTGGAGATCACAGGGAGAGGCCTTCGTCCTGGCGCAGTGGACATAAAGTAGGCTGATGATGATGATGATGATTCCAGAACGTTCCTCCACTCAACTCTCCCCTTCGACTCAAAGAAAGTTGGTCACAGCGCCGTTTCTCGGCAGGAGTGGTCGCTGCACTTCATTGACAGTCCGCGGTCAATTATGGATAACCGTAGCGCCTTCTTGAATCAAGAGATGGCGCTGAGCTCAACTCGGTAGAGTGGCGGAAGAGCTTCGAATTGAGGGTGGTCTGAGAATATGGATAATACTCCTCAAACCCCTCGCTGATTACGAAGTAGGCAATTAAGGCTCCGAAATATTACCCTCGCATGATCAGGCCCCTTTCTCGGCTAGATCGGCTTCACGTGCGTTGGCGGGCTCAGATGTAACGGTGGCGGTAAAGCGTCGCAAAGACGTCATACTCGGGCGACTTCTAATTTTCCAGTTCCCATAGCAGATGCTCTGCATTCGCTGGTGTTTTCTCATCGCTTCGCTGACACGACAAATGTGGGACGATGAATCCTGTCGAAGAGTATTCTTTTGGGCCATTTGGTCAGGAACGTTTGGGAAAGGTTGAAGCGTCAAACACGGGATCACAGGGAAGAGAATGCGCATTAGACGGGGCGCTACTAGGAACTGTGGATCTTTATTCAAACCTTTTATGCGTTGCATATTGCAATCACTCAGTTCAGCCCTTGGGCGCGGCCGGACAGCCACCATTGGGGGTATGAGCCACCATAGTGGCTCATACCCCTACACTAGAGTTTTATGCGTTGCATATTGCAACACTCAGTTCAGCCCTTGGGCGCGGCCGGGCAGCCACCATCGACCTTTAGCGCAACCACGTGACGTGCCGTCACGACAGCCGGAGGAAAAGCTGGGCCCCAACACAATATGCAACGCATTCTTGGCTTAACCAAGCTAAGCCTGGCCATTTTTTTTCGCCACAGAGACACTATTCAGCACTGTTCCTGGGTACTCGTAGGCCTTTTTCTTAAGTTTATATTGGTAAAAATAACTGAACAAGGTATAATTGCAGGAACTTCATGTCCGGTGGGCGTGGAAACGTCCGATTAGCAACGGGCAGATTTAAGTGGCTCAAATTCTCCGAGGCGTCTGTGGTACCTGCCGCGATGAAAAGTTCTTTTCTGTAGTATCAACCGGGACATCAAGAAGGAATGCCACGGATGGGGTCTAGGTTGCCCGAAACCCATAGCAGGTGGGCCACACCGCCGCCTAATGGTGATATTATCCTCGCTTCCGGGATGAAGCCCAATTGTTAAAACATTGGACCATACTGAAATATAACGAAACCCAGAGGACTTGCTAAGTCAAGCTGTTTATTACGTTTCTAGACTATAGAAACGTTCACTCTTACTGTCAGTAAAGGCTACAGCAGGTGTTTCAGCAGTAGCTGTTTGTAATTATTAAAAATTGGGTATCCAAGAAACAATAACACTTCTTGAATGAAAAGATTCGCGACAAGGTTGGACAAAAGAAAACTTACTGTTGGATTATTCAGCATGCTGACTAACTAAGCTTCGCCAATTACCTTTTTAATGATGAACGTTATGCTACAAATGCAAAATGGACGATTCCATTATAGCTAACTTTGCGCTCATAACTTAGGTGGCATCTAAAATACAGAAATGTATTAGAGATACTGAAGTTCTCGCACCAGCCTTCCGTGGCTTCATCAAATCACTATTTTTTCCAGATAAAAAATCAGAAAGGTGTCCTAGGTTAAAAGGCTGCTTCGATTGCGGGCACGTCTCCTGCTACCTGGTTGATTTCTTGTCGGCAAAGAGGGGTCTGTATTACATTCAGAGTAAATCAGCAACTCAACCTGCAGGAAGATTTGAAACCATTTCCTGCCAATAAACCAAATGAAGTGTAAAATGATACTGTTAAATATATGATGTCTAACTGTTGTACTGATGCTGCGGTTCGCGAGTGGAAGTCCGGTATTTGTTTGTTCCGCATATATTACCGACGCCCTTTCCTGTCAAATGGGTGAAAACTGTTGACAGGCAGTGCTTTACTCATCTAAACTATATAGTCGGTGACAACCTAAGGATTACAAACAAGTTCCTCCCAGAAAAGCGTTGCGCACCTGCCCTTCACCTCTGAAAGAGAGCCGAGCAGGCAGGAGTTCGCTCACAGCTTGGTGATCCTGCTCTGCTAATGGATGTGCTAGGCTAATCCTAAAATAAAACTTATCTGTTGCAAGCTAAAATGCTACCTATGGCTCGGAAGTGATATCAACATCGCCCATAAAAGTTGCCCTAGACCTTGAGGTTTCATCCAGAAACCAGTTACACAAAGACTGATCTGTACTTATTTAAACACGTCAAACCACTTGACATCGGGCAAATAAGCGAGCCTAACTGGCTGGCCCATCTGCGCAAATTGATTTAGAGTTGGGCAGGTACATATAACCGTGTAATTCTTAGGTTGTCACCGACTATCATTTAGTACTGCTCTTCAGTGCCTCCCTAAGCAATTTAACCAATGTTAACATCCGAAACGCAAGATTTCTGGTAATATAAACGAATTCCCCACGGTGTGTGTTCAACCTGCAGGCCAGAATTTCGACTCAAGCCTTGGCGTCCAAGAGGTTGCGGACGCTGCCCCCGATTTTGGCGGCTATGCTTGTACGCATTTGGCTCTCGAGTCTGCAGCCTCGTTCCGCACAGTTTGAGGGGTCCTCCTGTCTTTCCTCCTGCTTATTTTGAGGGGAAAGGTTCGTGCTGGCGCCAACTGGTTGAAAAGTTTGGAAGCACAGTCCCTTAACAAGCAACTGGATCCGGCTAGTTGGCACAGATTCATGCTGGTAGGCAGCGCAATCACCTACAGGGACTTACAGGTTAGCGGAAGCGGGCTACGCACAGAGGCTCATCAAAGCTATGGTTGAAGCGGTGCACAGGGACACCCGAAAGGGAAGGAGCTCATGTATTGACGAACGTTCCCCGCAACAGAAAAAAAAAAACTGTTGTAATCCTTAGAATCATGGTGTCGCGCACAATGTCAAGTAGATTAGGAACAACAAAGCTGGCGTTGAAGTAGTAATGTCGGCGCCTGAAAAGCTGTCCAGGGCCGGTATTTTGTAGCGATGCCTTTTCCGATTCTATGCTTTTTCAGGCTTTTCGCGCTTGGCCAGTGGTCAGAGCGACGGTCTGCCCACATTATCAACGGGATCAGGCGGCCGTGTGTGGTGGGTGATAAGAATAGCATAGAATAAGGCATAAGGCATCGCTACAAAATAGTGGCCCTGTCTATGCAGAAGAACGCGTCCAGTTCCGAAGGAAAATAAATTTGAGAACGCTTAAGCT
Organism: Dermacentor andersoni; assembly: GCF_023375885.2. Taxonomy (NCBI): domain Eukaryota; kingdom Metazoa; phylum Arthropoda; class Arachnida; order Ixodida; family Ixodidae; genus Dermacentor; species Dermacentor andersoni. Next base: position 142,152,649 of record NC_092815.1, on the reverse strand, counting down.
TCGCCTTTCAGTGAAACGCGATAGAATTCAAAGATACCTGACTGCTTCGCACGCTTCCCGACAACTGAAGCGTATGTAACCGTAATGTTTGCCGAGAAACGCTGGCGGCGAACGCTGTGCTCGAAGGCGAGCTTTCTGGCAGAAACGTGGCGTCTTGCGTGGGCTGATCCCGGAGGCAGCGCACAACCGCGCCATAAAAACCACATCATTTTGAGGTTTTTGTCATTGTTTCGCACTTTTAATATGTGAGTCTGAGGAGATTTAACGTGAGAACGTGCGCTGTCGGTATTTTCTGTCGTGACATTCGTTTGCGGGCTGTCATTCTGAAAATTCCGACGAATAACTTTGTCAAGAATTTAAGACAAGGTATATGAGCACCTTTAATGACAGAATGGTGCGGCGATATAACCCGCACATACCACATGTTATATAGCAAGGCGTGGCATATGCGTATACCTAAATATTTACGGCAACTTTCGCTCACGGAGAACTCCGCCGACGCCGACACCGGATTTTCTGCCACACATGGCCCTTAACGCCATCGCGTTAAAAAAAGGCGTGTAGCGCTAGACACCCCAATAAGTTTGTAGCTTGTACACAGGGCGTAGTGCATAAAATTCCGCTATCCTGTGGTCTAGTCTACTTTGGGCAGATTAAGCGGTGCGTTAATGAGCGTCTAAGAGAGCATGACAGCAAGGTGAAGAAGTGCTCAGGTGGGCACTGAGTGATTCACTGTCGTGAGTGTGATTGTACGCACTGTTTCGATAGCACATGTATAGGTATCGTAACACAGATGAGTCTTGATAGTAGAGACAGAGGAAATTCAGCGTGATGATTTAGTCTGCTTGAGTGCACCGTCAAGTTTGCTCACAAGGAAAGAAATAAGATATCTAGCAGGTGTGAATGATAGTGTAGGATAGGTGGCGCACTTGGCATGGCACGTGACAACTTTGCTTCGCGTCTTTTTTTCCGTCTTCATGGCCTATATGCATGCATTCAATTTCACTTGGTTAGAGCTTTTGGCGTTTGCTTCTTTGTTTAGTGTCCCTGTAAGTCATTGCGCTGCCTGCCAGCATGCACAAGACCTTGCTCCAAAAAATAAACATAAACAAAAAACAAAACCCGTCCAACATTTTGCGACAGCAGATGTAGGGCCCTGTAACGTAAAACTATTACAATCTGTTTTTATTCCAAAACTGCTGACCTCAAATTTACGTAACCGCCGACGCAAACATCGGGCGGTGGCCCGCAGGGTCGCTTGAACCAACCAACCAAACGCTATCCTCGCTTATAGGAGGTCACTTTTGTTTGCTTGCAAAACAAATAGCATTGCCTATCTTGACAGGTTTTTCTTATGTAATTGGCTGACAAGAGGCGAGGAGTACGCAGTGTTGGCGAAGGTTTCGGTAGGGCTGAGCTAGAGCTTCGAAAGTAGATAACTGGATGAGAAGGGTGTTGACGGCGTCTGTGATTGGCCAGCTTCCCCCATCTTTAGCTTGCGGCGTATGGTCGAAAGTCGCGGCAGCGTCGAACGGAAGGCTGAAAACGCCGCTAAAACGGATCCTCAGCGAAGAAGAGTTGGCAGAGCAATGTCGTAAACGTGACGAAAGGGTTTAACAGCGTTATATTGCCATGCTGAAATGTTTATTGTACGCAAATAAATTCATGGTCCCTGGCAGCTCCGAGTAGCCAGTGCCCGAACGATCGGTGGGCACACATATTCTATTCTTTTCGGAACGGGTCAGCCTCCGGCAATCACGAAGAAAAAGACCAATTTTGTTCGGCGCATTAATGGATTTTTAGTGCCTACACGTCACTTTGACGTGGCGAGTTCTCGCAGTTTTTGGGACGTCGCGTGAGACAGGCAGGCGAAGTTGGTGCGGCTCCATAACTTTTGACCAATAGCGGAGTGCTAACGGCAAAAAAGGTGTAGAATAGGAAATAATTAGCTTTCTTTTGTCCAGTCTAATCATGCAGTGTGTGCACATTGATCCGATGGGGAGTTTTCGCGGTTTTCCTGACGTCGCGTGGCAGGCAGGCGAAGTGGGCGTGGCCCGAAAAATGTTTGACCAATCGCGAAGCGCTGATTCCAGAACCAGAATAGAAACAGTTTGGAATAGTTAGACGCCATAACACCCGTAGTTTCTAGCACATTTTCGAAGGCCGTGCATTAAGCCCCTAAAACAACGAGAAATTCTGTACCAAAGCGCTGGCACCAGCGATTGCATTGCATTGAATTGTAGGGTATAAAAGGGCACAATAAGTTCGCAGCGATTTTCTACAGGGCAATTGAAGTCGTCTTTCACGCCGAGTTAACTATTCGTTTGTATTCTCCATCTTCGCTATTAATGTGCCGTGGCATCCAGCTGCGAATGGTCGAGAGATGACGCCAAGAGGCGCGCTAAAAAAAGCAATTGTGATGAAATCAAGCTCTGTCGCGGTCATAACTGCTTGATATACGATGTATTGAATATACATTGTACTGGATATATTCCGCTGAACACAGATTTTGCCTCAACTTGCGGTTAGCGAAATGGCTAATAGTGTTAAATTATTCATCGATGACAACCACTTCATTATTCATAACGCTATCTGCGACAATTAACCTCAACCGTTATTTCTTAAAAGATGGAACTTAGTGTCATGTGACGCCTCACTAAAAATAAGTCTATGCACTTAGCCCAAACTAGTAAGTCTAAAAGACTAGCTTAGGTGAATGAATTGAAGTAATCCCCGTACTCGATTTCAGAAGGTGCAAACTCCTCTTCATGTCCTAGGTCTGCTCCGAAAACTGCGAAGAGAAATAAATTTCTATATCAATTCAATACGATTAATTCATCATCATCAGCATTATCATCATCATCATCATCATCATCATCAGCCTGGTTATGCCTACTGCAGGGCAAAGGCCTCTCCCATACTTCTCCAACTACCCCGGTCATGTACTAATTGTGGTCGTGTTGTCCCTGCAAACTTCTTAATCTCATCCGCACACCAAACTTTCTGCCGTCACCTGCTACGCTTCCCTTCCCTTCGAATCCATTCCGTAACCCTCAATGACCATCGGTTATCTTCCCTCCTCATTACATGTCCTGCCCATGCCCATTTCTTTTTCTTGATTTCAGCTAAGATGTCATTAACTCGCGTTTGTTCCCTCACCCAATCTGCTCTTTTCTTATCCCTTAGCGTTACACCTATCACTCTTCTTTCCATAGCTCGTTGCGTCGTCCTCAATTTAAGTAGAACCCTTTTCGTAAGCCTCGAGGTTTCTGCCCCGTACGTGAGTACCGGTAAGACACAGCTGTTATACACTTTTCTCTTGAGGGATAGTGGCAACCTGCTGTTTATGATCTGAGAATGCCTGCCATTCAATTCAATACGTAATTAAACACGATTAACAAAATAAACGAAGACGGAACGCCTTCAGTCTAGCACAGGACCCTTACGCATGGGTTATTCATAACCAAAGTGGGGTATTTAGGTTTGTCTGCTTCCTGATTTAAACTAAAGAAGCATATGCATCCCTCTGTGGGACCAAAAAGGAACTGAGGGCAAGGGTCGGACACCCGTAGGAATAGTCATTCGATATTTATACCGGTCGGGGTAAGCCAGCGGCTATGGCGTTGCGCTGCTTATTCCGAGGCCGCGGATACGAATCCGGCCGCGGCGGCCGCATTCCAATAAGGACGGAATGCAAAAAATGCTTGCGTACCGTACAATGGGTGCACGGGAAAAAGAAGACCAAGCAGTGAAAATTATTCCGGAGCCGCCCTCTGCGGCGTGCGCCTCATAATCAAATCGTGGTTTTGACGCGTAGCACCCCCGAATCTAAATAGTTTAATTAATCGAATATCACTTTTTTGCGTTGCCTGAAAAAGGGGCCAGAAAATCTTTTCTGCTAAGATGGCTCGGAGACTCGACGAACCCGTTACGCAACATCAAAAGGCCGACACGTAGACAGGTCGTGCCTTGCACTTTTACAAAACGCACGCGCTTGTAAACGGGTAACGTTCCTGCCTAAATCCTGGAGCATTAACCTGATGGTAACCACATTGAAAAGAGCATCCGCAGTCGTTTATTCCAGCAGTTCACAATATGGCAACACAGGTGAAGATCGAGACACAAAGCCACATGACTATTAAGCAAAAAAATAAATTATAATATTGCATCTTCGCTTGAATACAGTCTACCGCATCCACAGTGTAATGACCTGTATAGCGAAGGGTTGATTATGTCCTGGGCCGAATCCCTATTATTCAGATGTATTGTGAACGGCGCTACAGCGAAAACCATTACAAAGAACTTGCAGCCTGTACCAAGAAGAAAATTCGGCTTCCCCGATGGCCGGTTTGCTGCTTTATAATGAAGACCACGTATACCGGTGCGGTGGAGCTACTGCCCTCCGCAGACGTCACCAAGGGGGCGGCGCTATATGCTTGCGTCATCGGCAACTCTGGCGGCGCAGTTGGCGAGCATGCCGATATCAGAAGTAGCCCTGCTGCACTGCTGTAGGAGTCTTCCAATTCGCACGTCACTTGTGACGCATCAGTGGGTACGACGACTGACGAATACGTCGCAGTTCATGACCACGCGATAATGTAATCGTAACCTACGACCGACGACGTCTTCAGAGCCAACTAAGGCGCAAAGTACGCGAATGTCGACGAAGGCTACATTGATGAAGATGCTGCAAGCGTGCCAAAGACTGCTACGGCAGGGAGGCCATAGAGGCATTCGACGATCTGCAGCTTTATGAGTAGCTCCTGTCTTCCACCACGGAACATGCTGTGAACCTCGGTGCTGTGGTTTTGGCTGTAGTCGCACTTTGTCAGATAAAGTGGGCACAAAAAAATTTTTTTTTTCACTCAGTCTTTTTAATGCTGCAAATCATGCTACAGAAAGGTTTTCTTTAGTTGTACGTGCTTAGCCTGCTCTGCCGTGAGTGGTAAGGTGCGCGACCTTTACAACAAAGTGACATGTACACCGAAGTATTGTGGAAGTCCCGAGCACGTCGTTATAAAGAAATCTGGCTGTGTTTCTTATCTGCACACTATTCTCACGCTCAGAACATTTGTTAAGGAAGCCGCCCAAGTTAAATTTCGGCTGTTTATTACAACTAGTATTAAGCACGCGTCACTGTGACTCAGTGGCTGCGGCGTTTTGTTGCATAGCCAAGGTCACTCGGGTTCAATCTGCGACCGAATTGCACCTGGGGAAAGATGGAGAACTCCCGTGTACTTAGAACAAAAATAGAGAGCACTTATCTGAAAGAAGGCAGTGAGGTCGGCGTGAGGTAGCGCGATCTAACCTGTTACTCTGCACAGGGGCAGGGGGAACGGGGACAAAGGTGTCATGGGGGATGATGATGGGATAGAAAGAAGGATGCACAACGGTAAAAGCAGTTTCAACATTCGGTTGATAAACATTCAGAAACATTATCCATAAAGCAACCACCGGGTTTCAGATCTTGCCGGTGGCCACTACTTCAAATGAACCTTCAGAGAAAGGCGCTAAGACTAAGCTGGTGTGTGGGCTTCTCCTACGTGAGCAGCAGGTCATTAAAGGGATGATGACGTGGCCCACTGACATGTTAGGCATTTACATTGCAAAGCCTATAGTACACGAGTCCATTCTAATAACCGGGTTCCAGGGCTCTGTGGTCTCCATTTCATCCAGATTCGCGCACATTAATTATCAGCCAACTTGGGGGTTCTTGCTACAGCAGCCAAAATTTTAGTCTAAGGCGTACAGGCAACGAATTTGGTGTATGCCGGTACCGGACTATAAACGGGCCTTAACTCTAATCTCAGCAATACATTCTGCACTCCATCTCGATAGCATGCATGGGCTTTATGCAGATGTGAAATCAAAGTCCTATGATGTCCCTTTGATAAAATCTAAAAACAGCAAACAGCTGCGTAAACTCTGTGCTCGCTGCCTTCCTGTTATCGCACTGATAACACTCATGCAGTTCGTGACCTAAATGTACCGGGCGCGCAGCGTTAAACGAAAGGAATGACACGCAAGATGGCTGACGATTTTTTGTTGTGGAACGAAGTCCTAGCGGATGTGAATTGTTGAGCTTACATTCTAAGAAAAGTTTACACCCTTTGAGTCGTATCTTGCCACACAACAATAAACGTCATCTGTCTCGTCCGCATTTCCTTTCTTTAATGCTGCGATCCCGGTACTTTCCAGTAACGAACGGCATGCGCGTTATCAGCATGACATAGCATTGCCGACAGGAAAGTGGCGGGCGCGGCATTTTCAAGACAGGAAATGCAAGCAAGGCAGATGACGGTTATCGTTGCGCGGGAGATATACACCCCGAAAGGGTGTAAACTTTTTTTAGAGTGTATGCCCTCTTAAGCAAAACTACACCCTTTGGGTTTTATCTTGCTACACAACGATAATCGTCATCTGTTTCGTCTGATTTTTCATTTCTTTAACGCCGTGAGCCCGGTACTTCCAAGTCACGAACGGCATGTATGTTATCAGCATGACACAGCATTCTCGACAGCAAAGTAGCCGGCGCAGCGTTTTCAAAAAAGGAAATGCAAGCAAGGAAGAAGACGATTATTTTGTGGCAAGATACGACCCAAAGGGTGTAATTTTGTTTAAGAGTGTATAGACGTAACACAGATGTGGCTTTTTGATATAGTCCGCAATATATTGGAGGTATATCGCACGCACGTTTCAGTGGCCTAAAAAACAGTATTCCTGAATATTTGTAACGCTTTACATGCGATTTCTGGTAATGTACACGTCTAATAACGACCGAAAATCTTTGGATGTCGTGCTACACTTTCACCACGACTCGTGCGTACAGCTGCGGGACATTCTCAGTCCGTGGAGAAACGTCACTTGTTCAATGCACCCGAAGAAAATGCTACTCAGTTTCAGTTGATCTTGTTCTGGTCACTTACAACAGCGGGAGCAGAAGCTAAAGGCTATATAGCCTCACGAAAGCGTTTGCTCCTAACGCTGTTCAACACGCAGGTCGACGAGCAGAAGCATGCAATGATCGCATGGAGATAAAAATCAGCAAGCAAGTATACTGAAAAAAAAAACCAGTTTACTCTACTACTATACAACACTATGGAAACTATATAAAAGATTATAGATATGTATACATAAACTATATACCGGGTGCCTCAATTATCATGCACCAAAATTTAAAAATATGCGAATGCCACGTAGCTGGACAGAGCCAAGGTAATGCTGTTTGCCGTCGCTTGGAGATAAGCAGATTATTTTTTGCATTGTCTTATTACCGTCTTATTACCTAATTGGTCTTAATTATTTAATCAACTTCTAAAATATTATAATTAGATGAAAGGTGTAAGGGAGAAAATTGTATAGCAACGTGAAAGATTCCCGATGAAGCTTTCTATTGATCAATACGTGCTACATGAAAGTGTTTTTCCGAGCGTGAAAGAAGCCCGCGAATGCACGCAGAACTGCCACGCGACTGGCCGCTCGAGACACTTTGCGTAAGGCTCCAGAAATTCATTTCAAGAGGATACGGTTTGCAAGCTCACTGGTTGTAATTCTTAAATTGCCAGATGTGCCGAAAAGTAATTAAGTAGTTCATTAGTGAGCATTTTGGCAATTCTTTCAATGTTTGTTTCAATTTCCCGTGCCAGTAGTCTACGGCTCTCTGAATAATACAGCTCAAGGACTAGAATCATGTTATCGGCAGCAGGCGAGTTTTAAAGATTCCGTAAAACTTACAAATGTTCACCCTGCACGGTTTACACGCCCAGGAAAGTGAACGAAGACGCGAGGAAGTGACAGGCGTAGCCATATATACACACGATGTCCTGGCTAATGTTAGCCGAGCTGATTGTGATGCTGGACATGTATTGTCAGCGAAAGCTCACAGGTGAGCAGGACTGATAAACTGAGGAGTTTTGTGAATTCGACTCGTGAAGCATGCCAGTGCCATCCACGCACTCAAAACTGGTGGAGCGTTGATTTCAGTACTTATTTATAGCACAGCCGTTGCTACGGCGGGCTAAAGAAGAGGCAACGTTCTATGCGGCGGCGACATCACATTGACTTGTTTCGACAGGGGCCCGCTGTCATAATCTGGGTAACCGGGGTCCATTTTCACAAAAACATTGGTTCATGCCTCTTCGAACAGTATTGGTCATAACACAAGAGTGAAACGTGCATAGTGAAACAAATACAAATCCACAATTATGCGGTCTTTGATTATATTAAGTTACGCTCCAGGGGCGAAGCACATACACCGGTAGCAAGCACGCGCGGCATGTGGTGCTACCCAGCGTAAAGAGCAGCCCGGCGGCTACCAGGCGTCATACGACGCGCGACGGTCAGCCCGTGTGATGCGAGAGTGCGTCTAAATATCCTAATTGCAACAAATGAACGTCGTCAAGACGACAATGTTTTTAATAAAGCGAAACTATGTAGCATTTTTATGCGTATATGCATCCTTTTCTAACCATTAGGTACGCACAAAACGGCAAAGTACGACTATATATACACTTTTAAGCTCTACCATCTTCACTACTTTCATAGGTTTTCAGGCTGCCGGGCATATTGTCTGCGAAATTACTTGGGGATAAACTAAATGATAGCTGAATATCATCCCTGAACCAAATGCACGTCCTGAAGGGCACAATTTCTTTAATAAACCAAACCTTTCTAATATTTCTATGCCTACCATCTTTACCATTAGGCATCCAAAGTATTGACATCTCATGGAATTGTCTGATAATGATCGCCCTACTTACACCGAATATATTTTCGGTGGGGTTCAGCGTAGAACACTTTCGTGTTGAAAACGTTATCCCAAGATAACTCGTGGGCAAGCCCCGCGTCTGAAGCCAGGCTAGCTGGTCGCGGCCAGCCATGCGCTATGCTTCAGGGGCCGAATTCGCAAAGCTTTTCGCTCTTAAGTGCTGTTTTTCATTGGCTGATCGCGTTCGCTTATAATATGTCCTACATCACTATTGGCTCGCACGAACGCTTTTAGCGTAAAAACATTATGTGATTGAGTACGGTCCCAGATTCTTCCTTCTTTGGTGGTGATGTTCCTGTTACTGTTCTGAATGGAGCCGAGCTCCCATACTGCCCCTCCCTCTTCGAAGACGCCGCTGGTTTCTGACAGACGCCTGTGTCCCGACACCTCACAGCCTGGCTTGATGCTCATTGGTATACTCAGTCAGATGTGGTCCTTGCCAGGTCTTCCAGGTGCACCGAGGTCCTTAACCTGAGGGGCTGCCAGGGCGTAGACCTCAACGCATGTGAAGCCTTAGCGGCCGAATGCCCGCGCAAGGTGCCACCCAGAAAGAGTTCGACAGTCATGGTAGCCCGGCTTTTAATTTCAGCTGCTCCTCAACACTTGAGGAAGATGTGCATCTACCGTTTCGCTATACCGAGCCGAAAGGTCACACGACAGTCAATGCATTCTTTCGCAGTCCCACGTCGGATGGTACTGTGGGGTCGTGGGTGCTTAACACGGGGGTTAGACTCGGCCATTGTCCTAACGAACGGGAGTGAGACCGCAAACAGCCAAGGCTATTTTTTTTAGCGGAGCCAGGCTCCTCTAACAGCTGGGTTTTCGGAGCGCGCGCACCAGAGCTTGGACCACGGCGCGCGCCACAGACAATAAGGAAGTAGTGCACCAAGCAGCGGACGAGAGGCTGTTTGTAAGAATAGAGGCCAGCCAGTCGTGAATCCAATATGTTGGCGAAGGTGGTCGGCTAATGGCAAACAGCATGTACGAACGAAAAACTTCGTGAATTATTCTGCTTCTCTTTCCTTGTTCTTCCGCGCTACCTTCGCTTCATCATGGCACTGGGTATGCGTCTTCAGGCCACTGGGTATTAGCCATCGTCGTCATACCGCCTTCGTTCCTCCGTTGAGGTCATTCATTCTTCATTCCATCGCAGTCATGCTGTCGTCATGCAACTGCGATTATTCCGGCTTTCTCATACCATCGTCGTCATTACGTCGTCGTCATACAGTCATTGTTATGCAATGGTTGTCGTACCATCGCGGTGACGCCATCGTCGTCATACAGTCGTTGCCATACTGTAGTCGTTACGCCATCGCCATCGTATACTCGTCGACCGTCATCCTTTTGTCCTCATGCCGCCGTCATCTCGCTGTTGTCGTGATACTATTTCATAGATGGATAATAAGAATCGATCGTCATTTGATTGTGATGCTGTCGTCGTCGTCATAGAGCCGTCTGCTGCGTCAGTGTATGCCTGCAAAGCCGGCGAGTGTTCCAGAATAGGAGAGGGGCATTGCAGTTTAAACGAGAACTCTATAACCATCCTTTATGCTTAAATTCCGTAGAAGAAGCAGGAATTTCAAACCCCAGAGCGATTCATTGAGCTAGAGACCGGGAGCGGAAATGCCTAGCCAACACCACAGCCTAACGCCTAAACATTCGCGTTACACACGTTTAACCGTCCTGTGAGTTAACTTCAACGCCCACTGCTCCTTCTTTTATTGGTAGTTGTGAAAAATCGCTGAGGCTACAGGGACTCTGCGCTATAAACAAACAGCAATAGGTGGATTGGGTCTTACCAGGAACGTAGGGGTCCATGCTTCGTTTTCTTGTTCTTCTTGAGCCTCGAATAATACGCGTACCCACTGTAGGGGACCGGACATCAGTCGGGTGGTAGGAACAAGAGCTAAAATAAGAAATATCTTGAAAGGTTGGAGAGAATGAATGAACGGAGAAAAATAATAGTGTGTAGCTGAGTTATAAAACCACGTGGATACAGAATATGTGAAAATACGACTGGTTGCACTGATCTCTACTATATATTTGTAGAGATCAGTGGCTGATTGCCTCTTACGTCCCTTCACCTCATGCTTTTTGTTAACGCTTTCCCACATAAAAATGATTAACCAACTAGCCTAGCCGGTACCTTTGCGTCAAGGGGAGATTTAAAAGAAAGTGAAGCTTCAATGAAAGATTATAATTATCAATTTGGAAGGACGATAACAAGCACACGAAAGGAAATATATAACAGGCTAAATAATATATATGTTCAAAAAAAATTTATACAGCATGCAAGATATAGCTGTAGCTATAATGCCTAAATATTGTCACGAGAGGAAAAGCAAGTCAGTCAGTTCTAAGCGAACGGCCGTTTACAGTTCGTTTTTGCAGCAGCTACCACGTGCACTTCTTCTTCCTCGACTTCGAGTATCGAGTGAGGTAATCGGTGGCGACAACGATCCAGCGATTATCAGCCGAAGACTTGGGAAAGGGGCCGAGTAAATCCATCCCGACTTGTTCAAAAGGTGAACAAGGAGGTCGGACAGGCTGAAGCAGACCGGCTGGCTTCAGTGGTGGAACTTTGCGACGCTGGCAATCTCGACAACTTCTGACGTACTGCTTCACGGTTTTTGCGAGTTTTCGCCAATAGTACTTCTGCTTGATCCTCGCGAAAGTACACGTGAAACCAAGATGCCCGGACGTTGGTTCGTCGTGGCATGCACGTAGAACGTCGTCGCGGAGAGTAGCGGGAACAACGAGCAGGAAAACGGTTGCCGTAGGGTGAAAGTTGCGCTTGTATAGGATGTCGCCACGTAGGCAGAAAGAGGACAAGTGACGCGCGAACTGCCGGGGGGGTTGTGAGCGGCTTCCTTCAAGGTATTCAATCAAGGGCTCGAGCTCGGAATCTTGGCGTTGCTGTTGAGCAAGGTTTAAAGACGGAAGAGTACAAAGAAAACCAGAATCGTAATCAGTATCTAGTGGTGCGGGTTCGACGGGGGCGCGGGAGAGACAGTCGGCGTCAGTGTGTTTCTGGCCAGACTTATAGACGATGGTCACATCAAATTCCTGCAACCGAAGGCTCCATCTTGCGAGACGGCCTGAAGGATCGTTGAGATTCGCCAGCCAGCAGAGAGAGTGGTGGTCGCTGACGACACGGAAGGGGCGTCCGTATAGGTATGGGCGGAATTTCTGAATAGCCCATATGACTGCCAGACATTCTATTTCAGTTGCTGAGTAGTTTTTTTCAGCAGCCGACAAGGTTCTGCTGGCATAGGCAATAACGCGCAATATGGAGCTAAAAATTCATCGATGATTACGGTATTCCCTAATACGAAATCTGAGCGAAGCTCCTGGCGTGTTTTCATTTCATGATATATTGTCTGGCGCGGACAGTCTGTTTCGTGCGGCACGCTGCAAACGGGGCGAAGTGTGGCGCTACTGCCTCGCTAATCTGGAGATTGTGAGAGACAGCCCGTGCAGTTACGCGTGGGTGCGATTCACAGCTGCCGCCCCCGGCAGACTTCTAAAACTACGCGCGATACTCTGGCGCCATCTCGTAGTCATCGTCGCCCCACCACGCTTTTCTTCTCATCCTTTCGCCATACCCTCCTCCTCCGCTTTCCTCCTCGCGTCTTTCATCCCCCGCTGCGCTCCACGTTCGCTTTCAACTTTCACTGTGCTCGTTCGCTCGGTTGCGCCGACACCGACGCTCGCCGCAGGAACGGGCGCCTAAAGCGCACCACGTTGGCCGAAGCTAGCTATGTCGCGTCGGCGATGGTGAGCTGGGCAAAAGTTGGACACTCTATACAACAATCGGCGGCAACCGCGCCGGCGTTTCGCGATGCGATGCGAATGCGTCGCGCATGCGCACTGAGCCGCAGCGGCGAGCGCGCTTTCGTGCGCTCCCGGCGTTGCGTCATTCTGCCCTCTCCGCGCGAGATATGCTGGGATGCATGGCCGGTGCGGCTCGGTCAAAGCCATAGAGTTTCCTACAAGAATTACTAGAGGGAACTCTGGCGCTAGTGTCTACGGGAGCTGCAATGGGCGCGGTTGTCCCAGCATGGGAATTATGGGAAGTACATGGATTTGCCTAAACTTCGCCCTTTTGGCTTCAAACGGCATTGTGACTTTGTTAACTCGTCATTTTCAACAGTATATTGCGGAAGAAATAATTGAAATATACCTCATTAAAAGTGCCCGACGGCAAGATTCAAACACAGGGACTCTAGCACAGAAGCCTGATATTGAAACCATTAAGCCACGGACAAACGTATCGACAAGCGAATGAAACGCCCTTATGAATTCATCGCTGGCATGCCAGTGCCTTGAAACGCTTGGCGCGTTTCGATTTGGCCACGTGGACAAGCTCAATCGTTGCAATTATTAGAAACTGTACGCGTTCCCGGCGTCTTCTGCACTTCGAAGAATATAGATTGCGCCGAAATATACGACAATAATATTTATATAGCGTAATATACAAAGCCACAAGAACGTCTGAATCCACAAGCACGAAGATTAGACAAATCCATGTACTTCCCATCATTCCCATGGTAGGACAACGACTGCAGGGCCAGAGTTCCCTCTAGTAATTTTGTAGGAAACTCTATGGTCAAAGCCACCTAGAAAAAATATAAGGCCTCCGCACGCCGGTGTGACGTCATGCTAGTCGGATGGGCCGGACAGCCGACGCCGTCGGCGTCTCCACGCCTAGGTTCGTTGCGCTTGCAGGGTGTCTCTTTGCGCGTCGTGGATACTATGGCTTCGGAAAATTAGTGCTGTCCTTAAAGTGACAGCAACCTGTAAATGCATATGCTTCGGTTCCAAAGCAAGACACGTTTAGCTGACGCAACAAATAAAGGGGAGCCGCCGGCTCACTGCAGTCAACACCACCATAGAAAGCAACATTCTTTCATACCTTCCTTAGATTACTTGACTGGAGACATTGTTTTTTGCGTGTGTCGCAACATGACCTGCCTTATTGTCCTTGTGATGTTTGGTCGGGGCTAAGACAAGCAAACTGCATGCTGCTTAGTCACTTTATTTTTAGACGGAAAGAAACAAGGAGGAAAACTGCATATTGAAGACACATAACATACTTTATTCACAAATGATAAGAACTGCATTCAGAAACAAACATCTTAAATCTTACATATACAATTATCATTCTCACTCTTGCATTGCGTAAATTATTATTTTGTAAAACGATTGAGCAGAATTCATTACAACATTTTCTTTTTTGCGCCTGCGTCATCTGGCGTTTGGTGAGAGTACTAGTTCGTTACGTAGCCGTGACGTAGTTCCTGAGGCCAGATTTCTCGGAGTGTCCGCTCTTAGTCTTTTACTTTCTCCATGTGAATACCCCGGAAAGTGGATGGTAAGACGGTGCCACGGTAGCTCAATTGGTAGAGCATCGCATGGGTAATTCGAAAGACGTGGGATTGTTCCCCACCTGCGGCAGGTTGTACTTTCACCCACTTTCAATTCCATTAATTTATAATTTCGTTATTGCAATTAGTAAGTGCAAGTAATTTCCCCTGTGTTGTCCTTGGTGTCTTTGTTGTCTCCTTATGATACGATTAATAACAATCGGGCCCCTCGGTTAACCCCCTTTCTTCTCGTTCAACCTTTGGTTGGAGTCGCGCCCACGACCTTTGGTGGAAGTCCAACCCACGACCTTTCGTGTTATCTAAGGCGAAGTTAATGAAGGCGCATGTAGTCAAGATAGAGTTAATTAAAGCACTGGTACCCACGACATTTGGTGTTAATTAAAGTGAGGTTAATTAAGGCACACTTAAGACAGAGTTATGGCACTGGAACCCACCACCTTTGGTTCGAGTCGAACTCACGACCTTTGGTGTTAATTAAAGCGAGGTTAATGAAGGTACCTTTAATTAAGATCGACTTATTTTAGGCACGCGTACCGACGACCTTTGTTGGGAGTCGAACCCACGACCTCTGTTGTTAATTAAGGCGAGGTTAATGAAGGTATGCTTAATTAAAGGGACCCTGAAACGATTTTGACGATTTTCTACAAACGTACTGCGTCGTTAGAGTAGGTCTTTGTGATCATTAATTAACGCATCTAAGTGCTCCGCGTAAAGCGTGTAATTTATTATAAGGTTTTAAAAATGCACATCGCTGCCGATCGCAGCACACTGCTCGGCGCAATTTTAAGCAGCCCCTACCCATATGACGGAAATCACCCATATGACGTCTGTGGGGCGAGCTATCCGATTGGCTGACCAGGGCGCGTGATTGATAATTTTTTCAACTTTATGGTAAACAAATGATGTTCGTAATAGTTGGAATGTTAGTTAATTTGTTTTTGTAAAGAGAAAGTAACATAAAAAGAATTCACAAGAACAATTTTTCAGTACACTTAAGCACTTGCGGCACACAGCAAGTGCCGTCTGCGTGTGTTACAATGTGCTCCGTCTTTGACGAGAGCTCCGCTGTCGGCGTCGGTCTGTCTTTTCGCGCGTGCTATGATTCGACTTTTTTGCGTTGTGGACTGAAAACGTAGCGACTGGCAATACGTGAAGCTGCGGCATCGTGTCCCTCTGCAAGCCAGTAGACGAGCGGACTGGCTGCAGCGCATCGGACTGCCGCTACCCGATCGGCGCCAGGATTTGTGTGATTGCGGCCGTCACTTTACACCGGAAGATTACTAATGCAATAGCGCTTCGCGAGTCCGGTATTAGGGTAAACGCAAGGGCAAGGGGACAGGGACTGGCCGTGTCCCCTTGCGTGTCGTTTCACGGGACGAACAGAAGCGCAAAGGTGAATGGTCTGCACGGTGCAGCCACCTGGCGGCATAGAGCTCAACCACACACAGTAGCAGCAACAAAATGTACTCTTCTTTGCTGCTGGTGTAAAATTTTCGCAGGAGTGTAATCGTTAAGACGTTGTTCTTGTAAATGTTTAAAATGTATTACACTTGGTTAGAGCAATATTAGCTCTTTCTTTGGCTGGTTAAGCTCTACGCCAACGGGTGGCTGGACCGTGGAGACCGATCAGGCAGCTCACGTACATTAGCTCACGTATATTTGGCTCACGTACGTCTACGCTAAATTTCCTTCAACAGCTTGAGTTTATGCCTCCACCGTTGGGTCAAAACGTTCAGCTTAACGGAATACAGACATGTTCGGAGCTGTGACAGAATGCTCGCAACGCACGCTTCTTCGATAGCTCTCGCTTGGGGTCGACGGCCAAGCGACTAGCGGAGAGGTTTCGCGCGGGCGGGGAAGGGCTCCAAAACAACCGGTAGTGGACAATGTGACGTCGCATCGTGACGCAGAACTAGTGAAGGCGGAGCTTGGCCGCGATCGCTCGGCGAACGAGCTGAGGAAGAAAAGCATGGCTAGGGAGGAGGGCAACTTGTAATAGCTTGTCGCTCCATTAATACGTAACGCTTCACTTAAATTGGGGTGCGAATGTTCTACTTAAGCTGTACCCCACGCGTCTACAAAATTTGTCTGAAGCGTTTCAGGGGCCCTTTAAGATATAGTGATTTAAGGCACCCGTACACACGACCTTTGGTGGGAGTCGAACCCCCGACCTTAGGTGTTAATTAAGGCGCATAGGATTAAGGTACAGTTCACTAAGGCCCTTGAATTCACGAGCATTGTTGGGAGTCGAGCCCTTTTGGTTAAAAAAAAATTAAAATGCGGGGTTTTACGTGCCAAAACCACGATCTGATTGTGGGGCACGCCGCGGCGTAATGCGTTGTGACATAATGTCTAAGCATCGCGCGGCGGTCGCAATGCTTTCGCATCCATCCACGTAGGGAAAACTAAGTAACCCTTGAATTTCTAGACATACACCTGGTCTGGACCCCCAGGACACGCATAACGGTAGGGCAACATGAGGCACACACCTCGGCACGCGATGTCGCACACCGGGCAGCCTTATGCTCAGGCTATCGTGTTCCAGTGAATCCATTAGACGTTATTTCACAGCGTTACACAGACATTCTAAGTCAGTACCGTCTAAACCGCAGACAGTAACCGTTTTGATGCCCAATCCTTAAGCGAGAAACAGTGCCGCAACGAAACGAAAGGCTCCTACACGCTATATACCCCACGCAATATTACGGCAAACACAAACTCTGCACAGCACCCTGGACACTACGATATATGACGTGGGAATGCCCACATGCCATACCCATAACACCCAACTCCCAAGCTTCCATCGAGCAGTGGGAGCGCCAGCTGACCACCACCCACCCGGAGGACACCAGCACAAGCTGGTGGACAGGGCGAAGAGACCGGCGTCAAAGCTTCTTGGACTAAGGGATGCACCCCACTATAGGACGAAAACAATCGTATGCTAAATAAATGTTTATTCATAATCATCATCAGCAGCATAACGTAGCGCTGTCCACGAGCACGCACAAAGCATAAATGAATAAAGACGAAGATTTCTTGCTGCTGTCCACGAGTCACGTTCTGTGCGCGCACTGGAAGAAGAACGTTCCGCGGACGCTGATGCCTAGTGTTCTTGGTGAGCTCCTACATTTCTATGCGCCGCTCTCCTGCTTTTCTCAAGCGATACTTATATCCGAAAGCGTCAACTAAAGGATAGCTACAGTCAGGAAAGATGCCTACAAAGCGATATATGAGTGGCAGTTCTATAATGACAGCGGAATTACTGTTCTTGAGATGGGCTATCGACCGCCTTCCTGAGCTGTGTACTCGTCGTTAGATTACAAAAATATTTACTAGATACTGGGCAACGGTGAGTATGGCTCCACGAACTGGAGCATTCTTCCTCGTGTCGTGTCGCTATAGGATAGCGTTTTCAAGTGCAGCAAAATGTCTTGCCAAAGGATAGTCCAAAACACAGAAACTATAGGTACACATACAGCAAGCGCGAGCTTACAACTGAAGCCCTCGGAAGTACATACTGTAAACGACGAACTGGAAATAATGACGAAACGTTGACTACGCACCACCGCGCATACCGTATCTTCAGTTAGAAGTTGGGGCGTCGTGTTTCTAGCGCTCGTTTTGCGTTTTCTGGTTGTGGCCGGTATCCCTCGGCAAGCTACTTTGACAACAAGCGCAAGTTTCAACAATAAAATTAATTAAATTATGGGCTTTTACGTGCTAAAACCACTTTCTGATTACGAGGTAGGCCGTAGTGGAGGACTCGGGAAATTCCGGCCACCGGGGGTTCTTTAACGTGCACCTAAATCTAAGTACCACGGGTGTTTTCGCATTTCGCCCCCATAGAAATGCGGCCGCCGTGGCCGGGATTCGATCCCGCGACTTCATGCGCAGCAGTCCAACACCATAGCCAGTGAGCAACCACGGCGAGCAAGTTTTCACATTAGCGAGCAAGACCTGAAACAACTTCTTTCAGCACGGCGTTCCTAGCATAGCATTTTATTGTGCTTCACATTTTAAATCAGTGATAACAATCGTTTTCAGAAGTACTTACGATAATACAGGACCTGTATGCTAAGCGGCTAAAAGCAATTGCAACGTTAGCACGCGCAATGCTTCTACATGTGGGAACATCACCTTTGTTTGCTTCATGAAACGGGATGCAAACTGGTGTTTTCACTGATATCTTCTTTAAGGGATAAAACGTGCCTGGTTATCTGTTTCTAGTAATGCGTGATAAAGCTTGCGTCATGCAAATACGCGCAGCACTTGTACGAACCCCACTAAATTGAAACCATTCGGCTGATGAAATTTGACTGTCGGGTTCCCGTAAAACTGGAGCTTTTCGTTAAGCGTCCGTGACGCCTTCTCAACAGTTCGTCACGTCAAGTTATGTAGATCCCGTCAACACCTATTGGCAGTTACATGGAGTAGGTCTCAAACAACTATAACTGATAGCATAAATTACAGAGGAGCGTTGTAGTTGTGTAGTGGATGCTGCTTACGTGAAACAAGGCGTTGAGCTGTACTAGGTTGAGTTGAGAAGAGCCACTAGTTACAAGCTGTTTCCTCGTTGGTTGGCTGGTTTCACGTGACTCGCTCGCTTGACAAGGCGCGTACGCAAACACTCGCAATTGAAGCCTGGTCAGGGCAGTGGTTCGCAGTGAGCAACTCGTGTCGCTTTTGTCTGCAGTTATTAGGCAGCATCACGCTCTGAGAGTCGTCTGTCTTACCGAACATCATCGATAAGAAAACATCCGGGTATAGTAGCACCACCGCACGCCAGGCACAACTAACCAGCGTAGCTATAACTTTACTCGGAGTTCTTGTCTGCGGCTGCAGCTTTACTGTTTTTTTTTTAAACGTAATGGATTCCAGCAAATTTTTCGGCTTGCCGCTTCCCAGCGCAGGCGCACCGATAATACGCGGATTTGACTAATCATGCCATACATGATGGTTGAGTATATATCACCGGTTACTCGCTTCGGTTAGTCACCGCAGAGAACACACGCCATCCGGCATTAGTGTTGTTACTGCGCAGTGCAAGTTGTGCCCAATGTTGCCATGCGACGGCGCACAGGAAATATCTCAATTATGCGCTCGATGCGGTTGGTGTTTTAAGAGTACAGTCATGTGGGCACAGGGTCAAGTGGCTGATAAATGTTTGAACGAAGCTTTCTTTCGCACTTCGCCCGCGTTACGGGTGCTTGCTGCTGCCGTCTTGCACGACTGGTCCGCACCGCACATAGTGGTAATCGGCGCCGAATACAGTGCCAGCCGAGGTTGCCTAGGGTGACAGGTGATGTGCTTCAGTGTGGACGTGAGCTTCAACACGATCTCGCTGTTGTCACCACACCGTCGTATTCGTACAGTCGTCGTCACTGTTGTCGTCATCCTGCTATCATACTGATGCTGTCGTCTTCATAGAGTCATCATTCCAGCTTCGTCATGCCTTTGTAGCCATGCCGTCGTCATACAGCCATCGTCATCCCCTTGTGTCGTCGTCATCGCACCGTTGTTGTCATACCGTCATCATTCCAAGCAGCGTCATCTCATTGTCGTCAAGCTGCCGTCGTCGTATCGTCGTCGTCGTCTCATTTTTGTCATACCGTCGTCTAATTCCATCGTCGTCGTGCTGTAGCCGTCATGGCGTTGTGTACTTTCATTGTCGTAACTCCGTCTCTGCCATCCCATTGTGGCCACGTCGTCACCATACCGTCGTTGTCATTCCATCATCGTCATTATTTGCCGTCATTCCTTTGTCGTCATCCGTGAGATCTGCATGTTTGAGGAGCACAGGTTCGTTTAGCGTGGCGTTCTCCTGTGAAAATGTGTCCAGTTGAAGCTTGCAAATGATCCCTAAACAAGAAGCGCGTTCTTCGCAAGCAGAAATGGAAAGCTTCGCTTATTAATCCAATTACTATTTGCATGGGATTCTCACATTTATCTTAAATTTATATTCTCTCGTCTCTTTGATCAACTTACTGGTCGTGCACTACAACGTTAACGCCACTTTTTGAAAACGTTAGCATTAGGAATGTCAAAGTGGAAAAAAGTGTGTGTGTGTGAGGTGTGGGAAGTCGGTAGCGTGGTAGAGGTGGAGAGGGGAGGGGAGAGCTTAGAACAGCGTGTGTGTATGTCTGTACACATTATCATCATCATAATCATAGTCAGCATACATTTATGTCTATTCCTGATTTCATCACCCCACCTAATTTTGTACCGTCCTTGACTGCGCTTTCCTTCATTTGGCACCCATTCTGAAACTCTAATGGTCCACCGGTTATCTGCTCTACGCGTTACATGGCCTGGTCAGCTGCATTGATTTTTACCATAATGTCAACTAGAATATCCGCGATCGCTGTTTGCTCTCCGATACGCACCGCCCTCTTCCTCCCCCTTAACGTGACGCCTTAACCCTTAACGTGATCTATCTATCTATCTATCTATCTAACTATCTATCTATTATCTATCTATCTATCTATCTATCTATCTATCTATCTATCTATCTATCTATCTATCTATCTATCTATCTATCTATCTATATATATATATATATATATATATATATATATATATATATCCACATCCATAACTGTGCCCAACCACGCTAACGACGGGTGGACGTGGCATTGTATCGGTTGTTCTTTCCTCTTGTACAGCAAATCAGTACTGAACGTGGTAAACTTCGTCAAAGAAGGCTACAGCGGTGCCTCTACTGATATGCCGGCGGTCATTGGTAAAATTCGTCAGCAGTACTTCTGTACGTCCACTGATTAGGCTGATGATACTGCGAGCGTTGGCAACACCTTGATGAAACGGAAGTGCAGTTAGTTTGGCTATTCCACCCTCGCTCATTATAATATATACTTATGTGTATACTGCGTATGATAGTGGTCCGCTCTTCACCACCGCCAGTTGCACTTTGATCCTCGTAGACGCAGGAGGCGTGTCTAGTGAGCTCTTGAGTAACATTTTACAATGTGGTGGATGCGATTTAAATAATGGATCTGGGACCCAATGGAGATGCGACGTAATGCTAACTAGCGCATTTCTCTCGCATTTACCGCTAAATTGGCACATATTTTTGTTTTAGTTTCAGCAATACATCTAAATAGGATTTTTTCCTGAGAAAAATAATTTTAATAAAGTATTATCACCACAACTTCTATGAAACAGAATTGACTAGAAACTGCTGGAAATTGTAGGAATGTAATATAAATAAGACACAGCGCTAAAGGTAGTTGTAATTTGGAGGTGCGTGAATTCCGTGTGTTAACCCTTTGCCGTATTAACTACTATTGTACGACCTGCATGTATCCTAAAGTATCCCGGACATCCTAGTTGCCTACGTTCACTCGCATAAATCAAATAGCGTTGTTGCCCCCACCAGAACGTTCTTCGAACTTCTGTTACCACAATCTTGTACAGATAGACGTCAATAAATCCAGGCCGCAAACTGTTCCATTTTTCGTATGGGATGCGGTATAGCCTTGACGAAACCCCGCGAAGAAAGAGGAGTGTTCCGATGATTAAACGTACGCGAAGTTACGATATGGGCTTTCTACGGAATTACTGATTACTGAGTTCGTTGAGAGCTTTGTATTTGTCTAATGACCCGAGAAGAGACTACTTGAAGCCTTTTTCATCTCACTAGTTTTTCAATAGGATATCTAATACGTCCTCCGACTGTGCAACACTTGCCGTCAAGCTTGCGTACCCTGTGTGTAGTGTGGAAAGCATTGTGAACAAGAATTCAGCGCCGGTACCATTATCTGGCAATCACTAATAACTCGACGTACCGGCATTAAATAATTGTGCTGCAACCTATATTTTCAGTAATTGATGCATCATTAACCGTTGCTGATGGAGCTGCTCGAGTCTGAATCACTACTCATGCGTACCAGGTAGTTCGTAAACGAGTTCTTCATGACTATGTGATCACTTACTTTTTTTTTCTTTTTTTTTCAATGTGCTTTGCTCGCCATTCGACAGAAAGCGATACGCCGGCCGCAGCAAGACACGCTTCTTCCTGTTGATCATCCTATCACAGGATTCTTGGTAAGTGCGCAGTTGACACGTGCGTGCCACAGCTTGCAGATTCATTTGCGAGTTTGTGAGAAGTTGCTAATGACGTGGTAAATGCGGATACAGGTGTAGCGGTCGTTTTTTTTTTCATCATTCGTAAATAGAGCGACTAGTTCAGCTTGTGGCTTGTACTCGGTGCAAAGAGCTGTTTAAATGATTAGATTGAATTACGTTTGCTCAACCGGCTAAATGACCAGGCTATTCACAGAATACAAGCATATCTCTAACAATACTGTCCCATATTGTAACATTGCACTACTCTAATGCTCTCGTAGATCTCTTCGCACCTCTGGTGGCAGGACACAGGTCTGTCCTAATATCGAGCACTTTGCTGAGCTGAATAAGTTCATTAATGCTGAAATAACATGCTAGGCAGGACATGTTCCTTATGGTTGCCGCTTCGTCCTAAGGCTGTGGCGTCATAACATTAAGATGTAGGTTCTAGAATATCTATGTTTGGCGCAGATGATGAATTCTTGGTCAACCGTGCATTCATCACAATTCGTCGAAACACTTAACGGTTTCTATTTCAGCACAGCCTTCAAGATTTTTAAACAAAGAAAGGTAAGTCCTTCAAAAGTATGTCCCTTTTCGTTTTTGTTATAAGGTTCCTGTGTGATTCACGTCTGATGTAAAAGCTGTTCATTGCTGCCAGACACAGGGGCTGCAGCCTCCGTCAAGCTGTTTAGTGCCTTTAGCGTTAGTGCCTTGTTGTCAACAAGATAACATAAACTTCAACTCAATTGAATTGAAAGGCAAATCACTCTACTCTAAGTGTATGGCACTGGACATAAAGTAGGATGCTTTGCCTTTCTGCGCTCTTGTCTATAATGTAAAGAACGCATTAATGGAGCGTTTAACACAAACCGCGACTTGGGCTTTGCGTAGCAGTGCATAAGCCCAAGATTTTTTTTGCAATACACTGCCAACAGTTATCTACCGTCCACCCTCCCGGTGACAAGGAGCATCGAGCGCCGACTCGTTCGTTACCTGTGCCGGACATGACTCTGACGAAGGTGTTCCACGTCGTCAGGCGTCGGCTGTGGCTGCAGTCAGTGCAGCGCCACTACTTTGCCCTGGTGCTGGAGGTGATCAGCGTGGCCGGGCTGTCCCGAATCATAATTCCCTCTGACACACCTGGAGTGGACCCGCAAAGGCTGACGGCGCGACCAGAACCCATAATCTACGACGCCTACGAAGCGGACAAGCAAATCCTGCACGTGTTGGCCGTGGTGTACAGGCCGAAGAATACCGAGACCGACAATCTCATCCAGAAGGCCTTCGGCCAGGGTAGGCCAGCTTTTGATACGGTGGCTCGCTGCTTCCTCAGCGGACAGATTCCACCAGGAGTCGCGAAGACTAGCTGCTCGTAATTATTAGAGCAGTGCGACTGAGTGGGGGCAAAGGAAAATGAGAGAGCAATAAATGACGATGACTTAGGCGTGAGTGAACAATCTGGGAAAGGGCATACTGAGTATGCCACCTCATCAAAAATCAAACTAAATGGCGCTGGATCGAATCACTTTAGATATGCTGCCTTTATTTCAGTGCAAGTGCGAGACGGAAAAGAGAGGAAAAAAAAACTATATCTACTGGCTTTCCAGAATTTATCATAAAAACACAGAAAGCTGTCAATTTCACCAGCTTTCCACAGTTCGCGCTTTGAAGGATAGCTTCCTTCGCCTCCTCGCCGTTATTTCGCATGCGTTCATTTAGCGCCAGAAATGCTTGTGCGCATATATATATATATATATATATATATATATATATATATATATATATATATATATATATATATATATATATATATATATATATCTATATATATATCACGTACATACATACATACACACATACATACATACATACATACACACATACATACATACATACATACATGCATGCATATAGGGTGTCCCACATAACCTGAGCCACGCATTCAAAAATGAAAGGTGCGTAGGAAGCAAATTGAACCGAACGAACGCTATTCGCAATAGCCTATAGTGAATCAGACAATTTTTTGCTTTCCCTTCAAATAAGTTCAATTACCCAACATTTAATTATTGGCTGAGGACCCCAACTATTTGTAGAGCACCTTCAGAAACCACCGATCGGGTTGTTTCCTTTACGATACGTTTCACATAGTCATTTTTTCCGGGTTGCAAAGAAAGCCTACGAAATATGAAAAAAAAAAAAGCACGTGACCGAGCGTTTGCGCAGTGGTATTGTGCTGCTCTCAAGCGTGCGTTCGCTGAACAAGGTCGGCTGTGTCGTGACTGGGGATGAGGAAGCGGCAGGGCGTTCTTTATCTCAGCAGGAGCGCTCGGCGAGCAGCATGCATTTTCGCCGCCTTCCGGCGGGAGCCGGAAGACGCCGATATATATATATATATATATATATATATATATATATATATATATATATATATATATATATATATATATCAAGCTTACATGTGCTCCGAATGCAATTGCCAGCGAACGGGCTAATATACACCATGTCCTGTTAGCGACTACTAGCGCGTATCAGCTCAACTCTCTTATACATAGCGAAGAAATGAATTCCGATATAAAACCTGAACACGTAATATTTGGCTCATATGAAACTCTAAAGCACGCCGACCTCTTTGCAGTATAGCCCATTAAATTCACCAACCTTTTTTCCCTCATTTGGCCATTAAGGACGTGCCACTGGATGTGTGCCCATTGTTGGCTAATCCTCCAGAGCTGGTACGTGCCACTCCAGAACAGGTATGTTCCACGCTAAAATAGCTAATGGCACCTACATATCCTTAGTGTAACACATTATTCCTTTAATGAGCGAAACTTTCTACCTCCTGCTTTCTCGGAGTTCGACGCGCCTCCTCAGTCGGCTTCTTGCCGAGTAAAGTGGGCCAGTTATGGAGATAGTGCAATAGTAAAATGGCCAGATTCTGGAGAGGAGGAAAACTGATGAGAAGTTGTTCGATCCTCCACAAAGTGTAGTGCATTGGTGCATGCATCACGTGGGTAACGCGATAGTTCTTTCCATGTGTATCTTATCTGCCGGGCAAGTAAGAAGTCGCTATGCTGGACAAGGCGTTGCAAAAGATAAACAGTTTTATAGCATTTCATTAACCGCTGATAAGACGCCGCTATAACACACCACACGTAAGATATATTTCTGTAAATGTCTTTTGAATTGACTTTGGTTGAACTGCTGCAACAAAAGAGTCAAAACGAGCATTCTGCGAATTTCGAATCCATCTCTAATCAGCAGCTTCATTTACATGAACTTGACACAAGCGGGTCTAGCCAGAAGTCGAGGTTATCCAAATTGATCCGACGCTCCCTCAGGCCGACCGATATCAGCCTCGTTCGCTGCAGTTTTGAACGAACCAACTGACGCCACTGCCGGCGGGGAGTGAGAAATCCGCAGTTATCTCAAAGCAAGTTCTCGTACGGGAAAAGCATAACACTTCGCAGGGTCTGCGCCGAAGAGAGGGCAGATAAGAATGAATGAAATACTTTATTCACTGCACTGGCTTCCGCCGCCCGCCGGACTTGATCCAGAAGTGCTAGTTGCACTACGAGGTCCGAACGGGCGAGCTGTGCCTTCCACTGATCTGTACTAATTATCGTCTGATTGCATTAACTAGAGTTCAGTTCTCTGGGCTTCGGAGTGCATCCTCACGAAACGTTATAGAGTGTCAAACTATACCTCCACACCACGGACATTTGGCCGGGTAGAGCGCTGGGTGTATAGCGTGTAATGTTAAGAGATGCGATACACGTCCGTATGTATCCTTCTTAGGTCGGTCGCCTCTTCTGCGCTTAGGGACTTGTGTTTGTGTTAGGGACTCTTCTACGCATAGGGACTTTTGGCGCACGAAACCCTGGTGAGCAAGAATATCTATGGCTAGAAATGGAACGGACGACGACCGGGGATCAGAGAGCGCCGCTCGGTCTCTCGCGATGTAACGCGTCCGCCCTCTCGTTACCCTCGAGCCCGGCGTGGCCCGA
This sequence comes from Dermacentor andersoni, assembly GCF_023375885.2. Taxonomy (NCBI): domain Eukaryota; kingdom Metazoa; phylum Arthropoda; class Arachnida; order Ixodida; family Ixodidae; genus Dermacentor; species Dermacentor andersoni. Next base: position 142,126,406 of record NC_092815.1, on the reverse strand, counting down.
GCGCCAGATCAACCTGCGGCCGTTGGTGGGTGCGGGTATCGAGTAGCCTTAAGGCGGGTATTCTACCGGCCATGAAGAGCTGGCAGGCTTTTTGCGAGTCCGATAATGTTACGGACGACACACCCTCAAACTCCTGAAACCGTACGGCTCGGGCTATAGCCGTCACCTATGCCGTCGTAGTCGAGCTGGGGCGTAAGGAAACGATAGTGATTGATTGTAAATCCTTGTTTGCGGCCGTGATTAGGTGGCGTTGCCTATAGTAGCTGGCTGCGTCGACGTACACGACACTGGAGGCGGTTTCAAATTGTTTACGGTGGCATTTGACTCTCGCTGTACGTCTGGCCTCGTGGTGGTCGTAGTGCATGTTTTGGGGCACCGGTGCAGCCGAGCGTCGGGCTTCCAACACTTCGTCTAGATGCTGGGGGTGTGGCGGGGCTCTTAACCTGGTGAGGATTTCTCTACCCGCTTGGGTATTACTTTAGATGGATGCTCTGAGATGAGTACCGCTACGCGAAGCTCTGCGTAGTTGTCATGAAGACCTAACGCTAGGAGCCTTTTCGTTAGTGTACTGGGTGGTAGCCCGAGGGCCGATTTGTAGGCGCTTCTATGTAAGGTGTCATCTAGGTCTTCTTCGCCCTTGTCGAGCGAGTAGCACGGCAGGCCATACTTCATTCTACTCAGGACTAGGGCCTGGACGATCCTTATAGTATATTTTTCGCGCATACCCTTTCTGTATTTCGTGATACGACGTATAGTTCAGGCTATTTGCTTCACGGTGGTCTTTAGGTGGTGATGGTGTGTTTTGCCTTGTCGTTGTTCTGTAACCACAAACCCAGAACTCTGGCGCGGGTGATCTCAGCGATGACGTGGCCGTCCACCGCAAGCGCAATATCGCAGTTACATTTATGTTTTTCACGTATTCTGAAGCGTTAAGACTTATGTGGTGCACCTCTAAGTCCTATATTTCTAGCGAACTCTGCCACGGCCGTCGCGGCCTCCTGTAGTGTCTGTTCTTTCTGCGCCAGCGAACCCATCTTCGCCCACATTGTGATGTCGTCCGGATAAAGGGTACAACCAAGGTGCAAGGTATTCTCTAGGGCGTGAGCGAGTCTGCGCATGCCAATGCTGAAGAGTAGCGGAGAGATTATGGCATCTTTCGCTGTACCCTTACTTGGCATGTTAAGTTGATGCGATTTTCTCTGGCCTAACCCGATGGTCGCCGTTCTACCAGAAAGAAAGGATTCTAAAAGTACGCTCTCCGTAGCCAATTGCGTTGAGCTCCGAAAGAATTTCCTGGTGAGTGATGGAATCAAAAGCATCTTTAATACGTGGGCCAAGTATTAGACTTTCCCGCCTTTGGGCACGCAATCGAGGACCTCCACCCTAAGTAGGAGAAAGCGCCCTGAGTCGAGAGTCCGGCGTGAAAGCATATCATGGTAACCGGGAAAAAAGTTTTCTCTCTCAATGTAATTTTGAAGCCGAGTTTGACTAACCCGCTCGCAGAGTTTGCCTGCCCATGATATTAGTGATATGGGTCTTAATGCTCCTAGGGTGGGTGGTTTGCCTGGTTTAGGGATAGTTATAATATTGGCTTACTTCCATTCCGGAGGAACTTTACCCGTCTCTCAGCACTGTTCGTTAACGAACAGAGTTAGGTGTTCTCGGACCTCGTCGTGGAGATTCCGGACCATCGAGCAGGTGATCTTAACCGACCCCGGGGCGGAGTTTCTGTGGGCAGCTTGGGCCACCGCAAACGCCTCCGCCTTGGTTAGTGGTGCATCTAGTTCAGGGTTGTCGGTATCCTCAAACCTCATGTGGCACGGTGGTATGATATCTGTGATACAATCAAACGATATCCTAGATATCATTCGATTAGGGCCTTGATTAATTCCTGGTCTTTTTTCGGGAATTGACCAGCTAGTCTGTGTGGTGTACAGTTTACCGCGAAGTTGGACTTATCCGGCTCCAGCAAACCCCTGAGCACCGTCCACGCCAGATTCACTTCTTTAGCTCATTAGAAGCGCTACAGAATTGAGTCCAACCGTCGGTGGCCAGCTGCGCTAGGTAACCATTTGCCTCCTCCGACAGGGCAGCTGCGCAGCTATAAAATTTTCTTTTGAGGCTCGACCTCTTCCATCTTTTCAACAGGCTCCGCTTACTGTCCCACAAGTGCAGCAGGTTGATCGTTCGCGAGGGTTTCCGTCGGGCGCGCGACCTTCTCAGAATATTGCTCGTGCGTCTCTAGGATGAACGTCACTCAGCCGTTGACGTGATTCGGTATCTCCTCCGGCAGGGGGCACTTCCGAAAGGTCTCCCAGTTTGTAAATACATCACCCGCGGTCCTCCGCAGCTTCGCCGAAGTAACTGAGGTGCATGTAATGAAGTGGTCGCTTCCTAAATTTTCTTCGATGTTCGTCCACGTCACATTCTTAATGTTATAAGTGAAAGTTAGGTCTGGGAATGTATCCCTGCTTACGCTGTTTCCCAAATTTGTGGGTGCCGTTGGCAGAGTCACCAGTCGAAAGCCCAGCTGGTCTGTCATGTGCTCTAGTAAAGTGCCCTTGGGGGAGTCTCCGGCATATATCCAGTAGGCGTTGGGACCATTGAAATTACCCACGTCACAAGTTGATCCTTGGCGCCCGCTGACGATTTCGCTTCCGAGAAAAGCTCGGCGAAATATTCACGTTTGCTTTTTGGCGGGACATATATGCTTATGATGTGAGTACGTGTCTTCTTCCTCTTTTGGGGGAAGATGCTAATAATGTGGTGATTGATCTCTAGTTGGTTGTGATATCTATCAGTCACAGTTATAGACTTGGCTACCAGCGTTGCCGCGCGAAGGTAGTTTGAATTGCAAAGGGTGTAATATTTTAGCAGTCTAACATGTCGCTTCCAACTTTCTGCAAGCATATATCTGGTGGAATGAGTGCCGAATGAATATAATTTTGGAGTCATGCCACTCGAGAGCGACACGTGCGGCTGTTCCACTGTCAGATTTCTCGTCGTTGGGAATTTGGTGTTAGTTTAGTTTGCGCCATTTCGGCCTCTCTCGTTGTCAGTTGTATCGGATTTGTCCCCGCGGCGGCGGAAGGCCGTTGGCCGCGAACCAACCGCGGAAGCGTTGAGTACGCTTATGAATCGGCCTCCTCATATTCGCGAGCGTCTCGTCTACACACTTTCTCCGTTGCTGAAGCTCAGAGGCCGTCTGTTGCATTTGCCTCTGCAACTGCAGCGGCTAGAACTGAAATTGTTGTTGGTGCATAATGCCCTGCGTCATGCCGCTTTGTTCCTCTGCCTCTATTGAGGAAAGAGTTGCCGCTGGCGTGGCGTTAGGGCCGACACCAATTTTGGACCTCTCCAGGGCGCAAGTCTAGCTTTTAGGGCTGCAATTTCGTTTTCAGACTCATTAAACGCTTCTTCAAGTTGCTTATTGTCAAGGAAAATTACTTGTATTCATCAACAATTCTTTGGTAATCTGGATTAGCTGTTATCGGAGCAGCGGACGCGACAACACCAGTCCAGCTCATCTGACTGGTAGCCGGGTGGGCGGCTGTCGTCTTCTATTTAGAGGTATGCCTCTGTCCACAAACGTGCTTCTGCTGTTTGGTCACGCGGATTATGGACGGAGTCCTCTCCCTTGACCTTGCTCGCGATCTCGACCTCGATCACGAGCGCGGCTCCACCGACGATTCCCTCTTAGACCTTAACCAGTGCGGCAGATGTTTTCTTCGACTGCGCCTCCTTGCTAGGTCGTCTTCTTGGGGGGAACCAGTTTCAGTTGTTTTTTACACTGTCTGTCCCCGGTAACGTGGATTCCATCACACGCCACACACTTGGGGGCACGTTTGTGTCCTTCGGTCGGGTCTCGCGTTCCGCACGTGTGGCGCACTGCAACGCTCGATGTTGGGCACATGTCCGTACGATGCTCGGTTTGGTTTCAAACTTTGTACACTTGGTTCATTGGTTTGTAGGGGTAGCACAGGGATTCCACCCCTATGAAGTAAACACTCCTGGCCAGAACACGGCCCATGAAGGTGACGACAGCCGTTTTGGACAAACCAAGCATTCGCGCCAGCTCGATCACTACCCACTGGGTACGTAGTCGTACGTTGGCCACGGTTTCTGCAGGCGTGATATTGGGCGGGATGCCATGTACGATACCTCGGATGGAATCCTCTGGGTACTCCACATGCACGTTAAATCGATGCGGTTGGATCGGAATATTAGTGTGGGTGATCTTCCTCATCTCTTCAGCCACGTTGGAGCCGGAACAAATGCGCAGTAGAAAATATATTTTGTCGAATTGCCGTAGGCAGACGTCGATCACGGCCGTAGACAGTTCCAGACAGAGTAAGTCTTTCGCAGCTAGGCCTTTGAACGACCTCATCACAACTTTGATATCGTCCCTAGGCAGGGAGTGGAGCGGTCGTCTTCGCGAATGATGTGTACTGTTCTGCTGGGTCTTCTGCGGCAATGTACTTCTCAACGTATTGGTAGTGGTGTCGCGTTGGGCGGCCACATTTTTCCTCTTTTTCCTGCCGCATGTGTTCTTTCTTCTGGCGTTGGGAAAGGACCGCCCGCCAGCCATCCTCCGGGACGTGCGTGCGTTCTGGCCGCCTGTCGCGTCTGCGTTGTTGCCTCCGTACGTTGAATACCGAGATGGAATATCCTCGTAATCCATTTGGTTGGGTGTTGTTCCCAACGATTTACTCGTTGGGGCCATTAGTGGCCCCTGATTGAGGTCCTGGTGGCTGAGGCCTGACCACGTCTAGCGACTCGCTAGGGCTAATTAATTATAGGCTTTGCCCATCGCTATATTATGTAAGTCCGGGGAAAGAGAAAAATCAGTCACTCATGGCTGAGAGTTATCTTTCCCGATGCAAGAGCACTTCACGGATCCATTACAGTTCAGAATATCGGTACCATAAAGACGTTCCAGCACAAAAATATGAAATATTGACGGAGCGCATGGAAGCACGTCCGCCCTCGTCGACGCTCCCGACGTGTTCCCCCGGGCAAAAATGTGCGGCGCCACGTTGTTCTCACATTAATGCCTCGAAAAACAGCTGAAAGAACATTCAGAAGGTGCGACCACGATTAAAACTCCCCAGAAGTCGCAGCAAAAACATCGAAGCGAGAACTAAACTTGAGCGACGGACGTACGTAATAAATAAAAAATAGTTCTCGTGCTAATGTTATGCTGTTCCAAGGATTAAAATCTATGGCCCAGTGTTTCTCATTTATTTACAGAGATTTAACGATGTGTTATCACTTCCTCGAAAAGAGCTTGGCCCTACGGTTAAAACTTTCTTGATAAGATGACAGGAGTACGGGCGATTTCGAGGCTTACCATGTTATTGTAAATGACTTCTGTCGTAGCAGTACCTTTCAAAGACATATGTTTGCTGCTTAGACGTGGATACAAGCTTAGCTGAGAGCTGTGAAAAATAGATCTCTCGAAATTCTAATCACCGCATTAGCCGCAAAATAGATCGAGCAGTTTTCTTGCCTCTGCTTCATTTTCTTCACCTATCGTAATAGTTTTCCGTGCGATAATACTCATTATCTGATTATCTAAACCCGATCGTATAATCTGCCACTTGGACTTGACATCGCTACTTGGGAGAACAATGCTGCAACGAAACAGATGATTCTGGCTTAGAATAAGACGTGTTCACAAATTTTCTTTATAAGCTCAGCAAGAACGGCAGTCGAAGAGACTTTAAAGAACTTTGCCGCTGAAGACATTAACAGAAATGCGCATCGCCTGCACCCCGAAAAGCTTAGCATTGTACAATATCCGTGGGGCAGTTTTATAACCTGAGTCTTTTAAGAATATTTCGAGGATTTTTAAAATAGATCTCAAAGACGTAACGGCAGATCCCATGCCCTGTGAGAATCAATGTTATGGGAAGCAGTGGGCGGGGTGCCTGCCAAATGAAGGAAATGACCATGAGAGTACCTACATAACAGCCATGTCATGACATTCATGTCATGACCTGTCGTTTATGTTCGTATTGCACTCTTGTCATACTATGCCAATTTTGACCCGCCGTGGTTGCTCAGTGGCTATGGTGTTGGGCTGCTGAGCACGAGGTCGCGGGATCGAATCCTGGCCACAGCGGCCGCATTTCGATGGGGGCGAAATGCGAAAACACCCGTGTACATAGATTTAGGTGCACGTTAACGAACCCCAGGTGGTCGAAGTTTCCGGAGTCCTCCACTATGGCGTGCCCTATAATCAGAATGTCGTTTTAGCACGTAAAACCCTATAATTTAATCTTTTATGCCAATTTTGGTGTATACCAAGACGTAGGCGGCTCTTTTTCCTGACCTACATGACACACATGTCATGATATTCGTGTCATGATATTCGTGTCATGATATTCGTGTCATGACCGATCGTTTATGTCCGTCATACACCCTTGGTCATATTATGCCAATTTTGATACGTGCCAAGTTAACGAAACGAACATAAGAGCACCAAGAGGTAGGCGGCTAGATAAATGAACAGGTACTGCGAAAGTTGTAAATGTTCGCCAAGAAAGGTTCCGCATTGAAAAAAAGAGAGATCATACTAGATTTCATTCAGTGAGGAGAAAATATTCGGGCTCCCAGAGGTACACGAAAGGATACAGTGCGCGCCACAGGTGACCATAGATGTAGACGGCGAAGGGAGTGGCCTCCGAAAAATATCTCGTTGGGACGGCGATAATTACAAAATTTACACAACAGCAGCAGTCATCGGAAACGTAACGTTGCTCACGCCCTAGGGGCTGTGACAGGAAGAATATAATAAGCAGTCGAGCGCGCAGCAGTAGCCAGCGTCAGCGACCATAACTGACGCAATAAATGTTTTTTTTTTTTTTTTCAAGTCTCAGATATTGCCTGCCCGCAGACAGAGCTTCGTCCCGTAGCATACTGCAATATTCTAAAATGTTGGGCAATGTCTTCGATTACCCGAAGTTACTGGCTGTATGTTACCCGAATTACCCGGCTGTATGTTATCTAGAATCGCGGGCTGACGTGGCTGCGCTAAAGGCGCGTCACGTTGCGAAGGGAATAGAAGCGTTGTCCCCGGGAGGTGACGTTCGGTGTTGTGGGGCAGCATCACCATACCAGCTCACGACGCCTATAACGGCCACACAAACCCGGGGCCCTGTAACGTAAAACTATTCCAATATGTTTCTATTCCAATTTCCTGACGTCAAATTTGCGTAACCACCGACGCAAGCACCGGGCGGTCACCCACAGGGTTGTCTGAACAGACCAATCAAACCATATCCTCGTTCTTAGGAGATCACTTTTGTTTGCTTGAAAAACGAATAACATTGCCTACACTGAGCGACTTGTCATATCTAATTGGCTGACAAGAGGCGAGGAGAACGCTCAAGTGGAGAGGGATTCACTGGGGCAGAGCCAGTGCACTAAAAATCGGTAACCGGATGAAGAGGGTGGTGCCGGCGTCTGCAATTGGTCGGCTTTCCCTTACTTAGCTTGTGGTGGCTGGTCGAAAATCGCGGCGGTATGCAACGGAAGCTTAAGAATAACGCTAAAACTGACCCTCAACAAAGAAGAGTTGGCAGAATGAGGTAGTAAATGTGCCGAAAGTGCTTGAAAACGTTACACAGTCACGCAAGAAGTTTTGTTATACGCAAATACACTCATGCTCTCCGGCAGGTGCGAGTAGCCAGCGTCTCAGCGATAGGCGGCAGCCATCTTTTATTCCTTTCGGAACAGGGCAGCCTGTGGCTATTCTGAAAAAAATTCAGTTTTGTTCGGCATATTAATGCATCTTTATCGCGTACACGTCACTTTGACGCGGTGAGTTCGTGCGGTTTTGTGACGTCGCGTGACAGGCAGATGAAGTGGGTGCAGCCCGAAAAATTTTTACCAATAGCCGAGGGCTAATGGCGAAAAGGGGTCGAATCAGAAATAACTGTTGTTCTTTTTTACTATCAAGTCATGCATAATCAGTGTGTACAAATCATATCAGTTGGGGAGGTATTGCGGTTTTCGTGACGTCGCGTGACAGACAGGTGAAGTGGGGGGGTGGTCGAAAAAAGTTTTTGACCAATCGCGGAGGGCTGATAGCAGAATTGGAATAGGAACGTTTGGAATAGTTTTACGTTATAGCGGCCCCGGTGACAGGATTCGCCATGACAACGCGACCCGACCTGATTTTGTGGCATTCATGTAAGTGTAGCTAGTGACAGCCAGGCCAGGATTGCAGCAGAAGCCCACGCTCGACTTTCAGAGGTAGAGTGTACGCATGCGCCAGCGAAGCACATCCTCTGATTATCCCTTTCCTCAACGTTTCTTGGGATCACGTCCTCGCATCTTAGAAGGTGCCGTGTCCTTACAGCTGGAGTATGAATTGTTCTCGTGAGATACAAACCATGGGCGCTATAACGTAAAACTATTCCAAACTTTTCTATTCCAATTCTGCAATCAGGCCTTCGCTATTGGGCTAAAACGTCTTTGAATCACCCCCACTTCACCTGTCTGTCACGTGACGTCACGAAAACAGCGATGGCGCCCCACCTCATATGAAGCGTACACACTTATTATGCATGATTTGACTGAGCAAACGAAAAATAGTCGTTTCTAATTCCACGGCTTCCCGCCATTAGCCTTCGGCTATTGGTCATAAGTTTTCGGGCTGCACTCACTTCACCTGCCTTTCACGCGACGTCACAAAACCGTGAAAACTCACCGCATAAAAGTGACGTGTACGCGTTAAAGATGCATTAATATGCCGAAAAAAATATAAACAAACGGACTAAAAATACGTGTGTTGATAAAGTTGCATAAACAAGCCTGGAGTGCGACCTGATCCCGGTGACCAGAACCGGTAACGCACTCCCTCACCAGAGCAGGAGTGGTCACCCTGGTGCAGTACATGGCCACAACCTCTTATATGAATACAATAAAACCCCAGCCCTCAGTCCCCAGTAGCTGCGAAGCAACTGACCACGGCGGCGGTCAGACCTGTGACGCAGCAGAGGGTGCTAAGAATACCTGGGTCCGAACAGGCCGCAATTGGAATCTGAACCTCGCAACGTTTAACGCTAGAACGTCATCTAGTGAGGAGAGTCTAGCAGTGCTATTGGAGGAATTAGATGGCAGTAAATGGGATATAATAGGCCTCACTGAAGTTAGGAGGACAAAAGAAGCATATACAGTGTAAAAAGCGGGCACGTCCTGTGCTACCGAGGCTTAGCGGAGAGACGAGAACTAGGAGTCGGATTCCTGATTAATAAGGATATAGCTGGTAACATACAGCAATTCTATAGCATTAACGAGAGGGTGGCAGGTCTTGTCGTGAAACGTAATAAGAGGTACCAATTGAAGGTCGTACAGGTCTATGCCCCTACATCCAGTCATGATGACCAGGAAGTCGAAAGCTTCTATGAAGACGTGGAATCGGCGAGGGGTAAAGTTAAAACAAAATACACTATACTGATGGGTGACTTCAATGCCAGGGTAGGCAAAAAGCAGGCTGGAGACAAGTCAATGGGGAAATACGGCATATGTTCCAGGAATAGCTGGGGAGAGGTATTAGTAGAGTTTGCAGAACAGAATAATATGCGGATAATGAATACCTTCTTCCGCAAGCGGGATAGACGAAAGTGGACGTGGATGAGCCCGTATGGCGACACTAGAAATGAAATCGACTTTATACTCTGAGCTAACCCTCGCATCATAAAAGATGTGGACAGATGTGCTGCAGTGACCATAGGATGGGAAGAACTCGAATTAGCGTAGACTTGAGGAGGGAACGGAAGAAACTGGTACATAAGAAGCCGATCAATGAGTTGACGGTAAGAGAGAGAATAGAAGAATTCTGGATCAAGCTACAGAGCAGGTATTCGGCTTTAACTCAGGAAGAGGACCTTAGTGTCGAAATAATGAACGACAGTTTTATGGGTACCGTTAAAGACTATGCAATAGAAGTCGGCGGTAACTCCGTTAGACAGCATACCAGTAAGCTATCGAAGGAGACGAGAGATCTCATCAAGAAACGCCAATGTATGAAAGCCCGTAACCCTACAGATAGAATAGAACTGGCAGAACTTTCGGAGTTAATCAACAAGCGCAAGACAGCTGACATAAGGAAGTATAACATGGATAGAATTAAACATGCTCTCAAGAACGGAGGAAACCTAAAAGCAAAGAAGAAACTAAGAATTGGCAAGAATCAGATGCATGCGTTAAGAGACAAAGCCGGCAATATCATTACTAATATGGATGAGATAGTTCAAGTAGCTGAGGAGTCCTATAGAGATTTGTACAGTAGCAGTGGCACCCACGACGATAATGGAAGAAAGAATAGTCTAGAGGAGTTTGAAATCCCACAAGTCACGCCGGAAGAGATAAAGAAAGCCTTGGGAGCTATCCAAAGGGGAAGGCAGCTGGGGAGGATCAGGTAACAGCAGATTTGTTGAAGGATGGTAGGCAGATTGTTCTAGAAAAACTGGTCACCCTGTATAGGCAATGCCTCATGACCTCGAGCGTACCGGAATCTTGGAAGAACGCTAACGTAATCCTCATCCATAAGAAAGGGGACGCCAAAGACTTGAAAAATTATAGACCGATCAGCTTACTGTCCGTTGCCTACAAAGTATTTACTAAGGTAATCGCAAATATAATCAGGAACACCTGAGACTTCTGTCAACCAAAGGACCAGGCAGGATTCCGTAAAGGCTACTCAACAATAGACCATATTCACACTATCAATCAGGTGATAGAGAAATGTGCGGAATATAAGCAACCCTTATATATAGCTTTCATTGATTAGGAGAAAGTGTTTGAATCAGTCGAAACCTCGGCAGTCATGGAGTCATTATGGAATCAGGGTGTAGAAGAGCCGTCTGTAAAAATACTGAAAGATATCTGTAGCGGCTCCGCAGACACCGTAGTCCTCCATAAAGAAAATCAAAAATCCCAATAAAGGAAGGCAAAGACAGGGAGATACGATCTCTCCAATGTTATTCACAGCGTGTTTACAGGAGGTATTCAGAGACTTGGACTGGGAAGAATTGGGGATAAGAGTTAATGGAGAATACCTTAGTAACTTGCAATTCGCTGACGATATTGCCTTGCTTAGTAACTCAGCGGAGCAATTGCAATGCATGCTCATTGACCTGGAGAGGCAAAGGAGAAGGGTGGGTCTAAAAATTAATCTGCAGAAAACTAAAGTAATCTTTAACCGTCTAGGAAGAGAACAACAATTTACGATAGGTAGTGAGGCACTGGAAGTGGTAAGGAAATACATCTACTTAAGGCAGGTAGTGACCGCGGATCCGGATCATGAGACTGCAATAATCAGAATAAGAAGAATGGGCTGAGGTGCGTTTGGCAGGCATTCTCAGATCATGAACAGCAGGTTGCCATTATTCCTCAAGAGAAAAGTGTATAACAGCTGTGTCTTACCAGTACTCACCTACGAGGCAGGAACCTGGAGACTTACGAAAAGGGTTCTACTTCAATTGAGAACGACGCAACGAGCTATGGAAAGAACAATGATGGGTGTAATGTTAAGGGATAAGAAGAGAGCAGATTGGGTGAGGAAAAAACGCGTGTTAATGACATCTTAGTTGAAATCAAGAAAAAGAAATGGGCCTGGGCCGGACATGTAATGAGGAGGGAAAATAACGAAGGTCATTTAAAGTGGCGGACTGGATTCCAAGGGAAGGGAAGCATAGCAGGGGGCGGCAGAAAGTTAGGTGGGCGGATAAGATTAAGAAGTTCGCAGGGACAACATGGCCACAATTAGTACATGACCGGGGTAGTTGGATAAGTATGGGAGAGGCCTTTGCCCTGCAGTGGGCGTAACCAGGCTGATGATGAATATGCCGAACAAAACTGAATTTTCTACTGAATAACCGCAGGCTGCCCCTTTCCGAAAGGAATAAAAGATGGCTGCCGCCGATCACTCATACACAGGCTACTCGTACCTGCTGTATACCATGGATTTATTTGTGTATAATAAAACTTTTTGCGCGGACGTGTAACGTATTCGAGCAGTTTCGCCACGTTTGCAACATCGTTCTGGCAACTATTCTTTGATGAGGATCCGTTTTAGCGTCATTCTTAAGCTTCCGTTGCATGCCGCCGCGATTTTCGACCAGCCACCGCAAGCTAAGTAAGGGAAAGCGGACCAACCGCAGACGCCGGTACCACGCTCTTCATCCGGTTATCGATTTTCAGTGCAGTGGCCCGGCCCCATCGAATCCCTCTCCACTTAGCGTTTTCCTCGCCTCTTGTCAGCCAATTAGATAAGACACGCCGCTCATTGTAAGCAATGTTATTCGTTGTTCAAGCAAACAAAAGGGACGTCCTATGAACGAGGAGAGCGTTTGATTGGTCTGTTCAGACAACCCTGCGGGTAACCGCCCGATGCTTGCGTCGGCGGTGACGCAAATTTGACGTCAGGAGATTGGAATAAAATATATCGGAATAGTTTTACGTTACAGAGCCCCAGGTCACTGTTTAGAGGAGGGTTACTTCTGTAATGCAGTTTACCAAACTGCGCGTGAGGATGCCCTTGGATGGAAGGTAAGGAGAGACAGAAACCTTCTAATCTATGTTTAGTGTTCCCAAAATACTCTGTGTGTTTACGGTGCGAGCCGTATTTGCTGCTCCGCACTTGTAGATTTTGGCTATCCGTGTGTGCGGTGAGCCAGAGATGTGTGTTAGTTGTCGCTGATCCTCTAGGTCGTCTCCTCTTAGTGTGCGAAACTGTTTACGGAAGAACTAGTTTACTGAAGCGCGGAAGCATGAAAAGCAGGCGTAGCAAGTGATTCAGGAAGCAGCAAGCGGCCTGCGTCGACCAAGGCGCTTGTATAGACGAGGCGGAGAGGTTCCACGCTTTAGCGCATGCGACTGGACAATGCAGGCCGCTCAACAACCGTGACACCCTTGACGAAGAAGCCTGAGGTGGAGCCCAAGTGCCGTGAGGAGTGGGCCAAGTACGGGACGCGTGGTCAGGTCGTTTGCGTCGAGTTCGCGGACGTGTTCGGCGTCACCGGTGGCGGCAGCCTGGATTACGAGTTGCTGCAGGCGGCGCCACAAGTAGTGCCAGACCACTTCCCACTTACCGGTCCGAAGAGCTTCAGTCTGGAGGCGACAGACAGCCTTAAGAACTACTTCGGTAAGTGGCGCAGCTGTGTCATTATTTCTTATAGAAATTCGAGACGCAGATTTTGGTTACTTCTGCCTGTTTCCTAAACTGTCCTAATGAATACAAGCAGTAACAGCAGGAAGAAGCGCACTGATTGAAACGCGCTTCTTGACTGATATGAGACGTCGGCCAACGGCATTGCCCTATGGGAATCTGCCCGCTGACGTCAAGGGGCAGCCTTCGACCACCCCGAAACGTGGGAGGAGAAGGCCTTTGTTGAAAAGAGAGTGGTCGAGAAAAAGGGGACTGCGCTGTCTGCTTGTGAGCCAAACGTACCACGCACGAGTGCAAAATTTGGCTGAGATGTTCACAGCAGTCTGTGCTATCCGCGGAGCATGTTATTCCACCAAGCCCGAGGGGTGGTTCAGCACCCCTTTAAGATCGTGGTAAGAGGGATACCAGTACACCATATATCATGCTATACTAGCGATGGCCAGGAGAGGGGAACAACACAAACAGCCAGAAGGAAAGCCGCTCCCCAATATTACCAAACTGTTTTTGACTGGCTTGATAGGTCGGTATCACGTTCGACAGTTGGGGCCCTATAACGTAAAACTATTCCAATATGTTTTTATTCCAATCTCCTGACGTCAAATTTGCGTAACAGCCGACGCAAGCATCGGGTGGTCACCCGCAAGGTTGTCTGAACAGACCAATCAAACGCTCACCTCGTTCATAGTAGGTAACTTTTGTTGGCTTCAAAAACGAAGTCGCTCAGTGTAGGCAAGCCTACACTGAGCGGCTTGCCTTATCCAATTGGCTGACAAGAGTTGAGGAGCACGCTGAAGTGGAGAGGGATTCGATGGGCCGAGCCACTGCACTGAAAATTGATAACAAGATGAAGAGGGTGGTGCGGGTGTCTGCGATTGGTCGGCTTTCCTTTACTTAGCTTGCGCTGGCTGGTCGAAAATCGCGGCGGCGTGCAAAGGAAGCTTAAGAATGGCGCTAAAACGGATCCTCATCAAAGAATAGTTGCCAGAACGATGTTGCAAACGTGCGGAAAGTGCTCGAAAACAAATAAATCCATGGTATCCGGCAGGTGCGAGTAGCCAGTGCCTGAGCGATCGGCGGCAGACATCTTTTATTCCTTTCGGAATGGGGCAGCCTGCGGATATTCAGAAGGAAGTTCACTTTTGTTCGGCATATTAATGCATCTTTAACGCATACACGTCACTTTGACGCGGTGAATTATTACGGTTTTGTGGCGTCGCTGACAGGAAGGTGAAGTAGGTGCAGCGCAAAAACTTTTGACCAATAACCGAGGGCTAATAGCGAGAAGGCGCCGAATCAGAAATAACTGCTTTTCTTTTGTTCAGTCAAATCATGCATAATCAGTGTATATATGTCATATCAGATGGGGAGCCATCGCGGTTTTTGTGACGTCGCGTGACAAACAGGTATGGTGGGGGTGGTTCAAAAAGTTTTTGACCAACCGCGGAGGGCTGATTGCAGAATTGGGATAGAAACGTTTGGAATAGTGTTACGTTATAGCGCCCTTGGCTTTGGTAATAAGCAGCCTCTGATGCGGTCGGCTTGGGCTGCTTGCTCATTACGCACGCGCACTTTTTCGGCAATTGATCCACACCAGCAATAACACGTGCTTCCGAAGATGGCTTCACAGTAACGTCACGGGAAATTTTCTTAGGTGCGATACGCGCCCTCTTGTAGGAGTGTTGAATTTGTCAGCATCTCAGTATCCACGTTGACTCAGTGGAAACGAATGGGCCAAACATAATACCTAGTGACTCGTGGTAGTAGGTAACTTGGCTCAATGAGTCGGCGTAGGTGGCTAAACAGAAAGACAGACCTACGGACATACCAACGGAAGGAAGTATGTCCGTTCTTCATCTATGTCCCACAACTGCATTTGGTACCGCAGCATTTCCAACAACGGCATTTCCCATCACATCTTAAGTGGTAAAAATTTCACGGAGCCCATCGCACGATACCTGTCGACGGTAGTGCGCTTAGACTGAATCAGTATATCGGCACAAAGAGTTGACACCGTCGAAACGAGTTATGTACGACGCGTGAACGTCAGGCGGGATTCCTCTTACGCGCTTCCCTCAGAACCCTTGGCGCCATCTGGCTCTGGCGCCGCGAGAAACGCGCGTGTTCCCCGAAATGTATGGTGCGGGTGTGCGTGCGAACTCTTTATGCGGCAATCGGGTTCCTCTTTCGCGCACCCTTCTGGTTTCGCTGCGCCATCTGGTGCCACTGCCGAAGAAGTCCACGCGTGACTTCTGAGACGAGAAGCGTGGCGCGCCGGTGCTCGCAAGCGCTGAGAATCGTTTCCTGGCTTGCCGCCCTGGAGGAAGGAAAACTGGAGGGGCCCTGACGTCACTTTTTTTTTGTGAAGCAAAGTGACGCCGGAAGTGGGCGTAGTCGGCGTTACTCCGCCATCGTGCAGGGCCAGATTCTCCTCTTTTGTTTACATTTCTCGCCTTCGGCGCGCTATCACAGGCGCAACCACACCGGGCTGCGCGCCGTAGCGATCTGACCAAGCGCGGTGTGTGTCCGTTGCGATAGCGCCTATGGCAAGCCCATCTGCAGTTTATGAGAACTAACGCATATGCTGGTAGTGGCTTCATCGGAATCGTTTTGCTGTATTGAACACGTTTCGCGCGGTCACTCACAGCGGAAGTGTCATGAGCCACAGCGCGCCCACGAACAATCCGACAGAGGAGAACGTCGTTACGCGTTTAAGTACACCAATTGTGGCCTGATGTATGTTGTTCCCACGGTAAGTGAAGCTTCACGAAAACGAAAGTTCTGCGGTGCCGAAAAGTAAGCGCGTATGCGTGTGGCTAGCGCGTTGATCATACATACGTGCGTGCAGGCGTGGGCTCTTCTGTCGTGCCCTGTTCACTCTTGCACCGCATCCGCCAACCTTCACTTCCCTGCACCCCCCGAGCACACTTATAGGATTACTGCAGTGAAGGGCGTTCGTCCCTTTATTACTCACAGCAGCCGCTTCATTCCCATCCTTCCACATGGCTGTTTTACGTGCAACAAATGCATCGTCCGTTGTCAAAAGCAGGAACACTGCACAGCTGTCGCTGACGTGCAAGGTGTTTATCGTACATAATCTGAAGCACAGCGGTTTCAAACTGTAATGATACGTTAGAATGAATCCACCGAAGATGGGAAACAAGAAACGGAAGATACTTTGTCGAGGCTAAAGTGTGAAACGGCGGAAGCCTGACACCTTTGCCAATGGCAATTTGTTGCGCCGGAAACACCACGGTGGCACACAACTCGTACACTGTTATGGGAATGTTTGTTTGTTTATTAAATGCCTGCAACGTCGTTTACGCCTATGCCTATCGTTTCGATGTCTTCTGAGTCCATCATTTCAAAGCTGTCATCTGGGAGGATGTCGGCTTGCAACTCATGGCCGGTGAACTCGTTGTGCTTTAGTGGGTCCACATCCAGGATGGCTGCTTAGCAGCGCCGAACTGTTGTAGCGCCGTTTGTGGATCAGGAGGAGACGCGTCTTCCATGGCGTTGTCTGGGTGTAGTTGGCCATCCTCATCATCAACTTCGCTCGATTGACTTGTATACTTGCTCGGCTTGCCGCGGCAAGATGGCGGTCACGGCGCTTCTGAGCTTAATTTGCCTTGGTACCCGGAGATGGAGCGAGTCGCTTCAAACGTATTGCCCCTCTTGCATTGGCCCGTTGCGTCCCTGGACTCTGTGATGTCGGACGCGCCCCGCCGCCCTGATGCATGCGACGCATACGCTCAGCCTCTCTTGAGCGCCGCTTGCGTTCAGCGGCTGCCGCACGTCGCGTGTTGGGAAACACTTGTTTGGCGAGACGAGGCATTCTTCCCACACGATACCGCAAAGTAAACTGCCGCCACCGCCGTTGCCACGCCACACCCAAGCAGACGGTCGCCACGCGCTCCTCGCGACAGTGACGTCAGGGCAAACAGCGCCCAATGGGGAGGCCACCTCAAGCGCCTTACGACAGTGACTTCAGGGCGCACCGTCGAACGCACGGCCGCCACGCGTGCTGATATGATAAGCCATCCTGCGCGGCGCCGAACCACCCCGACACTCGCACTTGACGACAGTGACGTCACGCACGCGAGCCAATCAGGAGGCGGGCACCTGCGCCTAGCGACAGTGACGTCATGGCACAGAGGAGACCAATAAGGAGGCCGGAAAGCTGTGACAGTTTTGCTAACGGCACATGACCTTGACAATGAGCCATTGAAGGCTTCCGCCTTAATATATACCCACGTCGTCCTTCGTTCGTGGCGTGGTGTACGGCATTGCACGCACACTCATTTCACGCGTTTTACTTCTTCCAGTCCTACCTGGCCACAACAAATAGCTGGGAGAGAACAATCTACATAATACAGTGGTACAAAACACGGAGACTAACGCAATCCAGCACACACGACGCCTTGGCCACCGTACTAAACCCACGAAGTAACACGTGTGAGCGCACAAAACCATAACAAAGCCGCGATTGTGGTCCCAGAACATGGCCGCAGCAGCGAAAACAAAGTAAAGGAAAAAAAGGTAAATACACGTCACTTTCGCCTCACGTTCCTCCTAGCGCGCGGAGGGGGTAGGGCTTCTCAGTTTTTTCCTTCCTCTATGCTTGCCGCTCACTCAGTGACACATTCAGTGACCCATATTGGCGAAAGGGTCATTCAAGAGCGGGTCATACCTAGTGCATTGGCGCAGCTCGCCAAAGCGTTGGGGTAAAAGGCGTTCATTGAAAAGTAGCACAGACCGACTACACTTGTGGCGGAGCCTGCTAATGCGTCGGGTTTCTTTCCTTGAGGAACCCTTGCGACGTTGGTGCGATACCGCTCAACGTCGGATAAGTTTACGGGATCTTTTTCGTTATTGTCGAGGGGCACATTCCCAGTGGCACATACCTAGTTACCCAAACTGGCGTCCAAGATATTAATTGAACAGCGGCACGTGCCTACTGCACATACACAGTGATCTAAATTGTCATCGAAGAGGTTCATTAAAGGTTCGCGACTACGCACTACTCAGTGACCCAGGTAGGCGGGAAGACGGTTACATACATACATACATACATACATACATACATACATACATACATACATACATACATACATACATACATACATAAATTATGGGGTTTTACGTGCCGAAACCACTTTCTGATTATGAGGCACGCCATAGCGGATGACTCCGGAAATTTCGACAAACTGGGGTACTTCAACGTGCACCTAAATCTAAGTACACGGTTTCTTTTCGCATTCCGCCCCCATCGAAATGGGGCCGCCATGGCCGGGATTCGATCCCGCTACCTCGTACTCAGCAACCCAAAACCATAGCCACTGAGCAACCACGGCGGCTACATACATACATACATACATACATACATACATACATACATACATACATACATACATACATACATACATACATACATACATACATACATACATACATACATACATACATACATAGTTCCCCAGAAAATGCGTGAAATACCCTAAGAATGCTATCGCATTAATAGTAGTGCATCCGCCACGGCTGTAGGAGGATACCTACTAGTAAAGTAGGTACAAGCGCGCCACTACCGGCTTGCCGTTCTGGAACTATGGGAGTTCCAGGCACCTGCAAGGGGCACCCACCAGAGGGGACGTAGGAAGCATGGACCGTCACTCTTTTTAATGCGTTAGCATTCTTAGGGTACTTCATGCACTTTCTGGGTCTATCTATATCTATCTATCTATCTATCTATCTATCTATCTATCTATCTATCTATCTATCTATCTATCTATCTATCTATCTATCTATCTATCTATCTATCTATCTATCTATCTATCTATCTATCTATCTATGTTTGCATCTAACCTTTCTGCATTCCTGGGTCACTAGGTAGTCTGTGGTCTGGACACGGTAAAGCCCTTCGTACTTTGAGACAAGTTACGAGGAAAGGCCGGGAGTTTGGCCAGGAACAGCCAGCCATGCAAAAGACCCTGGGGCATACGTGGGCTTCGGAGATGAGTCGGCGCGGCCTTCCTTCCGGCGCTGTTGTTCCTGTGATGTAAACATGCGCGTGAGCTGGTGGCACTCTTGGGCTTGTCGGGCTGCTTCGCACACAGGTGGACACTCGGAAGCGTCAGGAATGTATGGAACAAGAGTGTCGATGGTATGCGAAGGCTCCCGTTCGCACAGGAGGAAGAAAGGTGAAAATCTCGTAGTATAGCTTGTATCGCGGTGCTGTATGCGAACGTATCAAAAGGAAGTACGCGGTCCCAGTCACCATGATCAGGTGCCACGCAGTACATCGCGAGCATAATACCGAGAGTTCGGTTAAACCGTTCTGTGAGCCTGTTAGTCGGCGGAAGGTATGCCGTGCCTGCTGGTAGAATGATGTGACATTCCGAAAGCAGAGCTTCGACAACTTCGCACAGGAAGGCGCGATTTCTATCACTAAGGAGCTCTTGAGGTGCGTCATGTCGAAGGATGAAGCGATGTAAGACGAAAGAGGCTACATCCCGCGCTGCAGCATTTGGTAAAGCAGCAGTTTCGGCGTAGCGTGTCAAATGGTCTGCATGAACCATGATCCATCGATTGCCCTCCGGTGTCATTGGAAGGAGGCCATAGAGGTCAACGCCGACATGATCGAAGGGTTTGGCATGACACGGAAGCGGCTGCAAGGCGCCAGACTCACGTAAAGGAGGTGATTTGCGACACTGAGGATCAAGCCAGCACCTGGCCAACGTTCGTACAAAAATGTACATTCCTCGCCACTAGTAGCGATGGCGAATCCATTCGTGTGTCTTAAATACTCCGGCGCGGCCACATTGCGGATCGTCGTGAAAGGAGGCAGAAATTTGTGATCTTAAACAGCGGGGAATGACGAGTAGGCGTCTATGGCCTTAAGAAGCGTAGTTGTGTCAGTGGAGCACCCGCTCACGAATGCCGAAAAGAACAGCTTGGCGTCGAAGGGATCGGGATACAGGGATGGTCGATGATGCACAAAGATAGGCAAAAAGAGAAGCAATCCACGGGTCACGGCTTTGTTCGGTGCCAATTGAGTTGACATACAACAGTTGAAACGAGATGACATAGAGTGTGTGAAAGTGATGCCGCTGGCCAAATCAGTAGGTAGAAGCGAACGGGACAAGGCGTCTGCGTCAGTGTGCTTGCGTCCACAGCGGTAGACGACGCGAATATCGTACTGCTGGATTCGGAGTGCCCAGCGTGCTAGGCAGCCAGATGGATCTTTCAACGTGGCCAGCCGACAAAGCGCGTGGTGATCCGTTACTACGTTAAATGGGCGGCCGTATAAATATGGGCGGAACTTGTCAGGTGCCCAAACGATAGCCAAGTGCCCTTTTTCAATCACAATGTATTTGGCTTCTGCTTTTGTCAGCGTACGACTAGCATAGGCGACAACGTATTCGAAGTAGCCGGGCTTTGTTGCGCGAGGATGGCGCCAGTTGTTAGGTGGAAATGGCGCAGAATAGATTGAGAGGCAAGACGACGCAGCGTAGGAAACACGTCGTCGCATGCAGGGGACCAGAAGGAGAGGTCTGCGCCACCGCGTAGGCGATGGGTCAAGGGTGCCATGATCGATGCGAAATTGTGTACAAAGAGCTGGAAATATGAGCAGATGTCCACAAAACTGCGAAGTCCTTTGATGTTAGTAGGCTTCGGGAACTCAACGACTGCACGAAGTTTCGCAGTCAGCTCCCTCGCAGAGAAGCGGCAGTTTTTGAGTTTGAATTGCAAGGCAGCGTTGGTTAGACACGTCAAACCATGTCTAAGGCAAATTAGGTGGGTCGGAAAATGAGGAGAGATAACCACGACATCGTCGAGGTAACGCAGACACACAGGCCACTTGAGGACACGCAGCGTATTATCTATGAGCTGTTCAAACGTGGCAGGCGCGTTGCAAAGTCCAAAGGGCATCACGTTGAATTCATATAGGTTGTCAAGTGTTATAAATGCAGTTTTTTCGCGATTGGCTTCGGCCATCGGAACCTGTAAGTATTCAGAACGCAAGTCTATAGACGAAAATAATTATCCTCCTTGAAGGCTGACAAGGGTGTCGTCGATGCGCGGCAAGGGATAGACGTCTTTGAGCGTTACCTTATTTAATCTACGGAAGTCAACGCAAAAGCGAATAGACCCGCCCCTTTTGCGATCGAGAACAATAGGAGATGCCCAGGAAGTGGAGGATGGTTGAATAACGGCATGGAGCATCATATCGTAGACTTGGTTGTTAATGACGCGTCGTTGTTCGGCAGAGACGGGGTACGGTCTTTGACGCAACGGCTGATGTAAACCGGTGTCAATGTAGTCCTGCCCTTCCAACGTTCGGCCCCGTTGCGGCTGAGAGATATCGAAATAATTTCTAAAGTGGTGTAGAAGTTGAAAAACTCGGAATGTTCGACAAAGGTTAGTGTAATGGCGATGGAACTCGAGAACATGTCACTCGACGACTCTTCAAAGGTTGAAAGCGCATGTAGTTCGGTGGAATCAATATGGCAAGATTCGTCTGGCACGGTAACCAAGCACGAAGAGTCAAGGTGTTTCACGCGGCCGAGACATTCGTCGATAAGCAGCGCGACGTAACAGACGCAGAAACGGGATTGTATACAAAAATATTGCTGAGGCCGGCGGCGATGTGAAGCGTTTCCAAAGGCAGTGGAATGGCTTTGCGACTCATAATGATGGCAGACGGTGTAAAGAAGACCGTAGCATCGGTGATGGCGGCACTGAAGACTGGTACAAGGGCAAAAGAGCCAGGCGGAATGTCGGTGTCCTCGCGCACGACCAGTTTAGGCGGCTCATCAAGAGCGTCGTGGAATGGTGCGTCACACAGCGGCGAAAATTCTTCAGCCCTCGCGCAGTCAATGACGGCATTATGACGGGATAGGTGGTCCCACCCAAGGATGACGTCATGTGATCAGACAGAAAAAACACACAATAAACTCGACAGTGAACAGAATTGCTTGTATAAGCACACAGGCAGTACGGGCTGCACGAGGTGTAACTTCCTGCGTGCTGGCCGTGTGAAGCGACAGTCGAGAGAGCGTCGTCGTCACCTTCTGCAGCGAGCGGCAGAGCTTGGCGGCTATAACAGGAATGGAGGCGCTGGTGTCGACACGCAAAAAGTAGAAACGCCTTCTACAAATATTGCCACCATGTTAGCAGGAGAGGAGCGAGGACTTGGGCAGTTCCTAGGAGGATATAAAAAAAGTTTGCTGGAGTGGAAGGGATGCTCTTCAAGTGAAGCCAGCGCCGCCATATTGTAATGGGCAGAAAGCTCGGCGGTCGCCGGATCGGGCGCAGCGACGGCAGTACACGGGGATGTTTCCTGGACAAAGGTGCCTCTGCAGCACCTTCGTATGCGTGCAGCCCGATTGCAACGAGCATGGTTTAATCCTGCGTGTTGGATGCACTATGCTCGCCAGCACAAAATTTAAGTTGGCCCACCCTCAATTGCGAAGTTGGGCCACTCCCGAATTTCAGTTGGCCCATCTCCAAATTTCAAGTTGGCCCATACCCAAATTTCAGTTAGCACACCCCTAAATTTCAAGTTGGCCCACCCACAATTGTCAAGATGGGCCACCCCCTAATTTACTTAGTCCACCCGGAATGGTCACGTTGGCCCACGCCCAAATTTCATTTTAGTAGTAGTGATCATTTGCCGGGAAAAACGGCAACGAAGGCGCACGCTATGCTACCTGGCCGGTTTCGATCCTGCCCACCGCACAATGGCTGCGGGCGCTTTCACTGTCGTCTATGAGTAGGTATCGGTGGCGTCCACTCCAGTATATTTTTTTGATATCCTCCTAGGGCAGTTCGAAGACGGCGCAATCTTGCTTCTTAAACTGCGGCACTTAGTTTTCCTGGTCGGACGGTGCGGTTCGGTGACGCATTGCGGTGAGCGATATTTGATGAGATGGTGAGCGGCGCGACGGAAATTCAGTGAGGTCAGCACAAACATACCACTGGGATGGACCCGTGACTGATTGGCGCATGTGCTAACTGCCATACTGGAACGGCCGGGAAGCGTTGCTGGAAGTTTGAAGGCGACGGCGGCAATAGCGAGCGACGTGACCAGGAGTGCAGCAGGCGTAACAAATGGGACGATTGTCAGGCGTGCGCCAAATATTGCTTACTCTCGGCTCTGCCCAATATGCAGTAGGAGGGAGAGGTGTAGCTAACTGTTGTAGGGTCGAGAAAGGCCGCTGGTGAGGCCTGCGCACTATCTGCGCATAGGGATGAGGCATAGCTACAGGCTGTACTGCCCGCGTGTAGGTAGGAGGCGCGGCCACAGATGGCTGCTGGTGAGCGGCGGGAACAGCTTGTGCGACCTCATCGTTAATGACAGGGCTGATAATTGGAGGCAGACGACAGGACGGCTTCTTAGTCAAGGGGATCAAGGAAAGTTGACGGGCAACTTCCTCGCGCACAAGATCTTTAATCTGCTGAAGCAGTAGAGGGTGTTCGGAAACGGTAACGACACTCGACAGCGATCTGCGGTTGACTGAGGCTGCCGAGTCTGGGTGCGTTGCTTCAACTCATCGTAGCTCTGACATAAGGTGATGACTTCAGAAACGGTGCGCGGATTCCTGGCCAGGTGCACCTGGAATGTGCCGTCATCGATGCTTTTGGGGATGTGCTGAATTTTATCAGCTTCGGCCATGGCGGCGTCGACATGTTTACAAAGGTCGACGACTTCTTCAATGTGGCTCGTGAAAGTTTCACAAGTCTGCTGTGCAAGGGCTCGCAAGCACAATTCAGCGCGTAGTCGGCGGACAGCAGGTCACCTAAACACTTAAGTGAATGACGTCTTGAAAATTCACCAGGTCGGGATGTCGCTTTCGTGGTTATGGTGCCAGAGTTGGGCAACGCCAGTGAGATGAAACATGACGTTGGTGAACTTCGCGGCGTCGTCCCACTTGTGATGTGCGCTCACCCTTTCGTACGACGTAAACCACTCATCCATGTCGGTGTCATCTGAACCGCTGAAGACCTTCGGATAGCGTTGCCAAGGAACCCTGATGCAGACGACGGACCGGGCCGAAGGCGTCGGCGGGTCTCTGGTGGCGATGATGGGCGGTAGAGCTTGGGTTAGAAGTTCCAGGGTGCAAGCGACGGGGCGATTCCAACAGCCTCCACCAATAGATAAGTGATTCATTGGAGGTGTCCTTCAAGGGAGCTACGAGTTCAAAGAGCGGCGATGCAGTGAGACACACCGTCTCGAAACACACCAGCGACCAGCAGCGCGAGCCGAGCGTTGGCGATACAAATTAGAGCAAGCTGGATTATGGCGGATTGAGGTAGAGTTGTGGAGGACACGTGGCAATGTATGACGTCATATATCACGGGCGTAAGCCATTAGAAAAGTCATAATGATATCGCAATCAAATCACTTAAGGATACTTAGATGATTAAATTTTTTGAACATCATGTGTGTGTGTGTGGGGGGGGGGGGGGTTGACAGTCACTTAAGTACGCTTACTTGATTTCAAGGCAAAAAGATGAGTAGTTGTCTAAGTTATCACCTTAAATTAAAATTCCACCTTTATCCACCTTGCTATAATTTGTACCAACCTTAATCCACCTAAATCCGTCCTAATCCACCTTAATACTATTTTGATATTTGGCCAGGTCGGCTTTTTTGGGGTGTGGGTCACGGCTGTTCACCGTGCAATTCCGCAGTGCGAGCTGCAGCAGATCCAGCGCCGGGAAAATGACGTGATCACTTGATCGTGTGTGTTTTGGCGCCATAGGATGGCAACGCAAGACTGACGCCTGATCTTCGCTTCATGTGAGCATGTAAGGCTTTCTCTATAAAAACGTTGCCGGCCTGTTAATGAGGCTCCTGTGTACATGTATGCCAAATATTAATGCCAAAGCATTACATGTCCTATAAGGCACAAACGCCGGCCTTGTAGGCAAAGAATGGTACCAAAGATCATCATCATCAGTGACGTCATCAGCGTCTTGTATCACGTCAGTAGTAATACAGAATTAAAGTTGGAACAAGTTAGAGTAAAGGGAATTAAGGTGAAGTAAAGGGAATGAAGGTGAATTAAGGTCAATTAAGTTAGATTAAGGTTGGTACGAATTACGACAAGACGGATTAATGTGCATTAAGGTGATTAAGTGGATTAGGGAATAACAAATATTCAGCCTTAGAATAGAGGGATGAAGATGACAGAGGCAATGAACGAAAGCGTAACTACAGTTTCTTCAGGAGCAGCAATTGTAAAAGGTAAGGCGTCAAGCCAACTAGTAGGTAAGCAATCCCAAGTAACCAAAGGCCTCGCAAAGAAACGACTAATATTGGAAGTATACAACTCAATATATCAGAATTCGCGCAACTGTCAAAACTGATCAACAAGGAGAAAGTAAGGAATATTAGAAATTATAACATAAGAAAGACTAAGAAAGCAGTAAAAAATGGACACAGCATGAAATCTACAAAAAGAAAACTGGGCATAGGATACGCCAAGATGTGTGCACTTAAAGACAAGAAAGGTAATATCATCAGCAATTTCGAAGATATAGTAAAAGCAGCAGAATTCTATACTGACCTATAGATTGCCCAGAGCAGCCACAATGCCTCCATTCGAAGTAGTAATGAACATGTTACAGAGGCTCCTTCTATATCTAGAGTAGGAGTAAGAAGGATCTTGCAACACATGAAACGTCGAAAAGTGACAGGAGAAGATGGAATAACGGTCGATTTAATCAAAGATGAAGGAGACATCATGCTTGCTTGCGGCGCTTTATACGGAATGTCTCACGACTTCAGGCGTCCCAGAGAACTAGAAGAATGCTAACATTATACTAATCCACAAAAAGAGAGACGGTAATGAATTGAAAAATTATAAACCCATTAGCTTACTTCCAGTAGGTTATAAAATATTCACCAAAACAATTTCCAACAGAATAAGGGCAACACTTGACTTCAATCAACCAAGAGAACAGACTGGCTTTAGACAGGGAGGCTCAACAATGGATCACATCCATGTCATCAATCAGGTAATCGAGAAATCTGCAAAGTACAATCAGCTGCTCTATATGGCTTTCATAGATTCATAGATTACGAAAAGGCATTTGATTCAGTAGAGATAGCAGCAGTCATAGAAGCATTACGTATTCAAGGAGTGCAGGAGGCTTACGTAAATATCCTGGAAAATATAAACAAACATTCCGCAGCGACCTTGATTCTCCGCAAGAAAAGTAGAAAGATACCTATAAAGAAATGGGTCAGGCAAGGAGACACAATCTCTCCAATGCTATTCACTGCATGCTTGGAAGAAGTATTCAAGCTATTAAAGTGGGAAAGCTCGGGAGTGAGTATCAACGGCGAATAGCTTAGCACCCTTCGGTTTGCAGATGACATTGTCCTGTTCAGCAACACTGGTGACGAGTTAAAACAAATGATTGAGGACCTTAGAAGAGAGAGTGTAACAGCAGGGTTGATATGCAGAAGACAAAGATAAGGATCAATACTCTGTCAAAGGAACAAGATCGTCAGTCATCTAGAGTCTGTGAAGGAGTAAGTTTATCTAGGTCAATTTGTCACAGGGGACCGTAATCACAAGAAGGAAATTTACAGAAGATTAAAAATGAGTTGGAGTACTTACAGCAGCTTACCACTATCATTGAAAAGAAAGGTGTAATAAATGCATTCTACCGGTGCTAACATATGGGACACAAACGGAGATTGACAAAGAAGCTCGAGAGCAAGTTAAGCACCGCGCAAAGAGCGATAGAACGAAGAATAATAGGCGTAATGATAAGAGCCAGGAATAGAGCTGTGGGGACCAGAGAGCAAACGGGGATAGCCGATATTCTAATTGACATTAAGAGAAAAAAGTCGAGCTGGGCAGGCCATGTAATACACAGATTCGATAACCGTTGGACCATTAGGGGGACAGAATGGTTGCCAAGAGAAGCGAAGCGCAGTCGAGGATGGTAGAAGACTAGGTGGGGTGATGAAATTAGGAAATTCGCAGGCGCAAGTTGGAATTGGTTTGCGCAGAACAGAGGTAATTGGAGATCGCAGTGAGAGGACTTCTTCCTGCAGTGTAAATAAAATATGCTCATGATGGGGCGAAGGTCAGTTAAGGTTGGTACAAATTAGAGCAAGGTGAACAAAGGTGGAATAATGTGGATTAAGGTTGGTACGTATTAGAGCAAGGTGGATTAGAGTTGTGGAGGACACGTGACAATGTATGACGCCACGTATCATAGACGTGCGGCGGCCGTATTTCGATGAAGGTGAAATGCGAAGACGCCTGTGTACATAGATATATAGGTGTATTAGAGGCTCGATTGCGTAACATTTCAACGACACACACAGAAGAGAAACACACAACACAGAGCGCTACTTGCAACTATCGTTTTATTCCCTTGTTAATGGAATAAATACTGGAAGATACTCGGGGGAGGGGGAGGAGGGTAACAACAAAAACAAAAAGATTTTTACAAACATGGCCATCCACCAATGCCAAGCCAGCTTTGTCATGCGATCATTTTTGGCATCGCAAAAAAAGAACCACGATACAAAATTCCAGATTAGCGCGTGAGGAAATCTATTTTCTTTGCACTAAGGGAGACTGATAGCATGCTCACGCACATACTTTCCAAACATGCAATCTCAGCGGCTTTGATTATTTCTCGCGTCATTTGGCAGCCATCTTTGCTCCGAATCTTGCATTTCTTAAAGAACGGCTGACATCCGCAATCTCTACAATGTTTCCCAAGGTTACCATGCATACCTTGTTTAGCGCAAAACTTTCTTTCTTGTGTCTGTCGTTTTGCGGTAAACAAAGTATCCATGGATTCGCACCAACTAGCCCGCCAACGCATTGTGCTGAAGTATCCCAAGGTGTCCGGCGACTGCTTTTGAAACGTTAAAGTCAGGCTTCTTTAATATTTCATTCAAACATCGTCCAGTCTGTCCGATATAGTTTCTGCCGCACTGAAGTGGAATAGAATATACCACTCGCTTAGTGCAGTCGACGAACTTTTTTCTGTGTTTTGTTGACAAAGATGGCAAAGCTGGCTTGGCATTGGTGGATGGCTATGTTTGTAAAAATCTTTTTGTTTTTGTTGCTGCCCTCCTCCCCCCTCCCCCGAGTATCTTCCAGTATTTATCCCATTGACAAGGGAATAAAACGATAGTTGCAAGTAGTGCTCTAGTGGTGTGTGTTTCTCTTCTGTGTGTGTCATCCAAATGTTGCGAAATCGAGCCTCTAATATGCTATACCAACACGCCCAGTCCTCAACCTTAGATCTAGGTGCACGTTAAAGAACCCCAGGTGGTCAAAATTTCCGGAGTCCCCCACTACGGCATGCCTCATGATTAGAAAGTTGCTTAGGCACGCAAAACCCCCTAATTTAATTTATAATTTTAATTATCGACGTGACCAATTACTTAGAGAAGTCACAATGCTTTCGCATTCAAATCACGTGAGGATATTTAAGTGATGGTAAATTTTCCCCACTGCATGCCACAGGGAATTTACAGGCTCCTGTCAAAAGCATCCGCAATGTCGTTGTCGAAAGCACTTGACCCACCATACGCTATTGGCTGATTTCGTGATCGCGAGAACATTCTCAAGAATACATAATTACTAATTTTGAGATAAATAAATAAAAATATACCGCACTTCCAAGCTAACGTTAGCTAAGGTGCTCAAAGAAACAAAAGGTAAAAAAAGGATGGCGCTGGATACCATGATAAAACTTACGGTGTTAGGTTGCCAGAAGTCTGCGGACCCAACTTACGTAGGTCTTCAGATCACATCTTGCACCGTGATTTTATTGCGATAGCAATGACACTCCATGCGAATTTCTGCTATCGGCGTCTTTGTCACCGTGAGGTTCTGTATCAGTGAAAGCTTTGAGGGTGAGCTGGCGAATGCGTTTCAATATCGCGTGCGCGAGCGAAGAACGAGGCCTGGATGCGTGCCCTCTCCGGTCGTGCGCGGAACAGGAGCAACACTCTCTGGCAGGAAGGTCAGGCGAGGGCGGAAGGGACTACGCCTCCGGCGGCTGCTAGAGTGGCTCGATGTCCTGCTCCCCCGCCGCTACGTACAGAGTGGAGACAACCGCGGCGTCTTCTATGGCGTTGACCACGCGACTGGCGGACGCCGTAGTAGACTTTGCCGGCGCTTGCGTATCCTGAAAGAGATCTGCGACGTGGCCAAAGTGCGCGCCCACGCCGGCCTCATCTTAAAAGCAATCTTCGATGTTTGTAGAGTGCGCGAAGTGCCGGTAACTTCGTATGCACTTTGCTTTCGACGTTTCGTTCACGTTGAAGCGACAGATGCACGGAGCTCAATTGGCTCGCGGCTGCTGGCGTAATTTCTAACTCCAGCGTTTTCACTGACAGTTTCCGCTGTCATCGAGTGATATGCCTTCACGTTTACCTTTGCGCGCCTGACGCCGTGCTGGTTAATTTAGTTAAGACAAGTTGATTGGGCGGTTGGTTTGAATGCATGATAGCAGGTGTGAGACTCAAGAATTGAGGACGTAGAAAAAGGCAGACACACAAAGACAGCGCTGTCTCTGTGTGTCTGTTTCTTCTATCATTGTTAATTTAGTTAGTAAGCGAACGTTTACAAGTTTATACGGCCGATAAAACTATCAGCTCATTTGCTGCCGTAAAAGGTGCTTCGCCTTTCGTGCGGAACTGCGAATTTCTTTTATTTTCTCTCCCGTTAGGCAGCTTGACAAAGGTTAACTCGCACACCTAATATAGAGAGGGAACCTAGAGCAGACGATATAGTGAACGTAGAGTAGAATACAAGAGAATGTAGAATAAGTACAGTATAGAAGTAGAGCAGGTGAAGACGTTTGCTATCTCAAAAAAAAAAAAAAAAAAAGAAAAAGAAATTGGAGGACGCTTAAGCTGGCTTTTAAGGGTGGAACGCAATGACATTCAGAGATCCCTGAGTGCTTCTCACGCTTCCCGACAACTGCAGCGTATCTAACCGTAATGTTTAGGCGAAACGTTCGCGTCGAACGCTATGCACGAAGGCGGGCTTTCTAGTCGAAATGCGGCCTCTTCCATGGGCCGCGATGCGGTGGAGGCGAGCGCCATCTGGAAGTGTTTCAAGGAAGCGGGCGCGCCGCTCCATGGACTGTGAGAAAGTTACGCGCTGGCGTGCGCAAATGGCGGACGCCGTCTCCGGTCTGTGCATTGTAGAGACGCTGGAAAAACGGTTTGTTTGAGTTTTCGCGTAACAGAATTATGTTTTCTCGTATATTCAAATTGCAATCCGAGAGCTATCATGTCTGCAGGTTGTGTGTAAGTCATAGTTTACGATTTTTCCACGTATTTTAGCTTGAAAAATTCAATTAGTTCAGCGAATGGCTTGCGTCACATGAACGGCCTGGCTATGTGTGGTTCGAGAATTACCTTGCCGAAACGACATGCGAGACATCACGCCGACGCGGGGCACCGCCGCCGACGCCAGGTTTTCTGCGACACGGGATCCTCAACACTACCACGTTAAAAATACAGAAAAATCATCTATTGTTTACGCTGTGCGTGGCCTCCGAGATGCATGCTGCGTAGCATAGTCTATCGCGGCCGCCACTGGGGGCCGCGACGGGCCCTTCCGCCACCGCGACGCTCAACTTTTGGCCAGGGCTTTGCCCTCTTGGCTTTGCTCTGTAGCTTCCTGCGCACTAGCGAAGACGAAAATAGAGAGAAAGCCGGGTATCTGTGCGATAACTGCACTTGTGGAATGATTCGACAAATTTTGGAGGCAGGAGATCCGTGGGACGACGCACTTTAAAGGGTGCTGAACCACCCCTCAGGCTTGGTAAAAGAATCATGAGCTATTCCACTCTGTGAAGCTGGATGGCCAGCGAAGCTGTTTAGCACACGACACAGAGTAGACACAGAATATTGAACAAAGGTACGAACTCATTTACCCCGATTTTAATACATTCGCGTTGACGACGCGACCGCCGCCCCGAGGAGCCGGAGGAAACTAGACACACGTGATGTTTCGATGGGACCGCCACCACGGGACAGCGAAAGAAAAGACAAATAGACACGCAAGCGCTTACAACGCCGACAAACAGAGGGCAGTGCGAACGTAGACATGACCGATGCTGGTTACAGTGTAGCATGTGTTCCTAGCTTAATATGTGATGCGGATTCTATTTGGACCCAATATATCACAATTACTTTTGCAAGTTGTAGGAGCGCTTGTAGCCTTGCTTGCTGATCGGTGGTAGCCCCTGCCTTACGGAGGTATGAGCCATTGCTGATAATTGTAGATGCTTGTTTTGAGGATGTTCTTTAATGAAACGTGCGCTGCTCGCTACGTTGTACGCGTGATTCCAATGACTGCATGCACTGCTCGCTTCACTTTGCTGAGTGCCTGTAGCCTCTCCATTGCGAGGGGGATAAAACACCGCATATTTGCTTGCTTAGGGAGGTACGAGCCATTGCTGATGATGATAAATTTTGCTGACGCACACGAAAGAATACACGGAACCCTGGCCGTATACAGCATCGCTGTAAAAGTATAGTCCGCGGGTAGCGTACGGTGTCGTGGATATCTCAGCAAGTTTTGCTTTCATGCCCGCTGCGTGGAGCTCGCAAGCGGAACGCGAAGTCACCTTTCTAACGCTCTGTTGTCAACAGAAGCGTGCTCCTCAAGCTCTTCTGGACGCTTTCTTGTGTAATGAAGCCGATTTCGATACGCGGCTGCTATCGGCCAATAACTGACATCAAAAATTAGGATGTTTCGACCAGTCCACTTCTTCCTATTGTTACTGTGTGTATTTATTGACGAAGTTTATTAAACAGGATGAAGTAAGTGAAAATCCGCTTTCCAATTTCGATAATAATTGCTTCAGGTCGAAGCCAACTATCCTCTGCTCACGCTCGGCCGCGGCAACCCGCGCAGGAATTAAACTTTCGCCACCCTTGTTGTTGGTGTCGTAACCGTCGGGTCTCGCTGATTTCGATTAGTAATGAGAACTCAACTAGTCTCGAACCACTTTAAACTAAGACGAAGCTTTTGCTTTGGCTCAACTCCGATGCTGCCGATTCAAACACATGTAAAACACAGAAACGCTTTTCTGAGATAACCTCTGAAATAAAATTTGTTGCATTTGAGAGAGAAAGGTAAATTCTAGAGACTGTTGCAAGCATAATTTTGACTCAGGGCATGAACTTTTTAATGGCATATTCAAAAATTTCTAAGTTTGAAAACAATAGCAGCACGATGTTTACAAATTCATAGCCCTGCACCTAGAACAGATACCGCATTTCTGTAAACTGCATCCATTACAGTATCCAAAGAGGACAAATTTGATAGGCCAATTTATGTCTTATGTGAATTTGTTACATTGTTTAAAAGGGTTTTGCAAGAGTGCTATTCACAATTTAGAGGTCTATTTGAGAGCCAAGTATAATATATCAATTTTGTGCGCTTTAGGTGTACTAGTAGGTGCAATTAAGAGAATGGTGATATCGTTTTTCATTGATGAGTTAGAATTGCAAACTTATTAGTTTCGTTTCCCGAAAATTTGCGATTTTTGTCACTTTTTATGAAAATAATTGACGACCTAAATAAAAATTCGCTACCCACAGTAAATAGGTTTAACTTTTCTTTTAAATGCAACAAGCGTCATCCAATTTGGTGCTGTAGTTGCCGAGAAAAACGATTTCTCCTTTCCCATCTATTTAGATAGCAGACCTCGAGCTAGCGCGCGCTCACTCCTGGCCGCTCCGAGTAAGACGCGTTGGCATACTTGGCAGATCGAGCTGTTGATAGCGCTTCAAAAATGCGCAAGGTGGATCCGTCAGTCAAACTGGTGCAGGTCAAAGCCGGTTCGCATCGCGTAGCACAGCCAGACAGGAGCACATAAGCGCGAGCGCGCACTCTAGCCCTGTCGTGCAGAAAGCAAACGCTGCAGTTGCATGTATTAGCGGTCTGCTACGTAGCGTATACGTAGCGTATAGATACTACAGCCACCGCGGGGTGCCGTGACCAATCCGCTGGCAGAGCGCACTGCGGCTCGGTGACGACAACCACGTTTGAGTCGCGTCAGGTTTTAACGCTAGGGAGTCGTCGGCACCGAAATCGGGAAGTAGTGGCGTCTACGTGAACATCGAAAATCAAACTTGAGCTGCGCGCATTGGTGACGGTAAGTAAGGCGGAGCGTTGGGGGCACGCCTCTTTCCGCTGTAGCCTTCGCAGTGCCAGGCATTCAAGAAAAGGAGCCGAAGTAGCGTGAAGGGGGTATTTCATTGACAGTAACTCCGCTTTTGCTGAACGTACTGATATTCTTTTAGCGGCAAAGCATTTCTGAAATAGCCTATTTTCGCTTCAAATGCGTTTCTACGCTTCGATAAAAAGTGGTTCAGGGCCTCTTAATTTCGACCCACCAAGCGGCCATGCGAAAGGCGGGAGAAACGGCGGAGGCAAGGCAGGAAGAAACACGAAGAAAGTTTTGCTTTAATATTACACATCGATGGGCGGGACCGAAACGGGCTCCCCCACACAAAAGCTCAATGCTCTCCCGAATATGTCAAAAGGTGCATGCCTACTTGTTTCGTGCCAACGCTAACTAAACCTCTGGGGGGATAGATGCGTACTTTCATGTGTGAAAGCGAGAATTTCTTTAAGAAAGCGAGAGAACGTGCGCGCGTGCCTCGAAGCCATACGGTTGGGACGCCTGCATAATTGCCGCGTTCGACGCGTCGCATATAGAAACAAGCTCCTCGCAAAGAGCGCTACAGTTTTTCCCCATATTAATTGTACCACCTTCAGGGGTCGGTTCAAGTCGTAACAACAACATGTTCTAAGGTTTCTTTGCTTAATTACATTAAATCAGCGGCCATTTTATCACCGTCGTCAGCGCAACTGATGTCATCCCCTTTCTTCTGTCATCATAGAGTCGCTCGCTTCACATACACAATTGCTCAGCTTACACAAAAACGTTGGTCTGGCAACGATATGCGGAACACGAAACAATGCAGGATAGGCAGTTATCTGCAACGTGCTTCGCGTAACATCGATTCCATCAGTGCGTGTAATCTGTGTAGTAGAAAAAAAAAGCTGTTTCCTTGATTGTGTCGTACCGCAAAAGTTTTGCGTCACTGAGGATACTAGTTCTCCTTTAAACACCGGCAATCTGTTCGCAGACTTAATTTTGGTGGAGCAGGCAAAGATTGACCATCACTTCCTGAAAAAGTCGAAGAAGACTACGGCTCAGGTAAGAGGGCAACAGTTTGTTGTCTTCGCGGATGCGTAAAGCGTGCCAGCAAATTCTCCCGAATGTTTCGTAATGTTTCCGAATTTGGGCTCATTTTACGATTTTAATAATGTTGTGTCAAGTTTTACGAAAGAAAAGAAAAACACTTTTGTTCGCCCATATTCGCTCTTCTATCACCGAAGGTTCCGTTGCAAGTCTTCTAATGATGAAAGAACGCGTGAATCATTTGTTTCGAGCAAGTTTATACAGAGAAATCCCGGAAACAGGGAAAATCGGCAACAGCAAAGTAACTGAAAAAGCCACTGTGATCTAAAAACGTATTTCTGGTTCTACTTGTGTTGCTTGTCATATATGCTAAGTTAGTGGGTGCTCACGAGTTGAGTGTAACGCTAAATCATCGTTAATGAAGCGCATCTGTATTTCTTACAAGCTTTCAAATAGTTCTTACTATGTTAACCAAGAATACCAGCTGGCATGCCTGGTAAGCAAGTGAATACGGGATAGTGGTTCTTGTGAATGATACTGATAAACTCCTACTTATTTCTTGTCACAACCAATTGAGATCAACAGATAATGAAACCATGTAAAGCAAACGGGAAATTATCTGTTGCGTTAATTAAAGTTTAGGTATGATAACCTAAGCGGAAATGAAAGTGGAGTGAAAAACAAGTTATCGCTGGTGGGAGCCGAACCCACACCTTAACCGTTATGCGTGCGTGGTTATACCAATCGAACGATGGCGGCGACTAATACCACGTCAACATTCTTGGTTATTTATGTAGGCGTACAAAATCTAACCCGTAGATCAGCAGTTAGCGGCACTCATGATCATGGCGGCAGATGTGGAACATCATTTTACCGGTGGCGCCACATTGTACGCAAACTATAAAAGCAAGCAGCTGATCAATAAACCCCCGTATGCTACCTGAAGGTATCAACGCTGGCAGAAACGAGACCCTTGCTATGCAATAAACGAGAAGGAGCGGAACCGATGGGCCCGAATTTTACATGAGTTCAATAGATAATGAAGCCAAAGAAAGCATAGGGAAGTTATTTTTTCTTTTATTTGAAGTGCAAGAATGATTGTTTCTGCCGCATCGGCAAGCATAGGAGAGGATTTGAATTGTTCAGGTACCCAAGGAAGAGCGTCAGGAGCGCTGCGCCGATGAAACACAGCGGGACAGAGGCTATGGGGAATGAATATCGTGCGGGAAAAGCGCACGGCGTTAGCGCCGCGTTAACGCAGCAACATCATGGAACGGTGGGATACTACGATCGGCAAACTGTGCGGGCCGGTTGCTGTCATGTCGGTAGTCAAAAACAGGGCGAGGAGATGATGGCGGGTACTAGCGGGAAATGTATCCCTCACAGTTGCTGTTATAACAGATGGGCTTGCCGTCCCGCGTTTTCCACTGCGCCGGATCACCTGCGACTTTGTGAAAGTTTGCAACCGACAGGGGAGTTCTTTCGAAGCGGCGTGCCGGCAACCAGCCGGTTTGCCAAATAGGGCACGAAGTTTCCGCTTACATACATGCAAGCTGATCAGGTCTTCCTTGTAAGTCTAAAAAAAGGTGCGTTGTTACGACCTGCCTGCGGGGGCTGACGATCTTCGGACAAGCGACCTCCGAACCCTTCCCAGCCCACTGCGACGACTCGCTTTTTAAAGATAACAATGCGCCGACTCAACAGCCCGACGGCGCCGGCCTGTCTCGCCACGTTCGGTGGGCCGAGTATTGTTAGTCGATTCGCTGTCGGCTTCACGGTTTGCTTGGAGCGGAGGAACTCCTGGAAGGGGATGTTTTGCGTTGCTTTCCTACGGGCCCCAGAGGTCGTCACAGGCAATGGACAGACGCGGCGGCTACTGACTGACTGCGGGGTCAGCTCTGGGATCAAGAGGCGCCTGCTCGGGTGAAGGCCTCTGTCTACGAGAACCCTCTCACGTCGGTGTGTTCAGTGAAACCAAAGTGCCGAAGTGAGTGTGTGAACTCTCTCCCTCAAAGGCGGGTCGATGACGATGACTTTGGACGCTGTAATTGGTCGAAGGTTGAACAGCAGTTTTCCCTCACTAAGGGATCTAGGGAGGACAGAGTGTTTTTAAGCAGCCATTTCTGGCTTTTCGGTGTGCATTCTTTTTCAGTCATGCTAGACTGATGAAATGTAACGTTCTCCACCCTTCATGTAGATATCGTAAATAAATCCCATAGTCCTCGTTCTCGACGAGAAAAAGTCGATCCCTTGAACAACGTCCTTAGCGTGGATGAGTCGGACGACGGCATTGGCCAGCTGCCACCTATTTCATGCCCGACCCCAACTCTTACAGCGTGCTGTTTCATTTAGCCAGAAAATGGCATTAGAGCGCATCGCTGTTGGGGCCCCACCGACAGTACTCATCGATGCCGTCAGTGCCAGAGGAGGAGCCAGGGTCGCGCTGCATGGGTAAGGGTAAGGCTATGCTGGCGTCGTGGTAGAAGCAGTATCCCTTTCTGTCGGCATGGCGGAATTAGCGGGCCAAGATACGTCTGGGGCGGAGTTCCGTCTTGCACTAAAGCCTGGAGCTACACAACATTGTTAAGGGTAGAAATATAAACGTAAATATAGAGAGTATTTACAGAGTGTGGCAATATAGTGAAGAGAGCGCACAGTCTATCCTCAAAGCTTCCTTTTGCCAGCTCCCTCACAACGGTCAACGTCGTTGTTTTGATCGGAGTATCGCGACAGAATTCCACAGATCACGGGTTACTTTCGTCACCAATCGTCGTTACTGCGCAAAAGTTCGCCCGAGTATGGATAGCTTCAGGTGGCTCCGATTTTTAAATTAAGGTCGTGTTTACCGACAAAAAATATGCGTGATGAAAGCTTTCATGCGTTGAGTTTCTTTTCCTTGAGTTATTCCGTTGCTTCCGTGAAGAGATGCTGGAAATTATTATTGTTTCTCCGAGTAAAGTTCGCCCAATGCTCCTTCCGGGCTACTGGATGGGGCTGCTAATTGGAGCCCTGATCTAGGTACACCACAAAGCTCCACCATTTAAGAATCGGCCACCTGTACATAGGCTGCGAAAGGAGTGCTTTTCGTACAGTGTAAAAATACCACCAGAGATACTGTCTTCCGAGCCTATCGGACGGGCCGTCAATACATTTTGGCCCAGTGACAGGCGCCGAAAGTGGGAAATTTCTAAAAACGGCATTCGAGAGCAGCATCTTGCCAGTTCTCGGAGACCAATCTGTTTGTAGCTTCCTTACAAAGACGAGGCCGAGATGTCAGGCGCTTCCTTACAAACGCTTCGCGAAAGTCTCGAGCCACTTGACGTGGCTCTCGATAGCACGACCAACAAGACTTCACATCAAATTTAGTTATCACCTTACACATTTTTTTTTAGCTGCCGAAGGTGTTGCTCCGACGACTGCCCGATGCGCCACCCTTCCGAGATCAAAAAAGCTTTCGAAAGAGCATTGTTGCGGTCACGCTCGTGATCTTCTGTATCCCTTTTCTGCGTCGAGTATCCGCCATAGCAGCCGAGCTGGCTTCGGGAATGAAGGTGAGTCATTCATTGTTTGGATTTTCCCTAGAAGTCTGTAATAGGCCGATGCCATATCGTGACCGCCTATGGTTATAAAGCCGTCTTCGGACAGGCTGTCACTACGCTGCTTACGCCACGACTACTACAGGCCTTAGCGGCCACTGACGGCAAGGCCGCTACTTGTATTTCCATTGCTTTCTGCGAGAGTAAAGTTGCGGTAAAGAAATCACTGCAGATCTGCAGGTGGAGCGACAGAAGTCAAGTGATAGTCCTTAGGGTAGTTCTTGGAATAAAAACGCTGATTACCAGCGATTCTACAAGTCTTTGAAAAGCACTGCACTGGCGTGCAATGACGCTACACGTATGCAATTCTAAAGTGCATTACATATTTAGTTTAAATATTAACACAGGTACCATGCAAGGGGTCAAAAAACGGGAAGAGGAGAAAGAAGAATGATATTGTTCCTTACATAGCGAAATCGGCGCAGGCTTGTTGAATTAAATTTTAAGCAGAAGACGATTTCTATTTAAATAACCTCACTACAAACTGGTCACAGAACATTTTCATTATAGTAACACCGCATCTTATGACGTAAAGTACAAAACTAAACTACCACATAAGACATACAAGTCTGACTGTGTCTGTGAGAGCAAAACTTTACTAGTAATCACTAGTGAGCACTGCACAACTTGAACATGAAAGCTAGCAATAATAGTCATATACTTGGCTCAACTGAATTAATTGCAAAACATTGCAAATATCCCCAAAACAGCATAAAATCTTGGCAGGAAACAGTACTGAATACCAGTCATATTTGCAATGTACACATGAAAAATAGGCAAATAAAACAAGTTATAATTAAAGTACCTGAAACATTGACATACCTGTGCAAGAGAAACCGCTGGGAAACAACAAAGTACAGCTTTTATCAATCCGTATCCTAGAGTGCTGGTTCTAATTGAACTTTACACACATGACGACCCCTTATGCGTCACGAATGCCCTGTTCCCAAAACATACACATGATGCCTATGCAACGCCTACAATGCCCACCAATGCCTATGCATGATAATCAGCTTTGGTGGAAAATGAAGTACCGATGTTTTGAAGAAAAACCGGTAAAAATGCTGCTTGTTTTCAACTTTCTGTAGTGATAGCACAATTGTGTGCAGTTGTCAACGTACTCGTCATAGTGCTCGAACACCATGTTTTGGCTGCACAGGTGCCATTTACCGAACACCTGGTTCAAGATACCCGCCGTGGTTACTCAGTGGCTATGGTGTTGGGCTGCTGAGCACGAGGTCGCGGGATCGAATCCCGGCCACGGCGGTCGCATTTCGATAGGGGCGAAATGCGAAAACACCCGTGTACTTAGATTTAAGTGCACGTTAAAGAACCCCAGGTGGTCGAAATTTCCGGAGCCCTCCACTACGGCGTGCCTCATAATCAGAAAGTGGTTTTGGCACGTAAAACCCCATATTTATTATTACTGGTTCAAGATATTTTGTATCTTAGCATGTGCAGCCAGAATGATGGCATAACATTATTGTTTTTCACCTTGCCAATTACGAAAGCTTCAGCAGCTGCGATAACCTGTGACTGCTTGTAAAGGTGCCACACGATCAGGTAGCAAAAACAGGTATACCACGTAGCAGAACTTTCAGAGTGCATTGCGAGACTCGAGGTGTGTAATTTGTGCTCTAGCTCGGCAATGCTATGACGCCCACATTTGTTCATTGCAGCCGCTAAAGCCTCGACCACATTGACAAAACAAATTAGGGCAGTTCCTTCAGTGTGGCGGCACATGCTATGTTGCTAGCTTTATGTAACCATGTATCATCAGTAGACAAGTTCAAGTACAGTCCGAAGCACAGCATTCAAGCTCACCAGACAAATGCACTGACTCTACATCATGCGAAGAGCATCCAGTGTGCAATTAATTACCTGTAGAGTCAAAGTTGCCTCTGAAACACGTTCCGTGACAGACATGCTGGACACTTTGTCCACTGAAATGCAAGTGCAATTTGTTTTTTTATGCCTGTAGTGCTGCGTGACTGCGCTAAACAAAATAAAGGGAAGGATGACCGCTACACGATACGATACCACAAACTGAAGCTTAAAGGGCACAACTACTGCTATGACGCGGTTTCGGCCCGTGTAATTCAAGCAGACACACCGCAACCACGCACCTCAGATTGACAAACTCTACGAATCGAGCCTGTTAGAAGAAGGGTACATAACTTATCTATTCTTCTGGCTAACTTTCGCAGCATTATAAATAATGTTGATTCATTACTTTCAATAGTTCACACGTGCTCTGCTGATATTGTACTAGACACAGAAATTTGGCTCCGGGGTGACATACGCAATTGCGAGTTATTGCTTCCTGATTACTTCGCAATATTTCGTAAAGATAGAACTTTGTCAGAGGAGGTGGTGTCTTGATAGCAATAAGGACCGTTTATCAACCTTCTCTTGTAGTAATTCATACCCTTCTTGAGTGGCTCTTTGTAAAAACCCAATTTGAAGGCCGCACGTGCATTATCGGCGTATGTTTTCGGCCTTCTGACAGCAAACCCGATTTTGTTGATCACATGACCAGTGTGCTTGAATTTATTTAGAATAAATTTCCTCAGTGTGCTTTGATGCTTGGCGGCGACTTTAATTAACTGGTCATCGCCATCACCGTCATTAACACCGGCCCTGCTCGAGGTATTTCGCTTCCTTCAAACATTGAACCTGTTTCACTTAACTCAATTGGTAAAAGGAACCGACACGAGGCGAACGCACCCTTGATTCACTCCTAACGAACAATTCAACTAATGCTGTAGTTCCCGTTCTTGACTAAATTAGTGACCATAGAGTAGGACATTGTTTGCACTCACTCCCACTTCCTAATAAGCCAACAATTACAAAGCGTACTTAATTACAAAACGGCAGATTGTGGAATAATGAATAGCATACTAACCGAGTTCGCAAGCTCCTTTTCAAACGAATTTATAAATCGTACAACTAATTACAATTGGATAGCGTTCCGTGACTTCCTTAAAAAAATCGAAAATACGTGCTACCCTGAGATTCCATTCACATAAGAACAAATGCTCGCTGGTTTACAAAAAAAGTCAAACATTGCCTGAATAAAAAGAAA
This sequence comes from Dermacentor andersoni, assembly GCF_023375885.2. Lineage (NCBI taxonomy): Eukaryota > Metazoa > Arthropoda > Arachnida > Ixodida > Ixodidae > Dermacentor > Dermacentor andersoni. Next base: position 142,085,323 of record NC_092815.1, on the reverse strand, counting down.
AGGGCGTATAATAAGTCCTCGCAAACCACAACTGACTACGCGTGGAAAAAATATAACGAATTAGCTCGTGAATCGCAAAAGAACAATTGAAGAAGCTAAAGATCATTATTTCAATTATACCTTGCCCACTTTGTTAAAATCTGATCCAAAAATGTTTTGGCGTGTAATTAACCCTAAAGATACGGACACTGTAATAACACTAAAGGACGCAGATGGCTGCATGGTGCCCAATGAAGCATGTGGTGACCTCTTGAAGATTACTTTCGGTCAAGCTTTTACCGACGAACCGCCACTGGACCAGTTTTGCACCGTCTCTTTTTCTACAATAACTCACCCAAGCGAGCCGATCACCGTTACTGCAGCAGGTGTATCACAGGCTATTGACAGGCTTCCACTTAGCTCCAGTCCTGAACCGGATGGCATCAGCTCAAAACTACTAAAACTAACTTCCCACGTATCATCGTCTTTACAGTGTTTAATTTTCTAACATTCACTGGATACCGGCTGTGTTCCAGATGATTGGAAGTCAGGCCGTATCATACCCATATTTATATCCCGTGAGCCCTCATGTAATTACCGCCCAATTTCACTGGCATCAGTTTGTTGTAAGCTCCTTGAACACATAATTTACTCCCACATTATGGGTCATCTTAATGCAAATATTCTGTTATTCAAAAACCAGCGGTCTTGCCAAACGCAGTTGTTCGAACTAATCACTGACATACATGACTGTACAATTTGCTTTATACTGACGCAATATTAGTGACTTCTCGAAAGCCTTTGATCTTGTTCCCCATAAACGTCTAATCATGAAAATAAACAGCCTTAAGCTAGGTGAAAAAAACTACCCAGTGGATTAACGAGTATTTATCTGGTCGCTCTCAATCAGTAACTATTAATAGCAACCAATCTACTTTCTGCCGCGTTAGGTCAGGGGTGCCTCAAGAGTGAGTGTTAGGTCCGTTATTTTTCCTAATATATATTAATGACAGAGCTATGAATATAAATTCAACAATGCGGCTGTTTGCCGATGATTGTGTAATTTATAGACAGATAACCACCCCTGATGACGTTACCATATTATAAAAAGAGTTAACCACATTAGTTGAGTGGTGTCGCGTACGGAAGATGTAAATTAATTCAGATAAAACTAAGGTCATGACATTTTCTTCAACACTAAGCTTTCCGTCCAACGTATACACTCTACGCAATTGCATACTCGAATGAACATCTTTTAAATACCTGGGCGTTATTTTTACATCTGATATAAGCTGGGCCATGCATGTTGAGCATATTACTAAGAAGGCCCCCAAAAAAAACATCGCTTTTTAAAGCGCCGTTTGTACCTTGCAAACAGTGACACAAGACTTCGTGCATACATTTCCCTTATAAGAGCAACCCTCGACTACGCCTCAATTATTTGGAACCCTCACACAGCTAACCTTTCTGATTGCATCGAATCAATTCAAAATAAGGCTGCCCGCTTTATTTTGCACTCCTACTCTCCGTACCATAGTGTGTCGGCGTTAAAGCAGACCCTTAATCTTTCGGATCTTGGCACACGACTTAAATATTTCCGTCTGTATTTTTTTCACTTCCTTTACCATAGCGGTTCATCTTTTTAATCTGCTCCCATCTTGCCCGCCCATTATCTGTCCAACCGCAATGACCATGTATGCAAAGTGTCTCCCATATTTGCTAGGACAAAGAAATTCCAAAATTCCCCTTTGGTGTTATCAGTGAACGAATGGAACGCCCGACCCCAACATATTGTAACAATCACTGACCCGTCTGCCGTCCAACCTGCCTTGCAAACATATTGAAAGGTATAAAATGTTCAGCTGCCACTCCTTGTCTGACCTGTGTTACGTTATATATATATATATATATATATATATATATATATATATATATATATATATATATATATATGTGTGTGTGTGTGTGTGTGTGTGTGTGTGTGTGTGTGTGTGTGTGTGTGTGTGTGTGTGTGTGTTTTGTAAATGTGCACTTTTCGAACACCAACCTGCCGCGTGTGTCTTATTGAAGCGTGCCACGTATAGCAAATATGATATGTACCCTGTACTCTCACCCTAATTTCCTTTCGTTCTTTTTCTTCTATTTACTGTATCTTTTACCGAAATCTGTGCTTGATTGTTGTTTTCAGTCGTTTTTATTGCGTTGACTTATCATGTGTGAATTGTATCCCCCCCCCTATGTAATGCCTTTCGGGGCCTTTAGGGTATTCAAAATAAATAAATAAATAAAAATAATTTCGATGCCAATTGCGATGAAACTTCATTTTGGCTAAATTGGTAATGATCGTATAGCATATACTGCTGAAGCAATCTCAGCAATCCCTGCAAGGCTAGCAAAGCAATTTTCTTGTTAGCAGCCTTTAAACAGCATCTGAGGATATGACACATGCACCTCATGGTTAGAAGATTTCCGCGACTCAACAAAAAGCCATGCTTCATATGACACGAGGCTACTTTCATCAAACAAATATTGGTGCTCTGTAAAAACAATGCCAACACCAATAGTTATGCCTGAAATTAGGTTAAACCAATGTTTTTTAAACCCATAAGACTATGTTAGAATTGCTTCTTCAAATTATCCTGTTAATTGCACTAAATCGTATATCGGGGAACAGAGGCTATTTTTGGAAGCCATGTTATACCTCAGTTTAAGAAAAACTTCACTTGACTAATAATAAGTAATAATAACTAGCAGAACATAATAACTAGTTACTAATAATCTACTCTTAAATATTCTTCCCAAGAAGTGTTTTTTCAAGCCAGAAAGAAGCAGCCAAAGGGTGTTCAGGTGCACGAGCGGTTAGTTGCACGGTACTATGTGCGTGTGTTCAGACTTCCTCGGGGCTCGGAAAAAAGAAATTTTGTATAACTCGTATTGAGCAAAAGAAAGCTGAATTCAAAATTTGGAGGATGCTCTACAATTTCCTCATTGACACTATTGCTTGGAATACAATATTTCAACAGTGGAATAATCGTTTATAATTACCTAATTATTGAATTAGGCGAAATGAAAAATCGGTTTGACTTGCTCCAAGTGACGGCAAATAGCATTCCCTTAGTTTTGTCCAGCTACAATGGCATTTGCATATATTTAAAGTTTGGTGCAAGTTACGTGGGACACCAAGTACAATGTCCCGCGAAAATGAAAAAAAAAGAAAGAAACCTGGCGCTGGTGGCAGCCAAACCCACATTATTCCATAAATTGAGCTATGGTGATGGTCGTTCCTATATCTGCATTATTCGGTAGCTATGCATATGTATAAGGTCAAGCCTTGCGAGCACTATCCGATGCCACTCGTGGTCATGGCAGTGAATGTAGCACCATCTTTTGACTACTGGAGTCACGTGGCATGTGAAATTTAAGAGTAGCCAGGCCACAAACAAAAATTTGTATGCTACCTGAAGGTATCAACATAGCGCAGGAGTCAAGGCATTCGCTCTACGATAAACGAGAAGAACATAGCCGGGCAATTTTTATGTGCATTATGATTTTTGCTATGTGAGCAGTAAAATATTGACTCACCATCCCGGCCCTACGAAAGTCGATGTCCAGCCAAGTTGTGGAAAACCACCACACAAGGGCTGAGGGGGGTATGCAATGCTTTATTGCTTTAGATTAATGGTAATTTAGAGTACTCGTAGTAATGGTAATTTTTACAGCACACTGCCGCTGGTTGTATGTCCGAACAGCCCACACATGCAGCATACGGCGCGCGCCGACGATGTTGTAGTCTTTGGACTTTACACGGAACATCACGCCGACGGCAGAAATGCGACTGGAGTGCCCATATAATTGCTATCGCAGTAATAAAGCGTCCACATAAGAGTGGGGCGCAGGCTTCCGTTAAAGAGAGAGCGTTTGAAAGAAAGGTGACTTCGCGCTCCGCCTGCTAGCTCTACGCATCGCGCACGCATTGAAAACTTGGTTGAGATATTCACAGCAGCCTATGATATCCGTGGATTGTTTTTTTTTTTTTGAGGTAGCAATTTAAAGACACTGCAAGCACATATCTGCCGTCGGCGTCGCCGTCACCCGTGAGGTCCCGTACAAAGTCCAAGGGCGATAAAATCTTCGCCGCGCGCCGTGTATTGTATGCGCGAATGAAAGCGTGCGAGGGGCGAGCTGGCGATAGGGACTCAATCTCGCGCTCGAAAGGGAGGAAGCGCGCCGTCTTCCGCCACGCGCAAGACTGCGGGGCCAGTGCATGGAGGGGGGTGCGTTAGCACGCACTCACCCGCGCCGCTGCGTCTTGAAAGCCGTCTGCGACGGTGACAAGGTCCGCCGGGTGTGGCGAGGTGTTCTACTCGAGGCGGCGCAGTCGGTCGCGCGCACTCGCACGGGCAGTTGTGTATTGAAAGCGATCTGCGACTTGTAGAGTCCGCTGCGCGCTTTGTATTCTCTTAGTTCGCGATGATGCGAACGGCAGCACGAAGGTTGATTCGCTCGCTGCGGCTGCCGCGCTTACTCACCCAAGCGTTTTGACATGCAGTTTACGCGGTCATCGAGTGAGATATGTGTTCGTAGTTGCTTGTGCGCGCGTTACACTATACTTGTTAATTTAGGTAGCAAGCCTATGTGTGCACGTCTATACGGGTCGAGAAAACTACCATTTTTACTTAGTATAGCTGTCCGCTAATTTGCTATCGCGATCGATGCTTGGCCTTTTGGGGGAATCTGCGACTTTTTTCACGAAGCCCGAGGGGAAGCTCAAGACCCTTTACAGGCCCTCGAAAGAGCCATCGCTTAACGTGTACGACCGCTTGACTTGACGTGAGGCACTCCTAGCAAACATTTCACATGCGGCTTGTCTCACACCGACTGTGGGAACGCGAAGAAGTGACACTGGTTGCAATACAACGCCGTGCAGCCATGCATCTACCGCCGAGCGTCGTGCGCTAACTTTCGGAAGAACAAACAATAGGGGTGACGGCTGGTCGCGGAGCCGAAGTACACGCGGTAGCGGGATTACCAAGGTTGCCAACTGTTCGCTCCTACGTTAATTATGCCGGTTCTGGTGGCGTGTGCGGCGGCTGTATAATTTTGAAATGCATAAGCATTTCTATGCCCAACCAACGAGGAAACCCGTACGTCTGTCTGTCATAGAAGAAGAAAGCGGCGAGAACACAGCGCGCACGAAGGTATCAGCGCTCGGCGCACTCCATCCCCATCGCAGATCGCTTTCGAGATAGGTCCCGCCCGGTCGCGTGATACGCCGGCGACGCCGGACTACGGTTGAACACGGTTGATATTCGTTCGACGGGAATGGATAATGCGCTAAAGAGCGCTAACGGCTTGCGATGATCAGGAAACATTATCCGTGCATTTGGCGCCGCCACCTTCAGTAGTTTGCTTGCTTGATCAATTCACCTTGCGCCACCGTCCGCAGCAGTTTGTGTCGACGGAGCGCTGTCGTACAACTGATCGGATCAAGTTACATAACACTGACAATGACAGCGTGCTGCGTGAAGATGAGCAAGTGGCACAATGCTTGCGCATGCCTTGACAACAACCAGAGGAATATCTGCGTGAAGTTTCCTCCCAATGTCGACCAGAATATCAGCTATCTCCGTTCGCTTTTTAGTTCACACCATTGTTTTTCCGTGCAATAACGTCACGTTTAACATTTTTCGTCGCATCGCTTGTTGCGCGATCCTCAAATTCTGCGCAAGCTTCTTTGTTAACCTCCAATTTTCTGCCCCATATGCTAGTGATGGTAGAATGCAATCATTGTACGATTTCCTTTGCAAGAACAGCGGTAAGCTCCCTGTCATAATTTGGTAATGCCTGCCGTAAGCTTTCCAACTAATTTTTATTTTTGTAAATTTTCTTGGTCAAAGGGATCCGGGAGTAATTTATCTAGATAAAGGTATTCATCCGCAAGTTCTAGAGGCTAACTGCCCATCATGAAATATCGTTGTTTCGCCAGGCTATTGAACATCACATTTGTCTTCTGCATATTAGCGTTCAACCAGACTCTTACATTTTATCGGCTAAGGTGCTCAATGGTTTGTTGCAAATAGTTTCCAGCTTTGCCGACCATGGTAATGGCATCTGCAAACCGCAGGTTGGTTAGCTATTTACCGTTCAACTTCACTCCTAACCCTTCTAGTCTAACTGCTTGAATACTTTTAAGCGTGCAGTGATAGCATTGGAGCGATTGTGTCATTTGATCATTCGAATCATTTCGCAGACATCTCGCTATGCGAAGTCGGTGCGTTACTCTCTGCCGTTGGAAATAACCATTCGCGGGAAACTTGCTTATGAAGCGCTGTTCGGAGTTACTGCGCTCCTGCTTAGATACCCGGGCCTAACCGTTCGAGCTGCCTGATTCGAGTGCAGCTACCGCGCGTTTCATGTGTCGCCAGTATAAATGCCTAACCTGCCAACGTTGATTTATCATAGACTACAGCCTTGCTCATTGACACCCATAAAATCAGGGTGTAAATTAGGACTCGGGTGTTCCAAGGGTGTCTTCTAATTTAACACCGTTTTCTCGAAAAAAGACCGGCACAAGGGTGCTTACAAGGGGGAAAAACAAACACCCTTATTACACCTGTAAGAGTTTCAAAGTTGCAAGCGTCCTGACTGCAAACAAGAACGCCTTGAGATTTCTATGAGCAACCTACTACTAAATGTGCTGGGGACAGCAACTAGTGCCATGACGGCATACATACCGTTTTTCAGCAAGGAAAAGTTGCGACCTTTCTCACTAAATTGCCGCCCGCGCGGCTCCCAGTAAAGTTGGTTTCGGACCTCGCTGGTTGTTTGCTGTGCAGCCGCTCGTGGAAAATAGGGTTCGCACATAGGCCACGGGACGCAGAAGCCCTTCATAGCTTTAACTAAATGATGCACCCAACCAGCAACCACATGTGATAACGAACGCCCTCTAACACGAATGATATCCTTTGACAGCGCAAAATATGCGGATATAAGTTCAAATATAATTCCTCCATCCTGCCTCGAGACAGGTCCCGAGACTCAGGATACATGTACAGCCTAAATTGTGATCGAAAGATATTGCCCTTTAACTTCTTGTGGACCTCCTATGTGAAACGTCACTGGCACTGAACTGTTCCAGGCGTCACTGGCAGCAAACTCTCCAGCAAGCATTTCACAAATGCATTCACTTAATAACATCACGTACTTGTGACGCCTGCGGCAAAAAGGATATTCCACATCGCCCGCCAAGGTTTCTGAGTGGTCGTGCTGGTTAACACTCCCAGGGTTAGTTCTAATAGTAAAACATAGATACCCCAGAAAGTGGATAAGAAGACGGCGCCGCGGTAGCTCCATTAGCAGAGCATCGCCCGCGTAATTCGAAGACGTGAGGTCGTTTTCCCCCTGCGACAAGTTGTTTTTTCATCCACTTTTTCTGCCATTAATTTATCATTCCTCTAACTCAACTAGGAAGTATAAGTAATGTCACTATGTTGTCCTTGGTGTCTTTGTTTGTTGGCTTCTCACGATATGATTAATAAAAATGGGGCCCTTCCGTTAACCCTTTTTCTTCTCGTTCATTCGAAATAAACGTGCCACATGATGATAAAATGAGGAGCTAATATTGCAGCCTATCATCCCTCTGTAAATCCGTAAAGAACATGAACATATAGTACCCGAAAATTTGAAGGGGCACTTAGTTATCCCTACATAGATGAATGCGAAAGCATTCAGGCCACCGAGCGATGCCCATGCTCTTTCAGTCGTGTTAATTTAACTTTGCTTTATTTAGCACCATAGGTCGAAGTTTTGATTCCCACCAGAGGTCGTGGGTGCCGGTGCCTTAATTAACTATATCTTAATTGACTTTAAATTAATTACCTTCTCCTTGATTGAAACCAGCGGTCATGTGTTTGGCTCCTATCAATTGTAGTGGCTTCGAGTGCCGTAATCAACTCTATCCTAATTACATTGGCCTTTATTAAAATTACAGTAATTCACTCTGCCTTAACTCACTCGGCGTTAATTTTGCCTTCATTAACTTTCTTTTAATTGGCGTAACCAGCTGCCTCGATTGGCTCACTTTTTAGACCATCGATAGTCACACGAAAGCCGACAACGTCGGATTTTCCGCCTCATTAGTCATGTAATGCATTAACATTAATAATAGAAACCGAACTATTGGTTACGAGCCGTTGTTTGTGTTTTTGTAGGACCAGCAGCAAATCAACGGCTTACCAGCGCCGGCATTCTGGCTGGGCCACTTCCTCTCGGCTTTTTCGGTCCAGATGGTCGAGAGCGCCATTATCATCGGCATTATGTTTTTCGCGGAAAGCCATGCGTACACAACTTTCTACCGGCATGTTGACGTCAGCTTGCTCATATTCGTCATGATTCTCTTCAATACAGAACATATACTGTTGGCCATGGTTGTCGCTGCTGTACTCAAAAAGGGTAAGTTGCGCTGAAGTTTAGTCGTCAGCAAAATACACGATCCTAGGTGATGTGCGAACAGAGCACTTATCTTGCAACACGCAGTACTGCATGTCAGAAATAAGTCCACATCGAGAGATGAGTGTCGTTCCCACTTTTCTGTCATAGCGTAGTGTTTGGCAGACTTTTATTGCGTAACCTCTGTTTACATGCATTGGGCTAGCAAAATTAATTAATTAGATTATGGGGTTTTACGTGGCAATTTTCTTGATGAATATCCTTCGTACGAAAGCATGTTACTGTACTAAATTATACCCTTATGAGTGGCTGTATGAGTTACAATGGCAAGTTTCCGAAATATGAATGCTGTGACAGTGTTTAAAGAACAACGTTTCAAGAAAATGCTATAAATGTACTTATGTCCTTTTTTTCTATTGGTGAATATGTGCGCACTTCTTCTTTTTTCTTTTTTTCTCTCTCTCATTGACAAACTAACAGGAAGTTTTCTGGTATGCGTATGTGTATATGTATATTATATGCACTCTGAATGTATGTATGAATGTGTGCCTGTTGCCAAGAAAAGGGGCAAGGACCTAGTCAAGCTGCTGTTTTGCAGCTTTTTGTTCTTGCCCTAGCGTTCTTTTTTTGCTGTAAAAAAAGGAATGCTTAAATAAAATGAAATGCAAAAAAAAAATAACTTTCTGATTATGAGGCACGCCGTAGTGGAGGACTTTGGAAATTTCGACCACCTGGAGTTCCTTAACGTTCATCTAAATCTAAGTACACGGGTGTTGTCGCATTTCGCCCTCATCAAAATGCGGCAGTCGTGGCCAGGATTCAATCCCGCGACCTCGTGCTCTGCAGCCCAGCATCATAGCCACTGAGCAACCACGGCGGGTGACTAGCAAAATTTATCGCATTCAGTGAATGCGTACAGAAGCATTCCTAATGTTTAGCGCTGGGCGCAGAACAACCGCTCCCATTCAAACGTAATTAATTATTTATTTAATTAGTCAGTCATGTATATGTATCATATCAATGTTATTTGCAAGAATACATGCTGGGTGATCATGTTGAGTGGTGTCTATTCAGTGGAAAATTTTAGTACATCATCCAGTACACCATATCTTCTCTCCACCTTAAACAAGTTCAGTTACAAATATATCTAGACTAAGGTAAATGCCACAGCAGAGCACACTACACCTCCGCAAGCAGCAGTGGGAGTATCAGCGTTGCCTTTGCACGAAACTTTTAAAATAAATAAGAATTAAAAAAATTATGGGGTTTTACGTGCCAAAACCACTTTCTGATTATGAGGCACGCCGTAGTGGAGGACTCCGGAAATTTGACCAGCTGAGGTTCTTTAACGTGCACCTAAATCTAAGTACACGGGTGTTTTCGCATTTCGCCCCCATCGAAATGAAAATAAATCACCAACCTGCAAAGACAACAAAACGTTCTTAACGGGCGACAATCTGCGCTGCATAGGGCTGTTGCGATGGGTGATGGTAGGTTAAGATGGCTTCGATATTGCCCCATCTAGTTCCGACTCTCCGAATATGCGTAAATTCAGCTTTAAATGCAACCTGCGATTGATACTGGGTGGTGTCCATGGGTAAGCGATAAACTCAAGCGTCTATTCGAGCATTGTGGTCAGCCTACAATGCATGAGACCACAATGCACGATGTACATCTATGTATACACGAATAGTATTGGCTCCTGTGTGCGCATATTGGAGACTACAGTAAGCAATGGAGTCGCAGACGAAGAAAACGTGTGCGTTTTGAAGGAGCAGTTGTTCTTCGGAAGAAAGCGCCGGCGGTGAGAGGATGCTGAAGCTCTAGCCCGTGACATCTTTTATTTATTTCGTTTTTGATGTGGGACCGTAATTAGCGGTGATACACAGCATGAAATGCTAGCGATATTCAGCACTAGTACACCATACCTGGCGACATCTTTTTTTATTGTTGTTTTCTTGGCTGTACTGTGGACTTGCAGAACTCAGATGTTCAAGAAGAGTTGTGTTCTGTCAAGAACGATCGTGCGCCTGCGCGGGTGCATCGGTACGTAAGGTTACAAAACGTTCAAACCTGGAGCAAAATAACAAGAGACGGGCCGCTTGGACTTAGCATTATTTCATCCAGTGCAACCTATTACACGCACGCTGCACTCAGGACACCCTTGTGGAAATTTTCGACAGGTGCCAATTGTGAACTACGGCTATAGGCAAGCCTGTCCCTGTAATGGCGCCTAACGTTTGCTCCTTGACTTTGTCGCAGGGAACAGAGCCATGTTTGGTGCTGTATTCTTGGGCTTCTTCCTTCCGCTGTTCACAGCGCCAGATCAACCGTCGCTCAGCAAGTTCGTGTTTCAAGATCGCTGGTCGAAGCTGATGTTTTGCATCTACCCACAGATTGGATGCTCAACAGTGCTGAGAACTCTTGCGATCTTTGACGACTACCACGGTGAGAGCGTACTACATTCAGGCTTCAAGAAGTTGGAAGCTCTGCTGACCTCTCGGTATTTAACAAATTATGCTGAGGATTTGAGCTGCTAAACCGGCGCCTCCTTCAAGTAACGCAGGTCACATGCAATCGCCTGCGTTTCAACGTGCTAAACATATGTGGTTATATTGATTTTGATTACTGGCATCAAAACAATAAAATATGTACTGTGTTCAACCGGACGATTCATTTGCAAGCCATGAGCTCAACGTGAAGGATTTTCTTACCAGAAGACCAAACTTCCGCAGAAGGGACACACTTATATTTTGTATTCGCTGAGGTCAGTTCACATCATACATTTCTACAACTTCGCAATATTTAAATAGCGTGCCTAATACATAGAATTATAAAATAAAAAGGATTATTTCTCTTTAAAATATACGTTCAAAAAAGATATCATATTCTATTGTTACTTTTCTTATGCTACTTTTGAATGGCGGTGTGCCATGACATGCCTTTGACTTGAACGCATTTCACATTTCATGAAAACAGCAAGCTGGGCGCGTTTGAAGCTTAACACTTTCGTAATCAAACACTGCAAACAAAACGATCTCGGAAGCTTCGCACACGCCGAAGTAGAAAGTATTCTGTGAACCGTTTCATCTAGTCACCGCGGCACTATTTAGTTGCGGTATCATTGCTTCAGAAAAATAGACGTGGCCTTCATGCCAACTATTGCGGCCCCTCTTGCAACACGAGACACATGAGTGAGTGCGCCCCACCTGATTGATACAAATCTATTTTTCCTAGTATATGTTCTTATTAGTACACATTTCTTTCCGTTTTGTTTCGTATTACTATATTTTTCTTATATCATAAGAAACCAACAAATAAGTACGCCAAAGGCGACATAGAGGAAATCACATGTAATTAGTAATTAAATCAGCGAAGCTATAAATTATTGGCAATGAAAGTGGATGAAGAAACAACTAGCCGCAAGTGGCGAACAATCTCACCTCTTCGCATTACGCGTGCGATGCTCTATCCAACTGAGCTACCGCGGCGCCGTTTTCTCATTCACCTTCTTGGGTATTCATGTTTTGCTACTAGAAGTAACCGTGGGAGTGTTAGCCAGTGTGACCACTAAGAGGTTCCAAACCCCCACATGCCTTCAGGTAGCGTGTGTGGGTTAATTGATCACTTGCCTTCGCCCAGAGAGATCGCGTACTCGTGACGCCTGCGGCTGAAAGGTTTCACATCCACCACCAAGGTTTGTGAGTTGTGACGCTGGCAAACACTCCCAGGGTTATTTCTAGTAGTAAAACATACACTCAAGAAAGTGGATGGGAAAACGGTGCTGTGGTAGCTCAATTGGTAGAGCATCGCACGCGTAATCGTTCCCCAGCTGCGGTACGTTGCTTTTTCATCCACTTTCATTGCCAATAATTTATAATTTCTATAACTCAATTAGTAACTACAAGTAATTTCTCCCAGGTTGTCCTTGGTCTCTTTGTTGGCTTCTCATGATATGATTAATGAATATTGGGCCCCTCCGTTAACCCCCTTTCTTCTCGTATATTTTTCTTAGTTATTCCTAATAGTTTTCCTCGAATGAGCCTCTTAATAATGTGAGCGATATGCATAGAATGCATTTTACGTAGGAGCATAGGGTCCCATACGCTACTAAACGCCTTCAAGCAATTAATAATTGGCTATATGAAATAACTACTGAAAAAAATCATACATTTGAAAACACGATTCCTCACACAGAATTTCTCAATTTGTGCTCGTTATGAAAAAAAAATTATTTTCTTTACTCAAGATAAAAATTTACAAAGCATATGCTCCGGTACTTAAGACAGTGTGGAGGTCTGTGGTATTAGGAATTTCCTTAATTTAGTTTGTCAGCAGTCATTCGCTTAGTAAAGCGTCGTAAATAAAAATAAAAAATGAAAGAAAAAACTAACTAAAAGCCGAAGAAGCAAAACTAAACCAATAAGCAAAAAGAAAAACATTCAACCAAGGCCAACAATACCTTATTCCAGTAGCTCGTCAAAAATTCGTTTTATTATAACATGGAGATTTTTGTAATGTACAGTGGCGCAGCTACACTTGTTTGGCATTGAAATCACAAATAGCTTGAAATACCGGGGTATTTCAGGAAACTCATGCAAAATTCCTTGAAAATAGGGAATATCAGGTAAGTAAATGATTTTCTCCAGATTGGGTTCACCAGACAATCATACATTTGAAATTTACGCGACGTTGTGAAATACCTGTTCATAATATTTAACGTAAGTTTAAACGAAGGGGATCTGCCTAATGACTGGAAAGTCGCCAAAGTAGTCCCAGTCCACAAAAAGGGAGACAAGCTTAATGTAGAAAATTACAGACCTATCTCCCTACTCTGCACCGCTTCTAAAGTTATGGAACACTTTATTTCTAAGCATTTAAGTTCCTTTTTAGAAAATAATGACTTCTTTAGTGAGAGTCAGCATGGATTCAGGCGTGGCTTTTCTACCACTACGCAGTTACTTCATATGACCAACGAAATACTGGCAATCTTGGATCAAGGTGGGCAGGTAGACATTCTTTTTTTAGATTTCGAAAAAGCCTTCGATCGGGTTTCACACAAAAAAATGATGATACAGCTAAACAGTATCATACGCAACGAACAAATTTTGCGTTGGCTTGATTCGTACTTGACGCATCGAAAACAGTTTGTCAGCATAGGTGCTTCGAATTCATCGCTCGCCTCTGTACTTTCGGGCGTTCCACAGGGCTCGGTTTTAGGGCCACTTCTTTTTCTTATCTACCTAAATGACCTGGCTTGCAAATTTTCCGTGCGGTGCCGCTTTTTTGCGGACGATTGTATTGTTTACTCGAGCATTCAATCTGTGGATGACCAATCTAGCTTAACTGACTATCTAATAGCAATACACGACTGGTGTATCCAGTGGCATATGACCCTAAACATCTCGAAATGCGCGCACATGGTTATTACACGTAAAAAAAATCCGCTAATTTGCACTTACATGGTAAATAATATGGACATTAAACAGGTAGAGGAATTCACATATCTTGGAATTACAATTGATTCCAAGATGAGCTATACCGCTCACGTTAGGTATGTTTCTGCGGCAGCAATGAAAAAGTTATGGTTATTAAAGCACCGTTTAAAAAATTGCACTAGTGCTACCAAACTAACCGCATATAAGGCAATTATTAGGCCAACACTCGAGTATGCCGATATAGTCTGGGACCCTCACACAAAGGCTGGTATAGACATTATCGAAAGAGTACAAAAAAAAAGCTCTTAGATTTATCTATAATGCTTACAATTGGCGCATTTCAGTCACCTCTTTAAGGTTGCGATCTGGGCTCCAGACACTAGAAACTCGTCGCAAAATGCACCGTCTACAAGCAATGTATAACATAGTTAACAACCACACTAAAATGAGATTTGACAACTACATGCAATTTAACAAATCGCGACTGACCAGAGGTAAGCACAATCAAACAATATTATTGCCGCGCGCTAGAACAAACGCATATCTTTATTCCTTCCTGCCCAAGACAATTCGCGAATGGAACGCTCTTCCGCAAAGCGTGGTCAACTCAGCCACTCCAGGTTCCTTCTTATCTGCAGTACAGACGTGCTTGTAATGTCAGGCATTCACTGTACCTTTGCTTGTTACATATTCTGATGACTCATTTATTACGCCTTTCCTATTGGCAGCAATGTGACGGCATCATCGTATTTCTTTTGTGTATTTGCATGTGTTAACTTTGCCTATTAGGCTGGTTTTTTTACTTTTTTTTGTATCCCCTTGAGGAAAAAGTTTGAACTCACGTGATGTTTGTACCACTCCTGCCTGGGCTTCCAAATGGAAGCTGGCAGTATTCTGAAATAAATAAATAAAAGCAAGTAATCGTACAAATTAGAGTAATTGACATTTTATTCAAAATAGCCATGCCAATCATTTCAAGGGAACAACTGAAGGAGCTCATAAATATTGTCAGGTGCGTAAAAGGTTCAGGCTGTAAATTCTTACAGTGAAGGAATTCCGGCCAATTTTGCACAGTAAAGCAACGCTGAACAGACGAAGATCGCAACTGCGATGGCCGCCCGTGGGTGAGATTGCCGCTCACGCTTCACCGTCGGGCGAGCACGAAGTGACCGAGATCGCGGATTGATAAGGACAGTCGCTTGATGTTCGCCCAACTGTAAGGCACAACAATCATGTCACTTGATGGGTGTCTATTACGGGCGGGACAGTTTTGAGATAACCAGGTTGGAGATACATACTACAACACTTGCGCTAAGAATGCACTGTTGTTCCACTTTTCCATTCTAACAAAATGCCTTATAATGCATTGAAGTTAAAGATTTAATGAAAGCCAGTGCAATTCGAAACTTTCGGAACACATATCCAGAAACTGGTGTCATCGTCAGAATTCATTCCATGTGGATATGACCTTCGAAGTCACCAGCTACAAGACGTAGGTTGTAATATGGGCCGTAAAGTAGTCAGATTCAAATTTTATGACCGGAACATCGTTAAATTATGAAATATATTCATCTTGAACTTTTTTGGAAGTAATGTCTGTGAGAGTAATGTATTTCAAGTATAATTATATTACATGCGGCGGGTGATTTTTCTAAAATATTCTAAACGCAAAAAAAAAAAAAAACATTGCGCACTTCTATTTGATAAAGTGTTTGTCAAAAAGAGCCCTAACCTCGCAGCTCGTGGCTCATGAGCATGCGTGAACCATGGCGGCAACATTATTTCAAAAATACGTCACAAGATTATTCCACGTTCCGGAAAAGAGAGAAGACTGTGAAAGGCCATCTTAATGGAAACTGCAATTTAATGCCCTTAAGAAGTCCGCACAGCCTTTTAAATTACTACTTATGCCGGAAACGATCATGGAAGACTTCAACAACGTACGTCGAAAAATAGAAGCGAGAGCAATCAATATGCATGGCAATACCTGCCACCAAAGTTCAAATATCGCAGCTGCACAAATATAAGACAGAAATGGGCATCCAGGAACATTTTTATTTTTGTAAAGGACTCTATCGCGAATTTACTTTAGGAATGAGCGCACATAATGAAAGCGCGTGTGCTCCCATCACTGTCCTGAACTGATCGATGCACAGGCCGAGTCGCTAGACACACACTGATTGATACTTCTTACAACTGTTGCCTGATTGATCGAATGCACAACCTCGCACATTGGAGTACTAGAGCAGAGAGCTCAAGGTGCATATAATTTGTTGACCGACAGTTGGCAATTTTTCGAAGCAACGTACTTTATTTTTCTTTCACCGTTATTTTATTTTAGAGCTCTCATGATTTTTATGCCAAGGGGAAGTGTCGCACCATGCTAGACAATTTTTTAAGGAATCGCCATTTAAGCTTCTATACAGTTCATCAAACACATTGGACCACCGCCTGGGGCCCTTTAGGAGGTGTGCGTTCCTCTAGTCACTAACGGATGATATTATATATTTCTGATAGATATAAACGAGATCGTAGTGTAAGATTACGGCAAAGCAGGGAGTTGAGGAGTGACCGCCCTTTTCTGCTGCAGGGAATTGCCGAAGATAGACTTGGGGTTGAACATTGAATTGAGTTGTGAGGCCCTGGAGTTATTCTAGTTAGTTGATTTCTTTCGAGTTAAGTTACCGCTACTTAAATACACGTCACCTCCTCGTAATTTTTTCCCTTGAACTCATATACCAAGCAGCAGGATCGCAGCAAGCTAAATAGTGCATTCGCCAGAAATAAGCGCATGAGCGGAAAGAAACCGGCACGAAAACAAACGATGGACTTCATGAGAACGGTGATTTATTTTCTTCGTATAAGAAGCCTATAATCGGAAAACTAACTGGAAACGCTGCGGTTGACTTAACCAACTTGGCGACACAAGAAAGAGAGCCGCAGACCTGACAGCGGTGCGCAGCGTCAAGACAATCACAACGACCAAAGAAGTCATTTGCGACGAGACAAAATGCAGCGGTAAAGCGACACTTATGACCAGCACTATCAGCGAGGACATGGCGACCGGCCAGCGGCCACGGCTATGGAGAGAATGAAATGGGTGGCTATTGAAAGTAAAGTAACGACTGAGTGATGAGGTCGAACGAGTACAAGACGCCACGGGCAAAAAAAAAAAAGTCAGTATCGTCATGCTAAGAGTAATTAAAGAAATCACTGCACAGTAGTCATGAATTCCCTAACGGCAGACGTATAGGAGGAACTTGGAAGTAGTAGTGAAAAGGCTTCTGAAACGCAAGCTACTCTGCGCAGCCGTTATGCGCTGTTGAACACGTCAGATGAATTTGCATTTCGAATTCCGAGTAACCGGTAGGCCAATGGATGGTACTTTTTCAAGCGGATTAGAGGTCAATTTTGAAATGGGTGAACTACGTGGCAATGTGAAAGCGTGTGTGCACGAACGAACGCGTTAGCGCAAACCACATTGCGACGGCACAATCGGCAAAAAAATTGAGCGAGGAGCATCGACGCGACATTGCACCCGCCGCGGCATGTGGGCACGAGCAAATAAGATAGCTTTGGTGAAGTACGACAACAACAACAAATCGCTTATGACGATTCAGCGATGACTGCACCACCATGCGCTGGATCAGGGGGGAATTCTTATAGATGCAGAAGAATAAGCGGAATGTGAAGTTAGTCTGCTTTCATCTGGTCGATATGGCGCGAGAATGGCACTGTGGCGCGAGAATTGCAGGTTAATTGTACTATGTGTGGATGACGCAAGCAAAAAAAAAAAATACCAGACAACTGAAGTTTGCCTATTACTGCGACATCGGGTTTCCGTTACAACACAATAATGACACAATAAGCATACCTGCACTACACAACTAAAATGCATAATGCATCCTGGTAAATGAGTTCAAGTATTTACCGTCGGTCGGCGTGTCGGCGTCCACGGACACGGAGCCACGGCAACATTATGCATATCGGTGCTCCGCCTTTCTTAAAAGTAGTACTTCGTAGTACCTTCTCAATACGTAGCAGTCTCCTGCACGCAGGCGGAGCCGGCTGGGGAATCATATTCAAGCGTGCCCTAAACTTGGACAGCGTCACCGTATTCGAGGTGATAGCCGTCATGATGGCCACTTGCGTCGTTGAGGTGTTCCTGCTGTTCTACCTGAGCAATGTCCTGCCATGGGCCACGAATTATCCGAAGTCCCCACTCTTCTGTCTCACGGTGCGTGCAGATTACTCTGCGTGTATATCGTTTAGAGGGCTGTATACTATTTAAAGTTGACGACGCTCATGAGTGTTATCGTCACGAACACATCGTTGAACCGTCACTTGATTTTGTGGAGAAACATTCATTGGGTCAACAGTACACAAACAAAGAGGAACAAACGAAGATTGGTTTCATTATTTGTTTTCATTATTTCTACCGCAAGTGCTAGTCTTATACGTCCTTTGTTTTTATAGATGGGACTTTGAACTCTGACGCAGTTCTTACGATTTACAAAATTTATAGTAAAACGTGGTAAGTACATGCGTAGAGTAGACCAGAAAATGTCTACCGGCGCAACTTGAACACTTCAAACTACATATATATATATATATATATATATATATATATATATATATATATATATATATATATATATATATATATATATATATATATATAGCCAGCACTATCTTGACCGTTATGACTAACCGGCTGGCCATCATCACATTCATCGAGGCGCGGCCTCCTGTGACATCTTATACAGGACGTCGCCTGCGCTGCCCTTATTTCCCTAATAATGCGTTGCCGTTGATCACCTTGCTCACCTGATAGTACCGTTGTTGTTGTCGGCTACACATTGTTCTGTGCCTTCTTGTTGTCCTTGCGTCCTTTCAGCACTTGATCTCATCACAAAGTGAACGCTGCTCATGTCACCTCGAGTATACTAAAATACTTTGTTCCGCTTTGCTTTATTCCGCTTTACTTTGTTCCCATTGGGCTCTGATTTACACAGCTCCCTTCCTGTCTCTTATGGTTACGCGCAACATTTTTCATTCCGTCGCTCTCTGCGCTGTCCTTAACTTGTTCTCAAGCTTCCTTGTTAACCTCCAAGTTTCTGCCCCATATGTTAGCACCGGTAGAATGGAGTGATTGTACACTTTTTTCAAGGACAATGGTAAGCTCCCAGTCAAGATGTTGTCATGCCTGCCGCATGCACTCCACCCAATTTTTATTTTTTCTTTACATTTCCTTGTCATGATCAGGGTCCCCTGCGACTAATTGACCTAGACATCCTAGAGCAATGACCAGGTAGCCTCTAGAAAATAACATTATATCGTTGACCAACAGGCGAGCGTAGATTTCTATTACGCTTGAAACCATCTGTTTATCATTCCCATGGCACAGCAACACCTGCAGGCTTTGAAGGGTTGCTTGAGAATCATAGAATACTGCCTCTTTACATGCATCTAAAGTCGGTCTGAACCTATATAGATATTTATGCAATGGCAGACTCTTTACTCTTTAAGTAAAAGGCAAATTTGCTCGTCGGTCAAAACATGGCCCAACGTGATGCTATTAATAAAAAACTATTAACTAGAATGGCTTTTAACGGAGCACTGTAAAATTGAGCTCAAACAAGTACCAACCGAATGCCTCAAACATGGAACATTTCGTTTATTAGCAGTACATAGCATATAGCGAGAATATGTCGTGCGTCGGTATTACGCTGCTCGTAACTGGAACGAAGGCGTAATAGTTGGCAAGAGCGTAGTCTTGAATTACTCACAGTACTAACGTTTTTCGTGGAAACGTCGATCTACACATTACATCAGCGTCGCAGTCACTACGATGTAAAACGTTTCGTTTTGGTAAACAAAGAAAGCGTAAGAAAAATCATCTGAGTTATGAAAAGCATCTTTCTTCCATTAAGATAGAGTTGCAGTCCACTGCAGAAATGTGCAGGCCACGTACGGTTCTTGATAATTGAGCCCCCCCTGTTCTCGCGCTTTAATTTTCCCAAAAAAACGGGCCGTAAGTCGTATCTTCTATGTCTGGGAGCCGAGGGACTACGATAACAAGAATGATACTACCATTTCATGCCGCCATTACATGGCGCGTCTTTGGCAAATAATCATTTTACGCTTATAGCCGGGCTCGAAGAAGTTCTAGCCACGAGGTCGATGGACTGTGAGTTGCTGGCACCCTCTGGAACTTACGGTATCGCTTATATGCGTCGCTGATGCAACAATCCTCCACACACGCAGCCCGGCTACTGGCTTCCCGTTCAAGTAGTACCCGTTGCCGAAGCTACTGCGGAGGAGAGGCGAGACCTGGAACGTTTCGAGGCGTCGCCGAATATAGCCCCCGCAGTGGACATTCGTAGTTTAACGATGGTAAGTGGAGCATGATATATATATTGCAAGACAAGGGGGACGTTGGGTCGTACGTACACCTCGCCTAAATTGCAGCAATCAATGCCTGCTTCGTACTGCTTCGATTCCCTCTTTAATAGAATTACTACCGTATAGACTCGTGTGTGGGCCGCATCTTGAATACTATGTTAATAACGATAATTTCAGTCTACTTGGATATATTGATTACTCTTTTTGTTTCCAAAATTGTGCGTGCGCTGTTTTAAGCTGCTGTCCAAACCGAATGGAAATAAGTTTGGGGCTCATGACGCTGCGTAAATGCCGCTTTTATCTGCAGCCTTCCCTGTATTTTTTCACCTACAAGATCGCCAACTAAACTCATTTCATTCAGTAATTTAAATATCCTAGAGCGTACATTATAGATCTACACAGAGCGGCCATTAGCCTTTCATATTTTATAACTAATCTAGTATTACGCAGAGCTAGTAAACAGCCATTAGGCTTCGGTAACCACCGGCAATAATACATATAGCATCTATGACATAGAGTGAAACAGTGAACTAAGGTGCTGTGAACAATGTATGGCACATTCCTTCTCGGATTGTTCCGTAGAGCATGGGACGAGACAACATGTTTGTGGGAAACCATCACCTATTTTATAAATGACGCACGGACCTGCGTTTGTATCGTTAATTCATGAATGATGAGTATAAACAGATGGGAAATCTAGAAATTGTTCGTTTCCTAAGTGTTGTTAAGTTAATCCCGTTCAACTATATGGTAATTTCCAGTGCATTAATGCGCCAACAAATACGTCTTTGTTTCAGTTGTATTCTTATATGCAATCAATGATATTCTATTTGTTCTTGCTGAAGAAGAGCCTGTACTATAATATATGCTCCCGTCATGATTCTTGCTACTCTGTGTAATACCTAATCACACATATATATATATATATATATATATATATATATATATATATATATATATATATATATATATATATATATAGCATATGTATATCATATCTGATGGTAAACTAACTAATGAGAACAAATTCGAAACCAACGCCGCCTTGTTGATTAATTAAGGAGCAATGAACTGTGGCGCCCACTTAAAGAGGCATTTTGTGCCCTACGATAATTGTCGACGGTGTTTTCAGTATTACTTCCTCCTAGTTGTATTTCTTTAGTGGTTACAACTTTTCTGTTTAGGGAGTTTGCTTAGTTGGCGTGTCTGCATCTACCCTCTTAGGCACCTTTAATGGAGGTGCTGACAATTAAGAATGCACAGAATTTCGTAACCTTAGTCGACAAGAGCTTCACAGGACGAGATTAGCAAAAGCCGCCGCTTACATCTGGCACTCTAACCTGAATGCGACCTTGTTCATGGCGATGCTTTTAGGCAACGCAGGCAACATCAAAGTCAATGAGCCAACCTGCAAATTCCGCAGATTTAGGTCGCATTTCTATTTAGAGTTAGATTGGCATTTCTTGTCGAGTAGGAATGGTACTGGGAACTTCCAAGTCTCGCATATAGTACCTATACTGCGGTCCGCCCCCGAAATTTTCTTGGTAAACAGCTGTTTCCCGCCCACGACGCTTGCGGCAGTCTCCACAGACAGGGATCCCCGCTTGTGGCCGCTGTGACAACTTGGGGTGACAAGAAACACACTTTGATAGCAGCCCTGCCACACATATACATCCACTGGGCATTCGCCTGAGATTCAGCTGCGGGAAACGGAAGCCGGCTTAGCCCATCGGCGTAAGGAATCGGCCCACCAGGCCTGCACTTCAAGGTGTAGTCGTAATCTGCCATCTGCTCAGCGCAGTGTACGCGGTGAGCACGAGTCCTGAATTGGTCTGCTCACCGGTAGTGTACCCATGAGTGGTTCATGATCAGTTGCCATTTGAAAATAGTGACCCGACACTCACTATTTGAGCCGCGTCACAAGAAACACAATGACCAAGGTTTCCTTATCCAGTTCGTTATTGCTCAGCTTTGCCGTAAGAAAGCGCCGAGAAGCGAAAGTGCTTGACCTTTCCGTACCCGACAATTCCCGCCGGGCACAAAATTGCGCAAGGACCATACGGGGGCATATGCGTAACTAGTACAGTAAGTTTTCGCGGCTCAAAATGAGACACTGTCTCAAGACACTGTCTCATTTTGAGCCGCGAAAATGAGACACTGTCTCCGCAGGTACCTGCAGCTCCTTACTTTGGCCGCAGGCGCGCTCTTGTAGCGACGATTAGGACAGTGGGACGCCTGAAATTAACATTGGATGAAGCGCTGTCGCCAATCTAGGAATGAACTTGCAGTGAACAATGATAAGTTCCATGCACCTTTGTAGCACCTACACTTCATGTGGTCGAGGTGACAAACAAATTGCTTCGATGTTTTTCTGGCTATGGTGCAGACCTATCGCCGTAATGATCAGAATGAAGTATTCCACGCGCTCCTTCACGATCTCAATCACAATTTCAGACACACTTCACTTGTCAAATTAGACTGCGATGTCTTGTAGGCCACCGAGTAAGCTGTCAATTTCCGACACCCCGCCAAAGGGAAGTATAATGAACTAAAAATTTTGCTTCAACGTGCTTTTTGTGACCAGTTCCTGCCACATTTTTGTTATAAACTGGTTTAGAGTCTATTCTTCGCCTTCAGCTAGTTGCAGTGGCCTTGTAGACTCAAGTGCCGGCCACACTTGAATCAGATGTTGTTGCAGTGACGACGAGATACTTGGTGCTTCCAAGTGCACTGAGCACATTTGCGCTCGGCCGTACCCATACCTGGTCGTCCCACAAAACCATACGCTTCGACCGCGCCAGCAGAAAAAATTTTGATGACGCGGGAGTCCTGTCTCAGGGCATTTATTGCCGCGGCTAATTGCTTCATTGATGTTAGGTTCAAGTTATCGCTTTCGAGTAGGTGCGTCTGCATATCGGTGTTGGGGATGCCACCCACTATTCGGCCTCGTACATAGATTTACGAACGGGTTCTAAACAGCGGTCGTCCAGCAGCTTACTCATTGCGGTAGTGTAGTCACTCACCGATTCGCGTTCCAGCTTTCGCCATGAAAAAAGATTGAAACTCGTAACTACTTCACAGGTCGTTGGCTTGAAATGTGCGTCGAGGGTCGAAAAGGTAACTGTGTGAGTCGCATCTCTTGGCTTCGTCGACGCAAGCAGTATTCATATTAGCGAGTATATTGCAGCCCCGTAGCTGGTCAAGCAACTGCCTTATGCTTCGCGTAAGCGAAAATGTTAGCAGGAATGTGCAGCAGGACGAGCTCGTGGCACTAAATCCCCTCACATGTGCTTGTGCCAAACGGTAGCAGCGTTTGCATGGACGAGGTAGCCCATAAACGCACAAGACCCAATGTGAGTGCTGAAAGCTTCTTTGGGTAACAACTTCAGAGCGTAGGAAAACACAACCACAAGCACGCAGACCCACTCGCACGCCACCCCACGAATACACCCAGTCTTTCACACAAGCGCTCTCACATGAGCGCTTGTGCCAAAGAGGGGGTCCTTTCTTGGGTGTATAAGGTATTATACGCACTCATAACCCTCTAGCATTTTGCCTATATCTCCTTGATGTCTTATTTATTTGATTAAAACCGTTACTCCACGTTGAGCAGTTATATAAGCTTGCAACGACTCCGAACCTATCATTCTGATCCCAGTTTCTTTTTCCACCAATAATCTAAACGTCTCTTGCTTATCTGCACTGCTGGCCAGTTAATACTTCATTGGAATCGCTTGGAATTCCAGCGCTTAGGAAGGGTCTTCGTGAATTCCTTGGCATTCCATAACCTTGTGCTAAGTCGGTGCATGACTTGTGTTGCAGCAGACACTTGCGTCATCCTGATGTTAATATTTGTTCAAGTTCTCTTTTTTTTTTTTGCTTGAGGGAGCCTTTTAGGGAATCAGATAGCAAATCACTGCTCCCTGTGTTTTAGCTCGCATTTTCCCTCTTGAATTTTCAGTTGCTGTATTTGTAAATCAAAATTTCGTCAGGGATTCTCTTGCGCCGCGAGTTCGCGATGGGCTGGCCACCACCGGGTGACTAGCGAGACGTGCGACGAACGATCGAGCGACGGCCTCCTTCTCTTCTTCCGGATTCTGCCCGCAACTGCCTTGCCCAAGGAGGCGCGTACTGTCGCCAGTCTTCCCACAGCGAACGAGCAAGGGAGCTAAGGAAGTGACAGTGCACCTCTCCCCTATTCATACCACCTCCTCACCACTCGGTTGCGCGAGAGACCCTGCGCGACAATGTCAGCCCTCTCTCCACTCCTCCTCCACCCCTGTCCGCAACTCGGTTGTCCCAGAGCGCATACACTTTCATCGGCGCCTTTCCTTGCCTTCCCTCGCCCAAACGCGACCGCCGTCATACGTCCGACTTACGACAAAAACGACCGATAGAGCCAAAGAATATGATTCGCTTGATAAGAAAGCGTGTTATTCACCCGCACCTCGTTTGGAGTCGGCGGCATTTTTACGAATGATGAAGTTTACAGGCAAGCATGTAGTGCGCTATGTCCTATCGCCTTCTTTCTTTCTCCCAACGAATTGCGCACTAAAAAAAAGTTTTCCTTTATTAAAACACGTATGCCACCTATCTGTTTTTCATTTCACCTGTGTAATATTTATGTAGCAGTTTGAAATTGTTGATGAAGTTTTAGAGGTTACACACGAGACAGGCGTATATGTTAATAGACGGATTATGGCATGACTTTGTGTGAGAGTCACATTATCTGCTGCCTTAGTATGATATTATTTTTGCGAACTCTATACATTGCTGTCTGCAGCTGAGGTAATGGTCTGCTTTGTATTTCTCCCACGAACGTATCCACAGAGGTATGGCTCGTTCACCGCACTTGACAAGGTTAGCTTCAAGATCTACTCAACCCAAGTGACTGCGCTGCTTGGCCACAACGGTGCTGGCAAGACAACCCTCATGAGCACCATCACAGGTCAGTGCCTCTCACGCTATTGTTATCCGTGCGTCCTGTTACAGCGGTGAGACATCTAATAACTGGTCGCGTTGAATTTCTTTTAGTGCACACAAACGGCTATTATATGGGAATTTATAACTTCTTAACTACATCCCAATTTTACAATCTTCCAACACCTACGCCTGCCTTTTAATAAGACAGGTATAAAGAATGTGTCAGTGGTCAGTCTAAGATTGGCTTACCTTGCAGCAATTGTGTTTATTCCATGGATTGCAGGCACTTAATCTCTAATCTGTAAAACGCGTTGTAGAACATCAACAATCTTAAAGGGCCTGACTAACTGCATCACAAAGCTTCGCTTTCGTATAGATTTCAAAATGTGCGATGCCA
Organism: Dermacentor andersoni; assembly: GCF_023375885.2. Classification (NCBI taxonomy): domain Eukaryota; kingdom Metazoa; phylum Arthropoda; class Arachnida; order Ixodida; family Ixodidae; genus Dermacentor; species Dermacentor andersoni. The sequence continues at coordinate 142,059,733 of NC_092815.1, read as the reverse complement.
ATTATACGGACACTCGAGGTGCGTTGGCGCCGCCGCCGTCGCGGTCATGTCGGCGTGTCGAAGGCGCATGCGCAGCCCGCGTACGGAGAATCAGTTCTCCAGAGACGCGTAGAACGTTTTGCTGCAAAAGAAACGAAGCAAACTCGACGCACCGTCACGTTCCGCTCGGCTCTGCCGCGGGTATACAGCCAAGGCTATATCTTCCGCTTGCTGGCACGAGCGTTTGTCGTGCAGACGCTAGCGTTCCTCCTGAACAGTTTTCTGCGTGCCACAGCGTGGTACATATGCTGGTCGGAGTGTAAACGACAGTAAACGTCAAGCGATAAACCTTTCATTTGGCGCTGTCAAACGCCGACGAATTTCCGTCTCTCTCGTACCTCGTGCGCCATCGACCTGCGACGGCTGTGACGCCGTCTCCGGCTCATCGCGCCAGCTTGCGAGACTTACCTCGCGTCTGCAGCAGATGTATCGCGCGGTTTGTGGCGCAAACATCTCACCTCCGCGCATTGTTGGAACACCATCCGAGGCCCTCGGGTGCGACGCAAAAGTTTGCTTTCGCTTTCAATGCATCGCCTTCGGGCAGAAATGCCAATTTTCCTTCTGATGGCTTACATGTCTTGCAAAAATGAATTGCAGCAGGAGGTGCCGTAGCCGCAGACTGTGTAATTGCAGATCTGTCCATTGACAGAGTGATCAACTTATATGCGCTTTGAACCGACTTGCGTGGTCTCAGAAGCCTCGTCAACCACTGTCGGGGTTCCGATTACTTCAGTTTGGCAGCCCTGGTCTTCGTAAGGTGCACTTGCTGAGCCTACTACGTCACGTTTACTGGACTGAGAGTATCTGGTCGTACGACAGGCCTAGCGATACCGTCATGTCTTACTACGATGAAACCTATTCCGTCTGCCACACTTCCTCTAAATTCGAATCTGTCGTGAAGGCAATCGATGCCACATTTATTGCGGGAAAGCTCAAGTCAATGAGGTAATTACCGACGACATGATATTCGATGTTTGTGTGAGTAGATCTGTGGCAACTAAACAGAGCGACTTTGTTTACTAGGCATTCATTTCACATGCCCTAGAGCAGTTGCCTTGAACACTCAACTTTTGTAGACAAGTTGCGCCGCATATTTTGCGGTAGGGAGGCTGGAGCGTGAACCACCTTAACATTTCGGTGGGTATAGGCTCTTCAGTACAGTAGTTTTCTAATGCCAGTTTGCTTGTTGATATTGCCGGTGTTTCTTCATACTTACAGAGTGATTAGCAGCCGAACAGGTACAACTTGCTCAATACAGCTGTGATGACCGTCTTTTTGCTTTGTCTCCTATGGTTCATTCAGTGTCAAATGTACACTGCCTTCTCTAGCTTGTTTTTCTGCAAAGAAATACTCGATAAGCTCGCTCACCAATGTTTAGGCCCAAGACTGTCTTCGCTTCCGGATATTGTAGCGGAGCAATGATATTTGCAAAACTGCATTTACAAACAAATTACGTCAGAACCCACCTCACAATGAAATTCTACGTTGATGCGATTAGGTATAGAGCAGCGCATCAACACACCGTGTTGCCAACGCGGAAACCTGTCTTGTATGAGGCGTAAACTGCAGCCAGCCACCTCTCTCGCTATTCACTCTGGACGCGCTGCGCTATCTAGCGGTGCCACATTGAAGTTCGCGCGTGGTCTCCGAGATGTGTGGCGCGTCGGTGCGTGCACACGATGAGAACTGCTTCCTGGCTGCCCGCGCGCATCCGTGCCGCAGCGCTCAAGTGTCGGGTTGCTGTGCTTGATGGGGAGCCGTATGACATGGGTTCGATTTCGCACCCCACCAGAAGAATGTTAAGAATGTTTCTATGAAGAGCAGCCTGAAAAAGGTTAAATAGAGCTGTACCGCATATGCATACCTACACACATACCGCGAAGTGGGTAAAGCTCCCTTAGAATACTAATAACATTGAAGACTGGTCGGTCTACAAAGCGTTTCATTTCGGGCTTAGACAAGCACGAGCACAGGGTGGCTGCTAAAAAACTTTTGTTGCTGCAGTCCGTAAAACAAGCGTTTTCTTCGTCGTGATAAAATTCAGCCATGCTACTTCTTATCTTTTGCAACTTGTTGAGGCGACCGTGGAATAAAAGCTGAGCATTCGATGAACATGTTATGAAGTTCGAGAAAAAATCAGTGTGTCAATATTTATTTCGGTTTACAAACTGCAGGTCTGTTGCAGCCTACGTCTGGCACCATCCAATTTTGCGGTGACGAAACTGACACCGGCACTAAGAGTACCAGTTTTTGCCAGCAGATCGACGTGCTTTTCCCCGATCTCACAGTCAAGGAGCACCTCTTATATTTTGGTCAAGTGAGTGCTTCGTTTCTGCCTCAAATAAAGAAAAAAAAAATCATGAGGCACAGCGATTACCAATTGTGATTATTATATCGTGTGTACAGTCAGTGCAAAGTTCATTTTATCCCCTCTCCCCAGATTCAAGAATTCTGAAATATAATGTTTATAAAAAGATGTCTCTGCCATTTAAGCACACAAGCATTGGGCTTACATTCATGTCGAGCTGATGGTTTAGAGGTTGTGATGAGATATTCTGTATCGTGTTGGGTCTCGTCGTACAACTGTAGAAACTGGCCTGACGGGTATTTGACCTGCGAAATCATACGTTAAATCTACTCGGACTACGTGAAGTAAGATGTTTGCGCAGATTATATGACGAGCACATTCACAAGTTCCTTATTATGTTCCGGACACGCGGCTCACAGATGCGAAGCCGGTGGGGTGACGAGCTGAACAAGAGCATCGGCGAAACTCTGGAGTCCGTGAGGCTGACCGACAAGAAGGACGCGTTTCCCCCGCAGCTGTCTGGCGGCATGAGGAGGCGGCTCAGCATGGCCATCGCGCTGGTCGCCAAGCCCAAGGTAAACACAGCATCGACGGCCGATGCCGTGCCTCCCGCTCGGAAATACAAAGCACGTAGTGGGGTGTCAGACGCAAGCTGTCTCTTGATTTGGACTGTGAGCACAATGCCCGGTGCTTTACCGATCGCGTGACAGACTCGTCGATGGCACGAGGGCAGCGCAACTTTACCACTGTCCTTCTGCTGTGTGATGTGGCGCTATAAGACGGTTGGTAGGTGCGCCACGTCGCATAGCAACAGCTAGATTACATGATCGAAAGCGCGACAGTCTAGTACTTCACTTCTGACAGCGAGCGCTTGGATAAGCTATGCGACTTTGCATTAATGTTTGGAAGTCACCCATGTTGTAACCATAGGGTTTCATACAATTACTAGAGGAAACTGTAGCGCTAGTATATACAGGAGCTACAAGCAGGGCAGTTCAGCCAGCATGGGAATGGTTGCTGCTACACAGACTGCTCCTAAACTTCGTCCTTCGTGCTGTCAGTGGCTTCGTGACGTTGGAAAGTGATAATTAATTAAATAAACAATAAGATTGTCCGATGGCAGGATACGAATACAGGAACTCTAGCACAGAAGCCCGATGTTGAAACCATACCTCCATGGACGCACGAACAAGCGAAACCACTGCAATTAGCAGTGGTTTTGCAAGCCTACAGATTCTTATTACCTACTGCATAAAATAAAGTGTACATTGCTTTGTGATTTTGCCTCAAACAGAGCGTAGAAAACGAAGTCACAAGAACGTATGAAGCCCCAGGCACGAAGATAAAAAAAATCCATGTACTACCCGTAATTGCCACGGTAACTCAACAATCGCAAGCCAGGGTTCCCTCTACTCACTTTTGTAGAAAACTCTATGGCTGTAACGGAACAGGTAGCAGCATTCCTTCGCCGCGGTACAGTGAGTCGTCGTAAAACCATCGCAGCACTTCGCTGGGTGTCTCATTTCTAATGCTGTCGCAGCTTTCGGTATTTTTTCCGGGCTGTGAGTGCCGTGAATTTCTCTCACGATGTGCTATGCACATGGCTCATCACCAGGTATAGCAGTGTGTGTCTGTGTGTCACCTGAAAAAGCGGCAACGTGTCCCCATTTCCTCTGCGTAGCCCTTTGAGAGAAGCGTGGCGACGCGTCCACCTTCACTGCGTCATTTTTGCAGCCAAACGCTTAGAAGATGCATTAGAGACCTTCAAACGGGCCACAAGCGGGCCGCGTAAGTGGCGTCTACAGTGTGACGGCACGGCCAGTTGACGATATGGATAAAACGTGCCTTGAGCGTCCGTATAGTGGCTATTCTATTAAATCGATTTCACACAATCGCGATTGTTACTTCAAGTAGGGCACTGGCGTGCTTGCTACTTTAAATTGAGGGGTTCGTAGGCCTACTGCAAGGACATTTCACTTTGGCTAAATTTCATAAATGTGTCGTACATTACTAGTGAACCAATCCTGGTTAAGCCGCAGGGCTAGTAACTGAATAATTTTTTTTGTTGACAGCCTTTAAGCCCCACTTATACAGACGCATGCTGGTGCACCTGGTGGCTGCCGCTATGACGTAAGTCCTAGCACGCCAGCTCTGAGGTTTTTTAACACGCAGCGAGCACCGGGAGCTCGGGCTGGGTAGCGTTGCCAAACGCCTGGAGCTACGTCACCCACAGAGACCAATCGGAGCACGCGGGTGTTCGAGCACCCGGCAGCGAGCCTACGGGAAGCTAGAGCGGGCGGGCTCGTCGGGGCACCCCGCGACGGCTGTGTATCTACGTTGAGCTGCAGGCGCTGCTACTAGTGATGGAGGATTATTTTTCTGACTCGATTAACCATTATTAATTCATCATTTTAACATTTAACCGATCAATCGCTTTCGATACAGGGTTTTTCATCAATTAAATGATTAAGCAAACATTTTGCTGGGCACCTTAAAACACTCGTAACCCAGTTATCTACTTAGGTAGGACCCTATTTTAATGTTTCAGAGGTAGAACAAAGTTGGAAATACAAGTGTATAAAGCTTTTCAAGAATAATCTTTAATTTTTAAAGACTAAATAGAGCTGGCACAAGTGACCTTCCAAAGGATAAGCAATATATGTTATAAAATGGCACTTAGAGCAAAATAAACCAGATGCTTGGCACTAGTGAATCCTCACACAGTACAGTTAAACAAGAAATAGGAAATATGAGAAAACTGAAAGGCGACGTCCGACTAAAATTTGCAAGGAATTGCAATATGCACAGAGAAAAAAAAAATCACTGGTTTAGGATCTTAAGCCACAAGGTCTTTACTACAGAGCGAAGGAATACACATTTGTTGGGATGCTTGGGTGAAACCGACACCATCTTTGAATGGCCACACAACCAGCATGCGAGAATAGGCGATGGGAAGCTACAGATTTGCTGGGATTGACGTGAACTGCATCGCTGTGTCAAATACACCCTCCAAACCGGTGCGCGTGCTGTGCCACGTCTTTAGTAGAACGGGAGTGCCACGACGATAAACGGCTGGGTTGCTACAGGCCTTCTTATCGGGAGAGCAGGAAAGGGCGCGCGGCGAGCCTTTCCTGCTATCTGGCTTGGGGGATCCGGCGCGGCGCTGCTTAGTGGCTCATTCACACCGGTGACTTGAGGAGGTTGCGCAACCATTTGCGACTCGCGAAACAAAAAGCGACCGAAGGCGACTGACGTTCACACCGACAAGCCCAGCTGAGCGCGACCCGCAAGTCGCAATCCCGGAGATTATCGTTCTCAGCGAGAACTCTCAGAATCTACGCGGAATTTGCTGCGACGCGGGAGGAGGCCGGATGTAGACATGTGAAAGGTCACTTCCGGTGCGCCGCTGATTGGTTTATCAGTTTTGCGACCACGGTCGCGCGACTGAAAAATCGCGCAGTGAGCGACTGGCCCAAAATGGTAGCTTTTCGAGAAAAGCGACGGTTTGCGACCATTTGCGACTGGTCGCTTTGCGACCAACTTGGTCGTGCGACCACTGTAGATCGCCGGTGTGAATGAGCCCTAAAGGTATTGCTGTCGCGTGATGCGGAACGATTTCGAGATGTTTTAGATCGTACCTTGTGAAATTTACGCAATGTCCGTTCACATAAGGTTGTCAGGGAAGTCTTTCGGTGCATCGGTAACTACAGAACGCGGAAATATTTATTGGGGGCGCAAACATGCGACGCGCATTACCAGCCACAGTGTGTGTATGTGTAGTGAACTATTTTGCGTATATAGGTTCCAATTCAACGAAGAGAACCGGCGTCTCTGTATTACCAGTATGAAATAGTAAATATTCGCACTATCTGATCGCTCGGCGTAGGGACCAAAGGATAAGAGCGCATGCTCGTGCACAGCCAAGCTAAGGCAACCACGAAACACCTAAGCGGCAGGGGCTATCAGATATTTGTGATACACCGGCATCGCTCTCACGCATTTCAAGTCTAGTAGGCTTGAAATTACTATATGTCTACGCTAGCCTCTTGCATGAGGCCGATGGCGCTGCTTAACACAGCGGTCACTGCGGTTGGTGAACCAGCATGATACGTTTATAATCTATGTGCTTCGACATTGACTTTTTGCCCCGTAAAGCCATAATACATGAGAGGGATCGCATAAAACGAATGCGATGTCTATTTCCGAGGACAACATTTCCGTATAACTTGTGAGTGCGTCGTATATAGAGAGTAGAACGAACACAAGCGAAAAAGAATAATTCGGTTATCATCCTGTTCTCGAAAAAGAAATAGAAAACGGGCCAACGCCGCAATACCACCTCGCATAGTTACGCCGCACAACGTTTACAGATCTATAAAAGCGCCCCATGCTTGGACCATGCGCTATATGGAACAAATATATCTAATTCAGCACCTACCGCTGCTTAGGATGCTCGCGCAGTTCCTAAACGGTCGCTATGCTGGACAAGTATAGTTCACACTGTAAGGTATGCTGTTATTATTAACCAAAACTATTGAATTTATGGGTGGAAACCTCATCCACCGGAAGAAGTAGTCACGCAACGTAACCTGCAGCTAACAGTTTGAAAGCTTGTCAAATTATGACAGCACATCTCCTATCGTAGCAGAATGGTACCCATGCTGTTACGATCGTCGCATATGTTTTATTGCTCCTGCACAGCAGCTTAAAACTATAGGATAATACTGCAATAAGGTCATATTAGTGAATGGAACTTTCAGAAATAGACAATTGATCTTCGAGGCTGATTGCAGGCTCAAACAGGCGAGCACACATAGCGCTGCGTGCTCCGTCCGCCTCAACGCCAGCAGAAAGTCCGGCCATACCCACTTAAACCACTTCAGTACGTCTCACAGAACCGCTTTCCACGTAGAAGACGCCACCGTTATACTTAATAGACCGCACGAGCACAAAACCTGACGCCAGAAACTGCCGCCGAGCGTATACCTGCCATGCAAAACGGAGCGCTCACCCAAGCCAGCATGCCGACTGCCCGTAGTGGCGCCACTGCGCAGCAATATGGTGGCGCCCATGAAAAAAAAAAAAAAAAAAAAGAGACGGTCTATAGCATGCCTTGAATTGCGAGGGCATTTGCAGTCTTTGCCTTCGCACCGCTGGTGGCGTGTGCGGTGTGCGGGCAGAGAAGGGAAGCGGTCGGATCGGCATCGCTAGGAAAAATAGCCAACAGTCGCTCTACCACAATCACTGCTTGTACGCCACCATTTCAGCACGATTCCAAAAATTTCGCCCCACTCATGTCAAACTGTATAAAACGATTACTCGAACATGTCTAATCGATTAGGTCGATTAAATAAAAGGTTGACGTGTATTAAGATTAGCCGTTTTGTGGGATACGTTTAATCGATTAATCGTTCATCGATATTACCAACCCTAGCGGCTGGTACACGCACCTGCTCGAGTACGTGGTTGCGCTAAGTGCTTCAGTTTGGCTATACGACATGGTGTAGACCGGCGTTGTCCTGCACCCGCTGGATGGCTTAAAAAAATACCGGGTATTTTACAAGCTTTTCGTGACTTTTACACTCGTAGTTCAAACGTAAAAATTTTTCACGTAGGCCTCATATATATATATATATACACACGCTATCTCAAACTGAACTTCTACGTGGTCGAAAATTTTGTTGCAGTTGGCCTTTAACGTCGCGAAGCCACACAGTAGGCTACTGGGGACGCCGTATAAGAAGGATTCAGTGGCACCACCACGAGTCTTTAACCTGCGCCTTCTGCACGGTATACGAGTGTTTCTTGTATTCCGCCCCCACAAGGTTGTCGCCACCATGTCCTGGAGCCGAACATGCGACTCCGCAATACGCCGCGCAGCGCATAGTCCTTTACCTACCGCTGCAAGCTCATCTTTAGGGAAACTCTTTGGTGGGATTACGGGTGCCAAATCCTGGTTATCTTTCAATTTACAATACATCAGAAAGTGTGCTCTTGGGCTCTTGTATTGCTTAACGAACGATTATGAATCATAGGCGGAAATATTTAATGTGCCATCAACAAAAGTTCTAGCAGAAATAGCCGTTCGGAAACTATATAGTGTAGTGCTTACTTTTTTCCGTCAACGAGTTTCCTTCGCCCGAGGTGTGACGTAGGGTGGCATTTTTTTCTACGCTTTGTGCTCGTGCAGCTGCTGATCCTGGACGAGCCGACGACCGGGATGGACCCCGAAACGCGACGCAGCATCTGGGACTTGTTGAGCGCACTCCGCAAGGACACGACCATCTTGCTCTCGACGCACGACATGGAGGAAGCCGAAGTGCTCGCAGACCGGATCGTCATGCTGAGCTCCGGGAAGCTCATTTGCGCCGGCTCGCCAGCCTTCCTCAAGGAATCCTGCGGTTCGTAATTAGGCTTTTCTGCTTTGAAAGGAAAAAAAAAAAACTGAGATTGCCGACGATAACTCAGCCAAAAGAGGAAAAATACGCAAAAGCGCAAGCGCATCTCCAAAGACACTTGATCAATAAGAAGATTAGACTGACAAGGACCTCTGCGCGTTTACGATCTGCGTGACTTCCGCAGCCCTGGGGGATGACAGCGGAACGATGTGACTCGCACGAAACCTACTCCCCATCACTGTATATGCCTCTCTAATATTCGTTGTCTTCTTGTCAATCGTGAGGCTGACAGGCTAGTCTTCGACTATGCGACCTCCTTTTGTATTTCATATCTGTCAAAACATGCAACCACTTGGAAGCAATAAACTTTGAAACTGAACTTCGAAAGACGGTCCCGTAGATGCGCATATCGCTCTGTCTCGCCACAGTGCAAATTTCACTCTACAGCAGGTCGAACTGTTGCTCCTTCAGCAAGGCGCAGTAGGCAGCTGCATGTGCTAACTGCAAAGCTGTACCCGATTTCAGACGCATGCGTACAGTCACGCACCATACTGGTGCGCGATCCAGCCATAATCCACCGCGTGGCTTCGGCGCACGAACAGTTTTAAGCGTTCGTCTTTCAAAGACGGCTCTGCGCTTTCTCATATGTCAATCAACAAGGCATAGTCGTCGTGGCACCGCCTTAGTCGTCATGCCATCATTGTCACTGTGTCGTCGCTGTTGTAACCTTGTCACTAGATGTAGTTACAAGGCTTTTCGCTGGATAGCGGAAATTTCGCACAAGGTTGTACCGTAACACGTAAAAGGTAAGAATACGTAAGAATGCGTAAGAATAGGTAACACTTAACTGATAATTGTATGACAACTAGTACTCACATATTCTTCTGATTTCAACTGATACAGGCGCAAATACTCGACTTGTGCGCAGGTGCGTAGAAAACAGGACTATTTCTAACCAACATGAGACAGATTACCAAGCATTGCCGAGAAAATTGCAGTGAATATTCACTATGGCCTGTTTTTTTAATCTGCTTTCAGATTATATGGTTGAATATCAGTTTTCAGAAAAAGTGATGAGATTACTTGGTAGGCTTCATACTTATTGGCTCTCGACTTGATATTGAGTTCGTAAATGGTCGCTTCTTTCACTAGTATCCAAATACGGAGCGTAAGCGAATTATTACTCAGCCTACGCTTACACATGGCTTCATCCACATTGCCACCTCATTTGTTTTGTAGGCTCTTCCACAAGCACCATACTTTCAACTAAGCTATACTATCTTGAATATTGTGTCAATTGCCCAAAGAATTGAACACTTTCGAACGAGCGCGGCGTCTTGAAGTACAAGAGTATATATGCACACTGCTGGCGTAAATTCACGAAATGTACACTCCTCAAAAGACCACAAAAAAAAAAAAAGCTTGGCTGGTATTCTGTACCTACAGTAATTAAAAAAAGATGGTTGGTGTTCTCATGGCTATCGATACAATTTTGCACAGCATAGGCTAAATAAAAGAAACGCCAAAAAATTATTTTCTCTAAAATCCTGGCTGTGCCTACTAGAGATTACTCTTTAAGGAAAACTTCACTCCGTTTATAGTTAGCCTAAGTATTTGACGAGCTCCTATAAACGCCTCTGAGATTAGGACTTCACCGTCATTCCAGAAATTATTGAGCAATCACGAGAAGCCTAATTTGCAAATTTGCAAATAAAGCAAATTTTGCACGTATTTTTCGTTGTACATTTAGCACTCAGTTGTTTTGTGAACTTCACCGAATCAGCTGTATGCTGCGTCAACTTGGGGATGCGCAGTTTAACAAGTTATGTGGATAATACTCGTGAATACCCAGCACCTCCACCAGATATGTTACGTAGGAAGACACCGACGAAAAGCTATTTACAAGTATATTTACAAGGCAATACGCCGCAGTTGGCCAAGAGGCAACAGCCCGCGCTAGCTTCCAATCGTCGTCGTCGTCTTCTTATTGCTCGGCTCTTCGTCATTGGAAATACTATCGCGTAGCAATATACTTTCTCTGCAGTGGGAATCTGTTCTTTAGCTGAGGACTCTTTGTACTTGTCACTAAAACTTCTTTTTAAGAGCGAAACAAGATACATCAGAAATCAGAAGCTTGCTAAATCAGTAACAAAATGAGAGCTTATAGCAAATATGCTGACTCGCATGTGATGAAAATTATGGCTCCATTATTAAGCGACCGAGCATTGTCGTCGGCAGCATATGACACCGCAGTTGCGCATGCTATACCCGATTGCCCAGCCTAAAAAACTCGCAAAGGAAATAAACATTGTATCGCTGTTATCAGAGCTCAATTAAAAATGCGTAGAAGTAACGCATTCACAAATTTACTTCTGAACCTACATTGAAGCAAGGACGTAGGCATCATGGCGTCTTTTGACCATGTGCTGCTGCCGAGATACGGAGACGTTACTGGAGATAGCAAACATCGACTTAAAGAAATACCCAATCGTGAGTCTCTCATTTACATAATCTTGCTGCAGAGCCTTCAATGCGCATGCATTATGTCCAACTGCGGACTTCTGTATCTTGACCAGTATAAGATTCCAAGCGTAAGGAATATTTCTTCACTCTACGCACGCACTGAAAACAACTTCAGCTAAATCTTCGCTTGTGCAGGTGTGGGCTACACAATCAGCGTGAACACGGAGTCCGCCGATTTCGACCTCAAGAATACGCTGAACATTGTTCGCGAGACCGCACCGACCGCCATATTGCAGGACGTAAAGCAAGGCACCACGACGCTCGCATTGCAGACCATCGAGCACAAGGGCTTCGCAAAGATGTTCAAGCAGCTCGAGGAACAGTCCGAACGCCTGGGAATTGCGAGCTTTGGCGTCAGTGTCGCCACGATGGCGGATGCATATATCAAGTGAGCTGGCACCATAAAACGGCTCGCTTAGCTGAAACAGTACATGTAGTGGGATAGTGTAGTGACAACTGGAAGCAGGTTTCGCCGAAGGCGACGCCATTTCGCTTACTATTCTGCCTATGTGATTGCTTATAACTTGTCCATAGTTGGAAATAGACATTTTCTCGTAAGCTTTGGTGGAGTTGCAAAGCAGGCAGCTTTCCTAGTCAACCAAACACAGAAGTCTGGAGCGGTTGCAGCCTTGATTCTTCTCTGATGGCCAACACAGCACTAAAGCTACCGGAGGCCCGTGACGATTACATGCGGAGGGAATACTTCCATAACATTGTTCTGTGCGTCGTGGACACTTGGACTTGTGCATGTTACCACATAAAAGTTTTTTATCTGTTGCTTTATTGCTATGAAGAGCAAGACAGTGAGACCCGACATTATCAATGATCAAATTATGAGGCCTTATGTGGGAAAATCATGATATGATTTTGAGGCACACTGTAGCCGCACTCTCCGCACAATTTTTTACCACCTGCAGGATTTTACGGGGCACCAATTTTATGCAAAAGCGCATGAGCGCTTCTGCATTCCGGCTCATCACATCGTCGCAGCCCCGGTGGGATTTTACCCACAAACTTCTTCTCTGCACCGCAACGCCATAGCCATTTGTACTTACTCGCTTTTTTTTCGGCGTTGATTTTTCCTTTATTATAGCGCTGATCAAGTTCTCGTTTGGCGCAAGACGGGGCAACAACATTCGACATTTTCAACAATGTCGCACATTCTAATAATGTTGCACATTCTCGAATTTGCCTGAGCAGCAATGATTAATGTACGATGCCACATGTATCGATAACGGGCGCATTTGATACAGTTAAGTAGATCGATATAGGACGACTGTGCTCGGCGACATTGTTCTCACGGGTTGCTTGTTTCCTGATCACGTGTCCGCCCCCCCCCCCCCCCCGAAAAAAAAATATTACTTCTTAGCTCTCACATTTTCCGGCGTTTAATTCGTCATCGTCAGTACAACACAGACACATTGCACCCGGCTGGAAAGGATCTCACGAGTATTTAGGCGTAGCACTGGTTTAGTTGTCTGGAGCTTGACCAGGTTGATCTACACACAGGATACAGGCAGAGACGAGGCAACACAACGGATGATAAAAGACTTAATTATATCGCCTTGTAAAAAGCGGTCGGATGGACAATCTGGTCGTAACAAAAAGCGAAGGTGAAGGCCCAAAAGCTAGAGCTGCCATTGGAGATGGGCGATCAGCTTTCGAACATTTTTAATATAGGGACTGAAAGATAGTTTTATAGTTATAACCTTCGTGACAGTGAAAGCCAAAGACATTCTTTATGATCAATCTCATAGATTATATCACAATTTCTCTGCCAGGTTATAAATTATTAGTGGGTTCCAGTCCAGCCCGGCAAAATGGCTTCTGTGTAACACCACTCGAAATTTTCAATCCAGCTTAAACATGATTTTTTGGATACCATCTCTAGAAAGATTGGTGTAATTCAATTTACATAAAATATTTAGGATTTTGATAGAATGTACTCGCACGCGATATACTCTGCTTCATAAGTCGACCGATTACTAAGTAACTTCACATCTGTAGCCAGCCGAATAAGTAGCTGGAAGAATTACGATAACTGCGTACAGCAGTTCTCTTAAAGTAACGAAACCGTGTGAGACGTTAGGGAGCTCAAACCACACGCGGTGATGTTTCGCGGAGGACTACAGTCTTATGTTGCAAGCTTGTAACTCTTCTCGGCGACTGGGAAATGGCAGGTTTCTTTGAGGAATCTGGCTGCACGCACAAGGAAACCAGCCAGATTGATCGTGCAATATATATTGCTATGGAACAGACGCCACAGTGTGGCTGCACTGAGGAAGAGGAAGACGACGTGGGCCAGCTTGATATAGCGTCGCCATTTTGGCCTTCTGTTAGTGTCCCTGTAAATAAAGTGTATATAGCATTGGGCTTCAGCTACACGTAACATTAATTTGGTGGAGGTGGACGTTCCCCGTACCCGCCCTGGAGCTGTGCAGCGGTCGCAACGGCGACAGTGCAACTTCGGCTCCTGCTGGCAGCACTTCATCTACACAATCGTCTCCGCCTGCAGCCCCGACCTACGTCGCCGTTTCCCCCCCTCGAGATCCTGGTGTTTTCAACGAAGTCGGCAGTCCTGATGTTGACGACTGGCTCCGCTTATACGAACATGTCAGCACCAGTGACAGGTGGGATCCGACTATTATGCTTGCGAACGTTCTTTTTTACCTCAACGGAGCTCCACTTGCATGGTTCCAGACTCACGAAGAGGAGATCTCGAGCTGGGATCTCTTCAAAGAGAAGCTCCGCGACCTGTTTTTTTTTTTTCAATCCGTTCGGTCGCCAAGTCAATGCCAAGAAAGCCCTTTCCACACGTGTGCAGACGTCGACCGAGTCCTACGTGTCGTACACTCTCGACGTCTTGGCCCTTTGTGCCAAGGCTGACCCGACCATGTCTGAGGACGATGAGGTTAATCACGCCCTCAAAGGCATTGCTGACGACGGCTTCAATTTACTGGTGTTTACGAACGTCACCAGCATCGATACGATCCTCAAGGAGTGCCGCCGTCTCGAGCATGCTAAAAGCTGCCGGGTATCCCAGCACATCAAGCGACTTCCCAACACAGCTGCTACGTCATCCTGTGAGGACCTCTTCCACCAGCCGTCGCGATCTGACGACTTGACCCGCATCATTCGTCGTGAGGTTGAAGCGGCACAACCAGCGGCCCCTTCATTCCCGTCACCTGATCATTCTCCGGTGACAATCTCCTTGATCCCGGCCGTCGTCCGTCAAGGGTGGTCCAACGTCGGCCTGCACTCCATTCGTTCCGTATGCTCGGAACCTCTCTCTCCATGCACGGCCCCACCACGCCCTTCTTACTCTTATGGACGGCACAACCCCTCCGAATAGCGAACCGTGGACGACAAGCCGATCTGTTTTAACTGCCGACGCATTGGACATGTCGTTCGCCACTGCCGCAGCCGCTGGACTTCTCCGACACGCTATTCTCCTAATTACCACCCTCGCCCCTCTAGCGCATCCTTTTCCTTCGCCCCTTCTATGCCCGCTCCATCATCTGACCCGGCGACACCTTTGACACGACCCCGCTACTCCCGCTCGCCTTCTCCGTCCCGTCGTCAATCTCGTTCGCCCCCGTCTCGCCGTGCTCCTTCTCCGACTTACTCGCCGCACCCCCGACCGGAAAACTAGACAGTGCAGCTTCTGGAGGTGAAGCTGCAATGACGACATTAGCACGAAATCCTCGCTTCACATTACCCACGAACAAGAATCTTTTGGACGTTCTCGTCGACAATGTTCCTGTGTGCGCGTTGATTGACACCGGGGCGCATGTGTCCATTATGAGTGCTGCTCTTCGCCGTCGGCTCAAGAAAGTTCTGACGCCCGCCCCGAACAGAGTTGTACAAGTCGCCGACGGAGGGACTGTCGCTATTGTTGGCATGTGCTCTGCCCGACTCACCATTGCTGACAGACACACCGTCGTTCTCTTCACCGCCGTCGAGCATTGCCCTCACGAACTCATTCTTGGTCTGGATTTCCTTGCCAATCATTCTGCCCTCATTGACTGTTCCGACGACTCCCTTCGCCTTGACTTGCCTCTTCTTGCCGGCCCTGTGGACCCGCCTCCAAGCCGTTTGAGCTGCATGGATTTTACTCGCCTACCGCCTCACTCTGTGACACACGTCGACTTGTCCTCACCAGCTGTACCTGACGGTAATTACCTGGTCGCACAAATTCCGGCAGTTATCCTTACACATGGTGTTACCGTGTCGCACACTGTGCTGACAATTACTGGCAACCGCACCTGCCTTCCCCTTGTCAATTTCGCGCTAACCACGCATGTTCTGCCTCAGGGGATTTCATTGGCTATAATTAGCGCTTTGCAGGATGATGAGATCGAGCCATTCACAGTGGAAGATCGTCACAGCTCAGCCCATACCGTGACGTCATCGCACGGTACTGACGTCGACATTGAGAAGATGGTTTCCTCTGACCTTACACCTGCTCAAGCTGAAGCTCTTTGCCGCGTTCTTGAAGGCTATCGCGACATTTTTGACTTTGACAATCGACCCTTAGGTAAAACGTCCGTCGTGACCCATCGCATAAACAGTGGCGATGCGAACCCTGTTCACCGACGTCCATATCGTGTTTCTGCGTCAGAACGAGCTGTTATCCAACAGGAAGGCAAAAGATACTTGCAAATGACATTATCGAGACTTCCTGCAGTCCCTGGGCTTCTCCCGTCGTACTTGTCAAAAAGAAGGGTGGAACGTGGCGTTTTTGTGTAGATTATCGCCACCTGGAACAAAATCACAAAAAAGGACGTGTAGCCTTTGCCACGTATTGGTGACGCTCTAGACTGCCTGTACGGTGCCACCTATTTTTCTTCTATCGACTTACGGTCCGGCTACTGGCAGATATCCGTCGATAACATGGACCGAGAGAAGACTGCATTTGTTACCCCTGACGGCCTTTATCAGTTCAAGGTGATGCCTTTCGGTCTCTGTAACGCGCCCGCCACCTTCGAACGAATGATGGACTCTTTGCTTCAGGGGTTCAGTGGACCACCTGTTTGGGCTATCTGGACGACGTTATCGTTTATTCGCAGACATTTGACACGCATCTAGACCGTCTTTCAGCGATTCTTGGCGTGTTCCGCCGCGCCGGTCTCCAGCTGAACTCGTCAAAATGTCACTTCGCTGGCCGCCAAATCACCGTCCTTGGACACCTCGTGGATGCCGGGGGCGTGCGACCTGATTCGGACAAAATTAGCGACGTTATGAACTTCCCTGTTTCGAAGTCTGCCAAGGATGTTCGTAGTTTCGTAGGGCTGTGGTCTTATTTCCGACGCTTTGTGAAGGATTTTGCGACCATCGCACGTCCCCTTACCGACGTCTTGAAGAAAGACGCCCCTTTTTCGTGGGGTCCTGACTATGCCGCATCTTTTTTGCAGCACACTACTCTCCTTACCACGCCTTCAATTCTGGCCCACTTTGACCCGTCTGCCTCAATGGAAGTTCGAACTGATGCCAGTGGTCACGGCATAGGAGCAGTGTTAGCACAACGTCAGCGTGGATATGATCGCGTTATAGCCTATGTCAGCCGAGCGCAATTATTCAGTCAGAGAGTGCGAGTGCCTGGCTCTTGTGTAGGCTGTTGCAAAGTTTCGTCCATACTTGTACGGACGCCCATTTTGTGTCATCACTGATCACCACGCTCTCTGCTGGCTATCCTCGCTCAAGGACCCCACGGGACGACTCGCTCGCTGGGCGTTACGCCTGCAAGAATATACCTTCTCCGTCGTATATAAGACGGGACGCTTGCACCAGGATGCCGATTGTTTGTCTCGCTACCCCGTCGACGAACCAGCTGATGCGGACGCCATCGCTTGCGTTTTCTCTGTGTCCCAGTTGCTTGAAATTGGCAACGAGCAACGCCGCGATCCTTCATTACGAGCCCTCATCGACCATCTGGAGTCAAAGCCTGGCGACGCCTCTCTCCGGATGTTTCTCCTTAAGGAGGGGACATTATACCGCCGCAATCTCGATCCCCACGGCCTTGACTTTCTACTCGCAATTCCATCGCACCTACGTTCGACTGTCCTCCAACAACTTCACGACGCTCCCTTGGCTGGACACTTGGGCGTCTCGCGCGCATACGACCGTGTACGACGTCAATTCTTTTGGCCGGGTCTCGCCCGCTCTGTGCGGCGCTACGTTGCCGCTTGTGAGCCCTGTCAGCGCCAGAAGAAGCCCTCCACACCTCCAGCTGGATGTCTCCAGCCGATCGACATCCCACCGGAACCATTTTTCCGTGTCAGCCAAGACCTGCTTGGACCGTTTCCTCCCTCGGGCTGTGGAAATAAATGGGTCGCCGTCGCTACTGATTATGCTACGTTTAACGCAATCACCAGAGCCCTCCCGACAAGTTGTGCTACTGACGTTGCTGACTTTCTGCTCTATGACATAATTTTAGTGCACGGTGCTCCGCGCCAATTACTCACTCACCGTGGCCGCAGCTTTCTGTCGGCAGTCGTCGAGGACATCCTCCGCTCCTGCTCGACGAAGCACAAGTTCAGCACGTCCTACCACCCACAGACCAACGGCCTCACGGAGCGCCTCAACCGGACCATCACCGACATGCTTTTGAAGTACGTCGCGACCGACCACCACGACTGGGATCTTCACTTACCATATGTGACGTTCGCGTATAATTCATCGCGTCACGACACCGCCGGCTATTCACCATTCTATCTCCTATATGGCCGGGAACCCGCATTGCCCTTAGACACTTTGTTGCCCTCGGCCAAGCGTTCAGCCACTGAATACGCCCGCGACGCGATCGCACACGCCGACCACGCGCGCCAGCTCGCCCGCACCCGTCTCGAGGCCTCACAGGAGCATCAGAGACGCCTCTGTGATTGCCACCATCGCGACGTGCACTTTACTCCGGGTTCTCTGGTGCTTCTCTGGTCACCCATTCGACGTGTGGGCCTTTCAGAAAAGCTGCTGTCGCGCTACACTGGCTCATGCCGTGTGGTGCGACAAGTTACCGATGACACGTATGAAGTCATCCCCGCCGACCTCTCAGCGTCATCGTCGGCTGGAAGTGACATCGTTCACGTGGCGAGACTAAAGCCATACCACACACCTTTAACCGCGAGTGTGTAGATTAAGCACCGGGATGGTGCTTCTACTGTCGGGGGTGATGCTACGGAACAGCCGCCACAGTGTGGTCTCACTGAGGAAGAGGAAGACAACGTGTGCCCGCTTGATGTAGCGTCGCCATTTTGGCCTTCCGTTAGTGTCCCTGTAAATAAAGTGTATATAGCATTGGGCTTCAGCTACACGTAACAATATTAAGCCTAAAGAATTTGTCACATAGAATATCAGTAAATCAGCAGACTATACTTACCGAAATATGTTGCCAGGACGTTGTAAATGACAAAATAACGTTGTCAAGTTGTTGTGTAGCCTCATTTATCAGTGGAAACGTTGGTTTCTCTCGGTCATTACACCTTGTCCGCCCTTAGAAGTAAAGCGCTCGCTTTCCTCAAATATTCTGAGTCAAGAGGTCACTGGAGCGACAAATAGTTGGTCAGTATTAAATTTGGGTAAACAACGCCAAAGAGGAAGCAGAGCAAGAACAACAGGACAACGCACTGCCAAATAACTGTTTAAGTTTATTTCCCCGAAAGACAACCCTGTGGACAGCGTGCATGTAGCTGCATGTAGCGTGCATTTTTTCTGAAATAATAATAACATTGTGCTTACGCACACCTCTTCTCGTGTATAGCTAATGCAGTATTTATAAACTTCACGTGATCTCAAATCATATCTCTTCAGAAAAATATGCGTCATTCCAAGGTTTGTTTGAGCGAACGCACATGAAGTTTTCGCAACCTGTCATTCAGACAGCATCCCACCGGTTCAACACAAGGGCGCCAGTGATTGAATTATGAAGGACTTGATTGTGGCTGTTTACAAAATTTAGGCGTGCTTCTTACTGCAGCCTTGTACGATATTTTTTCTTAAATGAATACTTCACAAATACTTTTTGAAGTGGCACGAAACCCTGTAATTACATTTATAGTTTATATGTTTGTGTGCGACCATATGTGCTGTTCAGTGTTTATCATTGTGGGTATCGAATCTATAATCTACAAAGATTCCACAGCTGCTTTGGTGTTCCACAGGAAAAGTAGAAAGCTATCTATCAAGAAAGCGATCCGGCAAGGAGACGCAATCTCTTCCATGCTATTCACTGCATGCTTAGAAGTATTCAAGCTGTTGCACTGGAAAATATTAGGAATGAGGATAAACTGCGAATGTCTCAAGGACGCTCAGTTTTCAGATGACATTGTCTTGTTCAGGAACACTGGGGAGCAATTACAACTAATAATTGATTACCTTAACCGAGAAAGTGTAAGAGATGGGTTAAAGAATAATATTCAGAAGAACAAAGATAACGATCAATAGCCTGACAAGGGAACAAATGTTCAAGATCGCCAGTCAGCCTCAGGAATATGTACAGGAATACGCTTTTCTAGGTCAATTACTCATAGGGGACCGTGATAATGACAAGCAAATATACAGAAAAATACAAATGGGTTGGAGTGCATACATGAGAGATGACGCAATCCTGACTGGGTGCCTACCACTGTCGTTAATAATGAAAGTGTAAAATCATTCCATTCTACGGGTGTTAACACATGGGGCATAAACTTGGAGGTTAACGAAGAAGCTCGAGAAAAAGTTAAGGACCGCGCGAAGAGTGATGGAAAGAAAAATGTTAGGCGTAACGTGAAGAGACAGGAACAGAGCGGTGTGGATTAGAGAGAAAAATGGCACAGCGGATATTCTAGTTGACATTATGCGAAAGAATGGAGCTGAGCAGGCCGTATTTAGTGCCTAGGGTAGATAATTGTTGGATCATTAGTTAAAGAATGGGTGCCAAGGGAAGGAAAGCACAGTCGAGGACGGTGGAAAACTAGGTAGGGGTGATGAAACTAGGAAATTCTCATGCGCAAGTTCGAGTCAGCTAGCGCAATGTTAATGGTTAATTGGAGGTCCCAAGGAAAGGCCTTTTTCGTGCAGTTGACATAAAATAGGCTGATAATGATGATGATATCGTAATCATCACCCAGAACCTGGAGTGGCATGTCAGGCGGTCAGGCTAACACATGCAGCATATCAATAAAGCTTCTATCTCACTCTCTCTCTCTTCTTGAAGTGGCGTGGTCAAATGCTTATCACATCCCTTTTGATGAAGCAGTTGCCATGGTGCGCGACAAACGCCAATTGCAGATAAAATGTTAGAGTAAAGTAAATGTTACGTTGAGTCACTTAGTGACATGGAAATGCTGTTCTGGAATCTCACACCCCCATACTTATTGGCCTAGTTTGTCAATTCTTCGTACACGTGGCCCTGAGAAAGTCAGTCTAACAAACTTTTGACGTCCTTGGAGGATGCGCGAACTTTTGTTTAACACTCTCGCTCAAAGAACTCAGCGACCCTTGAGAATTTGAAGCTTTCAGTTAATGATCCAGCTTCATCCGCGAGATTTGATGAAACGATATTGTCGCCCCTTTCTTGGCCTCTTTTTGCTGGACATCATGCAGTTCTTTGAAATTTTTGGTGGTATTTATAAATGGGGGGGGGGGGGGGTCGAGGCTTTTTTTCTAGCACAGTAAAATTAACTAAATGACCGAATTTAAGCACGTTATTTCTAGTCGTTGCAGCAGGCAATATTCTTGTCAGTTTACACTTAAAAAGGACTTCTTCTTGGGCAAGTTGGTGCTTAGATTTCCTAGGTATACTCTGTGGCGCTAAATACATTTCTTGAAAAGGGATTTTCAAGAA
Organism: Dermacentor andersoni; assembly: GCF_023375885.2. Lineage (NCBI taxonomy): Eukaryota > Metazoa > Arthropoda > Arachnida > Ixodida > Ixodidae > Dermacentor > Dermacentor andersoni. The sequence continues at coordinate 142,038,642 of NC_092815.1, read as the reverse complement.
ATGTATTTTGCGCCACAGAGTATACCTAGGAAGTTTACGTTTATTCTCACTTGTTTATTGGGTAAAGGCGTAGAGGCACCATGTTAGATATATATATATGTATATCTTGGCTTTATTTTCAGAATAAACAAGCTTTGGGTCCCGCTTGACGGAGAGGATGACCAGCACATGGACATAAGATCTGCACAGAGTAAGTTATAGCACTGCCTACATGTCATAGTGCTTTGCGTGATAAGAAAAAAAAAACTTGCTCTGCGATATTTTTAAGGTCCAAATTGAAGGCACTCGGTAGACCTCAGCAAAGTACAAGCGTTCCTCGTGCTATATCATACCAGCATTGTACTGGTATAATGCCGAGTAGGTGAACCGGAGTTGGCTGTGTTTAATGTTGAGACGATGGCTGGGTGTGGTGGACTCATAAGGGTGCTATTCGGAGCGGTAGTGCTTCAACGACTAGTCCACATAGTAACAAAAAAGACTTAATGGGGTAAGAAAGAGGCAGTATGCATCATACAAGGCAACAAATAATTGGCATACTCGAGCGTCTCTGCTCTTTCATTTGAACAGATAGGGCTCGCACAGTGGGCGCTAATGGGCTAAACAAGTGAGCAATATTTTTTGCTCAGTATACAACGTAAAGATACGTCAATTCTTGAGTCTTCATAGAGGTCGAGCGATTTCGGAGAAGTTCACGCCTGAAATAACTCCATAGACCGAAATATGGCTAGACTGACCTTTCGTCTTCCATCTTCCGAAATGTTGTCCGGGTCACGGCCGACACCTTGAGCGTTGATTACATGTGCCATAAAATGAAACTCTTCGAATCGCAACTGGCACTTTTCTGGTTCGGTTGTTATACCTGGTGAGTGGGTAGCCTTGAGCGATAAACTCAGTTGCCCTGCGTGCAGATTAAATGTTGCAGAAAGTGCCCCGTCACCCAAGTGTCTAAGCACAACTGCCATTTGAGTCCGCAGAGGATATTGTCCATCTTTCCCTGGAACGTCGCCAGTGAGCAAAACAGGTCGAATGGAAGCGTTCAACTTCTACAATTCGTCTTGGGTCACAAACATAGCTTTTTTTTTGTGGTCTGTCTTATGCATTCCACTTTGCCGCTTTAACTTCCAAGAAGGAGAAATATTTGTGTGTCGTAGGCGATCCAGGTTGTGATCGACGTGTGGTAGGGGGTTCGGGCTGTTAAATTTTAGAGTGCGGTTTTTAGGCGCCCGTTCCTGTGGCGCGCTCCAGCGTTTGCTTTCGCAACTGAGTGAATGAACACAGCAAAGGATGAAAAAAGAACGTGGAACGCAGCGGGAGACGAAAGGCTGCGACAGCAAAGAGAGTCTGAAGAGGAAAACGGAGGCGGAGCGTGCAGCAGAACCACGAGGCGGAAAGCGGAGAAGGAGGGTACGGGAAAAGCGTGAGAGGAAAAGCGCAGTACCGAGCAAGACGGGCTTTGCGGTGACGATGGCTACGAGATGGCGACATAGTAGCGCGCGTCGTCTGTACGGAAACGCGCTTCATGAGCGCTTCATGAGCGGAGGTCTGCCTGCGGCGGCTGCTATGAATCGCACCCACGCACCACCTCTCGCGATCTCTCGATTAGCGAGGCTTTCGCACCACACATCGCTCAGTTTGCAGCGCGCCGCACGAGACACATTGTCTGCACCAGTCAATGTACTGCGAAATGAAAGCACGTATACAGCTGCACGAAAATTTCGAATTAGAGAGTATCGTAATCGTCGGTGAAATTTTGTAGCGATTAGTTCAGAAACAGCACTACGGGCCACGCCTACGGGCTGTTTGGTTGCTGGTTGACATTGTCTTGAAGCATGTTTTGCGCTTGACTCTTTATAATCCCCCTTTCCTTCGCTGATGCTACGGGTGTTGGTGTATCGTACAGGCGTGGTTGTTTCGCCGCTTACTGTACGGTGTTTAGCAATTGCGCTGCGCCGTACCTTGATGAAGTGGAGGAACATTCGGGCGATGAAATCTCGTATTACAGCCTTCTGGGTTGGCGACGGATTCGGTTGATTGAAACTGATGCTGGTGGCGTCGTCTTTAGCTTGTGTAGCAGGTCGCGGTGATGCTAGGCCACATAAATCGTCACTATAGTAAAAGTGTGTAGGAATTTGATGGCTGGGTTCCTTGCGACATCCTGAAGTTCCCTTACACGGCTCGTAGTACATGGCATTGCTCGGTGCCTAGATGGACAGTGCCATGTGCCACAAAAATACCGTTATTAGAGACTTTTAGCGTGTCCGGTATTCGGGCAAGCGCGGGCGGTTTTGCGGTTTAGCGAGGGCGACAACGTGAGCGGCCAGATTGGTGGCGCCAGCTGGTGGCGCAAAGCTCAACCACACAAACACAGAGCTAATTACTATATTCTGCTTAGCTGCTGGCGTAAATTTTCGACAGTGGCGTAATCGTGTTCACAATTACGCCGCTGCCAAAAATTTGCACGGGTGGCGAAGCAGGATATGGTGAGTTACTGCAGTTTTAGCTATGCGTTTGTCTGGTTGAGCTCTACAACACCAGGCGGCTTCACCGCTCCCGTTTACGCCCCGACCATCCGGTAATCCGCCCAAACCGCTCCCGTTTACCGGAATAGCGTACAAGCTAAAAGTCTCTATTGAGCAGTAGTTTCACCTTAGTATCCGCTATACCTGCGGAGTCATCGTATGCTTAATTTCTTAACGCGAAAAGTTCCATTGTATTGTCTCGACACTGTTACGTCATCGTCGACAGCACGTAAGTCCGGCGTGTTCTGTCGCGCGTACTTTAACTTGCTACATTGAGAAAGACGCACTAGCAGTTGATTATGACACCGTTCACTAGCAAGAACTCAATTCTCTGTATTTCATCATCTTCCCAAAATTCCGAGGGCACAATAAAGTGAGCGATACAGGTAGAACATCGAGTTACGATTCTTGCTGCGCTTCTTCCGAGGGGCGTTATGAAGTTATCGCTTTCCGTACGTACCTGGGGTCCACAGCACGGCATCAAAAGTGTCTTCAGTACCATTGAGAGTGCGTTGCTTTTGACCGAATAATTAGCAGCTCTATCCACTAATGGATTCAATATACAATCTTCCATGGTAACACGCAAGTCTAACGAGATTTTTTTTTGTATGTGTCTTGTTCACCCTTTTCTGATCGTCACTACCGCGTTATCCGCTTGATGAAGGATGCTTGCTTTTTAAACTTCAGCGGGCTCGCCTGCCGAAGTCACCCGCCTTAGTTTCCCTACATGGGGCGAGTGAACGCTTTCTTCGAAAAATTTAGATGCATGTGGAATTGGTGATCGATAACATGTTGGCGCTGTCGAGCACGGCTTGCTCTGGTCAACGGCAGTTAGGCTGCGTTGTCCAGACAGGTAGCCTTCAATTTCGATGAGTTTTTCGCCATTATGGGGGGCAAACGGAATTTACAGGACAGCCACGAAGAGTTGCTCGGGGGTATGCGCACATTTTGTATAAGGTTCATGGCTTTTCGGCAGTCAGAAAAAAAGGGGGCACCCTGCCGTAGGTGTGCCATACGTCGCTTTTTCGAAGCCTCAGCTCTGCTCAAAAGGGTGCATTGCGTGGAGTCGGTTGGCGCGGGCACTGGAAGCCACAGATGTAGCATTCTGCACGGTTGGTAGGTGTAGCATGCCAGCGTGTAATTCCGGCGACCGCATGCCGGCAGGGGTTGTTGGAGTGACGTAGTGTACGTCGGGTTTCGGTTGCAGAATGTCACGCCTAACTTCATGCCAGATGATGTTGAGGTTGCCACCTGCATTGCTGCAGCTCTTGAAGCTACTCCTTTGCGGTGAATTGCATTATAGGGATTCGGTTTTACTGTCTAGGTCCGCAGAAATAATGTCCGTGGATGTGCAGCTGGCATCGCCATTGTATTCGCAAGCAACGTGCTGCAGTACCTTCTGTGCGGTCTTAGTTTATGCGCGTAACTCGGCATCTAGTGGGTTCCAGTCCAGTCCGGCAAAATGGCTTCTGTGTAACACCACCTTTAGTTTCGGTGTCAGCTGCCGCTGCTCCGCCATCCAAGAAGGGCCCGTCAACCTGAGTTGGTGCCTCAAAGGTCTCGTCTCCCAAGGTGCAGCCTTCATGGCGAACGCACCGTTCGCAAGAGCGAGTGCCCTGCACCCCGCAAGCGGTTATGGACGTGACTTCCACTCAAACAGCATCACTAGAGCCAAAGGAGCGTTGAGAATATCTCGACCGCTCAAAAAAAAAAAAAAAGATCTCGGGACCCTAAAATGGCTTTGTATGGTAACGATCCTATATTAGACACAGCACAAACCTCGCCTGCAATATGGACACACAAATCATGTGGTGGAATGTTAGGCGACTTCTACGCAGTCTAGATGATTTCAAATAACTTCTTTATAAAATTAAGTCCGGAGGTGCTGTGTGTTCAGGAAACTGACCTAAAATGCGGACGGATAATCTTTCTTAGACACTATGACATCTTTCGGAGACCGCGACGATGCTCTCGCCTCGTCGAGCGGTGTGGCTATAATTGTTGACAAAGGGGCTGCCTGCCAGTAACTCTAGACGTTCATTGAAGCCGTTGCTGTCTGAGCGTCGTTGTTCAATAAGCTAGTCACAATCATATCGGTCTACATTTCTACCAGCTACCAACTGCACAAAACAGACTTTCAGAGCCTTAACGATGAACTTTCTAAAGCCTGTATAGTTGTGGTAGATACAAATGCACACAAAGAACCCTATCGGGACACTCTCATTGCGATGCAAGAGCTCGCCTAATAGAAAATTACCTTTTTTTCCCGAAGTGCATGCCGTCTTATAAGAAAGAGACGACATTATATAGCGTTTCATAGAAAACATTCTCGTCAATAGACATAAGCATAGCGTCAGGTACACACATGCCATGCCTTGAGTAGACTGTCATAATGAATCCTTACGAACGCGACTACTTTCCAATTGTCCCAAAGCTCACAAAACCAGATCAATGCTATCCACAAGTTCCTAGATGGAAAATCGATTCAGGAGACTGGACACGGTTTGGCGAACTTACGCTGTTTGCCTGGGATGATGTTTGTGCTTTTAGCTTTGATGATGCAATGACATACTTAGCAGCGCTAATAATTTATGCCGCATCAGCATATATCCCACGAAGTAGACGTTCGGCTTGGAAACGACGCATTCCTAGTGGAAGGAGGAATGTAAGGAAGCACGCAGAAGGAAGAACTAGGCGTGGTGCCTCCTGCGTGACTCTCCTACGGGACTCTCCTACGGCAGAGAGCTTCATAAGACTTAAGCACATCAAATCACAAGGCAGGTGATCACGACGTATTGCTAAAAGGGAGAAAAAGGGAGATGGAGGCGAAAGTCTGGAACACTAGGCCAATGCGCTTGGAGAGCATTTGGAGTGTATTTCTAAATCAAAACATTACTCCGAAGTTTTCTTGAAGCACAAGAATATAGAAGAAAGTAAAGCAGTAAATCGAAGGTGCAGTGGAAATGAACAACACAACCATCCTTGTGGTGTAGCTGAGCTTAGAGCGGCTTTGATTACCAGAAGTATGTTCCGGGAACTGATCGGATTATGTGCGTAATGATCAAACGCCTTCACCCTGATAGACAAATGGTTCTGTTGTCTCTCTTCGACACTATATGGGCAACAGGATACATTCCGTTAGCATGGAAAGAGGTTATTATAGTCCCTATCTTAAGACAGCGTAGGAATCCTTCTCTTCTGGCAAGTTACCGGCCTATAGCGCTAACTAGCTGTCTCTGTAAGCTATCTGAAAAAAAAATATTAATCGCCGGCTATCACACTTCCTCGAATATGACAAAGTGCTTGACCCTTCTATGCAATGTTGCAATGTTGTATGCAATGTTGTATGCAATGTTGATTTAGAGAAGGCCGATCCACAACTCACCACCTTGGGCGCGATCAGAGATCTTTGTTCGAAACGCGTTCTTTTAGTTGTTGCAACGTCGCAAAATGGCAGTATGCAAAGTTTGTGACAACGAGAGGGAGAGAGCAGCCAGTCGGCAAGCGGTGAACTCCCCGGAACATTACGTACCTCGTTTGTCGTCTGCTTGTAGACAATAAACTACAAAACTAAATGTTTCTCGTCTCCCAATGAATAAAACCTTTATATATATATATATTTTTTCAAACTTAAACACGTCTTCAAGTAGTAATACATGTCTACTACAATTTGTAACTATTGGTTTCTCATCGTGGTTGCTAGGTGATGTCACGCAGAGCAAAAAAAAAAAAGAAAGAAATACAAAAAAAGAAACGACGGGATCAGCGGCACCCTTTTCAAGAGCCATCGTCAAAATTCCGCTGGCTCGCTGCCACCCGATGATGTCGTCGAGTTCGCGCCATACCCAACGCACTGTTCGTTTCTAGAAACGACAGCTACGCCGCAATTCGCTTTCTTCCATCTCTTCAAATGCATTTCGCACTTCCAAGCGTTCTGCTTCGTCCTCGAGCAACGCGGACGCAACAACCGAAGGCCCCATTGCAAGCGCCAATTTCTCGAATTAGCCTGTGGATTGGATCCGAACGGGCCGTTCGGTAGCCGCAGCCGCCGTTTGGACCAAATAGAATCCACCAGACGTGCCTTTTGTTCGGTTTTTTCCGTCGCTGTTCCTTGATATTGAAAAGGCTTATGACACCACCTGCCGCTACAGAATTCTGCGACGTCTCTATGAAATCGTTATTCGTGGCAACATAGCTAACGTAATAGAAAATTATTTAGCGAGCCGGAAGTTTCTTGTTAGAGCTGGCTATGCTCTTTGCAGGAAATAAATAATTATTCATATTATTAACGAATTAATTCTTTATTTATTTATATATACTGTCAACTCCAAATGCGGTTTTTAGTCTGGTGGGTCCACTGAAAGAAATAAGAATTCAAGATATAGCGGCTATGGAATTGTGGTTATTGATTGCTAAGGGTACAAATGAAGCATGTCTAAGTATCAAGAGTATCAAACTAAGAGACTTGAAACTGGGATACCGCAGGGTGGAGTACTTAGTTGTACCCTTTTTATTGTAAAACTTAATTCATTACGTTCGTTTATTGCGCGAAGTATGTTTTATTCCACTTATGTTGATGACGTGCACATGAGATTTAAATTCTGTAGCCATGCAATCTGCGAACGACCGGTTTGACATGGCTTGAACGGAGTGTCCAGATGGGCACCGGAGAATGGATTTAAATTCCTTGAAAAACCCCTCTTTTTTTTTTGTTCAAGAAATAGGACTCTGTTCAAATTAGCTGCATGGTCAAAACTTACATAAAAACCGCGCACACAGTTTTAGGCATCATTTTAGGCAAGAAATTAACCTTTTTTTTCACACCTGAAATACCTTAGAAAGAAATGACTGAAAACCATGAATATTGTTAAAATTCTGTCGTTTACTACACTTGGTAGTGACAGGAAGTGCATCATGAACCTTTACAAAGTCCCTATTCGAACACGCTTGGATTACGGGGCCCTAAGGTATCAATCAGCTGCTCCTAGCATCTTGAAGATGCTGGATTCTGTCCATCAGCTAGGTATCCGCTTGGCAACCGGTGCAATCAGGAAAAGTCCTGTAGAGAGTCTCTGCGTTGAAGCTAACGAGTGGTTGCTTCATATTCAGAGATCGCACTCCAGTTTCACTTCTTAATGTGTGCGCAAACCACCACCATCCAGCTTATTTGACATAAACATTGTAACAGCGCCAACACATGCATACACAAAGTAACAAAGACGAGACACAAGCGCTGTGAACTAAATTTTATTGACGGAAGACGGATACCTTATATAAGGGGAAAGGCACAAGTGAACGGGGAGGGAGTCATAAAATCGGGGAAAATGACATTGCGCATCGATGAACGAACGTGCCGGCAGTCAACGGAATCAGGCGCAGAAAAACAAGAAAACTAGAAAATCTAGAAAAATCTAGGAAAAAGGCGAGGGATACTAGCCTACAATCAAATCAGTAAGCGGTCGCTTCCAAAAATTGAAGCTCTGCAGCAAAAAGCGATACAGAGGGGGTGCTTACGCACTTGCTGCCATATTTCTGTATGGGGAACGCTTCCAAACTGACGCCCGCAGTCGCGTCGGCACTCTTACCGAGAATCTTCGTCTCTCTCAATCGAGCCTCGCAACATGTGCATTCAATTAGGTGCGCGACTAAATGTGCATACTTGTCCATTAATTTACTTAAATTTCGGGCATGTTCCCCCAAGCCTTCATTAATGCAGCGGCCGGTTTGGCCGACATAAGCCTTTTCACACTTCAAGGGAATGTCGTAGACCACTCCTGTGGAACACTTGATGAACGGCTTCTCATGTTTTAGCTCACAACCTCTTTATTTAGAGTTGCAGATGCGTGGGCATAACTGTGCCAGCTTGTTAGGTGCCGAAAAGACAACGGACAGCCCATGCCTGTTGGCTACCTTCTTGAGACTGTGCGAAGTCTTGTGCAGGTACCGCACAACTAAAAGCTTGTCGGTCTTCCGATGGTCATCTTTTCTTCGTGTTCCTAGTTTTAGCTTCTGAAGGAAGGTCTCAGACACAGCAATCTAACCGAATAGGGGAACAAGGCAGAAAGCTGAGGTAGTTGGTGTGTCATCATTAATCAAAAGACTAGCGCACATAACAGGGACACAGACAGAGAAGACGACAGGACGAGCGCTCGTCCTGTCGTCTTCTCTGTCTGTGTCCCTGTTATTTGTGCTAGTCTTTTGATTAACGAATAGGGGAAGCCCGCTGCCAAAAGTCCGCTGGCCTGATTCTCAAAACATTTCTGCCTTAGGTGCGGGCACCCCTTCTGAAGAGACGATTCCAAACACTGCGACGCTATAGCTCTTCTTACAGTTTTGGAATGCGCTGAATCATATAGTCAGAAATCCTATTTTGCGCGAGGGAAGTAGCCCCAGCAAACGTGCTTATCATGAAAGGTTGGTCTCAGGTCTAAAAACTGTAAAACATCTGCGTCAGGTAGTTCATGGGTAAAATTGAGCCCAAGTTCATGCTTGTCAAATGCGTTTAAAACTTCACCTACTGTAAACAGGTAGGTGAAGGCCGAATTGAGCCCAAGATCATAAATATATATATATATATATATATGATGTACGAAGAGAGCGACGCACTTAGGCTCGCCGCGCTCGGACTGCGGGCGCGGGCAAAGACAAGAAGCAGAATAAACCACGCGTTCTAGCGGACGGCCGATATATATATATATATATATATATATATATATATATATATATATATATATATATATATATATATATATACCAAAATCGCGTGAGTCCAAGTATAAAAAAATGAAAGAAGCCCTTCAATCTCGTGCGCCATTCCATTTGGCTCGGCGCCGTGTCTGAAGTCCTATCATCGTGAAAACAAACTGCCGATCTCAGTAACTAATGCTTTGACCTCAGCTTGAGACGAGACTTGGAAATGACAGATTTTGCCTCTTGCTGACAAGGCGGAGGGCTAGCAACACGCAAGAATTCGGATGGAAGAGGGTGGTTGGCGCTGTATTGCCGCTGCCATGTAGGTGCAGGATGATCACGGTTAGGGTGGCTATTACGGTTACCGGCTATAACTGCCATAGTAATTCGCAGTATACGACGGTCATGCGTAAAGGCCATAAAATGTCACGTACCACTGTACCGCATCGTGTAGCGAGCATAAACTCTTTAGGGCAGCCAATAATCAGCCACTTAGGCCCGGAGCTACACACCGCTGCGCAAGGATATTGCTTGTGTACGCCGCGTACCTTTGGCAGTGCTGCAGGGTATACTTGCGAGATGGAGCATATTTGTCTGGGGAGCATATGAGGGCTCGCGCCGCGCTTCGACGCGTACGATCTGTCCTACAGCGTCTTAGCATGCGTCAGGCACAGGAGCGGGAGATTTCGCGCTCCGGCACGCGCACGTTTCGGGCTTTATGTGTTCACACCAAACCCCGGAAGGTTAGACAAAAAGTGCGTCGCTTTGTAAAATCAAAATGCATATTTAAGCATTGACATTTCCATCGCTATGCAGGCGGGCACCACACGACTATGATGTCCAACATGGCCGTCCCGACGTCCTCTAGCGGTGTGCAGCGACTGTACGCGCTGTTTTGCAAGCGACTAATCTACTGGTCCCGCTCGCCGCTCACCATCATGCTCGGCTGGGTCGTTCCGGTGGCGCTTTTCTACACGTACTGCTTTGGACTAGGACCTCCCAGAAGGCATAGCTCTCACGTGCACACGGGCCTACCCGGGACACTTGAGCTGCGCAGCAGCTTCCACTTTGGCGCTGCCCGTAGCTTTGTGGAAGAGGCGCCCGCGACCGACTTCTCCAAATACTTCGAGGCGCTGGCCGTGAGTGAGGGAGCCACCATTGAAAGGTTAAAGAACGCAAGGAGGGACCTGGTGGAACTAGCAACCAAGGACTTTGTGGAGTACTACAGTCACTACGCCTACGGGATCATCTTCAACGATACCACGTGAGTTCGTGTCCGTCGGAGCGGCCTAAGTTTACCCTGAATCTGAAAGTAGCACGAGTAATTTTTCAAACTCATCCAAACACCACACGAAAGTTACACAGGGAGCAGCGCTTTTTTAATGTATTGTGACGATGAACAGGGGTGGTACCGACCGAAACATTGTCAGGTAATTATAATAGAAGAATAGAACTCCTTGCTCGGTGAAGTTCTGCCTGGAAAGCAAAAGAGCTCTGAATAGACAATAATGCAGCAATTGTGGTCGGTGCTGGTCGAAGTAAAGCAACTCAGTTCAGATACATTTGCTGTGCGTGGGTCAAACTAAATTCAAAGTGTTAGCAGTAAATCTACAAATTCCTAATACGCTGCACTAATCGCGTGGATTAGGAAGTTTCGTTGGGCAGACACGCCTCACCATCTAATTGGCGACAACGTCCAATGTCTCAGGTACACTAAGCTGGTCTTGTGCAGTAATAGTTGTTTAAAATAAAACGGCCTAAGTAAAACAGCGCCCACGGGAGAGAATTAGGCCAGCAGTTATTTGCAACTTATGGCCCTTCTAATAAAACCTGATGTATCCTCTTATTCGTGTATGACACTGGACTTGTTTCTTTGCGACTTTGTTCACGCGCCAACCTTTTTACGCAAGATTGCAGAGTTGTTTGCTTGTTCACCGACTACAGCTGATGCTCACGGGCTCTTCGACAGGCAGAAGGTTTTGTCACCATTTCACCAATTTGTTGCGTTATCGCCTCTTGTTCTCGTTCCTGAAACTCATTTGACCGAGTTCTGGACCACATCATTTCATTATAATGAAGTGCTTCGCGTTTTCACTGCTGGTGGCGGCGGCTCACACGCAGGACACCACACTCACATAAATTTGTTTAGTATATCCCTATCTGGGGGGTATTATCCCTGCCGGTGTGCCGGAAGCTGGACTTGTTTCTTTGCGACTTTGTTCACGCGCCAACCTTTTTACGCAAGATTGCAGAGTTGTTTGCTTGTTCACCGACTACAGCTGATGCTCACGGGCTCTTCGACAGGCAGAAGGTTTTGTCACCATTTCACCAATTTGTTGCGTTATCGCCTCTTGTTCTCGTTCCTGAAACTCATTTGACCGAGTTCTGGACCACATCATTTCATTATAATGAAGTGCTTCGCGTTTTCACTGCTGGTGGCGGCGGCTCACACGCAGGACACCACACTCACATAAATTTGTTTAGTATATCCCTATCTGGGGGGTATTATCCCTGCCGGTGTGCCGGAAGCTGGCTCTCTAAAGAATCACGCTATGAAGGAAATACGGTACCTAAATAACTTATTATAAAGCGCACCTTTCTGTGCCTTCTTTCGCTATGCTACTAAAGCTTTGCAAAAGATAAGCAGTTTGACAGCCTCTGACAGAACAAAAGTTTCTAATCACGACCGATGTGTGCTGGATCTGCAGTATTTGAGTTTAGCTTTTTTTTTCGTTCCAGAATAACCTAACCCAACCCAATGGGACCTATCCTAACCAAATCTAATTTAGCCTAACGAGTGCCTCATCGTTCTTGTGGGCCGATTTCAAAGATGAAGCGATCTTAACACACCGGCAAGAAGTGGCGGGAGTTCAACGTGGCTGGAAATTACTTTACGAGCGAAAGCTCTGCTGAGTATGGTGAGACACGGTGCTTCAGTGCTCCTCCCAGGCGAGCTATAGACCAGAACACGCTAGCCTCGCACCCAGGCTAATCGAACGCATACTCTCGCACCCGGATTGCCCGGTCGACCAGCGCCATATTGTTCTGGGCTGCCAAAGCGTGTTCGCCGGCGACCAGCAGACATGGCTAGCGCTAGCTCTAGGACTCCAAAGTGCGGAAATGTGCCCGTTCACGCGAATCCAAAGTACAAGAAGTCATCTGGGCATTGTTGCGTCGTGTTTGGATGCCAAAATAACCAGCGGAAAAGGAGCAGGTTGCTTAGCGCTGTTTGCGAAGAGCACAATACACGTAGGGAATCGTGCCGGTGCGCTGTTTTCAGCCTGCACCGATTTCCATCCGCAACGAAGAATGACAAGCTGCGCCACCGGTGGATAGCTGCAGTGAATAGGAAGAACTACCAACCCAGTGAAAATGCACGAGTGAGTATTCGATCTGTGTATATTTTGGTGCCACGTTCAACTTTGTGCCCTACGAACGTAATATGTGTAACACGCAGGTTTGCTCCGAGCACTTTCTGTACAAGCCCACAGAGCAGAATCCCGCGCCGGTGCTTCGCCTTGGCTATAACAAGAAGGCAAGCCTTTTCGTGTTTTCATTCAGGCAGAGCTCCCGACGGTTAAGCGGAACAGTTGAGTTTGCGGTTAGCGATACTTGCAGCTGCTGCACGGCATGACCATTAAGCGTGAACGACAAGTTATAAACGATAGTATGTTGCCCTGCTGGTGAGCGTTATTGCTAATGAAAGTAAAACGAAGTCTGCTCGTCACGTAGCATGCGTCGACAAAAACGTAAACAACGACTGCTCGTCGCCGAAGGCGTTCTTGCAGCGCGCCTGTCTTTACGAGCTGGTGTTGCAGGTGTCATTCGTAACGAATTCATTTGAGCATCCTGAGCTCTAAACTGCGTGCGGGCTGTTATGCAGGGCAAAGCGCAAAATTTTTCCGTTCATAAGGTGAGGAAAATAAGGTGCTTAATTATTGTTGTATTTTGTAGCAAAATTTTGCTCGTTCTCACCAGTTTCTTTTACTGTTTTCTAAGGGAGCGCTAACAATCCGATATGGCCTCGCACAAGCGAAGCAGGTCTAATACCAGGTAGATGCAGTTGGTGGGGCTAATTTTTTGGAATGCAGGTGCGGTTGTTGTCTTGTACCAAAGGCTTCCCTGATGATGCAGCTTTAAGTAGGGATGGTAATTTTATGTGCCCTGTCATGGTTTGTGCAACTGTACAAAACCTGCATCCGTCATGCTCGCCCTGTTATATGGGCTTTGACTGCACATGTAGTTGAACATTATAACTACTGTAGTTCCTCATTTTCCAATGAGTGCAGGTTTAGCATCACATGCTGCTTGTTCGAGTACTGTAGGCTTGTGTTCTTAATGTTGTACTCTTAAGGGGTTGCACGATACAATTGGCCTGGTGCATTTTCTATTTCATTTTGAGATGACTTTATGTCTTCGCAACAGTGATGGCATGGGAAAGAACTACAGCCCTTCTTACTATAACATATATATTGTTTTCAATGTGCAGGTGGTGAAGGGCAGGCGTCTGCTAATCAGGCAGTCAAACGACCTCGCCAGTAGGTTGCCAAACGCGGCCAACCCAGTAGTGACCATGACAAACAAGACCAAACTGAAAGTGCAGAGGACAATGTTCTGCGTGCTTTAATAAAATGTGGCACCAACACAGTGCTGTAAAATCCTTCACAGGTTACGTGCTTACGTGGTTACCCGATGTATTCGCTTCTGCAGTCTGCACATCACTCAGTGTAGCCATTGCGGACTTGCATGAGGTCTTGAAGTTTGATTGAATCGAGACAGCGAAAATGACAGGCTAGAAAAAACGCGAAACACGCCTTCCGCCCAGCTAAAAAGCCCAAGTTTCGCTTTCGCGCCGGGTCGCATCTCCCGGCGTGGCAGCCCAGGCCTGCTACTTCGCGGCGCTTGGGATAGATGGCGCGACCGGCGCTCATCAATATGGCGGCGCGCTTTGAATTCACGGTGTTCTGGTGTATATCGGCACGATGCTCAGACTCAGCCTGCGGCGAAGGGTTGACGCGTTCGCACCGGCGCGTGCTTCTCCGACGGCGAGACTTAGCGAGCAAGCGCCGCCGAAGCAGCTGTTTAAACCCTCACCTAGTCACGTGGTACACAGCAGCAAGGCTCGAGCGAGCGCAGCTGCGACGCCTTCCAGCAGCGGCATCACACCTGCGTGCGTGCGCGCTGGCGGCTGAAGGTCAAATGAGCGCCGAGATTGACCTTGGGAGTTGTACCTCGAAGAGTAGACCCTGCGATCTCAAAACCGCACGGTGGTACGATGTCCGCGTGATGGCACCGGTGATACCATGCGGTACCGCGCAGTGGCAGCACGGCAAAGGGAGCGTTCTCGCAAGGTTTCCTGGGGTCAGCTAGCGTTTTGAGGCGTTGTCGTTGAGACGTCAACCTCTCGTCGCATCCCGGAGGTGCAGCAGTCTAATGCCGCTGACGTAGCGAACATATGTAAAGGTATAAAAGCAGCGCAGATAGGTCTGTTTGCAGGAACATTGACTTGCTTTTAAAAAGTCTAGATCGATTGCAAAAAGCTCGCGGGAAGGACATTTAATTACAAAAAAGGTAAAACAACTGAAAGAGCACACAAAAAGAATAAAATGGAAAACCGACATACACTCGCTTTCGATAAGCTGGTCCTCAACAAGACTCTCCCAACTTTTCATTTTCATTTTATTGCTACTCTTGCCATACAAATCATCAAAACACTGACTGAACCCAGAGCCAGAGGCTAGTGTGGGGTTCAGAAACAAAAATACACGATGGCAATGACACAGCACTTGTGTAAAACGAAAAGCCCAAAATCACGGCGAAAGACGAAAGTACAGCATACAATGAGGAAAAAATGAAATAATGTGCATTTTACAGCAGAATGAATAAAGATCTGTAATGAACAACACGGTACAACAAACACAAACCGAAAACGACTGTCACATAGATCAAATAAGGCTCATAAAGTATGTTCTTAATGTTTAATTTGTTTCGTGGGACTGGTTTATTTCTGGGGTAAAGCATTCCAAACATTGGCTCCTGAAAACTGCACCAATCTTTCACTGTAGATGCTATTATTCGGTGGTAGATTAAAGTTACTATTTTCATTCCATTGACTGAATAAGTGCCCTACCGAAACTTTATGACTGCACTACGACACACTGACTTTAACGGGAATGCACACATCCCGCTTTATCAACCTTGGTATAAAAATTCGGAAACCTATTCCACAAACAGGAAGATTTTTGTGCGTTCCTCCATGCATGCTACGCAGATATTGTGCTAAGATCAGAATCTTGGTTATCTGGTGAAATGTCAGACGATATTCGACTATGTATGACAAATCAATTTACAATATTAAAAAAAAACGTAGAACAGCATAACTGTGTGGTGGGGTGTTACTGATTACTATAGATGAAATTTGGACGCACACGTCATGTTCACTCGCACGTTCGTGGGTATTCTGTGGATCGCGTCTCGTCCCTTTGTAGCTGTAACGTGCTGTCGGTGTGTATTACCCCCGTCAGATTCAGCTGATTTCCAAGAGCTTCTAAATACAATGCAGAGCGCATTTCCACAGTTCGCAATTATTCTGGCTAAGAACGTTATGCCCAATATTGACTGGCAGTCATGCATCGCTCCTAGTGGCACAAGAAGACGAAGGTTGAGAGTTTTCTGGATGTACATTCCTTGTTTTACTTACACTAGATGATTCTGGATAATATGCGCGGCGATTCAATTTAGGATCTCGTGATCAATACTGATCAAGACAACATGCTGGTTGAGGCTTTGAAAAGCAACACGACCACAGAATATTCAAGGTGCTCTGGAGATAAGTGTAACAGGAGCAAAACTACATTTGACTACAGACGAGCAATAGTTCAAATTTTTTATGTTAATTTGTTGAGCTTTTGAAGTTTTCGAGCTGCAGACAAAAAGTGTATTCTGATCTGGCGACACTCAGGCTTACCTCTCTATGAGAAATGTGCATTAGAAAAGTCACTGTAGCCACATCGACACGAAGAACCTGGTTTTTGACTCATGCACAACGTTCGAGAAAAAACAATACCACCTCCAGTCCACCCTGTGAAAGTGGACGCACAGCGAAGCTGTTGCGGACGTTAGACAAGCATTACCAGCACATGCAAAGTAAGTCACGCGCGCAGGAACGCGTGCGGAAGTGCAGCATACAAGGTCTGTTCTGAAAGAAGTAGGATTAATTTTTTTTAATTTCATGCATGAGAATGCTACAAACGATTAAAATTTTTCAAAGTAGCACCCTTCCACATCTACACACTGCTGCCAACGAGTTTTCCAGTTTTCGTACGCCTCCAGCAGCGCCTGGACCGGAATGCTGTTTAGCTCCTTCGTCACGGCCTGTTGAACTGCGTCTACCGATCCGTGATGCTTCCCCTTGAGCATCGATTTTATTCCCGGGAATAGAAAAAAGTCTGGCGGGGACAAGTCGGGGCTGTAGGGGAGCTGAGGCAGCGTTGCCACCTTGTGCTGGGCAAGATACTCCGCTACGCGGAACGCTGTGTGGCTCGCCGCGTGGTCATGGTGCAGCCGCCAATTGTTAGCGATGGCTGGGCGGACACGAACAATGCGTTTTCGCAGTCTTTTGAGGACTTTCACGTGAAAAACTGCACTAACTGTTTTTCTAGATGGTACGAACTCTTTGTGGATGACTCCATGTCGATCAAAAAAGCAAATGAGCATGGACGTTTGCTTGGATTTGCTCATTCGTGCTTTCTTGAGGCGTGGGCAAGAAGGGTGTGCCATTCTGAGCTCTGCCGCTTCCTCTCCGGGTCGTAATCAAACACCCACACCTCGTCACCGGTCACTACATTGTCCAAAAAGTCGGGGTCCTCATTCACCTGATGAAGAAGATCCTGGCAGATCGCTTTCCGATTGGCCTTTTGCTCCTCTGACAACCGACTCGCGGCACGAACTTCGCGCACACTTTCCTCATGGCTAAGTTTTCTGTCACGATCTCAAAAACTTGGGTTTGAGGAATGCTCAAGTCATCAGCAGTCATTCTGATGCTCATTCTGCGATCACTGTTCAGTAAATTTTTACTCGTGACACATTTTCGTTGGTCTCGCTGGTCGAAGGGCATCTGGAGCAGTCGCCGCCTTCCACCTCTTTTCCTACCTTCTCGGAACAGCTTGTGCCTCTCAAGAACACCTGATCTACCCATGGCCGCAACACCGTAGGTCTCCTTAATCATGTGGTTAGTCTCTTTGCCCGTTTTACTAAGCTTTACACAAAATTTGATCGTGTATTGCTGATCTAGTAAAGGCTCCATGATTCTCCTTGACGAGGCATATCGACAGGGATTCACAGTACAAGCGACCTGCTCTCTTCAACGGCCGAGAGCCGACTGCCGATTTTCCCCAGCATTCCAAACATCCCCCTTCACCAATCCTGCACGCGCAGACCGCCTCTCGTCCACCCATTCACCGAGGAAAAAGCCAGTCCTACTACTTTCAGAACAGACCCTGTACATGCTCATTCTTCTAGGCCCTCAGCCAAGCGCGAGTACCTTATTGAACTAAGGGAACTTTTTAAATTAAATTGCGTCAGACAATTTGTAAGGTACGACTTGCACACAAGCTACGTATCTGATAGCTTCGGAACGTAATTCGATTATACGAGAAAACATATTTCCGTGGGGCGGAAACTCAGACAAAACCACTTTCCAGTTGCCGTTGGATGTCTGAGTGGCCGCGGCTGCTAGGCGGCGGTGCGGTTTTTGGTTAAACCCAGAACGAGCCCACGAACAATCTTCACCAACTAAAGGCTAAGAGTTTCGCTGTAAACAATTTTACTCGCAAGCGAAGCTGACAGCCGCAGAGGACGATTGGAAACGTTACCATGAGCGTGCACAGGTCTAAAATCCTCATAGCGAAAAGAAAGGTAACTTTAATACATATAATCTTGTTAAACCGAATTTAAAGGAACTGGGAAATATATTTCTATGAACAGGAGTTCTGTTTGCTGCACACGCGCCGAGGTGCACCCTGTTCACACTATTAGTGTAAATATAAAGAAGTCAACGTACCGGCTAATTCATGTTGCGGTACACGGGGCCCTATAACGTAAAAAATATTCCGATATGTTTTTAGTTCAATCTACTCACGGCAAATTTGCATAACCGCAAATGCAAACATCGGGTGGTGACCCGCAGCGCAGTTACTGCGCTGCACTTTACCCGATGTTTTTCCTTCTCTCAAACAAGAATCTCTCTCTCTCTCGACACCCTCTCCACTTGAGGGTGCTCCTCGCCTCCTGGCAGCCAATTACAAAGGAACAACCGATCAATGTAGGCAATATTAATCGTCTTCGAAACAAAGAAAAGTGACCTCCTATAAACTAAGAAGGCGTTTGATTGATCCGTTCAGACAACCCTGTGGGTGACCACCCGGTGCTTGCGTTGGCGGTTACGCAAATTCGACGTCAAGAGATTGCATTAAAAACACATTGGAATAGTTTTACGTTGTAGGGCCCCAGGTTAGTAAAACTTGGGATGCCGACAAACTTGCTAAATTGCGACTTACACAAACAGGCTGTAAATTGAGGGTAACGCAAACTAAGCAAGCTGTGCTATTAACAATAAAGAAAACCTCATTATCATATTAATAACACATTTAAAACAAGTCATTTTAATTCGTATCAAGCATAATAATTCAGGTGTTCCTTTAGCGTTTGATTTATATAACATTTACAAATGGATGTGATTAGCAGCGTACATAAGGCTCTAAGATTCGTTACGACCAACTTGTATTTTGTCATTTTTCTAAGCAACCTTTAGATTACAATGCATTAGTCCAGTCAAAAGTGCATTGCCCATCCCAAATCCGGAAACTCACCAGGCATGCCTAACAAATAAACGTGAATCACCTTAGAACAAAAGGACCCTCGGGTTTTTAGAATATACTTGAATAAAACAAGGAACGTTTGTATTTGGGGAGGCATGCCCGACACTGTATCTTATTGGCTATGGCATCCAGCTGTTGAGACAATGACAGTGCAGATGATTGGGCTGATATGATTGTTCATTTCCTGCCAGACATATTGTTTCTATTAGGGCATTTTTACTTACAATCTTGCTGACATATTTCTGCATGTGCCCTCGAACGGGAATTAAAACATTGGTAAGGTTCTCACTAACGTTTTTTTATAAATTAAGAACTGCAGAAACAAGCTGCATCTCAGTTTGGGGAAACACATATTGCTCGCACATAATACATCTACAACATTTACAAAATCAAGCCTTGAGGATCATCAATTTCTCTTGTTACATGTCACATGCAGTACCAATTTTCAGTTCCTTAAAAATACTACCATTACGTTACATGCTCCAGCTCAAGTTGGTTTTACTAATATACCGCACACTAAATCATGAAATAATTTTAGATGCATTTAATAACTCTGCTCTTACCAACACTAACAATACGAGATTTTCCTCTAACAACAATTTTTTACTTCCTCGAATAAGCACTAATTATGGAATGTTTACTTCCCTTTTTACGGCCATTAAATACTGGAACATACTACCACCCCATATTAAAGCCTGCCGCACAACATTAACATTCAGGAGAGAGACGAAGAAATATTTACTAACGACACTACTGGCTACTGATTCGTTACTATAAGTATATATTGTGTACAAATCTATTTCCCAGTTTTCAGTGGTTCTGTACTCACGTATTGTATCGACAGCCTTTATTTATTGGTTATTCTATATCTTCCTTTGTCTTCTTTTTTCTCCTTTCTTAGGCATTTCAAATTTTTTGTCGCATAGTCTATATAACATTTGTACTTTGCGTATTGTAAGCATATATTTATTTCTAATTATCAGTTACATCAACCCCGTGTTCTTTGACATGTGTCATTCCTATGTTCCATAACGTGTCAATTACTACATATTCATTTATTCATACGCTGTATCGGTTTCATTTGCTTGTGTTTTGAACTTCAATTATTGTAAGCAACTTTTTGTATTTGTTTATTTTTTCATTAACTTCGCGTTTTCTGATGTCTGTCGCTGCTATGTTGCCAAAATTTATTAATTCATGCAATGTTAAATTACTAATAGGAGGTCCCCCTGACAGTTCTTGTAACTCCGGGACCTCCTTCTGTACTAATGATGAGTGACCAAAAAAAAGAAAGGAGGGTTCGCTATATCTCCCACGAAAGCAGCCCAAACGAAGGACATTTTATAGGTTTTCCTTTACTACCGAGTTTAAGAAAGTCGCATCGTACAATTTGTGTTGCATGCGATATAATGCAAGGTACATCATTTTGCCTGTTAGTTTATTGATCGTGAATGGTTTTGATGGCACCGTGCATTGGATGTGGGTTTCTCCGTTGCATGACACCCGTGTTCATTAGCGGTTCTGAGCACCTGCAAGTTTTTTTATTGTTTCACTCTAGTGCTGTTAGCATGGCATCAGGCAGTGCTTAATAGTTTAATAACTAACAATCTCATCAGTGTTCAAACAGCATCATTTATGGACCACCCCCACTTCACCTGTCTGTCCCGCGACGTCACGAAAACCACGATAGCTCCCCATCTGATATGACGTGTACACACCGATTATGCATGACTTGACCGAACGAAAGAAAAAATTTTATTTCTGATACGACGCCTTTTCGCCATAAGCCCTCGGCTATTGGTCCAAAGTTTTCTGGTGGCACCCACTTCCCCTGCCTGTCACACGATGTCACAAAACCTCAAAAACTCACTGCGTCAAAGTGACGTGTACGCGTTAAAAATGCATTAATATGCCGAACAAAACTGAATTTTCTTGTCAATAGTCACAGGCTGCCCCGCTCCGAAAGGAATAAAAGATGGCTGCTGCCGATCACTCAAGCACTGGCTACTCGTACCTGCCGGAACGCATGGGTTTATTTGCGTATAAAACTTTTTGCGTGGCCGTGCAACGTTTTCGAGCACTTTCGGCACGTTTACGACCTCGTTCTGCTAACTCCTCTTTGTTGAGGATCTGGTTAAGCGTCATTCTTAGGCTTCCGTTGCATGCCCCCTCGATTTTCGACCAGCGGCCGCAAGCTAAGTAAGGGAAAGCGAACCAATCGCGGACGCCGGCGCCGTCCTCTTCATCCGAATATATATTTTCAGCGCGCTGGCTCGGCCCCATCGACACCCTCTCCACTTGAGCGTGCTCCACGCCTCCTGGCAGCCAGTTACAAACTAAGCACAGCTCAATGTAGGCAATGTTAATCGTTTTCAAAGCAAAGAAAAGTGACCTCCTATAAACTAAGAAGGCGTTTGATTCATCCGTTCAGACAACCCTGTGGGTGACCACCCGGTGCTTGCGTTGGCGGTTACGCAAATTTGACGTCAGGAGATTGCAATAAAAACATATTGGAATAGTTTTACGTTATAGGGCCCCAGGTGAGTCTCCTTCCCAAGTATTGAGGTCCCGTATTGGCTGATCACCTGGCAGCGAACGTGCTTGTACCTACTTACCGGTAGGTATCCGGCGGCCGCTCTCGACTGCCTGCCACAGCAGTGGTAGATGCTGTACCTGAATACCGTTTGTTGTTAGATGATGGCCACCCAGAGACCTCGAAATACTGATAGGGATGAGAACCCCATTTCGAGATGATAATTTAAATAAGTAGCCGAGCACTACACCAGGGGGCATCTCTACCCGTTAGATAAACCGCAGCATTCGCAGTAGTTGAGGGTCTCGGCAGGTGAGGATCCTAGAATAGGTTGTTCTCGAGTCTTGAGGCCCATGAAGGCTGCGCTCTTCGCCAGGAGCAGGCTTGTAACAATTTTACTGGTAGGTTCCCGATGAATCTTTTTCAGAAAGTTGCAATGCGTTCCATGCCATGGCAATGCTGTGCAGTAAAGCCACCCGTGGTCCGAAAGGTATGCGTATCCCACAGACATGGAAGGAAACGTGCGCAGTGGGCGCCAGAGCCACTATAGCTCCATTCGTGATGATGGCACTTTGTCCCACAGCCAAGCACCAGGCAGTGGAACCCCTCCACCTGTTCGAAAAACCGGTGGGCTTCCGGCAGCTTAGGGATTCCAGCCCTGTATCTAAGAGGCGGATGTTCCACCCCACTGCTCCAGCAACTTTAAGTGCTGTGCGCGAAAATAACGCGCCTTAGGCGTTTGGTGGCATGCATAAAAAGTTATGGAATACAACTTTTAGACAATAATCATGATATGTTGCCTCAATGATTGTTTGAAGGAGTAGCGTGCGCAGGTACCCTATTCTTCCAAACCAGGAGGTTTAGTAAACCTCTGTAGATTATGCGACTGTACGCCGGTTTTCGAGAGCAAATGTATGATTATAACTATAAAAATAAATAACAACTTCAAGAATTATAATTTGGACAAATGCAGATTTTCATTTGAAGCATTGTGAATTTAAGGACACGAGCAAATCTGGTACGTGCCCCTTGGATTCCTAAAAACAAAAAGGCCTACGTTGTGTGAAGGGTTGGGTGGCACTCAGCACAATCACTGAATTTCTTTCATCATTAACCAGGCTGGGAAGTTGCAACGTTCTTCTCCATTCTCCTATAATAAACCACGTAGTGTTCAGCACCTGTTAACTGTATTTCTTGTCGGGTTCCGGAAGTCTCTAGCATTGTAAATACATTACAAAATTTAAAAAAAACGAGCTACTCCACCTTTCAGCTGTAGTTTTACTTTGGCAAGTGTAGAAAGGTCGAAAGAAACACGCCTCCGTAAGACTGCATTTAGCTCCACCTGCCTTCGTCCCTACGCACGCGCACCACTCTCTCCCTGCCGGTCGAGCCGACGCTTACTTGACAATCAAGTTTTGGGTGGCCACCATTGGCCGCACAGAACTTTAACGAATAAGTTCCAGAGAAGGTGCTGCCGCACTAGGCACTTTGTGTCCGTTCGGGTGTGGCACACAAGAGCACGTGTCACGAGGGCATCTCCAGCCTCTGGCCTCTCTAGGTGCGTCCAAGCCGAGCGGGCATACAGTGGGCCTTGCAGTTGATGTGGATTTTCTCGTGTGTAGCGGCGTCGTGCGACCTCCAGCGTGGCATCGGAGAGGTCGATGTATGTCCTCTTCGGGGCTGTGCGGTGATTGCGTCCAGTGGACAATGCCTCCGGGATCGCGAAAGATGTCTCTGCAGGTCAGTCGTGCTACGGCTGCGTGTCGGGGCTAAGCTGACCAAGCGCCTAGCGGTCGATGACGAGTCACTCACGTCATCCATTGTCGAATAGGTCGGCGATGCAGTGTGACCCGGTCAATATCGCGGAGAAGTGTCATTCCCAGCTGGAATATTCGAAGGCATTAAATTTTATATATAAAAAACGCCTAAAAAATGGAAAGCAATGGATTCAAGGCCGACCCTTTCAGAAGTTCTGAATTTTACTTTCCGAAATAAGAACGAAGCGCTACAAAAAGAAAAGCATTTAAAGTAAAACGAACGAGAATTGCTAACAGTTCATATTAGTATACGTGCTGGCGCAAACATTGGAACGAAAAGTCTACGTCAGACGCGAACAGTCGAGTTTGTGGCCTTGAAGAAAGGGTGGAATGGCGGATCAATAAGGAGAACGCGGTTCGGCAACCACATTCCAGGAAGATTTGCACTGCATTTGTAGCATAGTGGGTAAAATACGCACATATCTGCTTGTCATACGCACATACTTTTCCGTTGTCACATGTGTGATCTATACGAACCTACACAAACAAGAGGGACGAGTACGTGCCGTAGCGCATTTCGGTGGCAATCGATACTAGTGCACGACAGGGGTCGCTATTTATAAGCGTTGCTAGCTTTAAATACGTTATAAATATACGTAAAGCGCCCAAAGGCCTAAGCAGTTGTAAGGCAGTGGTTAATATGACATATGACATCTCGAAAAGCAATTCGGCATGTCGCAGCGGTGTGGCATAGGTAACATAAGTGCTCATTAAGCAGTGATTTAGGCTTCAATTCGTCATCAGATATTTTTTTCTCTTTTTTAATACACCTTTTTTTTTTCAATTTTGGGTGGTGTCGCTGACAGAGCGAAAACAGTTTCGCCACTTATATCTGATAACCGCAAGTGATCGCGAGCAACACGTCCTCACGCCACTCGACCGTCGGTTAATACGGATAACTACGTGTATCGCTGTTTCCACAATACGTTTATAGTGATGTTTTCGCATGTGCTCTGTAACGCCATATCCGGTGCGTGTGGAAATGCGATAGCAATGATAACGTCTTACCTTGCGAGATGTATGGTGGCGAAGAGTCTTTCGCACCAGAAAAAGTGCCACATGCAGAAAAGAAGCAAAGCAACAAAAGAAGTTCCTAAGTCGGTATCAAATCCGCGAACTCAGCATAGCAATCGGACGTTTTACTGCGATCCCAAGAAAACGGCCGACGGGGTAGCTACTGTACGTGATCGTTTTTGTACGTCTGCAGCTTTCTGCTGCATGATTTTTGTCGATCTTTACGTTTCTCAAAACCAATTTTTATGTGTTTTACGTACTTTCTACTCTGACACTTAAGATATAGCGTCGCTATACGTCGCCACTGTGCCACTGTGTGTTTCGTTAAAAAGTGAGTCTTCAGCCACGTTGTCAAGGTCTATCATCGATGTGATCTATTGTGCGTGTATTATCCATCACGTTTGCGCAGAACCCTATCCATACAACACTAAGCACTTTAACTGGTTGATGCAGTATCAAAGCAGAAGTGTGGATATATTCTTCTGACATGCTGCTGACACGAATGAAATCCATTTTTCTTGCTTTGATACGTGCATCAGTGCTATAAAATCAGATGTGGCAGTTGCTACAGCGATGATGAGCACGCCGATCTGCGCAAGCTGTGCCAAAACAGGCAGGCTTCACCAAAACACATGTAAAATAAGCAACCACGCGAGCTAAACATGTGTTTAGCTGTTCAACATGATTATGCTCGACACATCCAAACGTGAAACGCGGCAAAACGAACGATAAATGTCGGATGTATTTCCCTTAAACACTGCAGTTTCCGTCTCATGTACTCGTAAAGAAAGTTGGAAGGAGACGTCAGACGCACCTTCAGCTACAGTCAATATGACAACCCATGCTTGCAGTCAACAGTGCAGATAACCATACATGTATAATCAAACATTACATAGGCATTATGTATGCGCTGCGCTTTCGACTAATTATATCAAGTACCATTTCTTTTCTCGTAAAAATATCTTTCTATATCGAATGAGCTACACTACTTTCTCCCTTGGTAACGCGACACCTATCACACGACGGACACACCGTAACCAACGTCTGGATGAGCGCCTACATGCACGGTGTGGTAACGTGTTGTCCACCGTCCACCACAAGAAACTTTGATGACGACAGAATTCGATGCGGGTCCGAAACTGCCCGACTGATTGGCGGGGCGCTCGCCATCTTTTTCTAACGCAGGATCGAAGGCTGGTACAACCCGGCGAGCCGCGTTTCCGGAAGCGTGCTACTCAACCTGATCAACACGGCACTACTGCGCGCCTACTCGGGCTCTCCCAAGGCGCGCATCACCACCAGTGCGTCGTTTTACAACGCAAAGGCTTCGGGCGAGGCCGGGGATGGCACCGCGAGCGCGGAAGCGAGCTTCACGTCCGTCGAAGCTTTCTGGGCAGTCTTGCCGCAAGCCATCCTCGGTCTGACCGTATCGACGATGGCCATCTTCCCCGTCGCCGAGAAGAGCAGTGGCTCGCTCGAGCTCCAGCTCATGACGGGCGTCTCGGGCTCGCTGTACGTGGCCTCGCACTTCGTGTTCGACCTGCTCGTGCAGTACCTGCCGCCCTTCGGCGCCTCGTTGGCCCTGTACTCGCTCGTGTACGAGAAAGAGCTGCACTTCACCGGCGTCGGTGAGTGGTCAACTATGCGGTCAAGGTCATCGCCCGTATGCCGCGCAGTAGCGCTTGAAGGCTGATCGGATAAAGGGGCGGCGTACACGGGAGCGTTGTGGTGGGAGTTTGCGGGCCCCTTCGATTTGGCTGCTCGCGCTGCACTAGGTCAGAGAGTGCACGAATTTAGTCATTGGTTTGGCATGTGTAGTGCGCAACGCCTACACCGTGTTCTACAACACGAGTTAACGGTTCTCTAAAAGTCGCAACTTTTGGAAGTACTGACGTCGTGCGAGCTTTCTGTGGCGGACGGCATTCCGCAGCGCTTAGCTGTTCAGTTGTAAATGGACGTAAATTTATTTCGTCTTTCTTACAACAGTCAGCCTAACAGACAGCAGAAGGCGACATTGGTGTTAGATTTCTAGATAGTTCTTAGGACACGTTGGTAAAGACTTGTATCGGCTTAAATTCCCTTTGCATGAGCTCGATTCTTTTTACATGTAGCATCTGATAAAATAACAATATCATCGACCGTAACATCGCGACCATCGCTGAGTACTGCATGCCATAATTAGGAATTCGATACTAGTCGAAAAGATATAACCACCCGCGCAGCAGTCGACATAGCTTGTCAGTCACTGCAGTCTTCTTCGGTATTTGCAAGGCGCGCGAGGCGTGCAGCATCCCGACTGCGCTCTTACGATGCGATCACAACGGGGCCTGCGAACTGCACTGCTCTACCATATAGGTCATAAAGTGCAGCCAAATTGAAGACACCATTCTGATGAAGAGACTCTTGTAGTACTAAATTTACACCAAAAATAACAACGACAGAAGACCTCGGAAACTTTACAGAACCACAGCCCACATTCCATCGAAGCTTGTGTTTTTTTTTATCAGTTGTAATAGAAATTTCAGTAGCTTGTAATCAAACCACATTAAACCATTTGCCGCACACGACTAACCCGTCTGAAACGTTGCCCGAATATGATGCTTTGGAGAACTTGCGAAAGATTTCTGTTTACGAAGGCTGCAATTCACAGGCATTTTATTTGGCGAGCTCATCAGCCATAACAGACTCCCCATTTTCGCAAACTTTTAATCTTGGAAGAATTTACAATTCACTAGGGTTAGAAGGACAAATTGTGCAGCGGTTTGATAGGGCACACTTCACCTGCGGCGTCCGTACGTAATTTATTTCAGAGGCAGCAAGTAACGCACACAATTTGAAATTGTCCTACGCATCGCCCATAACGTTCATCTTATTTTCAAAAAAATATGCAAATTTTCGTGATTTAATTCACCCACAATAGCGGGGAAACCTACTAATGTGCAATATAGGAACGTCGTATAGCGCATGAAAATAAGCAACAAACAAAGTTTCAGTAATTGTTTGCAACTTATCTTACTCAGCCAGAAGCGCCCAAAGCTTGATCTTACACTAAATCTGACATGTTCGTCATTTCAACCATATTTAAGCGTGGTGTAGAGTCAGACAGGTAGAGTTACTTCGGGACATTGAAGGGTATAGCGTGAAGTGGCCGTATAAAGCTTTCAATCACTTCCTGAATACAGTTTTAGCAAAATTTATACTCAAAGCACACTAATATGTCCGCACAGAGCTTTGTCATGATCGGCCTGAAATTCTGCGTCGCAAGTTCGCGCCACCTTCCAGCACCCTGCCGTTCTCGAGCCATTTGCCCTCCTCTCTAGAAAAACGTCACTGTTTTGGTATCTGCCACTCCCTGGGCTGACCCGAGCATCGGAGCGAGGAAGGGGGAGAAGGACATTGACATCAATCGCCATGTGGACCAAACGTCTGCGGCGCACAGTCAGACACCGGCCCCTCCATGGGCGCACCCACAGCCGACTCCGGCAATTAAGAAACCACGAAGGTTAAACGGGCCTTTTCGGTGGGGACTTCCCCAATTCCCTTTCAAATGACCTCTCCGCGGATTGTACCGTCTACAAGCGGGAGGTTTGCTTGCCAGAACCGTTAGGGATTCCGATTGAGCTGTATACTTGGTGTAAATAAATTTGTTCTCGTTTTCAGCATAACGGTGTCAGCCTTCGTCGTCGTCTACGAATTTCCGCGGCGAAAACCCACTTAGTCCGCGGTCCACATCGTGTCAGCTTAAACGTGTTGTTCTTAATTTTGCTGAAATTATTTATAGTTCTCGCAGGCCAGCTGATAAAATTCAGTGGAGTTCATTAGACAAACAACGTTTCGGAGTTATTGCATGGTTAACTTATTGCAAAAGCCGCAATTAACCCACAGGCTTTGAACTTTGAATACACATCCCCCAGAACCTGCACCTTATGTTGGCCTTGTACGAACGAGGTGACTTGTTTATCCCACCAGGAAAACTGGGTACACGTACTACGAATCTCATATAATTCAATAAAAAAATAAAGGTCCGGTAATTACTTGGAACGCTCAAATTTAAGTAAGAGATTTTGAACGTTTTGCCACTTATAACAAGTAAGGTGCCCCTTATTTCCACATGTGTTCACGCTTTGTGACATACAATTCTGTCTGGACACCAGAAGGACGGCGAATGAAGACTGTATAACGCTTTTAGGCACATGCTTAAAGAATTTCTTACAACTGGCGCTCTTAAAACATTATCCACGCGTACTATAAGATACCGCCTTTTGCTAAGAAACATGAACTACTGTGGCTGATTGAGTACTTTCAGGACACTGGGTACTTCCTAGGTGGTCGGTAACGTACGCTTGTAAAGCACTGGTATGCTTTATAGGTCAATCTCTACAAAATTTTTAATTACCATCCACACAAAATATAGTGTGTTACCACTATTGTGCCAATAGTGGTAGCACCTCCAATGGGACAGAAAACGAGGGTTCAGCACACTCCAATTATCCCGTAACTATAGGTCAGACAGTTTGAAATTTCCCTTGACATCACCCTCATCGTGCCCCTACATTCCATCCAAATGAGAAATCGGAAAAATGTCTTGTTGACTCAAGACACAACAAAACGCGCATATAGCATTTTCCATCGCTTGTAGTAGCTCTAAAGCTTCGTTGTAAAAGAAACCGCAAACAATCAAAGGGCATTCTAAACCATACAGTGAAGTTAACGAAAAAGAACGTAGAACCTTGAAACATAACTAATCCTGTAACACAGTACTACCCAATGTATAGTTAAACGAGAAAAATCGTGGCGCATCGGCCAGCCCGGTAGCCCACTCTCTCTTGGATTGTACGTAATCTTAAAAGCGGTGCACTTGACTGTCGCAGTGGGCGCTTCCCTGTCGTCAGAGGGCGCACTCTTATTTCGCCCGCGTGGAAGGCGTCGGAGAGGCTGCTGGCGGAAAAGAGAAAAAAAACAACAACTTATATTTTAACTGCCAACTTGAGGTGATAACGAGGGGATGGTCAGCTACCAGTCCTCGGCGCAACACATTTCTAACGTGTTGAACGATACTGCCAGGGCAAAGCTGTTCATCTATCACTGGGCCGACTGGTATCGATAGATAGCAGCAAACGTGTTCTTTCCACGGCGCGCCAATGGCTCCCGGTAATTATTGATTATACCAACGTAAAAAAAAAAAAAGCGGGCTGCTCTGCACGTCGAGCCTGATGAGAGCTTGGTTTTTTCTTTTTTTTTGCGCGGAGACTGTTTGATGGTGCTGTTATGCATGTGCACCACCATTAGCTTCGCATATTCACTCTGATCATTCAGACAAAGCTATATAATTGGCCACTCCATTCGAGAATTTTGCGACACAACGACGTGCCTGGCGCGATGCGATAACTTTGTTGCAGTTTTTTTCCAGTTAGCTGCTGAGAAACGGTTGCAGGAGAATTATTCATGTGGTACAATATTGAAAAGTACAAAATTGCATGGCGTCTCACTGGCATCTATGCTTGGGCCTTTGTTATTTAAATTATACGTAAATGATCTTTCTCATATAATAAATTGTGAAACACCGATCATGTAGGGTATGCTGATGACACTAATGTGTTTTTCGCAGACAGGGGGCTGGAAACTTTGCACAATTTATTTGATAACAACTCAAGTTTTCTGTATTCTTAGTTACATATCGACCAGTTATAAATAAATACAAATAAATAGAAATGTATAGTATTTGGGCGAATTAACAAGCCGATTGCTTGTAGGTCAACAATATGGTTCCGAGTTGTATATATAGAAAAGGTAAAAACGTGTTCTTGCATGTTTTTGGTTTAAAGGATCTGTCCTGAAATCTACTGCAAAATTACGATGTGTTTTATTAGGATCCGAGACATGCATGATTCCTCTTCTGCTTAAAAAATATTTATATTACACCGTCCTTTATTCACCGCTTGCACACGAACAACTGCTCGCTTGTATGGGGTTTAACAAAGCCACGAAATTATCGATAGTTAGTAGTCTTCCAAAAACAGCTCTTAGGTATGTCAAAAATTTTAGAGGTAGGCCGCAAGATTTAAGCATGCATGTTATATTCATCAAACACACAGTGCTGAAGGGCTATCATATATACCGTTCTGTGTTAAGGCAGCACATAATAACTAACAAACCATATGCGTTAAAATAATCTGAATGAAAATCTGACTACTGTCTACGCAGAGAAGCTGGGACACTTCCAAAAGCAAGAACTTATGGCGGAGAGCACTTAAATTATCAAATTCTCCATTTATGAAAAAAAGTACACTTATCTGATTACAGGAAAATAGAGGATTAGGGTATAGTGGT
The DNA here is from genome assembly GCF_023375885.2 of Dermacentor andersoni. Taxonomy (NCBI): domain Eukaryota; kingdom Metazoa; phylum Arthropoda; class Arachnida; order Ixodida; family Ixodidae; genus Dermacentor; species Dermacentor andersoni. Next base: position 142,007,861 of record NC_092815.1, on the reverse strand, counting down.
TTTATTTCATATGTTTAATACATGTATAATATTTGAACTTTTATCTATTTCACGTGCTATAATTGACTATGTTATGTTATTCCACAAGTCATATTGGTTGAAATTGTGTGATGCACGATTTTTTTTTTAATTCCTAACGTTGTTACCCCGCTCACTTGAATTTGGTAATCGTTTCTTCAGATATGAAAGTTACTTGTGGTTCACTTGTATATCGCATGGTGCTTACTTTCAAAGTGCCTCGTTACATTTATTTGATCTCATACGATGTGCCCAATGTGATCTCATAGTTCAAATCATGTACCATATTGCTGAACGCCTACAGAACCAATAGCCTTTATCAGGCCTCGCAACCACCTGCTCTCGCTCCCGTTTTGGAAATAAAAACGAAACAAACTTCAACTTCAGCTTAATTCCGGCGATGCTCTTCGGCGCATTCTTTTCTTTTCATCTCATTAAGGCGTCCCCTGCTTTCTGTCAGAGTTTGTGTTGTTATTTGTCATTGTCTTATCGCTAATGCTAGCCTTTCCACACGATACAGTCCGCCTGAAAGATCTCTGAGAGCCCTGCACTGGGCGTAATGACTAGGCGCTCCAGTCGATACTGGTGATGACACTGTTGGAGCGTTCTAGGCGTGTGTGAATTAACTGACACGTTGTATGCTGTCTCCTCTTTACAGCGGCACTTTACCTGGTCGGGTTGTCGTTTGCTCCGGTGGCGATATTCTGGCCCTACCTTCTGTCAAATGTCATCAGTTCAGAAGGAGGCGCTTTCACCGCAACTCTGGCGATGTTCGTCGTTGGAGGTAATATTTGTTTTAGATAACATCAGATAGATAACCCCGATCATGAGAAAACATAATTGAATATTGAACCATTTTCAACACCAATTCAACTCGCCATCTCCTTCATCACACGCCTATAACGACTACTTTTCAAACACTTTCGAAGGAGCTAGACTACGAACTTATAGCGAAAATGCTTTATTACACGAGCATGCGGAGGACGACGAGTAGGCGACGCTGTAAAAGGAAACTGGCGAACCAGTATAGTAGAACATAGAGTAATTTGTATTAGAACTGCTACTGGTAAGAACTGCGCCTTGTTTCAACAGAATTTCGAATTATTGGCTTGTATTTCAGGTGCAAGTTGTATTTTTGGCAAAGTTTTGTGTTCTTCAGTTCTATATGCAAGTTGTGCATAATTATAGAAGCAGCTTTCGAGGAAATGTAACCGAATGTAAGGCGTCGGCATAGAAAGGTTTGCTTTACGAGCACACCCGTGTTATTCGTCACTGAAATGCAAATAGAGAGCGAAAAAGAACTACGATCGTCGATCATAGTGTGGAGTCAAAGATATTATAGAAGCTTGACCGCTCCACTATGACGCGAAGCACCGTGACATAACATTCGAAATTCCCTCGAAGTTGAAAGCAGTCGCGTAGAGCACCACAGTTGCGAAATGACCGGATCCAAGTGACGGCGAAAATAGCTGTGCGGGGCGAGGAGAAATCTTAAGAAGCAAACTCACGTCAACCTTAAAAGGGATTTTTGAAAGGAGAATCTGTGAGCCTAAATCGACAGGTCATAAAGGAACAGAAATGACCTGTCAGGTTAGTTGGCGCTGCACAAAATCATTTCTCAAGAACCATGTGTCAACCAGTCCGTGAACGAATTTTTAGTAGCAATTTTGATTGTCATTCGCCAAGCCCCTTGGTCACGGCCCGAACAATCGCGTCCGCTAACGAGCAGGTCTTTTTTCTAATTTTTTGCTGCCTGCTTTTGTGGCTTCGTTAAGAAGACCGAAATTTAGAAACTAAATCGTTGGTTCGAGAGATGAGAAAGAGGTTTTCTGTTTTGATAAATAATACAGCTCGTATGACATAACACGATGCAGCAATGCCATTCTGGTATCAGATTCACGAAGAGAGAGAACGCAATGACTCGAATGGCAGATCGAACGCACTTTGTTGGAAACTACAACGCTGTGAAACCTTGTTTACGTACATAAAAAGTGCTTAAACCTGTGTTTGTTTCTATATTAGAGCAGTGTCAGTCCAAGGCCATGCCGATGGCCCTCGTCAAGATATTACGCCTCAAGCTTTCCAGACACAGCGCTGTCGCATCTGCTCGGGTGTACGGACATGTGCTCGCGCTCACCCCAGCTATGTACGCATTGCGACATTTGAGCAAAACAAAGCAAGGCAGCGGTGGCGCAAACTCTTTTCTTTATGTTTAAAGGGACACTAAAGCGAACGAATAAATCTGTTTGGATTAATGAAGCATTGTTGGAGAACCCTGCAGGCAGTCATTGCAAAAAAAATAATTTGATTACTAGATGAGAAAATGAAGGTCCAAGTATCGATATTTGAATTTCGCGCCGAAAACCCAGCGCCGGTACGTCAGCGTGACATCAGGGATTCCAAAGTATGTTTTTGCATTTGGGTCGCGTTGGCTGAATAAAGGTTCCCGAAAGTTGCCATGTTTAATATTTGGTGCCTTTAGAACACAATGTGGTCAATCTGTACCGCTATAATATAATCAGTAGGCCCTAGAAGTGGTGCAGCGGTGGCGTAGAGGTAGAACACCCGCCTCGCGTGCAAAAGGTCCGTGGTTCGAATCCCGGTGCCGTGCAATTTTCCACCGGATTAAAAAAAAATCCGCGTGTTGATAAAATTGCATAGACAGGCCTGGAGTGTGGCCTAATCCCGGTGACCAGAACCGGTAACGCACTCCCTCACCAGAGCAGGATTGGCCACCCTGGTGCAGTACTTGGCCACAACCCCCTATATGAATACAACAATCAAACCCCGGCCCTCAGTCCCCAGCAGCTGCGAAGCAACTGACCACGGCGGCGGTCAGACCTGCCACGCTGGAGAGGGTGCTAAGAATCCCTGGCTCCGGACAGGCCGCCATTGGAATATGAACCGGGCAACGTTTAGCGCTATCTAGTGAGTCGAGTCTAGCAGTGCTATTGGAGGAATTAGAGGGCAGTAAATGGGATATAATGGGGCTCAGTGAAGCTAGGAGGCCAAAAGAAGCATATGCAGTGCTAAAAAGCGGGCACGTCCTGTGCTACTGGGGCTTAGGGGAGAGACGAGAACTAGGAGTCCGATTCCTGATTAATAAGAACATAGCTGGTAACATACAGGAACTCTATAGCATTAACGAGAGGGTGGCAGGTCTTGTTCTGAAACTTAATAAGAGGTACAAAATGAAGGTTGTACAGGTCTACGCCCCTACATCCAGTCATGATGACCAGGAAGTCGAAAGCTTCTATGAAGACGTGGAATGGGCGACGGGTAAAGTCAAAGCAAAATACAGTATACTGATTGGCGACTTCAATGCCAAGGTAGACATGAAGCAGGCTGGAGACAAGGCATTGGGGGAATATGGCATAGGCACTAGGATTAGCAGGGGAGAGTTAGTAGTAGAGTTTGCGGAACAGAATAATATGCGGATAATGAATACCTTCTTCCGCAAGCGGGATAGTCGAAAGTGGACGTGGAGGAGCCCGAACGGCGAGACTAGAAATGAAATAGACCTCATACTCTGCGCTAACCCTGGCATCATACAAGATGTGGACGTGCTCGGCAAGGTGCGCTGCAGTGACCACAGGATGGTAAGAACTCGAATTAGCCTAGACCTGAGGAGGGAACGGAAGAAACTGGTACATAAGAAGCCGATTAATGAGTTAGCGGTAAGAGGGAAAATAGATGAATTCCAGATCAAGCTACAGAACAGGTATTCGGCTTTAACTCAGGAAGAGGACATTAGTGTTGAAGCAATGAATGACAATCTTGTGGGCATCATTAAGGAGTGTGCAATGGAAGTCGGTGGTAACTCCATTAGGCAGGATACCAGCAAACTATCGCAGGAGACGAAAGATCTGATCAAGAAGCGCCAATGTATGAAAGCCTCTAACCCTACAGCTAGAATAGAACTGGCAGAACTTTCGAAGTTAATCAACAAGCGTAAGACAGCTCACGTAAGGAAGTATAATATGGATAGAATTGAACATGCTCTCAGGAACGGAGGAAGCCTAAAAACAGTGAAGAAGAAACTAGGAATTGGCAAGAATCAGATGTATGCGTTAAGAGACAAAGCCGGCAATATCATTACTAATATGGATGAGATAGTTCAAGTGGCTGAGGAGTTCTATAGAGATTTATACAGTACCAGTGGCACCCACGACGATAATGGAAGAGAAAATAGTCTAGAGGAATTCGAAATCCCAAAGGTAACGCCGGAAGAAGTAAAGAAAGCCTTGGGAGATATGCAAAGGGGGAAGGCAGCTGGGGAGGATCAGGTAACAGCAGATTTGTTGAAGGGTGGACAGATTGTTCTAGAGAAACTAGATTTTTGTTCTTGCGCTTTTTCTCTCTTACCAAACGTCTTGTAGAACGGTAATTTACTGAAGCAGAAGAAATAATTTTTCATTTTAGTGTCCCTTTACGATAACAACGCCGGACGTCGTACTATGTCCGACAAATGAGACATTGGCAAAGCCGCTCTGAAGATAATTCGGTTAAATATTGATTTCTGCATTAACGTTTTTCCAATGAAAACCAGGTACTAGCCTCTTTGGCTATGGGTCCAGACAAGGGTTGAAATATTCTTTGTGTTTCTGATGAACGCTAATAAAACTGAATAGAAATGGTAACCAAATTTTCGTTACGAGAACCAGTGTACTTCTGGTTGTATTATTTTACGTGCCCGTAGCATGATACGATAATAATTTTTATCACCCGATGTTGTTTAATGTGCACCGGAATTTAAGCACACGAGTGATTTCGCATTGCGCACCCCATCAAAATGCGGCCGCCGTGATCGGAATCGTGCCCGCGACCTCATGCACAGCAGCGCAACGGCGTAGTCAGTGGGGCACCGCAGCGGCTCAGTTATGAAGATCACTAATGTGTCTCGATGCATCAAGCAGAAGTTATTTTCTTAAAGACAATGCCTTCCTCAGCTTTCCTGCATCGGGTATGTGCTGCTAGATTCTTTCATGGGCTGATTCCTGAGATAGCGCATTGTAAATAATGTGGGCTGATCCCGAAAAATTTTGCACCCTAAAGATATTTTCATGGGTATGTCCAGTCTAAAAATATGAGCCGACGCCGAATTTGTGCATTGTAAAAATGCGCCCAGAAAAAAAAACGCGTTGTTAATAAGCACAGGGACAGAAGTAGGCGGAGCAAGGTGCGACAACTTCCTAAAATTCGGGCTGATCCCAAAGATAGCGCAGTAAACAAATTTGGCATTCAGGTACTTATCCTGCCACCCTCGCCCGAGGACACAGGGACACAGTGACAACGCCCCATGCGCACCCCCCAACTGGGTCAGGACGGTGTCACGTGTTTGATCGACGTCAATTAGAGGTTGACCGGTCTCTTCTACCCCCCCCCCCTCCCCACACACACACTTTTTTATTATATCCTCTTCAACTCACGTCCGCTGAGATACGTCGCTCCGTACTCGCGCATGCAGGGCCCGTGACGTTGCTGCTCTATCTTCTCACGCTCCGCAAGATGTCTCCCAAGATGGCGCGCACAACCTGGATGCTGGTGTCCCCACCATTCGCTCTGGGCCAGGCGGCCACTCGAGCCGTCGTGCGAGGGAAAATTGCCTACGTCTGCCGCGAAATGGAAGCGAGGAAATGGCACGCAATAGGCCGCGATGCGGCGATCCGTGACCTGCGTCGTGCACTGTCCGCCCACAACCTTGGGGCCTATTACCAGCGTGAGTTTTAACCACCCATGATGGCTTCCCATGTTTCTTGGCCTGCTGGTTTACTTCCGTGTTGTGACACATGTCAACGCATGGAGGACACGTAGGCGTCGGAAATGCAGTATCCTGCGTCTTCCTCCTAACCCACACAGCGCAACACATGATCTTGTGCTACGCTAAGTTTCGGATCTCAATATTCAGCTTTCAGCCCAGAAAATTTTATGCAAAGCCTACAGTTGCGTTTCCGATTGAATGGAGCGATACTCAAGCTTGAATGGCTCAGAAAAATGAAATACTACGCTACACATACCTTACAAAATAACAATTCAGTGTTCTTTTTGTACAGGTGTTCTCTGAGTGGCCAGAAATAACGGTTCTAATTTTCAAGATGGTAATATAAAAATTCTGAGTTTTCTAGATGTTGCATGGAATGTCTTATGATACGTCTTATATCCTCTCAAGTTCCATAGATTGCATGCGGAGATTTCAACGTTAACTTGTGCAAAGATAATTCCAATTATTTATTATTACTTCGGTTACTTAGCCTTACAAACGTTATTTCCACTGCAACTCGCGTCACTGACCAATCAGAATTCATTATCGAACACATGTTATGCCACATCGGATGGGAAGTGAGTGCTGGCGTTTATGATGTGAGCGTTGCCGATTATAACCCAACATTTCTGTTTATTCCCCGTAGATGCATAACACACAGGCCAGCGCTTCACCAGGCAAGCACTCAGCATAAGTAGAATATGTTCTATTGAGTCGATTATTCCAGGATCTTAACTTTGCGTGTATTTATGATGAAATAGAAAATGAGCGTGAACATTTTTTGCAGTGCATAAGCAACCTGATCACGCAATCAACATGTGAATGTTCCCGTACCAATTGTTGATCACGCCATTTGTCCCTAGCTGACCAGCAGTCTCTTAGATATATTGAAATTGAAGGACTCGTACTACAATCGGTGGAAAAACAACAAGAATAATGAATATTACAGAGAAAGTTTCAAGTGTTATAGAAGTAAGTCAGTCACAATAAAATAACAATTCAAGAGGCAGTATTGTGCTACGTAATTAAGCGTGAAAGGATACAAGAAGGCAGGTAGTGAAAGATCTTACAGGCATAGATCAAAAACGCTTTCTTCCTAATATCATCTTTTCATAATTGCTGATGATTTCAATATAGACTGAAACCAGTAATGACGCTATCCTTGCTGGTCAGTTTTCCCTCGTTGCTATCCACTCCCTTTCTTCCTACGTTGGCTGGTATTGATTTCTACCTTAAAGACATTACAACAAATAAACTAAAATATATCATGGCTAATATGTCAGCAAACAAAGCGACTACTGATGATGGAATACCAGCAAAGATTATTAAGGATAATATAACCCTCTCTGCCTTCCGATATGTCATCTATTCAACCATGCATTTGCCTCTCGTACATATATATTTAGTGTAAAAACCGCCAATGTAGTTCCCGTACACAAACCAGGGGACTCAAATCAACCGGGAAACTACAGACCGATTTCGGTTCTAAGCTCCCTTAAAGCACTTTTCGAGAAGCTCCTTGTCGTACGATTAAACAGCTTTCTGAGTTAAAGTGGCGTAATCTGCCCACAGCAGCCAGTATCCGTTCCAGCTAGGTCTACAGCACCAGCTATTCTGACCCCCTCGCAGGATATGAACATCGCACCTCACGACGGTAAAACAGCAATAGCAGTCTCCCTAAATATCAAAAAGACATTCGACACAGTTTCTCACGATATATTCTTACATAGGCGTGAAAGCTATGGCTTCAGCGACAGTTCGCTCCTGTTCTCGCTACTTGTCCTCGCGAAAAAAAAAAATACTGGTGATTGACAGTTAAAGAGTCCGCGTACTTTTTTACTGTACATGAATGATATCCCCAAAACTCTTATGTATTCTAAAATACTAATGTACACTGACGATAAGGCCATAATATTCACAGGAAGTATTCTGTCAACACAGCAAGCCAAGATAATCTCTGAGTTGTCAATGGTGAACAACTGTTTTATTGAAAACAAGTTAACATTATATAAGTACGTTGTTTTTCTATCTAGAAGAAAGAACATTGTTACTACATCACTGAAGCTCTTTCTGTACAACAACCCAATCGAGGACGTTGTTTCTTTTGAACACTTAGGCATGATTTTTGACTAGAACCTTCATTGGGAAGAATAAATCCGCAGCGTTTGCAGAAAGGTGGCGTATGGTTGTAACACCCTAATTAAAGCGCTCCACTGCTTTCCCCTTTCTGTGCTTCGGACACTGTGCTTTACTTGTTGTCATTCCCATATAAGCTACTATATAGAATCATAGGGTGTAACATATATATCATATGTAAAACCGCTACTACGACTACAAAAGAGAGCGCTAAGCATAATAGATAACTATGTGAATGCTAACAACACTTCTTTTCTGGAAGAACGTGTACTATCAGCTTGGGCACTTCGTAATAATAAGTTTGCCATTCTTGTTAACAAAATAGGCACTAGCTTTCCCAACTCCTTCATTCTTTTCATCCCTCCATCGCGTAACACTAGACACGCCTAAAACGGCAATTTTAATATGTCTACATGCTGCAATTTATGTGGAAACGTTAAACTGACTTTCACGGGAAGGCAATTTGTAATAAACTAGCCCTGGAAGTTAAACTAAGAAGGAAATTTAAACATAGTGCGAAAATAATTTTTAAACAGTCCTTTAAAACAGTTTTTAAACAGTCCTTTTTACTTGGTGGCGTAAGTGTATTTTATTAAATTTGCCTGTTATAATTCTTTCTATCAAAATTTATTATATATATATATATATATATATATATATATATATATATATATATATATATATATATATATATATATATATATATATATATGCACTGTTAACCTGTTCAACGTATTCTTCAATGAAGCGACCACTAGCCAATATAGGCTATCGGTCTTGATAGTTTGTGACCACCTCTTGCGATTCATCAATAGATTTAACGAATGAATGAATGGTCTTCATAGCCTGTACGTATTTAGATTTTTGAACGAACGTCGAAAAGGTGAATTTTATGATTCTGTTTGTTCAGAATAAGATTCAGTTACAGCTTAGTTCGCAAATAAAAGTATGCGATGTTATCTTCGTCTGTGCCCCTCGTGATGCTGACATCGCACTCCAGCCCCCATATAAAAAATATTGATCTCGAGGGCCATGTTTTACTGTTACAGCAGACGACGGAAGCGCCAAGTTGGCATCGCAGCTGGCAATATTTCGGACAATATTTAGCACAACTAAAAGGCATGCACGAAGGCAATTTACAAATCTTTCTTAATAAACCACGTAATTTGCAGCAACAACGGCTAATTACACAATCTGGAGCATGAAATGTGATCTCACTTGACTAAGATCGCATTTCCGTGATTGAATGGTATACCATTCAATCACTAAAGTTGCTCGTGCAAAGTCTTACGTTCTTTACTAAATTATTCCCTAGTATTGCGACAATGGGAGCCCACAAACAGATCTCAGTAAACATAACATCCACAGCGCATGTATTTTATCCTAAGTACTATCAGATTCATATTAAGTGTCAGATTCATATTAAAAGTGTAAAGCAATATCAGTGCTCAAACCTGAAAGTGATACATTTTCACTGGCACTGCTCTTTACGGGCAGCGCAGTGGCACCTGTGCGGTGCCATTATAGGCGCTGCACGGCAAGTGAAAGGCTTTAAGAGCGTTATAAACAGCATCCATTTGTTGCTCTTACAACACATGGACGCGGCCGAGGCGGAAGCTGCTTTAACGCAGTTTCAAAAGTCGGCGACAGGCTACAAGTGCAGCACAATGAAACACATGGAGTTAATATTGGTAATTTAATATCGTTGACTGAACCGTTAAATAAAAACCAAGTAGTTTTGTTCTCAGACACGTACGAGTCCTGACTGGAACAGAAAACACTGTCTGATACTCAATTAGAGATATAAAAAGTGAAATGGAAACAGCTGGGGAATAACGTTCCACAACGTAAGTGTAGACGTAGGTTTTCTCCAGGAATTCCTTCAGTTTCCCGAGTCCGTTATCACATCCCGTAATTTCTTGGGTGACCGAATTGAACGAGAATCTTGCACACGTGGGCACGCTATACATAAGCAGGGTGGAGCGAAGCTGTGTAATTTGCATTCGGAGTACTTCCTCCGCAGGGGCCTTCACCGAGCAGGAAGAGGACCCATGCAGCGTGGGCTTTTTCTCGCTGTCGGTGACCAGTGCAATGCCGGACGTTTTACTGCTGGCGTGCGAGGGGCTGGTGCTCTTCGTTCTAGTAAGCCTTTCGCACTCGGGATACAACTTGGATTTTCGCAAGGCTATCTTTCCAGGTATGCGCCTGCTCTCTTGTTCAAAATACTCAATATATATATATATATATATATATATATATATATATATATATATATATATATATATATATATATATATATATATATATAGTATAGTAAGTGATAGTGTCGAAGCTCTACGTTGAAATCGGGAGGACTAGAGGCGTGCAGTCATGAGCAAGTGAGTGAATAAACTTTTGTTGGGTCCAGCAAAACGCGATGAAATGCGCACCCGGCTAATCCCACGATGGGGCTGACAGGTCTAGCCTGCCAGCCAGGATTTAGTCTTCAAAGACGGGACTTCGCTGGAGCGCGTCCCACTCTTCCTTGGCGAACCTGGGGCCCAATGACCCTCACTTCCACAGCAAGTGAGACAAAGTAGCAGCCTCACCACAGGCCATGCAATCATGACACCCTTGATATAGCCTACTAACATTTATTGACGACTTGGATGCTCATACCGTGCTACGCGATGCCTGCCGGTCTGACGTCACATTTCTCTCTGTGGTACGTTCAGCCCACGCATGTGAAAAGAAACGCTTGGGAAGAGCATTTACCGGCATGCATTTGCATGACTGCATGGATATGTGTGTATCCTGCACCACTTTCCTTTTCTGCGTCTCTTTTCTTACTGCTTTTTTTATCATCTATTGTGGCCTCGTAGCCGCTACTAGCGGTGGGTAACAGTCCTATGACTAGGATGTCAATAAACGCACAAAAATGCGCACTGAAGTTGACAGAGCAGCGTCATCTATAGATCCACGGGGGCATGAGGGCAGGGTCTACTGCGGATACTTTTGCGGTGTTGATTACTGACGAAGCAAGACAGAGAGAGAGAGAGAGAAAGAAACATCGTGTGCGTGTTTGTGTTAGCAGTTATTTAGCAGTTAGTGTTATTTAGCAGTATTTAGTGTTAGCAGTTATTGTTAGCAGTTAAAAGCATGTACATTAAGAGCCGAATAATAAATGGATGCCTCAGCGGTGTTAGCGGGATACCTGGCTCCGCGATAACTTTCGCAGAAAGCAGACATAAAAAATAAGATTTTTGACTGACCCTTTTAGAAATATACTTCACTAAAATCATTCTTTCGTTGCCGATGTTTTATATTGCAAATGGTATTGTGTTTTGAACTGTGCCGCATATTCCCTTATTCAATGCCTCTCTGGAGACCTGTAAGGCATACCTAAAGACTATTAAAAATGAAACAGACAATCGGGCTTGTTGCTTTTTCATAAAGTGTATAATAACGGTGCATTAGACAGGGGCCAACGTAGAAACCGGACACACAACGCGCTCACTTCCAAATGATTTATTTGCCTAAAGCACGTACCTACAAGGACATGCACAAGTTGAAAACGAGAAATCGCCAACAATAGACCAACCAAGCATGCGCGGAAAAGCAAAATATTTGTCTTGTGGGGAAATGGTGCGAGCACTCCCACATCCAATTCATATTCGTTATCTCAAATCTTCAACTATCTCTCTGATGCATTGTTTCTCAAACTGCGGGTGATAACCCCCGAATGGGTAATGTGCCTTTATATATGAGTCACGGAGAGTCCAACTATCACTACGACTAATGACGTCAATGCCTCTTACCAAACTTTGGCGTCAAGTTTTATACTATCCACTTCCTTCTTCGCACTCCATTTATTGGTGCGAGGCGGTAAAATTGTGCTTGGAGGAAGCCATAGAAACTACACAGCATTTAAAGTCCGTCCCTCAAGGATTAAACTAAGTTTCCCTCACTGAATTGATTAATAAATTAGTACTTCATTAAAGACGTTAGCAAACATTTTTCGTAGCTCTTTCTGCCGCTGTTAGCGGCTTTTAGATAAATGAAAATGTAATTGTGCTTGTGGAAATGAAAAATTAAGGATTCATAAAGCTTATAAAAGGGGGGGGGGGAGGAGGTTACGTTATGTTTGGTATTAGTAGAAGGAGTCAAGTACTGGGTGAAGCTAAAGAAACACTAATCTTGTCAGTTGTCCCTTTGCAGAACCCCTAATTCTGCACTTGTACGATGGAACGCAATCCCAACGTGTATAATGATAAGATGTTTCCTTGCTTATACTTGTCATCGTGTCACTTATTTCGCGTCAATATTAGCGCTCAGCTAAGCTTGTATAAAGCAATCAATCAATAAATCAAGTTTTATTTTCGCCGCACACAATACATTGTTACTGCGAAAATAGGGGGCCAGAGAAAAAAGCTGCATCTATGCAGCTTGACTAAGCCCTAGCCACCCGTACAGCAGCAGTGACACGACGATTTGTTATATGGATTCAGTTATATAAACATATCAGCAAATAAAGAAATGATTAGACAATCCCATCAAAAATGGCAGTTACAAGAACAATTTAGCAGCATACACATTTCAATGAAAATTAGACATATAAGCAGTTCCAATACAGTCACACAAACAGTTCAAATAAGCTTTTGTTAGTAAGGGCCAGAACGTCAACATTTTTTCCGGTCTAGCTCATTTAGTGTAGTTGCGAGTGCGTAGTCAAGTCTTGCTTTCTCATAATGGGTGCGCGAGAAGAGAACGTAGCATGGCGGTTGATATCTGAAAGGGTAGGAAACTGTACTTTTCCTGAGATTTGATAATTCTTGGAATAGTTCCACCCTACCTAATGTGGCGTTTTTATAGGTTCTTAATAGTTCGTATATACTGTGGATTTTCATAATTTTATGTTTGTGAAACAGTGGTTCTGTGTGTTCTACGAACGAGGAATTTTCTATTGATCGAAGTGCTTTTTTCTGAATGAGGAAGAGTTTGTGTAAGTTCGATGCTATCGTGTTTCCCCATATTAGCTTGCAGTAATGTAAGTGAGAGTTAAAGAGTGCAAAATATAACCCCTTTTCAATGCTGACTGGAAAAGTGTGACGGTTCTGGTTTAATACACCAGCGGCTTTACTTAATTTTGGTAATAGAGTTTTCACATGTTTTCACAGACATGTTTATTGAGAAAATTACACCTAGAATTTTAACAGACTTTCCTATTTTAATTTTGAATGGCCCGAGAGCAATATCGTCGTCTATTTTTTCTAAGGTGCCTCGAGTGCGAAACAACACACGCTTAGATTTTGACTCATTAAGAATGAGCCCATTGTTCTGGCACCAAATCTGCTAGTTGTGAGAGCTCGCACTTCTCTTTTGTCTTAGAATATCAATGTCTCTTTCTTTAACGAGTGCCGAGCAATCATCGGCATAAATAATATATCTAATATCCTCATATATCTTTACAATATCATTAATATAGAAAACAAAGAGAATTGGTCGCAGTATGCTACCCTGTGGTGCTCCAGTAGGTGAAATTTATATTTATTTAGTTGGACGTATTTATGGCTCGCACTCAGGTAAGATTTAATAAGTTGTAGTGTTGTGCCACGAAACCCATAATGCTCTAACAAGGCTTTGCTAAAATCTAAGAGCATACCCAATGTCATTGGGTATACTCTTATGCAAGAATAATAATAATAATAATAATAATAATAATAATAATAATAATAATAATAATAATAATAATAATAATAATAATAATGTTAACAATAATAATAAGGTATTACCTTGCTCTCAAAATTGTTTAACATTTCTTCCTTCTGAACTAGAAGTACTGTCTCCGTGCAGCGTCCCTTTCTGAAACCAAATTGGTAATCTGATAAGAGGTCATATTTTCTAGTAAATTTGTCAATACGAGAATTAATCACTTTATCTTGTCCCTTAGAGAATACTGCCAAGATTGACGCCAGGCGGTAATTACCTAAACAATTTTTTCACCATTCTTGTAGATTACTACAAGAGCGGTTACACTTTTCCGAGCGGCCCACGTATTCTTTAACAGGCGAGCTATAAAAACAGTCTCCCGGCCGCAAACAATCTTCTTTTGGCGTTTTCTATCATCTCCTTCTGAATTTCCGCGATTTTGTTTACCTAGCTAGCATAAATTAGGCAGCTTTTCTGGTGTCGTGAAAAGGCTACAAAATTGTTTTATCTGTGTACTATCTTCATCAAATTGTGAGATACCGCGTGCGCATGAATTATGCGATATTGCAAGGAATGACAGTGCCCTTTTGCATTTATTTTTCTGGGAATGATTACATGATTTGTCCGATCCGTGCTGTTTTCTGAAGAGACTCTTAAGAAATGAAACTACAATGAGCCTGCAACAGCCATCTTCGGTTAAGTGGGGACGTTGCTCATTAAAGCTTTCTGTCATTTGGTGGGTACGAGAGTTCTTTAGGGCGCCCTGAAACGAATTGCTTTCTTCGGTTCTTTTTGCTCGTTTTCTTGGATGTTGGTTATGGTTCAACTTCCACCGCTGGCGCAGAAGGCTCGTGCTCTCACGCAACTGAGCTTTTTGAGACACATGTGCTGGTCGCGCGAGATTTTTGTGGCCTCTTGACGGTTTATGTGCAGTAGTGGAGCGTCCGGGAAGGAGAGTCTTCCTGCTCTACCGCCACTCCGTCCTCTGGGGTGGCTGCGGGAGACAACTCCGGCGGGAGAAGAGAATGGCAGGCGTGTATTTTTTGTTATTCAGGAGACCCAAAACCACGCGTGACAAGGACGTACCTTCCTACCGCAACGTTCCTGCAATGAGGCAATGAAATGATTTGTATTTTTACTAGTGCTTGGCCCTTGGCACGGGTCTGGCGTCAGGTGGGCAGAGAGAGCAGGTGGTAGGGAAACCAAGGTTGACATATCTTTGACGCACGACTGCCTTAATAAGGTCAGGGCTTATTGGTCAGTGGTATGGTCAAGCTGCCGATCTCGAAATGGGGTTCGCCACAAGGTGGATGCTTGTGGCGAACGATGGGCGTCAATTTTCGTAGGAGTACGGCGCGGCGCAAAGGTTGAAGCAATATGATGGCGGAGCCGTGTTAGCTAGACGGAAAAACGGAAATTCCTTCTTGGGCAGCGCACATACAAAGGAAACACGAGAAATAATACAGGACAAGCGCTATGCATTCTGCCCAAGAATGGATAGGTTCCGAATCGCCCGCTTTTTGCTGCTCTGCAGAAAAACTGAAATGTCACGAAGATTCTTGGCGAGCTCGATGTAGCGGCATCCCTTGACGATAGCTTGGCTACTGGAGACATTGTTGTATATCAAGCAAATTAAATGCGTCGTCCGTGATCGCTTTCATAACGTGGCCAACTCTGTCAACCTCTGCCATTTTTCCGTCTACTTTTCTGAAAGGCCTCTATGTATGTCATGAGCACATACTGCACACACGAGACAAAAGATTCAATGGATGGCTGGACACAGGTAGCGATCTCTTTTTTCTTTTCTTTTTTTCTTTTTTGGAGTTACTTGGAGATTAGACGGGTTTCTCCTCATTGAAAATCCCCCAGTTAGAGAGCTCGTCTTCAGGTACATGGAATCAGACACGTGACTATTTGCCCAAGCAGAATATAGCAATGGCAAGCATTACGCTTGATACTTCAGTAAAAACTACATCGGACGAAACCAAGATAAGATTCCTACTCTCCAAGCACTACGGTAGGGTCCCAGCAGTTGTGCTGGCTAACACGCTCCTACACGCTAAGCTAGTCATCGACGTCAAGGCCATAACGGCCAGAAAGTGTACCAGGATAGCCGGGATTTGACATCGTGACGTACGGTTTTGCTGGAGCCGCATTTGTAGGTGGACACAAGATTGAAGCGGGAGCCATGGCAGAAAAGTGGGCGCTGCGGCCGCTGCAGAAGTCTGTGGTGAGGACGAACCCGGACCTCAACTTTTTACAAGTTGTCCACAACAGCAATTACAACACTGACCAGTGTAGCTGATACCTCGAGCGTCCGCCTTCTTCGTCGGTGCGATCGTGCGTATTGTTTCATAGACGCATGTAGAATGGACTTAGCAACATGACATGGTATTTTTGAAGGGACGGACAGTGGCCCATCTGAGATATTGCGCATAGTTCTCAAATTGTTGATGTTGGGGACAGCTCATTTGCTTCCTGTGGCCTTGACGGATCCTTCTCACGCTGCGGTGTGAATAGCTTCTGCAGATACGCAGGGAGTGCCGCCTGATTACTGGTGCTTTGTGGCCGTGGCTAAAACTTGCCCATTACTCAGATGTGGCTGTGGCTCAAACGCACAATGTCGTCTTGGAAGACTGCGCTGTTTTGAAGAAATTGCGTGAAGCAAATTGATTGACGGCAATGAAGCTCAAAAGGCTCTTTTCACTATTTGGCAACACACAACACATTTGGCAAGACATTTGGAGAGGCGCTTCTAATGACGCCGTGAAGATGTCAGCACTAGCATGAAAAACTATCAAGCAGCATTTTTTTCTGCAGTCCTCACCTCCCATTGTGTGGCTGTAATAATAAAGAGAAGAATTGGTGGTTCCATTGGTTGCCATAGCACTTCCGTATTTCTGCCTACTGTCGAATTCACGGGGTTCTTATTTCAGCATCAAATGACAAAGTGGAAACTCTGAAGCCCATTTTGTGAACTTTGGAGTTGTATATTGGCGTAAGTCAAAGTCGCTTGCCGCGGCAGTGGCCAAGATGGGAGCCATACAATACAAGCGTCCATGCAATGTCCTGTGTAATGATGCTGCCATCAAAATACGATAAAGAAGCGAACCCCTCTGAATGATCACGTGGTAGCATCGAGACTTTCTCTCAGTATCAGTAATGTACGATTGCGTTCCACACCACGTTGATCTGAGCAAGGTTTCGGGAAATCGGGTATTAGGGTTAACGTTCACGAAGTTATGTAAAGGCCATTCACCTCTAGGCTAACTTTGATTATTGAAATGTTTTATGCATTGTCCTCGATACGGTGTTTATAAACAACACATTTGTGTTTATTATACCGTCAAGTTGCTTTCTTTTACGGTGGTCAGAGCGGAATAGACACAGGCTATTGTCCAGTAGAAATGTTATGATGCATAGAATACGTGGTTGGGTAACATACATTGCGCTGTATGCCAAAGTGTGGTCTTGCGAGCATGCTTGTTCTTGAAAACGGACGCCGAAACGGTTTCATTCAATCTGGCCGGTATACTGCTGTTACAGCGCATTGGAAGAAATTTACCGCTGTTACCGTGTCACAATCAATGATATATGTGAATTGTTTACTTGGAATTTTTGTTCGAACTGTAGATAACAGAAGCTGTTTTCATTCACTTGCAAACTGGACACATTCTTTTGATTGTAGCGGACACCGTGACACGATCGAGCTTGTTTTTGGCGTGTTGGTGCTAGTTCGAATTATTTATTTTTGCGCTTCCAGTACACAACGCAAACTGCAGATTAGACAGTTCATGGCACTAGGCTCGGCTATACTTCATGTACTTTCAGTTTTACACTGAATTCTCTTTCGCCAATGCGCATGATTTAATTTACCTTTGCTTTTTATTTTGTCTAGCGTAACTTATCTCGAGGTGTGCATTCCACCACGAAATGAAAAAAGAATAATTACAAGCACATGCAAGTTTTCAATGACACGCAGCCTTCCCTGGCCATGTTGTTTTGTGGGGCCGTATAACGCAAAACTATTGCAATATGTTTTTATTCCAATCTCCTGAGGTCAAATAAGCGTAACCGCCGACGCAAGCATCGGACGGTCACCCGCAGGGTTGTCTGAACAGACCAATCAAACGCTCTCCTCGTTCATAAGAGGTCACTTTTGTTTAACGAATAACGTTGCCTACTCTAAGCTGCTAGTCTTATCTAATAGGCTGACAAGAGGCGAGGAGCACGCTCAACTGGAGATGGATTCGATGGGGCCGAGCCACTGCACTGAAAATCGATAACCGGATGAAGAGGGTGGTGCCGGCGTCAGCCATTGGTCCGCTTTACCTTACTCAGCTTGCGGCGGCTGGTTGAAAATCGCGGTGGCATGCAGCGGAAGCTTAAGAATGACGCTAAAACCGAACCTTAGCAAATAATAGTTGGCAGAACGAGGTCGGAAACGTGCCGAAATTGCTCGAAAACCTTACACTGCAACGCAAAAAGTTTTATTATACGCAAATAAAGTGCGAGTAGCCAGTGCCTGAGCTATCTTCGGCAGCCATCTTTTATTCCTTTCGGAACGGGGCAGCCGGGGCTATTCAGAAGAAAAGTCAGTTTTGTTCGGCACATTAATACATCTTTAACGCGTACACGTCACATCGACTTGGTGAGTTTTTGGGGCTTTGTGACGTCGCGTGACAGGCAGGTGAACTAGGTGCAGCCCGAAAACTTTTAACCAATAGCCGAGGGCTAATGGCGAAAAGGCGTCGAATCAGAATAACTATTTTTGTTTTGTTCGGTCCAATAATGCATAATGTGTTTGTACACGTCATATCAGATGGGGAGCTATCGCGGTTTTCGTGACGTCGCGTGACAGACATGTGAAGTGGGGGTGGTCCAAAAAATGTTTGACCAATCGCGGGGGGCTGATCGCAGAATTTGAATAGAAAGGTTTGGAATAGTTTTTTGTTATGGCACCCGTGAATTCCATTTCTCGATCTCTGCTTGCAGACGCCCGATTTCTACTTCGCGGAAAGGAGGACATCGTGGACGAAGACGTCAAGGCGGAAAAGGACCTCGTCGAGCATCTGGCAGATACTGGCTCGTCGCCCGAGCTCGAGCAGCAGGGCTACACACTCGTGGCGCAGAACCTGCACAAGTGGTTCGGTTCCTTGGAGGCCGTCAAGGGCATCAATCTGGCTCTTCGTCGCGGCGAGTGCTTCGGGCTGCTCGGCGTGAACGGCGCGGGAAAGAGCACGACTTTCCAGATGCTCGCGGGTCTCGTGGACCTGAGCTCGGGCGACGCCTACATGTCCGACGTCAGGCTGTCGAGATCCCGTAGGCAGGTACGGATCTTGTTGCTGCGGTGAAGGGAGTTTTCAGCGACGTTGCGCCATACCGTTCCGCATCCCACTTTTTCTTTGATGTCATATAATGCCAGTGCCGCGAGTGAGTGCGCCGGTCAATTGGTGCTGGCGCTCCTCGACCGAGATACAATGTTATTTTCATAATTTTTCTTCCTCATTTCTTTCCTTCTGTAGCCACATTTCGCTTAATCTTAGCACCACTTCACACTTAACAGGAGTGAAGCGAAGAACCAACCGTAATAGTTTATTTTGCTATAAAGAACAGCAGCTAATTGTTATTTTTTAATGCTACACGTTCAGAATTTTTTTGGCGTAAGGCAGTTCTTTTCGCATATGAAGACAAAAGAAAGCAAAAAGAAAAAAACATTTTCACAGTGATTATCGTAATATATTGAAGCCTTATATGATTTTTTTTATTTAAGAGAGATAGTCATATGTAAAATTTCTAAATTCACATTGTAGAATGCGTGTGAGTTATGGTGTTAAATTATTTGAAAGTTGATTGCATGCCCCTGTTGTTATGCAAGTCGACTATCATATATGTGGTAGGCGCCAGAGGCGAGCCATAGAGGCCGAATCGCAGTGTAGTGCAAAGTGTGCGAATTCTATAAATAAAAAAAAGTGGTTTGTGGCATAAAAGTTAAGAAGAAGAATTATTACCCAATTTTTCTGGAACAGCGATCCGTCAAAAAGCTTTTCAGTTCGCCTTTTCTCTTGGTGAGGTGCAGTACCTCGTAAGGTATTGGCATTACTTAAAAAAAAAAAAAACGCACTGGTCCGGAAAGTATTAATTGCAATGCGACAGCGATTACAACATTTCATGGCATCTTAAAGTGAACAACATCAAAAATGTACCGTTGCTTTATTGTGCCGATTTGTCAGTATAGTTTTCCCGTCATGTCGTATATTCAATAACGCAGGCCTGCGAGCTCTGCGTGAGAGACGTGCGCTACAGAGTTTTGCTTTTATTTTAAATGTCGTGGGCTTTTCTCAGAAATCCAAAAAAGTAAAGTTTACCAGAAGAGAGAACTTCGTGAAAATAACCTCAGCGGGTGGCATTTAATCTCCCTCTGCAACGTATCAAACTTTTATCTTTCTTCATCGTAAAGTTTCTTAAACATCTAATTATCCTAATGATACAACTACGCTAGCATTATAAATGTGTAGCTAACATTTGCTATACTAGAGATTCATAGCCCAATTTAGAATAAGGTCATTTCTTTTGACCGGTTGCACAAGTAAATTGTAGTGCCCGTAATGAAATCACGTGCTGAAAAACGATGCCTCCTCATGACGAATAATACGTTATGCATTTCCTGAACACTCCGTGTCGCATCGCGTTTAGGGATAATCGACTAATTTTTTTTATTCAATCAACGATTAATAATTTATCATATTAGCCCTTCATCGATTCATCGCTTTGGATGCAGGGTTTTTCATTGATTAGTTGAATAACTGAAATTTTCTCCGGGCACACTGAAATGTTGAAACACAGGTACCTACTTTTGTAGGACCCTATTCTAATGTTCTAAGCAACAATAACACGAAGTGCAAGACACGGGACTCTAGTGGCAGTGTAAACTGAAGTAAACGTAAGCTGGCTAAGTAAAAATGAGCTGTTGTGCTAGGGGTCCTCTGAATCGTGCCAATGGACAATTTCATATATGTTGATTAATAAAAGCTAACGTCTTTTTATAGCGAATTTACCACAACTTTTGCACTACTACCACCATCCCGGAGGTAGTGCGCAACTGCGCCAGTGAAATTACGTCATTTAAAGGTTTGAGCTCAGCCATTGTTTCGCACTTTTAAATATTAATGTTTGAGCATACTTAAAATGCAAGGCATGTGCGGTCGGGACGTGCTTCCTTTCATGACGTTTGTGTGGGCTGCCATTATAAAAATTTCGAGGAATAATGTCGAGACTGTCAGACCTGGTCTGAGCAACCTTAGTGATAGAATGGTGTGGAAATAGAGCCCGCATATACCACGTGTAAGCTAGCAGGGCGTGGTATATAGACCCTTTTTGTGCTTACAGAGTTCCCAGAAGACTTCCTGTTCAGCCCTCCAGAACAAGACAAGTTACAATAGTCTATAAACTTATAAGACCCTCCAGCCGACACCTGTTTTGTTGCAGAGTTGGAGCGTTTGAAAAGTGAAATGTATTGTTAGGTCCAAAAAAAAAAAAAAAGAAAGCTAATACATTAGCTCGGTGCATGGCGCACGTCCTTTAAACCTGAAAACATCAAGAATTTGTGCCTGCAGTATACTACGCGACAAAATACTTCTTTTTTCTTGCCTAACTGGACTGTCCAAAATGGCTGACGGGAAGTTCTCTGTGTTCATGAACGCACCAACGCCACATTGTGGATGCAAAGGGTCTATAGCATACATCTACCTAAATATATGCGGAACCACACGGCAACCCCGACGACGTCGGAGAATTCGATTGGAATGCTCATATAATTGCTATGGCAATAAAAACAAGAAGCATCGTCTGCGGGAGACGCCGTGGGTTGGTTAACGGGCTCTGATGGCAAAGATGATCGTGACGTCATCGTGTGTATCGGCAGGGCGCGTGATTCTAACAGAGCGCTCACGCAAGCCCTGTGTCGACATTTCACGCTGGGCTCCTTAGCATCTGTCTTATCAGCTATAGCATATGCCTCATACAGCTTAGAATACCGAAAATGTTGCATCGGATGAATGTCCTTCAATGTGTCTTTCAACGCGTATTGACAAGTTGCGGGGGACCACCGACAAATGGCATGTAAACATTGCCTGCCCCTGGGGCTATCTCCAAAGCCTGTGCACAAAAATACGCCTTGGTGTATTGTGGCAAGAGTGGCGCCGTTCCTGTGAGTGTGTTTTTCATTTTTTTAGAGCACGCGACAGCACACTTTTTCACAAAATACTGCGCAACATCTATTGATTGCAGCAGCCGTCCGACAACGTTTACAAACGTTTCGCGTGCGTCGCGGGCAGATAACTTCTCAGACATTACTCACGGAACGGAGGCTGCGTCGGCGAGCGCAGCCAAAGCGCCCGCGAAGGAAAGTGCCAGCTGCTGCCCACACACTTCCGCGCATAGGGCCAGCGTGCACAGACAGCGCGAGGCATTTCGTGCAGGTCGAAGCGCGACCGCCGTGAACCCGTCTGGCTCGCATCACCACGCTCACCCACAGAGACCAACCAGAGCATGCAGTTTTCCGAGCGTTTCGGTGGCGAGCTTGGCGAGATAGTGTCCCTGTATTGCGCATTTTCGCGGCGATCCTGTGGGTGCTGTCATGTTTGATGACGTGGTGACACGTCCATTGCTTGCCTCAACTGCCTCCATTGCCTGCGTGTTTACAATGGGTGTGTGAGACGCCGGTGCAGCTTAGCAAACCTCTGTTTCGGGAGATACCATAGGCTTGACTGGGTGGGCGACACGAAGCTTTGGCCACAGCTTCATAGAACATCAAAAGCGCTTTGGAAGTTGATTAAGCGATTTCCAAACTGCGCGAGCAGCGTATATAGTGTTTCTTTTAAGAGCGAGGATAAATATGTATTCCAGGCTACATCCGAATATTCCGCTCACGAATTGAATCAGGACTAGTGTGTTTTGCTCATTGTTCTCTATTTGGCAAATATTTTGAATAGCGGCTTGTCACATTTCTGGCTCAGTAAATTTCCTTGATACGGTTACTATCGGATTATTTCGGCCTAATTGGTCGCGGGTGTGTTGAGTTCCGATAGATTTGTTCTTGCTTTGCGCAAGGCTTGAAACGTAGCCGTTTTGCACATTGTAGCAAAGATGTATTGTCGATAGTAACTCGCTTACTCTTCGACCATATGCGGTGTAATCCGTCATGTATTGTGCGCATATGGTGCGCATATATTCAAGTGTGCGCCCGCTCTCCTATTGACACGTTGACGATAGAGTGGGAGTAAGATTCCGTTCCAGTTGAAGTAAATGTGTGTAGGCACTGTGTGCGAAATGTACTATGACAGAAAGCGGCGCTATTCCCTTTGTCATTGGTTAACGAGCCGTACTCTCTTGCCAACGCTCTGGGGCTGAAGCACTTCGTTTGAACGTTAGCGGTACAACGCTGGCGCATGAGCAAATCTCTGTATCCGCGATGAAAGCCGTACATCTCTAAGTGCAAGTAACACGTACGGACAGCTGCAGCAGGGGTCCGCGAACTTGGCCATACGGATTCATTCCATTCTTTATTATGCCAGTCACTATTTTTGCAGCCAACTCTCGCACACGTCTTCACTCCACATGATTCAATCCAGCACGTGCATATGCTTATGCAGGAACACTATGGCGAGCGAGCTCGTCGCGTCACCCCGCGGCGGCCTCGGCGTATAGTTGCACACCGCGTGGCTTCCAATACCGAAACTGACCCTCAAAGTTTCCATAATGGTCTTCGTGCTACAAGCGGCGCTGACTGTTCTGAAGTCGTCCATTTGCGGCACCCTCACGTTTACGCCTCGTTCCACGGATGACGATAGCTCAGGAATGCCGTGATGATACCATATGCACCTGCCAGTGGGCGTGGCCACGTCTTAAAAAGGCAGCCAAAGAAAAAAAAAGATCATGGGCGCTGCAAGGCTGATGTTTCGCAGTGCGGTTCAACACGTTCGTACTAGGCCGTGCATGTCTCAACCATACCGCGAGACAGCGACGTCAAGGTATAGCGCTCTGAACGCGGGCGTGACTTCGCTGCCTTTGCGCCTGCAGTGCCGCTAACACTACAGAAAATTCCTAAGGTCTAGGATTTTGACGCCTCGTTTTAGCGAAATAGGGAAAGTTTCCTAAATCTAGGTAACTTTCGTGCTAATTAGGACGACACTGAAACGGTGAAACTGCTGACGTCACAGCATGTTTGAATCCACTCACCGCATACTACCTTCGCACTAACAGGCGATCTATGACTTTGGATCACACTGCAACGCATCGAATACATATCGCCAAGTAAACGACTGGATATAGATGTCCTGGGCTTTTTAACGAATTAATGCTACCGATATTTTGCCGTTCGTACCTCTAGCTTGTTTGTCAATGTCATTGCACGCTCAATGATATCGTTATCTATAACCGGCGGAAAAAAATATATGCTGGAACAACAAGGAAAGCAACACATGAAACCTGCGCGAAAGGCGACACATAGATATATTTAGCGCCAAACACGACACCACAGGTCGCGGTGCTGAGCAGCCGACTTAGCGCGCGCCCGTAGGCACAGCCACGTCCGACACAGTCACAGGGGTCATGTGTTGGGTGAGTTCTGCTCTGGAGCAAGTATATATAAAAATATAGAGGACGCTTAAGCTCCGCTTTTTAAAGTGGAACGCGATAGCATTCAAAGTCCCCTGATTACTTCTCACGCTTCCCCGCAACTGTAGCGTATGCAACCGCAATGTTTACCGGGAAACGTTTGCGGCGAACGCTATGCACGAAGGCGGGCTTTATGGTAGAAACTCGGCCTCTTGCGTGGGCCGCAATGCGGTGGAGGCCAGCGCCATCTGGATGATCTTGTTGCAAGGAACCGGGCGTACCTCTCCGTGGCCTCAAAGATCCTCACGCGCCTGCGCGCGCTAACGGCAGACGTCGCGGCCGGTATATGAATTGGTAGAAAAGCTAAAAAAGGGGTTCCATTGAGTTTTCGCGTAACAAAATTGTTTTCTCGTGTAGTCAAATTACAATCAGATGTCAATATACTTTACGACTTTTCTACATATTTTAGCTTGATAAAGTTAATTAATTCAGTAGCTTCCTTTCGCCACATGGAGGGTATGGGTAGTTCGAAAATCTTTTTGCCGAAACGACGACAAACGCAGGATTTTCTACGACACGGGCCCTTAACGCTTTCGCGTTAATAAGCAGCGCGAATTCCTGTTCCGCTGCAAATGATGCGTGTGCGCGTGAATATGGTGGTGCTACGTCAGTACACGGCATTAAAAAAATACTAATCAAATCTTTTACATTGAGGCCGTGCGGTGATGCACTTTTCTGACGCTGTTACATTCTGCAAGTGAGGTCCGGCGCCCATATTTTTTACAATAAGGCACTTCGGTCTAGGAGTGAAACAAAACAACACTACAAGTAGGTGCTAATGTCTTCTGCGATTATGGTTTCGAGCACGAAGCTTGGTTATCTACCAACTTGCACTGAAACATCTTTTCAGCTTTGAGTCTAGTAACTTCATTATTTCAATACTTGAAAACGTGCCGAGAAATAAAATTAATGCATAGAATTTGCAGTATACTTGCAAAACACAAACAAAAATTTATCATGACAGGAATTATATTGAAAACCGAACAACCACATTTTGCAAAGATCCAAAGAAATCTAGGGAAGTTTTCTTAGCGGAGTTCACGGACAACTGACTTTGTAGGTTGGCAGCACTGCAGTGCGGAAAAGGCGGACTGGCAAGCTTTCCCGACCTCCGAATCGTAGCTCAAATAAAAATACGCGAATCCACATTTATTCGGAAGCCAGAAAGATGATTTTTCAGAAAAACTGGCCCACTGACCCATCGGCGATGACTCATCGACTGTACTTGGTGGCCTATTCTAAGTCCAGGTGCCCCCAGCGTTTGTAGTATGAATCTCCATCTGACCCGTCCGGATATTTAGCACTTTCTACGCTAATGGCGATACGAGCATCCGACATCGCACTGACGCCTGGTTACCGTCGTTCGGTTTTGCAGTGGCAGTCGTTCATCGGCTACTGCCCGCAGACCAACGGGCTGCTGGAGAAGCTGAGTGCGTTCGAACACCTGCGCCTATTCGCTCGCCTTCGTGGCGTCCCTGGATTCCTCGTAGAAGGAGTGGTGCATGCGGCCATTTCGCTTGTCGACGTGGAGAAGTATGCGCGAAATCAGTGCGCGACATACAGGTGCGTTTACATGGTTGGCGCTTAACGCGTGCGCGGGCATCAACTGAAACAGAAGAGTGAAAGAAAGTGTTGGTATTGCGCAGTTGTGCAGTATTGTGCAGTTGGTATTGTGCATTACAAAGAACGCTTCGAAAACGTGCGCTCATGCTGACGCGCGCGTACAATAAATAAATGGTAAACGGGCGCAAGATATTTGTTTATCATGCATATTTTAGTGAACTCAAGGAGAGTGTGTTAGGAGGCTAGTTGGTAAGATATATTTCTTGTGAACTTAAACTGCACTTGGGACGAGACACCGAGGTAGAAGAAGACAGGATGAATGCAGACTAACAACTGCTTTATTGAAATCCTACAATGCTTCCTCTTCGAACCGCCCGCATGCCCAAGCGAGATCGTAGCCGCGTGACCATGGAACACTCCCTCACCAAGCCGCTATCTACACTAAAAAAGTCAAGCTCTTTCTTGAAAAAAAAAAAAAAGCTGACGGTTCGTTGACGCATCTGGGACATATCTTGCTATCAAGGGAGCTCTAAGATTTCACGTGCCCTTTGGTCCTTTGCTCGTCCTAACAGCCTCGTTTTCTGTATCTGCAAAGACAGCTGAAGTTGTTGGCACCTGAGAACCCATACAATATTGCTAACTCAGAAAGACTAGTGAAGATGACCTGCCAGGTGCGAACTCGGGCTTTTCGGTTAACATCGAGGAGCTATTCTACTGGATTCCTCACGAGGACCTGTTCCAGGTGGTTCGCGATTGCATTGAACGTTCGGGAGCGGTAGGGTTCCAAAATGCGAGTGGTGTCTCCGTTGGGGGGTTCCTAGAGTTTTGGAAGTGTAGCTTACCTTAACCATTGCGAGGTTTCACGATAACTTTTATGTACGAAAACGAGGTATATGTATTGGATCAAGTGTTGCAGCGGTGCTCACTGAGATCATTTTAGCGGAATTAGCTTGTTGTCGCGGGTGCTTACTGACGACCGCATAGTTCGTGTCTTTAGATACGTGGACAACTTTTTAATCCTGTTATATACTGCTCAGATGATGACCCTGAAGAGGTAGCGAAGTACATTCTTCAGTCCTTCAAATACACACCCACCAAGTTGAATTTTACTTTTGAATTGCCCGAGAATATTTCTTTGCAGTGTTTAGACATTAGGCTGTTCTTTGATGACAAGGACCACCCATGTTGGTCATATTCGCCTCTTTCAAATAAGACACTTCTGTCGTTCGATTGGCGTCACTCAAAGATGGTTAAGAGGGGCATTGCGGGGTCATACTTGAGGTCATACTCTTGCCAAATGTGTTCACCATAAGGTCCAAGCTAGTTTTTCCTCCCAGGTGAAACGTCTCCGTAATGCAGGTTTTCCGCATGCCCTACTTCAGGCCATAGCTGACTCACTGTTGAAGGTCATATGCCACCATAACACCAACACTGGGGTTGAGTTACGAGAAAAGAGAGAGAGGCGAAAGATTTTTCGATAATGCTCCATTGTCCATAAGGTTTCGCATGGGATGAAGACGGTGACCGGAAAATTTGGTGTTGATGTGATTTTTTCAGCGCCCTGCAAGTTGTCCCGTCTATGCGCCCTTTCTAACGTAGATAAACCCAAGAGTGATGGATGTGGCATAAAGCACAGACGCACGTATGTACCATGTAGAACAGAGATGGTGTACGAGTTTCCGCTTACCTGTGTAATGTTTTATGTGGAAGCAAATCGGAAGATGTATCATCAATAGTTTATTGGAGCACTCTAACTGATTAAAATATGGCAGCGGAAAGCACCTGTCACTTCGATGTAGGCCACGTGTGAAGAAGCGCAAGCAGGTTTTTGACAAAACCAAAGTGTTCGGGTGAGCAAAGGACCAAAGGGTACGTGAAATCTTGGAAGCTTCCTTGATAGCAAGACATGGGCCAGATAGGTGCGTCAGCGAACCGTCAGTGTATCTTCTCAAGAAAGAGCTTGATTTTCGGTGTAGGTGCGGGCTGGGCGAGGGAGTCTTCCATGGTCACGCGGTTATGATCTGGCTTGGGCATGCGCACGATTCGAAAAAGCAGCATTGTGTGATTTCAATAAACCAGTTGTTAGTCTGCGTACGTCCTGTCTTTTTCTACATCGGTGTCTCGGCCCTAGCGCAGTTTAAGTACACAAAAAAATGTTAATCCGATTGAATTAAGGGGGGGGGGGGGAGGACTTCCCTCACTTTGGAAGTATGTAATAAAAAATACGGGGGGGGGGGGGGCGATCACGAAGGAAATGATGCCTAACACCGCGTCTCAAAGCGCTAGCTCTTATCAGGAAATAATGCGAGCAACTAGTACCTAACACACACGCCAGGCCTTTCAAGAACTACTTTGGTGCTACAGGAGCATGAGTGCTATTGTGGCCAAATAGTTGGAGCGTTTGGCTGCTGTTCGGTCCCGACATCGGCCACGTATTTCTCTGTGGCAATATAGGCGCACTTCAGTCCACCTTGGAGGTGTGTAACAGAAAACTCGGTGCGTCGAGCGTCTACGAGTGCGTCACAGTGAGCACGATACGAAAAGTTTGTACGATGTGCAGTTATAGAAATGTCACCTTGATAACTGAAAGTGCGAGGTCGCACGCGATGTGCACAGTAGTCTTGACGTCACATACTTAGATTATGGCAAATCGGTGACATCCTCAGAATTCGTGCCAATTATGCCTTGCAAACTGATCGGCTACGATGCATAAATTTCAATATGTGCCGTAAAGTACTCATTTAATATCTTAGAGATTTTCGTTAATCTATTATGCATCTTGATTTATTATTGCGAGTTATGTCTGCTGCTTTGAGTGAACCGGCTCAGGCACTACACATCTGCTATCTGGCGCAGGTGATTAAAAAAATGGGTTGTAGTCTGACAAAAAAAAAAAGAAGCACCTCGTATTTAGAGCGAGAGCCAGTGTTTGCAAACTCAAGACACGAGTGCACCGTCGGCGGCGTCATGGTGCACAGGTATCAAGGGCGCATGCGCAGCCTGCTCGTGGACGATTAGAAGGCCTCCAAAGACGCGCAGTGCGTTTTTCTTTTTTTTTGTCACCGCCCAATATATTTTATTGGGCACTGACAAATGACGACAGTTTTCCACCGTCATTATCAACGTTAGTTCGGTTCTAGTGACGTCGGTTCTCATCTGGCGCACCATTTACGTGCGACCCTGGTAACGTTGTTACCCGCATTTCTCGTCACGCGGGCATTGTTACAGGCCCGGTATCAATATGGTTTAGTAGTGTACATTTAGCCGTGAACTAAGCTGCATTCTTAAACGTTCGCCTGCACCGTATACCCCTAATATGCACCAAGTTCCTTCAAATTTAAGCTTGTCGCTTCATTTAGACCTTGCGGGACATCTGTTGGCGCCGTGCCACGTCGCCTCCGTGTATTAATGCGATAGCGTGAAAGGTCCCGTGTCGCTGAAGGTCCGGCGTTGGTGTCGGCGCCAGCGTCGGCTTCGGCGACTTTGTCCGTACGAGAAAAAGCATCTCGAACACGGCGGCGGCATTTCGCTGGGGGTGAAATGCGAAAACACCCATGTACTTATATTTAGGTGCACGTTAAAGAACCCCAGGTGGTCAAAATTTACGGAGTCCTCCAATACGGCGTGCCTCATAATCAGAAAGTTGTTTTGGCACGGAAAACCGCAGAATTTAATTAAAAATAATCACGAAGTTCCGTAAAGAAAATTTCACTCCGCGCGTTCCGTCCACGCTTCGCTGTGCGCCAACAGCGGTGGCTAGCACGAGCATGCACGTGATGCTCCTCGCGACGGGTTGCAAATAAAAAAACTACCCGAAAAGAATGACAAAAATAAAAATGATCTAAAATAACGCATTATCAGCTGCATACCACAGTGTGTTTGCGCCTGAGGATTAAAACTTGTTTCATTCAATGCTGAGCCTATATCAGAATCAGTTGCGTACAGTTGCAATAAAAAAAAAAAAAAACGTGGAACTGTGTTTAAGTGCGTATGAAGCCCCTGCAAGAAGTCTCTAGCTTTCGCAGCGTTGAATGTTATGTATGTAACGGAGTATAGTGATTTATAGGACGAAGTGACGCTTAATTCTGCAGCCCTTGAGGGCGCGGCGTATAGCGTGGTCAGGAGGGAGGGAATGGGAAATGAAAGCAACATGGCGCGCTACGTTGGCTTTCCTGGTAAGCAGCTGCGTGCACATGACACTCAAGGTTTACCCGATCTTACACGTAACCTGAGCCAAAGTTAAAGTATGCAAATGCCATGTAGCTGGACAGAAGCAACATAATGTATGTCATCGCTTGTAGATACTCAGATTACTTTCTTGCATTCCGCCTAATTAGATAAATAATCCTAAAATAACTAGATCAAAAGTGTCAATAAGAAAACTGTAGAGCGACATGAGAATCTCCCGATAGAGCCTTCTGTTGCTCAATAGGTGCTACATAAAAGTTTTTTCAAGCGTGAAAGCAGCTCGTGAATACACGCAAAGTGCCTCGAGCGGTCAGTCGCGCGGAAATTTGATGAATCTAAGTGGATTAAGGTGAATTGAAGTGGATTAAGGTGGCTTAAATTGGTTCACATTAAAGTAGAGGTATAACGTAGGGTGATAACTTAGAGAAGTCGTGATTTCATATTCAAATCACGTAAGGATACCTAAGTGACTCTCCACTTTTTCTTCGCTAAGCTTACGATTCACCTCAGCTGACGTGCCAGCGTGTCATTAAGCGTGTCATTAAGCTATAGGAATGACCAGTGTCATAAGGTGAAAATAATTAGGCTATTACTGACGGCAATTGCTTCTGTACGCTCCTAAGGAACGTGAGGGGGTAGGATGAGATTTATGACAGTTTCAGAGAGGTTTCAAAAGCTACTTCACTTTTATTCGTCTAGAATTCTGAATCCAGTATGCATAACCAAATAAGACACCTGTTTCAATGACTGAAAGTTACTATGACCAGCACAATGTGGCAATATATATCAACATAAGGAAGCCCATTGGCAGAATCTTCGAAGCTTTCACGATTACATGCGACACCAGGTATTCATAACGAACAGATATCAGACAAGACCACGTTGCACCACTTAGCAAGCATTTCGACTTAACCAATTTTGACACCTCTATAGAGCGCCCAGAGCCTGTGTTACGGAGACTGAACGAACACAGTGTGGTGTTTCTTCGCGTGTAGTGTTCCGCAGTATCGTCACAATGACACAGCGCCTCGTCGGCAGCAGCGTGAACGTGCACGATAACAAACAGCCTGCACCTTTCGCCAATAAATGCCGGTGCGGCAGCTCAGACGAAATTTGAAGTAAAGCGCACGACACACGTTGAACAAGCGCGCAAGTAAATGAGAGAAAAACACGGACGAAACCGCAGCGTTCGAGTGAGCAACACCATTCCGCACGGTTTTGCACAGGCCGGCTACCTCTTGAGCCAGAAGCATTGCTCGATAGGGCTCACAAGAGCCAAATAATTCATTGCAAAATATAAAAAACACAAACCTCTTCTTTTCGCAAAAAAAAAATTGTTAGACACGAAATTGTTACTTTTTTGGCAGTACTTTAATGAAACTTCTTTTTTAAAGGCAATAGCATAATGACGGCGCCTTTGCGGATGGCGATTGATATGAATGGGCGCAATGGGGGCTATGTTCTCTAGACTTCGTTATATTAACTCTATGCCTAAATCTAAGTACATGACTGTACTTTCAGTGCGTGATGCAATTCGTGACCGCGAGCTCAGCAGCACAACGCCATACCCACCGGTCTACACACTCTAAATATTTTAACACCCTTAAAGGTGTAAATGACTTGTCCCATGGGTGACACCCTTTTTGGGTGTATTGCTACACCCCAAGCAAAGGGGTGTATATTAACACCCCACAAAGGGAAGGGTGTTAATATGACGTCACCTTGCCTATGGGTGTAAAACAAACAACACCCTTTCTATATGGGCGTAACACAGACACCACCCTTTCAATATGGGTGTAGCATGGACAACACCCTTCCAAAAGGGTGTCGTCCCTGCAAGTATTTTAGCGTTCACTACAGCCATGCAGTTAATGAACAGACTAGCTGTTGTGAATGCTGCCTAGTCTTAGATATGGTACTACCTTGTTCAGTATGAGCCAGAATCTGTGAGAAGTCGTCATATTGCGCTTCTGGTCCGTCATGTGGTAGCATATATAACGTGCGACCCTTTCAGGCAAAAAAATTTAAGTTTCACGATCGCAGCAATGCACACACCCTATGCTTTTCGTAATCTTCCTCTGCAGTGATAGTACACTGCCGGCAGGATGCAGAACGCAATAACAACGCGCGCTGCACTAAGGACATAGGATATCGCGCACCTTGGTGCACCAGTACTTATCATTCCATGGAAACAGCACACAGCCAAAAGCATGATGTTACATGCATTTCAGAAATAATTAAAAACCTCCACTTTTCTTGGTCAAAAATTTTCGCAGCAACACCAGCTCGACCAGGAGGGAAAGACACCACAGCTCGTTGTTGTAGCTCATATTGAATGCAATAGAGCGCAAGCAATGCATGGATTGGCGACGGTAACAAGTGCAGTACTACAGAAGCATACGTTTGCCTGTCAATCAGCTTTTGCCGTTTTAAGCGCATATTTTATACCTCTATTCATCAAAGTTGTCATTTGTCTCCACGGGATGCTTCTACTAGTACTTTCACATATATGACTTAAAGGTAGCACTGAAAGCCAAACAAAGTGGAACAAAGCGCTTCCACTTAGAATAATGTTTCAGCATTTACAAACAAAACTGCATGTGTAGTTGTGCATACTGTTTAATATATAAGCATGCACTATTTCCTGAAATGTATGTATGCTTCATTTACTGCCAGTGACCTCCTTATACCCAATAATTTAGTTTACTTTTCACCATGTGCTTGCACTGAATATCCCACAGGCATTGTAAGTTAAGCTGCGAGAACAACAATCAGCTAGTCTAAGGTTACTTAATTGAACAAAATCATTGTAAGATTTGTGACAAGATGTCAGAAGAAATGTATTTATTATTTCATTTAAGAGAAATGGTTACATAATAATGTTTGCACATTTTAAAAGTAAAAAGGAACATAAGGAGTAAAACCATACCAATACACAGACATAAGCAACGAATAATGGCACAGGCTTGTTCAATTAAATTTTAAGCATACAAGTTATTTTAAATAACCTCACTACGAACTATCACATTTTCATTCGAAAAGCACTGCATCTTATTACAAAGTACAAAAATAACCCGCCACATAAGAAAGAACAAGTCTGAGTGTGTCTATGTGAACACAAGGATAGGAAGTTGGGCGAGTTGGTACGGTAACATCATCTTGGATTGTAGCGCGAAGTGACACGGACACAGACTAGAAGCAGACAGCATGAGCGCTGACTCAACTAAATTTTTATTGAAATGAAGAACACATAAATATGGGTGATTGCAAAAGAACCGCAGCATAAGAACATGACAAGGTATGAAGACATCAGTTAAACATATCAGGAAGTAGGGAAGTCAAAAAAGGAAACAACAAAAAGGCACTACTTTAGATTAACACACGTGTTGTGAAAATACTGAAATTCGCATTCTAACGGAGACGAAGATGCCTGGCTAACGCAAGCCTCTCCTAATCATTTGATGTGGAATGCCTCGATTATTTCCTGTGTGGTTTGGCATTTGTGTCTTGAAAGAATTTTCGTGTCTTCAAACAAAGGTTTACAACCGCAATTGAAACGATGTGACGCTAGAACGCTAGATGTGAAGCATTAGGATTGTTAAGTAAATGTTTGTGTTCTTCTGGTCGAATATTAATGCACCTGTCGCTCCGTCCAATGTAAGTCTTCCCGCACTTGAGAGGAATCTGATAAACTATACCAGTGTTACAAGGCACAAAAACGGACGGATGTCTAATGCCGCAATCATCTTTTCTTTTTTGCCACACTGTTCCAAGTTTCGTATTTATGATCGGGCACATGATAGACAACTTGCGGGGCCGAGAAAACTTTATCCACGTCATATCTACTGGCCACGTTCCCTAAACCATGGGATAATCTATGTACATAGGGCACCACAGCAAACCTTTTTTCTTTTTTTCTTGTTTCTTAGGGGGGCTTTTTATCCATTTTAAAAGCTTTTCGCAGGTTAGTGATAATAAATGCACAGGATAACTAGCCTTCTCGAGCCTATTTGTTGTGAAAAACTTTGTTTCATATTGTGTGGACATGACTAGCTTACTCAGCTCTTAAGTTTGCCATTACAAAGTCATGTCCATGCAATATGAAACAAAGTTTTTCACAACAAATAGATAGGTTCGAGAAGCCTAGTTATCCTGTGCATTTATGATCACTAACCTGCGAAAAGCTTTTAAAATGGGTAAAAGGCCCCGCTAAGAAACAAGAAAAACAGAAAAATAAGGTTTGCTGTGGCGCCCTATGTACATAGATTATCCCATGGTTTAGGGAATGTGGCCAATAGATATGACGTGGATAAAGTTTTCTCGGCCCCGCAAGTTGTCTATCATGTGCCCTATGATAAATAGGAAACTTGAACAGGGTGGCAAAAAAAGAAAAGATGATCACGGTGTTAGACATGTGCCCCTTCTTGTGCCTTGTAACGCTGGTATAGTTTATCATATTCCTCTCAAATGCGGGAAGACTTACATTGGACAGGGCGGCAGGTGCATTAATATTAGACTAAAAGAACACAAACATTCACTTTACAACCCTAATGCTTCACATATAGCGTCACATTGTTTCAATTGAGATTCTAAACCTTTGTTTGAAGACACAAAATTCTTCCGAGACACAAATGCCAAACCACACGGGAAATAATCGAGGCATTCCACATTAAAAGGTTAGGAGAGACTTGCGTTAGCCAGGCATCTTTGTCTCTGTTAGAATGCGAATTTCAGCGTCTTCACAACACGTGTCTTAATCTGAAGTACTGTCTTTTTGTTGTGTCCTTTTTTGACTTCCCTACTTCCTGATACGTTTAACTGATGTCTTCATACCTCGTCATGTTCTTATGCTGCGGTTTTTTGCAATCACCTATATATATATATATGTTCTTCGTTTCAATAAAAATTTAGCTGAGAGTTAGCGCTCATCCTGTCTGCTTGTAGTTTGTGTCCGTGTAACTTTGCGCAACAATCAAAACATGGCTAGTAATAACTAGTGAGCACTACAAAAGTTGAACATGAAAACTAGTAATAGTAAAGATATATACTTCGCTCAGCTGAACTGCAAAATATTGCAAATATCACAGAGACAGCATAAAAATTGAGCAGGACAGGGCACTGACTGTTATAGTTGCAATATGCACACCAAATCTAGACATAAGAAGTCAAAACTCTACTGCCGGAAATCGTGATCTCTCCAAGAGACCGCTGAGGAACAAAAGGTATACTTTTTATAATTCCATCTCATAGATTACTGATCTAATTAAATTTGATACATGACCCCTTGTGTGTCACAAATGCCCTGTTCTCATTACCTATGCATGATTACCAGCCTTGGTGAAAGAATGACTTGCACTAATGTTTTGAACACCGGTAAAAATGCTGTTTGTTCTAAACTTTCTGTTGGGACAGCACACTTGTGGGCAGTTGTGGACGCAGTTGCCTATAGGGCTCAAACACCATGTTTTGGCTGCACAGGTACTGTCTACCGAACACCTGGTTCAAGATAGCTTGCATCTCAGAGTGTGCAGCCACACTGGTGGCACAGCATTCTTTTTTTCACCTTGCCAGTTGATAAAGCCTCAGCAGCTGCATTCACTTGCGACTGCTCCTAAAGGTGCCATAAGGTCAGGCAGCAAACACAGATACCACATAGCAAAACTTTCAGAGTGCATTGTGTGGGTCGAGGTGTGTATTTTGTGCTTTAGTTGGGCAGCACTGCCACCATTCAGAACTATTCACTGCAGCTCCTAAATTTCAACCACATCGACAAAACAAATTAGGACAGTTCCTTCAGTACGGTGGCAGATGCTCAGCTGCAGGCTTTCTAGAACCATGCATTATCTTCAGACAGTGCCAGTACAGCCCGTTGCACATCTTTCAAGCACTCCAGACAAGTACACCGATTGCACTGTACACAGAACATCTGGTGTCCATTTACCTATAGAGGCAAGGTAGCCCCTAGAACACATTTTGTGACAGGCATGCTGTACACTTTGTCCCATGAAATGCAAGTGCCATTTGATACTTCAGTGCCTGTAGTGTCATTTACATCTAAATGAATAATGAATACATAGTAGTAACATAAAGACGACAAAAAAAAAGTCATCAGCCATCAGCTGTGTGGCAAATCTGGGTGCAAGGTATTCTCTTATCAAATATACCTGTAGGCATTGCGACCAATGTGCTCCCAAGATGTATGAGGCATTAGTCATTGCAGAGCTGTAAGGACATGACAATCCTAGGATGATCATGTTCTTGAGGCTTTCTTCCCCACTTTCCATCTTTTGAAACGTGTATATTGTCATGAAGACAAAAATGCTACAACTGGCGTGTGATAAGTTTTGTGTCTTATTTCCTAGCAGCTCATTGAAACGAGCCACGATGACAAATTCAAATGCTGTTACCTCATCAGACATTCAAATTTCTTAAACACTAACAAAACCAGATAGGCATTAGAGTGAGCATCACCTAAATATATTACACTGATTTAAAGTTATTGCACTGCATTGTGCCAGGTAAAAATGTTAGAAAAATAAAGAATGGTAAGATTCTATGCCTAACTGTGAAAACTAAATGAAAAAATCACTAAGCTTTCTTAAACGGGTTCAGAAGCTTTACAACTGGCAGTCTTGGTGATGGACACGCTGATAGATGAGCAGCCATTCCACTGAGACGAGAATGTTGAGGGCTTTGCATGGAAGTCTGCGAGACACTGAAGAGCAGTTCTTGGTCAACATGAAGGAGCATACACGTCTGGGCCACCATACTGAATGCATGGTGTTACCGGAACTTTTTCTCCCTGCATTGTGGTAAAAAAAGCATGGTTAAGTTTAGACGATATTTAATATGTAAAAAAAAAAGAGGTGAGGCACGCAGACAGGACACAAGAGCACAGAAGTGAACACGAACGCAAAAAACATGAAACATTTCATGAAAATGTTTTAACACATAACATTTTGTACTATGTGTCATTAATTATGAGGGTTCATAACCGCAACATATTTCATATATAAGCAGGTAGAATTATCAGCTTGGTCAGTTTGTACAAGCTCGTTTGAGGCAAGAAATCGAGTTTCACAAAGACAACCTCAACATTCTTGATTGAAAAAGGAACACCTCAGATGACATGCCGTCCTGTGAATGGGAATTGCACAGTTCCAGAAAAACTAATTAAAGCTGGCACACCGATCCTGAAAAAAAGAATAAGCACCTGCTACTGCAAGAAGCTAATTAATTGATAGGTTTTAGTATCACAAGGGCATCTTTGGCCAAAGAGCGTTAAGTCTATACTGCAAAAAATAAACTTAGCGCATCTTAACAAAGCAAATATATAAAGATGACTGATGTTTCTCTGTACTACAGTTGCTTTGCTCTAGCATGAAGTCATTTTGATGCATGCACACGTACATACACACGCTACACCCAAGTGTAACTGCTGCAGAATTAAAATTTGGCAGCAACGAAGCCACAAATTTTAGCCCTTGATCCCGAGCTGTACTAGTGGCTGGAGGTAGTACCAATATCGCCAATGACGAGTCGCATTTTCTCTGCCCAATGTTATGCAGCTCTGACTGTCAAAGATGAGTTACAGTCGGCATTGAGGGAAAGCTGCCCTCAAGAGCAGCTTTTATTTTTGTGTTATTTCTAACCAGAGACCAATGAAGTAATATATTTTAGAATGAGAATGACACCGAAAAAATGAGTACATAAAAAATTTGGAAAATTTGGTACATTTTTCCGAAATTAGCTTGGGGGTTTACGGGTAAAGCGGCAATCCAGAAACTAGAACAAGTTTTGACATGTTTGCTACCAGTGAATGCTAGAAAATATGTTGGCATTCTGTAGTTTTGTCTAACAATGCAAAAGGGATTCTTAATAACTGAAGAAATAAATGGAAAGGTATCATGAAGTATATTTCGTGAATGTAATGCGGAATCACTCAACTTCGGTTACTATATAATCTCCACTCGATTAACCTGCATTAACCTAACTAGTTCAGGAGGTGTTAGAAGTGCTTCTTGAAATCCTCCTATTTATTAAACTCAGCATATCTCTGTACACAAAGGCTACTAATTAGGTCCCATGCTATATCATCATCTTAACAAAAACTACACTTAGTAATACACATGCTGCGATAAGATTTGAGACCACATTGAGATGCTGTACAAGGAGAATTCATTACTTTTAAAATGAAGCTCCTGTTCTTGCAAACGGGAAGAAAGGATAGTGAGGGTCAAAATTTTTCTTAATCACAGCTGGAAGATGCCAGGGAAGGCCCATGGAAACTTATTTGTAATTTTCTATTTAAATGTAGAAATGATAAAGGGAAATTAAAATTGTCAAAAAACAAACCAGCCACGGGAGGAGAACGAACCTACAGCCTTTGCATTAGGCATGCGATGCACTAACCACTGTGCTACCAAGGCAGCATTCAACCATCCACAATGGCCCCTCAGATTGTCGACGCTCGAACGCGGCCGTAGTACCACAGTGGTTAGTATATCACATGCGTAATGTGAACGTTATGGGTCCGTTCCCTACCCACAGGTGGATGTCTTTTCATCCACTTTCATTTCCCTTGAATTTATCATTTCTATACTTCATATAAAAAACTTAAAACATGTTCCTGTATGCTTTCCTTGGCCTCATTATCTGCTGGCTTCTTCCAGTTGTTACTTCCAACACTTATACATATTCTAATCTGGTAAGTAAACAGCTTTTGCATGATGCTGGAATGCAATATAAAACATTATTGCAAGGCCGTGTTATGTAGAATGCCTTACATTGCCCAGGCAAGGTGTATTAATGTCAATCTGAAAAAAAATCCCACTTTAGACAGAAATGCGGTGTACTGCTGTGTGCAATAGGGTTTAAAGAAAGCAACTTGTTCAGAAATAAAGCCGTCAAACAACAAGGAAATATGAAAACTAGATGAAAATTTGTGCAGTTGCATGTTAAAAATTTAGCACAGCAACAGATGAAGACATAATGAAGCGCGAGGATGGTTTATTTTGGACACACTAGGCAATATACTTGAAAGATGCATATGAGCTTACATGTGGAGAAATATTGTTTATGTAGCAGCTAAACTACGAACAGGCCTAGAACACACTGATACAAGGTGTCTAGCATGTAAATCTTAACAAGCCCTTAAGTCAAAGAAACATGGCTCTTTCTCATGATTCGCTACACATGGCTGGCTCACACAACTTAGCCGCTTCTATATATGTCTTGTAAGTATCAGGTGGTCTGTGTGACTTGTGCAAGCTTTGAATATGTACAAGTGCCACGTAGCTGGACAGAACCAAGGTAATGTCGTTTGCCATCATTTTGAGCAAGTGAAACCAATTTTCGCGTTTTTCCTAATTAGGTAATTAGTTATTAACGATTATTTAACTGCTCAAATATTATATTCAAAGCAAAAGTGTTAGTGCGAAAATTAGCATCCTGAAAAATTCCCAATCCAGATTTCTACTGCTCAATAGGTGCAATACAAATTTTTTTCAAGCTTGAAAGAAGCCTGTGAATGCATGCAAGTGCCGTGCAACTAACCACTCGTGCACCTGAACACCATTTGGCTCCTCCTTTCATGCTTGAAAAAAACTTTTTGAAAAGAATATTTTAGAAATTGATTAATTATTATTGACTATGTTTTAGGCAAAATGCATGAAATAGTGTGACTGCCACCTCCATTTTTGGCGACAAGAATTGACTCCATCTTCATGTCCAAATTCAGGTATACATGATGCGTGTTTTGAGCTGGTTCTGTAATTTAGGCTGGTTTTGACTACTTGAAGCTTCGCACTCTAATAATGGAGTCTACAGTCTAAAAAGAAATTGGTACATAAGCGGTCGCTGTCAGTACTCCATACTCCTTTAACTTAGTGCAAAGTGCTTGTGAGCCAAGAAGTTGGTAGTTCTAAGTAGTATTTCCCATCCTGACCTGGTGTTATAGTCCAGTTCCTATGATGCCATGCTGCTCAGTCATGCTGGTCACAGCTTCAATCTAGGCCATGGCAGCTACCCTCCAATGGGGGTAAAATGCAATAACGCTTATGGGCACTTAGATTCAGGTGTACATTAAAGAAGGCCAGGTTCCCAAAACTTCAGGCTGTGACTTTGGAATGTAAAAGCCCTTAATTTAACTTTAAAATCTAAAGGTGCTTTATTAGGAGCAGGACATTATCTTGAGCTTTTACTGCACTGCCATGACACCAAGAAACTCCGAGTAAATAAAAACAATTTCTTAGACAATGTCTATATCTTGCAAACAATTACAAACACTTCTCTGCATGCACCTCTGTTATATTTAGTTCCGTATGCCAAGGCGGGTTAGGATGTTAGAATATTTTTCAAACCTGTTCTCTTTTTTACCGCTTTAAAGTTGTTGGTTATTTTGCATCTGTGTGTGTGTGTCGAACGCACATTTCAGTGCATCAATTTCTTCAGAAAGTGCACTCCTCTTTATTTATTTGTGCATGCAAAAACGGTTCAGAAGAACTGCTGTCTGAAGATCTGTATAACAAGGAAAAAACAATTCTGTGTAGGCTGCACAAAGAGAAAGGATTGGTTTGTAAATACGTTATTTAGTTCTTAAATAAAGAGGCAGCTGTCAGTATTCTGTTCCAAAGTAAATAATTGCCCCTACCTGGCTCTGCATGTCCATTCGGAGGCACTCAACTGATAGGCTGCACTTTGGCCATGTCGGGTGTGCTGTCACCAGGCCCAAGGTCGATCGACATCCTCACCAAAAGTCGAGTCCAAACTCTATAATAGAAACATCTCATCATTTTGCTATCAGTTTTGTCATCTTGCGAGTTTCACACACGGCCGTCAGTGAAATATTTCGTCACTTGAATACTGAAAAAAATTCAAGCATTTTCTGGCAGTAAATGGAGAACATTAAAGAGCAAATACAGTTGTCAGATTGGATTGATCAAGTACAGCAGAAATGGAAATAAATCAGTGATACTGTGTCTGTTGGCTTTGAATGCAAGAAAAGTAAAAACAGGAACTTGCAGCCACGCCACTTTGAATTTCCCGCGTTTGCTACACCTCACGACAAGTTTGGCATCGTCCGGTATACTTGGGTCAGTAATCGCTTAAACTTAAGATGAACGAGCGTCGGCATAAATTAATACGATACTTAACCGGGCAATATTTGCGCATAAAACAACTCACGTAGCGAAGCTACTGTCAAATACCCGATGACGCATCTGCGGGCGGTGCGGTTTGGGCGAAAAATTCAAAAAGGAATGCGAGTTTCACTTGTTTCACGCCTACTAAGCTAAGATAGAA
This sequence comes from Dermacentor andersoni, assembly GCF_023375885.2. Classification (NCBI taxonomy): domain Eukaryota; kingdom Metazoa; phylum Arthropoda; class Arachnida; order Ixodida; family Ixodidae; genus Dermacentor; species Dermacentor andersoni. The sequence continues at coordinate 141,966,529 of NC_092815.1, read as the reverse complement.
TTTGAGTTTCCTGCTAAACTATACTGGATATTTACGCTCCGAATAAAACGCTGGAAATTTTGTTACGTCAGGTTGCATACGTACGAAAGTGAGGAAATTGCTTTTATTGTATTCTGCCCAGGCGGCATGTAGCAGCTACCACTCTCATGCAACAAAAGCATGAAAGTGGTACTCGCGGCACGGAAAACAAACACATACAGCGCCAACGTTACGTCTCTTGCGCCTCTTGGAGTTAGAACTAAGCACGATCAGGCCAGTTTTCTAGCCTTCATAACGCCATGAACACGAACAAACATCGAGCGAAACAACTGTCTGCTCTCGAAAATTATTACCGCTTCCATTTACATACCTATCGCTGCCACAAGCAAACGTCAATGGGCTAGCCGTCCACAAGCCGCAGATTAGACTGACAGCAACATATTACGGTAACGTAAAACAATTTCCACGCTGACTTAGCAGCCGCGGTGTGCGCTAAGTGCCACAGTTCCCGTTTGCCGCTCAAAATTCACACCATGATGAGGGGCACTGCATCTTTCACATGGAATATTACACGCTTTGCTCCGGAGCTCAATAGGAGGGCGAAACGCATTTGCACGTACCTGAAATCCGCATGCCGGAAGCCCGTCGACGCTTCCGAGAACGGGACACAACCATACACGCGTACGGCGGCTTGACTTAGACGTGAGGCACTTCTATCAAATATTTCACATCCGAGATGTCGCACACCGATTGCTCGAACACGAGAAAATGCCGCAGGTCGCAATGCGACGCCGTGCACCCGTGCATCTACCGATGAGCTGCGTGCACGGACTTGCAGAAAACAAAACTACGACAAAACGGCGGGCGCGAAGGGATGGCGGCTTCCGTTGCGGAGACGAAGCACGAAGCAATGAAGCGCGAATGAATGTTGCCAACTGTTGGTTCCGCGTTATGCCGGCGGTGGTGGCTTTGGTGGCGTGTGTTGCGGCTGTGTAATTTTTTATTTCTTTTCCCCAAACAGTATAGCTAAGATCAGTTCTTTGTTTGCATCTTTTACTATGTCGTTTGGTATTATCTTTTTATGCTATTAAGCAGCCAATTATGGCCCCCCCAGGTTCGCGCGCGCCAGCTTCGCGCGCAAATCTCGGAGGCCATAAGACAACGCTTTATAAAATGCCGTTCTTGTCGTTGTTAACGTTTCATCATCGTTTCTTCAACTAAGATAGAGGCGTAGTGTCCCTTTTCCCGGGGTGGGGAGGGGGCGATCAAGACGGAGTTGGTTATCGCGACATCCGCGAACCCTGCGATTTTTTTATAACGTAAGCATTTCTATACTTACCCACAAATAAAAACCATCCGTCCGTCAGTCCGTACCGCACGATACCTTTCAGAATAGAACCCGCAGCAGCGAGTGAATTCACCTTCGTGCTAGCTCTCGCTTCAACGCGACCGAAGCGGCGAGAACACAGCGCTCACGAAGCTCTCAGCTCATGCCGCACTGTGCTCTTTTCGTAGATCACTTTCAAGATAGGTGTACGCGCGTCTGTTTTCAAAGCGAAGTAAACGGTGAGAACACAGCGCGTGAAGTTTTCAGCAGTGGGCACACTCTGTGCACATTGCAGTTCGCTTTCGAGATACGGTTCGCGCGGCCGTGCCACAAGCAGCCGCCGCCGGAGAACGGTTGATAATGGTTCGACGCGGATGAGAAGTGCTAAAGAGCGATAACGGCTCAAAGCGAACGTAACGTCACCAGCGCACCTGGCCCCGCCACCTGAAGTACTTTGCTTGCGCCATTCACTTGGCGCCGCCGGCCACAGCAGTTCGTGTCGCCGCAGCGCTGTCGCTTATACTCGTCGGATCAAGTCTCATAACATTGATAACGACATGGACTGCGTGTAGATGAGGAAGAGTCACAATGCTTACGCATACTCAGACAAATCCGAGAGGAGTTCCTGTGTGATTTTTTTTACCGGGAATGTGTACTCAGCGGTGATTCAGAGTTGACAATGCATGTAAGACGGGTGCCAAGCTTTTCTTTTTATGAGAGTCTTGCCCAGCTCCCAAAGATCTGCTCAAGCTAAGACTTGCTGATGGCTGTATGTGTTTTTTTTATTGTCGAATGGCCTCGAACCGCCATGAATCCTACTGTGTAATGACATAGAGCAGCATTCACGTCCAAAAGGAAATGCAGCCGGTATATGGCTGCCTAAGGTAGGCGGCCCGGCGGCAGCTGCCCTCCCCTCCCCCGTTTCCGTTGACAAGTTAGGGGGAGGGGTTTAGAGCAATCTTACACACCCCCTCCCCACAGTGGCGTAGCCAGAAAATTTTTCGTGTGATGGGGGGGGGGGGGGGGGTCCCAATTGACCGTGGAGGGGGAAGAAGCGGGGACATTGCCATTGCAGCAAAAAATTTACTGTTAGTGAGCGTGACAAGCGCCCCACTTGGCTACGCCGCTACTCGCCCCCCCCCCCCCCCCCCCCCCCTGCGATCGACGCAAATCGAGCTGTCAGAACGTGTATGACACGCATGCATGACATAATATGAATGACAAGCCGCGAAGCTGGCATGGATGTCGTCACATCATCATCAGCTTATTTTGATGTCCATCGCAGGACGAAAGTTTCTCCAGCGATCACCAGTATACCCCTGTCTTGTGCTAACTTGTTCCACGTGTCTTCAAGTTTCCTAATTCCATCATGTCCACATTATTCTCTGCCGTCCTCGACTGTGCTTCGCTTCCCTCAGCACCCATTTTGCAACTCCAATAGACCAGCAGTTCTCTCTCTTACGCATTGCAATGTCTGCCCTTCATCTTCATCTTTATGTCAACCAGAATATCAGCTATCCCCGTTCGCTCTCTAATCCACATCGCTGTCTTACAGTCTATTATCGTCATGCCTAATATTTTTCATTCCATCGCTCGTTGCGCGGTCCTCAACGAATTCCCAAGCTTCTTTGGTAACTTCCAAGTTTCCGCCCCATACGTTAGTAACGGTAGAAAGCAATGATTAGCAGTAAGCTCCCTTGTCATGATTTAGTAATGCCTGCCGTAAGCTCTCCAGCTAATTCTTATTTTTGTTGATTTCCTTGATCAAAGGCCCTTGCGAGTAATTAACCTCAATAAACGTATTTCTGCGCAGGTTCTAGAGGCTGACTGCCGACCATGACATTCGTTCTCTCGCCAGGCTTCGGAACATTACTTTTCTCTTCTGCATACTAACTTTCAATCAGACTCTTACACTTTCTTCGCCAAGGTCCTAAGCGTTTGTTGCAAATAGTCTGCAGCGTTGCTGAGTATGCCAATGTCATGTACAAACCGTAAGTTGGCGAGCTATTTACCGTAAGCCCTCACTCCTAACCATTCCCAGTCTAACTGGTTGCACACCTTTAAGTATTCAGTGATATCATTGTAAATATTTTGCCATTGATCATATGAAGCCTTTTGCAGATATCTGGCTATGCAAAGTCTGCGCGTTAGTGTCATCCATTCGATATCAGCATTCGTGGGAAACTTCATTTTTGACCGCTGTTCGGAGTCTGTACGCTGCTGCCTAGATGCCCCGATCTAATCATTCCAGCTACCTGATTCAAGCGCAGGTAGCGCGCGTTTCATGTATAGCCAATATCAACGCGTTAAGTGGCAATGTTCATTTATCATATACTGTAAGCTTGTTCCCTTACTCCCTTATAATTAGGGTGTAAATTAGAAAGACTGGGGTGTTTCACGGGTGTTTACAAGGGTGAAAAGATAGATACACCCGCATTACACCCATAAGGGTGTGAAAATTTTTAGAGTGCAGGGGCGAGTGTATCTTTTATTGCGATATATATATATATATATATATATATATATTATACCGACACTCCGAGCCAAATTTTCGCGGTCGCCCCGGGCGTCACCGTGGAGCTCCGCAAAAATTTAGGCATACGCATCCCGTACGTTCATCCATGCCGTATATGCGAATTAAACGGCTACACTATTCAATCACCAAGGCTGCTCATGCCAGAGGTTACGGTCTCAACTAAATTATTGCACAGAATTTTGAGAATGAGAGCCCGCAAGCAAACTTCGTGATACATAACATTCACAGCGCATGCCTTGCTATCTTAAGTACTCTCATAATACTATTAAAACTGCAAAACGATATCAGTGCTCTAACCTGAAGGCAATGTAATTTTACTGACGTGGTTCTCCATACGGGCAGCGTAGTGACGCCCGTGCGATGTAACTGCAGACCCCGAACTGCGTGTTAAGCTTCTAGGGGCACCAGAAATTTAGGCGTGCCTGCGTGTGTTGCTTTCGGGATAGTCGGACCCGCTTATGGTTGGGATACCAACGCAGAAGCTCAAGTGCAGCACTGAGCCGCGCCTTGCTATTGCAGTCGGGGCTCCACCCTTCGGGCGAAACTGCCAATTTTCTATTTAGGCAACTAGCGGTTACGAGTGGCACTAGTTATTTTAACTATTCTTTCATTTATGCTTATCTGCATCACTTTCTGTGGGACTGATTCTTGAATATATTTATCCCGTCGACTAACGACTCTACAGAGCTAAAGAAAGCCGCCAAATTAATCGCGACAACTGTCCTAATTAATACATCTTAATGTTTGCGAAAGCTATATATACATGCCATTCCCATTGTTACAAGCCAGAGGCGAACGTACTCCACTCCCTTGTGTCTTCTTTTGCTGTCTTTTCGAACAGTGGTGGCAACAAGCGAAAGTTGTCAATCGCTCTAGCCATCCTGGGAAATCCCAGGGTGATCTTCCTCGACGAGCCATTCGCCGGCATCGACGTCGTGGCCAGGAACACGATTACTGGCAGGCTTGCTACGATGCGCATCGAGGGAAACGTACCAGTGGTGTTCACGTCTCACGGGTATGCGGTGTCATTGTTCACACACAGGCGTTCTGCGATCAACATGGTTCGACGTTCCCATGTCGAAATTCAAAAGCAATGCTTTTTGCGGCAGTTGAGAAACATCAATTTCTCGGTTAGTTTGGTTGTGTAGGTTTAACCAGAACAGCGAGAAAAACGGGGGTGACAACGATTTAACCGGCGACACCTAGCGGTGCGTAGTATGCTTCTTACTTTTCACCAAGCTGGACAATGTTCCTTTGAAAAAAAACTGCTTACAAAAGGTTGAAGGACATTACAAAAAGTAATGTCTACAGCAGGTAGGGGACGGCTTTTGTAATGTCAAGACATTGCAAAATTAATGTTTTGACTAAGACATTACCAAGGTAATCTGTTACACCAAGGGTGTCAAGATAGAATTTGACGGATATGTGAAGGAGTGGGTGATAAGTAGCGTTATTTGTTTATAACGGTGGAGAATGCTTGAAGAAGGGTAGAATATTCATGATGTTTAAAGCGATAGGTTGTAAACGAGAAAGCAAATTTTTTAACCTAAACGAAAGAGTTAAGGTAGTTTAGGAAGAGAACGCGTCAAAGCGTTAGCTACAGGAACCTACGCGTGGTACTAAACCGATTCTTTGAATTTCAACTGTTTCAAATTCGTAGGTATAACTGGGTCGATCGAATATACAGTATTCCTGGTGAAAATAGGAGTTATTGACGGGCACAAAACCGCGCTTTGTTCACTACTCCACGCTATACTCAACTAGAATCCGCCCGTTAGGTCGCATCTAGAGCAAAAATTTCGCAATCGCTGACATCAACTACCGTAGTTTCCTAGCGCACCTCACACCCACAGGAAAAAATATATATTCGCATAGACAGCTACCGCTGATAACTAGCAATTGAATTTTTTTAGGGCAGATATAAATACTGCTTACGGAAAAAATAGATATAGAGAAAACAAAGCGAAAGCAGAAAACAGCAATCTGCTCAAGCATGCCTTGTTTGACAAGGATAGCGAATCCCGTGCGACGCTTTTTTCGCCTCGTTTCAAGTTTCTTATGCTTCCTGGAGGCAATCTAATAAACTGTAATATATATATAGTTCTTTTAGCAATTACGCGTACTCCAAAAAAAAAGAGGCCACCCACTGCAATGGCCACAATGCGCACAAAGGTGTCCATTGACAATCCTTATAGCATTACGCCACGTGTATTAGGCAGATGCTCTCGAAGCCGTTAATTTCGGCATCGTTCAGTTTGACCTGGATGCTCCCTCTTGCGCACTAATAGCATGCCGTAAACTACTCCTCTAACCATGAAGTTCGTGGATGGCGTAGTTTAGAGTACGGACTCCGAAGTACTACCGACCACGCCGACCATCTTCGCGAATTGAAATCAGAATAGCTAGCACAGGGATAAAAACATACAATACATGGTAATTGGAAATTTATGACAGAAGCCCTTGTCCTTGCGTGCAGCTAGAATGGGCTCATAATGAATACGATGAAGCAGACGACTTGCGACTTCCATCTCCACCCTTCATTTCCAGCAAGCATTCCTTGCATGTAGGAAAAAAGATGGTTTGCTATAACTTTATGATTGCTGCAGGGCATAAAGTATGTTACATTGCGCTCGCTACTTACGGAGAAAACCAAGCAGTTATTTGGGTAAAAAAAAAAGGGGCAGAGGGGAGGGGTGCTCCAACGATATGCGTAAATGCCTCATGGTGCTCATGTATACGGTACATGTTGGCAGATTGCAGCCGCATTAAGACAAATAGAATGGCGAGTTTACGCAGATCTGAAAATTACACAAGTTGGTACACTGGACCCGTACAGTGCGATTCTTCTTGTCGTCGTGTTTCTTCCGAAACCCAGAGCGTGGGCGAGCATGAATATTTCTTTCGCCTTATAACTGCGAAATCACATTCATATGGTCTTAGTCCGTCGCCAATCTGCGACAAAAGCAATAATTAGCACTGGTTAAACTTCGGGCGCTTCCCGGTCTTTACCGCACTCCGATCGTCGCCCCCAGCATGGAAGAGTGCGAGACGGCGTGCGACCGCATGTGCATCATGGTGGGCGGCCAGATGACCTGCCTGGGCACCCTGCAGCATCTGCGCGACAAGTTCGGCACCGGCTACACGATGCAGCTCGTGCTGGCGCGCCCTCAGCCTCCGCAGGCGGCGACCGAAAAAAGCGCCGCGCCCTCGGAGATCAAGTCCAGCCAGACGCTCGAAAGGGACGTGCTCGGCCTCTTCCCGGGAGCGCGTGTCCTCGGCACACATGACGTGAGATTTCTTTGTTTACAGAAAATAATGACACTCGACGTCGGTGTTATGTCCTGGAGATATATATATATATATATATATATATTATATATATATATATATACATATATATATATATATATATATATATATATATATATATATATATATATATACATATATACATATATATATATTATTGGGTTTCACGTGCCAAAACCACTTTCTGATTATGAGGCACGCCGTAGTGGAGCGCTCCGGAAATTTCGACCACCTGGGGTTCTTTAACGTGCACCTAAATCTAAGTACACGGGTGTTTTCGCATTTCGCCCCCATCGAAATGCGGCCGCCGTGGCCGGGATTCGATCCCGCGACCTCGTGCTCAGCCGCCCAACACCATTGGATATATATATATATATATATATATATATATATATATATATATATATATATATATATATATATATATATATATGTGTGGGGGAGGGGGGAATGAAGAAATATGGAATGTACATTTTTGTAGTAAACGCATCGAAACTGTGAAAAATCGGATTGGTAAAATTTCTAGCAGTTAGCCGATTACATATTTCGATTTCTCGTGCACTTCTACACAGTCATCCAGCATCAAGACTTCAATTGTGCTGTGGGGAAAATGAAACTTCAGTTTCAGGCGCTGTAAAGGGACGTAGATGTCCAAGAGACAGCTAACACATTAACGCATAAAGTGATAAGTGCATTCGAAGAAACCGAGCTGGAGAGCAATTTATCCCTGCGTGACAATAGGCCAACAAAGCCTCTCAGAAAGCAACTTTCAAGGGTCCTCGTTGAAGGTTAAAATACTATTTTAAGGTTGCAGCTTGTAGTATATTGAGGCGAAAATCAGTCACCTGTTTTTTTAAAGGCAAGGTCAAGAGCACTGATGGCATAGATATAATTGATAAGGTCACGAAAGGAAGTGGACAAACATGTGCATTCTTCTTTCCGGCCGGTCTGGACGTATGCTCAGTGCACAGCGAGGAAACGCGCCAACGCCGCCAGAGTGACAAGTATCAGAAAGAATAAAAAGGATAAAATTGAGGCTTCAGTGTTGACGTGCCCGCATATTAGGTCGAGTAGACAAAAGTTAGGGCCAAATGCAATGTGTCACATTGCTGCAGAATGATATCCTACGCCTATCAATAAAAAGGCTGGACTGGGACACATTTCATTGTTAGCAGTTTTTATAACATTTCGGCCCACAGAGGCTCAGCCTTCGGCCATAATATACTAGTTGCCTTTTTTTAATTGCATCAAATTTTTAAAAATCTCCTGTGGCGGATAGAACAATGCCAACCCTTGAACTAAACTACTCGATGAGGCGGATATTATGTCTACAAGAAATCAAAGTGCTTAATTAAATCATTACCGCAATTGCACAAATAAACTTTTTCACTAATTCCTTTATGGAACATATCGCAGTTTACGAATTGTAGCGTGCGAGTTCGTAAGGCGCGTCCACCCACAACGAAATCTCAAGGTGACACTAGTTTCGAATTATTCGTTCGGTACGACGAAATGCATTGGCCTTCCCAGTTATTTCTGTGCTTGAATGCGTGACACAGCATTTTCTTAAAAAGGTATGCGGAAAAACAGTGCATATTTACCGAAAATGTGACGGTGCATATCTAGAAACCGGTGCCACCATCAGAATAAGTTCCAAGTCCATGTGCCTTGAAAATTAACTGGCTACAATTCGTAAATTACAATATATGTGCTGTAAAAGATTTAACAAAAACATAATTAGTAAAATTGTGTTAATTATTCAATTATTCATTTTATCGCTTGTGGAATGAATGCCCGCCTCATCGAGTAATTTACTTCGGGGGTTAGATTTGTGCTACCTGCCACAAGTGGATTTTCTTAAAATTTAGTACAGCTAAAACAAATATACCCTATATATGTGTACTAAACAGAAAGAGAGAAGCATCGATAACAATCGAATTTTGTAGTCAGATCTTCACGCCTCTTACTCTCCCCATCGTTTTGTAGCCGCATTAGTGCGTCGTGATTTAGCATGTGGCTAATACTTGGCTGCTGCTATTGCAATATTTGGATCATTGCCTAACTCTGAGCGAAGTGCTTTGTGGGACAGTTATGCTAAAGTAACTGCATGTTCGCAATATCTTCGAATGCAGAACGTCCACGACTTCCACGTCAAAAAGAAGCTTTGTTGGAGCACCATGTTCGAGAAGGTTGCATTGCTCGAGGAATCCTACACCTTTGCCCATGTCCTGATCCAAGACACCAACTTGGAACAGATCTTCCTTTCGTTCGCTGAAAAAAGGAGTGCAGTGACCGAAGTTTGACTTGACGTTCGCATTTCAGGATATTATCCCGCAGAACTTCATGAAAACAAAGGAACCTTACGGAATGTGTATATAAGTTGCGCGTTCATCGCCACACAATACGGAATAGTGTTCATATTGTCGTCAACATTTATTGTATAGTGCCAGGTCCGTGCGGACATTGACCTTCATTGCGCTGTAAGGTCCTGCCTTCAAGATAGTATGCCTCTAACTGATGACATGTTAGCTCCTTGATTTATTTAGCGCTGTTTTGTTCTTGTGCAAAATGCTTTCTTGAACATGTACTCACTCTGTAGCCTACTTCTGCACTAGTTGAAATGAATATAGGCGTTTATTGACGGATACTATAACGCTATAGAATGTAATATATCATGTAAAACCATAATGTCGTTTGTCATTGCAAGCAAAGCCCATTGAATGGGGGTGAACTCTGTGAACTAACTGTGTGTACACCGCCGAACTGTGTGCAGCTATAATGACTGATGGAGCCTAAACGGCTCTTTATAGACACCGACTATCAGGCATGCCATGGTATTGTGTACAACTGTGTATTTATTTACTTTGACCACATAGGCTTGATTAACCTGCTCCACAAATATCGCTGAACGAGGGTTTCTGCTTCCGACACCATTAGAACGGATTCACCAACTCTGGGAACCGAACTCGAGACCTCGGGTTGAGCAACAGAACGCCATTGCCTTTTTAGGTAGCGCGGTGGTTGGCGCCATACGCATTGCGCCTCAATATCTGTCAAACACATTCACACTGAAAAAGAAGCAATACAGAAATAAGCACTTCAGAACTTTGTCGACCTTACATTCAGAATAGTCCAGAAATGAACATTGAAAATTGTAATTGAAATGAATAAAATTGAACAATGAAAGGAGAATGTTATGCTAAAACAAAGTTTGAAAATGCTTAATTGAAATATTTCGAAACAGAGTAGTAAATAGCTTTTATGTAGTTTTAGCGCATTAGAAATGGTAAAGTACGGTATTTTATTTAAAACACGTATCATATTGCTTGTCCTTGGTGACTTCTGCAGACCAATGCTTCTGCCACAAGAAATAGCGCAGCTGCGCAAGCGTGCGCGCAGCCAGCTTACCCCGCACAATTTTGTTATTTCTCCGAGTGTTTGTTGAAGTTCTGGCAAGCCCTTCACCCGCTTCACTGGAAGTTTCATTTGAGATAACGTAGGGACTTTATTGGCAAAAGAAAATGCGGCATCAGACAGTTCGTTATGGTGCATCCTGACGCTGCAGCTTCCAAGATGCTGTGTCCCGCGACGACGATGAAAGCGGAGCGCTAGGCGAAGAAATGGCGCGCTGCGTTTGGTTACTTCTCCTCAGGCAACCTCCGAGCACACTGCAAGCAGACACAAAGTGGTAGAACAAAATTCTTTTTAAGACATAAGCTCCAACGCTGCCTTGGCTGATAAAGGATGATTTTAATGGATGGATTTGCACAAAACTGTAAGCGGTTGGGTTATTTTGTGCATAAGCTCCTTATAGACTGCTACTTTGCGACTTTGTTGGCCATGCTGTATTTTTGTCAAATGATACATATTTATTTGATATAGTCATGTGTATTGGCTCTATATTTACAGCGAATAAATGTGAGCAGTTTTCTTTTAAGTCTCTTTGGCACTTCCATTTCTCCCCATCCCATTTCCTCACATTCTTTAGAAAACAAATCAGCAAGTTCGAGGACACGCTTCCGTGAGATCGGAGCTGGGGTGAAAGCTGAGAGAAGCAAGAAAGACGCATTTTCGCCCGAAAGGCGAAGCATAGATTGCAAAATAGTAGGCAGCTACACGATGTAAGGTTGCAGTTATATCGGCAGCATAAACGTGGAAGCATTCGCTTACTAACTAAATTAACAAGCATGGTGTGAGCGCACACAAGCAAACGTGAACACATCACGCTCGACGAGCCCGGACACTCGTTGTCAAAATGCTGGTGTGAGCAAGTTCGGCAGCAGCAGCGAGCGAAGTGACCTTCGCGCGGTCTCTCGTTTCAACGCGAGAGCGACGAGAACACAGCGCGCACAAAGGCATGAGCCGTCTGCAGGTCCCTTTCAAATACGGCTAAGGCTGCCGCGAGCGGCCGTGCAAATTGCGCACTTGTTGGCGGTGTAATAGCCGCCCGCCTTCCTCCCTCGCTGCCTCCCGGCTTTCCTCCACATATGGCGCGCGAGATTGAGCCGCGGTCGTCAATTCCCCTTGCTCCCTGTCGTGAAATGCGCAATTGGTGCGGGAGCACAACGCCACCTCCCTCCCTCTCTCCCATCTCCTCCACGGCCTCTCGCGCGACTTAAGAGCGCTTCCATCATTCGCGCGCGCCAGATTTAGCCGCGATCATGCTTCTCTCGCATGCTTTCCCTCGTACATATAGCATACGATGCGCGGCAACGGTGTTACCGCCCTTGGACTTTATACAGAACATCACGGCGACGCCAAAGAAATGCGCCTCGAGTGTCCATATAATTGCTGTCGCAATAATAACCCTTCGCGCAGCGGTCGAAAATTTCAGCTGTTACGGGAAGTGTTATTTTGCTTCCTTGAGCTTGCAGCTTGAAATGCCAAATCTTAGCCGAACTTCGACATTTGCGCCAAGGAGCGTAAGACAAGGACGTAACCTCCGCTTACGGGTGTGACGTCATATCTTTTTTTTTTCGATGATAGAAGTTGTCCCTCCGGTTGTAGCACACCGCAGTTTTGTATACATGTGATTCCTATGGAAGTTTCGTTACCACTTTACATATACCCTGCCTCCAGCTCCGAGGAAAAAAGTGGCGAAGAATAGACACTCAGCTGATTGGTGAGCGCACAGGACTGCGGGAACATAGGTAACAGGGTCAGCTGTACCAGCCCCTCGGAGCTGTCAAAATGCGATTCTGATGAAGTCAATAGCCATGAACCACCGTCCACATTCGACACGCTGTCGCAAAGGCCACATAGGCCAGATAGGACTACCATTGTTGCAGCACTTCGTGCTGCAACAATGGTAGTCCTATCCAATGTTATTGATTTGCTGCAATTGCAGGAGTTTGTCTTAACGCTTTTCTATCTTAAGAACGCTTAACTTAAGTATCTTAAGAACGCTTTTCGCATAGTCGCTATAAGATGTCTTGAAGCGTCGCTTTGTGCATTTGTATAGGTTGATCTGTGGAAAGCCCAATTTGCCCGGAAGAGCGCGGGTAACAGTTCAGCACACCCACCGGCGCATTTGTTCATGTCGGCAGGCACAGCGACTGCTCGTCTTCGCTTGAAATATAATGCAAGGCACGCCGCAGGGCTATGTTCCATCATGAAATAATGCCAGAACATAGCAAAACACACAGAATGAGTGCATGCGAGCACCATCGCAGCACTCTGAGTCGCGCTGGTATGAGCGACTTGGTACATTCAGACTGCCAAATTATAATTTGGTCGTGTTCTTATCATGCGGACTATTCATTTGTTCCACAAAGTAGAAATATATTACGACATTGCTTGTGTGATCGCTCATTCAGAGCACCGTGTGGTTTTCTCGCTGGAACTCTGATGCCCCTACTGACTTTCGTTGGCAGCTTAACGAGGCGGGTATTAACGCTGCTGCATTGAAGGGGTCACAGATTTTTGTATGTCTTGGGTGGACAGGCAAACAGCGCACCTCCGAAGTTAAATGAGTCGTCGTAACAATAAGCGCAAGTATGTATATGGACGTAGTCAGGTTAACATAGGGAAGCGCCGGTGAGTGCGTCAGGTAGTCGATGTTGACTGGCAACTCATGTTTATGGTGATCCTTGACACCGATTCTCGCTTTTTCTGTGTGCACTGTGCGAAATAAAGAGTGGTTGATGTCAAATACGTATGGTCACAACAGCTTTTAAAGCAGGTTTGTCCAGCCTAATTGATACACTAATCAGAACGGGATTAAAAAAGGTCAGAAGCCTCCCTAGAAACACTAGCACGGAACGACTCCTCCAATTGGGGCTACACAACACGGCAACCGAACTCTGAGGTACAGCGAAGCTCCCAAATTAGTCGGCTCTCACTCACAAGGGCGGACATCGAGATCTGACTAGAAGCAGGCATACTAGAGGGCAGGCCCCTCTTCATGCCACCAGAGAAGTCGCAACTATGCACAAAGGCCAAGAGATCAATAACCGTTGATCCCATCCCACGAAACATACACCCCACCCACAACGAAGGGCGGAGAAAAGCGAGAGCGAAGGCAATCCTTGACAACATCAAACGTAACGAAACGCAAGTTCTCTTCGTTGACGCGGCCAGATATTGGAATCCAGGCGCCTACGCGGTCTCTCTGATGGACGCCCATGGCTCACTCGTCAACGCAGCCACGGTAGTTACCAACTTCACTCACGAAGCAGAAAAAATGGCCATCGCCGTGGCCCTTCGAAGCTGCAAAGGAGCCTCAGTCATTTACTCGGACTCAAGAACAGCTATTAGAACCATCTCGTCGGCCCTCGTCTCCAAGAAAGCAGCTACGGGTATCAACACCATCTTCTTCCAAGAAACGGGAAGAGACAACCTCACGTCCCCACAGATCACATGGTTCCCGGCTCACATGGGCAACATTTCCGGACCTCCTGACTGTAATCCGAACGAGCGGGCACACCAACTGGCGTGAGAGCTCGCATTCCGCGTCTGCGGCCCGCCCTCTCCCTTCAACCCAGCCTGGAGGGACCTAGACAACAGACACGCTCGTATCATACCACGAAATCACTTCAAATCATAGGTTATCACGAAGAATTTTTCCTCCTCCTCACCCAAAGCTCAAAAAAGCACAGGCCGTCACTTACAGACAGTTGCAGACTAGGACATACATCACACCAGCAACGCTAAGCAGGATCAATCCTGACCTTCCTACTGAATGCCCACACTGCGGCCACGAATACAACTTCGAACACATGCTCTGGCTGTGCCCTGCTAACGCGAGCACGGACTTTCCCGACCAGTCTTCCTGGGACTCAGCGTTCAGAAGCACAGAGCTCATCGCTCAGCTCAAGGCTTTCCAGAGTGCCCGGGCCGTCGCCGAAGGACTCTGTCTACCGGCCCCGACCTGGGTGGAGCCGCCGGATTGATTTCTCCTCAGGACCTAAATAAAGTTCTAACTCACTCACTTCTCATGGAGGAGAAACAGAAACGCCGGCATTCCAGTAAGTAGTGGTGGATCGTCTCTAATGAGTTGCAAAAATGGCACAATGGGGATATTGCCAGACCAGATCGGTGCATGCAAAAATTTAGAGAAATTTGGAATTTACAGCGCCGCGGTAGCTGAATTGGTAGAGCATCGCACGCAAAATGCGAAGGTTGTGGGCTCGCTTCCCACCTGCGGCAAGTTGTTTTTTCATCCACTTTAATTTCCTATAATTTAGTTCATTTCATTTATTAAGCACAAGTAATTTCCCCTATGTTGTCCTTGGTGTCAGTGTTTGTTAGCTTCTTATGATAGAGCTGCATATTGTTTTTGGTAACCAGTCAACTGAATTCGGCTTTCTATGTCGACATGTTCGCACCAAATTGATATCCCAGGTTTAAATCCAATTTGGCAGGGGCTCAGTGCTTCTCTTGTGGTAACAAACTTAACCACACGTGCGTTTAATAATATTTCTACTAATTTTACAAAATTTGATGTTAGAGAAATAGGCCGAATATTGTCTAGAACATACCCTTTGGTTTGGTTTTCAGGAAAGGAATCACCTTCGCAATTCTCCACACAGGAGTGATTCATGCATATTGTATTGAGTAATTTACGGCATCTAACGAGCCGTTAGGAGCGACTTCAAAGAGAAGTTTATTCACCTTGGTAGTGAGTCCATCGGCACCTGTGGCTGCAGCTGGTAAACAGGAAACGGCTTGGGACAATTCCGACATATAAAACTCTTCGAAATCTTCTGAAGTGCCCTATCCGCGAGGAGAGAAGGGAAGTTGGATCCCTGGTTCCAAGTGATGCTATGCAACCCATTCTGGGAGCGTCAAATATACTACGAGTATAGAGGTAATAAAACAATAATAATGATAGTAAATTAATAAAACAATAAACATAAATAAGGAACCACATTGAGAAGTAGTATAGTCGATTGCAAAATACGATTCATCAAATTGTTGTTATTGTTGCCTCAAAACGTGGCTCGTACCCACGAAGGGGATTCGCCACAGTAGATAGATTGAAACGTACACCCAACAACATATCAAATGGGTTACCGGCGAACATTTAGAGCGAATCATTTTGCAATTAACTAACAACACAGAATCTGAGTGCCTATGCATCAAATAAATAAATAAAAATAATATTACACTGAAAAGCCCAAGAAAAATAATAACAATAAAGTAAAACATGCCATGGTCGGTGCCCTAGCAGCGTAACCTTCCGGATGCTTCAATGAACTTGTGCAGATCACTAACCATCGAACCACGGCTTGTGTGTAATTGACAGGCACCGAAAGACAAAGTGCTTGGTGTTGTAAGTACTAAACCTAGTTTACTGGTTGGAAATATGAGCGAATTTTTGCAGAGGGAGGAGAAGCGGTGGCAAGAAAGGAATGGTCAATAGTTTTTGGTTCATTAGAAAAAAAAAAGAAAAGCAGAGGTTAGTTGTGGATAAACCAGATCTATGAAGGTAAATTTTTATCGCGGAACTCTACAGTGGAACCTTGCTAACTTCACATCGCATTGGCGTGCAAGGCATTTGCTCGTGTTCCAGCGAAATTTTAGGTGTCGAAAAGCATCTGCGGGAACTATGGACGACTTATTACAGGTCAACAATAAAAGGCGCTTGAATCTAGCTCCTGCTATAAAAGAGAAATCAGGAAGAGCATTTAAGACCGGACCATTTAGCGATGACGATGCGAACGAGTCAGCTGATTCCTTTAAAAAGATTCCACTATATCCGGCGACTCAGACAAAGCTGACTTCAGACAAAGTGTCTTGGACAAGTGTCGAAAATATACTCAACGGGTGAGACCGAAAATTAGAAGTTAAATGTGTACACATCGGAAGCTCATCTGTAACCTCTACTAGTCCGGCCGAAAGTCTTTGTATTGTCATGGTCTTTATGATTGCATCCATGGCCAAGCATATATTCTGTATCTTCAAGCCATTTACCCAAAGCCAGCCATTTCTTCTCATTAAGACGTTGCATGGCAGTAAATGGTGCCATTCGGGCAAGGTGTAGCGATGATCTGGCCAAAAAGAATTGCTCTTTTTGGATTCTGCTAAAACTGTGCTTTCACGACGCATAGCTTTAAATACGCTTTGCCTGCACCCCACTACTGGGACATCGTACCGAGGAAGAAGAAGGATTCTGGTGCTGACGAAGGCATGGATTTTTCCTTTCCTGGTAAGAATGCTTTGGCAGGTTTTAGCATATGACTAGCTGGGCTGCACTTCTTTATTTCTATTTATAACATACTGTAGACCACACATCGCTCATTGCGGGACCGATTTAGTTAGCAGTGTCATTATTGCGTTAATGTTGCTCATCTCTATCCTCCCGTTCAACGTATAAAATTTTGATCACTATGTCACTCGCGAAAGTAGCCGAAGTGACTAAGACTTAGAGTCACGGACAGCGTTTCCGCTGTGGTTGTTTTAGAACTGAAGAACAATAACAACAAACGAACAGCACATCTACGGCATTTGCTGGTAGGCATTCAGGAAGAACCGTGTCAGCAGAAATAGAGCGCCTTAAAACCTGCATTCATGTATTCAAGTGCAGCATTCTGACGCTGCAGATCACTAAATTCACACATCTCAGTCACCACTCAAGTCACAGTGGTGATCACGGCGATCACTCAACTTCGCCGTTGATGAGAAAATGAGAGACTGTAACGCGCCGTCCTTCCACTCCGTACCCCTCTACCAAATATCGCAGAATGTAGCTTTCCTAATTGCAGACTCTAGAATCTTACCACACAGTCCCAAAGAAACTCATCCGGTTCTACACATGATTGGTCTGCACAAAATTTCCATATACTTAGTATATGGAAATTTTCACGTGAATACGTGTATATTCCTGTATACGTGTGAAGATTTTCGTAAATTGTTTCACGAAAGTGTTTTATTTAATGTCTGTAAGGAGGCGCCAGAGCTTATAATGTCCACCAACAAAGAATGACCAACTGCTGCATGACATGTATAAGATAGATGTTCCTAAGTGTGTCGCATTTTCGCAGTCGCACCCGACTCGTCATAAGCATAAATACACATTAATTGAATATACTTTCAACTATGACTCGTTTGGGCAATCGTTTTTTCCACTTGCGATACGCGAAAGGAATTGGTTAAATCCAAATGTCACGGCCGCCTAAACAGTGTCCGCTTTCACTGCAAAGTTACAACATACATCTAACCCCTGTCGCCATTATTGCCGCGCACACTCTCTCATTGGAACGTTAGTTCCGTTTTCTTAGATTCCTGCACTTATACAATGTATTTTCTTTCGTAATATTTGCTGGTGATGGCCGATGAAATGTGTACCGGTTGTCTTGGTGAAAGGGATTGCTCATGCGATTGCACATAAATTTGTTCTTGTACTAACACTTGCTTGCTTCTTTATTCCATTCCCATTTTTGTAACAGATTGCAATCATGTGTCTGGCTGTGCTGGCTTTTTTAATTTTCCGTATTACTTCCTGGTGTTTGCACATTGAGCATGATCGATACGCCATTGATGCACTTTGCTTGGCAAACTGTTTGTAATCCTTCCTCGTGATTGCGCTTCATTTTGTGTGCGTAGCAGGCATGTTTTCGATATGTTAATTTGAATTTGTGGGTGACCTTTCCTTTAAATGCTGTGTATAGAAGCTTGTTTTCTTTGCTTTTCTCTCGAATATTTTTTTAAGCGCAACGTGCTTGATTCCGCACTGTTAAACTTTATTACAATATTGGTGTTCTTGCTTGAACTGTTTAGACCACATTTATTGCTTGCACGCTACCCTGGCGAATGCACTTCGGTATTTTCTTTCTTTTTTGTGTGCGTGT
This sequence comes from Dermacentor andersoni, assembly GCF_023375885.2. Lineage (NCBI taxonomy): Eukaryota > Metazoa > Arthropoda > Arachnida > Ixodida > Ixodidae > Dermacentor > Dermacentor andersoni. The sequence goes on along the minus strand of NC_092815.1, from coordinate 141,948,087 downwards.
TTGTACACAGCGCAAGTTTTCAAAATGCCGTTTTCTTTTTTTTCTGTTTTTTAAACATAATTATCTTTGTAATGCCCACCTGCTATGCTCTCAAATGAGAGTGGCAGTATTGAAAATAAAACCCCTCGCATGAGGATGTGCCAATGTGTCAATTATAGCTTTTCAGTGGAGTGAACCAAAAAATTAATGGTTAACAAGATACATAAAAGGACGTCTTGTTGGGTGAGTTGGTCACAATTCATCTTGGATACTAGGCGCGAACACACACAGAAGCAAGAAAGAAGACGGAAGGCGCTCTGTCCCGTCTCCTTTCTTTTTTCTGTGTGTGTTCGCGCCTAGTACCTAAGATAACCAGACACATATTGGAGATTGTGCTAAAGTAAAAGCTTTAATTTGAAGAAGTGTAGTAGACATTGTGCCCAGCTTTGCTGACGCTTCCCTGTCCAACGGGTCACCACCTTTTGCACCTTAAGATAGCCGTCTTTCAAAGCACTGCGTTGTTCACGTATAGAAAGTATGTTCGTTAAAACGCTCCTTTTTCAATAGTCTAAACTCAACCCTGCAGAGACGCGTATTACTCAGTTAAAACATATACAGGCAGTGGCGAATGCAGCAGAAAGAACATTTTCATACACGCCTGCAAATTACTTTGCCACGAAGATTAGCCATCTTCACAGGACTCGCCTGGTTGTGTTTGCGTTTTAACTTTCACCTACATCCACTCGCTACGGCCTTTTCGCTTCTGCTCGCACTTGCTTCTGGAGCACGCGGATGGGCTCGCGAAAACAAGCTGACGCTCTTATTTTAAGGCGGCTACCACCACGTAGTGCAAACGGGTGAGTGGCGAGTGGTGCCGAACACCGTCTGCTAAACGCCCACATTCCAAGATGACTGCGCACCCGCTGTGGGCGCAATTTTCTTCGAGCGAAAACACTCGTCTATAATATTGTGCAAATCCTACCTCGGACGCCGCCGCGCTGCCGCTACTTTCGCGTCAGGCATGTCGTGCGTGTCTCAGTGTGACGTGTTCTTGACAAGGATGTGGCCTGCGCGCTGAAAGGATGTGCATGCAAGACAAATGACGATATCATCCTTTGGGGACAAGATAAGCCCCAAAGGGAGCCAACGCTTTGGAGAGTGCGTTCCAGCTGTCAAACACGCATCCTTAATTCTGTCACAATGCTTATCCGTTCGCTACGTGTTCGTCGACTTCAGTTCCCGCTCCACCGATGCCCCAACCATTGTACTTTCGTACGCTGCGCACTGGGAGCAAGCTCAAAGGGGCACTAATCGGAACAATTTTAAAAGCCGTTTTAGTTAAATAGTCTACTATAACACCAAGGAAGCCACTCTTAACAAAATAATCTCTCAGCAAGCCAGCAAATAGACAAAAACGGACGAAAGAGGGTTCCAGCTCGCGTGACGTCATGGATCTTGACAGCGTCTGCTTGCGGCTAGGCAGTTCTTTACTGGCAGAGATGGAATACATCGTATAATAACTCTACATTGTAATTTACCGGTATTCTAGGTGCAAACTCGTTTAGTGTGTGGATCGACGCTGGCATGGCTGGGCTCGGTCCTACGGGTCACCAATTTGTAGGAGGTGGCGCGAAGACGTAGCCGCCCTAGCCACGGTTTATTTAGGCCGGCCAGCCACGGTGCCGCGGGATCTCGGGAGCGGCCGACATCGCGGCCGCTCAGGTCGAGCGCGCCAGCGTGTTCTATTCTCGCGCTAGATGCAAGCGAGCCCACCTTCTTCGACGCCTGCTTGGCCGGGAGGCGATAGCCGCGCCGCTACAAGTGCTTCTCTATAGCGTCCATTAAGGGCGTAGCATCACCAAGTTACATGTTTGAGGCAGCGCACACAAAAAGATGTGAGGCAGAGTGCACTGAGCGCTTGTGCATGGAAACCACACAGCACCGTCAATGTTTATAGACAGCATGCGATAACAGTGAGCGGGCATAACGGCGAAAGGAGATAAGGCATGGTTTCGCTTAGTGAGACCGCCGTGTATTGTGGTTTTCGCAGATCTTTCATTGTATGTGGGGCACCTCCTGATATGCCAGATGTATATTTTAGGCCACGCGGAATGTATCAAAATACCTGCGGCAAATTGCATAATCCTAGTCCTTGAGCCGGATTACTCGAGAAGAGGCCGACATTAAATGCACGAGGGATCGAAACACGTAATGGATCAATTAACGAAATTTCCCTGACTCTGTTTTTAACTAAATAATTCAAGGGCGCGTAATGTATTACAATATATAGCCGGTTAGCTAGCAAGGGGAATGAACTCGGGATTAATTGTGAAGTTGAGACAAGTGTAAAGATATTCATTAACGAAGTGTTCAATGAAATACTTTGGAGTTCCAGTTATCTTTGTGCTTCAATGAATAAAGCGGCGTTTTGCTAAAACGGTTAGTGGAACAACAGTACACCTTTACCGCAAGTTGGACGGTGGTGCCATGCAAGATGGAAGCTGGAAATTGGTGCGATTCTCAGAATTCGTTTCACCGGCTACAACTCGAACGTTGCTGTAAATGTGTTGTGAAATATTTAAATAACTCAGTAGTTCATTGAACACATTCATTAACGTATTTTCATTTACTGTGTGCGGTCTCCTCAATTTCCTTCTATGACTGCTTACCCGTGATCCTCCTCTCATCTTTGTAGACACCGAAGACGATGAAGATTTTGCTTCAAGATACGAGACGGTACTTGAAGAGTAAGTAGTAGCATTAATTTTTCGGACGTGAATTTCCATCTAAAAGCTGCTTACCGTAAAACGCGAATGCACACAGCATTATAATTTCTACTCAGTACCCAGGAGAGACTGTGGAAAAAATATGTTGGAATGTCATCTGCGAAGTGGCAAATGTTTTATACAAAATCAAGGCGTTTTCACATGAAAATTATAGAACGAATTAATGGGCGTTGCATTACTTAACAGCAAGGTAATTACACTCTACATTTTATTGGGAAAATGTAGATCCGGCAATGTAACCGAGCTATCACACTCATCAAGCGACGCCTTCTAGACTTTTTAAAGAAGCAGTCATTACATTCAAATCAGGTAAACATCGGTGCACGCAATGTTCCGGATATTCCGGGAGTTATGCGCAACAAAATTACGTGTGCGAAGGGATTTGTTGGCTGCGGACTGGGAGTGGGACTGGGAGTGGCGGACTGGCAGTGCGGACTGGGAGCAAGAGTCCCAGCACGAGCGGTGAACCTCGTGCCTAGTATTGGTGATGATGATTGGCCAGCGTTCGTCGTCTTCACTACACGTGTTGCATTACTTACTCACTTTAGTTCTCACAGCTGCGTGCCGGCGAAGATGGTGTATTTTGTTTTATTCAAATTAAATTCACACTCCATGCGAAGTGCCACCGTTTTCATCACCGTTGGTGTCATCATGGCGTTCTGTGTCAAGTCCAACAGCGATAACGTCGCGGCCTTGCGCCGTATGCTGTATGTACGTGCGATCAAAGTTTGCGATGCTGAGCCGACAAGGATGATGGCTGGCTTGATGAGGCGGTGGTTTCCCACGCTCCCAAGGGCGGAAGGTGGAGAAATGTACTCGCGCTAGAGGGGGGGGGGGGGGGGGGGGGGGCACGTTAGTGCTTATGTGCTCTTCTACTGCAGCTGCGGCGGCTGAGCGCGGCCGCACGCGTCCCATCTTGGAAGCAATGTGCACTGGGTTCGATGGCTAACTGACCCGAGATAGCTGATGGCTTCATGTGCGCTATGTTCACGCCCACCTAGTTCGCGTGGTAGCGAAAGGCATCACGAAAGGGAATTCGCTCACCGCTGCTGCTGTTCTTCATCATACCAGCGTTCTGATAGCGAGTGTCCGTGATCATCGAGTGAGGTGGGTTCGCGTTTGCCTGTGCACGAGTGACAACATGATTGTCAATGTAGTTAGTAAGCGAATGTTTACAGCATTTTACGCAGCTGATAGAAGGACTAACCTTACTTCGTACAACTGTCTAATATTTGCTGCCGCAATCAATGCTTCGTCTGTCGAACAAAGCTGTCACTGTCATGGGCAAGTTAAGGGAACACTTCCAGGAACTCGAGTCCTGCATGTGAAATGAAAGGACATCTTCCAGGAAAGCGAGCTGTATATGCATTCAAAGCAGAGGTCGAGCACTACATGGCGCACACATTTCTCCCCAAGGCTGATCAGTTCTGCGGCAAAGCGCCGGACTGGAGAAGTGCAAACAATGCCTTTGTCAAGGCGCGGTTCTCAGCGTGAGCATCAACCTTCCCAGACGCGAAGCGTGCTGCTTTATTGAGGGAAGATTGGCTGACGAATGTGCACCTGGGGCAAATGCTGCGCAGGACCTGCACGAAGATGGGAACGAGTGGCGAGCGTTGCACGCAACTGTGACTGTCCGCCGCGTTGTGTTTTATAGAGCTCGAGAAATGCAGCTTAGTCTACGTTTTTGTTACGGCAAAACTCGAGATTCAACCAACGTGGCCTCACTTTTACGTTCACGTATGGCATCATTCCGAACGTGACGGGTTAAATGTTGGAGTGGCTGCTGTACTGCCCGCACAGAATGGGATACTGGCTCTGACTGCGATCGATGTGAGCGCGACACGGACCGAGCTAAATATGCAAGAAAAAGAAACGTCGCCTTAGTAAAAAGCCCTGAATAGTATTCCCACAGAAATTCGGGTGCACTACTACTTGAGTGTAGTCAGATTAGCTATTGTATTTATTTTAACTGACTACAAACAAACTAAAGTTAAAATCACTGTCGTGATATTTACAGTTTATTTTCGAGTTCAGCCTCTATGCCGTGAAACTATATGTGAAGACTGTAAAATGCACAGGAATGGTATTGTTTCGCGAAAGTACGTCCGAACCGTAGGAGACGCAGTAGTGATCGAATATTGGTTAAACTCAAGCATTTGGAGTTCATTTACGTGCGGCGACACTGTGGCAGACGGCCATGTTTATATTCTGCTATAATGAAACCTCGTTCCACTGGAACTTCGATGCACAGAACGGTCGTTTTTTTTTTACACCTCGCAAGGAGCAAAGATCCCTCCGAGGAAGTGCTTGGAGACGAAGCGAACGACGACTGGGGGGAGGACAGCATGTTGGCGGCCATCCTCGCGTGCCTCGTGTGCATGGTGCCCCTCATCTACTTCCTCTTCTACGTACTCTATTTCGGTGAGTTGGCAGAAGAGAAATTCCCGGCAGTTGGGAGGCGTAAGAAAAGGACACTTCAAAAATGAGAGGCCTAATCCCCAAAGCTGATTCCGCGTAAGTGCACTTTGCCTTTGGCCGGCCGCCTTCGATGACTGTATGTCCAGCATCAGGAGTGGCGGAAACTTCTGTTCTTACGAGCAATTCTAGCGTTACGGCTCTTCGTGGATTCACATAACAAGCTGTTATGCTAGAACTACTCGTCAGAGAAGGGGCAAGCCAATCGTGATATTGGACATAAAGTTATCGAAGGTGTCCAACCAGTTACAAAGAGCACGTACGTAAAAAAAAAAGCTTCGCTAGTTATGCGTCGCATATTTTTTTCTCAAAGTCCACCAAGTTTCAAAGCATCGTAAACTATTTTGGCGCAGCAAAGCAACAAAAAAAAAAAAATGTCACAGACTAAGGTGTGACGCAAAGCCATAGATTACGGCAATATGCTGGCATTGTGTAATAATGACCTCCGTGTTTCCTTCGCAATGATCTGCCATTTTGATGTTTTACGGAAGGCTGGTGAGCGTCTCGTGGACGCTTGCAGCCACTTTACTTTTTGTGGCAGCTCGTACACTCGTAGTCTGCTTCGCTACGTGGCCAATTTTCGGATCAGGATTAGGCCTTCTAAACTCGAACGCCTGCACACATTGAAGGAGTGAAAACGGGCAAGCCGTAAGTATGGTCCATTTTGCTACACGCTTGCAGGAGAACAAGTTGGGATGTCGGCAGCGTCAGGTTAACGTCGCGGACGGGGCAATGAAGGAATTATGTTCCCATGCTATTTATTTTCACGCTTGTCAGTGGTCCAAGCGGCGTTCTACCCACGTTATCACCACTATCGGCTGGCCGCGAGTGGCGGATGTTAAAAATGAAATAAAATTGAGCGAATAGAATCGTTTCATTAGGCCCAACCGAGGCGCACTAAATCAGCATAGGGTTCGAAATTTTCTCTGCGAGTTTGCCGGTGCAACTTTTCCACCGCGAGAGCCCCCAAACGCAAGATCCAACAAGAAAGGTTGCAAGTCAGAGGGAGAAAGAAAATCTATGGACCTTTTCTTGGACGTACTGAAACCAAAACCCCGCCAAACTCGATGAGGTGCACACAAGACAGTTCTAGTGTTACGCCTTCACATGAAACCGTTAGTGGTGTAACTTGTCGGAGCTATTCAGGCCCATTTTTTGCCACCAATATGAAAATGGTTTTATGACGAACTGGTGATGACGCTAAGAAACGGAAGCACACGTAAGTAATAAAGAATGCTCCACGGATTCGCGTATATCTCGTGCGACGCGGACTTTCTCATTCGGTGTCACTGTTGAGTTCTGAGTGATGGCCCGAGGTTCTATGAAGAGACGAGGACGGTTGTTCCACATGGGTTTCAGATCTAGCTTGTTCTGAAGTTGGCTTAATGAAAACGTTGCTACGATTATGCTTCCCGTCATTGTTTATCCGCAGTAGGTCCAATATCATGTCCCACGTCCATTGAAATCGAGCTTTTTACTTCGATAAGCGAACATACGCTACGCCACCTAACACCAAAAATATTACACGAACTGCGCGAAAGTGGTTGGCTGGCTGAGGTATTTATTCTTACATAAGGCACTCTAATTTAACCGTTATTGTCGCATAACCTTTACATCGACGTTCCTCATGATATAAAATATCCAACAAACTCAGGTTTTTTAATGAAAATTTTGCTTTTACGTGAGCGTTACTAGTCTCGGCTGGTGAGCACTAGCACGAATGAATGCGAAATTTTGCCTGCGCTGTCAGATATTCCGGTTTGGCTCATTGCCGTTAGAGTCGTTAAAAGTGCGGACGAAGAGACAATCCTACGGCTGGAGTCATGCTGCACAATCGTATTTAGCGTTCGCGCCAGAACTCTACGGAATTGGCGTGCTTGCTCCGGTCCACCGACTCTACAACCAACTCCTCTACAGCGAAAAGACACGAACCAAGAATTTTGGCGACAAGGGAGGTGATAGTTGCATTTGACCATTTGCAGCATTACTTTTCGTAGCTCCCGCGTTTCGCTGCGGAGTATGCTGCGAATTCGGGTGCGATAAGCTTGGCTACAGTCGCACATGCTTTCAGACAAAGCAAGCGCTATCATACCGTTTCACTGAGTCTCTCTTCAGTTCACGTTAAATAAATGTTTCCTTTGTTGAAAGTACTTAGCCTACTCAATTGTGAGTGCACTGTGCGCGACCTTTACAACGAAGCCACCTGTATAACGAAGGCTTTTCGAGGTCCCGAGCAAACCTTTATAAAGATGTTTGACTGTACTGCATAAGGGAATAAGACACGTTTCTTTTGTCAAAACTTGTTTCTAAAGCTACCGTGCTTCAGGCGGAATTAGATAACGTGCGGTATTTCCACTTAGTCGCCACGCTTGTATCCTAGTAAGCGAGTCAGGTTTTAGGAAATACTGCTCGGTTACTTTAATGAAAGCGAGCCTTATCACCCTTCCGATTTCAGCTTTCTCAATATTCGCAATTTTGGTGGAGCTCATTTGATTAGTTATTTGAAGTATATGCCAATTTCCCGTCTTGGGACTCGAAGCTGCTTTTCAGTATGTAATGAGTTGACTTCATCGGCTGACGTGTATTGTGATGTGACTGATCTCGAAAAAATAGACTGGCTACACTGCCGAATGGGGAGGTGCGTTACCTACGAAACCAAGGGTGCTATAGCGTAAAACTATTCCAAACTTTTTTATTCCAATTCTGAAATCAGCCCTCCGCGATTGGTGAATAACTTTTTTGGACCACCGCACTTAACCTGTCTGTCACGCGACGTCACGAAAACCGCGATAGCCCCCCATCTGATATTACGTGTACACACTGATTATGCATGATTTGACCGAATAAATGAAAAATATTTATTTCTGATTCGATGCCTTTTCGCCATACTCCCTCGGCTATTGGTCAAAAGTTTTCGGGCTGCATCCACTTCACCTGCCTGTCACGCGACGTCACAAAACCGCAAGAACTCACCGCGTCAAAGTGACGTGTACGCGTTAAAGCTGCATTAATATGCCGAACAAAAGTGAACTTTCTGCCGAATAGCTGCAGGCTGCCCCGTTCCGAAAGGAATATAAGATGGCTGCCGCCAATCGCTATTGCACTGGCTACTAGCACCTGCTGGAGAACATTACTTCATTTGCGCACAATAAAACATTTTGCGTGGCAGTGTACGGTTTTCGAGAACTTTTGCCATGTTTACGACCTCGCTCTGCCAACTTTTATTTGCTGAGGCCCCGTTTAGCGTCATTCTTAAGCTTCAGTTGCATGCCGCCGTGATTTTAGACCAGTCACCGCAAGCTAAGTAACGAAAAGCGGGCCAATCGCAGAGGCCGGCACCACCCTGTTCATCCGGTTATAGATTTTCAGTGCGGTGACTCGGCCCCATTGAATCTCTCTCCACTTGAGCGTGCTCCTCGTCCCCTGTCAGCCAATTAGATAAGAGAAGCTGCTCAGTGTAGGCAATGTTATTCGTTTTTGAAGCAAACAAATGTGGCCTCCTATGAACAAGGAGAGCGTTTGATTGGTCTGTTCAGACGATCCTGCAGGTGAGCGCCCGATACTTCCGTCGTACGTTACGCAAATTTGACGTCAGGACATTGGAATAAAACATATTTGAATATTTTTACGTTATGGCCCCGTAAATTACAATAGTGGGTTAACAGACTCGACATATTCTAAATAATAGTAGAGAGTAGGGCGCACTGTGTGCGGTGGTATACAAATGAGGCATATTCCGTGATCGATGGCTTCTGACTCGATAATGCCGCGGATTGACACGACTCGCTAATTGTCTTATGCTCGACCATGAACAACTCTGACGCAGCGTAGCATTAAAATAAGTGCGAATAAATTTGTTTCGGTCACTTTATTTCAACACCAGAATGCTGAAAACAATGGAGAAGGAGCCTTTGTTAGGTTTCACGTGATACGCGGCCCTGTCGCAACCACGCTGGGCTATATCGTTCACCGGTAGCAATCTCCGCTTACTGCAAATATGGCCGGAACTTTATAATCGGACTGCGTAAGAAAACATTCAGGAGAACACTATTAAGACTTCTCGGAACGCCATAGCTTCAGCTCATGCTGGTGGGTAGAGTTATTCTGTGGGACGTCTCGCGTGAAAAACGGTGGAATATAACCTATAAAACAATTCTGCAATGCTTTCTTGAGCATTTTGTCCTCGCTTTCTCGACAACAAAGACGACAGATTCAGTGCGTAATCAGTGTATGTATGAATCAGTGTGGCACTTACGCTCGAAAAAAATCGCGCTATGGAATGTGCTATTTTCAAGCGCAGAAAGCTGCACAGCCAAACGGAGAGAACAGCTTTTAGGAAGCTTTTTTATGCCTAAGCAACTAGCTCAATAGCACTTTCAGTATTTGGCAATGCGCATATTTTGAAATGGACTTTCAGCTGGACATTTTCCAAGGGCAAAGGCTCAAACTAAAAATACCATCAGTGTCCGATCTTGTATCTGTATTAGCCAAATTTAGAATGCTTATTTGTCCTTAATCACAAAAATGTTCTTCAGCTAGAGCTGTAAGTAAAAGCAGACGGAAGCCAATTGTAATGTTTGACATACATTTAGCGCAGCCGGCTACCCAATACCAAAGAAAGCTTACGAGAAAAAGCTTTCTCAATTCGCCTCTTTGTTTGTGCGCTATGTTTGTTGTTGGCCGGCCGTCTGGAAATTACAAAGAAATCTATCAGGGAAATATGCAAGATGAGGGCAAACAAAATAATGCCGTCAAGGTTACTTGCGTGGGTGAAAATCTATTTCTTGTTTTTTACTTGAGCCTTCCAGTTATCTTCCATGCCCGCGCGTTGATGGGAATCCACTGCGTCGTATCCATCATGTCCACCGTGCCGTTACAACAGTAATGCAGGACAAAATGTCGAAATATTTTTTTTTTCACACGGCTAAAGATGGGTCTGCAAAGAATAAAATTTAACTAAGGAAACTGGAGCCCGAAAATTCACACTGCGTGACATTTTGCGAGTGCCGTTGTATGTGTTTGCATGTTTATTAACTTATGTTCTCTATACCACAGGCGTCTACTACGAGACAAGTAAGTACAGAAATATACGTACACCTTTTGCAGCCCTCTGCACTTTCTTAACCAGGAGAATTAGTGCGAACAAAAGTAATACGCACACGGGAAGAAAAGGCAAAGATAACCGCTACTGACAACGCTTATAAAGGGGAAGGATTTCGCATAAACATCACCTTGTCACGCATGCACACATTGAAACTACAGAAACATCGCAAGTAAAACACGTGTGAATGTCAAAGGCGGTTGCACAAGAAGGCGAAATCAGTTGAAAAGTGCGAATCGCTTCAGCCGCGCTGTTTGAAGTAACTATTACCCTATGACTTTCGCGCATCCAAAGGTAGTGAAACGAGCAGTCGCTATGCTTTGCTTGGAATCGGATCTCCGCAAATCGTGCTCGCACACCAAATGGGGCCTAGGTCTACCAGCCAAGTAGGCCGCCTTTTCGCAGCTGGCTTCCTTTTTTCGATCGTGATTGCTGTAACCGGGACACTACTGCAAGAAGTAACGCATGGGGACACGAACCTCGACTTTGCTCTTAATGCAGACGATGTTTCCGTATAGTAGTCCGGAGAAGCCCTTCGTCAACTGCTCCATGGGTGCGGTTAATGTCACCGCGATGTACAGCGCTTAAGCGTAATCTGCCAAACTGAACGTTTCATGAAGGACCGCTTAAAGAAGCATGCGCAAACGGTAAGCAAAAAAGAAGATAAGGGCGCACGTATGGAGGCTCACGTTGCTGCGTTACTGCGTTGAAGGTTTGAGGCTCGTTTTTCGGAGAGCACCGTTTTGGGCAGGAGACTTCATGCTTGTTCTTCATTTGCATTGGAAGCCTTTCTTTTATCAAAAAGAACAGAGATCGTTGTATAAGCGAGACGACGATCGCACTTCTTGACTGAGGGTTCGAGTTATTGAGCGATCTCTTTCTACTTACACGTGTCTTGCCTGCTATGTTTCTCTATTTTTATTGTGCACATGTTTAACAAGGTTATATATACGTGAAACATTTCCCGCTATTAAACAAGCGTGAGTAGCGTTCGTCTTTCTTTTCTTTGTGTGGGAGTCTTTTTGCTTGAAATAATGTTTCTCGTGAACAATCTAAGTCTATCTACCCCAACAATTAATGCCTCTATACGTTCAAAGCAGTAAACGTGTTCAATGCTGGTAACACAATAAGAGAAGCGCTGCGGGAAGCCCGCACTTTTTTTTTTCTCGGTCAATCTGATCAACTAATCAGCTTTTCGTTTTTCTGAAAATCGATGCCTTCCTAAAAGACCTAATCAACCACAGTGAAGAGCCATTTTTATCTAACATAGTAACTGCCGTTTCCCATACACAGACCGACACATTTTTACCCAGCATACTACGGAATGCACAGCTCAGGTTTTATTGAACAGCTTAATAATCATGCTGTCTTCATTGGTAAGCAATTTGACTACGAGTTTTCTTGCAACGTGACCAGCTTGCTGTTATTAACTTGGTTTGTTTACTTACTTATTTCTATTCAATATATTATTAATCCGTATGCGATCTAAATTGTAAATAAATGAGCATACACCAGTCAGGTGTTTCCGCAAAATGCTGTATTCTTCTTTATCGCACGTAATATTAGTTCTCGAAGCTGATCAAGCTAAGCTAATGAAATGCGGTAAATGATGACTAAATAACGAAAGAAGAACTTTGTATCTTTAAAATGGCTGTAGGCAAACTTCTTTATAGCCAAAACCAAATAAATATTCAGCCTCGTCAATTGCCTAGTTTCAGATAATATGCATCTACAGCAGCCTCCATGCACAATTTCACGATTGAAGTACGAGTCGATGCCTCCCGGAAAGCTCTCAGATGTAGACGCTTTCAAAACCGAAGCTGAAAAAAAAAAAAAAAAAAACAAGCAGCGATTACCTCTGCTTTGACTCAGAGAGTATTGTTCCTCGGCATGAGCTCCAAGATTAGGCACCGCCAATGGCTGCCTTCTGTGCACTGAAATAATGATGTACAAGGCTGACCTGTTCCGGCCATCGTGAAACAGCCCAGCTCATCATGCTGAAATCTATGATCGAACATTATATTCACTAACGTGATTATGCATGAAGTCCGGTAATGCTTGTCTTCGATCAACCAAAGAGCCAGGCTGATTTTTAAAGAGCAGTATACGATAAGTGAGCACATTGTAATTAACAATGAGTTTAGAGGAACTCTATGGAATATAGCGAATCTTCTTTGATAGCGCCTTTATAGATGACCAATGTAGTACTTTCGATTCCGTAAGGTTATGACTCGTCGTAAAGAGACTACTTAGTAATGGATCGGACGGAAAGTGCTTGAACATATAAAATATACTTACAAAGGTTTATAGCTAGCCTAACTTGGAAAGTGGAACAATATCGATCAACGAGACGGTTGCACAAGGACACAGTGTTTGCTACAAAAAATGACTAGAGGGAACTATGGCGCTCTCACAATTCCATTACAATTGGAATGTTGGTTAGCACATGGATGCGTCGGTATTTTGAGCTTGCAGCTTCAAGCATTCTTGTGACTTACTTTAGTAGGCTTTACAGCTCACATTTTCGAAGCATTCATATACTTTTCTAAATAGAGTAAGCTAATTAGTACCTGGTAACATGCGTAATTATTGCAAATTGTTGCACTTGCAGCGCAATATTTTCTTCAAAATGACAACTTTAGAAAGTTCCGAAGTTGCTTGAAGCCAAAAGGCCGATGCTTAAACAAATTCATGTACTGTCCAGCATTTCCATGCTGCTGTGATCGTCATACTTGCGGATTCCATAGACTCGTGGTCAGAGTTTGCCTCCAGTTTCTTTCTTCTTTGTAAGAGACTGTATGGGCAAAGAAACAACTTGTCTATTCTTTCTCAGTGCACGCTTGCAAGAACTATGCAAGATACTACAGTTATCGAAAAGATTAAGCGTGAACACTTAAAGGAAGTTTCTCAGCGAACTGCCGTGTGCGCACAACGTTCTGTTCAGCAATACTAGAAAACACCTACAACCCGTGGTTAACGGCATTGACCAGCGTAGTGTTCACCAATCAAGGCCAAGTACTCAAAAGAAACCTAATCGTGATTCATGACTCGTAATCATGATTGCCAGGTAAATATTGAAAAGATGTCGAATTAGGGTCAAGAAGTGTGAATATTAATAATAATAATGAGTTAGAGGCGTATTTCAATTACTCTCAAGTTATGAACAGCTGTTTATTGATCTTCTGGAAAGAACATGCCATTAGCCCTTTAGTATTAACATATGCTGCCTAAACTTTGAGGACAAAGAAGAAACATTAAACCTAGGAGTGCGCACAGGACACAGCAACGAAAAAGCAAGCAAATATGGCAGGTGTAGCGTATAAGAAACAAAAACAACAGCATTGATTAGAGAGGAAGTGTGGAATTATGGTGTTCTCTAGTCACTGAGAAAAAAAAACTGAATTTCGCAAATGATGCATTGCATAAAATAGATATCTGGTGGTATATCAGAGTAAGCGAAATGGTTCCAAAGAAGTAAAATGCAGCCTAGAGCGAGATAAGACAGAATTTTATGCACTGAGCTGACTAGAAAATTCGCAGACATTGCATGAGTTCGACAGTTGCAGGACGTGGGTGATAGCAGAGCAATGAGAAATGCAGGCATCCTACAGCAGACTACAAGTGGTCTGTTTCGACATTTTGAAGTTTCTTGTTGATGTCTCGATTAAACGGTTAGGGGCTCGCGTGCTCTCAGACAGAATTGACAGGCGCAATATACCTGTATATGTAAATATATATATATATATATATATATTGCGTGCAGTAAAATCCACTTGTTCGTGAGCGCCCGTGTTGGGTTTAGCTTTCTTCGTCCTTTGCTCCGCTCTAATTTTCGCAACATTAATACAGTAGCGACCGGCCCACCTGTCTGTCCTATTGCAAGTAAATGTGTTCGTGCTGTTACGTAGGCAGAAGACAACGGCTGGCAGAAAACCACCGCTATTTTCTTTAACGTGATCAATGCACTCCTCCACATCCTCGAAAGCGTCCCAATGGAAGAATTTTATTATTCTTGTCTGGTTAAGGACGAACTCATTCGTCACGGCTGTGGAAGAAGGAGCTTACGCTACACTACTATATGGAAATACTATATGGGGCTCCCCATATAGTTGTTCGAACTGATGTATACGTGATCCCCAGATCCGTCAGCCTGATTGGACTTTGTGCTGCGTTTGAAGACGGGGCAGGAAAGTTGACATGGAGGAGCCTGAACGGCGAGACTAGAAATGAAATATACTTCATACTCTGCGGTAACCCTGGCATCATACAATATGTGGACGTGCTCAGCAAGGTGCGCTGCAGTGACCATAGGATGGTAAGAACTAAAATTAGCCTAGACCTGAGGAGGTAACGGCAGAAACTGGTACATAAGAAGCCGATCAATGACTTAGCGGTAAGAGGGAAAATAGACGAATTCCAGATCAAGCTACAGAACAGGTATTCGGCTTTAACTCAAGAAGACGACCTTAGTGTTGAAGCAATGACCGACAATATTGTGGGCATCATTAAGGAGTGTGCAATAGAAGTCGGTAGTAACTCCGTTAGACAGGATACCAGAAAGTTATCGCAGGAGACAAAAGATCTGATCAAGAAACGCCAATGTATGAAAGCCTCTAACCCTACAGCTAGAAAAAAACTGGAGAACTTTCGAAGTTCACTTTCGAAGTTTCGCAGGAAGTATAATATGGATAGAATTGAGCATGCTCTCAGGAACAGAGCAAGCCTAAAAGCAGTGAAGAAGAAACTAGGAATTCGCAAGAATCAGATGTATGCGTTAAGACAGAAAGCCGGCAATGTCATTACTAATATGGATAAGATAGTTCAAGTGGCTGAGGAGTTCTATAGAGATTTATACAGTACCAGTGGCACCCACGACGATAATGGAAGAGAGAATAGACTAGAGCAATTCGATATCCCACAGGTAACGCCAGAAGAAGTAAAGAAAGCCTTGGGAGCTATGGAAAGGGGGAAGGCAGCTGGGGAGGATCTGGTAACAGCAGATTTGTTGAAGGGTGGTGGACAGATTGTTCTACAGAAACTGGCCACCCTGTATGCGCAATGCCTCATGACCTCGAGCGCACCGGAATCTTAGAAGAACGCTAACGTAATCCTAATCCATAAGAAAGGGGACGCCAAAGACTTGAAAAATTATAGACCGATCAGCTTACTACCAGTTGCCTACAAACTATTTACTAAGGTAA
Organism: Dermacentor andersoni; assembly: GCF_023375885.2. Lineage (NCBI taxonomy): Eukaryota > Metazoa > Arthropoda > Arachnida > Ixodida > Ixodidae > Dermacentor > Dermacentor andersoni. The sequence continues at coordinate 141,932,545 of NC_092815.1, read as the reverse complement.
TCGCAAATAGAATCGGGAGTACCTTAGACTTCTGTCAACCAAAGGACCAGGCAGGATTCCGTAAAGGCTACTCAACAATAGACCATATTCACACTGTCAATCAGGTGATAGAGAAATGTGCGGAATATAACCAACCCTTATATGTAGCCTTCATTGATTACGAAAAAGCATTTGATTCAGTCGAAACCTCAGCAGTCATGAAGGCACTACGGAATCAGGGTGTAGATGAGCCATATGTAAAGATACTGGAAGATATCTATAGCGGCTCCACAGCCACCGTAGTCCTCCACAAAGAAAGCAACAAAATCCCAATAAAGAAAGGCGTCAGACAGGGAGATACGATATCTCCAACGCTATTCACAGCATGTTTACAGGAGGTATTCAGAGACCTGGAGTGGGAAGAATTGGGGATAAAAGTTGATGGAGAATACCTTAGCAACTTGCGATTCGCTGATGATATTGCCTTGCTTAGTAACTCAGGAGACCAATTGCAATGCATGCTCACTGACCTGGAGAGGCAAAGCAGAAGGGTGGATCTGAAAATTAATCTACAGAAAACTAAAGTAATGTTTAACAGTCTCGGAAGAGAAGAGCAGTTTGCGATAGGTAGCGAGGCACTGGAAGTGGTAAGGGAATACATCTACTTAGGGCAGGTAGTGACGGCGGATCCGGATCATGAGACGTACATAATCAGAAGAAAAAAGAGGGGCTGGGGTGCGCTTGGCAGGCATTCTCAGATCATGAACAGCAGGTGTCCATTATCCCTCAAGAGAAAAGTGTATGATAGCTGTGCCTTACCAGTACTCACCTACGGGGCAGAAACCTGGAGGCTTACGAAAAGGGTTCTACTTAAATTGAGGACGACGCAACGAGCTACGGAAAGAATGATGGGTGTAACGTTAAGCAATAAGAAAAGAGCAGATTGGGTGAGGGAACAAACGCGAGGTAATGACATCTTAGTTGAAGTCAAGAAAAAGAAATGGGCATGAGCAGGACATGTAATGAGGAGGGAAGATAACCGATGGTCATTAAGTGTTACGGACTGGATTACAAGGGAAGGGAGGCGTAGCAGGGGGCGGCAGAAAGTTAGGTGGTTGGATGACATTAAGACGTTTGCAGGGGCAACATGGCCACAATTAGTACATGACCGGGGTAGCTGGAGAAGTATGGGAGAGGCCTTTTCCCTGCAGTGGGTGCAACCTGGCGGATGATGCTGATGATGAAGACGGGGCTTGATTAGGAAGCGGTGACGCGTACCTCACTTGCTGCCAGAAAATATTACGTGGGTGGAAGATGCAGGGTATTCTCGAAGACAACTTTGTGTAGCAATGAAGCGAAGCCTACAGAGACGGAGCTCCTGCACAATTGTTACTGCGCTAAGTACTCTAGCATAGTTTGACGTCGGTTTCAGTGTCTTGGAACAGATAATCAGCGAAGTTTGCACGTGCCAAGGCTTCGTATTTTAACAAACGCGGAGAAAAAAAAAAGCGAAAACATAAATCCAATTAAGCACTTAGCGGCGTGTTTGCCTTGTGTTACTTTAACATACGACCTAAAGTAAATAAGATGTTTCTTTATTCCCTGGCTCCCCAGCTCAAAGTAACGCGCACCATTTTCACAAGCGCTCTTCTCTGTGCACGCTTCGTCTACTTAGCTCTCACTGCATGACCACAGTAAGGTGTCCACGCGTGTAACAAGCCCAACACTATATTTCGTTAATGACAGGCCAGAAAAGAGCGTGCAGCCCGCGGACTTCATCATCCGTCAATAGCAGGAGTTGAACGCCAACTTCTGCGCCCACTTTTGCGTCCACTTGTCCCGGGGTGTGCAAGTCCGTATCAATGTGTTAACACTTATCGCCGCAGATCTGTTTCGCAACGCATGTGGTAAGCGAAATAAAGAAGAAGAAAATCCCTGCCTTCATACTGTGCATCAAATTCGAGCTGAGAGCTTTTGCTTATTATAGCGTTTGTTTGCGCTTCTTTTGTTACAGACACGCTTCCTAATGAGGAAGTTCCTGCTGGGCCTGGTACGTTTCTTAGATGTAGAATGTTTCGCGATATTGCAGCCATATTTCGGACCTCATGCGAGCATGAGGCCCAGCGTGCGTGGTTAAAAAATACGTGGTTTTATACGGCTTTGGAATTAAAAAATTGTGATTAAGTGACCATAACTGATAGAAGAAATAGAGTTTAAAGTGCTTTCACGGATGCCATAGCAATACAGATAGAAAAAGACAGGGGCAAGTAAATGAAATCATTGAACCCATGAGTGTTGCGTCAACACTATCGCACTGGTCTTACGGGAAGTGGAACATAAAATTCGAGGAGTTAAGGCAAAGCACACCAGTCAAACATTTCAAGGAGTCACGAATCAGTGGATTCAGTGCGGCGGAGAGCACAAGCCACACGTCCTTCCAGCATGGTCGTTCGGCATTATGTTCCGCCTGCTGTATACTGACAATGTTCTAGCAAATAGTTCCTATTAGCCAAGAGAATGACCAAAAGGGGCGCTGCGAGCGCCGTTCGCATGACGTCATGGCAAGGATTCGCGCCTGCCTTCTGCTACAGTATGGGCAGTGTTTCTGTTTGTTCGCTCTCCTTCCATATGCTGGTGCACTTTTGGCAGTCATCTTAAATATATTTTTACAGGGTCTTCGTTCACCAAAATTTATGGAAATAGCTTATTTCCTAGACAACAATGTATTTATCAAAGGCAACGTTACCGTGCTGGCCAACGGAGCTCAGTCCAGAGCAGTGTGGGTTTTTCGTGCGCATTTCTACACTGTGCAGTGGTACAGTGGTAGCGCATGCGGATAATAAAAGCATAAGCGCAATAAGACAGGGTAGAACAATTAGGTTAAGCGATCATACTTGCCGTGGTGCTACAAGCATATAATAAATGCTGGCTGCATGTAATTTCTACATTTAGCTTAATTTTACCTCGCAATAGCTCGATTGCTCACGACGAACTGTTCCCGGGAAAATATCAAATTTTTGAATTTATTAATAGAAACGTTCGGCAGTAGCACAAGGACTGAACAACAAAGTAGTATAGATTCTTCCAGTGCCGTCTGCTTTTTCAGCTGCTTCTCAAAATTAAGCCATTCTTAACCGGTTACTTTTAAGCGACAGTAACCTTAAGTAAATCTAATTGAGGCTTTAAGCTGTATGCCGCGCACTAAAAGGCATGTACCAGTATTTATTCGCTTTTAAGCGCTACAGATTCAGTTCAACAATTTACCCATGCTTGTTTTTTGGTTAACCATTGTTACCTATCTGATTGGAGAAAGTGACACAGATGCTCGGCGCAGCTTTTTGGCTGAAAAGTGCCTTTTAGACCACATGACTTCAGCCAGCAAGAAGCCGAAACTTCATTCTTTTGTCGTGTATGATGCATTGAAAATACCAGCATTCACTGAAAGAGATAAAAAATCAAGTGAATTTATATGAGGCTTGCGCATAGTGCCTACTGTTTGAGGCGGTCATACGAAGAGGTATTTCATGGACTTGCGCCGCCAACAGTTCTCAGTTCGCATAATTAGGCGCCGTTGCGATTCAACGTTTTCATTAGTGACTGCTTTTTTTAGACTTCGCCAAAGCCTTCGATACTGTTTCACACGCATTAAATTTAACTAAATTGTGTAACCTCAAGATTGGTCCAAACGTGCTTGCTTGGATCAAGTGTTTTTTGTCTAACCGTTCCCAATTTGTTTATGCTAACGAATGCTTCTCCTTCACTGGTCGAGTAACCTCCGGTATACCGCAAGGGTCGGTTTTAGGACCATTATTCTTTTTTATTTATATAATGACCTCCCAAACCAAATTAAATCATCAATTAAGTTTTTCGCCGATGACTGCTTGCTCTATCGTGTCATTTCTAACTCTGGCGACTGCGATACTCTTCAATCAGACATTGATATAGTAACATCGCGGTGTTCTAGATCCCAAATGAAGCTCACTTCTAATAAATGTAAGGCGATGCGTGTGTCCCGTGTAGTCAGAAATACCACCCTTCTTACGTACAATATTAACAACATACCTGTAGAAAATGTTTCATCATACCGATATCTTAGTATTTACATTACACGCACTCTAACATGGAACATTCATATAGATTACATTTACTGTAACGCTAATCGCATGCTTGGGTTTTTACAGCGTAATTATTCATCGGCAGCTGCAGCTGTCAAGTTACTTCTGTGCAAATCCTTAGTGAGGCCTAAACTTGAATATGCATGCTCCATTTTCGACCCTTCTACCCTAAAGCTAAAAAATACCATAGAATCCATTCAAAACCGAGCTGCTCGTTTTATTCTTTCGAATTATTCTCGTCATGCATGCAATCTCGTCATTCTCGTCAATGAAACTAACCGTTGACTTGCCTCACCTAAAGTTACGTCGCAAATACTTTCGCCTATGCCTTTTTCACAAGATTTATTACAAGAACGAAACACTTAAGGATGAACTAATCTCCCCGCCATCATACATATCGTCACGCACGGATCATCGTTTTAAGGCTGAAGTTCCAACTTGTCGCACCAACGTTTCTTTTGATTCCTTTTTACCAAGAACGACGAATGACTGGAACCGCCTCCCTGCCTCCATCACTGCCATTTCTGACGCCACAAACTTCAAGAATATTGTTAACGGATTTGTTTGTAATGGTCACCATTCCTCTCTGTAATGCCCCCGGGCCTTGAGAGTGCAAAATAAATAAATAAATAAATAAATAAATAAATAAATAAATAAATAAATAAATAAATAAATAAATAAATAAATAAGTAAATAAATAAATAAATAAATAAATAAATAAATAAATAAATAAATGACATTGTCATGCTCGCGGTGGTTACATTTTTCTATATAGGCATTCCAAATGGCGCTGTAGGAGACTGCTTCATGGTATCAATTCGAAGCTTTAGTGAATGGATGGCTTTCGCGAACAATGCGTGCCCCACCATAACGCCATAACGATAGTCGGTCGCTTCCATTGCGGCAAGTGTCTGCCACATTGCCGATAAAAACAGCTTCACGCCCCCATGAAGCATCACATGGCTCGTAACGGCTTGGCTCTAGATCTTAAGCACGAACGCTTTCTTTCAAGTGATTGCTATACATACGTGAAGCACAGTCATATTAACAGCCACGTGGAATGCGTTCTCTGGGTCGCTGTTTCGAAGAACGGTGAAATTAGCTGCAATTTGTTTCGTAAAAATGTGTGTCTAACTCTTCCTTTTACAGGCCTTACTACATGGACCTTATATGAGTAGAACAACTCACCAGAGCAACAAGAAGCTTGAAAGCTTCTCAGACAGTTATCTGTTCTAACGTACCGATTTATAGTAGATAAAGCTGACATCAAATACCAATATTGCTGTTCCGTGTAAAACGAAATGTCTGTCATAACTATGTACTACAAGAATGTTCAGTTTGGAGTGAAGCATCGAAAAATTAATGTGTTTCATTTTGAATTTGCAGACATTCCTTTTACACAAAAGTTATGGGCAAATATGGGGACCTCTGCTTCGCGAAAAGCAGTAACCCCTGCAGCTATATATAGCTTCGATACCCAAGCAGCGCATTTTCACGGTTCACGCTGTTTTGAAAAAGACACTGCACTTTAGGCGTGACAGCAGAAGGCAGCCAAAACATCCTTCAGCAAGTACGGCTGGTGCGCCCCCATACACCATGCGGGAGGCTAAAAAGCGCACTCCGTGGCCGATCGAGCCGAAGCTAGCGGCGTTCTGGCCCCGACGTCGCTCGCCAGAGGTCGCCACTACAACGTCTCGCAGCTAATAGTCGCATATCACGAATTGAGCGGGGCTGTTTCTTGCGGTAGAAAACTGTATTACAAAATGCGCACAGACCGTTTAGTACCGGATCTTTATACGTCACATGAATTTGCAGGTACGTGGACAGAAAATGCACTGTACAATGTATGTTTCACTTGACGTTACCTACTGGGGGATATTAAGCCGAAACACTCGGATTTGCTATTCTTATAACAACCACTCTCGAAACAAATTAGATTTGGTAGAGTTGCAGTTTGCAAAACATTGTCAAAATGTTAATGCGGATAAATGTGGAACTATTCATAAGCCTCAGATCTCCACGTTAGTGATAATAACTAGAGCAGTAGAAAAAAGAAACAAAAAGAAGTCCCGTGCCTAATTACGGTGCCTTGAAAGGAATCTCACGTGCTATATGTCAGCTGAACTCCTGCCCTACTCAAAATGTAGTACGAAGTTCAGGAAAAGGAATTTTATAAGATAGACTCCTTGTGCAACGTTTATTTTCCTATTCAGACTTGCATTTAATATTGGGACATGACTCCTGTGCTTGCGCAATTGGGATGCACACGGTCCTTTCTGGATTACCGGCACCCTCCAAAAGGCGAGTTGCACATAGGACTGTTAATTATCTGTTAATTCCTGAAAAGCAGCTCCCAGCGTTGCGTCCGCTTTTAGTGTATGTGAAGTGTCTAGGAGGGCAGAAGTAGCTTTGACGCCAACCAGGTAATCATTAAGTACGTGTGCCCAGTACTTTCATATTAGACCGCACTGAGAGATAAGAATGACAGATCGGTCTGATGTTGGGTTGTTGACTAACCTTAGCCTACCATGTGTCGCAATTACGTAGTGCCTGGGATGTTGACCATTTGTCTTCTCATTCCTTTTCCCTTCATGCATGTGCCTCCCGTATTATAACAAGAACTACAAGTGCCCACGATTGATGCAAGTAAGAACCCGTAGTGCTTCTTCCCGCAATAATGAAGTCTTTCACAATTATATACCATCTATACTGGGTTCGATAATCGCGTTGACTTTTGTAAGTGACTTAAATAAGCGGTTACTTATCATCCTTGGATATTGTCAATTTTCTTCCCATGGGGGTATTCACAGCAAACCGCATGAAAATACTGAAAAGAAGCAAGGAAGCACTGACCCTATATGCTCTGTCGTTTTGTTTAACAAGTTCTGGGGCGCTATAACGTGAAACTATTCAAAACTTTACTATTCCAATTCTGCAATCAGCCCTCCGCAATTCTTCAAAAACTTTTTTGGACCACCTCCACTTCACCTGTCTGTCACACGACGTAACGAAAACCGCAATAGCTCCCTATCTGATGTGACGTGTACACACTGATTAGGCATGATTTGACCGAAAAAAAAAATAGTCATTTCTGAATCGACGCCTTTTCGCCATTAGCTCTGGGATATTGATCAAAAGCTTTCGGGCTGCACCCGCTTCACCTTTCTGTCACGCGACGCCACAAAACTGCAAAAACTCACCGCGTCAAAGTGACGTGTATGCGTTAAAGATGCATTAATATGCTGGACAAATCAGATTTATTTTTTCTGAATAGCTGCATGCTGCCCCGTTCCGAAAGAAATAAAAGATGGCTGCCGCCAATCGCTCTGGCACTGGCTACTTGCACCTGCCAGAGAGCATGCGTTTATTTGCATATAAGAAATATTTTTGCGCGGCAACATAACGTTTTCCAGCATTTGCGGCACGTTTACGACCTCGTTCTGCCAACTCTTTTTCTGGGGATGCGTTTTAGCGTCATTCTTAAGCTTCCGTTGCATGCCACCGCGATTTGCGAACGGCCACCGCAAGCTGAGTAAGGGAAAGCGGACCATTCGCACAGGCAGGCATCACCCTCTTCATCTGGTTATCGACTTTCAGCGCACTGGCTCGGCCCCGTCGAATGCCTCTTCACTTGATCATGCTTCTCTCTTCTTGTGAGCCGACTAGATAAGACAAGCCGCTCAACGCTGGCAATGTTATTCGTTTTTCGAGCAAACAAAAGTGAACTCCTATGGAGATATCGGCCTCCCGATGCTTGAGTCGGCGGTTACGCAAATATGACGTCAGGAGATTGGAATAAAACAGATTGGAGTAGTTTTACGTTAGAGGGCCCATTGTGCAAGGATCTGAATAAATATCGCTGCCTTAACCTAGCAAGCCTAAGGAATGGAAGAATTGAACAGTCACTCTTCCAATTAAGTCAGCAGCCGATACCAGATTACTGACGAAATGCTCATTTGCTTTATTTTTTTACCTGCCTGCTATACACATTTACAGGGTCAACTACAACAATGCGTCCCCGGCAGTGGTCCAGGATGGCGTCAACGAAGTTTCCAGGTCGGAGAAAACCTCGTAACTTACAGCGCTCATTTTCTGCGTGCCGAAATGCATGTGCAGACAAAAATAAATAAAATAAAATACTGCCAAGCAAGATACACCAATTTCCGAATGTCACAAATACAACGATTTAGGGTAAGCTCGTAATGTCATCCACACGACAGCAGGGTCAGCGTAGTAAATTTTTACGAGATCAAATATCCGTTATTCGGACCTATTAATACTTAACGCTGAATTACTGCCAATTTAGAAAATGTTAGATTCGTTTATGGTGCATGAGGTGTTTACCTATAAAATAAAACACCTACTCCTCCCATTTGGCAATAAGCTCTCTTTTTGAGGAAATGAAGCGTGCTGCAGACATTGTATGGAGCCTGATTTCATCGCAGAACGTTGTTACCAAAGAGAAGCGCTTCGAATGCATAGTTCCTTTGTTTCGTTTTATTTTTAGCGGATTATACCACGAGAATAATTGAAGCCTCCAATAGCCGCTTACACGCCGCTAACTAGTGAAATTCTCTAGAACATCCGCTATCCTTTAACACAGCCCCACTTCTTGCTCAAGAAGCCAGAAATCCCTTGTGTCCATCGAAATATCTTTTTGAACTGGGAATGCAAGGTGTGATTCTGCCAAAATCAGCACTTGTGATGAGGTCGACGAAATGAAGAGGGGAAACGGGATGCGGGTCATGGCAACACAAAGGACGCACCCTGTCGAGCTAGTAAGGGTGGTGTCCTATACTAACTCGCCGGTTACTCTGCGTTATCTAATTACCGGCCGCCTTATTTGCTTCACAGTTGGTCAACGTAGTGCAGGAGAGACTCGTGCGATATTGTACAGGCAAAGCTTGTATCGCGGAAGCTTAGAATAGCAAAAAAAAAAATGCTGTAGCTTTGCCGATAAGCGCGCTTACCAATTGCCGACACTGTCGTACGGGAAATTTGCACGATACCGGTGCGAAATGGAGGAGGACGGGGCATAACATTGCACTCGAAAGCAATGAGCGCCACCGAAAACATTTACGTTTTGCGCGCTGTTTCGAAACTGTCTGCCGTCAGAAAAGGCGCAAAAGCGAAGGAAACTGGAGTTGATTTTCTAACACCCGCGCGGTAACGTATTTGCTTAGCAACACCGACTATCGTACGGCGTTTAATGGTTGATAAATGCGTGCCAGCCTTCTTCGTGAAGGAGCTGCATAAGTTGCCGCTGAAACTTGTTTTGCGCATCTAACCGTCTCTGGGCTGCTCTGACCAGTATCCTGACTCCTCTCAGCCCTTTCGCTATTGTCGCCTTTCTAGGTGCGCATAGCCAGATCAGATGACGAGCATCAGCTGAAAACACGGGGGCAGAACACTTTGGGCGCTTCACGTGCTCTTCAGTTGCTGACCCAGGTCTAGATAAGGAACGTACAATGGTCGCCACGGCCTCCATCCGAGCTGAGGCTGAGGGGTCCTCCGTTACGCTTCCTTAACCCATGTGATTGTGAGCAATAATACAAACACATGAGTAAATCGGCAACCCTTCTCACCCTCTGCTTCATTGTGTATGCATTTATTTCTGCTCAGACAGCCTTGATGGCCACCGTGAGCGATGTAGAGCAGACACTGCACTTAAAAGAAATTTTTTTGACACATGATATGCGTGAGTCCGAGCCGTCCACGTGAACTAAAAGGATCATGAAAAAGTATGTACAATGTTATTATTCGCGTGACAACCATTTTACTCAAGTTGAGTTCTCATATCTTTCTAGGTCATAGACCGACACCTGTCTCGTCACATAGCTCTTCTCAGACTGGAGCTGGGACACCTGGCAGCAAAGACAAGTTTAATACCAAGAGGACGTCGCTTGTCAGCACGGCTACGGCTCATACGAAATCGAAGACTACGGCAAGACACCCCACCACTGCAGCCGCACGGACAACAGCTGTGCCTAGGACCAAGAAAACTCCGAGTACGACGCGTATCGCATCCTCATCGACGTCGACCTTCTCATCAACGACTACCACAACTACAACCTCGACTACTACTACCACAACTACAACGACTACTACCGCGACTACCACTACTACTACTACTAAAACGACAACTACTACTACTACTACTACTACTACTACTACTACTACTACTACTACTACTACTACTACTACAACGACTACTACTACAACGACTACTACTACAACGACGACGACGACAACGTGTAAGTACAATCAGCTGATTGTTGACAAATTAGCACTTCTTGTTTCCGTATTGCCGTTGTACTGCCCGATGCGCAACAAGCGTCATTCCTCGTTTATTTAGTGTTGGAAAGACCTACTCGTAACTTGTTTGTCATTACTTTTGAATTTATACGGGTTTTCTTTTATTCAAAGGAAGCTTGTATTGGCTTAAGTGGCATAGTCGTGGTTTTGTAAAAAAAAACCAGTTGCTCCCAGAGCAGAGCTGCTGCGGGAAAGGGAGGTTTGATGAGTTGACAGCTGGACCGGCGCCGGAGCGCGAGTCCTTAGCAAGGATTCCAGCTGCATAGGCGCGCGCTCACGCCACGCGCGCAACCAATCAGAGCCGTTTCGCGTCCGCCGGGGAGGGAAAGGACAGAAAAAGGTTTCGCGCGCGCTGCACCAGCTTCGTTTCCGTTCAGTTCAGTCTCGGAAAACGGATGGGACAACCACGCGTTGTGCGAACAACTGAGGAACCGGCAACCTTCGACGAGTGGCGGCGAGAACTCGCCCGCGAAAGAACTGGCCGTTGGCACGCCTATGCAGCCGTTAAGGGTTACTATAGTCCGACTTAGCGTTAGCGCCCACACATTACGTCATGCTGGCAAGAAAGGCAGCGTGTATAGTACGACCGATGGTTGGACGCACTAGCGCAGCCAATGCAACCGGACGCGGCCAACGCGCTCCGACGCGCCCGGCCTCGAGCGATGCTCGACTGCGCTCCGATAACGTCGTACAATAAACAAACCTTGAGAGCCACCCGAGCCTGGCCAATCTGACAGCAACGAAAAAATCCCGACCTGAGGGAGCGGGATGCCGAAGCAATCCGGCACCATTACCTGTAAGTTACTTAAGTGTGAAGAAGGTCAGGTGCACAAAGGACAAGCTTCGCTTAACCCCATTACCCGGTAGGGGAAGGGTTGCTCATATTTTTTTATTATAGTATTCCTCAATTCTCAATTTTATGAGCTACGGTCCTATAGAGAGTACCTAAGGCACGTGATCGGCACTGCCGCGCAATAAGTACACCAATATATAACACGGAGTGCTTCATCTAGCTGAATGAGGCTGCGTGACCCATGATCTTCAGTGTCATTGATTTCATTTGTCTTTCACTCCTTTGTTTTCTTGGTTGTGCTCACTTGAAACAACCTATACTTACCCTTGTCATGTTGAATTGAACGGAATCGGCTTCAATTAATTTTTTTAAAGCCGCCTAAGTTTTAAATAGGCCGTTTCCGTGCCTCATGAGGCAAACAAAAAAGGCAGAAAACCGACAAAAAGTGTTATGCATTTCTACGCCACGTCCTTCGGCATGTTTCTGGATATGCAGGCTCTTTTGATGTTATTGGAATTGAATCAGTTAAAGCGAATTTATGGAATGCCTGCTCTGCTTCGTTTCCTCATTGCTCTAGAATTTGGAACCGCACGTTGCCAACGTGAAAATACGTGGTTGGCCCCTTTAATGGGAGAGCAGTCTGTAGCAACATGAGTGCTTGCTTTCTTCTGTCGCGACTGAAGCATTGTAGTTGAATCATATTTTTTTTTCGAACACCGAAACACACGCCTAGGCGTTTAAGCTTAAGCGGCTTAAGTTAAGCCACATAACAAATTTTGCTGAACTCTTCTAGTGTTCTCAGATTTGTCACGTGGAGCTGGTTTAGTACGGTAAACTTTCAATTCAGTTATAAAAGATAATTGCGCTTCACGTAGTGTTTCAGTTTACCTCCCGCGTAAATATTTAGGATAACGTTAAAGGTTCTTATACATTTCTTCCCTAGATCGACCGATGGATCCAAGTTACGTTCGAAGAGGTAAGTGATGTTAATATACAATATATCTACATAGGTTAGTCGGCCTCGTCTTAACTGTTTTGTACTAGTACTGTCTATGCGAAGCCAGAAGAAGGCAATACAGAAGATACAACAAATAGCCTACACTGCATTTGTGATATATCCCTGCATTTTAGGTTTCACTGTGAATGAACGGGAAAATAGATAAACCGTGTAGCATGGTTCACTAATACTAGTAGGCAGTGTCACTAATACAGGTATTGACTGTATTAGCTATACATCTAACGTTATACAGGCTGTTAAGAGGAAGCTTTGGCTCGGGTGCTCCTATTTAAATGCATCTGCAAGGAAAATTCGTTTTTCTCGGAAACCACTGCACGAAATTTGGTGGTTTGTCGCATTTAAAAGAAAAACCTAATATCTAGTGACTTGGTTTGAGATTTTTTTTGTTTAGGTGGTCAATGCTATATTAGGAATTGGCAAAAATCGGAAATTTTCAGAAAACAAAACTATCAAGTTTACAACTCTAACTCATCAATGAAAAACGATATCACAATTCAGTAAGTTGCATTCAATAGTACATCTAAACGAACAAAATTCATATGTTGCACATGAATCTAAAAAAATTTTGTAATATGAAAATACAGCTTTAAAGAACCCCTGTACGCAACGCAACAAATTCACGTAAGATATAAGCTGACCCACCGTGGTCGCTCAGTGGCTATTGTGTTGGGCTATTGAGCACGAGGTCGCGGGATCGAATCCCAGCCACGGCGGCCGCATTTCGATGGGGGCGAAATGCAAAAACGCCCGTGTACTTAGATTTAGGTACGCGTTAAAGAACCCCAGGCTGTCGAAATTTCCGGAGTCCTCCACTACGGTGTGCCTTATAATCAGAAAGTGGTTTTTGGCACGTAAAACACCATAATTAAATTTTAAAAAAAGATGTAGAATTTGTGCGCTTCCAATGATCTAATGAGTGCCGTTTATAGAACCGTGTTGTGTGTTTTTGATACAGAGGTAATAATATGTAAACTTCGTGCTCCTGTCTTTTTTTCGAGCTTTCCAATTTTGAAAACATTTTTAACAAATTTCAGGCCCTAAATCAAAATTCCGCTTCAAACAGTCACGAGAATTGAACTTTCTCTCTCCAACTGAGCGAATTTCATTAAAATTGGTTCAGGGGTTACCTTAGCGAAGAGTTCTTGTGCTCTACGTGTATTTGAATAGGCCACCGCGGTGTTGGGTCCGATCTAAAGCTTCCTCCTAATGAAGCTGGTACAATATATGACTATAATGCCTACGGTGTTCGGTCACCAGTCTTCTGCCGCTAGGATAAGTTCTGCACTAATTATCTGATTATTTAGACAATAACAAGGAAAAAGCTTTAAAATTACATTTCTGGGCATGATTTTTATGGGAAATCTATTATTGCGTTCAATTGTTTTGATCGCGCTGTTCCGCCTTATGCTTTGCGTAAATATTTTTTTCCACGTTTTGTTCGCGTTGAGCGAAATAAGAAAAGTGCCGCATGATTGCGCGCCCGTTTGCTGCGCCAGCAGCGGTGCCAATATTGAATTCAAGAAACTAAATCAAGGTCATCGCTTGGCCACTGCAAGCGAGCGGAAGCGGCACGCTGTCGGTGTTGGCTTTAACGTGCCGCAAGGTGTTTGTTCCGCGTGGCATTTACCTCGTGTATGCGATGGCCAGGCGGTTGTCGAGGTCCGGAAATGATCTGAGCAAGTTCGCTTCAATCGATTTCGGGGGCCGATGGTGACGTGCAGCGTGAGCTCACAGTCACGGGGCACTTTATTTATTTCGCTCATTATGCATAAAGCTCGCAAGAAAAGTAATTACGGGGGCCAGGGTCCGACGAAAACGACCGAATTACATCTTTTTTCAGGACACAATAACAGATTTTATTAAAGGGAAAATCAGACATCCACCGGTTCGGAGCAATCGCTACAAAGGAAACCCTTCTCTTCACTTCACTTCACTTTATTTCTTTAAAGGCCACAGTTAGGGGGTATTACATAAGGGATGGGTTTACAAATGAAAGTTGCAGAGAGTGATCTTCATGACAAACAAATGTAGTTAAGTTGTCCGCAAAATTTGATGAACACGTGATGGCTGCAATTTCACGGGGAAGGCCATTCCAGTCCACTGCTGTGCGAAGAAAAAATGAGGCCGCAAAAGTAGTGGTGCGAGCACGTGCGCGTGCGATTGAGTAAGGATGCGATGTACGGGGAGATATGCGCGCCAGTGAGATGATATACGGTGCTTGATTGAGGGGAGTGTGAAATAATTTGTGAAACAAACAAAGACTGGCAATGTGGCGACGCACAGAAAGATTAGCAAGATCAGTTTTACGTTTTAGGGATGATATGCTTATGTCGTATGAATATGAAGAATGGATGAACCTAGTGGCACGATTTTGTACAGATTCTAGTTCGTTTCTTAAGTATTACTGGTGCGGGCTCCAGATGGGCGCTACATATTCTAGTTTCGATCTGATGAGCGATTTGTACACGAGAAGTTTTATGTCTGATGGTGCGTGACGCAAATGACGCTTTAAAAAACCGAGGGATCTGTTCACGGATGATATGATATTGCTGATGTGTGCGTTCCATGAAAGGTCAGAGGATAAGGTGACGCCTAGGTGTTTGTGTGATTGAACTTGTTCGACAGTGAAGTGAGAGATTAGGTATGAGAATGTTAAGGGGTTAAGCTTGCGATTAAAGGAAACGAGCTTGCACTTAGTGGTATTAAGCTTCGATAACCAAAGATCACACCACTGTTGTACAAGGTTATGGTCACGTTGGAGTGCAGTTTGATCAGAAATCTTCGTAATTGTGCGATAGATGACACAGTCGTCGGCAAATAAACGGATATATGAGGATACATGTACAGGCAGGTCATTAATATATATGAGGAATAAGAGGGGTGCGAGTACAGATCCTTGGGGGACGCCGGATGTTACAGGAAAAGAGCTGAAACGGCTATTTTTATTTGAAACAAACTGGGAGCGTTTGTTGAGAAATGCTGTGATCCATGCGAGAAGGTTAGGGTGCAAATTCAGCTGGGAGAGTGTTAGTATAAGGCGCTTATGTGGTACTGTATCGAATGCTTTTGCGAAGTCGAGAAAGATTGCATCGGTCTGAAGGTTGAGGTCCAGAATATAGTGTAGATCATGAAGAAATATAGCAATGTGGGTTTCACAAGATAAAGATTTACGGAATCCGTGCTGGGAAGGATGAAAAAAAAATTGTTAGTGTCAAGGAAGTGCATAATGTGAGAGTATATGACGTGTTCCATGATTTTGCATTGGACGCTTGTTAGAGAAATGGGGCGGTAAATTAGTGGGGATTGTTTGTTACCTGATTTGTGGACTGGAATAACCTTGCGCTCCTTCCAGTCGTCTGGTAAAATTCCTGCTTCGAGTGAAAGTGAGAAGAGCATCGAAAAATACACTGCAATAATTTCTTTAGTATTTTTTAACAGTTTTGAGTTAATATCGTCGACACCAGCCGATGATGAAAGTTTTAATTTGTCAATCAGTGGAGAAATGCCAGCGACAATAATTTCAACAGGGGCCATCATTATAAGTGTCGCAGTAGGTGGCGTAGGAAGAGGCAAGTCGGCTTCTTCAGTGAAGACGGATGAAAACGCGATGTTAAAGGCGTCAGCACAAACAGGGTAGCTTAGCGTTTCGTGTTTATCCTTTGTAAGTGTGACGTCATGTGTTTGTTGCGGGTTTATGACTTCCCAAAATTTCCTAGGGTTAGTTTTTAGAATTTTAGATAAGTCATTATGATAAAATGCCTCTTTCGCTTTCCGAATTGCAGTATAATAAGCGTCTTCCGCAGAATAGTACCTGTCCCATGCGCTCGGACTTCCATCACATTTCGCAGTACGAAAAAGGCGCTTTTTCTTATTTGCGAGCTTTTAAAAGTTTTTACAGAACCATGGTTTATTTTTATTGGCAAGAAAGCTCACCGGGGGGACAAATTTATTAGTCAGGTCAGTAATTTTGTCCTTAAGCACTAGCCAGTTGTCATTGAGAGAACGGGAAACGAGATTGGATTGGAAAACAGGCAGAAAATCTCATAATTCATTATTTATTGCTTCATAGTTAGCCTTATCGTACAAGTGAATTGTTTAGCGGAAGACGGGACGTCTTTTGGGGACGAAATTATAAGTGGTATTAATGACTTTGTGATCGCTGATTTCCCGTAAATATACGATAGATTTTAAGCTTTCGGGGCTATTCGTTAGAACAAGGTCTAGAATGTTTGAGGATTCACAAGTGACGGGCGTCGGTTCTGTTACTTGTTGGATGAGGTCAAAGTTGAGACAAACATTGACAAATTCGCTTGCTTCAGTATTTCCTGAAGTTGGTGAAGCCTGATTGAGCCGATTAATGCTAGGGAAGTTGAAGTCTCCATAAAGGAGGATGTGTGCATTTGGGTGTTTTTTAGTAAGCTGGGATAATATTTCATTAAGTTCGAGGGCGAAATCTGGATCAGTTCGAGGGGGCCTTTAGCATACAACGAGTATTATTGCTTCGAGAGGGGCACGACACATTACCCATAGTGATTCCAGTTGCGAAGATGTACTGATTAGAGAGCATGATAGTTCTTTGTTAGTGGCGATGAGTACGCCCCCGCCACGTGCATTTTTGCGGTCGTGGCGAAAAATGTTAAAGTTCGGTGAGTCAGCCAGCGCCTCCTTATCTTAAATGTCGTCAGTGAGCAATGTTTCTGTTAGTATCAGTATAATACTGCCGGTTGATTGTACTAGATTAGACAGGAGCACGCGTTTAGGAAGAAAACTACGTATGTTAGTATAAAGTACAGAAAATGAAAGATTCGCTCTTGCGTCTTTACGGTGCTGATGGCATGGTTGCTGACGGTGACATGATCCCTACGATACGGCTCTGACAATTCCTGCTGCCGTGTCAAAGATATATTGCTGAGCTCCAATATGCAATGTTTTGAAACATAATGAAAATGGCACGGATTCGCTCCTAGCAAAGGTAATGAGCTGTTTTCGGGCAGTACGAACTGGACGCGTGAAATCTTCCACCCATGACCCATGACTATTATGTCAAACTCTTGCCTTTGCTTCGAGTTGTCGACAAATTCGACTTAGCCCTAACATCTGCTCGCCGCCTGGTTAGCTCAGATGGTAGAGCTATTGCCCCGGAAAGGCGTTGGTCCCGGGTTCGAGTGCTGGAGCAGGCCGAATTTTTCTTCAACTGCGAGGCTTTTCGTTCGAGGAACCCGTATGGGTTTCCTTTGTAGTAATTGCTACGAACGGGTGGATGTCTGATTCCCTTTATTAATTATTTCTCCCCACCTCGCAGGTTTCCGCAGAACTATTATGACAATCACAGATTTTCCGTCGAAAGCAAGCCCACAATTGAACCTTGAAGTTCAATATTGCCACATCCAATACGCGGAAAACCGGTAGTGATGGTCGAAAAGAGGCAGTTCACGTTTCTGTGTGAACTGCCAACAAGCGATAACGCATACTCGTTATCGCTTGTTGACGGTTCTGTAGTGAGGCTGAGGCATATCCGCTACTTCTCGTCGATTGGCCTGAAAAGTAGCTATAGCCAAATCGATGTCGACGAGAGAGACAGAGAAACACAACTTTTTTAACGCCTGACGGTCCTTAAGAAGTGATGGCTCTGCCTTCGGGTTTGTGCTTAGCTTCAGCAACTTTTCAGCGACTCTTGGATACAGTTCTGTCAGGCCTGGAGTGGCTGACATGTTTAGTATGCCTCGATGACGTCATATTTTTTTATACGTTCGAGGAACACATTAGACGGCTTCTGACGGTTGAACAAGCGGTACGGTCCGCCGGCCTAACACTGAAAGCAGAAAAGTGGCCTTTTGGTTCTAAGGAACTCCAGTGCTTAGGTCATGTTGCGAGTCATCAAGGTGTCCGCCCTGACCCCGACAAGATCACGGCTGTCAAGCGTTTCCTATGTCTCAGCGTGTATTACACAATATTTATTGCCATTCTTTTTTCACATATAGCTTCGCCGTTAACGCGCCTTACAAGAGAAGACGTTGCCTTCGTATGGGGCGACGATGAACAAGTAGCGTTTAATGATCTCTGACAGCGCCTGCAAACGCCTCCTGTGCTGGCTCACTCTGACGAGGACGCTCCTACCACGATTCATACGGACGCTAGCAATGTGGTTCTCGACGCTGTGCTCGTGCAGTGTAAAGAATCAGCCGAGAACGTCAAAGTATACGCGAGGAGGACGCACTCACATGCCGAGTCTAACTACTCAACCACAAAAAGAAATGCCTTGCAGCGGTATGGGCAGTTATGAAGTTTCGCCCGTATCGCTATGGCCGTTCTTTCAGCGTTGTCAGCGATCACAGTTCACTTTGATTTGCTGGCTGAGGAACTTGAAGGATCCGTCTGGTCAACTAGCACGGTGGAGCCAGAGGCTTCGAGAATTCTCTATGACACAGGTGTACAAGTCCGGAAAACAACATTCCGGCGCCGACTGCTTTTCAAAGTCACCGATTGCATAGGAACTTAAAGTTGATGATGTAGACGTGGTTTCTATAGGAGTTCTACAGACAGCCTACAGAGGGAAGAGAGCGACTTGGTTCCGCTAATTGATTTTTTCGAAGGGCAGATTAAAAGAGCGCCTAAAGGATTTGCAGAAATGTTGCCCTCATTCTGCTTCCGTACTAATGTTCTCTGCACGAAGAACTTCTCTTCAAGCGGAAGCAGCCACCTGCTTCTAGTCTAACCGCCTATCGGTCGTGAGGTCTTGCAAGAGTGCCACGACGAAACGACCTCTGGCCACCTCGGCTACACGCAGACACTGGCGTGCACTCTAAAAACAAAGAGAGTTCCGGGCACTCTCTTTGAGGGAGTATCTGCTTGTCCCATATTTCACTCTCTTTTTGAGAGTAGATCGACCCTCTTTGGGATAGAGTAGGTCAACTCCTCGCGACAGAGATTTGTTACTCCACCGCAATGGAGTGCTAGTACTCTTCCGCAGAGTGCTAAAACTCTCTCCACTGGGAGTGCTAGTACTCTTCCGCAGAGTGCTAACACTCTCCACACAGGGGTAATAGTACTCCCACAGACCGAGTTCTTCTACTCCTCAAAACTGAGTAGTTCTACTCCTCCAAGCTGAGCATTTCTACTCCCCCAGACAGAGCGCTTGTAGTCATTCAGATCAGAGTGCTAGGACTCTTCCCAATAGTGTGAAAGCACGATGTAAATCCATGGTCACGTTAGAAGGGATTCGCAATACTTACATGTGGGGAATATTTGATTCCTTGATGAGCAGCTCCTGCACTTATGCTTGGTGGATGATATGTGATCTGTAGTCGCCGAGTTGTTACTCAAATGAAACATTTTCTCTCTTAAAAGGTCAAAATTTTTATTGATCAGTCACAAGACAAACTGAATACTAATTTGAGAAACATGCTGACAAACACATAAATCATGTTACAATGATGCCCACGATGTTAGAACACATCTTGTAATAAAAGATATGCATATTCTCTAAAGTTTCATCAGCATTACAGTAGAAATATACTTTAATTTCAATTGGCTCCTTCTTTTCAAAAATAAGGTATACCAAAGAAAGTTAAACAGAACAAACGGGTCCAAACAGACAAAGTATTGACACTATGATCGAAGAGAAATATGCGCCACATTACTGGCCAGCAAACGCTTTTCTGGCACAATGCGCGTGCACTTATATGGCAGAGGTTACGAGATGAGCTGCTATGCATGGGGCTGGCAATGTAGATAAGTACTACAAGAAACTTTTTTTCTGTGCCATATTCTAAGACAGCAGCTCATTTGATAAGGTCCTGTACAGCGTATGGATGTTCCTCACTGAGAGTACAGTGCATTTAGAGATGTGTTGTACATTCCCGTGTGAGGGCGCAGGTCTAGCTAGCTTTCCTTATATTTCACATAACGTTATTCATGAATGGGCTGCACCCCATTGTTTCCAAGTGTGTGCTGTCGTGGTTCTGCAGCAATATCCTTCCCGGTCTGAAACCGGTACAGAGGCACATTACATTTCTTATTCGGTTCGCCTTCCCATGAAAGTAGTTTCCGGGTGGTGTTGGGATTCATCCGTTACACTTTATCACAAATAAATAAAATTAAATTTACAATATTATATAGTGTGTAGCAAAGGAGTATAAAGCTGCAAGGTGCATTGGCATTAAAATCTTGCGCATCAAACTTCCTGTCATATATGGCAGCTTTTCATTCCCATCAGGGTAAGAATGATGTACTTCTGAGGAACAGCTTTCATAATTAGATGATCAAATAATTGTTACTCATTGAATACGCACTCTAAATAAAGCGAAGCATGGCTTCAGATGTGAACCAAAAATCAAATGTGATGAATATGATGCATCAATGGCAAAATAAACATAAGTAGAGGCAGGGAAGTACTCGAAAGAGACAAACAAAGAAGCAAAACATAAATTTAGAATGGCACCATCCTGTTTCACATATCCCTTCAATGCACGTGGATTTTGCATGCGACCATGCATATACTTGCGCAATAAACCAACTGCGTGAAACCAAAGTTTTTTCCTACTGATGTGGTTAAGATGCACTAAAGTAAGAAAAATTATTGCACTTCACAGCAACTTTGTCTCAAAACAAGCACATATGTGTCTAGGAAGATTAATACTTCGCCTCACTGTGCACTCTATCTTAAGTGCAGAAGAATATTTCTACAGAAGCCATGAAACTAAGGGGCTTTTGATTAACACTATATGTTCACATCCGTCAATTGACGAACAAGTCTTCTACTCAGACGCCCTCAGTTCTTTGCATTGAATGCATCTCTACCTCTACTAGCATACTTGGTTGGCAAGCAGATTAGAGAAACCCCAATATTACATTTTTAAAATAATTTTCAATTCCAAGTGACTCTCCGGCTTCTAGGACGTAAGGTTTGCACCACGGTGTACACAGTTAAAGGCCCTAATTGCTCCTTGCTTTCGTTTCTGGAGGCACGAGCGGTTCTAATGAACTGGTTTCGTGAGCATGCACGTAAACGATAATGACTTCTTAAACATGGGATTCTCTTCCCCCAATGCTTCCCCTTTCTGGAACCTAAAAGTAAGCCATAATTCTAAAATTAGGTGTAAAAATAGAAAAAAGGAAGACATGAAAATCTGACTGCTTCATGTCAGCATTTAAAATACAGAATCAGTGGTTTGTATTTGCACCCTTGCGTTCACATGCTGGTAAATGTAAGGCATTACAGCTGTTAAATATATGTAAGCACCTAACCAAGCATGAGCTGTTGCTTTCTATAGTGAACACAGGCACCGGGCTCATTGCAAGTGTGTATCATGTCAGTGAGCAACTATGCAATTTCATTGTACCACTATCTTTTATTACATGGATATACCTGTTGAGAGGCAAGACAAAAAGTCACTTCTCACAAAACTAATGATCTTTTTTAAACACATTTCTAACTTTTCAATGACACTTGCTCTTATGTGTTTGTCTCCAGAGAACATACTTGATTTGGACTTTCCCATCGGAGACATTACATAAGTATACCATGTTACGTTGACTGCTAGCACATGAGAATTTTCATCTTGGTGTGACATACTGTATTTTGATTTTGTTGGGATTTAGTCAAATGGTACACCCAATATACCCACATTCAAGTTTTCTTGTCCTAATTGCATGGCAATGTATTTTGGTTCTTTGGCGTGCGCTCCTCTGCACTATGTGAAGTCGCGCTGGGCTGGCTCTTTCACATCCTTGTGTCCTTGCAGCTGCCTTCTTGCGTTATATAAAGCGTGTGCCTGAAGAATATCTTGTGCAAAAGTCAACACGAGGACATGGTGTAAACAACATCAAGGCAGTCAAGGTAATAGCACTAAAAGAAAGTCTTAGCTCTTACTCTTCCTACTGAAATGCATGCGAAACATCTAAATGACTGCAACAGTCAACTGCTAAGCTAATTTCCATTTTTAGATTTAAGCAAAAAAGGAATAACCGACAGTTCGCCCTCGTTCAGCACCAATGTTAAAATACTCCTGCTAACAAATAGAATTTTGGTCATTGTCAGATGTCATAGGTCTGTCATTAGTCCGGTGTGTCGCAAACGCCACTTGTGACGCATCCTAAGCACGTGCCCAGTGTGCCCGCCGCACCATCTCTGGTTGTCCCACTGCTCAAGCCATAAATATGATCCTGCAAACTAGATGTTCAGTAGGGATGAAAATATGGTCCTCCAGTTCAATGGATGTGACGATGTGCCTATAAGAAAGGGCCACAAGGCTTGTTATTTCAAGCTTACCCACATTCCAATAATAACAAGAAAGTTCACCGAGGCCTGGATCTAAGCTTAGTAAAAGGCATGAACTTATTTTCATTCATGAGGTGCGCAGTGGAGTTCATTTTTGAGACTCGACTACTGCTGCAGTTTGAAATCTAGCATTTAACCTTCTTGAAGGCATGTAAAAGTTGCAGTTAGACCGCAGTTATTACTTTATCAGGCCATCTCTTCATTCCACTCAGCCATTCAAGCAACGTTTTTTTTTTACACTTTATTCCTCCACTAAAGATATTAGAGCGATAAACACAGTTTGATCTGCCATGCAGTAGCAAGATGCACACACAGCGCTTGTAACCTCAAGAGTAAGCGTGCTTTAGCTGTTCATGTGACATAACTCTGCAACGCCAACTATTATTAGCAAATGAACAGGCATGTACAAAATAAGCGTACGCAAAGCGCCCGTGGAATTGTAATTCCATACAGCCGCCGTTATATTCGATGCCCATACACAACTCACTGCTTGACAATTCACCGAGTTCGTAGACATAAGAACCCTTTCATATTCGCGCAGGGCACGAAAACCACAACAGGAGACATAAAATCAGACATATAATCACAACATTTCAATACTTGAGCAAAAACAGTTCAATCTTAGGGCTAAAAAAAATTAAATTATGGGGTTTTATGTGCCAAAACCACTTTCTGATTATGAGGTACGCCGTAGTGGAGGATTCCGGAAATTTCGACCACCTGGGGTTCTTTAACGTGCACCTAAATTTAAGTAGACGGGTGTTTTCGCATTTCGCCCCCATCGAAATGCAGCCGCCGAGGCCGGGATTCGATCCCGCGACCTCGTGCTCAGCAGACTAACACCATAGCCACTGAGCAACCACGGCGGGTAATCTTAGGGCTAAATCCTACGAGAGCGACGGCGACGAGCGACGGCTCCGAGCGACAAATTGGGCCGTCGCTTGAACACATCGCTCGGTTCTGGAAATCTAAAAATCGTCGCTCGTCTCACGGAAGTCCTATGGGCGACTAGCCAATAGCGCGAAGCAGGAACTGGATGTATGTACATCGCTCAAATACTACCGATTGTCGCGCGGAACGAGCGAAAAATTGAATTTTTATATGTGCAAAGATAAGAACCGACTGCAAGACCTTCGGAAATATTTTATGCTACCTTTTACAGTAAAATAGATCAACCTAATTTACTAAAGCATGCGTCACGCTAGTTTCGACGCGTATTTGCAGCCCTCATACCGGCAACACCGGGGAGGCGTCGCTCAACATCGTCGCTCACAAGGAGTACGACTTGTAGGCGACGAGCGAAAGCGACAGCCATCTCAATCGTATCGCTTGTAGCTGTCGCGCGCAAGATCTCTTATATGGGGTTTATGTTTTATTCAACATAAAACATGGTTTCCTCATGCGTTTTCAGTAAGTTCAAGAAAACGCGCCCAATTGACCTCTTGCAAAAAGTTTCTAACTAGAAGTGGCGCTGCACGTAACTTCAGCGGTCGCAGATTACGCATAGGCGAGACACCGTCGAGCGCACGGCTTATTTTTACTGAAAGCATGCCGCCAGCAAGATGGCGCCTACTGTTATGTAACTCCTTATTTCAACAGCGTTCCGTACACAGTAGACTGCCAAACTGAATAAATTCAAACACACAAAATGTACGCTAAGCACGCTCCGCATAGGTTCGGAATCATGGGCTTGTGAACAAACCATTTTAAGCATCCTCTCGCCTCACGTCTTATTGAACATACCATGGTTCTGGCAGCGTTTGCGATTTTCAAAGCTCTTACGGATAGTGGCAAGTGATAAAATCACATTCAGTTATTCCGACAGCTGGCTTTTTTGATTGACATCGACACGCAGCGCGCTTGCCTAGTCCGTCGTCAATCGCGTCGGCTAAGCGCCGAGACGACTTCCTGGCGATAGCATGTCATATACGCAGAATGTGCACCTAAGTCAGAATTGACTTACAGTGGAGGATTTGTTGTTATATCCAACGAATGACGCACGACTGTCGTGTTTTCGTGGCGACGCGAGATGGCTGACACATGATCTTCCTTGGATGTCCTCCATTGCTGCTCGCTGGATGGATCACCTTTCTGCGGTGCTGTGCTGTTCCGCGATGTTGAGCGCGCGCGCGGTGGAGCAACTCCAAGTGAAAAAGTAGAGCGCTTGCTCCGCGTTCCATTGAACTGTGGCTCCCTATTCTCTTAGAAACAGAACGGTGTGCTCTTTGCTCAGCGTGCGCGAGTGATACATTGCCTTGTTCGGGGCCAGCTTCGTGCAGTTGAAACAGAATATTACGCTACTCTTTATTCTTTATCCGCAAGAGTAGAACGGGCATTCTACTCTCTCTCAGAAGGACAGAGTGAAAAGTGCATTTCACTCTTTCGTTGGTGACGGAGCGAACAATGCATTTCACTCGACTTGCCAATTTGTGAGAGTAAAACAACGCTTTGAAGAGTAAATCAGCCGCTTCATCGCGGCGATAGCCTCCCTAGTTTTTAGAGTGTGAGTGAAGGAGAAATATTACTGGCTAAGGATTGCGGCCTTTGTGAAACATTCCGTACGAACGTGCCTCGATTGCCAACGACGCAAATCATCACATTTGGAACCAGCTGGGCTACTACAGCCAGTCCAAGTGCCCACGACGCCATTTGTCCAAATCGGTATGGACCTTGGCAGACCATTCCCGACTTTCAATACTGGAAATAAGTGGGTAATAGTTGTAACGGATTACCTAACATGGGGGGGGGGGGGGGGCTATGCCGGAACCAAGGCCCTTCCAAGCGCCGCTGTAGTCGAAACAGCGCGATTCTTTATTGAAAACGTGGTTTTGAAGCACGGTGCGCCAACGGTGATAATAAAGGAAAGAGGGACTGTATTTACGGCTACATTCCTAAAGAAAGTGCTTAGCCTCAGCGGTACTACTCATCGAAAGACCACAGCCTATCGCCCGGAAACAAACGGCCTAACAGAACACTTGAACAAGGCTATCGCAGATATACAGAGTTTGCACGTAGACCTGGAAAGCAAGCATTGGGATGACATTCAACCTTGCATAACATTCGCTTATACCACTGCGCAACAAGAAACAACGCGAAAGACACCGTTTAGCCTTCTTCATGGCCATGAAGTGACGATGACGCTCCATGCCATGTTACCACATGAGTGCGGTGATTCAGGCACGGACGCTGAAGCTTTCGCTCAACGTGCTGAAGAAGCGAGACAACTCGCCCGCGTCAGGATCGCCTGACAACAGGACTTCGACGCTCGACACTACAATCTACCACGCCCCTACATCACATATAAGCCAGGTGACCAAGTGTGGGTTTGGACTCCAATCCGTCGGCGAGGGCTTTCAGGAAGGCTACTCAGGCGGTACTTTAGTCCGTACAAGGTGTTACTGCGCCTCAGCGACCTGAACTGTGAGGTTATCCCTGACATTCCTGCTTCCTCCAGGGCGAGCCAGCGCCCACCAGAGTATGCACATTGTGTGCATAAAGCCCTCTTGTTCGGAATGAAGAAAGAGAATGGCCCACACCTTGTCTGACGCATCTTTCTGCCGCTAAGTGAGCGGCGGGATGATGCTCTCTCTTGAGGGAGGGAAATGCCGCATCCACATCCAATACGCGACACGTAGAGAAAGACGAAGATCTCGCGCATTGGAAAAAAGAAGATGATCTCCCTGCCTGATCTCTTTCCTTTTCAGTTTGCCTAATTAAAATGCCCTACGCTGTTTTCCCAGTTCCTGCTGTTGGTGCATCGTGACAATATAGCACACCGGCACAGACCCAAATTCTTGGGTCCTACGTTCGGAAACCACAATATGATATTGAGGCACGCCAGAAGTACTTTGAGCACTTTGGGTTCTTTAACGCGCATCCATCGCACTTTACCACGGGTGGTTTTGCATTTCGCCACCGTTGAGATGCGACCACCGTGACCTCAAGATTAGCAGCGAAACGCCACCATTGCTGGTACCGATACATTATAGAATTGTACCAGTTTCAAGTAACGTAGAGAAAAAGCTGCATTAAATCTAAAATTTAAATCCAAATAATAATTCTCTCTGATATCTGGGTAATTAGCGCACAAAATTAACGTCGTTGCGGAAGAGAACTGATGACCGATCACCACAAGTCTGGTTATCAAATACTGTACCCGTTTCCTTTTGTTCCCACAATAACTATAATGACGCTCAAGGTCGTCGCTGCCACCGCAGTGGTCGTGCTGTCCCGCACACGGCGCATGCGCGAATCGCGTGCGGCGGGTAAGCGGATCTTAGTTTCGAAGGTTAGAGGGTGTTGCTGCCAAACGCACGTAGACTGCGTTTGGATGCAAGAATGATCAGGCGAACTGAATGCACTGTCGACGTTACGCTCAATCACCGCGGTGGCGCAGAAAGGGCGATGTTCTCTCTTCCGCTCTAGTATGAACGTTGTGTGCACGCAAAACAGCGTTCATTTTTTCCTTCTTAATCACAATGATGAGTACAATAATCAAGTCCTTCGGTTTCCCTTCTTGGCTCGATTTTTGTAATCATCACCATGAAATGTGAACACACAATGAAGCAACGAAAAGCATCGGGAAAATTAGCTGTGGTTCAAAATGAAATATAGAAAATAATGAAGGGAAATGAAAGTGGAGGAGAAGATAACTCGTCGCCGGTTGGAGCCGAGCTCACAACTGTTTCAAATAATTGCGCACTCACTTCAAACAGCCCGATTTCACTACTTGATTTCTTAAAGAAATCGCCTGTCATGAACCAGTATATTTGGCATGACTACCATAAAGTAAGGGCAACATTTCTTCATATACCGTTTCATACTCTGACATTAACGTTGCGCGTTATTAGGGAACATAGCGCACAGGCAATCTGAATGCCGTGGGACTCCTACGGTGCTGGACAAAGAATCCTCAGAATAAGGAATTCTATACATAGCGGCTTTTGTAAGATGGAAGAAAAAAAGTGAAAGGGCTTTTCCGGTCTGCACATTCGTAATGGTGACCCGCCTGTCCCTTTCAAAACCTCAAGCTGTTCATTCCCTGATCCGGCCCCTCTGTTGATATATATCATAATAGAGATGTTGGTCAAACTGAAAGCTTTTCATCGCCATAGCAGAAGCACGTGCGTCAACGCACCCTGGAATTCCACCTCTCATTTCTTTTTTTGTCTTACGGTGCTGCGAGTAAGCGTCACAATTAAAGCTTGACTCTTACTTTTATGAATAAATACAGGACGATATCTGTGTTTTGTTGATGTCAACTAAAATAACTTGTTCGACGAAGTAGAAGCAAAGAACACCTCGCTTTGTCCTGAGTCACAGTTGAGTGGTAGCTGTTGGCGAAAGTTTCTACACTGCTCGTAATTTCAGGACATTAATAATGGTTAGGTAATAGGGTTGGCTTTTTTGTACGACCGATAATTCTGCTTTGCCTTTCAGAGCTTCGCGGACTCGTGTGCCAGACACACGCTGTTGCCTTCCTGGGCGCTGCAATACCGCCAAGCTGCGACTTCATCATGGTCGACGTGTCCACTTCGTCCCCTCGGCAGCACCCCACCTACTCGTACACATCGATCGTTGAAATTATTCCAGGTACACACTAATAACAATGAGTCGCCGATGAACGCAGTCCACAACAACATAGCGAATACAGCAGTTTGCAGTGATACCACGCCAGGTGAAATCCAATAATAACTTTTTGCAACATGTCGCCGAGCATTGGCTAGTGCTGCGAAAGTTACATAATCCGTTTATGCTGGTGTTCACAAACGAGTGACTAGGTGAAGCGTGGTACCTGGACCGGGACGAATCTTTCTAGAAGGGCGAAGCTTCTCTTTACTTATTTATTTATTTATCTGTATCAAGACATTTATGGCTGTTTCTCGTAGCTTCGTGCTACGTTTGATTAGGTGACAATCTTTTCGTGCATCAAACTTTCTTCCATTCGTGGATTTCAGAAAATATTGTGCTCCAATTCATTTCTCCCGCGCATCGAGCTGTCTAAGAATTTGCTCTCGCCTTAGCATCTGTGAACCGCTCAATAGCTCAGCCGCAAAAATTGTATTTCGAGAGATCGACATAGCTTCAAGAAGGTTTCGTTAGCAACATCGAGAAGGCACTTGCTTTAATACCATACGCTGTTATGACAGTTGTCTCTTGGTGCTGTGTTAAAGAAGTGTTTTAGTCCTGACCAAAACACTGTTACAGCGCAGCAGCGAAGACAAAGTGCCGCAAATGCGTATGTTATTAGAACGATGTTGCTAACTGAAAATTGTTGAAACTCGGCCAATATTTTCAAATATCATTTTCGAAAATGTTGTCCATTGAGTTATGCTGGCGTATTACGGGGAAATTAACAGATCGTCAAGGGGCAATGTCCGTAATATTTAGACATAGGCGTAACAAATAATTCAAAAATAACATAGAAGAACGCAAAGGGTAGACAATGGAGTTTGAGTTCTTGGTGTGACTAAAAAACGGTAAGGTGGAGACCGAAGAGGCAGTTCTGTGAGAGGGGTTAGTTGGAGAGGAGGAAGGTATATCTAGGGCGCGGCGCTGGCTGATTGGTTGAGTAAGTGATGTCATCATCAATGTCTCGACGGATGCACACCTGCGCTCTGCTGCTGCAGATGAGTCGTGTCTCAGCGGCTTTACAGCAGCATGCTGGGTTGGTGTGTTGTCCAACACTGCTGAGATGGCTTTAAGCTGAATTACCTGCCGGTGGTGGAGAGGGACGGAGAGCGGGAAGATACTTTAGTGAAATGACTCAACGGCAGTGAGAGGCTGTCGAGTCATTCGAACAACAACTGGGTAAGATAATTTC
The DNA here is from genome assembly GCF_023375885.2 of Dermacentor andersoni. NCBI lineage: Eukaryota > Metazoa > Arthropoda > Arachnida > Ixodida > Ixodidae > Dermacentor > Dermacentor andersoni. The sequence continues at coordinate 141,903,223 of NC_092815.1, read as the reverse complement.
GTCTTCTTGTTTCCTACGGAACTTAGGTGTGCTTCTTCCTAGCCACAAGATATTTACGGGTGAAATAATTTTTTTTTTTACACTTTAACGCAACATTTGCGTTCCATTCCAACTGTGTGTCTGTCTCGATTTCAGCGCGACTTGAAGGACAGATATCGCAACACGTGACAAACGCACAGGACGCGTCGCTCCTGCTGGCGTTCAAGAGAAGCGTGCTGCGCAGTGGAACCCTTCAGCCGCAGGCCGTGGCCAGGGGCCTCGTACAGAAGGTCGTCGACATGAAGGCGCACGGCATCGCGCTCAGTGATCAACAGATTACGGATACCGATGCCCGCGCAATTTCACAGGATGCCGAGGTACGTTCAGCAGTGAATCGGTACGTCCGACTGATCAGGTGGTATTGCGTAGACAAACTGACACCGTATTCTTGAAAAACGGCTCCTCTACCATAATTATCTATTGCTATTTGGCTTTCAGAGTAACCTTCCCTGAAGCGTCAGCATTTGCCGCAGAATCTTTGCTCTTATAATTACAGCTAACACAAGTATAATAATAATCATCATCATCGTCGTCGTCGTGAGCCTATCTTATGTCCACTGCAGGGCGAATGCCTCTCCCTGAGATCTCCAATTGCCCCTGTCCTGCGCCAACCGATTCCAACTAGCGCGTGCGAATTTCTTAATTTCATCACCCCACCAAGTCTTCTGTCGACCTCGACTGAGCTTCCCTTCTCTTGGCACCCATTCTGTAACCCTAACCGTCTATCGGTAATCAAACCTACGCATTACATGACCTGCCCAGCTCCATTTTTTTAACTTAACGTCAATCGGAAGATCGGCTATCCCTGTTTGCTCCGTGATCCACACCACTCTCTTCCTGTCTCCTAACGTTACACCTAAGATCTTTCGTTCCATCGCTCTTTTCATGGTCCTTAACTTGTTTTCGAGCTTCTTTGTCAGTCTCGAAGTTACTCCCCCATGTCAGCACCGGTAGGATGCATTGATTGTACACATTTCTTTTTAATGATACTGGTAAGCTTCCAATAAGGATCTCAATGTCTGCCAAATGCACTCCCAACCTATTTTTATTCTTCTGTAAATTTCCTTCTCATGATCAGGGTCCCCTGTAAGTAATTGACCTATGTAAACGTACTCCTTCACAGACTCAAACGGCTTAATGGCGATCCTGAACTCTTTGCCTTGCCCGGCTTCGTCTGCATATTAATCTTCAACCCCACTCTTATACTCTCTCTGTTAAGGTCCTCAATCATTCGTTGTAACTCGTCCCCAGTGTTGCTGAACAGGACAATGTCATCTGAAAATCTGAGGTTGCTGAGATTTCCGCCGTTGATCCTTACTCCTAAGCCTTCCCAGTTTAATAGCTTGAATACTTCTTCCAAGCACGCAGTGAATATCATTGGAGAGATTGTGTCTCCTTGTCTGACCGCTCTCTTTACAGTTCTCTTTCTTCTTTTCTTGTGTAGAATTAAGCTAGCTGTGGAATCTCTGTAGATATTTTCCAAGATATTTACGTAAGCCTACTCTACTCCTTGGTTATGTAATGCCTCTATTGCCTTTTCGTAATTTGTGAAAGCCACCCAGAGAGACTGACTGTATTCTGCGGATTTCTCGATTACCTTATTGATCGCATCGATGTGACCCATTTTATAGCATCCCTTCCTGAAATCTCCCTGTTCCCTCGGTTAACTAGAGTCCAGTGTTGCCCTTTTCTATTGGAGATTATCTTGGTGAATATTTTATGTAATACTGGAAGTAAGCTTATGGGCCTATAATATTTAAATTCTTTAACGTCTCCATTTTGGTGGATTAGTATAATGTTGGTATTCTTCCAGTTCTCTCGGACCCTTGCAAATCGATAGGCAGTTCGTATAAAGAGCCGCTAGTTTTTCAAGCATTATGTCTCAACCATGTTTGATTAAATCTACTGGTAGTCCATCTTCTCCTGCCGCTTTTCCCCGTTTCATATCTTGCAAGGCCCTGCTAACTTTATCGCTAGTTATAGAAGGAGCTTCTGTAACCTGTTCATTCCTACTTTGAATGTAGGTATATGGAATGGAGGCACACAAATATATTCGTCCTTAACGGCAACGAATGGTTGGTAGACCATAATGCAAACTACAGTGTGATAAACTAATCAGTCTCTTACGGGCGTAGACTATGCTACAATGTGGTGCAGTACGGCAAGCTGCATCATTGTCCACTACCTCCCGAATAAGAGCAGCAATACATCTTCTTGGAATCTTTCGGCCTGGATTTTCGCCATCAGAAACTTATTCCCGTTAGCGCCCAGTTTCATTAAAAAAATAAGCAGCTCTTTGTTCAAGCAACGGCTTTCTAACAGGAAAAGTAATGACAGTTCCTGCAGTTGGAGAAAAGTCGACTAAGTTACCAGAAATATCTTCGCGTGGTTTCATTTACAGTATTCGCGAGTGAGTTAGTCAGCTTTTTTCACGTTAGCGCACCCAGTCTACAAGCAACTGCACAGGAACATATGTCACACATACTAGTTAACAAAGACGGTCTTTCCGGCCTTCTACAATGTCTAGTATTTTATTTTTTCACTTCAACGTTAGATAATTATCCGTACATATCGATTCCAATTTTTCAACATTCACCAATTGTAGAGTTTCTCACATAAGTCTGTCAACAACATGGCTCGCGGTAATCGGTACCTACCTTGCTTTGCCAAGCTATCATGCAGATTGCAATAATCGATATACCGAATGCCACGATGGACCAGCAGTTTTTATTATTACACTTTACCATGCACACCACTTAATGTCATAAATTTCTCACAGCTAAAAGACAATCAGCACAACTCCGACTGTAGTCAAGCTTTTCTTCCGTCTAATAAATGAACAATTTTCTAATAAATGATTTATTCTTCAGGGCCCGTATTCGCCAAAAAAAAACAATTCTTAGGCTAAAAGCGTCCGTTCCAGCCAATAGTGATATAGGATATATTAGCGAAGGCGATCAGCCAATGAAAAACAGCAGTTACCAACGAAAAGCTTGGTGAATTAAAAGATTCGTAATATCTTGCCAATTTCTTGCTGGGCAATTTAGTTTACTTGGTGTACAGTATTCTTTTATTAAGAACATGAACTATACAGCCTATTTTTTCACTACTTGAAGTCTTTTCTCAAACCCGAATTTGAGTCTTCATGGAATATGCCAACCCGTGTTCAATCTGGACTAAATAAACTAATTCTAATTCTTTAGCAGTTATACCATATATTTAGCTAAGAGCTGCAATAAAATGTAAAATAAAGGTGACAAAGACGTATTACTGCAACTAAATGAAATTTCTTGGACAATACCCGTACTTCTTGGATGAGAAGAAAGTTGTATGCTTACAGCATGCAAATGTTTTTAACATTCGACCAATGGGAGCTCTATAACCTTGTTGCTATCATTGGTACCATCGATCAGGCGCTGATAATCGCGCGGACCGTCGTTGGAATACTGCGCAGACTGAAAAACGGGCAACCTTGTGAAAAATAGCTGAACTCCTACAATTTAACCTTGCTGATAATGGAGATCGTCAAATATACTGGAGAACATTCGTCAAGTTCAAGAACCAGGAAGAAGTTCTGTTAGATGAACCAGCTACATAATGGCAACGATAGGAGAAAAAGCTGCTCGGAAATTAACACATTTTTATGTAAGGTATAAAGGTATTTTCTGCATACAAATTGCAGTTTTTTCAAAAAAGAAGAAGCTTTCTCCGTGCGTGTCACACAGTGGCGCTACTTGTGGTTGTCACACAGCGGCGACAATTACGATCGCTTTCTCCCCGTACACAGCAACATTGTGAAAGAAATCAAATTTCGAATTAAGAGTGGAGCGACAATCGCGATAGATGCTGGCTTCTGTGTAGCGCTCCCCTCGAAGGCCGCGCAGTGGCAGCCAGCTTGGCCTACCTGATATGGGTCTCTGCGCGATTGGAGATCACGCACACTAGCGCGCTGTCATAATTTACTATACCTAAATAAACGAATAAACCTTCAGAAATGAGTCACTAAATTGAAAAAAAAAACGAGACAGTCTTTTATTGCACGTTGTGGCACCCGAGATAAACACATTACAAGAAGCACCTCCTGGTTACCAGCAATACCCTGCGCGAAAAGTCGCAGTGCTTACGGCCTACGGTCGCCATGTGGCTTTTGTGTGTGCGTGTTCCGGTTCAGGCATGCGTGGTGGGATCGTTCGCGTGTTAGTCCCGAGTACGCCACGCCGCAGAGGCGATGCCTGTGACGAGCCTGGCCGCAGTGGCTGAACGTTTTGACTGAGTCGTAGAAGAAGCCCTTCCATGACAACGAGGAAAATGCAATAAATATTGGTTTTATGCGCCTGAGAAGTGTGTTCGCTTAAGTCTCTTTCTGCTTGCTTTTGAGGCTTGTAAAAACATATTGTGTAGAGCAATTTAGGGCCATAAAATGAGTTAGTACTGCATTTTGTGATTAGTGTACGATCATGCATATTCGCATTTCTTTATGCCAACCGAGTTAAAAAAATCAGAGGACACTTAAACACTTCTCATAAGTTGTGAATGTGAAGGCATTAATGTGCAATTGGTGGGGACTGAGCGGACTTGCGAGTTATCAACTCCTCGCGGGCAAGCCAGCGCGTTAGGTGGACGGATGGATGGATGCTATGAGCGTCCCCTTTGAAACATAGCGATGGATTGTGTCACCAAGCTTTTGTTATTATTCACCTAATGTCCTACCTATGTTTTAAAAAACGCCACAGAATTCCCAGCATCAAATTTTGTGAACCACTATTTGGAACTTTGTTTAAGAAGGCAGCTCCTATGTGCCCGTTCCGGGGTTGAGCGTCCGCACAACTAAGCGAACGAGCACAGCGAAGAATGAAAGAGTGAACGCTGAGCGCAGCGGGGAATGAAAGACGGCGACAGCAAAGAAAGGGCGAGAAGGAAAGCGAAGGAGGATAGTGCAGCCGAACCATGAGGCGGAAAGCGGAGCAGGAAGGTATGCCGAAAGCGTGAGACGGGCTCTGCGGCGGCGGCCGCCACGAGATGGCGCCAGGATAGCGCACTGTCGTCTGTTCACCGATGGCATGCAACGAGCGTGTCGACCGATACCATAATGAAAACAAAGCGCTGCATGAGCGGAAGTCTGTCTGCGACAGCTCCTGTGAACCACGCCCATGCGTCACCCACGAGCTGCCTGTCGCGATTTCCCGATTAGCGAGGCCATCTCACCACACTTCGGTCCGTTTGAAACTTGCGGCACAAGACAGATTGTCCGTGACAGTCAATATATCGCTAAATGAAAACAGGAATAGAACTGCGCTCAAATTTCGCATTAGGGAGTATCGTAATTTTCGGTGAATACTTTTTATGCCTCCGTTGTTTGTGATCTCCCTACTTTTCGGCTATCAAACTTCTAATCACCTCTTATTAATCTCTACTGCGTACATGGTACTTTCCCCCGGAAATCGCTCAACGCATGGGCTTCAATGAGGCAAGAGGAGCCTAAACTGACCGCTAGGAAGATATGTTCGCACTTTAATAAAACATGTTGCATCGTTTGCCTAGCTTTACCGCAGCAAGCACATGCTTCTTTCTTGTTGTAGTTCACTTTATAAATGCGCCTTCTAAGGCATCCTGATTCCGCTTCGAAAAGTAAAGAGCTTGCCTTTCAATTATTATAAAATGTTTCTTTCCCGATTTCGCTTTTTCCTCTCAGATAGTTGCTCATAGCACGTTTATTTTCAGTTGTCGTCATCCATCAGACTGTCTCAGCCTCTCTCACTTTGCGTTTGACGTTCTTTGTTACCATGTTACTCACTATTCCGGTCGCCTACTAGCTGGTAAGTTTCCTAGTTCTTTTCCTCCACTGTGAGTCAATGTTCTTCCTGTACAAATATCATAACACTCTCGCAACCGATTTACTTACTTCCAAATTGCTGAGTCGTTTTTCAATATCAATTTTACTCTGAGCTTCCCTCACTCCAAACTTGTCCAGCCCATATCATTCTGAACAGCTTCATTTTAGTCTTCCCGTGAGCGCCTAATGCGAGGCGTTCCACTGACCTTTGGTTGCCTTCCAGTCCTGATTGTACCTTTGACTTCAAGCGAACAACTGCATTTCCAAATGTAAGTCCTGAAGCCATTACACCTTTCTACATACCTCGGAGCACCTCAAACCTATTGTATCCCCATAGCATTGCGTATTTCATTGTGTCCGCATTTATCTTCCCTCTTGCGCTTATTATTTTTTTTGTTTCTATATATCTATTGCCTTCGTTTATTTTTACAAGGTATTTGTAGTCTTTTCCCCGAGGTATTTCCTGTCCCTGTATTGACACTGTCTCTTCCTGCTTTCATCGGCTACCATAAAGCCTGATATTTAACTCTACATTTTGATCCTAAATTCTCACCTACCGGTCCACAGATATTAGCTAGACGTTGAATATCACTTTGCTTGTTAGCTAGCAACACAATGTCGTCCGCATAAAACAAACCTGGAAATTGTTGCTCTGCTATGTTGATCGCCTATTTTTATGAGAGACTAAGCCCAATATTGCTTTCCTCTAACGTCCTTTCCATCCTTATCATGTGCACCATAAACAGCAGCGGGAGTAAAAGGCCCCCTGTCTCAGTCCCCTAGTGATATCAACTTGCTTCTTACTCCTCATCCCTACCCATCCAACGCAAGCAGTATTTTCTAGATGAATCACCCTCAGAAGCTGCATACAGTTGTTGCCTAAGCCTTCCGCTTCCAGATTATCCTACAAAATGTTGCGGTCTACGTTGTCATACGCTGTGGGAATGTCTAAAAATGCCACATGTAAAAGTGTTTCTCCCTTCATATTTCCAAACACAGAGTAAGCAAAAATGAGTTATCTAGAGATCTACTGAATCTGAAGCTATACTGAAGTTCCCACAACATGCCATTATGCTCTGCCAACGCTGGCAGTATTAATTCAATCGCCTGCATTGCTAACCTGTATATAACCGTCGTAGTGGTAAACGGTCTATATGAGTGAATTATTTTTCCCCTTACCGTTACAAATTAAAATCATTCGACTTTGTTGCCATCTGCCAGGTATTTGCCTGTCTTGCAAGCTTCTTTCTACTGTTTTCAACAGAGGTTCTTTACCTCTTGGTCCTAGTTTGTTAATCAGCTTAACGGGAGCTTCGTCTAACCATGTGGCTCGGCGCTCAGGAATTATCTCTTCGGCTTTCTTCCAGTTGAAATTTCGCAGCATCACCTCCCTTTCCATCTCGTCCTCGTTAATGCTGGTCCTCGTTCATGAAAATCAACCACGACAGTGCCTTGGAATGATTCGGCTGTGATTTTTGGGATGTAATTTAATGCCGCGTCTCCTTTCAGTTTGGTTCTATCTTCGTAAAGGATATGTTGTTGCTCTGCCTGTTAGGTTTATGTGGCTCCAAAATATTCTAGTTGCGGTCTTCTTTTTCTCACATATTTCTAACAACCAACATTCTCTTTCACCTTTAATCGTTGCTTGAACCAGAATATCAACAAAATATTTTTTCTCCCGTCATACTTCCCATTTCCTGTCTACTTCAACCTGCGGCAACAGGGATTTTTTTTGCCTGTCTATGTTCTCGTTATGCTTTCGGTCGTTCTTCAGTCGCTGAGACTGCTGAGCACGAGGCCGCGGGATCGAATCCCGGCCACGGCGGCCGCATTTCGATGGGGGCGAAATGCGAAAACACCCGTGTACTTAGATTTAGGTGCACGTTAAAGAACCCCAGGTGGTCGAAATTTCCGGAGTCCTCCACTACGGCGTGCCTCATAATCAGAAAGTGGTTTTGGCACGTAAAACCCCATAATTTAGTCGCTGAGACGCTTGGCCAAGGCTCCCTTATAGCATAAGGCCGGCGCGCTTCGATCCGTGGAGGCATGCGATCTTGCCCGAATGCCGCGGTGATTTTGATGTCACCGCTTACGTCACGTCGGGCTTGGAAATGGAAATTTCGGTTCAAGTAGCATGAAATTATGAAGCAGAGTGCGCGGACCTGCTATCTAGCAGGCGCTGGTTTGTCGCAGTGGGCAAGACACTCAGCTTCTGAGCGCGGGGTCGTTCATTGGAAACTCCCTACAGCGAAAGCCTTTCGTTAAGAATTTATTCTGTTTTTTATACAATCATTTCTTTATAGTGATTACCGAGGCGAAGTTATAACGCACGCGGGAGATATTGCGAACAAGGAACGCGTGAATAATACAGGTTTCCGTGAGTGAGTGTGACGTGGTGTAGCGGCGAGGCCCTCTCCCCTCACCCAATACCTGGCGCGCCAGCACGGCAGCAGGTGTCCCCTTTCACCGGCTCTACTCCGCCAAGGCGCACACGTGGTGGGTGTCGCAGTCATTGAGGATTTAGGAGCCGTTTCGCTGCTGCAGACACCGGCTTTCTCGCTCAATGGGCCATTTTGACGCTTTCGCATCGAAATAGGGGCGTCTTATATACCTATCCGACATTTATATAAATATGTTCTTCAAAACTCACAAAAAGTGGGCTATGCGACTTACGCAATGATGTGACCTATTGTCCCTAAATTACCGTATCGTTTTCTGTTGCGCCATGTGACGGATATTACGGTCACTGCAAAAAAACTTCGCAAATCATAGAGATGTGCGCAATGCATTTTCAGAATTCCTTTTGAAAAGCTTTGGGCATGTTCACCAAACTGAGAAGTCATACTGGCTGTGCTCAATATTACCGTATCCACGCAATATCGGACTTGTTGATCGGCACTTCTCTTGCGTTCTTGCCAATGCTTTAACGTAGAATTTCACGTGCGCAATTTCTAAGCGAGTCCTAAAGAAAGTAACGTAACTTTAGTTTATTATATTTAAGCCAGGAGATCGAAAAGATTCGTTAAATCATCGCATTAATATTGTCCAAGGGCCCTATAACGTTAAACTATTCCAATATGTTTTATTCCAATCTCCTGACGTCAAATTTGTGTAAGCGCCGACGCAAGAATCGGGCCCAGAGGATTGTCTGAGCAGACCAATCAAAGGCTCTCCTCGTTCATAGGAGGTCACATTTGTTTGCTTGAAGAAGGAATAACCAGAGTCCCTCAATACTTTTACGGGTCATGAAACTCCCCCGAAAGTTTGATATAGGGACAAGGGTGGCCGCTAGGGCCGCCCTCGCCATTCAGGGGGCATCGGAGTGAATCCGGCGCTGGCGCTTTGCGGCCTACGACGGAACTGAAAAATGCGAATAGATACACGTCCGCAGTGGTGCTACTGTGAGAAGGATGTGTGTCCGGGCAGATGAAGGCACAGACAAAAATGAAACTGTTTATCCGCGCACTGGTGGCCGGCGAGCCCGGTAACACTCAGCAAACACGCACGCAACCGACTGCGCAGAAAGCCAGCGGGCCTCGCTCGCGAAATACGAGTCCCTATTACACAAACAAATAAGACAGGCGCCAGCATGGTATGTGCTGGCTAGTATTTAAGAGACAGAGGTGACCACCTGCCTGTCCGATGGAGCGGGTCTGGCGCGTCCAAGCGGGGCTGGCTCGTTCAAGGTACGAGGCGCAGTGCGCATACACCCACCGTCAATGGGAGCAGGCGCCCCTGGCTATGCCTGCTCGCGTGGAGACAGGTATATGTCTGGTGGCAGTGCTCGCACTACTTGAAGGAAATCTGGGTAAACGATGATTATTGGGACTTAGTATTAAATCTAGCTTTAGAACGAGAATTTTTATGGCAATAATAACATGTGTTGTATACTATGCAACGTACAATGTTGATAAAACGTTTTTTTTCCTAAAGCATTTAGTGCAAATTTAAGTAGCCCATCCACGGCCCTTTTAAGACTCGGACCGGCCTTAATGCCCCCAGAAAGTGCAATGGTTACAACTCGCGACCACGCCTGTCCGCAATGTTCTACATAGACGCTTTCTTGCAAACATTTGTTTTCCATTTTATTCAATGTATTTTCTTCGTATCTACAATCAGTATGAATGAAGCAGTGATGCAAATTCCGGAATAAGCAATTAAGACCAAGTGCTGTTTCATATGAATTTCTTGCTTTTTTGTTGTGTTTTTACTGCCAGTGCCTTCATTCCACATCTGCCCTTAACGTTACTTATAAAGTATTCTGTAGCTTTCATTCCTTTATTCTGGTTTTTATTGCAACTGGTATTGATAATTTATTAATACAATCAAGTAATTCTTCTTAAGTAATTCTTCTTCATGGCCGAGACCATCATTAATAAGGTAAACTAAGTCAGAACCGTTTCCAACGTCAAAGATGAAGAAAGTGGGAACAATAGTTTTATTCATGAGAACAGGACAACAATTTTTAAAACAAAAAATCCCGCAAATCTTTTAATTTTGCAGAGGCGTGACAGAGCTACATAACTCGGAACCGTTTAACCATGTTTAATCCAACTTTTTCCCTCCACTTGACGGACAAGACCGGCGCGATGATTCCCTGGACTTCTTGTTTTTTTCTCCGGTGAAGAAATGCAACCGGCATCTCAGAAAGAAATGAACAACTTTTGCAGTGGTTGCCACAAAATGAGATGGACAGCCCACGCTAACAGAAGGAATTCTATTGTCATACAATATGCTTTCAATAATATTCCTGTAGAGATTAGGGCATGTAATTTTCTCTACTGTGAACTCCTCAACATAGCATTCCACTATTTTTAAAAGGCCAAGCAAGCGGTCTCAGGGCACCTGTAGATAGCCTTTTGATCTTATTGATGTCAAGTCATTTGGATAGTGAGTTGAATAGTTTAAGGTTTGGTCACACAACGAGCAAGCCATCGTTGCAAACTTCTTGACCGCGTAGCCAGCAAGATCATCTAGAATGCACTCCTTGGGTGACATGGGCTGCATTGTGACACTGTTGTCTTCCATGCAGTCAGCAGGCTCTAAAGGAATATCATCGAAGAGCACAGCCAGTGTGTCGACCTGAAAAATACGAAACTTGCAGTACTGTTACTTATATGCAATGAAAAATTGCATATATGCTTGTCACGAAACAAAAATGCGTAACTTACATGAGTTGGAGAAGGCGCTTTCTTGCAGTCAGTATCTTGCAACTTGAGGAGCAACTTTGGGGCTTCGCCTTGGACTGACGCTCGTTTCGGAGGCCGTACTAAGTTGTTGACACACCATACGGTAGATAAGCAAGAACTGCTGGACACTTGGTTGACTTCCATCTCCGGCTACATGTCTAGCTATGCCAAAAAATCGCAAGAAAAAGAGTACATAAACATGCATTCATTCATCACATGACACTGTATAAGCATTATATATGTAATAGCTATACGAATGTGGCAGCGAGCACAACACGCAGTGTAAATAGGACATACGTTTTCTGACAGGCAGACCTTTCTGGCTTACCTCTAAGCGGTCCTGTCCAATATTTCCCACGAGAACGTAACGGAAGCCAGCAGTGAAGAGATGTTCTAAAGGGACACGGTGCTATGCAATGTTATTCTGAGCGCAGCACAAGTTGGCTTGCTGAGTAGTAAAAATGACAGACTTCTTTGTCACCAGGCAGCTGTTCAAAAAAAGAAGGTGAATGCATCTTTAAACCATTACCCTTTTTTCCATGGCTTTAAAAGCTTACCAAAAATTTTCCAACTTTCCCCAGATTGTTCCGTATACACTTTATGTGTGGCGGATCAATCACAGCATAAATGGTTCTCCCAAGATCACATGGATGTTGAAAAGAGGTCTGCAGTCCACTGATTTCTCCACTGACTCCTAAAGAAAATGGCCATGTTATGTATGATGTACAATTCGCAAATTTAATACCACTAATACGTGTGATACAGTAAATATTTACCTAGTGAGCTGAAAGCTGACCTATTAGATGCGGAATTATCGCGTGACTGCATCTATAACTACTCCAGCGTTACAAAGGTGAACAACACACTCCAACAAGAGTTTTGCAAGGACTGTGCTTGGAGCAGCACCAGACGCACAGAACACTCCTACGGTCTGTGACCAACCGCCCAGGAACGGCCGAAACAGAAACACCAAAACGTGATCGCCATCCTTGAAGTGATCAGATTCCCTGGTGTATTCACCAAAATCAACTTTACCCAGAAGCCTCACGTCACTTTCTCGTAGGTGAACACTCTTCCTCACGGTCATTTCATCAAACATCAAGAGTCCTGAAAGAGAACAAAATATACAGAGAGAAGTGTCAGGAAATACTAATTAGTCACCACTTTAAACCTAAATTAATAAAAGCATACCTCGACGTTCCCTTTCAGGCAGACCTTGGAACATTTCCCTCAAAATATGAAAGACATTCTTGTCAAATGCAAACTCTGCTTTTAGATTCTTCAAATAAGTGTACAACGTACGAGGATGTGGCAGGGGAAGAAACCCATTTTCATATAGAAATGTGTACACCAATGTCGATTTTATCTTCAGCAGCATGCAGTCATGAAGCCATTTCTTCTTGTACCTGTTGGCAAAGATTTTTTTTCGTAGCGAAGCAGGAAAAACGTGCAAATCTCAATAAATAAAACGCTGAGCGATGTGCCTATCTATTTAAAACTAATCGCACTGCATTCGGCGACTTCACGTTCACTTTCATTAAACACTGATGAAAAATTAACTTTCCACGCTTTGACAGTTGTGCAAATTTTGTTCAGTTTTTCGGTGTTTCGCCTCTTGAGCTGCCACCCTGGCGAGCTTCAGTTGAGGGCGCTGAAGTCGTTGCTCCAGGCAACGGATATGGGACTGCAATTTTTTAAGCTGCGAGAAGCTGCATACAGCTGCCTCCGTTTGACAGGCAGCATCTACACGCACGCTTCCGTTCACCCCAATGCCTAAGAAAAAGAAAGAAAGAAAAAATTTCACTCATAGATATCCCGTGCGCCGTACATACAATCAGCAAGCAACCAACAAGGCACACGTGTGTCTACTTTCATTACCTGCGCCAGTCTCCGTTGCATCGGCGCGCGTTAACTCGAGCACATCGTCGCTGGAGCGCCGGAGCTCTCCAGGTCAGCTGACGGTTCCCCGCGACGCTTGGTAGCCTTAGGCTGTCGAGGCGAGTGAGTTCTGCACTTTTTCGGATTTGACAAATACGCAGGGAGGCCTTCAAAAATCCTCGCCACGGCATCCGGCGAAAGTTTTGGCTCATCGCGCTGCGACGTCACAACCACGCCATCAACTACCCATTGATCCGCACGCACAGCGTCACTTGCATCGAAGTACTTTTCACAGACACGCACATGCGGGGAATCAAAACTGAAGCCAGAAGTTTCTCGGCGTGGTATGGCGCGCTTCCATTTTTCACGCCGGTCGCTGTCACTGGGCAGGCCGAACATCGACAATTTGTCTGCATTTCCCCTGTACCCAGAGCGGCATCCACGTACGCAAGAAGTACGCGTAGTCCTGACCCGACATTCAGGCACACCCAGGGCACATTTTCATGAGACACAGCACACGGAGAAGCCGAAAACTGTCAGCTCACATGCCACGCTACTTCGCACTGACAGCAGCTGCCGCCTTCGTTCTCGCCTCCGCGATGCCCCTCCGCTACACGCAGCGCCACACTGCGGCCGCCGCTGGCAGCGCACAAAGCTCTCCCATAGCATGACGGCGAAGCTTCATGACCAGTAAAAGTATTGAGGGACTCTGGAATAACATTGGCTACACTGAGCAGCTTGTCTTATCTAATTGGCTGACAAAAGGCGCGGGCACGCTCAAGGAGAGAGGGATTCAATGGGGCTGAGCCACTGCACCGAAAATCGATAACCGGATGAAGAGGGTGGTGCCGGCGTCTGCGATTGGTCGGCTTTCCCTTACTTAGCTTGCAGTGGCTTGTCGAAAATCACAGCGGCATGCAAGGGCAGCTTAAGAATGACGCTAAAAGAGTTCCTCAGCAAAAAATGATTGGCCGAACGAGGTCGTAAACGTGCCTAAAGTGTTCGAAAATGTTACAAAGCCACTCACAAAGTTTTATTATTCGTAAATAAACCCATGCTCTCCGGCAGGCGCGAGTAGCCTGCAGTGCATGAGCGATCGGCGGCAGCCATCTTTTATTCCTTTCGGGAACCGGGCAGCCTGCGGCTATTCAAAAGAAAATCCAGTTTTGTTCGGCATATTAATGCATCTTTAATGCGTATACGTAACTTTGACGGGGTGAGTTCTTGCGGTTTTGTGGCCTGGCGGGACAGGCAGGTGAAGTTGGTATAGCCCGAAAACGTTTTACCAATAGCCGAGGGCTAATGGCGAATAGGCGTCGAATCAGAAATAACTATCTTTGTTTTGTTCAGTCCAATCATGCATGATCAGTGTGTACACGGTATATGAGATGGGGCGCTATCGCAATTTTCATGACGTCGCGTGACCGACAGGTGAAGTGGGGATGTTCCAAAAATGTTTTTGACCAATAGCGGAGGGCTTATTGCAGAATTGGAATAGAAAAGTTTGGAATAACTTCACGTTATAGCACCCCAAGTTGCCTTCAGTAACGTAATTGCGAAGACCATGCTCACCTCACAAAGAATTACAGAGCCATGGAGCTTGTTTTGCACATGTGGACATATTTTTTCGTCAACCTATGTTTTGGTTGACATGAAAAGCGTGATGACTTACACTGAACCACGCTTTCGGTCGCAGGTTTTATCTAACGAAATCCAGACGTATCACGGTCTCATCCGATACGACGTGTTCGCTGGAAGTCGTTCTGCCTTAAGGTCCCTGATGCTGGACGTTGTCAGGTACGGAAATCACTTGTCAACAGCAACTTTTGGGAATTTCGCTGCAAAGTAAGCATGCAAACAAATGAAGTAGTGATATTCGCACGTACGCAAGCTACGACCAACGCGGTTTCATAGTGAGTCGAGCACCCAAATGTTGTTTTGCGTAAAATAAAATGAGCGCTGGTAGCAGTCATTGCTAAAATATTCATCGACATTGCAGATAACATCTCTAACTCCTAGAGGGCGGCTAACGGCAATCTAACAGGAAGGCCGATATGTCTTTTGTAAATGAATGCACACCGCGGGAACACAAGACAAAGACTAACAGGCACACATCACTGGCCGACAACGTATTTTGTTTGGGCACCACTTGCGCCCATTAGTGGCATGTGACAGCCAGACTGCCTTGCACCACACAAGATTGCTGTTGACATAGAAATTTCCAAACCCATGCATGTCTAAACAGATTGCAGAGCAGCAAAGCTTTTGTACTTGGTATGTGGCTCTTCGCAACTGTATCTGCGAAAAACAAACTCATTCGAGGTGCCATGTTCATACACTGTATGTCTGGTTATGCGTAGCCCAAGAAGCACAACTTTTAATTATCATGTATTTCGTTTCACATACAAAGGATATATACCTCGGAAGACCGTGCTTAAGATTTCTGCTCAGTGAACATGTCATCCCTACTGTACGGCACCGAATTCTCAATTTGAACAGCTATCCTTAATCAAGCAAGCAGAGTGACTCTTTTTTAGACATCACACACACACACACGCACACTCACGCACACACGCACACGCACGCAAACACACACACACACACACACGCACGCACACACACACACACACACACACACACACACACACACACACACACACACACACACACACACACACACACACGCACACGCACACGCACACGCACGCACACGCACACACACGCACACGCACACACACACACACACACACACACACACACACAAACACGCGCGCGCGCAAGCACGCATTTTCTATCTAATCTCCTTGTGTGCGTCCAAATTTCTTTTCCAGGGAACTGCAATAAACATAACCTCTAATTTTTCGACGAGAAACTCGAATGTTTCCCGAATGTTCTTTCCTAACAATTCATCGCCGATTTGCAGGAGGCCGTCCATTACGTTCGTGTACCGGGTGTCGGGGATCAGCCGCACATTTACCCATCTTTATCACGACAACTTCTATTCTAAGAAGTTGAATGAAGAGAACTTGGTGAGATTTAGGCCTCTCTTTTGCTGTATCGTTTTTTCATGTGAACTAAGCACAAGCAGCATGTTTATATGTCCGAATTTATCTTACCACTCTTCTTTGTTCGCACAATCTTATCAGTGAAAACGTTCTATAGTAGTTTCAGGGAATCTTCACTATTTTGATAGCTCGGTAAATCTACACTCAATCCTAATATTGCCGGTGGTATGATCTGCTCACCCACGTCCTCACTTTTACGAGGTCTCACTGTTAATACATTAACCTGAAAAGTACTGTTTACAGGTTAGGTGCTAAAAGATACGTACGTATTCACTGAGAAAGCAACTCTTGCCTTTAGTGGCGTATGTTTCTACGACTAAGTCGCACGTGCCCTAGCGCTATCCTTGCGCAAGCTATGTGACAACAACTAACATGTCTGATAAAGTGCCAGCTCGCTCATGTTGTCGCGACGCAAAATGGTACTAGACGACGCCTCAGGCTTGGTGAAAAAATCCGCCGACCGATAGGCTGTAAACATACCTCGGAAATTTCGGATTAGTGCTTGACGCGTGGAGCTCATAAGGTGAGCGCCAACTCACCTTTTTCTCAAGCACTCTCTTTTCAAACGAGGCCTTCTCACCCGTTTCGAAGCTGCCAGCGGCTCACATATTTGTTGATATGCAAGATTCCCTTAGACGGCTGCTATTGGCCGATAAATGTCATCAATGAAGCAGGGTGTTTCTATCTGAGCCCTTCTTCCCACTGGTACTGTATACATTTTGTCCCAGTTTACTAAAGGGACTCAGGTAAGCGAAAATCTAATTTCGATAAGAATTACGTACTTCCGGAAGAAGCCAACTGTCGTCTGCTTGCGCTCGACTACGGCCGCCTGCGTAGGAATTGAGCTTTGGAGAGACTGCTTATCGGTGTCGTAGCCATTGCGTCCCCATATGTCTCGCTAATTTCGATTCGATTTGAACAGTCAGCTAGCCTCGAACTACGCAAAATTTAAGGTCAAAGAACACGTACCCTTTCCAGCACGCACTCACTCCTGACCGCTCCTAGCTATGCACCACGACAGACATCGCTTCATAGTGAGCCTTTGACAGCGCTTCAAAATAGGCAATTTCCACGCGGCTATGGCACTGTCGGTCAAGCTGGTGCAAGACAAAGCTGGGCCGCACTACGTAGCCCGGCCACAATGGAGCACACAAGGGCGAGCGCGCTCTCTAGCTCCGTCGTGCACATAGCAGACACTACGCACACGCATTACAGTCGCATGTAGCTGCACCTGTTACGTAGTGCAGATACTATAGTAGATACAGTGGCCGGCGCGGGGTGCCATGACGCGCCTGCTCACTGCAGCTCGATGAGCTCACTGCGGCTAGCTCGGAACAACCGCGTTTTACTTACATTTGCATAATTCAGCAGGCCTTATGCCTCTAGCAGGAAGGGCAGGGAACGCTGGTAAATATATATGCAAAAGGCTAGAACGCTGATATGACATTGTAAGAAAGAAGAAACGAAACATTAAAAGAAAAACATCACCAAACAGCAATTTTACCTTGAACTATTGAGAACCTGAGTTTCGAGTGATCGTGCAGAGTTAAAATAATTAAAACGTGTGGCATTCCATTCTATAGTTATGGAAAGGAAGGAATACTTAAAGAGGGTTGTCCTGGCAAGGTGAGAAGAGAGAGTAGGAGGGCGACAATGACGGCCTTTTCTCGTTGAAGAAACAATGAGGTGCTGGCTAGGATCGAAAGGAACTTAATGGCATATTAATGAGTAAAGAAATTCCAGTGGTAGTATCTTTCTCGTTGTTTAAGGGTGTGAAATTCATTAGTCCGTAATAACTCCGTTAGACGCTTCACGGCTGTACTTGAAAAAAAAATTTAACCAATGGTTATTTTATATATCCTCACAAGGGAATTAGTGCTGGTTTTATTTAAGATTGATCCGAAATAACATAAGCGTATTCTTCTTTGGGTCAAATAAAGCTGGGATAAGCAAATGATTTAGTTTCAGGGGCTATATAGTTAAGGTTATGGCGTAGTATACATAGTTACCTAAAAGCAGCAGAAGCAGTGTTGCAATATAATGATTTTGTTGCTTTCTAAGCAACAAAATCCCAATAGAGAAATGCGTCAAGCAGGGAGATACGATCTCTCCAATCCTATCTACAGCGTGTTTACAGGAGGTATTCAGAGACCTGGATTCGGAAGAATTGGGGATAAGAGTTAATGGAGAATAGCTTAGTAACTTGCGATTCGCTGATGATATTGCCTTGCTTAGTAACTCAGGGGACCAATTGCAATGCATGCTCACTGACCTGGAGAGGCAAAGCAGAAGGGTGGGTCTAAAAATTAATCTGCAGAAAACTAGCTAATGATAAACAGTCGCGAAAGAGAACAACAGTTTACGATAGGTAGTGACCGCGAATCCATATCATGAGACTGAAATAATCACAAGAATAAAAATGGGCTGGGGTGCGTTTGGCAGGCATTGTCAGATCATGAACAGCAGGTGGCAATTATCCCTCAAGAGAAAAGTGTATAACAGCAGTGTCTTACATGTGCTCACTTACGGGGGCAGAAAGCTGGAGGCTTACGAAAAGGGTTCTACTTAAATTCACGACGACGCAACGAGCTATGGAAAGAAGAATGATGGGCGTAACATTAAGGGATAAGAAAAGAGCAGATTGGGGGAGTGTACAAACGCGAGTTAATAACATCTTAGTTGAAATCAAGAAAAAGGAATGGACATGGGCAGGACATCTAATGAGGATGAAAGATAACCGATTGTCATTAAGGGTTACGGACTGGATTCCAAGGGAAGGGAAGCGTAACACGGGGCGGCACAAAGTTAGGTGTGGTCGGATGAGATTAAGAAGTTTGCAGGGACAACATGGCAACAATTAGTACATGACCGGGGTAGTTGGAGAAGTATGGGAGAGGCCTCTGCCCTGCAGTGGGCGTAACCAGGCGGATGATAATGATGATGATGATGATGATGATGAATATAATAATCCACATTAGATTGGTAATAATTCTAATTCCCAGATACTTGTATCCGTTGACTTCCCTCATGGGGTCTAGGATAAAGGAGTCAGCAAACTTCAGTGGTATGTTTCGTCAGTTGTACTATAGGAGCACAGATTTATCAGACTTCAGTTTCGTCCCCCATTCGTTGCTGTAATCAAGAATATTGTTGAAGGTTAAGTTAAGTGCTAGTTCATTATTAATAGTTTTAATGTCGCAAAAAATGATACAGTTGTCGGCAAACACGCGAATATTTCTAGGAGCATCCACTACGCCAACTTTGTCGCTACAAATTATAAGGAAAAGTAGTGGGCTAAGCACACTGTACCTCAAGGTACACCAGGGGTCACCGGCGCAGGATCAGAGTGTTGCCCATCACTTGCTGCGTACTGGTTGCAACCCGTTAAATAGGCAGAAGCACGGGATATTTGATGTTTGGCGCATCCTAGGCGCCCAAATCAGAAATAGCGGCGTTTACGTGAACATCCAAAATCAAATTTGAACTGCGCGTTACGGTGACGTTCAGTAGACGCGGCCCGCTCCGCCGTGGCCTTCGCAGTGCAAGGCATTGAAGAAGGAACGGGATCACCATGATGGGGTTCAAATGGAACCTCTGACTGCGAATAGCGGTGCTTTTCCTGAACGCACTGAAGTACTCTTTGCTGCAAATTATTTCTGAAAGTGCCTGTTTCACCTTCAGATGTAGTTCTCGACTGCGATAAAAATTGTTTGAAGACAGCATTAAAAACTATTTTTTCTATTACTCTTCGCCTGAGTTTTGCTTTTTCTTGGTTCGCCCCGGGTAAAGCCACGCGGGGTCTTCCGGCGTTCGCGTTTTGCCCTTTGCCTCTGCGCAATATTTTTTTAATTACGGGTTTATCTCTTGGTTAAATGTTTGTCTCTACATTTTGCCTTCCAGAGCTCCATCATCGACATGGACGTGGCACGAACTTCCACAGCACAACTTGGCAACTCTTTAGCATTATCCATGACTTTGATGGCAAGGCGGTGCCCCAAGAATACCGTGGTGAACTACGTTACCAAGAGCGCTTGCACCGAAATACCTCTAAACGTTACGCACGTGAGTCTGCTTTCCACGGCTGCGCGTTATCTCACTTCACATAAGCCCCATTTCGAGACCTGCTTCTGGTGGGGTGGAATAGTAGGTATGTTTGACTGATCAGTAGCAAGCCACTAATTCGCGGTAGACCCGGAGCTGTTCAATATGGAAGACTAAGATGACGTCACTTTCCATTTTGCTTGCTTCGGCATTATATATATCTGGCTTTTAAAGGGTTATAAATATCGCTTTTATTGTGATGAGCGTGAATAGTGAACCTTGCTTTCCCTTGGTACATTTTCTATTTTCTTTCTACTGCTAATATTTTCAATGAACGGCTGCTTTTGCCTCTGTATAGAAAAAAAATTCGAGTCCAAAAGTAAGCTAAACGTTTTCATATGTTGTATTCCGCATGCCGGTGGTTCTTCTTTGATCGGAAGCCAGCTCACTCGATCGCACATACAAGGACCATAAGGAGACTTCCGCCACTGCTTGGTATTAGTGTGCGTGTGGTCTAAGGGTAAAATATGACTAAGCCGCATTTCTCTTAATCTGCGATGCCTAAACAATCTCTGAGGATTGCACTGTTGCGCCAGTTGTATGCGCAAGTTAAAAAAAAATGCACAGTTCAGCCCAGAGGGCAGAGCATCAATTGCGATAGCAAATTATTAGACAACTCTACGAAGTAAAGAATGTATCTTTATCGGCCATGTGAACGTGTAAACATTCGCTTACTAATTAAGTTACCATGCATGGTGTCACGCGCGCACACGCAAACACGAACACATCTCGCTCGATCACCACGGACAGCAACCGTCAGAACGCCGGCGTGAGGAAGAGCTGCAGAAGCAGCGAGCGAATTGCCCTTCGTGCTGCGTTTCGCTTCAACGAGAACTAACCGGCGAGAACACAGCGCACACGAAGTCATCAGCCATCGGGGCAACTAGACTCCTTACCCATCCCATATCGCTTTCAAGGTGGGACCCGCGCTCAGCCGTGCCATACGCAGCTGCCGCCGTAGTAGAACGCTTCCCTGTTGCATTGCGCGCAATGGAAGAAGGCTCCCTTCTTTCTAGCCTTTCTCCCTTGAGCACGCGAGATCAATCCGTCGTTTCCCTCGGCTCAGCGTTGCATGCTTTCACTCACACCCACAGCAAATGGCGCGCAGCCTCGATGTTATCGCACTTGGATGTTATACGGAACACCACGTCGACCCTGACGCCGATTGCGGAAATGCGCCTGGGGTGTCTAGGTAAATGCTTTGGTAATAAAACATGCATTGACTCGTGTCGCTCATGCGGAATATTCTAATCAACAGTAGTGCCCTATTCTACATCAATTTAACAAGGTAATATTGGCAGCATGGAACTGACCAAGCATGTCTAGGTGAAGTTGAGTAGAGTTCAACATATACCTGGACGAGCGAACCTCTCTCCATCCTAAAAATTGCAACGTTATGCCAATTCGTGCAAACTTTCGTCCAACATTTGCAAGTATACCATTGGTGGTCCAGTTCATGAACTAGTGAACACATTAAAACCTAGAGCAACGAAATATATGGGCTGCGTAGGAAAGTTACTTTCGGGTAGCGTAACATTGTAGAGCTACCTTCTTGCCAAATTCAACGATTGAAATACTAGAAAATTTGGCACGAATGTCTCGACAATAAAGGTACACGTTTTTGATACCAAAGTGAAAAATAAAAAATAAAGAAGCCACCGCTACCCCCCATCGAAATTGACGTATGGCTCGCAACACGTTACTCCTTGGCGTAACATTCGTGATTAGCCTCCGCCCGCGGCTACCTGAGGCGTGTTTAACAATCTCTGAAGCGAGTTGCTAGCACTTTCGTCCCATATCCTCTAACCACCAGGCGCACATATCGTCTGTTGAGGTGCTATTCAAAGGCTACTAATTTGAATATTTGACAATCAGGCCTGCAGCGTAGCGAAGATTGCTTCATTTATGTGTATTTTAGTCACTAATTTAAACAGGGGTAACTTTCACTGGTGCTGATATTTAACAATAACGTCCCTTGGCATTCGCACAATAAATATTTGTTATAAATATAAATGCGTGCTTTTATTTTCTGTTGGGGAAAAGCGGGCAGGGTGGGGGCACGAGGGGATAGGGGACACCTACATTTAACTTTTCAGTCGCCTTCTTCTCTTAAAGTAAATACTCATAAAAGATTTGTGAGTTCTAAGCTATGATATTGTTACGCTAAAGCGGCGAGACTGACAAAAGACTAGGAGGAAGAAGTGCGTTCGCCTTTCGAGCGGCTGGGTATCGGCGCGGCAGCCCTTCTCGCCTTTTCATGAATTGAGCTTTAAATAAACGCATTCCATCTAGCAGTATGCACGTGCTGTGAGTGATCTATTCATTCAGAAATCGAGCTACTTCCGTTTCATGCCATCGCGGTCCTTCCATGGTCGCGATTCTTTCGTTGAGATGCTTAGCATGTGCGGGATGAAGCGCCAGGCCTGTATGTTGACCGAGGGGTGTATGTACAGTGAAAATGTGTTCGACTGGGCCATGCTGTCTCCACTTGCTTTCTCCACTTGCAAGAAAGAGCGCTCTTTACAATCACCAACGAAAGTTTCGCTTAAACTGATTGCCACAGTGCGCGGGATTCGCAGATTTTTTTTTTATTTATATAATCTCGTTTCGAACATCGTATTAAAGAGTTCGTTCCTGAGTTGTTAAGCAAACCAACACTTTCGCTCTTTGATTCCTTGAATGTGCAATGACAGGAAATACTTGCCCACCACCATTGTCTGTTTTACAGATCCTAAGAGCTTTAGGAATGTGGCTAAACCACAGGTATCGTCTCGGCGTTTGTATTTGCAGTAGTTGGGGCATCCGCTCCCATCTGTAAGATTCAACGGGCCTGAGACTACCTAAATAAACATATAATTAAACAACGTTTCTTTTGACTGCGGGATCTTACTGTGACTGGTTGCGGTAGAGAATGTGCAGTGCAGCACGTTTGCTTCATAATTTACAGACATATTCGAACTGGCACCGAATGCTTTCCAAATGCTGTCATAGGCTAAAAAACAAGAAAAACGGTTCTTATAGCAATCAACTAAATTGTAGAACTAATACTATAAGCAAGTGTCTGCTCATTACTGCTTGAAACATAGAGAACAAACAGAATAAAGATGAACCCTTAGACTTAGAATCACCCAACTTAAATGACCGCGTACTGTTACGAGTGATGCTTCTATTTCTGTCTGCTTGCACAGAGCAGCGTGTTATCACTATTATTACTCGAGATTTCTCTTATTACAATAAATCTCAGTATGCATTCGAGCGACGGCGGCATGTACTGTACCTTTTCCATTCAGTGTCTGTTACGTTGCTGGCGTTGTCAGTTTGGTGATCGTTCTGCGTCGTATCCCTGCTAAAAAAAAGAAATTGACCCCTATCCGACAGTCGCCCGAATGGGTTTTCGGAAACAAAGCTTCGCATTTAACCGCTATATGTACAGCGCGAGGAAGTTAAGACGGACAAGTGAATGACGCACACAGTGCTGCCCGTTCCAGCCGTCCTCGCGCTGTACCCATAGCCATGATCCCTACACATGCCCAACTTTCCACCTTCCCGGATTTGGAAAAAAAAAGAACATTTTCGCGACCGACGCTTTTTGGGTGGTCGCTCCACCATATTACCTAACCAAGAGACGAACTGATCGCTGATGAAGGCTTAATAATTGAGAACGCGAAGCATAGGACACAGGATAACTTCCTCCCCTCCTTGCGTGTTTCCGCAGAACTGATTTCCCAAGTCATATGTTCCTTTGCAACAAGTTGTTGAATTACTAGGGCTCGCTGCGAGCGCAATACAAAATCTTTCGTTAGCTCGGACGGCAGAGTGGATGCCTTGGAAAACCGCTCGTTATGGGTTCGATCCTTGGATCAACTGCGATGCTTTCTGCTCGACAAAACCCATATGGGATCCTATGTAGATTTTTGCTATTTTGATACGCATCAAAAATTTTCACAATCAATTGTGCACATTGCGGATTTCCACGGAACTAATTTGCCATATCTATAAGCAACCGAAGAGCGGCAGGGCAGCCCGTACATGGACTGCTGCAAAAGGAAGAGAAAATCATCCAATTTCACAGAACGTTTGCTTTTTCCAGATCTGCACCATATATCCGGGCTACTTACAGGGAGTGCAACATTCAGTCATGACGAGGCGTTACGCCGGAGGTGACCAGCTCACAGACGACGTGTTCTTCGAATTGGAGAACACCTTTTCCGCAAAAGTAAGTTAGCGTAAGGAAATATTCTGATAGGGCCGGATACAGCGACCTGGTACAAACGTCATCACTGTCAGGGACAGGAGCATGGGAGGTCATCGTGACTCGAAGAAGAAGCGTACGTAACTGAGGGAGCAGAGACTCGACATAGGCATGGTTGGAAAATGGGCCAGGTGAGGTCAGTAGCGTTTGCCTAAAGGTGTTCCAGCAACCAAGTTGGCCCTCATAATTCTCAAACCACAGTTTCGCCGTATTATTAAGATAACGATGACGAACATGAATGTCAGGTCCCAGTGAACTTGAGCGCTCACGCTGTTCACACTGAGTCAGCCAGTCCTCGATGCCGATGTCACCAGTCTGACTGAACGTTCCGGGTCTCGAGGGTATGACAGCACAATCGAGGATGTGCGCGGCATTGAAGCAGATGTCGGCCACATGCCATGGTGATGACGCCCTAGCTACGACCACTTTGCGGCTTTGTGGTGTGGCCAGAGAGGCCAGTTACTCCACCAAAGTTTGACGGGGCACCATATAAGTCAAAACAAGGTGCCGTTTATATACAAAGTATCTGCAAATTGAGGTAACTAAGATGGCCGAAGAGGAAACGCCGAACTGCCTGGCGATTGTCCTCTTCTTCATTTACTTCAGGGAAGTGGTTTATACCAATCTACTCAGATAACATCATTGGAAGATATTTATACAGAGGCAGCATAATTCATCTAAAGTAGTCGCACGCACTTCCCGCTGTTGCTTTTTTCAGCTGCCTAAAATTTGCGGTGTGCACCGGTCCTTCCATTGTTTAGCTCCCATGGTGAGAATAAATTTAGAAATAGTTTTCCTTCTTGAATGAAGCCACCCAAAATGGCTCATTATCTACCCATAAGTGGTAATATCGGAAAAAATTACTTAAATATCCGAAGTCGGTGATTGATTTTCGGTGTAAGCATCACAGCCATACGGGACCGTGAGGACTGTTAAGGAATCGTTAAGACTTTGATTAACTTTGTTAGATTTTTCGACTTTGATGCTGCTTGTACCGACATTCTAAAGGAGATTTTACAAGAACAAAGTGGATATTGGCAGTTGAACATCGTGCTTTCGAGTAAAAATTATTCCGGAAATTCGCCGTGAACGGCTTCAATATGCCGCGCCTACTCGGCGTGTGTGCCACATGGAAATCGGTGATTTGCCTTTCAAACGAGTCATCGTGTATGCAATGAGATTCTGGCGTGACGACAGACGGTATTCGTAAGGTAAGCACGGGTTGGGTGTTAGCGGTATCTTTCCTGTGACTTAGCCCTTCCACGTAAGGTTCCCTTGTGTACAAATGAGACGACTACATTCCGGGTAAAATGCGAACATAAGAATTAGATAATTGCGTGACCGAATTCTCTACAGAAGTGCATTTCGTTTTGAGCAGCACGGAATCATTAACCGCCAATCTAAGTTCTAATCAAGAATGTTAATATCTGTCCTTCCACGCGTGAGGCTTTCTCACTGTTTCGCCATCTTCTATTTCGTCTGCGCAAGTTACGACGATACACATTTGTTTCAGATAGAAATGTTCTTGTTCAGGCTAGGTTTATGCAATGACGTGCACGATAGACAATAAATTTCCCAAAAAACGAATGTCGCACTTTTGCTTCTAAGTTGAAGCTTTGGTAGCGATGGTAAAATAATAGCCAATTACACGAAGATTGCTAGTCTATATACCTCATAAATTATAGCCAATTATCTTGCTAACTAAACAATCACGGGGCCAGGCACCCACACAAATGAACACATCTCACTCTATGACCTCAAGCACTCGCTGTTATAACAGTGGTGTGATGAGCAGTACCATCAGCGGATAGCCAATGTTTTGTGTTGCAGCGCAATTTAACGTTGTAACTGCGTCACGTCTACGAAACTCAGATGGCGCGACCTCCAACACTAGGTGCGCAGCACGTAAGCGCGCATGAAGCCATCAGGAATCTCGACATGCCCTTATCCCGGCACCCGTTGCAGGTGGCCTCCAATATAGGCCGCGCGGACGGCCTATACGCTCAGTTGTGCGGTATGTACGTGCTTACACGGCCGGACTGGAACAGAAGCCTTGGAAGGAGAGCACCAGCCTCTCCACCCAAGGCTGAGCGATGAGCTAGCTTATGCTGTACCATCGATATATTCCCAGCACTGTCTGTGTCCATTCCTTTGCCCTGTTTATTAGGTTTGCGGTCAAGCTGTAAATATCCCTTTGCGCACATTGTCCCTGCTCACAACCTCTGAAATAGCTGCAAGAACTCTGCAATAGTTTATCATTAAAATTTGGCAACATATTTATTTTACCATCGAAAGTGCCATATCAAAAACTCAAAAGTTTGTGAAAACTACGTTTGCTACGAATTTTTTTTTTTTTTTGCGCAGTATATTACCTTACCGCCTTTCGTGATGAACGCGCCCCGTAAATCGGCACTGCCTTTGTATCGCCGACTAAAGTCCGAACGCTGACCACCAGCCACCTTCCAAGAAAACGGCCGACATATCCAAGGAAAGTTATTTCCTTTAAATTTCTTTTGCTAAAATGTAATTTATGTTGTGTGGTTTATTTCTTTTTTGTTGTTTGTTTTTTTGCTTGCCGTTCTACGATGGTGTATACGCAGTTGTTTGTAGTGTCCTGTCTTCAGCTGCTTTGCCGTCTTTCGTGCTCCGTTTGTGCTATAGATCAGGTAGTACAGAAAGGCGTAGTCGTTGTGTAGCAAATTGTGGTGGTTGTGCGTGGGGATAAGCGTTAAAAAATAAAAAAAACAGGATTGCTAAATTTCTCTAGTGCTTTGCGCCACAAGTGCCCCCTTCAAGGAAGTTGCACCTTGATTTAGAAAGGCGCCATTATACTTGGAGTCCTTTGTGGTCCCATCTCCAATTACTGACGACGTGAATGCCTGTCGACACTTATGCCTGTCGAACCCTGGCCTATTCGACAAGCCAAACAAAAGACAGGCAGTGGCCATATATGGCACCTGTCTAGTGGGCTCCTGGAAGCGTTGTTGATTGTGGCACCTCCATGTCGTGACTTAGAGGCGCTCATCAACAGCCAACGGACTGACGAGTTTCTGTTTCCTCCGTTACAGGGAGGTTTCACTGTTTGCTGATAACAATCTGTATCTCGTCGCACGAGTAGAATGATCCATTGTTAGTGGCAGGTCGATAATGTCGAAAAAATGATTCGATGGCGCATGTACACAAAAGAAACATGTATGCATGCGCCATCGAAACATTTTTTTTTTCTGTAGCTTCAATATCCTTCCTTACCCTCTGTATTCATGTTGCCTCCTCGCCCCACTAAGGCTCTTTCTTGTAGTGCAATTTTTCGCCCTACTAAGGTAGCTATTTTTGTTCGTGAACAATTGTAGAGGCATGAGGTGTGTCACTCAGAGAGGGAGAAAACAGCGTTGGCGACAGCGTACATTGTTTAGAGGTCCAGGCAGATGCGCCTCCTAATTACAATTCGAACGACTTGTTTTCGCTCAGGTATGTCGTCTTCAACACCCCACTTTGGAATTTCGGCTGTTCATGCGCGACAATGGCGTGCGGTGCTCGTTGTCGAGCACCTGGGGCTGCTTTTCTCGGCACAAGTTGGATCTGCAAGGAAATAATTATTTGAAGCACAGACGCGGCAAGGACAAGGGCATCACGCTGTTTTGGCAGGAGCACTTTCTTCACTGATTACTTTTGGTTCACCATATACAGAAACCCTAATAAGGTTAAGGCGAGCACGCCCTCAAACAATCTTGAAAGTATTTGACCGTTCCGTTCTTTCCAAGCGGAACAAGCGTGCTACACGACTTCCGCACCCTTTTCTGCATTATTTTTCACTTCATTTGCGTGTCTGATTCGTTCCTCGATTTATTTCTGCAAATAAAAATATATAATTGTGCCTGGAGCGGTGTTGTGGAACAATCACTTTGGGAAATGCTTTCACTACCGCGAGATTTCGCCAGAATAGCGCCGGACGCTTCCGCGTGGGCTAGCCGCAGCGTTCCTGGCGCTGTTAGTGCATTTGGCACAGTGCCACATCGCTGTGGGGTGCGGTCGCGCAAACAGCTTCCTTTTGCGATCCTTCGGTTTGGCTGCTACGTCACAAAGTGGGCCGTCGGCAAGATTTGTGAGAACATGTGGGAGAGCACAGTCAATAGGTCGAGCGAGCTGAGCCCCGGCAGTTCGCGTCGCCAATTTTAGCTTCGACTGGGGACAATATATTAAGTGCAGAATGTTTGCAATGCCTTAATAATTAGACACGTAATATGAGAAAATGTCTTACTGTTGCAATATATTATCTGCGCCGGGAAAGCCATGCGAGAGAAGAAAATAATTTGAGCGGCATATATTTTGTTTTAATCCGCCAGGTGGTTTCGCACACGCTAAAGCGAATTGGCGGAACCGTGCAATTTAATCGGTGATCGTATCGCTTTGTTCCGATCGCTTGCTATTCGCCATATTGTCCGCGCACAAGAACGCGAAACGTAGCCCGCACGTTTCATCACACCAATGCGAACTTTTGGTCGTCTTCATGGAAGGACATTCATTCGTCGTGAGGGCATCGTGCTGATCAAGTCCTGAGATTACGGTCTAGTAAATGTGGCAGTTGTGGAACGACCTCGCCGCCCTATTCGGCGCGGTACGCCCGGTCACAAAGACTGCCGAGCAATGGCGCGTGTTTTGGCGTGAGGAGATTTTTCTCTCTGCCGCAGCTCGCGCAAGCCAAAGGTGAGTGCGAGGAGCATGGTTCTGTTGCTCGCTGTGTTTACAATGCTGTTTGTAATTGCAGCGGCACAGGTGGAGGCCGCCTGCCCGACCTTCGTGGCCGTATCCTGTGGTTGGTCGGCAACGTCCACAGTGACGGCCGTGTGTGCGCCCCTCTTTCAGCCGCTCGACGAGGTATAAGCTATTATTAAACGCTGCAAGGCAGGGCGAAACGCCAGCATCTTTTTTTTTTTTTTTGCAATCGTGTCGTGTATAGTGCGTCGCGTAGGCAGTAAAATACCGCAGTCACGCAGGGCGCTTTCAATCTCAAGCGAGAAATTTTAACCGGATCTAAAGCGCCCGTGGGACACCGGTATGACAGTTTTTCTTTCTTATGTGTGCATGTGTTAGCTGGTGGCATGCAAGAGGCGAATGACTGCTAGAATTTCATTAATTTCTTTTGTGTTGTCATAACACTTAGAGTTGCATATGGGGAGGAGCACATGAGACCAACTTTTGAAAACTGCTTCTTGGTGTCTCACACGTAAAGCAGCCCGCCGTGGAGGTGACTGTGGCAACCGAGTCGGTGGGCACCACAGCTGGCACAAGTGGTCTTTTACGGGAAAGTAAGCTTCTTACCTGTTACCTCACCTTTTGTGGAAACTGTTTTACCTATGCGGAGCGCGAACAACTTCTCCTCATACCACTTAGTGAATGCACTCTTCGCAAACAATATTGGAGCACTGCAGCCAGACGGCCCTCCAGAGCCAGTGCTCCAGAGCACAACCAACAGCTGGCACCAGCCCTGTGAGAACCAGTAAGTGAAAAGGAAAATCCTGAAATACCAGATATTTAATGCTCTGGACGTAACATAGCTGTGTGTTCAGTACATTATAAATTGGTAATTTTTTTCCACACTAGCCACAGCGAGTACAACGTCGGCCTCGCGGACCCCGTCGTGTCTCCCACCGGGAGGCGCTGGTTCCCCCCCCCCCCCCCCCAATGTTTGGCCGTAGATTACTCTCGGAGTGTGGCACAATATGAAGAAACAAACGAATTGCGTATGTCTTTGTCTGCTTTTATGGTGGAGCATAAAAGACTTACAGTAGACAGCTGTAATGATTTTTTAGGGGTTTTATAGGCTGTGCAAAGGGACACATACTCGTGCACATGGCTAACACAAGTTTGAACAGGTGAACTGAAAAACGGCAGATGAGTAGGGGAGACAGACGAGACGGTAGCTACACATTAGAAACATGAATAATTAGATACGGACACTTGTCATTGCCCACACAATGTAACAGCTTCATACACAGTGATCACTGCCACTAGCAGTTCTGCAAACAGGCAATGACAGAGTAAACTAGAAAACAAGCGCACTTGCTATCATCATCATCATCAGCAGCAGCAGCAGCAGCAGCAGCCTGGTTAAGCTCACTGCAGGGCAAAGGCTTCTCCCATACTTCTCCAACAACGCCGGTCATGTACTAATTGTGGCCATGTCATCCCTGCAAACTTCTTCATCTCATCCACCCACCTAACTTTCTGCCGTCCCTGCTATGCTTCCCTTGGAATCCAGTCCGTAGCCGTTAATGACCATTGGTTATCTTCCCTCCTCATTATATGGCCTGCCCATGCCCATTTCTTTTTTCTTGATTTCAACTAAGATGTCATTAACTCGCGTTTGTTCCCTCACCCAATCTGCTCTTTTCTTATTCCTTAACTTTACACCCATCATTCTTCTTCCATAGCTCGTTGCGTCGTCCTCAATTTAAGTAGAACCCTTTTCGTATGCCTCCAGGTTTCTGCCCCGTAGATGAGTGCTGGTAAGACACAGCTGTTATACAGTTTTCTCTTGAGGGATAATGGCAACCTGCTGTTCATGATCTGAGAATGCCTGCCAAACGCACGCAAGCCCATTCTTATTCTTCTGATTATTTCCGTCTCATGATCCGGATGCGCATTCACTACCTGCCCTAAGTAGATGTATTCCCTTACCACTTCCAGTGCCTCGCTACCTATTGTAAATTGCTGTTCTCTTCCGAGACTGTTAAACATTACTTCAGTTTTCTGCAGATTAATTTTTAGACCCACTCTTCTGCTTTACCTCTCCAGGTCAGTGAGCATGCATTGCAATTGGTCCCCTGAGTTACTAAGCAAGGCAATATCATCAGCGAATCGCAAGTTACTAAGGTATTCTCCATTAACTCTTATCCCCAATTCTTCCCAATCCAGGTCTTTGAATACCTCCTGTAACCACGCTGTGAATAGCATTGGAGAGACCGTATCTCCCTGCCTGACGCCTTTCTTTATTGGGATTTTGTTGCTTTATTTATGGAGGACTACGGTGGCTGTGGAGCCGCTATAGATATCTTTCAGTATTTTTACACACGGCTCGTCTACACCCTGATTCCGCAATGCCTGATTGACTGCTGAGGTTTCGACTGAGTCAAACGCTTTCTCGTAATCAATGAAAGCTATATACAAGGGTTGCTTATATTCCGCATATTTCTCTATCACCTGATTGATAGTGTGAATATGGTCTATTGTTGAGTAGCCTTTACGGAATCCTAGGGTCTAAGGTGTCCCTGATTCTATTTGCAATTACCTTAGTAAATACTTTGTAGGCAACGGACGGTAAGCTGATCGGTCTATAATTTTTCACGTCTTTGGCGTCTCTTTTCTTGTGGATTAGGATTGTGTTAGCGCTCTTCCATGGTTCTGGTACGCTCGAGGTCATGAGGCATTGCGTATACAGGGTGCCCAGTTTCTCTAGAACAATCTGCCCACCATCCTTCAACAAATCTGCTGTTACCTGATCCTCCCCTGCTGCCTTCCCCCTTTGCATAGCTTCCAAGGCTTTCTTTACTTCTTCCGGCGTTACCTGTGGGATTTCGAATTCCTCTAGACTATTCTCTCTTCCATTATCATCGTAGGTGCCACTGGTACTGCCGAAATCTCTATAGAACTCCTAAGCCACTTGAACTATCTCATCCATATTAGTGATGATATTGCCGGCTTTGTCTCTTAACGCATACATCTGATTCTTGCCAATTCCTAGTTTCTTCTTCACTGCTTTTACTCTTCCTCCGTTCCTGAGAGCATGTTGAATTCTATTCATATTATACTTCCTTATCTCAGCTGTCTTACGCTTGTTGATTAACTTCGAAAGTTATGCCAGTTCTCTTCTAGCTGTAGGGTTACAGGCTTTCATACATTGGCGTTTCTTGATCAGATTTTTTGTCTCCTGCGATAGCTTACTGGTATCCTCTCTAACGGAGTTGCCACCGATTTCTATTGCACAGTCCTTAATGATGCCCACAAGATTGTCGTTCATTGCGTAAACACTAGGGTCCTCTTCCTGAATTTAAGGCGAATACCTGTTCTGTAGCTTGACCTGGAATTCCTCTATTTTCCCTCTTACCGCGAACTCATTGATCAGCTTCTTATGTACCAGTTTCTTCCGTACCCTCTTCAGGTCTAGGCTAATTCGAGTTCTTACCACCCTATGGTCACTGCAGCGCACCTTGCTGAGCACGTCCACATCTTGTATGATGCCAGGGTTAGCACAGAGTATGAAGTCTATTTTATTTCTAGTCTCGCCGTTCGGGATCCTCCACGTCCACTTTCGGCTATCCCGCTTCTGGAAGAAGGTATTCATTATCCGCATATTATTTTGTTCCGCAAACTCTACTAATAACTCTCCCCTGCTATTCCTAGTGCCTACGCCATATCCCCCCACTGCCTTGTCTCTAGCCTGCTTCTTGCCTACCTTGGCATTGAAGTCGCGCATCAGTATAGTGTATTTTGTTTTCACTCTACCCATCGCCGATTTTCCACGTCTTCATAGAAGCTTTCGACTTCCTGGTCATCATGACTGAATGTAGGGGCGTAGACCTGTAGAACCTTCATTTTGTACCTTTTATTAAGTTTCACAACAAGACCTGCCACCCTCTCGTTAATGCTATAGAATTCCTGTATGTTACCCACTATATTCTTATTAATCAGGAATTCGACTCCTGGTTCTCGCCTCTCCGCTACGCCCCGGTAACACAGGACGTGACCGCTTTTTAGCACTGTATATGCTTCTTTTGGCCTCCTAACGTCACTGAGCCCTATTATATCCCATTTGCTGCCCTCTAATTTCTCCAATAGCACTGCTAGACTCGCCTCAGTAGATAACGTTCTAGCGTTAAGCGTTGCCAGGTTCATATTCCTTCGGTGGCCTGTCCTGCATCGGTGGCGTAGAAGTAGAACACCCGCCTCGCGTAAAAGAGGTCCGTGGTTCGAATCCCGGTGCCGCGCAATTTCCTACCGGATTAAAAAAAATATCCGCGTGTTAATAAAATTGCATAAACAGGCCTGGAGAGTGGCCTGATCCCGGTGACCAGAACCGGTAACGCACTCCCTTACCCAGAGCAGGACTGGCCACCCTGGTGCAGTACTTGTCCACAACCTCCGATATGATGCCTTCTTGGTATCAGTCAAGCAATAAAAGTTTAAGACATTCCAATTTCCACTAAACCTGTTTCTTTTGAGCAGTTGCAAAAATATGGCAAGTTGCCTGTAAAAAAAATCGCATGCTTTAAAATACTGCTGCATATGAGTTACTCATTTCAAACCTTGGCCTAACACTTGCAAGTATCTACTACAGAAATTTACCACATACACTGTAATTGCGCCACACACATTTGATCGCACATGGTGATTATAATAGTTCTCTGCATTTGCATAAAAAATAACGTCGAAAACATTTCTCCCAAGGCAGCAGGGCAAATTGTGTGGTGTATGTAAAACACACCTACAATGCTCTGGACCATTTGCATTCATAACTAATTGGAAAGGATGTAGCTAACTCACACTTTAAATTTAGTCTGCAGATTCATAATGTTTGCTTCATTTTATCATAATATGAACACCATTTTTTGCTTAGTTCATTGCGGACACTGGAGAAAACAAACACGAACCGCAACAAGCTATCGAAAAACAGAAAAACAGGGCTTACAAATGGTTTGCAATGCTTGTAATAAAGGTAGGAACAGGGAATATGGGCAACGCAATACGCTCTCGGTTGTGCCTATTTCCACCAAACTTTAAGTATGTACCTTGTTCTAGAATTTTGGGATACATTACGCATAATGGCAGTATGACAGCTCGCAGTGTCTGAATAACGCTGTTTATACAATGTCCGCAACGTGCTTCTCACTCGCAAAAAACAAAAAATGCGAACAATGGGCTTAACATTTTCTTCTGCAGCGATGCCTTCATGATGCGCTGATTCACAAATCCAAATTCATTGCTATGTCATGCATGAACTTCACGCATGAGCTTAAAAATACAAGTGGTATTGATATTTGTTTGCGGAAGTACATGGAAAGCAACTATAAAAACCATTTGCCGTGACATAGCCAGTTCACTATGTAGACAGAGACAACAACAATATATATAGAAACGGTTTTTCCATGCATGCATCTTTTTGTACTAAAACTGAAAGTTTCTTCGATGAACATCTGGTAATCTGAACTAGTTGCGTACATTTGAGCGCGTTTATAAACCAAATGTTGGGACCTCAAAAATCAGTCGTTATACAGGTCACTTCGTTGTAAAGCTCGCACACAGGCACCTCACGCTAGAATTGGAAGAGAATGATTCCATAATTATACAGGTCACTTTGTTTTAGAGGTGCTTATACGACTGTGCGGGAATGGGTGCTGATGTTATAATTTTTTCCTAGCTTCTTTGCAGTGTTTGTCAGACCGTATACCGGCTTGCTGCAGCGATTGAGCGGGTCGTGGCTGCTCTCGAGCGACGTCCTGACCAAGTGGCTGAGGCACTGCGGCCAATGGGCCAGCTTTCGCAGCTACTGGCCCAGCTTATACAGGAGGCAGTGGCTGCGAGAAGGCAGTAGTCGATCTGAACTGCTGTATATCTTGTGGCTTCTTTACTATTTAATTCATCGACATGTACACTAGTAGTTTTATAAAGTTATATGTACTTATTATTTACATTCAGTATAATTAAGTTTGCTGATCTCATTGTGTTCATTTCAAAACAAGATATCTTTACTTAACTGTAAATTTTGAGATTCCACTCCAAGCCACTAGAAATAAAAGAACAGTTACCTTATTTCAATTATGTGCACATGAAATTCCGTAATATTGCTATAAATTTATGATTTGTTCCTAATGCAAATATCATTAATATGTTTAAGGTGTTTCAGTTAAATTGAATTAGATGTCAGTCATGCTAGTGTTTGCTCTTTCTCTATTTTGTGTTGCGCATTAAGGAAAATGTTTTTTCACAAGGTTCCACATCCAGGGTGTACTTAAAGTCACTAGATGGCTGCTTTCAAAGTATGCTAGGCGTGACACATAGTGAAGCTCACTCTTGAATGGAAATCACTATTTGGTGTCTGAAGGGAGTTCTCCAGCTAGCAGCTGATGCCTTGTACGCGGAGAAAAACAATGTCTTAGTCATATTGTTTTCAAATACTTTATATAATGTCTGCCATTTATATACAAGTACAGAGGGCTAGTCAGGCTTGTGTTATGTTTTTTTTTCGTTGGATGCTTATCACTTCCAGCTAGCCACATACGCTCCTGCTGTAATATCTTTCGCTACTTTTTCCATGTATATTATATATGCCAAGCTGCAGATATAAAGTGCATTACTGTACTTGACATTGAAGAGTAGTTCAAGTTGCTGTGATATGTGATGTAAACACATCCAGCAGGATTCCGGCTATAGCAGCACAATCGTATTGACTTTAATGAGGCGTATCAGCATATCCACGTGTGTGGTATTAGTCCAGCTTATTGTGACCTATTTCGTAACTGTTACTACTTCAGAAATGTTGTACGTGGAATGTACGTGAATGCGGACTATTTAGTGGCAGACCTTTATATGTAATTTCTTCTTTCTGGATGATGCGACCAAGTTTATATAAGTGAAACCATGAAGTACATTAAAGTAACAACATTTCCTTTAGCTCCATGGTTTCTTGCTGTTACTCCATGCTGGCTGAAAATACTAAGTAAACAACGTACCCGTTGCAGTGTCAAACGAAATGTTCTTCTGAAGTTTCAACCTAGCTACGCAGCTGGCTACAGGGATGAACAACATGGCCAAACAGCACGACATGTCTTGGTGAAATGTTTTGTTTTAATTATTCCCTGGTATAACAGTGTGTTGTTGTTTTGTGTTTGTACTTGGTTAAGAATAAAATTACAAAAAAAAAGAAAAAACCCGAAAAAGAGATGCAGCAGCAGAAGCGCTCAGGTGCTTGTGCTGTTCTTTGTATCCTCCAAGAATTTTCATTCCCATCACAAACCAACTTGCACAAAATCACTTATTTAAGATCTCTCTTTTACTGTTTCTAAATTTTTATTGGTGTAACACACCCTGTGACAATCCTCGGTGTCTTTCGATACCGCTGCCACATGGCCACCATCGATCGCGATCGATTAGATCCGGTTCAGAATTCTCGACTGCAATAACCTCCCTCCCGCAGCTTGGGCAAATGAGTCAATCTTGACCGAGAAATTTAATTCCGAAGGGGCTCGATGACGATCGATAGCGGGTTACGTGACATCCGTATTGTACACGGCCGTATCGTACACGGTCGTATACATATTGTACAAATGGCCCATCGTGATTACTTACCATGGTGGTATTCCAGGCATAGAAGCCTTTCCTCAAAATGAAGCCCGCATTCTCGCCCCGACAGTCCTTCAGGCTGTTTGATGGCTATGAGTGTCCCATCGACACAGGTCACTATACTGGGAATGTGGTCGCAATCCGCAAAGGCCGCCTTTGCGCTAGCCTTGCTGGTCGGTGTTATCGGGAAACTCACCCAGCCTTATTGCCAGCCCATTACGGTTATTGCCTCTGCAACCGCGTGAATGCTCTCGCTCACAGAAGCCTGCCCATGGATATAAATTCTTCGCTGCCGATGGATCTTTGGAAGCTCCCTGTCGCGAAGAAACGGAGAGCACAAAGCACCTTGTCTTGCGTCATGATGCCACCGGTCCGAAGGCCACCGATTCTGTCCTCCCATTTTTCGCACAGCCACCGCGCAGTGTTCTTTGAGAGGCTGAAGTGCCTGCGAAACTCTGTCAACTCGTCAAATGCATCACGAAAGATGCGTCACCGAGGCGCTCGAGAGGCTCCAAAAGCGCGACAATAGGAGCAGCCATCGTCGCTCGTGAGCGCCAAACACTGAACGTGATTCCGTGAGCACAACGTGAAACGGCGAGCATTCTCGACAAATGCGCTTATATCATTCAACAACAAACAAAAAAATGAACACTATTTATGTTTATCACAGCGCAGGCACAACATTTGCTTTCCCTGATCACAATTCTTTTCAATAATTAACAACGGTAACGTTCTGCGACGGCAGGTCACGTTTTAATCTCGAGAAACGGGACCCCCGCCACAGCCACGCATGTTCGGCGAGCGACGTCATTACGACTAGACGACAGGCGCATCGCCTGCTACCAGCGCTGCTATGGTAACGGCCATTCATTCTTCGAAACGAATGACCTTGTCGACCATTCCACGTTAGCAGAAGATTCCACTTGGTTTTCAAATGATTGACAGGAGCGTGACGTAGGAGCATTTTGTGGTCCCGCCCTGGAGCAATGGCGGCCGTGACGAACGCGCGGGCGGGAACGAATCACGAGAGGGCAACCAAGCGAACGGAAAAAGCTGTTTGCGCGCTCGCAGCGCCTGCAGACGCCGAACGCATCCGGCGCTAGTCACGTGTAATCTCGCGAAAGGGGAAGCATTTCCGAAAGTTTCAAGAATACCGCTTCAGGTTTCAAGCTCTTCAAGTTTAGATACCACCATTAGTTTAAACTACGGTCCTCTCCATGAGGTTTCAAACTTCGGTGAATTGCCAGGCGAGTGCCGGCAATTCAGCGCTTCGATTGAGCGCTTACAACGGATGAAAAGGATGGAGCTTTCATTAGACAGGCAGTCTTGCCGTTTCTTTTTTGACGCAGTGTGCGTGATCCTGCATGCTCCAAGAAAACGCTTCTTATAGCATGGGCCGATATGATGCCGTAGTGATTACTTCTCCCTCATTGGTTTTCTTTTTCTTGCAGGTATACCTCATAATGAGGCAATTGCAACAGGCGGGTATATCGCCGAAGGCGTTCATCCTCGAACGTTACGATTTGGAACCACAGAAGGAAATACGCGTCTTCGACGTCAGACAAGGCACAGACGCGAAGTGTGAAGCCACGCCTTTCGGCTACTCCAGGAGAATGAAAGAAGAACTGACAAAGTTTTAACAACGAAAGCAGCAAGGCCGCAATCCACTGACTGCACTTTGCCTGTCTTTTCAAACACTCACGTACTCATATAGGAACGTTTTGCCCTAAATGATATTTCATCAGGCAAAATTTAAATGGCGCCTGACAGGTTAACTTTGCTGAAGTGTTGATAAACCGCTGGCTCCTAAATGGCTAAAACGAATAAAGCCGCGATTCAGGGCCTGAACTCGCGAAAATCTTTTACGTCGAATTTTTCGTAAAACCTAATTACAATCATTATTGACGGTGGATTTATTAATAGAAAAGGCAGTCAGCCAATAGCAAAGACCACTTACGAGCGAAAAGCTTTGGGAAGTCGGTCGTAACTTCAAGAGAGATAGAGAGAGAAGAAAGGAGTGGGGAGACCCGCCGTGGTTGCTCAGTGGCTATGGTGTTAGGCTGCTGAGGTCGCGGGATGGAATCCCGGCTACGGAGGCCGCATTTCGATGGGGGCGAAATACGAAAACACCCGTGTACTTAGATTTGGGTGCACGTTAAAGAACCCCAGGTGGTCGAAATTTCTGGAGTCCCCCACTACGGCGTGCCTCTTCATCAGAAAGTGGTTTTGGCACGTAAAGCCCCATAATTTAATTTTTCGTAAGGGTTGGGGGTTTCCACTGCATACGTAATGCTAGAGAGTTTTAGACAAGGAGGACGCAAGCGTTTGGGCTTGCTAGCGATTGGACCACGGTACTGCGCATGCGCAGTACTTGTGCAGCACTGCACACGTACTATTGAACAGTTAGTGCTCGCGAAATCAAGATTTGACAGCGCCGTGTGCCGTGCAGTTGTTGCTCTTTATTTCAATGAAATTTACAGTACTTGAAAATCAGCAGTCACTTTATTCGCGTAGCCCAGGCAAGGGCCATGCCCGCTCATCTAGTCAACATTACGCACGCGCACTACCTTCCGGCTTCTCTGCTGGCAAAATTATCTCGGCATGGCAGCTGCCGCCATCGTTACAGGCTGCGCTGTCACGTGTTAGGACAGGGATTCCGGCTTCTTCGTTTTTTTTTTATTTCGCCAGCTGAGAGGGGGGACAGTTATCATATTTGCCAATGCCTTCGCCCCGTTGTCGGACTAAACGCCGCACGGAACAGCCGCGTCACATAAAGGAGGATCATTGCGCCGATCCTCTCTTGCATGCGTAATCATGCGAACGAAAATGAAAATTTGGAGTCGGACATCTCGGAGCACAGATACGCTAGAAGAATTCTTCCAAGTGACAATGTGTAGAAACACGACTGCCTCTCACTTTTCAATACAAACGTACAAACTTGCTGCAGTCAGCAAAACGGTAATTGTTCAACTGTAGTTAATTGGGCTGCTGATAGTGATAATTATCATCTCACTTTGTGTTTCCCTGGCCACAACGTATCTTCACAGATGGTCTTCGAGTGCCTCCCACTCCCAATTTTACGAAAATAATAAAGCTTAATTTTAAACACCGTATACAATACACAGCCAACTCCTTACCCCTAAATCACACTCTTTGATTCGGTGAGGAAGAAGAGGCTTAAGTGTGTCTTTCATTGCTAAATTTAATAAAGCAAATCTCTCTGTGTATCTTCTCCCCATTTTTCGGATGCTGGCTGCTGTCTGTCTTGCACGGCAGAAGCCACTGGGCTTTTTCCCTCACTAAGATCTTGGAACACCGGGTTCGTGTACCTGTGCATAAGGAATAGGCTATGCATGCCCGATCGCAGAGTCTGACCAACTATTTGCCATTGTGCATGTGATACTGTGTAATTGAATATCCTGCTCCAAATACAGTGTGGCATGCAGGCCAGTATGCACACATTGAGAAAAAAAACATGTAGGAACATATTTCAACATAGCAGAAAAAAATAGCTTAAAGCATAAATATTTTTGAGAGTTTGTACGTGTTTTGAAAACGTAAGACTGATGAAATGCACACAGTATGGCAACCTTATAAATCTACAGATACACTTACTTTTACAATACGCTACTTGTACTGTGAAACCATTTATGATAGGCAACTTAAAGTTGCACATCACACGTAAATGCAAAAAGAATAACAGCAATATGTACGAAACATACAAGGCAATAAGGAAGATATATATATGACTATAGTGTCACGTGATGCTTTCGTGTTTGACATTTCAAGAGGCAACATAAGCGCATCTAAAAGAGATTAAATAAAATTCAATGTAATTTTCGATAAAAGACATTTTATACTTTCTTTTTGAGGTTGTTATGCCTATATCTAAGAAGCAGTGAGTTCTATTTAGCAAAGTAAGGACCTGATATATGGTGTGTTGCCGCCGATAAATAGTTCGATTGGTTGGCGTTTTTCTAAGATAGGTACGGGAAAGATACGCAAAACCCCGAGAATCTAGGAAGCAAAAATTCCCGCTACGTTTCATATACTTAACAATTTGAAATAGCATAATTCAGTGGCTTTTAACGCTTGGTGCTTTAAAAAAAATGGGTTTGTCCGCAGCTCCTGCAACGGAAGATGATAGTTTTGGAAAATTCTCAGCCCGCTTTTTTGTAAAACAAGAAGTTGAATATAATTAGTGAACGTTGTTGTTCCCCACACAAGCGCGCAATAAGAAAGCCGACAGTAGGGAATTTAGTAGAGCGTTTAAGCCACAGCGTTATTAACGCGCTTAATTCGCACAGATTCCTTCACGTAGTTGACCTATCCTTATTAAACCTGAAAAAAGCAGCTTCGGCGCTAGAAGGACTAAATAGTCAATTCAGCTACACCATAACTTACGGCAATACGCACGCTTTAAATTTTTTCAGCTTTGTCCCGTGCGGTATACATTTATGGAACGCTCTCCCAGACAACATCGCTTGGCAATTGAAACACAATGCATTTCGCAATCTTCTAATCGATCAGTAGGCCATTTCAACCGTGTGATGCGTCTTGCCTGCTTCTTTTTTCTTTCCTGCATTGCTTTACAAGCTATTAAAAGAATTTGAATGATCCTAATTTGTTATATTTTACTGTATTTGATAATATATTTGCTAATATCGTATAATTGTTCCATACTGCTGCAGACAAGACGTTCATATTGTTACAATGTAATTGTGGTTACTGTTTTTATTGTTATTGCTCTTGGTATTGTATTTGCTAATATCGTAATAATGTTCCATACTCCTGCGTTGCGCGAATATTCTTTATACTGTACTGATGCTTTTTTGCTTCCTAATTCTTTACTAACATGTTACCGTATTTACCCCCTTACACAATGCCTTGCCGAAGGCCTGTAAGGTACTTGTATATATATATATAAAAAAAAATTCTGCATGCATCCAATGCTTCGAATTTTTCGGACATGAACTTTGCCATGTGTTCGTTCCAAGATATGTCGTGCTCGAACCACATTCCCAGGAATTTTTTCGTCGTAACCTGTTTTATTACGTTCCCTTGGTAAGAAATGCTTATACTGAAATTTCGTGGCTTGCCCACAGGAGGAAATAGCACGTATTTTGTCTTATTGGCTTCCAGGCATAACTAGCTCAGTTTCTACCAGGAAAACAACTGGTTCAGAAAATGATTCATATTTCCTTCAAAATCAGCAAGCGAAGCACCCGCCAAAACTTTACTTGTGTCGTCTACGTACATTACTTGTTTGGGACAATCTGGGATAGGGCATAGGTCATTTATAAACATATTAGGCGCATATTATAAACAGGAGGGAACAAAGTATGGAATCCTGCGGAGCGCTTTGCTTCAACTTACGCTGATGACTCGTTATTGATTACCGCGTACTGGTACCGACTGGTTTAGTAGCTTTGCAACAAGCTATGCGCAATTCCTCGTATACTAGATATGCTCAGTTTACCTAAAAGAACGTTATTACACAGGATGTCAAACGCTTTGCGTAGGTGAATAACGAGCCCAACTGTCTATAATTTTTCTCAAAATAATCTATTATGTGTTATTTTATTTCAACTAATGTTAGCTCGGCGGATTTCGTTGTGTTCTTTTTCTTTTGAAAGCCAAATTGTACATCATTTGTAATATTATGCTTTTTAAAAATGCTGCAAACGGACATCTATTGGGCTTTCATATACTTTTGACAGAAGAGGCAGAACGGATATCGAACGATAATTGGATAATTGTTTTTTCGGTACCTCCTTTAAATATCGGACATACGCCAGAAATGTTCAACTTATCTGGAAAAATGCCCGCAATAAAATATAGGTTGACATTATAGGTAATGATATGATAATAAGGCTTCCTGCTGCTCTCGTGTCCTCTCCTTTGCTCGCATTCGATTTTAGTGTATTTCTCTCTCCGCCTTCTCTTTACCGCCGATGTCTCGGCCAATCCCCCGTTGCGGGTAAGCGCCCCAAGTGAAGGAACAAGCAAGCAAGCAAGCAAGCAAGCAAGCAAGCAAGCAAGCAAGGAGCTCGTCATTTCTACCGTACGCTGTATATATTACACGAGAAATATGTTAGCTGGAGTAACAGTTGCCAGTAAAATTTACAGCAACAAGAAGGCAGCCGAATTGGAGGCTGAATTTTTTAAAGATACCGTGCAATTTTTTACTGCGTGGGTATGTCCCATGTTCAACAGTATTCAGCATTAGCACAGACGTTACGAAGAAGAAGTTCGCGTGCTTCCGCCCCCGGTTCGAGTCGCCCCGATTTGAGCAGAACCCGCGAACAACCTCGACTAGCAACTACATTACACCGGGGAAGCGTGGATCAAGGCTGTTTGTCTCTCAGGGCAGGACATGCTGGTCCTACGCGGCACCGTGACGCAGCACCCGCGCGGCAGCACGTCCACGCCAGCCATGTCGCCGCACTACTGGGTGCCGCCCACCTCGGTGTCCTGCAGCGGCGTCACGGAACTGCAGGCCCTCCTGGCTCCCTTCTCGGCTGCCGCTCTGCTGCACCAAGGTGCGTCGCCGCCACCGCCACCTACTGGGTCACCCAGCGGCGCCCCTGCGGTTGAGACCGCGTGCGATGAACACGCCGACGTCGTCGTCGCGTCCTCCCCGGAACCCTTGGGGGCCCACTTCGCGAGGCAGCCGCCGGACGATGAGTCTCGAGGCCGCAACCTGGCCTTCTTGATCACGGCACTGGTGGCGTTCGGGGGGCTGGTGGTGATCGTGCTTACCGTAGGCCGAGTACTACAGCCGAGAGACGTGATCACCGACGAGCTGGGTGCGACGGACGCCGCGCAACACCCGCTAGTCCAGGAGCCAGGCTCGGTCCGCGGCTACGATGATGGTGCGAACGCCGCTCTCCATGTCGCCGTGAGGGTGGGGCCTGGCCTCGCGAACCACAGCGTCACGGTGCACAAGGCTGACCATTCGCACAGTGAAACAACCGCCTTCCCCGATGATCGCCGCTCCGTGTGGCGTGAGCGGCGCGGACCTTCGACCAAGTCTAGAAAAGGCCTTCGAAAACGCCGTCAGCGCACTTCCACCATGACTGTCAGCGTCGATGAATATTCGCAGGACCACGGAGCATCCGGTGACGCGGACATGACTTCACCCGCATCCTCCACGTCAGAGAAGGTGTCGGCAAAATATTTGCGAAAAAGTTATCGACGGCGCGGAAATTGGAACGCTTCCCTAGACTTTGCATACAAGCAAAGTGCAGAAACAGTCGGGAAGCGACGACACGCTCGACTCGTTCCACACAGTGGGGTGAACACTCCTGCCGGGGTTGAGACAACAGAGTGATTGGATTGAAGCGGAGAACGTGTGCCAGGGCGTTCGCATTGTTTGATGCTGGGATGTTAATATGTTAATTGCGGGAGTCACTCGAACATGGCTAACCGTGGAATGATTAAAGCATAGAAAATGAACAAAGTCGCCGTTATGTGTGGAAAATTAGGAAGCATCATTCCAAAATATAGCGCCGTTTATTCTGTTCACATAGCGCTACGGTAACTGAATAATTTCGCCCTGTTGCTCGTTTACTTTGTCTCACCTCCTTCTTTTGTATCCATACC
Source organism: Dermacentor andersoni (assembly GCF_023375885.2). Classification (NCBI taxonomy): domain Eukaryota; kingdom Metazoa; phylum Arthropoda; class Arachnida; order Ixodida; family Ixodidae; genus Dermacentor; species Dermacentor andersoni. The sequence goes on along the minus strand of NC_092815.1, from coordinate 141,858,925 downwards.
CACGAAACACAATACTTCCAGAAAATTTATTGAAAGGACTTGAGAGGCCTGTAGACATCTTGGCATATTATGAAATGTTCAATGAACATTTGCGGCAAGAGTTCTTGAAAACATTTTCAAAACTTCCACTTCCAAGAGCAAATTTATTCAGTGTCGTTTTTTACGGTGAATACCATCTTGCACATTCTATATTTAAGCTCCTACAATTTGTAAGACAGGTTCAGCAAGGTTAATGTGTTTTATAAAAAGTTGTATTGCCTCGATTCTCCGGACAGAGTAAAGCCCATCCGTTTCAATGTTCTTAGGAAAATAGACCGCAAATTACATGAATATGGCCACCTATATAAGAGGTGAAAAAAACCAAAACAAATGACATGTAATTACAGCAGGCTAATCAAATATACATTTCCTATGATATATCTATACACGGACCATGGCCGTTATGCCATTCTTCACGTAGATATGTGTAGAGGCTTCCCATTTGCTGATAATCCTTGGAAAGTATATGTACCTGAGTAGACACATATAGACTATAACTGATGTTGCATTGCGCGAGGTGTAGGTCAAAAGGGGCACTCAAGAGTCAAGGCGCGAGTAGCCTCCGTCATCTCTTGAGTATTACGCGCCCCGTTTTGGCTACGCATTAGATTACATTTAGAACTCAATCTAACGAAACCAGATTTTACGAAGTTCCCGATTTAACGAAGAAATTGTCATTCCGAGGTAGGAACACATAGGGTTGAATATCGTCATCAATCCGAATTAACGAAACTTACATGCCGTGCCGTGATTGCCGTGCTATCGTTTGCTAACGAAGCTTTCCCTCAAGTCTAAATATTTTAAGGCAGTTTTTCGTGTGCGTATCATGGCTACGCACGCTTATATCGCATTCCGTTTCTCTACCACGGGCGCGCTTTAAAACCACGGCGCTGCAGTTTTTGTTTTTCTCTTCTTTCTTCTTCTCCGCCCTTAAACTGGCTCTCTTCACTGTACTACACGCAGAGACAAAGAAACAGCGCGCGCATGCGATCCCATAGATGAGATGAATATATATATATATATATATATATATAGAGAGAGAAAACTATCAGTCATAGCTCTCGTAGTATAGCCCTCTGGGCCGTTTCCTTTTTTTTTCGAAAGTAGTCCTATTATTGTTATTATAATTACACGAAGGTATTTCGCCCTCATCAGCAGCAGTCCTTGGTATAGTTATTCTGGCGGCTAGCTTCCCACGCTATGCGTGCCGCCATCGCACCTGGTTAAGCTTTTCCTAGACGCTAGAGTTAGGCTTTGTCCGCGCAACCTTGAGCGATCGGAAAGCGCGTTTCCCCCTCTTGGCCGGCGGAGAAGGGAAGCTTCGTTCCGGCCGCGAAGCTCTCCACATCTCTGTAAGGTGCCTTGGGGATGTCTCGTGCCGAAGATGCCCTCTCGGTGAGCGCATATTCCACCCCTCATCTTTTAAGAGGTTCAATACATACAAGCATTTGCCTAGCAAACCAGATTTTTTTTTTCAAGGGAATTTTCCACGTCTCAGTAATTTCTCTCGTCGTATTCGAGTGCTGATTGCCGTGTTATAGTTTGTTAACGAAGCTTTCCCTCAAGTCTAAATATTTTAAGGCAGTTTTCCTAGCCTCTAAAGCCGCTCGAGTTGGCTCTTCTCCTTGAGCGGCCATTTTTCCTAGAAAGTATGCCTTCCAACTACTCCGCCCTTAAACTGGCTCTCACAACTACTACACGCAGAGACAAAGCAACAGCGCGCGCATTAGATCCCATAGATGAGATAAATATTTACAATTAGTATTAGGGTTATAATTATATTCGAGTGCTGATTGCCGTGCTATCGTTTGCTAACGAAGCTTTCCCTCAAGTCTAAATATATTAAGGCAGTTTGTCGTGTGCGTATCATGGCTACGCACGCTTATATCGCATTCCGTTTCTCTACCACGGGTGCGCTTTAAAACCACGGCGCTGCAGTTTTTGCTTTTCTCTTCTTTCTTCTTCTCCGCCCTTAAACTGGCTCTCTCAACTACTACACGCAGAGACAAAGCAACAGCGCGCGCATTAGATCCCATAGATGAGATGAATATTTACAATTAGTATTAGGGTTATAATTATATTCGAGTGCTGATTGCCGTGCTATCGTTTGCTAACGAAGCTTTCCCTCAAGTCTAAATATATTAAGGCAGTTTGTCGTGTGCGTATCATGGCTACGCACGCTTATATCGCATTCCGTTTCTCTACCACGGGTGCGCTTTAAAACCACGGCGCTGCAGTTTTTGCTTTTCTCTTCTTTCTTCTTCTCCGCCCTTAAACTGGCTCTCTCAACTACTACACGCAGAGACAAAGCAACAGCGCGCGCATTAGATCCCATAGATGAGATGAATATTTACAATTAGTATTAGGGTTATAATTATATTCGAGTGCTGATTGCCGTGCTATCGTTTGCTAACGAAGCTTTCCCTCAAGTCTAAATATTTTAAGGCAGTTTTTCGTGTGCGTATCATGGCTACGCACGCTTATATCGCATTCCGTTTCTCTACCACGGGCGCGCTTTAAAACCACGGCGCTGCAGTTTTTGCTTTTCTCTTCTTTCTTCTTCTCCGCCCTTAAACTGGCTCTCTTCACTGTACTACACGCAGAGACAAAGAAACAGCGCGCGCATGCGATCCCATAGATGAGATGAATATATATATATATATATATATATATAGAGAGAGAAAACTATCAGTCATAGCTCTCGTAGTATAGCCCTCTGGGCCGTTTCCTTTTTTTTTCGAAAGTAGTCCTATTAGGGTTATTATAATTACACGAAGGTATTTCGCCCTCATCAGCAGCAGTCCTTGGTATAGTTATTCTGGCGGCTAGCTTCCCACGCTATGCGTGCCGCCATCGCACCTGGTTAAGCTTTTCCTAGACGCTAGAGTTAGGCTTTGTCCGCGCAACCTTGAGCGATCGGAAAGCGCGTTTCCCCCTCTTGGCCGGCGGAGAAGGGAAGCTTCGTTCCGGCCGCGAAGCTCTCCACATCTCTGTAAGGTGCCTTGGGGATGTCTCGTGCCGAAGATGCCCTCTCGGTGAGCGCATATTCCACCCCTCATCTTTTAAGAGGTTCAATACATACAAGCATTTGCCTAGCAAACCAGATTTTTTTTTTCAAGGGAATTTTCCACGTCTCAGTAATTTCTCTCGTCGTATTCGAGTGCTGATTGCCGTGTTATAGTTTGTTAACGAAGCTTTCCCTCAAGTCTAAATATTTTAAGGCAGTTTTCCTAGCCTCTAAAGCCGCTCGAGTTGGCTCTTCTCCTTGAGCGGCCATTTTTCCTAGAAAGTATGCCTTCCAACTACTCCGCCCTTAAACTGGCTCTCACAACTACTACACGCAGAGACAAAGCAACAGCGCGCGCATTAGATCCCATAGATGAGATAAATATTTACAATTAGTATTAGGGTTATAATTATATTCGAGTGCTGATTGCCGTGCTATCGTTTGCTAACGAAGCTTTCCCTCAAGTCTAAATATATTAAGGCAGTTTGTCGTGTGCGTATCATGGCTACGCACGCTTATATCGCATTCCGTTTCTCTACCACGGGTGCGCTTTAAAACCACGGCGCTGCAGTTTTTGCTTTTCTCTTCTTTCTTCTTCTCCGCCCTTAAACTGGCTCTCTCAACTACTACACGCAGAGACAAAGCAACAGCGCGCGCATTAGATCCCATAGATGAGATGAATATTTACAATTAGTATTAGGGTTATAATTATATTCGAGTGCTGATTGCCGTGCTATCGTTTGCTAACGAAGCTTTCCCTCAAGTCTAAATATATTAAGGCAGTTTGTCGTGTGCGTATCATGGCTACGCACGCTTATATCGCATTCCGTTTCTCTACCACGGGTGCGCTTTAAAACCACGGCGCTGCAGTTTTTGCTTTTCTCTTCTTTCTTCTTCTCCGCCCTTAAACTGGCTCTCTCAACTACTACACGCAGAGACAAAGCAACAGCGCGCGCATTAGATCCCATAGATGAGATGAATATTTACAATTAGTATTAGGGTTATAATTATATTCGAGTGCTGATTGCCGTGCTATCGTTTGCTAACGAAGCTTTCCCTCAAGTCTAAATATTTTAAGGCAGTTTTTCGTGTGCGTATCATGGCTACGCACGCTTATATCGCATTCCGTTTCTCTACCACGGGCGCGCTTTAAAACCACGGCGCTGCAGTTTTTGCTTTTCTCTTCTTTCTTCTTCTCCGCCCTTAAACTGGCTCTCTTCACTGTACTACACGCAGAGACAAAGAAACAGCGCGCGCATGCGATCCCATAGATGAGATGAATATATATATATATATATATAGAGAGAGAGAGAGAAAACTATCAGTCATAGCTCTCGTAGTATAGCCCTCTGGGCCGTTTCCTTTTTTTTTCGAAAGTAGTCCTATTATTGTTATTATAATTACACGAAGGTATTTCGCCCTCATCAGCAGCAGTCCTTGGTATAGTTATTCTGGCGGCTAGCTTCCCACGCTATGCGTGCCGCCATCGCACCTGGTTAAGCTTTTCCTAGACGCTAGAGTTAGGCTTTGTCCGCGCAACCTTGAGCGATCGGAAAGCGCGTTTCCCCCTCTTGGCCGGCGGAGAAGGGAAGCTTCGTTCCGGCCGCGAAGCTCTCCACATCTCTGTAAGGTGCCTTGGGGATGTCTCGTGCCGAAGATGCCCTCTCGGTGAGCGCATATTCCACCCCTCATCTTTTAAGAGGTTCAATACATACAAGCATTTGCCTAGCAAACCAGATTTTTTTTTTCAAGGGAATTTTCCACGTCTCAGTAATTTCTCTCGTCGTATTCGAGTGCTGATTGCCGTGTTATAGTTTGTTAACGAAGCTTTCCCTCAAGTCTAAATATTTTAAGGCAGTTTTCCTAGCCTCTAAAGCCGCTCGAGTTGGCTCTTCTCCTTGAGCGGCCATTTTTCCTAGAAAGTATGCCTTCCAACTACTCCGCCCTTAAACTGGCTCTCACAACTACTACACGCAGAGACAAAGCAACAGCGCGCGCATTAGATCCCATAGATGAGATAAATATTTACAATTAGTATTAGGGTTATAATTATATTCGAGTGCTGATTGCCGTGCTATCGTTTGCTAACGAAGCTTTCCCTCAAGTCTAAATATATTAAGGCAGTTTGTCGTGTGCGTATCATGGCTACGCACGCTTATATCGCATTCCGTTTCTCTACCACGGGTGCGCTTTAAAACCACGGCGCTGCAGTTTTTGCTTTTCTCTTCTTTCTTCTTCTCCGCCCTTAAACTGGCTCTCTCAACTACTACACGCAGAGACAAAGCAACAGCGCGCGCATTAGATCCCATAGATGAGATGAATATTTACAATTAGTATTAGGGTTATAATTATATTCGAGTGCTGATTGCCGTGCTATCGTTTGCTAACGAAGCTTTCCCTCAAGTCTAAATATATTAAGGCAGTTTGTCGTGTGCGTATCATGGCTACGCACGCTTATATCGCATTCCGTTTCTCTACCACGGGTGCGCTTTAAAACCACGGCGCTGCAGTTTTTGCTTTTCTCTTCTTTCTTCTTCTCCGCCCTTAAACTGGCTCTCTCAACTACTACACGCAGAGACAAAGCAACAGCGCGCGCATTAGATCCCATAGATGAGATGAATATTTACAATTAGTATTAGGGTTATAATTATATTCGAGTGCTGATTGCCGTGCTATCGTTTGCTAACGAAGCTTTCCCTCAAGTCTAAATATTTTAAGGCAGTTTTTCGTGTGCGTATCATGGCTACGCACGCTTATATCGCATTCCGTTTCTCTACCACGGGCGCGCTTTAAAACCACGGCGCTGCAGTTTTTGCTTTTCTCTTCTTTCTTCTTCTCCGCCCTTAAACTGGCTCTCTTCACTGTACTACACGCAGAGACAAAGAAACAGCGCGCGCATGCGATCCCATAGATGAGATGAATATATATATATATATATATATATATATAGAGAGAGAAAACTATCAGTCATAGCTCTCGTAGTATAGCCCTCTGGGCCGTTTCCTTTTTTTTTCGAAAGTAGTCCTATTAGGGTTATTATAATTACACGAAGGTATTTCGCCCTCATCAGCAGCAGTCCTTGGTATAGTTATTCTGGCGGCTAGCTTCCCACGCTATGCGTGCCGCCATCGCACCTGGTTAAGCTTTTCCTAGACGCTAGAGTTAGGCTTTGTCCGCGCAACCTTGAGCGATCGGAAAGCGCGTTTCCCCCTCTTGGCCGGCGGAGAAGGGAAGCTTCGTTCCGGCCGCGAAGCTCTCCACATCTCTGTAAGGTGCCTTGGGGATGTCTCGTGCCGAAGATGCCCTCTCGGTGAGCGCATATTCCACCCCTCATCTTTTAAGAGGTTCAATACATACAAGCATTTGCCTAGCAAACCAGATTTTTTTTTTCAAGGGAATTTTCCACGTCTCAGTAATTTCTCTCGTCGTATTCGAGTGCTGATTGCCGTGTTATAGTTTGTTAACGAAGCTTTCCCTCAAGTCTAAATATTTTAAGGCAGTTTTCCTAGCCTCTAAAGCCGCTCGAGTTGGCTCTTCTCCTTGAGCGGCCATTTTTCCTAGAAAGTATGCCTTCCAACTACTCCGCCCTTAAACTGGCTCTCACAACTACTACACGCAGAGACAAAGCAACAGCGCGCGCATTAGATCCCATAGATGAGATAAATATTTACAATTAGTATTAGGGTTATAATTATATTCGAGTGCTGATTGCCGTGCTATCGTTTGCTAACGAAGCTTTCCCTCAAGTCTAAATATATTAAGGCAGTTTGTCGTGTGCGTATCATGGCTACGCACGCTTATATCGCATTCCGTTTCTCTACCACGGGTGCGCTTTAAAACCACGGCGCTGCAGTTTTTGCTTTTCTCTTCTTTCTTCTTCTCCGCCCTTAAACTGGCTCTCTCAACTACTACACGCAGAGACAAAGCAACAGCGCGCGCATTAGATCCCATAGATGAGATGAATATTTACAATTAGTATTAGGGTTATAATTATATTCGAGTGCTGATTGCCGTGCTATCGTTTGCTAACGAAGCTTTCCCTCAAGTCTAAATATATTAAGGCAGTTTGTCGTGTGCGTATCATGGCTACGCACGCTTATATCGCATTCCGTTTCTCTACCACGGGTGCGCTTTAAAACCACGGCGCTGCAGTTTTTGCTTTTCTCTTCTTTCTTCTTCTCCGCCCTTAAACTGGCTCTCTCAACTACTACACGCAGAGACAAAGCAACAGCGCGCGCATTAGATCCCATAGATGAGATGAATATTTACAATTAGTATTAGGGTTATAATTATATTCGAGTGCTGATTGCCGTGCTATCGTTTGCTAACGAAGCTTTCCCTCAAGTCTAAATATTTTAAGGCAGTTTTTCGTGTGCGTATCATGGCTACGCACGCTTATATCGCATTCCGTTTCTCTACCACGGGCGCGCTTTAAAACCACAGCGCTGCAGTTTTTGCTTTTCTCTTCTTTCTTCTTCTGCGCCCTTAAACTGGCTCTCTTCACTGTACTACACGCAGAGACAAAGAAACAGCGCGCGCATGCGATCCCATAGATGAGATGCATATATATATATATATATATATAGAGAGAGAGAGAAAACTATCAGTCATAGCTCTCGTAGTATAGCCCTCTGGGCCGTTTCCTTTTTTTTTCGAAAGTAGTCCTATTATTGTTATTATAATTACACGAAGGTATTTCGCCCTCATCAGCAGCAGTCCTTGGTATAGTTATTCTGGCGGCTAGCTTCCCACGCTATGCGTGCCGCCATCGCACCTGGTTAAGCTTTTCCTAGACGCTAGAGTTAGGCTTTGTCCGCGCAACCTTGAGCGATCGGAAAGCGCGTTTCCCCCTCTTGGCCGGCGGAGAAGGGAAGCTTCGTTCCGGCCGCGAAGCTCTCCACATCTCTGTAAGGTGCCTTGGGGATGTCTCGTGCCGAAGATGCCCTCTCGGTGAGCGCATATTCCACCCCTCATCTTTTAAGAGGTTCAATACATACAAGCATTTGCCTAGCAAACCAGATTTTTTTTTTCAAGGGAATTTTCCACGTCTCAGTAATTTCTCTCGTCGTATTCGAGTGCTGATTGCCGTGTTATAGTTTGTTAACGAAGCTTTCCCTCAAGTCTAAATATTTTAAGGCAGTTTTCCTAGCCTCTAAAGCCGCTCGAGTTGGCTCTTCTCCTTGAGCGGCCATTTTTCCTAGAAAGTATGCCTTCCAACTACTCCGCCCTTAAACTGGCTCTCACAACTACTACACGCAGAGACAAAGCAACAGCGCGCGCATTAGATCCCATAGATGAGATAAATATTTACAATTAGTATTAGGGTTATAATTATATTCGAGTGCTGATTGCCGTGCTATCGTTTGCTAACGAAGCTTTCCCTCAAGTCTAAATATATTAAGGCAGTTTGTCGTGTGCGTATCATGGCTACGCACGCTTATATCGCATTCCGTTTCTCTACCACGGGTGCGCTTTAAAACCACGGCGCTGCAGTTTTTGCTTTTCTCTTCTTTCTTCTTCTCCGCCCTTAAACTGGCTCTCTCAACTACTACACGCAGAGACAAAGCAACAGCGCGCGCATTAGATCCCATAGATGAGATGAATATTTACAATTAGTATTAGGGTTATAATTATATTCGAGTGCTGATTGCCGTGCTATCGTTTGCTAACGAAGCTTTCCCTCAAGTCTAAATATATTAAGGCAGTTTGTCGTGTGCGTATCATGGCTACGCACGCTTATATCGCATTCCGTTTCTCTACCACGGGTGCGCTTTAAAACCACGGCGCTGCAGTTTTTGCTTTTCTCTTCTTTCTTCTTCTCCGCCCTTAAACTGGCTCTCTCAACTACTACACGCAGAGACAAAGCAACAGCGCGCGCATTAGATCCCATAGATGAGATGAATATTTACAATTAGTATTAGGGTTATAATTATATTCGAGTGCTGATTGCCGTGCTATCGTTTGCTAACGAAGCTTTCCCTCAAGTCTAAATATTTTAAGGCAGTTTTTCGTGTGCGTATCATGGCTACGCACGCTTATATCGCATTCCGTTTCTCTACCACGGGCGCGCTTTAAAACCACGGCGCTGCAGTTTTTGCTTTTCTCTTCTTTCTTCTTCGCCGCCCTTAAACTGGCTCTCTTCACTGTACTACACGCAGAGACAAAGAAACAGCGCGCGCATGCGATCCCATAGATGAGATGAATATATATATATATATATATATATATAGAGAGAGAGAAAACTATCAGTCATAGCTCTCGTAGTATAGCCCTCTGGGCCGTTTCCTTTTTTTTTCGAAAGTAGTCCTATTATTGTTATTATAATTACACGAAGGTATTTCGCCCTCATCAGCAGCAGTCCTTGGTATAGTTATTCTGGCGGCTAGCTTCCCACGCTATGCGTGCCGCCATCGCACCTGGTTAAGCTTTTCCTAGACGCTAGAGTTAGGCTTTGTCCGCGCAACCTTGAGCGATCGGAAAGCGCGTTTCCCCCTCTTGGCCGGCGGAGAAGGGAAGCTTCGTTCCGGCCGCGAAGCTCTCCACATCTCTGTAAGGTGCCTTGGGGATGTCTCGTGCCGAAGATGCCCTCTCGGTGAGCGCATATTCCACCCCTCATCTTTTAAGAGGTTCAATACATACAAGCATTTGCCTAGCAAACCAGATTTTTTTTTTCAAGGGAATTTTCCACGTCTCAGTAATTTCTCTCGTCGTATTCGAGTGCTGATTGCCGTGTTATAGTTTGTTAACGAAGCTTTCCCTCAAGTCTAAATATTTTAAGGCAGTTTTCCTAGCCTCTAAACCCGCTCGAGTTGGCTCTTCTCCTTGAGCGGCCATTTTTCCTAGAAAGTATGCCTTCCAACTACTCCGCCCTTAAACTGGCTCTCACAACTACTACACGCAGAGACAAAGCAACAGCGCGCGCATTAGATCCCATAGATGAGATAAATATTTACAATTAGTATTAGGGTTATAATTATATTCGAGTGCTGATTGCCGTGCTATCGTTTGCTAACGAAGCTTTCCCTCAAGTCTAAATATATTAAGGCAGTTTGTCGTGTGCGTATCATGGCTACGCACGCTTATATCGCATTCCGTTTCTCTACCACGGGTGCGCTTTAAAACCACGGCGCTGCAGTTTTTGCTTTTCTCTTCTTTCTTCTTCTCCGCCCTTAAACTGGCTCTCTCAACTACTACACGCAGAGACAAAGCAACAGCGCGCGCATTAGATCCCATAGATGAGATGAATATTTACAATTAGTATTAGGGTTATAATTATATTCGAGTGCTGATTGCCGTGCTATCGTTTGCTAACGAAGCTTTCCCTCAAGTCTAAATATTTTAAGGCAGTTTTTCGTGTGCGTATCATGGCTACGCACGCTTATATCGCATTCCGTTTCTCTACCACGGGCGCGCTTTAAAACCACGGCGCTGCAGTTTTTGCTTTTCTCTTCTTTCTTCTTCTCCGCCCTTAAACTGGCTCTCTTCACTGTACTACACGCAGAGACAAAGAAACAGCGCGCGCATGCGATCCCATAGATGAGATGAATATATATATATATATATATATATAGAGAGAGAGAAAACTATCAGTCATAGCTCTCGTAGTATAGCCCTCTGGGCCGTTTCCTTTTTTTTTCGAAAGTAGTCCTATTATTGTTATTATAATTACACGAAGGTATTTCGCCCTCATCAGCAGCAGTCCTTGGTATAGTTATTCTGGCGGCTAGCTTCCCACGCTATGCGTGCCGCCATCGCACCTGGTTAAGCTTTTCCTAGACGCTAGAGTTAGGCTTTGTCCGCGCAACCTTGAGCGATCGGAAAGCGCGTTTCCCCCTCTTGGCCGGCGGAGAAGGGAAGCTTCGTTCCGGCCGCGAAGCTCTCCACATCTCTGTAAGGTGCCTTGGGGATGTCTCGTGCCGAAGATGCCCTCTCGGTGAGCGCATATTCCACCCCTCATCTTTTAAGAGGTTCAATACATACAAGCATTTGCCTAGCAAACCAGATTTTTTTTTTCAAGGGAATTTTCCACGTCTCAGTAATTTCTCTCGTCGTATTCGAGTGCTGATTGCCGTGTTATAGTTTGTTAACGAAGCTTTCCCTCAAGTCTAAATATTTTAAGGCAGTTTTCCTAGCCTCTAAAGCCGCTCGAGTTGGCTCTTCTCCTTGAGCGGCCATTTTTCCTAGAAAGTATGCCTTCCAACTACTCCGCCCTTAAACTGGCTCTCACAACTACTACACGCAGAGACAAAGCAACAGCGCGCGCATTAGATCCCATAGATGAGATAAATATTTACAATTAGTATTAGGGTTATAATTATATTCGAGTGCTGATTGCCGTGCTATCGTTTGCTAACGAAGCTTTCCCTCAAGTCTAAATATATTAAGGCAGTTTGTCGTGTGCGTATCATGGCTACGCACGCTTATATCGCATTCCGTTTCTCTACCACGGGTGCGCTTTAAAACCACGGCGCTGCAGTTTTTGCTTTTCTCTTCTTTCTTCTTCTCCGCCCTTAAACTGGCTCTCTCAACTACTACACGCAGAGACAAAGCAACAGCGCGCGCATTAGATCCCATAGATGAGATGAATATTTACAATTAGTATTAGGGTTATAATTATATTCGAGTGCTGATTGCCGTGCTATCGTTTGCTAACGAAGCTTTCCCTCAAGTCTAAATATATTAAGGCAGTTTGTCGTGTGCGTATCATGGCTACGCACGCTTATATCGCATTCCGTTTCTCTACCACGGGTGCGCTTTAAAACCACGGCGCTGCAGTTTTTGCTTTTCTCTTCTTTCTTCTTCTCCGCCCTTAAACTGGCTCTCTCAACTACTACACGCAGAGACAAAGCAACAGCGCGCGCATTAGATCCCATAGATGAGATGAATATTTACAATTAGTATTAGGGTTATAATTATATTCGAGTGCTGATTGCCGTGCTATCGTTTGCTAACGAAGCTTTCCCTCAAGTCTAAATATTTTAAGGCAGTTTTTCGTGTGCGTATCATGGCTACGCACGCTTATATCGCATTCCGTTTCTCTACCACGGGCGCGCTTTAAAACCACGGCGCTGCAGTTTTTGCTTTTCTCTTCTTTCTTCTTCTCCGCCCTTAAACTGGCTCTCTTCACTGTACTACACGCAGAGACAAAGAAACAGCGCGCGCATGCGATCCCATAGATGAGATGAATATATATATATATATATATATATATATAGAGAGAGAGAAAACTATCAGTCATAGCTCTCGTAGTATAGCCCTCTGGGCCGTTTCCTTTTTTTTTCGAAAGTAGTCCTATTATTGTTATTATAATTACACGAAGGTATTTCGCCCTCATCAGCAGCAGTCCTTGGTATAGTTATTCTGGCGGCTAGCTTCCCACGCTATGCGTGCCGCCATCGCACCTGGTTAAGCTTTTCCTAGACGCTAGAGTTAGGCTTTGTCCGCGCAACCTTGAGCGATCGGAAAGCGCGTTTCCCCCTCTTGGCCGGCGGAGAAGGGAAGCTTCGTTCCGGCCGCGAAGCTCTCCACATCTCTGTAAGGTGCCTTGGGGATGTCTCGTGCCGAAGATGCCCTCTAGGTGAGCGCATATTCCACCCCTCATCTTTTAAGAGGTTCAATACATACAAGCATTTGCCTAGCAAACCAGATTTTTTTTTTCAAGGGAATTTTCCACGTCTCAGTAATTTCTCTCGTCGTATTCGAGTGCTGATTGCCGTGTTATAGTTTGTTAACGAAGCTTTCCCTCAAGTCTAAATATTTTAAGGCAGTTTTCCTAGCCTCTAAAGCCGCTCGAGTTGGCTCTTCTCCTTGAGCGGCCATTTTTCCTAGAAAGTATGCCTTCCAACTACTCCGCCCTTAAACTGGCTCTCACAACTACTACACGCAGAGACAAAGCAACAGCGCGCGCATTAGATCCCATAGATGAGATAAATATTTACAATTAGTATTAGGGTTATAATTATATTCGAGTGCTGATTGCCGTGCTATCGTTTGCTAACGAAGCTTTCCCTCAAGTCTAAATATATTAAGGCAGTTTGTCGTGTGCGTATCATGGCTACGCACGCTTATATCGCATTCCGTTTCTCTACCACGGGTGCGCTTTAAAACCACGGCGCTGCAGTTTTTGCTTTTCTCTTCTTTCTTCTTCTCCGCCCTTAAACTGGCTCTCTCAACTACTACACGCAGAGACAAAGCAACAGCGCGCGCATTAGATCCCATAGATGAGATGAATATTTACAATTAGTATTAGGGTTATAATTATATTCGAGTGCTGATTGCCGTGCTATCGTTTGCTAACGAAGCTTTCCCTCAAGTCTAAATATATTAAGGCAGTTTGTCGTGTGCGTATCATGGCTACGCACGCTTATATCGCATTCCGTTTCTCTACCACGGGTGCGCTTTAAAACCACGGCGCTGCAGTTTTTGCTTTTCTCTTCTTTCTTCTTCTCCGCCCTTAAACTGGCTCTCTCAACTACTACACGCAGAGACAAAGCAACAGCGCGCGCATTAGATCCCATAGATGAGATGAATATTTACAATTAGTATTAGGGTTATAATTATATTCGAGTGCTGATTGCCGTGCTATCGTTTGCTAACGAAGCTTTCCCTCAAGTCTAAATATTTTAAGGCAGTTTTTCGTGTGCGTATCATGGCTACGCACGCTTATATCGCATTCCGTTTCTCTACCACGGGCGCGCTTTAAAACCACGGCGCTGCAGTTTTTGCTTTTCTCTTCTTTCTTCTTCTCCGCCCTTAAACTGGCTCTCTTCACTGTACTACACGCAGAGACAAAGAAACAGCGCGCGCATGCGATCCCATAGATGAGATGAATATATATATATATATATATAGAGAGAGAGAGAGAAAACTATCAGTCATAGCTCTCGTAGTATAGCCCTCTGGGCCGTTTCCTTTTTTTTTCGAAAGTAGTCCTATTATTGTTATTATAATTACACGAAGGTATTTCGCCCTCATCAGCAGCAGTCCTTGGTATAGTTATTCTGGCGGCTAGCTTTCCACGCTATGCGTGCCGCCATCGCACCTGGTTAAACTTTTCCTAGACGCTAGAGTTAGGCTTTGTCCGCGCAACCTTGAGCGATCGGAAAGCGCGTTTCCCCCTCTTGGCCGGCGGAGAAGGGAAGCTTCGTTCCGGCCGCGAAGCTCTCCACATCTCTGTAAGGTGCCTTGGGGATGTCTCGTGCCGAAGATGCCCTCTCGGTGAGCGCATATTCCACCCCTCATCTTTTAAGAGGTTCAATACATACAAGCATTTGCCTAGCAAACCAGATTTTTTTTTTCAAGGGAATTTTCCACGTCTCAGTAATTTCTCTCGTCGTATTCGAGTGCTGATTGCCGTGTTATAGTTTGTTAACGAAGCTTTCCCTCAAGTCTAAATATTTTAAGGCAGTTTTCCTAGCCTCTAAAGCCGCTCGAGTTGGCTCTTCTCCTTGAGCGGCCATTTTTCCTAGAAAGTATGCCTTCCAACTATTCCGCCCTTAAACTGGCTCTCACAACTACTACACGCAGAGACAAAGCAACAGCGCGCGCATTAGATCCCATAGATGAGATAAATATTTACAATTAGTATTAGGGTTATAATTATATTCGAGTGCTGATTGCCGTGCTATCGTTTGCTAACGAAGCTTTCCCTCAAGTCTAAATATATTAAGGCAGTTTGTCGTGTGCGTATCATGGCTACGCACGCTTATATCGCATTCCGTTTCTCTACCACGGGTGCGCTTTAAAACCACGGCGCTGCAGTTTTTGCTTTTCTCTTCTTTCTTCTTCTCCGCCCTTAAACTGGCTCTCTCAACTACTACACGCAGAGACAAAGCAACAGCGCGCGCATTAGATCCCATAGATGAGATGAATATTTACAATTAGTATTAGGGTTATAATTATATTCGAGTGCTGATTGCCGTGCTATCGTTTGCTAACGAAGCTTTCCCTCAAGTCTAAATATATTAAGGCAGTTTGTCGTGTGCGTATCATGGCTACGCACGCTTATATCGCATTCCGTTTCTCTACCACGGGTGCGCTTTAAAACCACGGCGCTGCAGTTTTTGCTTTTCTCTTCTTTCTTCTTCTCCGCCCTTAAACTGGCTCTCTCAACTACTACACGCAGAGACAAAGCAACAGCGCGCGCATTAGATCCCATAGATGAGATGAATATTTACAATTAGTATTAGAGTTATAATTATATTCGAGTGCTGATTGCCGTGCTATCGTTTGCTAACGAAGCTTTCCCTCAAGTCTAAATATTTTAAGGCAGTTTTTCGTGTGCGTATCATGGCTACGCACGCTTATATCGCATTCCGTTTCTCTACCACGGGCGCGCTTTAAAACCACGGCGCTGCAGTTTTTGCTTTTCTCTTCTTTCTTCTTCTCCGCCCTTAAACTGGCTCTCTTCACTGTACTACACGCAGAGACAAAGAAACAGCGCGCGCATGCGATCCCATAGATGAGATGAATATATATATATATATATATATATATAGAGAGAGAGAAAACTATCAGTCATAGCTCTCGTAGTATAGCCCTCTGGGCCGTTTCCTTTTTTTTTCGAAAGTAGTCCTATTATTCTTATTATAATTACACGAAGGTATTTCGCCCTCATCAGCAGCAGTCCTTGGTATAGTTATTCTGGCGGCTAGCTTCCCACGCTATGCGTGCCGCCATCGCACCTGGTTAAGCTTTTCCTAGACGCTAGAGTTAGGCTTTGTCCGCGCAACCTTGAGCGATCGGAAAGCGCGTTTCCCCCTCTTGGCCGGCGGAGAAGGGAAGCTTCGTTCCGGCCGCGAAGCTCTCCACATCTCTGTAAGGTGCCTTGGGGATGTCTCGTGCCGAAGATGCCCTCTCGGTGAGCGCATATTCCACCCCTCATCTTTTAAGAGGTTCAATACATACAAGCATTTGCCTAGCAAACCAGATTTTTTTTTTCAAGGGAATTTTCCACGTCTCAGTAATTTCTCTCGTCGTATTCGAGTGCTGATTGCCGTGTTATAGTTTGTTAACGAAGCTTTCCCTCAAGTCTAAATATTTTAAGGCAGTTTTCCTAGCCTCTAAAGCCGCTCGAGTTGGCTCTTCTCCTTGAGCGGCCATTTTTCCTAGAAAGTATGCCTTCCAACTACTCCGCCCTTAAACTGGCTCTCACAACTACTACACGCAGAGACAAAGCAACAGCGCGCGCATTAGATCCCATAGATGAGATAAATATTTACAATTAGTATTAGGGTTATAATTATATTCGAGTGCTGATTGCCGTGCTATCGTTTGCTAACGAAGCTTTCCCTCAAGTCTAAATATATTAAGGCAGTTTGTCGTGTGCGTATCATGGCTACGCACGCTTATATCGCATTCCGTTTCTCTACCACGGGTGCGCTTTAAAACCACGGCGCTGCAGTTTTTGCTTTTCTCTTCTTTCTTCTTCTCCGCCCTTAAACTGGCTCTCTCAACTACTACACGCAGAGACAAAGCAACAGCGCGCGCATTAGATCCCATAGATGAGATGAATATTTACAATTAGTATTAGGGTTATAATTATATTCGAGCGCTGATTGCCGTGCTATCGTTTGCTAACGAAGCTTTCCCTCAAGTCTAAATATTTTAAGGCAGTTTTTCGTGTGCGTATCATGGCTACGCACGCTTATATCGCATTCCGTTTCTCTACCACGGGTGCGCTTTAAAACCACGGCGCTGCAGTTTTTGCTTTTCTCTTCTTTCTTCTTCTCCGCCCTTAAACTGGCTCTCTCAACTACTACACGCAGAGACAAAGCAACAGCGCGCGCATTAGATCCCATAGATGAGATGAATATTTACAATTAGTATTAGGGTTATAATTATATTCGAGTGCTGATTGCCGTGCTATCGTTTGCTAACGAAGCTTTCCCTCAAGTCTAAATATATTAAGGCAGTTTGTCGTGTGCGTATCATGGCTACGCACGCTTATATCGCATTCCGTTTCTCTACCACGGGTGCGCTTTAAAACCACGGCGCTGCAGTTTTTGCTTTTCTCTTCTTTCTTCTTCTCCGCCCTTAAACTGGCTCTCTCAACTACTACACGCAGAGACAAAGCAACAGCGCGCGCATTAGATCCCATAGATGAGATGAATATTTACAATTAGTATTAGGGTTATAATTATATTCGAGTGCTGATTGCCGTGCTATCGTTTGCTAACGAAGCTTTCCCTCAAGTCTAAATATTTTAAGGCAGTTTTTCGTGTGCGTATCATGGCTACGCACGCTTATATCGCATTCCGTTTCTCTACCACGGGCGCGCTTTAAAACCACGGCGCTGCAGTTTTTGCTTTTCTCTTCTTTCTTCTTCTCCGCCCTTAAACTGGCTCTCTTCACTGTACTACACGCAGAGACAAAGAAACAGCGCGCGCATGCGATCCCATAGATGAGATGAATATATATATATATATATATATAGAGAGAGAGAGAGAAAACTATCAGTCATAGCTCTCGTAGTATAGCCCTCTGGGCCGTTTCCTTTTTTTTTCGAAAGTAGTCCTATTATTGTTATTATAATTACACGAAGGTATTTCGCCCTCATCAGCAGCAGTCCTTGGTATAGTTATTCTGGCGGCTAGCTTCCCACGCTATGCGTGCCGCCATCGCACCTGGTTAAACTTTTCCTAGACGCTAGAGTTAGGCTTTGTCCGCGCAACCTTGAGCGATCGGAAAGCGCGTTTCCCCCTCTTGGCCGGCGGAGAAGGGAAGCTTCGTTCCGGCCGCGAAGCTCTCCACATCTCTGTAAGGTGCCTTGGGGATGTCTCGTGCCGAAGATGCCCTCTCGGTGAGCGCATATTCCACCCCTCATCTTTTAAGAGGTTCAATACATACAAGCATTTGCCTAGCAAACCAGATTTTTTTTTTCAAGGGAATTTTCCACGTCTCAGTAATTTCTCTCGTCGTATTCGAGTGCTGATTGCCGTGTTATAGTTTGTTAACGAAGCTTTCCCTCAAGTCTAAATATTTTAAGGCAGTTTTCCTAGCCTCTAAAGCCGCTCGAGTTGGCTCTTCTCCTTGAGCGGCCATTTTTCCTAGAAAGTATGCCTTCCAACTATTCCGCCCTTAAACTGGCTCTCACAACTACTACACGCAGAGACAAAGCAACAGCGCGCGCATTAGATCCCATAGATGAGATAAATATTTACAATTAGTATTAGGGTTATAATTATATTCGAGTGCTGATTGCCGTGCTATCGTTTGCTAACGAAGCTTTCCCTCAAGTCTAAATATATTAAGGCAGTTTGTCGTGTGCGTATCATGGCTACGCACGCTTATATCGCATTCCGTTTCTCTACCACGGGTGCGCTTTAAAACCACGGCGCTGCAGTTTTTGCTTTTCTCTTCTTTCTTCTTCTCCGCCCTTAAACTGGCTCTCTCAACTACTACACGCAGAGACAAAGCAACAGCGCGCGCATTAGATCCCATAGATGAGATGAATATTTACAATTAGTATTAGGGTTATAATTATATTCGAGTGCTGATTGCCGTGCTATCGTTTGCTAACGAAGCTTTCCCTCAAGTCTAAATATATTAAGGCAGTTTGTCGTGTGCGTATCATGGCTACGCACGCTTATATCGCATTCCGTTTCTCTACCACGGGTGCGCTTTAAAACCACGGCGCTGCAGTTTTTGCTTTTCTCTTCTTTCTTCTTCTCCGCCCTTAAACTGGCTCTCTCAACTACTACACGCAGAGACAAAGCAACAGCGCGCGCATTAGATCCCATAGATGAGATGAATATTTACAATTAGTATTAGGGTTATAATTATATTCGAGTGCTGATTGCCGTGCTATCGTTTGCTAACGAAGCTTTCCCTCAAGTCTAAATATTTTAAGGCAGTTTTTCGTGTGCGTATCATGGCTACGCACGCTTATATCGCATTCCGTTTCTCTACCACGGGCGCGCTTTAAAACCACGGCGCTGCAGTTTTTGCTTTTCTCTTCTTTCTTCTTCTCCGCCCTTAAACTGGCTCTCTTCACTGTACTACACGCAGAGACAAAGAAACAGCGCGCGCATGCGATCCCATAGATGAGATGAATATATATATATATATATATATATAGAGAGAGAGAAAACTATCAGTCATAGCTCTCGTAGTATAGCCCTCTGGGCCGTTTCCTTTTTTTTTCGAAAGTAGTCCTATTATTGTTATTATAATTACACGAAGGTATTTCGCCCTCATCAGCAGCAGTCCTTGGTATAGTTATTCTCGCGGCTAGCTTCCCACGCTATGCGTGCCGCCATCGCACCTGGTTAAGCTTTTCCTAGACGCTAGAGTTAGGCTTTGTCCGCGCAACCTTGAGCGATCGGAAAGCGCGTTTCCCCCTCTTGGCCGGCGGAGAAGGGAAGCTTCGTTCCGGCCGCGAAGCTCTCCACATCTCTGTAAGGTGCCTTGGGGATGTCTCGTGCCGAAGATGCCCTCTCGGTGAGCGCATATTCCACCCCTCATCTTTTAAGAGGTTCAATACATACAAGCATTTGCCTAGCAAACCAGATTTTTTTTTTCAAGGGAATTTTCCACGTCTCAGTAATTTCTCTCGTCGTATTCGAGTGCTGATTGCCGTGTTATAGTTTGTTAACGAAGCTTTCCCTCAAGTCTAAATATTTTAAGGCAGTTTTCCTAGCCTCTAAAGCCGCTCGAGTTGGCTCTTCTCCTTGAGCGGCCATTTTTCCTAGAAAGTATGCCTTCCAACTACTCCGCCCTTAAACTGGCTCTCACAACTACTACACGCAGAGACAAAGCAACAGCGCGCGCATTAGATCCCATAGATGAGATAAATATTTACAATTAGTATTAGGGTTATAATTATATTCGAGTGCTGATTGCCGTGCTATCGTTTGCTAACGAAGCTTTCCCTCAAGTCTAAATATATTAAGGCAGTTTGTCGTGTGCGTATCATGGCTACGCACGCTTATATCGCATTCCGTTTCTCTACCACGGGTGCGCTTTAAAACCACGGCGCTGCAGTTTTTGCTTTTCTCTTCTTTCTTCTTCTCCGCCCTTAAACTGGCTCTCTCAACTACTACACGCAGAGACAAAGCAACAGCGCGCGCATTAGATCCCATAGATGAGATGAATATTTACAATTAGTATTAGGGTTATAATTATATTCGAGCGCTGATTGCCGTGCTATCGTTTGCTAACGAAGCTTTCCCTCAAGTCTAAATATTTTAAGGCAGTTTTTCGTGTGCGTATCATGGCTACGCACGCTTATATCGCATTCCGTTTCTCTACCACGGGCGCGCTTTAAAACCACGGCGCTGCAGTTTTTGCTTTTCTCTTCTTTCTTCTTCTCCGCCCTTAAACTGGCTCTCTTCACTGTACTACACGCAGAGACAAAGAAACAGCGCGCGCATGCGATCCCATAGATGAGATGAATATATATATATATATATATATATAGAGAGAGAGAGAAAACTATCAGTCATAGCTCTCGTAGTATAGCCCTCTGGGCCGTTTCCTTTTTTTTTCGAAAGTAGTCCTATTATTGTTATTATAATTACACGAAGGTATTTCGCCCTCATCAGCAGCAGTCCTTGGTATAGTTATTCTGGCGGCTAGCTTCCCACGCTATGCGTGCCGCCATCGCACCTGGTTAAGCTTTTCCTAGACGCTAGAGTTAGGCTTTGTCCGCGCAACCTTGAGCGATCGGAAAGCGCGTTTCCCCCTCTTGGCCGGCGGAGAAGGGAAGCTTCGTTCCCGCCGCGAAGCTCTCCACATCTCTGTAAGGTGCCTTGGGGATGTCTCGTGCCGAAGATGCCCTCTCGGTGAGCGCATATTCCACCCCTCATCTTTTAAGAGGTTCAATACATACAAGCATTTGCCTAGCAAACCAGATTTTTTTTTTCAAGGGAATTTTCCACGTCTCAGTAATTTCTCTCGTCGTATTCGAGTGCTGATTGCCGTGTTATAGTTTGTTAACGAAGCTTTC
Source organism: Dermacentor andersoni (assembly GCF_023375885.2). NCBI lineage: Eukaryota > Metazoa > Arthropoda > Arachnida > Ixodida > Ixodidae > Dermacentor > Dermacentor andersoni. Next base: position 141,837,932 of record NC_092815.1, on the reverse strand, counting down.
CCTCAAGTCTAAATATTTTAAGGCAGTTTTCCTAGCCTCTAAAGCCGCTCGAGTTGGCTCTTCTCCTTGAGCGGCCATTTTTCCTAGAAAGTATGCCTTCCAACTACTCCGCCCTTAAACTGGCTCTCACAACTACTACACGCAGAGACAAAGCAACAGCGCGCGCATTAGATCCCATAGATGAGATAAATATTTACAATTAGTATTAGGGTTATAATTATATTCGAGTGCTGATTGCCGTGCTATCGTTTGCTAACGAAGCTTTCCCTCAAGTCTAAATATATTAAGGCAGTTTGTCGTGTGCGTATCATGGCTACGCACGCTTATATCGCATTCCGTTTCTCTACCACGGGTGCGCTTTAAAACCACGGCGCTGCAGTTTTTGCTTTTCTCTTCTTTCTTCTTCTCCGCCCTTAAACTGGCTCTCTCAACTACTACACGCAGAGACAAAGCAACAGCGCGCGCATTAGATCCCATAGATGAGATGAATATTTACAATTAGTATTAGGGTTATAATTATATTCGAGTGCTGATTGCCGTGCTATCGTTTGCTAACGAAGCTTTCCCTCAAGTCTAAATATATTAAGGCAGTTTGTCGTGTGCGTATCATGGCTACGCACGCTTATATCGCATTCCGTTTCTCTACCACGGGTGCGCTTTAAAACCACGGCGCTGCAGTTTTTGCTTTTCTCTTCTTTCTTCTTCTCCGCCCTTAAACTGGCTCTCTCAACTACTACACGCAGAGACAAAGCAACAGCGCGCGCATTAGATCCCATAGATGAGATGAATATTTACAATTAGTATTAGGGTTATAATTATATTCGAGTGCTGATTGCCGTGCTATCGTTTGCTAACGAAGCTTTCCCTCAAGTCTAAATATTTTAAGGCAGTTTTTCGTGTGCGTATCATGGCTACGCACGCTTATATCGCATTCCGTTTCTCTACCACGGGCGCGCTTTAAAACCACGGCGCTGCAGTTTTTGCTTTTCTCTTCTTTCTTCTTCTCCGCCCTTAAACTGGCTCTCTTCACTGTACTACACGCAGAGACAAAGAAACAGCGCGCGCATGCGATCCCATAGATGAGATGAATATATATATATATATATATATAGAGAGAGAGAGAGAAAACTATCAGTCATAGCTCTCGTAGTATAGCCCTCTGGGCCGTTTCCTTTTTTTTTCGAAAGTAGTCCTATTATTGTTATTATAATTACACGAAGGTATTTCGCCCTCATCAGCAGCAGTCCTTGGTATAGTTATTCTGGCGGCTAGCTTCACACGCTATGCGTGCCGCCATCGCACCTGGTTAAGCTTTTCCTAGACGCTAGAGTTAGGCTTTGTCCGCGCAACCTTGAGCGATCGGAAAGCGCGTTTCCCCCTCTTGGCCGGCGGAGAAGGGAAGCTTCGTTCCGGCCGCGAAGCTCTCCACATCTCTGTAAGGTGCCTTGGGGATGTCTCGTGCCGAAGATGCCCTCTCGGTGAGCGCATATTCCACCCCTCATCTTTTAAGAGGTTCAATACATACAAGCATTTGCCTAGCAAACCAGATTTTTTTTTTCAAGGGAATTTTCCACGTCTCAGTAATTTCTCTCGTCGTATTCGAGTGCTGATTGCCGTGTTATAGTTTGTTAACGAAGCTTTCCCTCAAGTCTAAATATTTTAAGGCAGTTTTCCTAGCCTCTAAAGCCGCTCGAGTTGGCTCTTCTCCTTGAGCGGCCATTTTTCCTAGAAAGTATGCCTTCCAACTATTCCGCCCTTAAACTGGCTCTCACAACTACTACACGCAGAGACAAAGCAACAGCGCGCGCATTAGATCCCATAGATGAGATAAATATTTACAATTAGTATTAGGGTTATAATTATATTCGAGTGCTGATTGCCGTGCTATCGTTTGCTAACGAAGCTTTCCCTCAAGTCTAAATATATTAAGGCAGTTTGTCGTGTGCGTATCATGGCTACGCACGCTTATATCGCATTCCGTTTCTCTACCACGGGTGCGCTTTAAAACCACGGCGCTGCAGTTTTTGCTTTTCTCTTCTTTCTTCTTCTCCGCCCTTAAACTGGCTCTCTCAACTACTACACGCAGAGACAAAGCAACAGCGCGCGCATTAGATCCCATAGATGAGATGAATATTTACAATTAGTATTAGGGTTATAATTATATTCGAGTGCTGATTGCCGTGCTATCGTTTGCTAACGAAGCTTTCCCTCAAGTCTAAATATATTAAGGCAGTTTGTCGTGTGCGTATCATGGCTACGCACGCTTATATCGCATTCCGTTTCTCTACCACGGGTGCGCTTTAAAACCACGGCGCTGCAGTTTTTGCTTTTCTCTTCTTTCTTCTTCTCCGCCCTTAAACTGGCTCTCTCAACTACTACACGCAGAGACAAAGCAACAGCGCGCGCATTAGATCCCATAGATGAGATGAATATTTACAATTAGTATTAGGGTTATAATTATATTCGAGTGCTGATTGCCGTGCTATCGTTTGCTAACGAAGCTTTCCCTCAAGTCTAAATATTTTAAGGCAGTTTTTCGTGTGCGTATCATGGCTACGCACGCTTATATCGCATTCCGTTTCTCTACCACGGGCGCGCTTTAAAACCACGGCGCTGCAGTTTTTGCTTTTCTCTTCTTTCTTCTTCTCCGCCCTTAAACTGGCTCTCTTCACTGTACTACACGCAGAGACAAAGAAACAGCGCGCGCATGCGATCCCATAGATGAGATGAATATGTATATATATATATATATATATATATAGAGAGAGAAAACTATCAGTCATAGCTCTCGTAGTATAGCCCTCTGGGCCGTTTCCTTTTTTTTTTCGAAAGTAGTCCAATTATTGTTATTATAATTACACGAAGGTATTTCGCCCTCATCAGCAGCAGTCCTTGGTATAGTTATTCTGGCGGCTAGCTTCCCACGCTATGCGTGCCGCCATCGCACCTGGTTAAGCTTTTCCTAGACGCTAGAGTTAGGCTTTGTCCGCGCAACCTTGAGCGATCGGAAAGCGCGTTTCCCCCTCTTGGCCGGCGGAGAAGGGAAGCTTCGTTCCGGCCGCGAAGCTCTCCACATCTCTGTAAGGTGCCTTGGGGATGTCTCGTGCCGAAGATGCCCTCTCGGTGAGCGCATATTCCACCCCTCATCTTTTAAGAGGTTCAATACATACAAGCATTTGCCTAGCAAACCAGATTTTTTTTTTCAAGGGAATTTTCCACGTCTCAGTAATTTCTCTCGTCGTATTCGAGTGCTGATTGCCGTGTTATAGTTTGTTAACGAAGCTTTCCCTCAAGTCTAAATATTTTAAGGCAGTTTTCCTAGCCTCTAAAGCCGCTCGAGTTGGCTCTTCTCCTTGAGCGGCCATTTTTCCTAGAAAGTATGCCTTCCAACTACTCCGCCCTTAAACTGGCTCTCACAACTACTACACGCAGAGACAAAGCAACAGCGCGCGCATTAGATCCCATAGATGAGATAAATATTTACAATTAGTATTAGGGTTATAATTATATTCGAGTGCTGATTGCCGTGCTATCGTTTGCTAACGAAGCTTTCCCTCAAGTCTAAATATATTAAGGCAGTTTGTCGTGTGCGTATCATGGCTACGCACGCTTATATCGCATTCCGTTTCTCTACCACGGGTGCGCTTTAAAACCACGGCGCTGCAGTTTTTGCTTTTCTCTTCTTTCTTCTTCTCCGCCCTTAAACTGGCTCTCTCAACTACTACACGCAGAGACAAAGCAACAGCGCGCGCATTAGATCCCATAGATGAGATGAATATTTACAATTAGTATTAGGGTTATAATTATATTCGAGTGCTGATTGCCGTGCTATCGTTTGCTAACGAAGCTTTCCCTCAAGTCTAAATATTTTAAGGCAGTTTTTCGTGTGCGTATCATGGCTACGCACGCTTATATCGCATTCCGTTTCTCTACCACGGGCGCGCTTTAAAACCACGGCGCTGCAGTTTTTGCTTTTCTCTTCTTTCTTCTTCTCCGCCCTTAAACTGGCTCTCTTCACTGTACTACACGCAGAGACAAAGAAACAGCGCGCGCATGCGATCCCATAGATGAGATGAATATATATATATATATATATATATATATAGAGAGAGAGAAAACTATCAGTCATAGCTCTCGTAGTATAGCCCTCTGGGCCGTTTCCTTTTTTTTTCGAAAGTAGTCCTATTATTGTTATTATAATTACACGAAGGTATTTCGCCCTCATCAGCAGCAGTCCTTGGTATAGTTATTCTGGCGGCTAGCTTCCCACGCTATGCGTGCCGCCATCGCACCTGGTTAAGCTTTTCCTAGACGCTAGAGTTAGGCTTTGTCCGCGCAACCTTGAGCGATCGGAAAGCGCGTTTCCCCCTCTTGGCCGGCGGAGAAGGGAAGCTTCGTTCCGGCCGCGAAGCTCTCCACATCTCTGTAAGGTGCCTTGGGGATGTCTCGTGCCGAAGATGCCCTCTCGGTGAGCGCATATTCCACCCCTCATCTTTTAAGAGGTTCAATACATACAAGCATTTGCCTAGCAAACCAGATTTTTTTTTTCAAGGGAATTTTCCACGTCTCAGTAATTTCTCTCGTCGTATTCGAGTGCTGATTGCCGTGTTATAGTTTGTTAACGAAGCTTTCCCTCAAGTCTAAATATTTTAAGGCAGTTTTCCTAGCCTCTAAAGCCGCTCGAGTTGGCTCTTCTCCTTGAGCGGCCATTTTTCCTAGAAAGTATGCCTTCCAACTACTCCGCCCTTAAACTGGCTCTCACAACTACTACACGCAGAGACAAAGCAACAGCGCGCGCATTAGATCCCATAGATGAGATAAATATTTACAATTAGTATTAGGGTTATAATTATATTCGAGTGCTGATTGCCGTGCTATCGTTTGCTAACGAAGCTTTCCCTCAAGTCTAAATATATTAAGGCAGTTTGTCGTGTGCGTATCATGGCTACGCACGCTTATATCGCATTCCGTTTCTCTACCACGGGTGCGCTTTAAAACCACGGCGCTGCAGTTTTTGCTTTTCTCTTCTTTCTTCTTCTCCGCCCTTAAACTGGCTCTCTCAACTACTACACGCAGAGACAAAGCAACAGCGCGCGCATTAGATCCCATAGATGAGATGAATATTTACAATTAGTATTAGGGTTATAATTATATTCGAGTGCTGATTGCCGTGCTATCGTTTGCTAACGAAGCTTTCCCTCAAGTCTAAATATTTTAAGGCAGTTTTTCGTGTGCGTATCATGGCTACGCACGCTTATATCGCATTCCGTTTCTCTACCACGGGCGCGCTTTAAAACCACGGCGCTGCAGTTTTTGCTTTTCTCTTCTTTCTTCTTCTCCGCCCTTAAACTGGCTCTCTTCACTGTACTACACGCAGAGACAAAGAAACAGCGCGCGCATGCGATCCCATAGATGAGATGAATATATATATATATATATATAGAGAGAGAGAGAGAAAACTATCAGTCATAGCTCTCGTAGTATAGCCCTCTGGGCCGTTTCCTTTCTTTTTCGAAAGTAGTCCTATTATTGTTATTATAATTACACGAAGGTATTTCGCCCTCATCAGCAGCAGTCCTTGGTATAGTTATTCTGGCGGCTAGCTTCCCACGCTATGCGTGCCGCCATCGCACCTGGTTAAGCTTTTCCTAGACGCTAGAGTTAGGCTTTGTCCGCGCAACCTTGAGCGATCGGAAAGCGCGTTTCCCCCTCTTGGCCGGCGGAGAAGGGAAGCTTCGTTCCCGCCGCGAAGCTCTCCACATCTCTGTAAGGTGCCTTGGGGATGTCTCGTGCCGAAGATGCCCTCTCGGTGAGCGCATATTCCACCCCTCATCTTTTAAGAGGTTCAATACATACAAGCATTTGCCTAGCAAACCAGATTTTTTTTTTCAAGGGAATTTTCCACGTCTCAGTAATTTCTCTCGTCGTATTCGAGTGCTGATTGCCGTGTTATAGTTTGTTAACGAAGCTTTCCCTCAAGTCTAAATATTTTAAGGCAGTTTTCCTAGCCTCTAAAGCCGCTCGAGTTGGCTCTTCTCCTTGAGCGGCCATTTTTCCTAGAAAGTATGCCTTCCAACTACTCCGCCCTTAAACTGGCTCTCACAACTACTACACGCAGAGACAAAGCAACAGCGCGCGCATTAGATCCCATAGATGAGATAAATATTTACAATTAGTATTAGGGTTATAATTATATTCGAGTGCTGATTGCCGTGCTATCGTTTGCTAACGAAGCTTTCCCTCAAGTCTAAATATATTAAGGCAGTTTGTCGTGTGCGTATCATGGCTACGCACGCTTATATCGCATTCCGTTTCTCTACCACGGGTGCGCTTTAAAACCACGGCGCTGCAGTTTTTGCTTTTCTCTTCTTTCTTCTTCTCCGCCCTTAAACTGGCTCTCTCAACTACTACACGCAGAGACAAAGCAACAGCGCGCGCATTAGATCCCATAGATGAGATGAATATTTACAATTAGTATTAGGGTTATAATTATATTCGAGTGCTGATTGCCGTGCTATCGTTTGCTAACGAAGCTTTCCCTCAAGTCTAAATATTTTAAGGCAGTTTTTCGTGTGCGTATCATGGCTACGCACGCTTATATCGCATTCCGTTTCTCTACCACGGGCGCGCTTTAAAACCACGGCGCTGCAGTTGTTGCTTTTCTCTTCTTTCTTCTTCTCCGCCCTTAAACTGGCTCTCTTCACTGTACTACACGCAGAGACAAAGAAACAGCGCGCGCATGCGATCCCATAGATGAGATGAATATATATATATATATATATATAGAGAGAGAGAGAGAAAACTATCAGTCATAGCTCTCGTAGTATAGCCCTCTGGGCCGTTTCCTTTTTTTTTCGAAAGTAGTCCTATTATTGTTATTATAATTACACGAAGGTATTTCGCCCTCATCAGCAGCAGTCCTTGGTATAGTTATTCTGGCGGCTAGCTTCCCACGCTATGCGTGCCGCCATCGCACCTGGTTAAGCTTTTCCTAGACGCTAGAGTTAGGCTTTGTCCGCGCAACCTTGAGCGATCGGAAAGCGCGTTTCCCCCTCTTGGCCGGCGGAGAAGGGAAGCTTCGTTCCCGCCGCGAAGCTCTCCACATCTCTGTAAGGTGCCTTGGGGATGTCTCGTGCCGAAGATGCCCTCTCGGTGAGCGCATATTCCACCCCTCATCTTTTAAGAGGTTCAATACATACAAGCATTTGCCTAGCAAACCAGATTTTTTTTTTCAAGGGAATTTTCCACGTCTCAGTAATTTCTCTCGTCGTATTCGAGTGCTGATTGCCGTGTTATAGTTTGTTAACGAAGCTTTCCCTCAAGTCTAAATATTTTAAGGCAGTTTTCCTAGCCTCTAAAGCCGCTCGAGTTGGCTCTTCTCCTTGAGCGGCCATTTTTCCTAGAAAGTATGCCTTCCAACTACTCCGCCCTTAAACTGGCTCTCACAACTACTACACGCAGAGACAAAGCAACAGCGCGCGCATTAGATCCCATAGATGAGATGAATATTTACAATTAGTATTAGGGTTATAATTATATTCGAGTGCTGATTGCCGTGCTATCGTTTGCTAACGAAGCTTTCCCTCAAGTCTAAATATTTTAAGGCAGTTTTTCGTGTGCGTATCATGGCTACGCACGCTTATATCGCATTCCGTTTCTCTACCACGGGCGCGCTTTAAAACCACGGCGCTGCAGTTTTTGCTTTTCTCTTCTTTCTTCTTCTCCGCCCTTAAACTGGCTCTCTTCACTGTACTACACGCAGAGACAAAGAAACAGCGCGCGCATGCGATCCCATAGATGAGATGAATATATATATATATATATATATATATAGAGAGAGAGAAAACTATCAGTCATAGCTCTCGTAGTATAGCCCTCTGGGCCGTTTCCTTTTTTTTTCGAAAGTAGTCCTATTATTGTTATTATAATTACACGAAGGTATTTCGCCCTCATCAGCAGCAGTCCTTGGTATAGTTATTCTGGCGGCTAGCTTCCCACGCTATGCGTGCCGCCATCGCACCTGGTTAAGCTTTTCCTAGACGCTAGAGTTAGGCTTTGTCCGCGCAACCTTGAGCGATCGGAAAGCGCGTTTCCCCCTCTTGGCCGGCGGAGAAGGGAAGCTTCGTTCCCGCCGCGAAGCTCTCCACATCTCTGTAAGGTGCCTTGGGGATGTCTCGTGCCGAAGATGCCCTCTCGGTGAGCGCATATTCCACCCCTCATCTTTTAAGAGGTTCAATACATACAAGCATTTGCCTAGCAAACCAGATTTTTTTTTTCAAGGGAATTTTCCACGTCTCAGTAATTTCTCTCGTCGTATTCGAGTGCTGATTGCCGTGTTATAGTTTGTTAACGAAGCTTTCCCTCAAGTCTAAATATTTTAAGGCAGTTTTCCTAGCCTCTAAAGCCGCTCGAGTTGGCTCTTCTCCTTGAGCGGCCATTTTTCCTAGAAAGTATGCCTTCCAACTACTCCGCCCTTAAACTGGCTCTCACAACTACTACACGCAGAGACAAAGCAACAGCGCGCGCATTAGATCCCATAGATGAGATGAATATTTACAATTAGTATTAGGGTTATAATTATATTCGAGTGCTGATTGCCGTGCTATCGTTTGCTAACGAAGCTTTCCCTCAAGTCTAAATATTTTAAGGCAGTTTTTCGTGTGCGTATCATGGCTACGCACGCTTATATCGCATTCCGTTTCTCTACCACGGGCGCGCTTTAAAACCACGGCGCTGCAGTTTTTGCTTTTCTCTTCTTTCTTCTTCTCCGCCCTTAAACTGGCTCTCTTCACTGTACTACACGCAGAGACAAAGAAACAGCGCGCGCATGCGATCCCATAGATGAGATGAATATATATATATATATATATATATAGAGAGAGAGAGAAAACTATCAGTCATAGCTCTCGTAGTATAGCCCTCTGGGCCGTTTCCTTTTTTTTTCGAAAGTAGTCCTATTATTGTTATTATAATTACACGAAGGTATTTCGCCCTCATCAGCAGCAGTCCTTGGTATAGTTATTCTGGCGGCTAGCTTCCCACGCTATGCGTGCCGCCATCGCACCTGGTTAAGCTTTTCCTAGACGCTAGAGTTAGGCTTTGTCCGCGCAACCTTGAGCGATCGGAAAGCGCGTTTCCCCCTCTTGGCCGGCGGAGAAGGGAAGCTTCGTTCCCGCCGCGAAGCTCTCCACATCTCTGTAAGGTGCCTTGGGGATGTCTCGTGCCGAAGATGCCCTCTCGGTGAGCGCATATTCCACCCCTCATCTTTTAAGAGGTTCAATACATACAAGCATTTGCCTAGCAAACCAGATTTTTTTTTTCAAGGGAATTTTCCACGTCTCAGTAATTTCTCTCGTCGTATTCGAGTGCTGATTGCCGTGTTATAGTTTGTTAACGAAGCTTTCCCTCAAGTCTAAATATTTTAAGGCAGTTTTCCTAGCCTCTAAAGCCGCTCGAGTTGGCTCTTCTCCTTGAGCGGCCATTTTTCCTAGAAAGTATGCCTTCCAACTACTCCGCCCTTAAACTGGCTCTCACAACTACTACACGCAGAGACAAAGCAACAGCGCGCGCATTAGATCCCATAGATGAGATGAATATTTACAATTAGTATTAGGGTTATAATTATATTCGAGTGCTGATTGCCGTGCTATCGTTTGCTAACGAAGCTTTCCCTCAAGTCTAAATATTTTAAGGCAGTTTTTCGTGTGCGTATCATGGCTACGCACGCTTATATCGCATTCCGTTTCTCTACCACGGGCGCGCTTTAAAACCACGGCGCTGCAGTTTTTGCTTTTCTCTTCTTTCTTCTTCTCCGCCCTTAAACTGGCTCTCTTCACTGTACTACACGCAGAGACAAAGAAACAGCGCGCGCATGCGATCCCATAGATGAGATGAATATATATATATATATATATATATATAGAGAGAGAGAGAAAACTATCAGTCATAGCTCTCGTAGTATAGCCCTCTGGGCCGTTTCCTTTTTTTTTCGAAAGTAGTCCTATTATTGTTATTATAATTACACGAAGGTATTTCGCCCTCATCAGCAGCAGTCCTTGGTATAGTTATTCTGGCGGCTAGCTTCCCACGCTATGCGTGCCGCCATCGCACCTGGTTAAGCTTTTCCTAGACGCTAGAGTTAGGCTTTGTCCGCGCAACCTTGAGCGATCGGAAAGCGCGTTTCCCCCTCTTGGCCGGCGGAGAAGGGAAGCTTCGTTCCCGCCGCGAAGCTCTCCACATCTCTGTAAGGTGCCTTGGGGATGTCTCGTGCCGAAGATGCCCTCTCGGTGAGCGCATATTCCACCCCTCATCTTTTAAGAGGTTCAATACATACAAGCATTTGCCTAGCAAACCAGATTTTTTTTTTCAAGGGAATTTTCCACGTCTCAGTAATTTCTCTCGTCGTATTCGAGTGCTGATTGCCGTGTTATAGTTTGTTAACGAAGCTTTCCCTCAAGTCTAAATATTTTAAGGCAGTTTTCCTAGCCTCTAAAGCCGCTCGAGTTGGCTCTTCTCCTTGAGCGGCCATTTTTCCTAGAAAGTATGCCTTCCAACTACTCCGCCCTTAAACTGGCTCTCACAACTACTACACGCAGAGACAAAGCAACAGCGCGCGCATTAGATCCCATAGATGAGATGAATATTTACAATTAGTATTAGGGTTATAATTATATTCGAGTGCTGATTGCCGTGCTATCGTTTGCTAACGAAGCTTTCCCTCAAGTCTAAATATTTTAAGGCAGTTTTTCGTGTGCGTATCATGGCTACGCACGCTTATATCGCATTCCGTTTCTCTACCACGGGCGCGCTTTAAAACCACGGCGCTGCAGTTTTTGCTTTTCTCTTCTTTCTTCTTCTCCGCCCTTAAACTGGCTCTCTTCACTGTACTACACGCAGAGACAAAGAAACAGCGCGCGCATGCGATCCCATAGATGAGATGAATATATATATATATATATATATATAGAGAGAGAGAGAAAACTATCAGTCATAGCTCTCGTAGTATAGCCCTCTGGGCCGTTTCCTTTTTTTTTCGAAAGTAGTCCTATTATTGTTATTATAATTACACGAAGGTATTTCGCCCTCATCAGCAGCAGTCCTTGGTATAGTTATTCTGGCGGCTAGCTTCCCACGCTATGCGTGCCGCCATCGCACCTGGTTAAGCTTTTCCTAGACGCTAGAGTTAGGCTTTGTCCGCGCAACCTTGAGCGATCGGAAAGCGCGTTTCCCCCTCTTGGCCGGCGGAGAAGGGAAGCTTCGTTCCCGCCGCGAAGCTCTCCACATCTCTGTAAGGTGCCTTGGGGATGTCTCGTGCCGAAGATGCCCTCTCGGTGAGCGCATATTCCACCCCTCATCTTTTAAGAGGTTCAATACATACAAGCATTTGCCTAGCAAACCAGATTTTTTTTTTCAAGGGAATTTTCCACGTCTCAGTAATTTCTCTCGTCGTATTCGAGTGCTGATTGCCGTGTTATAGTTTGTTAACGAAGCTTTCCCTCAAGTCTAAATATTTTAAGGCAGTTTTCCTAGCCTCTAAAGCCGCTCGAGTTGGCTCTTCTCCTTGAGCGGCCATTTTTCCTAGAAAGTATGCCTTCCAACTACTCCGCCCTTAAACTGGCTCTCACAACTACTACACGCAGAGACAAAGCAACAGCGCGCGCATTAGATCCCATAGATGAGATGAATATTTACAATTAGTATTAGGGTTATAATTATATTCGAGTGCTGATTGCCGTGCTATCGTTTGCTAACGAAGCTTTCCCTCAAGTCTAAATATTTTAAGGCAGTTTTTCGTGTGCGTATCATGGCTACGCACGCTTATATCGCATTCCGTTTCTCTACCACGGGCGCGCTTTAAAACCACGGCGCTGCAGTTTTTGCTTTTCTCTTCTTTCTTCTTCTCCGCCCTTAAACTGGCTCTCTTCACTGTACTACACGCAGAGACAAAGAAACAGCGCGCGCATGCGATCCCATAGATGAGATGAATATATATATATATATATATAGAGAGAGAGAGAGAGAAAACTATCAGTCATAGCTCTCGTAGTATAGCCCTCTGGGCCGTTTCCTTTTTTTTTCGAAAGTAGTCCTATTATTGTTATTATAATTACACGAAGGTATTTCGCCCTCATCAGCAGCAGTCCTTGGTATAGTTATTCTGGCGGCTAGCTTCCCACGCTATGCGTGCCGCCATCGCACCTGGTTAAGCTTTTCCTAGACGCTAGAGTTAGGCTTTGTCCGCGCAACCTTGAGCGATCGGAAAGCGCGTTTCCCCCTCTTGGCCGGCGGAGAAGGGAAGCTTCGTTCCCGCCGCGAAGCTCTCCACATCTCTGTAAGGTGCCTTGGGGATGTCTCGTGCCGAAGATGCCCTCTCGGTGAGCGCATATTCCACCCCTCATCTTTTAAGAGGTTCAATACATACAAGCATTTGCCTAGCAAACCAGATTTTTTTTTTCAAGGGAATTTTCCACGTCTCAGTAATTTCTCTCGTCGTATTCGAGTGCTGATTGCCGTGTTATAGTTTGTTAACGAAGCTTTCCCTCAAGTCTAAATATTTTAAGGCAGTTTTCCTAGCCTCTAAAGCCGCTCGAGTTGGCTCTTCTCCTTGAGCGGCCATTTTTCCTAGAAAGTATGCCTTCCAACTACTCCGCCCTTAAACTGGCTCTCACAACTACTACACGCAGAGACAAAGCAACAGCGCGCGCATTAGATCCCATAGATGAGATGAATATTTACAATTAGTATTAGGGTTATAATTATATTCGAGTGCTGATTGCCGTGCTATCGTTTGCTAACGAAGCTTTCCCTCAAGTCTAAATATTTTAAGGCAGTTTTTCGTGTGCGTATCATGGCTACGCACGCTTATATCGCATTCCGTTTCTCTACCACGGGCGCGCTTTAAAACCACGGCGCTGCAGTTTTTGCTTTTCTCTTCTTTCTTCTTCTCCGCCCTTAAACTGGCTCTCTTCACTGTACTACACGCAGAGACAAAGAAACAGCGCGCGCATGCGATCCCATAGATGAGATGAATATATATATATATATATATAGAGAGAGAGAGAGAAAACTATCAGTCATAGCTCTCGTAGTATAGCCCTCTGGGCCGTTTCCTTTTTTTTTCGAAAGTAGTCCTATTATTGTTATTATAATTACACGAAGGTATTTCGCCCTCATCAGCAGCAGTCCTTGGTATAGTTATTCTGGCGGCTAGCTTCCCACGCTATGCGTGCCGCCATCGCACCTGGTTAAGCTTTTCCTAGACGCTAGAGTTAGGCTTTGTCCGCGCAACCTTGAGCGATCGGAAAGCGCGTTTCCCCCTCTTGGCCGGCGGAGAAGGGAAGCTTCGTTCCCGCCGCGAAGCTCTCCACATCTCTGTAAGGTGCCTTGGGGATGTCTCGTGCCGAAGATGCCCTCTCGGTGAGCGCATATTCCACCCCTCATCTTTTAAGAGGTTCAATACATACAAGCATTTGCCTAGCAAACCAGATTTTTTTTTTCAAGGGAATTTTCCACGTCTCAGTAATTTCTCTCGTCGTATTCGAGTGCTGATTGCCGTGTTATAGTTTGTTAACGAAGCTTTCCCTCAAGTCTAAATATTTTAAGGCAGTTTTCCTAGCCTCTAAAGCCGCTCGAGTTGGCTCTTCTCCTTGAGCGGCCATTTTTCCTAGAAAGTATGCCTTCCAACTACTCCGCCCTTAAACTGGCTCTCACAACTACTACACGCAGAGACAAAGCAACAGCGCGCGCATTAGATCCCATAGATGAGATGAATATTTACAATTAGTATTAGGGTTATAATTATATTCGAGTGCTGATTGCCGTGCTATCGTTTGCTAACGAAGCTTTCCCTCAAGTCTAAATATTTTAAGGCAGTTTTTCGTGTGCGTATCATGGCTACGCACGCTTATATCGCATTCCGTTTCTCTACCACGGGCGCGCTTTAAAACCACGGCGCTGCAGTTTTTGCTTTTCTCTTCTTTCTTCTTCTCCGCCCTTAAACTGGCTCTCTTCACTGTACTACACGCAGAGACAAAGAAACAGCGCGCGCATGCGATCCCATAGATGAGATGAATATATATATATATATATATATATATATAGAGAGAGAGAAAACTATCAGTCATAGCTCTCGTAGTATAGCCCTCTGGGCCGTTTCCTTTTTTTTTCGAAAGTAGTCCTATTATTGTTATTATAATTACACGAAGGTATTTCGCCCTCATCAGCAGCAGTCCTTGGTATAGTTATTCTGGCGGCTAGCTTCCCACGCTATGCGTGCCGCCATCGCACCTGGTTAAGCTTTTCCTAGACGCTAGAGTTAGGCTTTGTCCGCGCAACCTTGAGCGATCGGAAAGCGCGTTTCCCCCTCTTGGCCGGCGGAGAAGGGAAGCTTCGTTCCCGCCGCGAAGCTCTCCACATCTCTGTAAGGTGCCTTGGGGATGTCTCGTGCCGAAGATGCCCTCTCGGTGAGCGCATATTCCACCCCTCATCTTTTAAGAGGTTCAATACATACAAGCATTTGCCTAGCAAACCAGATTTTTTTTTTCAAGGGAATTTTCCACGTCTCAGTAATTTCTCTCGTCGTATTCGAGTGCTGATTGCCGTGTTATAGTTTGTTAACGAAGCTTTCCCTCAAGTCTAAATATTTTAAGGCAGTTTTCCTAGCCTCTAAAGCCGCTCGAGTTGGCTCTTCTCCTTGAGCGGCCATTTTTCCTAGAAAGTATGCCTTCCAACTACTCCGCCCTTAAACTGGCTCTCACAACTACTACACGCAGAGACAAAGCAACAGCGCGCGCATTAGATCCCATAGATGAGATGAATATTTACAATTAGTATTAGGGTTATAATTATATTCGAGTGCTGATTGCCGTGCTATCGTTTGCTAACGAAGCTTTCCCTCAAGTCTAAATATTTTAAGGCAGTTTTTCGTGTGCGTATCATGGCTACGCACGCTTATATCGCATTCCGTTTCTCTACCACGGGCGCGCTTTAAAACCACGGCGCTGCAGTTTTTGCTTTTCTCTTCTTTCTTCTTCTCCGCCCTTAAACTGGCTCTCTTCACTGTACTACACGCAGAGACAAAGAAACAGCGCGCGCATGCGATCCCATAGATGAGATGAATATATATATATATATATATATAGAGAGAGAGAGAAAACTATCAGTCATAGCTCTCGTAGTATAGCCCTCTGGGCCGTTTCCTTTTTTTTTCGAAAGTAGTCCTATTATTGTTATTATAATTACACGAAGGTATTTCGCCCTCATCAGCAGCAGTCCTTGGTATAGTTATTCTGGCGGCTAGCTTCCCACGCTATGCGTGCCGCCATCGCACCTGGTTAAGCTTTTCCTAGACGCTAGAGTTAGGCTTTGTCCGCGCAACCTTGAGCGATCGGAAAGCGCGTTTCCCCCTCTTGGCCGGCGGAGAAGGGAAGCTTCGTTCCCGCCGCGAAGCTCTCCACATCTCTGTAAGGTGCCTTGGGGATGTCTCGTGCCGAAGATGCCCTCTCGGTGAGCGCATATTCCACCCCTCATCTTTTAAGAGGTTCAATACATACAAGCATTTGCCTAGCAAACCAGATTTTTTTTTTCAAGGGAATTTTCCACGTCTCAGTAATTTCTCTCGTCGTATTCGAGTGCTGATTGCCGTGTTATAGTTTGTTAACGAAGCTTTCCCTCAAGTCTAAATATTTTAAGGCAGTTTTCCTAGCCTCTAAAGCCGCTCGAGTTGGCTCTTCTCCTTGAGCGGCCATTTTTCCTAGAAAGTATGCCTTCCAACTACTCCGCCCTTAAACTGGCTCTCACAACTACTACACGCAGAGACAAAGCAACAGCGCGCGCATTAGATCCCATAGATGAGATGAATATTTACAATTAGTATTAGGGTTATAATTATATTCGAGTGCTGATTGCCGTGCTATCGTTTGCTAACGAAGCTTTCCCTCAAGTCTAAATATTTTAAGGCAGTTTTTCGTGTGCGTATCATGGCTACGCACGCTTATATCGCATTCCGTTTCTCTACCACGGGCGCGCTTTAAAACCACGGCGCTGCAGTTTTTGCTTTTCTCTTCTTTCTTCTTCTCCGCCCTTAAACTGGCTCTCTTCACTGTACTACACGCAGAGACAAAGAAACAGCGCGCGCATGCGATCCCATAGATGAGATGAATATATATATATATATATATATAGAGAGAGAGAGAAAACTATCAGTCATAGCTCTCGTAGTATAGCCCTCTGGGCCGTTTCCTTTTTTTTTCGAAAGTAGTCCTATTATTGTTATTATAATTACACGAAGGTATTTCGCCCTCATCAGCAGCAGTCCTTGGTATAGTTATTCTGGCGGCTAGCTTCCCACGCTATGCGTGCCGCCATCGCACCTGGTTAAGCTTTTCCTAGACGCTAGAGTTAGGCTTTGTCCGCGCAACCTTGAGCGATCGGAAAGCGCGTTTCCCCCTCTTGGCCGGCGGAGAAGGGAAGCTTCGTTCCCGCCGCGAAGCTCTCCACATCTCTGTAAGGTGCCTTGGGGATGTCTCGTGCCGAAGATGCCCTCTCGGTGAGCGCATATTCCACCCCTCATCTTTTAAGAGGTTCAATACATACAAGCATTTGCCTAGCAAACCAGATTTTTTTTTTCAAGGGAATTTTCCACGTCTCAGTAATTTCTCTCGTCGTATTCGAGTGCTGATTGCCGTGTTATAGTTTGTTAACGAAGCTTTCCCTCAAGTCTAAATATTTTAAGGCAGTTTTCCTAGCCTCTAAAGCCGCTCGAGTTGGCTCTTCTCCTTGAGCGGCCATTTTTCCTAGAAAGTATGCCTTCCAACTACTCCGCCCTTAAACTGGCTCTCACAACTACTACACGCAGAGACAAAGCAACAGCGCGCGCATTAGATCCCATAGATGAGATGAATATTTACAATTAGTATTAGGGTTATAATTATATTCGAGTGCTGATTGCCGTGCTATCGTTTGCTAACGAAGCTTTCCCTCAAGTCTAAATATTTTAAGGCAGTTTTTCGTGTGCGTATCATGGCTACGCACGCTTATATCGCATTCCGTTTCTCTACCACGGGCGCGCTTTAAAACCACGGCGCTGCAGTTTTTGCTTTTCTCTTCTTTCTTCTTCTCCGCCCTTAAACTGGCTCTCTTCACTGTACTACACGCAGAGACAAAGAAACAGCGCGCGCATGCGATCCCATAGATGAGATGAATATATATATATATATATAGAGAGAGAGAGAGAGAAAACTATCAGTCATAGCTCTCGTAGTATAGCCCTCTGGGCCGTTTCCTTTTTTTTTCGAAAGTAGTCCTATTATTGTTATTATAATTACACGAAGGTATTTCGCCCTCATCAGCAGCAGTCCTTGGTATAGTTATTCTGGCGGCTAGCTTCCCACGCTATGCGTGCCGCCATCGCACCTGGTTAAGCTTTTCCTAGACGCTAGAGTTAGGCTTTGTCCGCGCAACCTTGAGCGATCGGAAAGCGCGTTTCCCCCTCTTGGCCGGCGGAGAAGGGAAGCTTCGTTCCCGCCGCGAAGCTCTCCACATCTCTGTAAGGTGCCTTGGGGATGTCTCGTGCCGAAGATGCCCTCTCGGTGAGCGCATATTCCACCCCTCATCTTTTAAGAGGTTCAATACATACAAGCATTTGCCTAGCAAACCAGATTTTTTTTTTCAAGGGAATTTTCCACGTCTCAGTAATTTCTCTCGTCGTATTCGAGTGCTGATTGCCGTGTTATAGTTTGTTAACGAAGCTTTCCCTCAAGTCTAAATATTTTAAGGCAGTTTTCCTAGCCTCTAAAGCCGCTCGAGTTGGCTCTTCTCCTTGAGCGGCCATTTTTCCTAGAAAGTATGCCTTCCAACTACTATCCGACTATCGCGGACAACATGAGTCTCTTTCCACGTAAGTGTGAGGCTCGGAGCAGGAGCTGTGGCGCTTGAAAGTAGCCTGGGACCTGACGAACCAACCGACTGAGCTATCTTTCTGGGCAACACCGAAGGGTCACGAGTTCAAATCACCTGTTAAGATCCTTTCTTTTTCTGCCCCTTTTTCTTTCTTTTTTTTTTTTTTCTTTTTTTTCTTTCTTTTAATGTCTTTTCCTTTATTTTATCACTGTACGGGAACCCTCCTAAAAAAAAAAATATATATATATATATTTATATAGATCTTCAAATATTTATGGCCTCACACTCACATGTGCAGGTCATAAATACCAGGTTCTCTAGCCGAGTGCCATCCATGCGGTATAACCGAGCTCAGATTGGTCCACCTTGACTGACCAAGTAGGGCACCACTGTAGGTTAAATGAGGCGTACAACTCCTGCGGGACCCGCCGTGGTTGCTCAGTGGTTATGGTGTTAGACTGCTGAGCACGAGGTCGCGGGATCGGACCCCGACCACGGCGGCCGCATTTCGATGGGGGCGAAATGCGAAAACACCCGTGTACTTAGAATTAGGTGCACGTTAAAGAACCCCAGGTGGTCGAAATTTTCGGAGTCCTCCACTACGGCGTGCATAATCAGAAAGTGGTTTTGTCACGTAAAACCCCATAAATTAATTTTTAATTTAACTCCTACGGGGACGGTAGAGTATCCGTCTCCAGTGCAAGAGGACCGTGATTCAAATCCCGGTGCCGCGCTATTCTCCACCGGAAAATACAAAAAAAAAAAAAACGTGTGTTGAGAAAATTGCACAAACAGGCCTGGAGTGCGGCCTGATCCCGGTGACCAGAACCGGTAACGCACTCTCTCACCAGAGCAGGATTGGCCACCCTGGTGCAGTACTTGGCCACAACCTCCTATATGAATACAACAATCAAACCCCGGCCCTCAGTCCCCAGCAGCCGCGAAGCAACTGACCACGGCGGCGGTCAGATCTGTGACGCTGCAGAGGGTGCTAAGAATACCTGGCTCCGGACAGGCCGCCATTGGAATCTGAACCTGGCAACGTTTAACGTTAGAACGCTATCTAGTGAGGCGAGTCTAGCAGTGTTATTGGAGGAATTAGAGGGTAGTAAATGGGATATAATAGGGCTCAGTGAGGTTAGGAGGACAAAAGAAGCATATACAGTGCTAAAAAGCGGGCATGTACTGTGCTACCGGGGCCTAGCGGAGAGACGAGAACTAGGAGTCGGATTCCTGATTAATAAGGAAATAGCTGGTAACATACAGGAATTCTATAGCATTAACGAGAGGGTGGCATGTCTTGTTGTGAAACTTAATAAGAGGTACAAAATGAAGGTTGTTCAGGTCTACGCTCCTACATCTAGTCATGATGACCAGGAAGTCGAAAGCTTTTATGAAGACGTAGAATCGGCGATGGGTAAAGTCAAAACAAAATACACTATACTGATGGGCGACTTCAATGCCAGGGTAGGCAAGAAGCAGGCTGGAGACAAGTCAGTGGGGGAATATGGCATAGGCTCTAGGAATAGCAGAGGAGAATTATTAGTAGAGTTTGCAGAACAGAATAATATGCGTATAATGAATACCTTTTTCCGCAAGCGGGTTAGCCGAAAGTGGACGTGGAGGAGCCCGAATGGTGAGACTAGAAATGAAATCGACTTCATACTCTGCGCGAACCCTGGCATCATTCAAGATGTAGACGTGCTCGGCAAGGTACGCTGCAGTGACCACAGGATGGTAAGAACTCGAATTAGCCTAGACTTGAGGAGGGAACGAAAGAAACTGGTACACAAGAAGCCAATCAATGAGTTAGCGGTAAGAGGGAAACTAGAGGAATTCCGGATCAAACTACAGAACAGGTATTCGGCTTTAACTCAGGAAGAGGACCTTAGTGTTGAAGCAATGAACGACAATCTCATGGGCATCATTAAGGAGTGCGCAATAGAAGTCGGTGGTAACGCCGTTAGACAGGAAACCAGTAAGCTATCGCAGGAGACGAAAGATCTGATCAAGAAACGCCAATGTATGAAAGCCTCTAATCCTACAGCTAGAATAGAACTGGCAGAACTTTCTAAGTTAATCAACAAGCGTAAGACAGCGGACATCAGGAACTATAATATGGATAGAATTGAACAGGCTCTCAGGAACGGAGGAAGCCTAAAAACAGTGAAGAAGAAACTAGGAATAGGCAAGAATCAGATGTGTGCGTTAAGAGACAAAGCCGGCAATATCGTTACTAATATGGACGAGATAGTTCAAGTGGCTGAGGAGTTCTATAGAGATTTATACAGTACCAGTGGCACCCACGACGATAGTGGAAGAGAGAATAGCCTAGAGGAATTCGAAATCCCACAGGTAACGCCAGAAGAAGTAAAGAAAGCCTTAGGAGCTATGCAAAAGGGGAAGGCAGCTGGGGAGGATCAGGTAACAGCAGATTTGTTGAAGGATGGTGGTCAGATTGTTCTAGAGAAACTGGCCACCCTGTATACGCAATGCCTCATAACCTCGAGCGTACCGGAATCTTGGAAGAACGCTAACATAATCCTAATCCATAAGAAAGGGGACGCCAAAGACTTGAAAAATTATAGACCGATCAGCTTACTGTCCGTTGCCTACAAAGTATTTACTAAGGTAATCGCAAAGAGAATCAGGAACACCTTAGACTTCTGTCAGCCAAAGGACCAGGCAGGATTCCGTAAAGGCTACTCAACAATAGACCATATTCACACTATCAATCAAGTGATAGAGAAATGTGCAGAATATAACCAACCCTTATATATAGCTTTCATTGATTACGAGAAAGCGTTTGATTCAGTCGAAACCTCAGCAGTCATGGAGGCATTACGGAATCAGGGTGTAGATGAGCCATATGTAAAAATACTGGAAGATATCTATAGCGGCTCCACAGCCACCGTAGTCCTCCACAAAGAAAGCAACAAAATCCCTATAGAGAAAGGCGTCAGACAGGGAGATACGATATCTCCAATGCTATTCACAGCATGTTTACAGGAGGTATTCAGAGGCCTGGAGTGGGAAGAATTGGGAATAAAAGTCGATGGAGAATACCTTAGCAACTTGCGATTCGCTGATGATATTGCCTTGCTTAGTAACTCAGGAGACCAATTGCAATGCATGCTCACTGACCTGGAGAGGCAAAGCAGAAGGGTGGGTCTGAAAATTAATCTGCAGAAAACTAAAGTACTGTTTAACAGTCTCGGAAGAGAACAGCAGTTTACGATAGGTAGCGAAACACTGGAAGTGGTAAGGGAATACATCTACTTAGGGCAGGTAGTGACCACGGATCCGGATCATGAGACTGAAATAACCAGAAGAATAAGAATGGGTTGGGGTGCGTTTGGCAGGCATTCTCAAATCATGAACAGTAGGTTGCCACTATCCCTCAAAAGGAAAGTGTACAACAGCTGTGTGTTACCAGTACTCACATATGGGGCAGAAACCTGGAGGCTTACGAAAAGGGTTCTGCTGAAATTGAGAACGACGCAACGAGCTATGGAAAGAAGAATGATGGGTGTAACGTTAAGGGATAAGAAAAGAGCAGATTGGGTGAGGCAACAAACGCGGGTAAACGACATCTTAGTTGAAATCAAGAAAAAGAAATGGGCATGGGCCGGACATGTAATGAGGAGGGAAGATAACCGATGGTCACTAAGAGCTACGGACTGGATTCCAAGAGAAGGGAAGCGTAGCAGGGGGCGGCAGAGAGTTAGGTGGGCAGATGACATTAAGACGTTTGCAGGGACAACATGGCCACAATTAGTACATGACCGGGGTAGTTGGAGAAGTATGGGAGAGGCCTTTGCCCTGCAGTGGGCGTAACTAGGCTGATGATGATGACATGGCCACCGAACACCATTTACCGGAGTTTTTTCTGGAATAAGTAAGAAGCGGTGTTTTCTTTCTAATTTTGATACAGATGGGTTTTTCTTCGAGCGCGCGCTCTAGCGCCATCGCGTTGAAACATCTGGGCGCCCTTGTCACAGTCCTATAGCTTTATTTTGACGGGGTTGCATGCCGCGCATATGCGCAGAACAACGGACTCAGCAGTCATCGATCTCTTGAGGCGGTTTCCTGGGCTCCACGAGGAAACCGAGGACGCATTGCCAGCGCTTGTGGGCTATGATAAGTTAGTGCACCCACTGCTAGTGAAGCGCCACTCAGGTGAAGACAACTAGTTTTTGTTTTCATTGCGACATACTGAATTCGCAGTTCTCTCCAGAACACCGAAGTGTGCGTATTTTTTTATTTTTTTCAGTTTCGCGCACAAGCAATACACCATTTCGGAAATCGCAGCGCCGCGAGAAAACCTAGCGGGCGCGCGGCGCATTATGCGAAAAGTGAGCGAGCGCCGACGGACCGCCCGTCTTGGCTGCCTCCTGCGTTCGCATAGCTGCGGTGTGTGTGTGTGCGTGCTTCGTTTGGTTTGAGATTTCGTGTACTTTTTGGTGGTGGGCGGTTGCAGGAGCGTTATTTGAAAGGAGCGTTATTGAAAGAAATTGTGATAGCCGGAAACTAATTCGCATCATGTGTCTTGGGGTTTCAAAACGGACTCATGTGGAAAGCGATTATCCGACTGGGCAATTACTCAAAATTTTTGTTGCTTAAACACGAAGTCAGCTACCTTTATTCAGGGTCTTTCTAAATCGGTATTTTATCTAACATTTGCCAGTTCAGGAATTTCCGTAACTTCCTGGTCTACTGTCGACTCAGCTTCAAATAGTGACCATCTACCTATTAGGTTTGACATTGTCTGCCCTGTTATTCCCCTGGAGTCTCCGACGCGTACTTTTGTCAATTACCAGAAATTTCAGAGTATCTTAAAAACGGTCCTCAATTCCCAGAAAACGCTACCGAATGACATCAAAGCCATGAGGCTTTGCGCAGTAGTAAAAAGTTCCTTTAAAATGTCCCAATTTAATGTTAAGATAAGCAAAAGTACTACCTCTCTTTGGTGGAATTCGGATTGCGCGCGGGAATATAGAAGACGAAAAGCCGCGTGCACGAAATTACTTTACAATCAGTGCCCGAGTAACTAGGGTGATTATAAATTCACAGCTGCTGCGTTCAAGGGAACAGTTTCGAATGCCAAACACGAGTATGACGAAAAACATCATGACTTCCTCTCTAAACCTAGCAACACAAAAGCTCTGTTCAGATTCCTTCGACATAGAAAATTCATGCCAACACCAGCGAATACTGAATCGATAATACTTTCACCACGCGAGTTATCTGCTTCTTTAGATTTCACAGGAAAGGGCTTAGCGCAACGCTTAACATCACGTTTGACGAATGGGCCACTAAGGCCTCCCATCGCTGATGACTTCGTGGAAGTCACAGTGTCAGAGCTCTCTAGTGTCCTTAGGTCTCCGCCTGCCTCAGCTCCGGGTCCTGACGGCATTTCCAATGCCATGCTAAAAATGTTGTTTGAAATGTCTTCTGATGACATTCTTAACGCAGTTAATTGTTCTTTAAAGAATGCTTGGATTCCACCAGAATGGAGGACAGCCAAAGTTATTCCACTGCTTAAAAAACAAGGAGCTGGTTACAACCTTGACAACATTAGGCCTATCTCTCTTACGTCAAATATGGTAAAACTAATTGAAAGAATTTTATATGATCGTATGATGGATCATATATATGAAAATTCGTTACTGAGTCCAAGTCAAATAGGTTTTCGGCCCGGTCTCTCCATTTGGTGTGCGCATGTAGATTTGGAAAGCCGCATCGATCTTGCTCAGCATAGAAAAGAAGTTAGCGCTTTAGCGACACTTGACATAGCAAAAGCTTATGACAGCGTTGAGTACTCTCTACTGCTGGATACATTACAGTCCTACAATTTACCGAAATATATAACGGCATGGATTTTTGAATTTCTAAGAAACAGAAAATTTCATTGTTTTCAAAACGGCTTTTCTTCAAGAATGTTCGATCAGACAAGAGGGGTGCCCCAGGGGGCTGTTCTCTCTCCTATACTATTTAACCTGTTGATGAGTTCAGTACCACTGCACCAGGATGTGAATCTGTATGTCTATGCAGATGACATTGCATTTTTCGCGACAGCTAGAGACATCAATTCCCTTCACCTGTCTTTGCAAACGTACCTCTGTACTCTACAGACGTGGCTTCACAACCTGCACCTGTCACTAAATGCAAACAAAAGTGCAGTCCTTGTTTTTCCTCTTTCCGGGCCGTTACAGTTATCATTAGTATATGAACAAAGAACTATTCCTCAGGTAGAGTCAATTAAATACTTGGGTATCATATATGACGGAAAACTTAACTGGCGTTCTCACATAGAGAATATTGGAACGAAGGCGTCACGAGCCGTAGGTCTACTACGTAGAATTAGTAACCGACGTTCTGGTATGCGAAGCGACACACTAATTATGATTTATCGTATGTATATACGACCGATTATAAGAATTTGGCTGTGTTTTATTCTCTGGAAGGGCAAAATATAAATTAAAGCCCCTTATTCTGTTAGAAAGAGAAGCTCTTCGACTATGTTTAGGTCTCCCTAAATTCGTTGCTAATAATGTATTGTACCAGGAAGCGCGCCTACCTACTCTTCACACGCGATTCCGCATGCTTACGGTTGAACCTACTTAAGAGGTCATGAATCTTCGCTACGACGTGGACAATATGCATTCATTAGTGAACCAAGTCCATTTTTTTTTAGACCACGTGGTCACGGTTCCATACCCCGCAAGTTGTATTTGTGCAAGCACAATTAGCACCTTTAAATGTTCGCCTTAGAGAAATAATTCCGCTCCATAGGTCTCCGAGGTCGCTGAAAATCGAATTTTCAGGCATTTTTCCACACAATCCGAAATTTCTACCCACAACATATCTGAATGACCCTTTACACGATTATTTGGCCCGTTTCAAAATAAACGTAATAGCGACCGATGCTTCTTCGTGTGAATAGAAGGCAGGTGTGGGTATCTACTCACCATCCCTCAATTGGTGTTTTTCACTTCGCCTACCAGATTACACATCAGTTTTTTATGCCGAACTTCTGGCAATAGTTCTTGCCTTGCGGAAACTACCCATTCATATTACAAGAGTTATTATCGTCACAGATTCTCTATGTGTATGCAGCGCACTTACTGCGTCTACAAAGTCGACAACCGGAAACACGTTTTATTCATTAGCTCCACCTCACTTAAGTTTAGTGCATATGGTATGGGTCCCTGGCCACCGAGACATTCACATTAATGAAATAGCCGATTCCTTAGCACGAGCTTCTTTAGCAGGTCTTGTGCTATTTGTGCCGCCGGCAACTGCGCACATTACTGCAGCCAGCTATCGGCAATTTTCTTTGAGCGAGGACAAAAAAACTCTGTCATTAGCAAAATCTTCAGATTTTTTACACTTAAATTATTCTTGGAACCGGCAATGGTGTCCTAACCGGAAATTTGAAGTTTCATTTACTAGGCTGCGTTGCCGTATTCGAACACTTCATTTTTACTTGCACAGATGTGGTCTGGCGGTATCCCCTCTATGCTACCTCTGCAATGAACCAGAAACTATAGATCATTTTTTATCATGCTGGCGGTTTTCTACTCATCGAAAACTATGTCTAGAAATTCCACTTCAAGATTTAGGATCACCTTTAAGCAGCATTGTTATACTCTTCCTTGGAGCAACAGTTTTGGGATATAGCCACAGGAACGTTTGCCTAGCCATTTATAATTTTCTTTGTGGCACAAAAAGAATGCCTTGTTAATAGTTTTTAGTTTCAAGAATTGATTTATTTCTACTGCAGTTTAGAAAATTCAAAAAGTAAAAGCACAAATTCACAGTTCAAATCTTACTATTATTCATAATTTACCTTACTCAAGTTTAAGTATATCTTTTTTTTTAACATTCCTATCAACGCAAGGCTTACTATAGTATTGGTCAATACTTTATCTCATGTATTCATAGTTTATTTTGCATCTTGGATCATTTGTTTTCCTTTCTTTTTTCGTGTTATTTATTTATTAACCAATTTATTTTATTTTGTTTATTGAATCATATTACCACGCGATTCGTGGTCTATCCACCTCAGTGGGTTTGTGCCATTAACTGAGGCTTCATCATCATCATCATCATCATCATCATCATCATCATCAGTGAGTTCTCGGGGTTTTGGCTAAGTGTCGGTCGGATTTAGTCCAGCTTGTAAATAGCCAGCAGGGTTTTAAGATAAATTTATATTGTCTGATACAGAGACAGTGCCACAAATTTCGAAATATTCTCTAGGGTATGGCCGGGGCGATCTCCGCCTTGATCGGCCTCCCTTCCACCTGATCAAATGCCTCTTGAAGCTTTCTTTGCTAGTGGGGTGAGCAGCATTCCTGTCGCGCTGGTGCCTTTGCATGGAGGAGCCATCCGGCTCAACAACCCGAAGGCAGTGCAGGTGGAACTTCAGGCGGCAGTGCATCACAACTTTCACATCATTGATGTACGACACTTCGGCAGGGGTGGGATTGTTTGCCGTTCACCAGACCAGGCGTGTGTGTACGACTTAAGTGCTCATCATTTGGATCGACGCATGTGAATACCTTCATTCCCCCGCATCCCGCATCTTGCCTGCACTAAAGTAGTTCGTGGTGTAGACTCCGCTTTAAGTCCGACAGAGACTCTAGAAAAGCTTTCCGCGGCTGGTGTAATTGCTGCTTACCGGTGCAACAGAAAGATGGACGATGCACGTGTCCCTACTGAGTTAGTAATTGCCACGTTTGCAGGTACATCTTGCCCTACTGACCTAAAAGTCTGGCCTCTAATATTCAGAGCGGACCCGCTTGCCTCGCATCCATTACAATGTCGCAATTGTTGGCGCTATGGGAATAGCATGGGTGGTTGCAAATCCAGCCTTTGTTGTTCCATCTGCGGCGGGAGCCATTCCGCTAGCGACTGCTCGGCCGAGTCGGACTCTTGCTGCCTCTGCGGTGGAGCCCACAGTACTGATTGCTCAATCTGCGCTGCTAGGACTCAAGACGTCCAAATACTGGAAGTTATGGACAAAAGGCGCTGCTCACGCCAAGAGGTCTTTGCGGCGGTAAAGGAAAGAGCCCGTGGTTATGTGAGTGTGACAGCCCGACACCAGGCTGTCGTTGATGGAAGCCTGTCCGAGGTAATCGCACGCGCTATTGAAAAGTTATGGCTAAAATTATGGAGCGCATTGGAGAAGGCGTCCCGGAATGCTTTAATGGACTGGTATCCTCACAGCTAGAACACCTATTACCGAGTGGTGCTGCTCTGCCATCAAGCTCTGACATGAATGCTTGTTTAGCCCACGCTCAGGAAAGTGGCACAATTGCGTCCACAATCCATATAGAGCAAGTCAGGCCTTTTCCAGGTTCCTCAAACAAGGCAACTCAGACAATTCTGATTATCAAGAAACCTCAAACATGGAAATTGACGTGAGGGCACAAAAAAAGGTGTTTCCTCCTTGAGGCTACCACTTCACACTCAGTAAATCAAAGAAAATCCTCCCTAAAGTCAACCCGAAATGTAATATATTGGAGGAGGCTGTGGCCTCTGCGGTGCTCTCATCACTGGAAGGTAGATGAGCGTGTTGCAGTGCAACTGCAGATCAGTATTCGCTGTTTCTACTGATTTAAACGTTCTATCTTCTCAAATTTCTCCAGATGTAATTTTGCTGCAAGGACCTGGTTATCCCCTGTAAAACAATTTTCTCTGCGCAATTTTAGGTCATTTCACCTAGACCGCCCGTCTAGAGGTGGGGAACTGTAAATATGGTCTCAAGCAAGTTTTGCCACAAGGCAAATATATCATTTCAGCTGATGTCTCCGGAATGTGAAATTCTAGCAGTAGAAATTACTCTCCCTGGCAGTAGCCCTTTCTCGTTAGTCAATATATACTTTCTCTCGGGTGTGCAGAATACACACCCACTAGACTCGGTTATGGCAAAATTCGATGAAGATATAGTTTTGGCAGGTGTCTTCAACTCTCATCATGTATCATGGGGATCCAGGGCAGACCTGTGCGGAAAGCGTCTATAGGACTGGGCAATCACGAATAATTTTTGCTGCCAAAATTCGGGATCAGGGCGCTATAACGTAAAGCTATCAGGGGCGTAGCCAGGGGGGGGGGGGGGGGGGGGGGGGCTTATGGGGCATCAGCCCCCCCCAAAATTTTTTCTTGCTGTCCATGCATCGCCGACAAAAGCAACCCCCGGCGCCGGAAATCATTCTGGATTTTGTCTAGAGCGTCTTTTTCACGCTCGAAAAGCCATTTCACCGCGAAAATTGCGAACTCGGGCTGAATTTCGTGGCAACACCCATGCACCGGGAGTCACATAACGCAAGCAGCCCCATCCGAGCACAAAGTTTCAAGGATGTTTTCATGGCGAACGGGCTCGCCGCGGCATCTCGCGGAGGCCGCGGAGTCTACACTCTATCATGGAATTTACGGAGCGCGTGGATATCAATTCCGAAACTTTATGTGTATAAAGTTCTCATAAACTTTTGATGTGAAAGGTGCATTGACATTTCCAAACGTGTGCTTTAGATTTTCAGTTGCGGAACTTCGTAAGTTTAATGCTCCCATAAATATTTGACGCCAAAGGTGCATTGACTTTTCCAAAGTCACACATCGGGCCATACAACGAGACAAGCCAAATCTACACGCTATCAGACAAGTTGACAGAGCCCGCAGCGAGGCCCGATGAGACGAAGCGTTGTGGTGGTTCATTCGTGCCGTCATGTCACATAAAAAAAAAATATAAACATTTTTTTTTCACCTGCGCCAAAGCATCCAGTGATGACACTAAAGCCAGCCAAGGCAACCACGTTCTTATTTATTTTTTCTACTTTGACTTTTGATCGCGAGAACACATTCAGCCTCTTGAATTTTTTTTTTTTCTCGCTCCCCTACCCGCGCGCTGCCAGAGCCAGCCAGAGCGCATGCGTTTTTCTCGCGTTGCCCCGACCACCGCGCGGCGCACTTCGGTGCGCGTTCGGTTTTCGCTGGCCCAGTGCATTTTCGCCTGGCAGAGTTTTGGACGCTATCTAGCTAGCCGACGAGAAAAAGAAACTATGGCCACTAGCCGCCATCACTGTGGGGACTCGACGGATTGCAGCGCGTTCACTTGAGCGCAACCTCTCCAGAAAGTCTTGTCTCAGCGGTGTAGGATACCGAGCAGTATGCGCATGGTTCTTGGTGGACCAAGCGTCTCGTGTTTTCTTCGATATTCCTTTAATATCCATATTAGTTGCCCAATGTAAGCATTCGATTGTGACCAACATACCTTGCGTTTTTTTTTGTTCATTACGGTGCCCCCGCTACACAAAAGGAAAAAAGAAGCGTTGTGGTAGTGCAGCGAATTGTCGCATGGTGAAAGTGGTATTTTGTTACTTCTTTTGTGAAAAGTAATGGGCCATGGGACGCTTCAGCTGCCGGATACTCTTATTATATTATTGCGACCGCAATTATATGGACACTCTATGCGCATTCCTGCCGTCGCCGTCGCCCTCATATTCCGCATAAAGTCCAAGTGCGATAACATCGTGACCCCGCGCCGCATGCTGTATGTGCGAGTGAAAGCGTGTGGGGGGTGGGGGGGCCGACGATAGTGGCGCAATCTTGTGTGCGCAAGGGAGAAAAGTGAGGAGCAAGCGCGTCGCCTTCCGTCGCGCGCGATACATTGGGGGGAGTGGATGGAATGGGGGCAGGATCTAGGATTCTGTGAATCTGTGATTGCGCAACATGTTTATTTGCCTTGTTTGACGCATTATATACCATGACTTTTTCTTAGATACGTAGATTTATTGTAGACTTACTTATCGGTATGTTTAAATGTCTTGTTGCGAGATTTTGTGTATACGTGCAGTGAACTTCGTTTCCAGTGGCACTTTTTTGCCCTTTATCAAGCTGCATCTTCGCATTTGTATATTCCATTGTATATTCGCAATTCTAATGTACGAAGGCGAGTCAAATTAAAGTGAGCCTACCCACCCCGCGCAATTATGGTTCTGTTCATTATCTGCAAGGCCTGCGCGTAGCACACGGGCATCTCTCATTTACAACAGTGACACGCAGGTGTGAGAATAAATGTTCTTTAATGCTCTCATACACTAGGTTGAACATGGTTGCGTGCCGTAATGGACTCTCCAAAGGTTAAGCAGCGTGGTGCCGTCAGGTTTTTGACAGCTGAAGGTGTTTCCCAAAAAGAAATTAGTCGCCATATGGCTGCCGTGTACATGGAACATTGCATTTCATTGGCCACTGTGCAGCGTTGGAACAAACGGTTCAAAGAAGAACGTGAAAGTTGCAAAAGCGATCCCAGACCGGACCAAAGCCATCGTGCACCCCTAACAAAATTGCAAAGGTTGATGAGCTGATGAGACAAGAACGGAGGATAAGCATCGATGAACTGGCAGAGTGTGTGAATATCAGTCACGGTTTGGTTCACGCCATAATTCATGACGCCATTCACGCCATTCATCGGCTCTTGTGTGCGCAATGGATGCACAAGATATTGAACCACCGCCAGAATAAGCAGAACATCGGTGCTGCCTTTACTCATCTGATCCGGTATCACAATAAAGGTGACGATTTCTTGTCTGCTATTGTGATCGGAGACGAACCATCATGTCACTACTACGAGCCTGAAACACGACGGCAAAGCTTACAATGGAAACATTCCAATTTACCTCCCCCAAAGAAAGCAAAGGCAGTCATTTCCGCCAGAAAGGTGCTGTTGACTTTTATTTTTCGATCGTCAGGGGCCATTACTGATAGAATTTGCTAAATCTTGAGAGACTATCAATTGATTCCGATATTGTGAAACGCCGGATCGGCTGCGTGTCGCAATCAAGAACAAACTACGTGGAAAATTGACGAATGGGGTCATCCTGTTCCACGACAATGCCCGTTCCCACGTCGCTGATGTGGTTAATACAAAACTGGTAAAGTTCAAGCGGGAAACGCTGCAGCATCCGCCACACAGCTCAGACCTGTCGCCTTTACATTTTTCACATCAGCGGCATGCACTGCTTTGCTGGCTTCGAACTGATGTAGTTCTAAAGTTCGTGTTATATATTCTGTACTTATTAAATAGACAAAATACATGGAAGCATTGACATCAGTTATGTTGGGCACAATGTTTGGCACATACGAGCTTATTCTTTTATGAAAAAATACATAGTTTACTTGTATTGACAGTGCTTAGCGTTCAACAACTCGTTTGCAGCATCTTTGGCAATGGCAATGCAGTTATTATTCGTGTATTTGATCCCTAGGCTAATTGTTTAAGAGGAAGCTTTAGGTCGGGCCCAACTCCGACGCGGCCTATACAGATACATGTAAAACGCAGAAACAATTTTCTGAGATAACTCCTGAATCGCTTTTAATGAAATTTGTTGCATTTGGGAGAGTAAGTTAAATTCTAGTGTCTGTTGGAAGCGAAATTTCGATTTAGGGTCTGAACTCTGTTTAAAATATTTTTAAAAATACCAAAGTTCGCAAAAAAAATACGAGCACGAAGTTTACAAATTAATAGCTCTGCATCAAGAACAAATATCGCGGTTCTGTAAACGGCATCCATTGCACCATTCAAAGCGGACAAAGTTTATATGTCAAATTTGTATCTTACGTGAATTGGTTATGTTATGTACAAGGATTCTGCAAAAGCCGTATTTCCATAACACTTAATTTTTTTAGTCTCATGTGTAACATATCAATTTTGCGCGCTGTAGATGTACTATTATGTGCAATTCACAGCATTGTGATATCAATTTTCATTGCTGATTTACAGAGTTGTAAACTTAATTGTTTCGTTTTCTGAAAATTTTCGATTTCTGCCGCTTGTCAATAGAATATTGACGACCAAAACAGAAAATTCGCAACAAACATCACTAGAATTTAGGTTTTTCTTCTAAATGCAACAAACCTCGTCAAATTTGGTGCAGTGGTTGCCGAGAAAAACGAATTCTCCTTCTACATGTATTTGGATAGGAGCATCCGACCTAATGTTTCCTCTTAAGGAGGAGGCCCACCTGCAACGTGAGCCCCCCCCGAACGAAATTTCTGGCTACGCCACTGAAAGCTATTCCAAACTTTTCTATTCCAATTCTGCAATCAGCCCTCCGCGATTGGTCACAAACTTTTTTGGACCACCCCCACTTCGCCTGTCTGTCACACGACGGAAACCGCGATACCTCTAAATCTGATATAACATGTACACACTGATTGTGCATGATTGCACCAAACAAAAGAAAAATATTTATTTCTCATTCGACGCCTTTTCGCTGTTAGACCTCAACTATTGGTCAAAAGATTTAGGGCTGCACCCACTTCACCTGCCTGTCATACGATGTCAGAAAACCGCGAAAACACACTGCATCAGCGTGACGTGTACGCGTTAAAGATGCATTAATATGTCGAACAAAAGTGAATTTTTCTCGGAATAGCCGCAGGTTACCCCCTTCCGAAAGTAATAAAACATGGCTGCCGCCGATCGTTCAGGCACTGGCTACTCGCCCCTGCCGAAGAGGTTTATTGGCGTGTTATAAATCTTTCTGCGTGGCCGTGTAACGTTTTCAGGAACTTTCGGCACGTTTATGACTTCGTTCTGCCAGCTCTTCTTTGCTGAGGATCCGTTTTAGCGTCATTCCTAAGCTTCCGTCGCATGCCGCCGCGATTGTCGACGAGCAACCGCAAGCTAAGTAAGAGAAAGCAGACCAATCGCAGACGCAGGCACAACACTCATCATCTGGTTATCAATATCCAGTGCAGTGGCTCGGCCCCATCAAATCCCTCTCCACTTGAGCATGCAGCTCGCCTCTTGTGAGCCAATTAGATAAGACAAGCAGCTCAGTGCAGGCAATGTTATTCGTCTTTCAAGCAAACAAAAGTGACCTCCTATGAACGAGAGGAGCATTTGATTTGTTTGATCAGACAGCCCTGCGGGTGACCGCCCGATGCTTGCGTTGGCGGTTACGCAAATTTGACGTCAGGAGATTGGAATAAAAACAAATTGGAATAGTTTTACGTTATACGGCCCCAGTTACGTTTCTTCACGAACAGTTTAGATGTCTGCTGCATTTTATATTTTCAGGTCCAGGTCTTTCCAAATCCGCATCGGAAATGGTGAATGTCGGCACAACCAGCGATCATTTTTCCAGTTGTGTTTGAAGCGGTAGGTCCGCAGTCCACCGTGGAGCTTCGAATCCACTCTTTTGTGGGTTACCATACATTTGAAAAATGCTTGCAGACCACTTTCAAGTCAATTGAAATATTCTCCATTGAAAGCTGGGGATATTTGCTCAATCATAGATACTTCGCGTAAAAGATCAGAGTTCTAGTTAAAGGCACGCAAAAACACTGCTTCTACTAATTGGTGGAATGAAGATTACTTGTGGAACAACAAGTGACGCAAAGCTGCATGGAAATAACTCACGCATAACCCGTCTCCGAAAACTGGAGCAACCATAAATATATTGCTGGAACATTTGAAAGAACGGTGTCTAAGGCGAAAAACAATTACAATGTACGACATTTCGAATTCCTTTCAAAAGAAAATGATAAGCATGCATTATTTCGGTTTTTAAGATCCCAAAAAATTATTCCATGCCCCTAGAACTGGGAGTCGGTAGCTTTAACCACCAGTGAAAAAGCTGACTCTAGATGTAATCGCCAAAGGGTTAGAGACCCGATTCGCTACCTCTCTTCCCTTCTCTCCTCGCGGACAGGGCACTTCAGAAGATTTCGAAGGGTTTTATATGTCGGAATTGTCCCAAGCTGTTTCCTCTTTACCAGCTGCAGCCACAGGTCCCGATGGACTCACTACCAAGATGAATAAACTTCTCTTTCAAGTCGCTCCTAACGGCTTGTTAGATGCCGTAAATGACTTAATATAACATGCATGGATCCCTCCAGTGTGAAGAATTGCGAAGGTGATTCCTCTGCTGAAAGACCAAACAAAAGGGTATGTGCAAGAGAATATTCGGCCCATTTCTCTAACACCGCATTTTGTAAAATTAGTAGAAATAATAATAAACGCACATATGGTTAAGTTTGTTACCACAAGAGAATTACTGAGCCCCTGCCAGATTAGATTTAAACCTGGGATATCAATTCGGTGCGAACATGTCGACTTAGAAAGCCGAATTCAATTGACTGGTTACCAAAAAGAATATGCAGCTCTAGTTACATTATACAATTCTAAAGCATACGATAGGGTGAAATACCCTATATTAATAAAGAGGATGCAGGCGATTGGATTGTCTGACTACTTCATGACCTGGACTTCCGAGTTCTTACAGGGCATGGAGTTTTACTGTGCATAAAGTGGAATCTCATCGGAAAAATTCAGACAAATGCGCGGGGTTCCTCAAGGCGCAGTTTTGTCTCCGCTGTTGTTTAACATCCTACTCAGCTCCATTCCTTATCATCTAAATATAAGCACGTACGTTTACGCTGATGAGATAGCGTTGTTTGCTTCAGCAAGTGATATTCAGTCACTGTACGAATGCTTACAGGAATACTTATGCGAACTAGAGGCATGGCTGGAGAGTATTCGCTTGTCCCTTAATATAAATAAGAGTGCCGTCCTTGTCTTTGCTCTACAAGACCCAGTTACTATATCGCTTTTGTTCCGCCATTCCAGTATCCCACAAGTGGAGAAAGTCAAGTACCTCAGAATTATTTATGATGGAAATTTTAATTGGCGTCATCATATCCAACATATAACTTCAACGGCTTCTCGTGCAATGGGGATATTAAGAAGGAGAAGCAATAATCGACGGGGCATGCGCAGAGACACACTCATTATAATTTACCGCAAGTATATCCAACCTATACAAGAGTTCGGCTGTGCGTTATTTTCCGGCACCGCGGCTTAAAAGCTACGTCCGCTCGTTTTGCTGGAACATGAAGCGCTTCGCTTATGTCTGGGGCTACCAAAGTTTGTAGCCAAGTGCTCCACAAAGAATCCCGATTACCTTCCTTTGAAATGAGTTTTAACATACCTTTATACTCCCCTAATTATAGCATCCGATGCTTCGCAGAGTGAGGAAAAGGCAGGACTTGGAATTTTTTCATAATCATTGGGATGGTCTTTTTCTATTCGGCTTCCCGACTTCACTCCAATATGTCTAGCGGAATTCCTAGATGCTGTCCTAGCTTTACGAAAGCTACAATCTTCCAGGACAACACGGTAATAATCACAGATTCTTTGTCGCTGTGCACCTCAGTTACTGCTCCCAGCGAGTCACATATATTAAAGACTTTGTACTCCCTGGTTCCAAGTTATTTGCGGAGTTTATGACTAATATGGGTACCTGGGCACAGACATATTTATGAATGAGGTGGCAAACAGCTTGGCCAAGGCTTCTATCAGCTCCCCGGTGCTTACCCTTCTTCCAACGATGGGTTTTATCGCGTCTGTCAGGTTCAGAAGATACATCCTTTTAACATCAAAATCAAATCTTAAATCATCCTTGGAACTACAACACTTACAATTACCTTGGAGCAGGAAATTTTGCAAAACAAGACAAACGGAATTTGCAACAACGAGACTGTGTTGTCGAGTCCCATTTCTAAATTTTTACATGCACCGATCTGGTCTGGCAATATCCCCATTGTGCCATTTTTGCAACTCATTAGAGACAATCGAGCACTACTTACTGGAATGCCAGCATTTCTCCTCCATTAGAAAAAATTACATTAGACACTACAATGCGACAGCTCGGCCTGCTATTGAACAGCCCGGTACTGCTGTCTTTCGGAGCGACTGTGCTTGGGCACTCATCAGGAATGTGTGCATCGCGTTACAAAAATTCATTAAATCAAACAGATTTCATTGGTGACCGTATTATTATTTTCATTCCTCCTTTACTGCCTCATTCATATTGTATGTTATTTTTTTCTCTTGATTGAATAACAGTCTACTGAAGAGTTTTGAATCTTCCTCGCTTAAATTTTTGCAACAAAATTATACATATTTAAATTCATTACCTGAACACATAAGCAAAGTCTGCTCGACTCTTGGCCAATCCCCATGAGTGGGTATGCGCAAACTCATCAAGGGCATCATCATCATCATCATCATCATCATCATCATCATCATCATCGTTATCATCATCTCAGAAGGCGATTTGTTCAGGGGTGGAGGAGTCTATACGAATAAGTAAGGTACAAAACATGCAATATGATGAGCAAATACGTATAGTACACTGAGTTTACCACGCATTACAGTGCGGTGCATTTCGTCGATGCCATGAAGGGCAAGAAAGCGGCAATATTGAACGATATTCACGTGCCAGAGGGCGAAGGCGACCTCTAAATGAACACTGCATGACCGAATCGCTTACATTGGAAGAGCATCGCCCTCTTGGGGTGTCAAAGATGATCGCGCATGATTTCTAACAGCCAACAGAAAATATTTCGCTGACACTTGTGGTAGCAGTTAACAGCGCATCTGTGGAGCATGGTTTGTCAATATTCGCGGTTCGGTGGGATGCGGCGTGTTTTGTAGAATCCATTCAAGAAAATTCAGGGAAGGGAAGCGACAGTGACGTGAGTCCGGGCTGTGGGAAGTCTCCCGTTTCCCTGAGCACAAACGGAACAGACAGCATGACCGCATGTGCGGACATGTTGTTAATATTTGTTCGTGTATAAGATGTCACCTACGCCACTTCTATTCCTGAACAGTAGAAGTGGACCGGAATTTTATCGACCATATAAGAGTACGCGTAAAAAATAGTAACCATAAATTAAAACTGCGAAACAAGCCAAATCTAATTTCGTAATTGACGTGAAAAAACATTAAGTAATGTTATCGTAGTGGTTATTTCCATACCACACACTGAAGCCAGGGAAAGCATATGAGAAATTTACCTGCCATTTCGGAATGAAATATGAAAATATTTTGGCTGATTCCATCAACGATGAGTGACGGCATCAACGCGATTAGCATTGATTTGATGCAGCGGAGCACTGTATTGCCGAAGCCGAAACACGTATGCAGCCGGGCACCTCTCCCGCGCTTGCTATTGCACACCCAGCGCCATATAGTGGCACCGCCATAAGGGTCACGCATGGCACGTATTGGGCTGCGCCGTGCATTAAAAAAAAAATAAAGGATCCTTTTTGTCCTTGTAGAGCAGCAAATACCCAGTGCTACGTACGTAGTTACTCTGGTTGGTATCAAACAGGTTCATTGAAGAGCGGTCGTTACCTGTTGCAACCTATCGCGTGCCGCATCCCCAGTGATCTACGTAGGCGTGAAAGAGCTGCACGTATACGTACAAGAGGCCACATACTCAATGACCCAAGCTGGCCCGTTGGTCTGTCTCGAACCCCATGTCTCTCAGAACATCAGTCCCAGGCGCTACCTATTCGACCAGAGAACACCCGTGACCCAGGTTGGCAGGATAATGGTTAGGGACGTAAACAGATAGCCCCCCAAAAGTGCGGGAAGCACACGAAGGATCGTCATCCCATTAATTAGAAAAGTGGAAAAGGCTATCTATCTATCTATCTATCTATCTATCTATCTATCTATCTATCTATCTATCTATCTATCTATCTATCTATCTATCTATCTATCTATCTATCTATCTATCTATCTATCTATCTATCTATCTATCTATCTATCTGCCTGTCTGTCTGTCCACGTATGTATGCATGTATGTATGCATGTATGTATGCATGTATGTATGCATGCATGTATGTATGCATGTATGTATGCATGTATGTATGTATGCATGTATGTATGTATGCATGTATGTATGTATGTATGTATGTACGTCTTTCCGTCTGTTCTGGTGTCGTCTGCGTTTGTATCCAACCGTTTTCCTGCCTACCTGGGTTACTGCCTATGGGTCCGAAACCAACCATCGGACCAACTTCGTTCACTGAGTACGTGTCAATGTTTACATACGATTCGCCCTTGAACGAACATCTTTCATACCGACGTGGGTAAAGCTATAGATGCGGGACTGGTTGGCGCCGCTTTTCGACGAAAGTCTTTGCTGCCGATTTGGAGCACTGGGTATGTGCTACTCGGTCTGTGCTGGTGTTCAATGAACGCATTCAATACTAACTTCTATGACTGCGTATGTGCAAGTAGGCATGTGCCGCCCTTCATAGAAATTTCTTCGACAACTTGTGTTACTAGGTGTATGTCACAAGGAATGTTCCACTATACAATAACGAAAATATCCCTTAAGCTTCTTCGATGCTGAGCGGTATTTTACTCTCGTCCGATGTCCGATATAACTAGTTCCGATGTGATTTGTGCGCTTGAATTTTCTTCTACAAGAAACAATACAGCACAGAAACCGGACAGTCAATGAACGTCAGAGTAAAGGGACATTGCGCGGACACAGTTCAAAAGCTTTCCAAAGTCGGCGCCGAGCATTTCAAAAAAGCGTGGTCATAACTTTGATGCACTAAAACTCTACACCCTGCAATCGAATTTCCATTTCTGAACAAGAAAGAAAATGCAGAGAATCATACCTCATCCATAAGTTGAGCACATTGCAAACAACAGGCATAAACGTTCCAAATGGAGCTTCAGAATCTATTTGCTATGCCAAATTTCAAGCTACAGGCAAGAGCACTTATTTATTTTTCATTGGGTTGCTTAGTGTTTTTTTTGTCTCCCTCCCTTTTTTTCCTTTCTTTTGTTTATATATCTATTCCAGTTTAGTTTATTTTTCTACGACCACAATTTTCTGCCGCTTCTTTTATTGTCTCTTTCAGAAAGATGACAGTTCACTGACCTCAAGCAGAGCAGTTAATCCCCCTTCCTTCCACTGTCTTGCACACCCCTTCCCCGAAAGAACACACGGCGTGTCACCGGCTGACACACGGCGCTACCTCACATTCCTCCGTCGACTTTGAATAGCACACCTCTCTTTTCAATTCTACAGCCTCTCCGTTAACGCACCTTCGGCCATTGCCGCACCCACCCGCCTTACACCCCTCGCCTTTAGAAGAATCGTGCCTATATATACTGTGCCAAGGAAAGCATATGTCACCTTGAAAAAGACAAGTCCACTTGTCGAAACGTCGGCTCCCACTTTTACCTTGTTCTGGTTTTGCTCCTCGTCAGAACGGCTCCTTAAGTACAGCAAGCCGACACGTTAGCAGGCTACACCACAAATGCTCCTGGGCGGAAGCGGCAGAGTTCGAAACCAACCATCGGAACAACTTGGATAACTCAGTACGTGGCAATGTATACATACGTGCCGCTCTTCAACGAACCTCTTTCACACCGACACGGATCACTGTAGACGCGCGACTGCGTAAGTACCGCTGTTCGTACTAAATCTTGTCTCTCGTTTTATGTTGCCGATGTAACAAGATGTCAACTTTATTTTTCTTCCCGCAGCTCAATATAATGCGGAAGAGAACGTGGGAATTGTTCTGAGTGCGCTCCTGCTAGCGCGTGTTTTGTCACCGTAGCTATCCCTTCATTGTCACTTAAACTTGCCCAGGAGTACAGTTGGCTATTTATAACTGTCAGGCCGGTCATTTCGGATGTGCAGACAGGGGGCATATTCATTTTAGGAAGTGGGCACTTGGTCTTGACAGAACGCGCGCCAAAATAGAGCTTTGTCTGTCACGAATAGCAACACGAGCATTCTTACAAAATAAATGTGTAAACTTCAATTTAAGTTTACAGGGTTTCTAGGACTGCAATAAGTTATGGAACTTCAATCAAAGCAGACAGCTTTTCGTGCACGAACTTAAGCAGGTCGTGCCACCGGAGCTGATAATTCGCAACAGTGGGCGTCCTCGCATTGTCGACACCATTGAGGAAGGAGTGAAATGGGGAACAAGATCGAAGCGAAATGTATGCGCCCAACAGGTGATCGTCACGTCAGAGCGCGCACTAACTTGTAGTACTACCGTTCTGCAAGCCGAGCTACGGCAGCGCATCCCAAAAAGTGCGCGTCGAATAAAAATTACCGTGAGAGAAACATTCTCGGCTACTGCACTGAGTCTCAGAGTTCACATGCTGTGCCGACACCTCGAGGCAAAAAGGCAAAGTTTCCTTTGCTGGCTTTCGAAGGCTGGCTGCGTGTCGTAATGATCCTTCCTAGTTTAGTTTTGACACCTAATAATTAGTTTTGCACGTGTCGAAATAAACCATGGGTATTGAGTACAGGTCCACCTATAGCTTACAACTCTTCCGAATTTTACTCGGATAGCAATTACGCCGACGTTCCAGGCTCTCCCGCTGTCCCGCTATAGACGCATGCGCTGCTCGCACGCGGAGGTTTAG
Source organism: Dermacentor andersoni (assembly GCF_023375885.2). Classification (NCBI taxonomy): domain Eukaryota; kingdom Metazoa; phylum Arthropoda; class Arachnida; order Ixodida; family Ixodidae; genus Dermacentor; species Dermacentor andersoni. The sequence goes on along the minus strand of NC_092815.1, from coordinate 141,797,767 downwards.
AGGGTGTCACGAGACGAGGAGTGCTTCTGACTAAAAAAAAACGACAAAGCGAAGTGGACGCACCGGCAACACCCTGCTTAATCGTTCGATGGCGGAGCCAAGGGACAGCGTTGCACCCTGTGCTGTTGGCAGGACCATTGTGCATACGCACGCCAGCGTTACAGCTGAGCTACCTTGTGTATGCACTGGTCTGAGCAGAACAAACAGTAAACGTCAGGCCAACGGTACCTAATATTTGACTGGGTGCTCAAATGCCTCGAGCCGACGGTTTCCCTTCGGTATCATCGCATGCGCCACCGAGGTGCCACTTCTCAACAGGTCAGCGTTGTGAAGCACCTAACGGCCACCAAGTTGCTGTTCCACCTGCCTACCGGTATTTATTTGCCTTGCATGTTGCGTCGCACCAGCATGTCGTGTCTGCATGAAGTTAGAACGCCGTCAGTAAAGTTCGAGCGCAGCACTAACCTTGCTATCACTGCCACATATTTCTTGCCTTATGCTTTGCGTAGTTAGACCAGCTCTACGACTTTGCGAAAGTTGCGTCAACCTTTAAAAAAAGTGCTAGCGGAAAAACATTCGAAGGTGTCATGGAATGGAACTGCGAGGGCTGCAAAAAGAACGATTATAAGAATACAGGAAAGGCTCTGTGGTGGAAATTACGCAGCCGTCTCGTAGCAGCGGAAGACTCCGCATGTCCAGATGTGTACTTTGTGCCTGAAGCTGACGAATTCAGCTGCAGCAATGAAGCTAATAAACACGCAGAGGTAAAAAAAAATCAGTGCTGCCCTTCAATTCCTGTTGTCGAATGATTGATGCTTCTAGTGTGCTGCGGCTCAAGTTAAATCATCGTGAATAAAATGCCTATGTATTCAACAAAAGGTATATCCTCAGGGCGAACTAAAGAAAGAGTACGTGTAGCCATCCGACTTGTCATGTCTGCGAGATTGTTACACATATTAAAGTTCACAGGTTGGCAGGCATTTCCTTGTGAGACGCATACCTTAAGCAGTGCTATTCATTCGCCGCAATGATGAATGATGCTGAAGTGGTTGTTATTGATGCCTAAGCCTTACGTAAACGCACACAGATCCCTAACAGCGCTTAAGATTTTGCGGGAAGACAAACAGACGCATTTATGAATGAACGTGTTGTTACAGACGTCGACGACGACTGTTGATTCCAAGCGAGTAGAGACCCCTAAAAGCTGTTGCTGTAGAAGAGTCAGTTTGCCACCACTGCACGTAAGACGTTGGGCCTTCCGCGAGACACACCTGTATGAAGTGATGTCCATGCAAGGAGCTTTTACAGTTCGACACGACGCACACTAAACTTGTCAAAGGTGTTATAGCTTCCACGTCCCCTGAGGTAAGGTTTTGTTTGACAAGATGCCTGAAGATTCTAATTATCAAATCGTGCGGCGACGTTCAACCAGGTATCCCTTCTCTGTAGTGGTTGTAGCACTTGAAACCTTCCTTCAAAATAAAAAGGGCAAGTAGAAAGGCACTCCGCTATGAAGAAAAGACCGTAGTTTGTCCCTTATGTGCACAAAAAGGTCTTACAAATTGAGAAAAGTACAACGTACCTATCGTTTCTTTCGGCTCCACGAAAGCTGGCTGTCTTTCTCCCTTAAACTCCATTACCGCAGAAGCTCTCTCTGTATGGGAAAAAGCACGTTAGGCACCATGTTGGCTGCGCGGTCGGCGTAGTGTGCGAAATTCCGCTTGCTTGCGGTAGGGTATAAAGTGACCAAACAGGCCACTGTGTGAACGGCAGGGCAAATGAGCAAGAGTTTTCTGTCAACGAGGACATATCTCCACGTTTGCTTATGCTGCCCTGCTTTGTGAGTGAAGACTGTCTCTGCTCAACCAGGGAGAAGCATAAATGCCTTGGTATGTTAGTTAATGGAGGCACATTGCACTAAAGATAATCATGATATATATATATATATATATATATATATATATATATATATATATATATATATATATATATATATATACATGTGTGTGTGTGTGTGTGTGTGTGTGTGTGTGTGTGTGTGTGTGTGTGTGTGTGTGTACATATATGAAGAGTGCATAGCTCTATAACACAGGACAGAGCGATACCACTGATCGACCTTCCTCTCCTCCTCACAACGTCCTTTCATAGCGGCACAAACTACTACGTAGCAATATAAGTTTAGTTGGAAGTGACGCTCTTTCTTGTACTGTTTCTATTTAACTTAGTTTCGTATCCTGCCAGAGCGTAATAGTTTTTGAAGCACTGACTGATGAGTTTCTAAAGGCACGTGGTGCAGCCACGTTTATTTGCAATTTCTTCTGTGGGAACGCGATTTGCCACATGTGTATCCGAGGACGTAAAAAACAGCACGAAAACGAAGCCTGAGTGGAATTTTCGCTTGAGTGAATTTTAAAGTACCCCATCCATGTTTCCCTAGCACCTCTTCTTTTTCGCCAGATGGTCTCCACCAAAGAGTGACGCCGTACTCATTTATTATATATAAAACAACTATAAAATAAATAAATCAAAGAACAACGAACGCTCGAGCGAGATTATCTTCAAGCCACGCGATGGCGACCCGCCGGGCCCGTATCACAAGTTCGCAAGTTCGGCTTTCACTCCAGACGTGAAGCCGAATGGCGTGGCAGCACATGCCACGTCAGCACTTAGATTCGGGTTGTAGTATGTTAACGCTTGTTGTGCTTCCTTGTCGTAACGTTCGAGAATGAATGCTACAGGTGACGTTCCGGCCCGTGTGAGCTGCTGCAGAATCAAGCGCACCTGAAAAATAAAAAACTGTTAACTCAACAAATGCACTAAAACGAAGCAGCGCTTAATACGATGGGCGTCCCGGCAATCCATGGTTCATGTCGATCGGCCAGCAGTAGCCTTCTCTTATGTGAAAAAGGCTTACCCAGTGACACTGTACACTTTCAAGCCACATACCCAATTGCAGACTGGTTACTCTAGTCTCAAAGATGTGTGAAGCGACATCTCCGGCGTGCGGCTCCTTAGCGGGCCCCTCGCACGGTTTAAGCATGGCAAGCTGAGAATCGCGGCGCATAGACAACACGACGGCAATCGTATCCGCGAAGTGTCAAGCACGGCACAAAAACAGCTTAAATTTCAAGCATAAATCCGCGTCCCCTTTCTTTCTCGAGGGAGCCACCAGAGATAAAATCCACACGCACAAAAGCACCTGCGTGGGGATCACTGCCTGAAAAGCCACCGACTGTGGCACGTTACCTCGATAATTTGTCCAATGTAGAACGTGGGTGGCCACCATGTTAGGCTACACCGCACAGCCAAAAGAGGAAATAAAGAAGAGGCGGGGCTGTTGACGTAAACGTCACATCGTCCCTCATAACCGCTTTGGGAGAAGGCCGGGAAGTAAACTCACGTATGAACAGCTTAATGGAGGAAGAAGGAGTGAGTGGTCTACGTTGGCACTAGAGCTCGCCTTCTGGCAACATAGCAAAGCGACATTTCAAGTTATCCTATTAATTCTAGCCAGGCACGTATCCAGGACTTTTTTGGGGGGAGGGGGCCCAACCCAAGGTAACTTTTCTGTGCAAGTAAGGCGGAAGGTGGTACCTTTAGAAGCACAAATGTGAATAATGCCCACCATTCGCCATAAAGATGCGTAATTCCGCAAAAGAAAATCTAAATCAGGAGTATCTCACAGGTACGCCTGTGAGAGGCACCCAGCCTTTACTTGGCAAACAAGAAATCACATTAAATGGACTCGCGCATGAAAGAAGCGCAAGAACACAGCCAAGAACAACCGAACAAGCGAAAGTGTAAAATAAAGATTTCCAGTAGCGATTTTTTAATTTGTTCTGTAAGGGTTAGAGATAAATATATATTTGATGAACAATCACCGTTCTTTTGGATCCCTTGTTTACTGCTCTACCAAGTGGCAAAATCGACTCGTGCTGTTATTTGGGCAGTTGCGTAACGATGCATGGCCGCCAGTCCCGTACAACCGCGTGAAGCGCAGGACGCTGCGGTTCTAGACATACTTCAAAAGCGTGGCAGTTTGGGCGAGTTGGTATGTCATGACTGTTTTAGGCTTGTAACGCAGCTCGGAAGAGCAAAAAAGGAAGGAGGTAGCGGTAATTTACTCTGTTCAAAGGAGGTAGGGGTCAAATTCACTCTGTTTTCCGTTCCCTTTGATTACCCCTATACCTCCTTCCTTTTTTGCTCTTCCGAGCTGCGCTACAAGCCTAAAACAATCTAGACATACTGCGCCCGCCGCGCAAGGTAAGAAAAACGCCCTCATTAGTACTGCAGAAAAGTGGCTACATACCGGGCACACCCACGGCCGAGTTGAAGCAGGCGTTAAGCACTCCCCATACATGGGTCCAGCCCGGTGGTAGTGAGTGCAATGCCGGGCCTACCCCCGGCAAAGGTAAATCCGTTGTTAAGCGCTCCCCATACGTGGGCCCATCTCTAAGGTCCCGAAGGGCGCGTTACAGATTGCCGAGCCCACGGGGGTATCTGGCAATGAGCTTGGACTCTTTCTGCACTATCACCAGGATCGGCCCACATGATGATTTTTTCTATTGACGGACGCCGAAAAAACTACGGAAGGTTAGTCATACACAGCTTTCGCTGCAAATATTGGCCGCCGAATAGATTGATTTGTCGACGCTTTCGAAATGTGTGTGAGGAGTGATGGCGTGGGCGGGGAGGGGGGATATGCCGATTAATTTCGGAGGGGGGGAGGCGGGCCTCCCTTTGGGCCCTCCCCCCTCCTGGGTACGTCCCTATCTCTAGCAATGAACCAATCTGAAAAATTTTTCCGGTAGGCCGCTTTTCATATGGCGATCTACATTTTCAGTGCATGAAGTTAGCGATGGGGCCTGGAGAGACGCACTTAGGGATTGTTTTATTAGGAGCCGTATTTGTTTGGTTGCATTCACAAATCACGATATAACGTTGTGTAGCAGTTTGTTGTGTCCATGTTGAATACAGGATTGGACACCTTTCAACATTTGAAACCTGCTTCTCATCTGTTCTCTCTGGCAGAAATTACTCTCCGCTCTTTCAAGAACCAGTGGTCACAAAATGAATAAACCGCTGACATTTGATAGAGCATTCCTTTATTCTACCTAACCGAACAGGCCGTTTTGTTCAATATGTGCCCACCCCTCATGTAAGCTCCCATTTAGAGACATTTGAGGCATCATAAATAAATCAATATAATAAAATAAGTTTGGGCCCTTTACGTGCCGACACCTCGATGCGATTAGGAGACATGCCTTAGTGGGGGACACCGGCTTTATTTTGGCCACCTGGAGTTTTTTAACATGCATCCAACGAACGGTACATGAACGTTTCTCATCTCACCCCCATCGATTGGGATTTGCTCCCGCGCCCTCGGGCTTGGCAACGCAGCTCCGAAGGCATTACACTACGAAGTATATAGGCACCTGGCGCAAGCCAGGTCTTAATTATCCCCGTCCAATGTTCTTTTTTTAAAAGAATGTTCAGATTGATCGCACACTTTGGAATCGCTGTGAATCAAAGTCTTCAGGAAGCAGGGACTTAAATACTAAGAAGCTAAACGCAATTCGTACAATTTTCATTCTTGACATATATGCAGCGTGAAAACTTATGCATTTTATCTTCATGCACGCACCGTATCGGTGACAAATTGAATGTGACGTTACGTTTATGCCTGTCCGCTACACCATTCACAAGCTCAGCCGAAAGAAAAAAACATGACAACCATTCCACTCTCTGAAGACTGAGGCAGTAACATCTGACGACAGTCAAAGCTCTCAAACGAAACGCGAAGTGCTTACGCTGCCATTCCATCTTCACACAGTAGAATGGTTGCCCGCGCTCGCTATTGCCGTTTTCCTTCAGCATCGTACTTCGTCGGTGGTCATTTCGCGCCGGCGTGGTTTACATTCTCTTTACTGTTCCCTCGTACGCAACTTGTTCTTCGGGTGTACGAACTATGCGTGGCCGCCCCATCGATAACGCAGCTGTTTTTAGCGGCGATACCTTTCCTGGTTATATACGGCGATAACCTTGACCCCATGCTATCTTTCACGGCGAGTGTTCTAATCTGTTCCGGATTTTCCCATCTGCGCCGCCGCACCGCACCCGTACGTGATTCCACACAAAGCAAACAACGAAACTCATTGTGTATGGGTTTGTTAGTAATCGATAAGAACATTTCTGTTCGCGGACGCCGAAAAAACTACGAAAGCTTACTCATACACAGCTTTCGCTGTAAAAACGGCAGTTCGTGCAAATTCACATTGTGCGACGTACGCGCATTGATGTACCTATGACGAAGGTGGCCTTTGTCGAAGTAACAGTGGTGAGAACAGATGTGTTCCGAGAGGAGTACGACGCAAGCAACATGGTTAAGTTTGACTATTTTACACATTGCATCCGTGCGTGCGTCCATGGACTAAGAGAACTGGAGCGCGTGCATGTGATACGCGACGCGTGGCACGCTCCTATCAAGCATGACAGAAGGAGCCATGATTAGGGAAGTCCGGGAGAGGCCGCTCCATAAGAAAGCTTCTGTTTGAAACAAATAAACGGGTGGGGACAAAGATGCGCAGAATTACGAGTTCAAACTTGAGAAAACGACCACCAGCTTCACTGTTTCGGCAGCATTCACATTTTTTTAATTTGACCTGCGAAATACCTTGCATAAATTTATTACATTAGGAAATGCCAAACTTATCAAGTGATAAATGAATAGATTGTCGTAGAGGCCTATTGAGGTTACTTCTTCCGCATCAACCACAAAAACAAAAAAGCTAGGCAAGCTTGAGCAGAATGAGCCAAGGCCAAGAAACACAACCGCGAAAGTACACGGCAAAATTCAAGATCATGTGTGTCGTTTTTTTTCCGCGGCCATTGAATTCTTCACAACGAATTTGTACTTGTAAGTCAAACTGTCCCTGTAGCTTTCATAAGGGGGGAGGTCCTGAAGCGCCTGAGATCCTGTGCTCTGCGTGCGAATAAAGTTACCGAAAGTTATCTGGATACTTTACCACGACATTAGCCCTGCACACCCTGCATCTACATTTCGTAAGCTCGTGGCACACCATTTCATCACTGTGCTCGAACACTCTCCCTACACACCACATCTAGTCCCCTGCGACCTTTCACTGGTGCTCCAGGGATGGCATTGCGGATACGTGACAACTCATAGAGAAACTACAGCGCTGGTGAGGTGGTAAAACGAAGAGGACCTCTAAGGGTGCTTCCAGAATTGAGAGAATGGGTGGAACTAGTCTACTGTATCTAAGCGGGAGTATATTGAAGTTGACCACAATGACGTTTCCGAAATTTGGCGAAATGGCTCTCTTTAAACATACCTTCACGAAGGATTGAGGCCGGATTCCTTTGAGACAGGTCAGTTGTTACTTGCGGAAACTGTCGTACAATTGAGGCGTTGTCGTAAACGAAAACTTAAAATGTATTGTGACGATATTTTCAAAAGTTACTTAAAAGTTAAATTACGGAAAGTTGAACGTGCGGCATATATGAGCTTCGGCACAATGTTCGCTTCTGCATGACCATAGCTGACGAACAGCCAGAAGAGGGCATCGTTCCGAGTGATACCGTCGAAAGCAAGTGTTGACGAAACCTGGGATCGGTGTGGAAGGCGCGGGCGGTCGCGGACAACGTCGCTTAGACTCCGTGAACAGAGCCGTTAAGCGACGGGGTAACGCAAGCGTACAACGGCGGCGTCTAAGATAAAGAACTCACGGTGCACATGTGGCGGCCCTGTAGCCCTTATCTACCGCACTGGCGTTGCTGAGGGAGCACTGCACTGGCAGTGCTGCAGCAGCTGCAGCTACCGCAGCACATCGTGCCTCGCGAGGGATGTAGACAAAGAATGGTGGGAAACAGGGTGGCGGTTTGAGGGAGCGTAGACTCCCTTTTCTGTTTTAAACTGCTTATGAAGTTTGTTTTTGTAAATCCACGTAAGTGACGCATGTAAGTATAAAGAGTGAGCATAACAATCTTCGTATGTAGACAACAACAGAAAAATCCCTACGAGTACGGTCATCTCTAGCAGTCGTGGTCCTATCCTAGTTATGGTTTGAGGTTTCTACATATTGCTCTAGAACAGCCTTCCCCTTATGTTACTACTCTGAAGTAGGAGAGTCTCCCAGGTTCCTCATTATGCTGGAAGGTAGCATCCGATATTTAAATATAAAATAGGCATTGCACACTTCCCGTTCACGAGCGTTACGAAGCCCGGACTGCAGTAGAGTTGCCGAGATGCGGTCGAAGATGTGTTTGGGCAGCCGTAGGTGCCTTGATAAGGGTAAGATCGGCATGGAAGTGGCGCGATACATCTGGTTTTTGAAACGCAACCGCAATGGCGTGTCAGTTTGTACAGTATGTTCTTCCCACTGACGTTGCACTGTAGTGTTTGCATTACATTACTGGAGTCACAGTAAACGTTTTCGGTAATTTCTAATCCGAAATCTAAGGCAGCTTGCAACTTAGACCCGCATGTTCAGATCATATGTAGGCGCACCTTTCAACGAAGCTTTTCCAGAATGATGGCATCCTGGCTCAATTTCAGAGGGGTTCATTTTAGCTCTGGCAAGAAGGTCCTTCAGGCTTTTATTCTCGCTGTACACCCACTAGGTGGCTGTGTGACGAGCGATTGTAATTGGTCACTTTGCCTGATTATAATGAAATGTAGGGAAAGCATGACCCAGCATAGTTACTTAGCGTCTATGGTGTTGGGCTGCTGCACCTCAGCTACGGGTAAATGTCAGCTACACGTTTGTTTTTCTTGGATTATGTCATCGCGTTCACGTTGCGAGCGCGTGATATGGCGTCATAAATAACATAGGGTTTCATACAATAATTACTAGAGGGAATGCTGGCGTTTGTGTCTACGGGAGCTGCAGTGGGAGTGGTTGTACCAGCATGAGAATGATCTGTAGTACATCGATTTGCTAAAAACTTCGTCATTCTGGGTTCAAGCGACTTCGCGACTTTGTAGATTCGCCAATTTCAACACAATACTGCGCAATAAATAATTAAATCAACATTCTTAAAAATGTCCGGCTGCAGGATTCGAGCACAGGACCTCTAGCCAAACGTACGACATTGAAACCATTACGCCACGGACGCATGCATTTGAATTTTGAATTTTTCGCGGCAAGTGAGAGCCTTGAGACCTTTGGGGCGTTTCGATTTGGCCACCTAGAAAAACTAAAACATAGCAATTAGTAGCAATTGTGCATTTGCAAAGATGTAGGTTGCTCTGAAATTTACGACAACGAAGGCAAGTAAAGCGTAATAAAGAAAGCCACAAGAACGTCTGAATCCAGAAGCACGAACTTCAGACGATTCCACCTACTTCCCATTATTCCCATGGCGGCCGAACGATTGCAGCGTCATAATTCCTTCTAGTAATTATTGCAGGAAACTCTACCGTCAATAATGTATTCGCAATAATTTTGTTCCAATAGGAAGTGCTTTAGATGTTGGGTGTGCTTATAAACTTCCTGGATGCCGGAAATATTTCTGCGGTGCCTGTAAATTTCACAGTATGGGATGGCCGTTTTACACACTCATTGGTGGCTGCTTTCAAAGTGTAGATATCGTCACCTGTCTGGCGGTTTTCTGTAAAAGTTTTTAGGCAGGTGGTAGTGTTCCAATAAAACCGTGACGTCCAAGAAGTGGATAATAGCTTCAGAAATGTTATCGGTGAACTTGATCGATGGGTGGAGCGCGTTGAGCTCCTATATGAAAGGAAGGAGCCTTTCTTCACCATTGTCCCACAGGAGAAAAAGCTACAGAAATTCTAATAATCGTCTACTAATGCGTATAAGCATTGTTTGGCTCGGCTGTGGCTTCGTTTCTGCTTAGCTTTGCTTAGTTGCTTTTCCTACCTTATGCGTGTCTGGTCGCAAAGAATGCTTAGGCTTTAGTAAACAATTGTCAAACTTTCTCGCCGCATCCAACCTCTTCATTGCAATCGTACCAATTGAGCGCGAACCGGAACCGGAATCGGTACCCTGTTCGCGTACGCTTAGATTTGAAATTCTTGAACTGCTAATATACAAATTACCGGGTTATTATCCCTCCGTTCACTTGGACACTATGGTTTGTCCGAGCCAATCAGTGTTTGCTCAGCTAGAATTGTTTCGTGGTCGTGCACGTATTTCCAGAGGCGCAGATTACGCGCGAAGTTATCGATGGCCTGGTAGAGTGCGAGTTCACCTGACGATAGCGAAATGTCAAGTCTCCTCAAAAGAAGTTTGACCTGATCAGCTGTAAGCGCTGTGCTAGATAAGTTAACAATGTTGTTAACAAACTTGGTCGCAGTCCTGCAGATGCTTAACTACTTCGTCCATCATCGCCAGCGGCTTCAATCCGAAAGGGACTAAACGCGACCTCGCTAGTCTGCAGCGATCCCAAGAGGTTAATTTGTATAGAAACACAGATGTGTGTTTGGAGGCGGAAGCCGAAAAGAGAGGAGAGAGGGGTCAATTAAACTTTCTATTGTAGTTCCTCGGGAGAAGTGACACCACCTTTAGTGATTTCATGCTGCATACAGCATTTTGTGGCCTCAACTAAGTAAGCAGGCTGTTCGCATTCCTTAAATCTTTTAGCAATCAGAACGGGCGTTTTCATCATAGCTGCAGGCCATAGCTAAAGTTTTTCTTATCTTAGAATGTTTAAGAGCGTTTTGTCCCGGTGTCTTACCCTAGATGGCGTGAAGCATTATGCAAGGCATGTATACAGCAAGCGTCGCTTTCAGTTCGCCTCTATATTACCCTTGCACACTAGCGTATTATAAATAAAGACAGGCAGACGGTGTTTAGAGTGCAGGGACGCTGCTCGTTCCATGTGCTTGTATTTAGCGTCACGTCTGTTCAAAAAACCTTAGCTGAAAGTACGCGCCTGTCCTTTTCACTCTCGTGTTGTGCTCTATATTTTGCGTTTGTTTCCTTTTTCCTATTCGGGACAGTGTTGTTTTCTTTATTAAAGCTTTTCTTTTATATTGACTCTCGTCTGGGCATTGGCTCGGGTGTTCCTCGTGAAGTTTCGAAAATTAAACAGGTAAATTGACGGATGGGGAAATTTTTCTGTGGCACATAAGGGGCAAGCAAAACCACCATACCGTACGCCTACAGAAAGCCGTTTTTCTATTTACCGGTACGTGGCAACCACAACATTACGATAAAATTGTCCCTATTACAATTTTTGTCACACCTAAGAGTGCTGCATGGACACAGACAGTATATCGCACGGGATATCACACTCGCTGTATTTACAGAGCTACAAGTGGTGAAACATTACGCTTTACTGAAGCGGCGGCATTCCTCCTCAACTTCATTCCCATCGTCAGTCCCATCGCTAATCTCGCCGCACGGGCCACAGTGCGATGAGATGATGGCAGTGTTGTCTGGTTTCGGTTGACTTGGGCGAAATGTGCTCCCGCGCCCTTTTCGGCGCAGTTTCTACGGTCACTGTGGTGACTGCGCTCTCAAAGTTAAGTTTACATGTGCCACTCCTGTTTTTTACTGTCAGCAGTCCCTGCTTTCTACTCACTGCGCGCACCTTCTGCGCAAAAGTGCAGAGTGCTGGCTTACCAGCATCGTTGAGGATGCATAGATCAGTGCTGGTGCCGTTAATGTTTCTGCTGCTGTCCCATCGGCAGCCGCCCCCATCGCACTGTTGTTAACCTTTGACACATGCCCTGCCCACTCCCTTGCTCTTACTTTGTGCAGTTTTGCAAGTCTACCAAATAGAGCGCTCGTTTTCGTAAGCAACTTCTCATTTCACTCCCTTCGTCGGGCATGCGCACTCAAATGCGCATTTACAAACAGCAGCTGCAGCGCGCGACCCGCTTTCTCAAGCAGAACGTACGCCATTGGTTGCAAGGGATGCCTACGTTTATTGCGTCTGTGTTTCTATGTTTACAGGTACGCATATTATAACGCGTACAAATAATCTTAAGAACGAGCTTAGTGGAGCGGCATTCTTGAAGTATGCCAGATGACGTCGCTTGGGAAGCGAACCAGATTGCTCGCAAGAATAACATCCATGCCCTTGATATCCCATGCGTGGTGTCCTTTGTGGAGTCCTTTATACATTTGGCAGGTGCGGGGAAAACTGTCGCGCTGCTGCGATCTCTGGCAATGCTTGCATTTAAAACGTTGCAATAAATTGCGCGATTAATGCCGAACGCTATAGTTGGGCCCTTCGCAAGTACTTACACTACCAAATCAGTGCGCTCGTACACAATCGCAAAGATCGTTTCTGTGTCCCTTGACGGTTTTACGCTAACGGCGCTCTTGTACATCTAAGAATGTATCTGACACATACCGACCTTAGCAGTGAAAGTAGATTCCACTTCGAAGAAGACGTCCTCTGAGACGTGGTCTCCAGTGTCGTAATGTCTTGTCATTATTGAGTACTGTAGACACTGGATGTATGCTGGGGGCAGTGCGCAAAGCTGCAAAATAAAACATGCCTTAGGAATGAAAACACGGTTGTGTTGCACTTTGTCCCGTACGTCCAACGAACAATGGTTTGTGACTGTAACCCGGTGATCTAAAAGTGTCAATACTGCTTCCCCAACGCGGCAAATACGAGCAGCACTTGCGACCCCACATTTCCAACCATACAAACATGAAATCGATGAAAAAAAAGAACATAATCTCGTCTTTATATTGAACAGGTTGCAATTAAAAGGACAAACATGCGGAATTGCTGTCGTGCGGCATTCTACTTCGGCAAACTGACAGTTGTAATATTCTTCAACTAAATAGAAAGGACTTTGTTTTTGGTGTAGACAAGAATGTACACACATGTCTCTCGATAAAAAAAAAAAAAATCTTTCACAGACGTATGTCAATCTGAGCACTGATATCCCAAAGACAGCCATGCTGTATGAGCGAGTTCTCACCAACTTCAGAAGTACTACGTGTCTGTTTGCTGTCTCACTACCTTGTTCAAACGCAACCGCTGCGTTTTAGCGCGGTCGTGGCTGGCTCTCCTTAATGATAATCTTAGCAGTGACGGTTGGAGATTGAACCAACTGGTGCAACACAGTATTTCATCGAGAATGTTTCCTCTAAGCCTCTGTCGGGGCTGATGCACCGAGACTGATGCATTTCAGATAAACCGGCCTTACTAATCGTGGTCTACAGAAGTACTACTTTGCCAGGGTGGATGGAAAGAACGCGGTAAGTGGCATCGCACGGACTTTTGCGGTTTTTTTCGCCAGCCTCAGTGTTTACACCATCATCGCGTGACATTAGGTGAGGCGGGATACAAATTTCTCGAAAATACACGCTGAAGCGTTGACGGGACCAGAGAAAAAAATCAGCATCGAAGGCTGCGGTAAGAATTCGGACATTGACTAAGAAAAACGGATAATATTCAATAGGTCGTTGAGCAGCGGTGTTGTAACGGTGGTGCAAATGTAACAGACGCAAAACCTACGGTCCGCTTTGTGTTGGTCAGACGTAATTTACAGAGACAGCATGTCCGAGAACGAGTGATGAATTCGCCCTGCCGCACAACTGGTTTGAGGGCAGTTGTTGGAGGCTCGAAGAAGTTCAAGCAAGGAAATAACCACTTGTGCGGAACTGCGCATGACAGATTCTGCCATCACTAACACACAAGAAATATTTGCAGCTAAATTTAGCAACATAGTGCCATGCTTTTGAAGCTTAGAGCATGTGGGAGGTGTCAAAATTTTAACTCAGTCTGCCCTAAACTGTGAAACCACTAATAAATTTGTGTAAAAAAATGGGCGACGCTCATTTTGAGAATCTGTGTTGTACAACCCAAGAAGTAATGCTTAGTGTGCCTAATTAAAGCCCGCCTATAGCTTAAGATGTTCCTTATCATTTCGTCTTGAATGGGACATTGCGAAGCGCACCAAATTTGGTCTTGACAAGGACAATTGCAGTTTCCTGCAACAAGAATGCTTAAAACTTTGTCTCCCTAAAAGACAAGGGCGAAACGTGTTTCTCTTTCATGACCAATATGATGAATTGTTAGATAACTATGAATAAACACAATAATTGCCTGGGAAAAAGGATGCTGGGTTTTAAGAACATCGCCCGTGAATGCAACCTTAGCACGCGGTAAAGCTCACTGAAATCAAGCCAGGTGTATGTAGGAGAAATAGCACCGACCACCATGCAAGCTCTGGCGCTGCGTACACGTACAAAGCTTGAAGGTAATCTCATGCTCATACATAAAATCTTTCAGCCGGTAACAGGTTGCTGAGACAGCCACGTTGAATGGAATGGAATAAAGTATATTTTCCCACACTTACCACTAGCATATCCAAGTCGAATTCAACGCAGGCTTCTTGCGTCTCAAAGTGAACCAATGTGTTCGGTGGGCACCGCTTTCCCCCCAGCGTCATTGAAATTGCTATCGATTTGTTACCACTGTATGTGCTCAAAGGATGGGCAAAGTCATCGTCGATGATTGAGCTCTACAGAAAAATGCAACCATTCTTAAATAAATTATACATAAAATATCTAGTAATAATAACAGGCGATGCTTTACGTCTAAAGCTAAATGATTACAACGAAGGCGTCAAATAAATCAACGGAGGAAGCAAGGCGACCCAGGATAACCACGTAGGCGCACTAACAACTGAGCTTTTTATTTCTTGACACAGCAATAAATAGCTGCTGCCAAGAACCAAACAAGAAAAAAACAGTGCCGTCTTCTGCATCGCACAACGAAGACATGATACAGAACAGCTTCTAAGCGCCGCTGACAAGATAGGCCAGTTCCTTTGTCGATAGAGAATGTGAGGGTTCACTAAAACAAGCATCACCACACTTCTTGATCTAAAGAGCTTCCAATATTGGAAGCTCTTGAGGTGATGTGAACCCTCAGTTTTTTCAACGACAAAGGAACTGGCCTATCTATGTATAACTCGAGTAAGCTTGCACGCCAAACATAATGAAACAAATCCCACGTGCAAGGAAAATGGGTAGTTTTGTTGCTTAAGTGCCCATTTCGCAAACGCAACGCGTGCCGACACGACTGGCAATACTAGAACTGCCATACAGTAGATGAATCTATGATGTTCCATACTATCCCAAATATTGTCTAAACACGGGTACGGAGCAGTGGGAGAGCCGGCTCACCAGCTGCGAGCTCGCGGCCCAAAGGGCAATGGTGCAGCACGCAAGCGAAGCAGCGCGGCTCAGTGGAGCCCTGGACTAGGGGCCCAACCCTGCTAAGAAGGTCAACCGTCTGCAGCGACGAAGACGAAGACCGAACGCTAAACCCTTAATGGACCAAATAGTTTTCTCTCTCTCTCTCTCTCTAAACACGGGTGTGTTTACATACGTTGCTGATATAAAATGTATGCTTAAAGTGCTACTTATTTCAGACTTGCCTATATTTGTGTGAGCAACGTAAAGTTCCTGCTTTCATTAGAGAAACGGTCGAGGAGTACAACGGCAGAAAGAATTCACGATGGTTCTCTATATTAGATTCTTGAATGTGGCTGCCTAGCGCTGTTCTGATAATCTCTAGGAATCCGAGCTGGCGGGTTGTGCCTCCCATTGCTCCAGTGTGTTAGATTATACCTAGATAAGTGGGTATTTAAACTTGGTGGGCTATTTTGGCATGCCCATGAGATGTGGTACAAGGATGGTGGCTAGTCGCTACACCCCGGGCAGGCACGTCCATGCATCGGTGGGACAATTTTGCTTAATCCTCGCGGCAGAAGCCACTGCAGCCCCAGACTTGGAGCCCCGCAAATGAGGCTCCTAACCCCCTCTGCCCCTTTCCCCAATTCAATAAAGTTATTTTTTTTTCTGTAAGAATCTCAAGGATCACTAGGATTGCAGCTTCGAGTCGCTTCAAAAGGCAACAGAAAGGTGAACAGTAAATCGAACTCACCAAGTTCCTCTCGTTCAGTTTCGTTGAGTAGAAGTTGTCGAAGTACAGGTGCGTAAATGTACGGCTGATCCCCGACACTCGGTACACGAAGGTCATCGACGGCTTACTGTCGTCGCGAAAGCCATGCCCGCCAAATAAAAAAAAAATTTAGAAAGCCTTTTAATGATGCTTTATTGTACGAATGTGCCACTTTAAATGAACGCATTTCACATCAATGATTGAGCAAGCTGCGCCATGAGTGCACTGGGTTATGTGCCGTTCTGCAATGTACCTCTCGCCAACTTGAGTCACTGAGTGTCTCCCACTGAGCATGTGGCAAGTGATGGAACAATTCTCAGCCTTCGCAGGCACTAGCGCGTCACGCGTCTCGTCTCGGAGGTGACGCGCGGACTTCTCGTAAGTTGCACTAGATGGCGCAGCGTGTCCAGAGAGAAACGCGAAAGAGGAGCCCGGCTGCCGCGTGAGGCGTTTCTTAGCGTTCGCACGCATTGGCGCGCCATGGGTTTCGGAGGCCGCGCGCAGGCTTCTGGGCGGCGGCGCTAGGTGGCGCCGAGGGTTCTTCGGAAAACGGGAAAGAGGCATCGCGCTGCACTACACGCCTCATACGTAACTCGTTTCGACGGTCACCATCTTGATTCAATGCTAGACGCATTACCGTCGAAACTCATCGTGAGATAGGTTCGGCCGAATTTTCTTACGCGTTTTTTTTTTATTTCGCAGGTTGCCAGGTATGTCTGTGTGCCATTTACTAAGGGCAAAATGTGAAAAGAACCACTGTAACATAACGGCTGCATACATACACTTGCAATAATCATTGGCTGTCAGAAAACGAACCACCAATTAGCACTCTATGCTTTGCATTTCACAATGTATGATTAAAACAGACCACATTCTTCGACGTCCTACATCTTAAGAGACATAATGACAGCCATACGGCGTTCACATATGTGGGATTCGAATCAGAGAGCGCTCAACATGCGCGAATAATCGAGTTTAAGAATAATGAGACAGCAGTATAGAATGTATTATTTACCTCATTCGGTGTCGATGCCTACTTAAAACGACTAATATGCTAATACTGTGGCCAATCTGCAAATCTTTGGTACATGCTTTATCAATTAATCACGTAATATGTGTTAGGGCCGAGCAAAATGGCACTCATCTCACGGCGTAAAACGATCGCGCGATGTAGTTGCACACTGCTCCGATAAAGATAAAATCATCATCATCATCATCATCATCATCAGCCTCGTTACGCCCACTGCAGGGCGAAGGCCTCTCTCATACTTCTCCAACTACCCCGGTCATACCCAAGATAAAACGTGCCCAAGTATAAATGTACCACCAAGTACCACATAAGTATCAATGGCGCAGGGGCCAATGAAGGATCAATATTGTCACGTGGTGGTGACGTTGAAGAAAGAACACAGTAGCAATACTGTGAACAAGAAAACTAACTTTTATTGGGCGAACCTGTGCCCACAAAACAGGCTACACTTATAGCGCAACGATAGCGGCGAACACGCTCGGCGATCGTCGAAAATCTGCTCAGCGGGTCAAGCGCGTCGGCTTTTATAGAGCAGTCGTCGAATGTTCCAGACTAATCGTTTGGACCCGCGTGCTTTCCACAAAGTTCTACACCATTCGCGCTACGCGATGAAATCAGATAACACAAGGTTCGGCGACAACAGACAGCCGGGTAGAAGCATCGATAACATTCCAGAAACGTCGGATACATGCAGGCGCGTCCCGCGCTGTGCGATTGCATTTGTTAAGCGGCGAAACGTGGTCGCCCGATAAAGATAAGTACACGTATCAATACCCCCCTCTTAAAAAGCATCGACCCGATGCTGCAAACAAACGAAGGTAATAAACAAAAGTACTCGTAGCAAAGAAAAGAACAAAATGACGAAGTTCGTCAGCGTCCGTAAAAGGGTTTAAGGCGCACCACGTGGACCACTTCAGATCGTGCGCGGCGCCGCTGTGAATGCGAAATGCCGTCTGGCACGACCTCATAGTCCAGAGCGCCAATACGTCGGATGACCTTGTAGGGTCCGAAATAGCGTCGGAGTAGTTTCTCACTGAGTCCTCGTCGGCGTATCGGGGTCCAAACCCAAACACGGTCGCCGGGCTGGTACTCAACAAAGCGTCGTCGGAGGTTGTAGTGTCGGCTGTCGGTCCTCTGTTGGTTCTTGATCCGTAGGCGGGCGAGCTGTCGGGCTTCTTCGGCTCGCTGGAGATAGCTAGCGACGTCAACATTCTCTTCGTCAGTGACGTGGGGCAGCATGGCGTCGAGCGTCGTCGTCGGGTTCCTGCCGTAAACCAGCTTAAACGGCGGGATCTGTGTTGTTTCTTGCACCGCCGTGTTGTAAGCGAATGTTACGTACGGCAGGACGGCATCCCAGGTCTTGTGTTCGACGTCGACGTACATCGCTAGCATGTCGGCGAGGGTCTTATTCAGCCGCTCCGTAAGACCATTCGTCTGCGGGTGGTAGGCCGTGGTTCTCCTGTGCCTTGTCTGACTGTATTTCAGAATGGCTTGGGTGAGCTCCGCTGTAAAGGCCGTTCCTCTGTCGGTGATGAGGACTTCTGGGGCGCCATGTCGAAGCAGGATGTTTTCGACAAAGAATTTCGCCACTTCGGCTGCGCTACCTTTCGGCAGTGCTTTAGTTTCAGCGAAGCGGGTGAGGTAGTCTGTCGCCACGACGATCCACTTATTTCCGGTTGTTGACGTCGGAAAGGGTCCCAGCAAGTCCATCCCGATCTGCTGGAATGGTCGGCAAGGAGGCTCGATTGGCTGTAGTAATCCGGCTGGCCTTGTCGGCGGTGTCTTGCGTCGCTGACAGTCTCGGCATGTTCTGACATAACGGGCGACGTCGGCGGTCAGGCGCGGCCAATAATACTTTTCTTGTATCCTCGATAGTGTCCGGGAAAAACCGAGGTGTCCAGCGGTCGGATCGTCATGTAGGGCGTGCAATACTTCTGGACGAAGTCCTGACGGGACAACAAGAAGGTAGTTGGCGCGGACTGGTGAAAAGTTCTTCTTCACGAGGAGATTGTTTTGAAGCGTGAAGGAAGATAATCCGCGCTTAAATGCCCTGGGGACAACGTCGGTGTGTCCTTCCAAATATTCCACCAGGCCTTTTAGCTCCGGGTCTGCCCGTTGCTGTTCAGCGAAGTCTTCCGCGCTTATCATGCCAAGGAAGGCGTCATCTTCGTCATCTTGCGGCGGCGGGTCAATGGGGGCGCGTGATAGGCAATCGGCATCGGAGTGTTTTCGTCCTGACTTGTAGGTTACAGTGATGTCGTATTCTTGTAGTCTGAGGCTCCACCGTGCCAGTCGTCCTGAAGGATCCTTTATACTCGCTAGCCAACACAACGCGTGATGGTCACTGACGACTTTGAATGGCCTGCCATAAAGATAAGGGCGAAATTTAGCTGTAGCCCAAACGATGGCGAGGCATTCCTTTTCGGTTGTAGAATAGTTGCCTTCCGCTTTTGACAGCGACCGGCTAGCGTAAGCTATCACCTGTTCGACTCCGTTTCTCCTCTGGACTAGAACGGCACCGAGGCCTAGGCTACTGGCGTCAGTATGGATTTCTGTATCGGCGTACTCGTCGAAGTGCGCAAGTACCGGCGGCGACTGCATGCGTCGTTTGAGTTCTTCAAATGCGTCGGCCTGCGGCGTTTCCCACTTGAACTCAACATCACATTTAGTTAGACGTGTCAACGGCTCGGCGATGCGTGAAAAGTCCTTGACAAAGCGCCTGTAGTAGGCACACATGCCAAGGAATCTACGCACTGCCTTCTTGTCGGTGGGCTGCGGGAACTTTGCGATGGCAGCTGTTTTCTGGGGGTCGGGGCGTACTCCGGATTTACTGATGACGTGGCCTAGGAACAGAAGCTCGTCGTAAGCGAAGCGGCATTTTTCTGGCTTCAGAGTGAGCCCTGATGACTTGATGGCCTCTAGTACTGTGGCAAGCCGCCTAAGGTGATCGTCGAAATTTCCGGCGAATACAACGACGTCATCCAAGTAAACGAGACAGGTCTGCCATTTCAATCCCGCTAAAACCGTGTCCATCACGCGCTGGAACGTTGCAGGCGCCGAGCACAGTCCAAATGGCATAACCTTGAACTCGTAGAGGCCGTCTGGGGTGATGAAGGCGGTCTTTTCGCGATCTCTTTCGTCGACTTCTATTTGCCAATAGCCAGACTTGAGGTCCATCGAGGAGAAGTACTTAGCGTTGCAGAGCCGATCCAATGCGTCGTCTATCCGTGGAAGGGGGTATACGTCCTTCTTCGTGATCTTGTTCAGACGACGATAATCGACGCAGAAACGTAGGGTTCCGTCCTTTTTCTTCACCAGGACAACAGGGGATGCCCATGGGCTTTTCGACGGCTGGATGATGTCGTCGCGCAGCATTTCGTCGACTTGTTCTCTTATAGCTTCGCGTTCTCGCGGCGAAACTCGGTAAGGGCTTTGGCGGAGTGGTCGAGCGTACTCCTCGGTGATTATGCGATGCTTGGCGACTGGTGTTTGTCGAATCCTCGATGTCGTCGAAAAGCAGCTTTTGTATCGTCGGAGCAGACTTCTGAGCTGCTGTTGCTTAATCACTGGGAGACTTGGATTAATGTCGTAGTCTGGTTCGGGAACCATGGTCGTCGGGGTAGATGCGGCGGAATCCGAAAGGACAAACGCATTACTTGTTTCCAGAATTTCCTCGATGTACGCGATCGTCGTGCCCTTGTTGAGGTGCTTGAACTCCTGGCTGAAGTTTGTCAGCAACACATCAGTTTTCCCTCCATGCAGTCGAGCGATCCCTCTTGCGACGCAAATTTCACGGTCTAGCAGTAGACGTTGGTCGCCTTCGATGACGCCTTCTACGTCAGCGGGTATTTCGGTGCCGACCGAAATAACAATGCTGGAGCGGGGCGGGATGCTCACTTGGTCTTCGAGCACGAACAAGAAAACTAACTTTTATTGGGCGAACCTGTGCCCACAAAACAGGCTACACTTATAGCGCAACGATAGCGGCGAACACGCTCGGCGATCGTCGAAAATCTGCTCAGCGGGTCAAGCGCGTCGGCTTTTATAGAGCAGTCGTCGAATGTTCCAGACTAATCGTTTGGACCCGCGTGCTTTCCACAAAGTTCTACACCATTCGCGCTACGCGATGAAATCAGATAACACAAGGTTCGGCGACAACAGACAGCCGGGTAGAAGCATCGATAACATTCCAGAAACGTCGGATACATGCAGGCGCGTCCCGCGCTGTGCGATTGCATTTGTTAAGCGGCGAAACGTGGTCGCCCGATAAAGATAAGTACACGTATCAATATGGTCCAAAATAATGCCGATAGTAAGTACCATTGTCGAGCTTACGCCACGTTCTCTTGCCTTAGAAGTGCTTCCTGAGCCGCCAAGGGAGGTACTGTTTCGAAGGAGCTTGGATTGCCAATTGGAACAGGCGCGCGCACTTGGTTAGTTTAGCGACGCAACACTGAGCTGTTGACCTTGGGGCACACTGCGTCTTTGCAGATGTACACGCAATACAGATCATGTTAGTTTGGGAATAAATGCGTCTGAATAAATAAATTTATTAAACATTTAAAAAATCGTAGGCACATAGAAGAAATTATGTGTTTTGCCTGCACCAATAGAAGCGCAGATCTGATCTTTTGAAGCCTGGTTTGCAAACATAGGTTACTGCAAACATGGCGCTGCTCAACGCATTCCCTGCTCTCTAGCGTTTAGCTTTCACAATCAGTATACTAAATTCTAAACCACGAATAATCAGTCGCTTGTTTCTGTACCTTATAACGTCTAGCATCAATGTTCTCAATGCAGAACGGTTTCCGAGGAACGTGTCGTATCTGATGAGACCGTGATACGGCTGAATTTCCTCTGAGAGAATCTGCAATAAAAGAAAATGTCAGCCTTGGAAGACCGGTTGATCAAGTGTCAAAACTTCATTAATTTCGTTCGAACAAAATGTTGAAAGCGTAAAATGGCGGTGGTAGAGTGATATTCATGAGCACACAATTTAAAAAAGAAGCAATCTTCTCTTAAGTATCTGGGATTGCTCTGATGCCGGGCATTTGGCACCCCGTGATCATAAAAGCAGTGCGAGCAAACAACGTATTGCGACTCATAGAAGGGTAACAAATTCACAAAGTATATTTTTAATAATGTTCTTTGCCATTCAGCATCCGCTTTCGCTAATTATATGTCCAGCATCAGGATTGGCCGGAATTCGCTCTCAAGTACAATTCCTACGCAGTATAGCCTTTTGTGAATAAGAGCCCAGCGGCACATGTAAGTAACGTAAACCGTTGGAGCAAATGGCAAATGTTACTGTTGCTGTAATCCAGTAAAACAATGAAAACATACAAACGGAACAACTAAACAATAAAGGCACTGGCTGAACGCTGACTGATTACGTGCACTTATTGAAGGAGAGGTTTCTCCTCTAGAGTGTCTTAATATTTTAATTAGCGACAGTATCTTGCTCGATATGTGAAAATTCCGCATGTACTATGCGATTTTTTGTGAGTGCATGCGGCGTCCTTATTTTAATGACGATATTGGGTTATGCTTTTGCATAATATGTCGTAGCCGCATAATTTTTTTTTCATTTTTAGGGGATAACGTACCATATTTACAGTCGGGATGAAAGACTAACGTTAGTGATCAATGTGTAATACTTCCCGCCTAGTATTTTATTCTTTACTTTGTGCTGCGAGAAAATCCCACCCGCGCATTTTTATCTCAGGTATATATGAGCATGTCTATTGGTGCCTTGCAATTTTTGAAATCTGTAAATCAGTCGTTCTCCAGCCCATAATGAAAAACCAAGGTATATAGTATATGTATAAGATAACTAATTATTGTCCCTTCGTCCCGCTAACGAGTTCAAAGCAATGTTACCCTGCCTCATTTTCTTTCTAATAGAAAGTACCTATATGAAGAAATCTAGGCAGCATGCTTATTTTTCTACGTGAGAATAATACAGCTCTCGCGACAGGGTGTTTATTGATACAATCAGTGCTTTTACTGACCCCTTGCTTTATGCAGAGTCACAGAAGATATTTCAGAAATTTTCACTTTTCGTCTACCTCACCGTTCTCTGCTGAAACATTCTATATGTAGCGCAATAGTTGCACATGTTGACCATACAATTCTTGCACAAATTATACAAGATATACATAAAATCTATCGAGATTCCAAGAGAATTAAACGGAAAACTTTGAGTTACAAGAACGGCATACGAAACGTTTCAGCAGGGGGACAAGGCTGAAACGAAATCAAAATTGGGTTGAAAGCTTCAGGTAGTGTTCGAGAAATGCTATAGCTAAACAGCAAGGCCTCGTTTCCACAAATATATGCTCGACCATAAAACAATATATTTTGTCGTATCAGAATAGCATGCGTGCTATACCTGCACTTAAATAATGGCTTCAGAAACTACACGGCTTTGTCATCAAGCACTCTGCACAGAGCAACTAAGGTTTTTCTTTGAAGCAGTTAAACTTTGCATCGAATACTCCAGTGCAAAGGAACTGAAAACACGAGAATTCCAGCAATACTTCTATAGCGAGATTTCGTTTCGTCACCTTTTAGAACTTTTTACTAAATTCCTTGTAAGCATTCCATGTTTTTGTCAATAAAATATGAGACCACAAAATTTGCTGGCTTTTCACTGAGCAAGTTTCCTGATGCTGCGCTCATTAGAAGGAGGAATTTTGGTTACATTATGCTAATTGTGAATTTCAACCTGACCCCAAGTTCGGTGGCAGTGAGAGCATACCTGCCAACGTCGCTTGAAGGCATCTAGTCTTCCGGGGACGATATTATATATAACAATAATGGGCGGACAATGTGCCCTCTGGCTTTGACCTGATGACCTTTACCTTTATTGGGGAACACTTTAGTCGTTGTGACGGGCCTGTCGCACAGGAGCACGAGCCACTATAATTCAAGAACCTGTCTCACTCAATTCATTTCGTATCATTCACTTATCTCGGCCTGCGACTCCCAGTGGCAGCGAGTGCGGAGCCCAGCTCTGAGCAGTTGCGAAGCGCGAAATGAAATAACCTTTTTGCAGCCATTACATTACCGTTACACACAGGCCATGCCTACTCAAGGACAGATGCACTCCCTGTTCGGGTGAATGTAACGTGTCGCATGAGAATCAACAAAAGCCATCTAGGAACTTGCTCTTCGTCTCAGCTGATCATTTTCGCATTCGCCGCTGTGACCAATAACCGTAGTTACAAACAAGATTTTATGTTCTGTAACTGTTTACGAGACCATGTGCTAGCGAATATCTCCCATAATACAAGCGAAGCTGGGCAGCCATTGCTAAACAGATCTTGCGAAAAAGAAAATGCCGCTGAATTTGGTCACGAATGTAGTTTTGTCGAACTGTACACACTGTAGGACGTTAGCTATTCTTGTCAACGCAGACCGGTAGTCGAGTGCAAGGGCCGCTTTCTTAAGGTATTCCTTAAATTCTATCACAACAGGAAACTACAGGTTCCTAATAAACACAGTTGGCACTCAAAGGAGGTCAGTACAGGTAAGGAAAACATACTATTACATTGACAAACCTACTTCTCGCTCTTTGTTGTATCTAACAATTTTGCTTGTCAAGTAGCCTTCAAAAACTTCCTCACGCGAAAAATTGCTGCCACGCAAAACGAAATTTGACGTCCTCATTGAGTATGTCAAAACTTATTTGCGTGGCATAAATGTGGCGGCATCATCATTATCAGCATGCATTATACCTGTCAAATTGTGTGGGATGAAGGATTACATCAGAGGGAGGCCGACTAACGACCTACATCATTTGGTTATTAAATTTCAGGATAATACGTAACAAAAAGAACATTTGAAAATCATCGCAGTTACAAAAAGCAATCAGTATAAGTACAGCACCATTGGAAGCCAATGAGAAATCATTAACAATTACATTTGTTAACAAGTGAAGTAAATATCATAAAATAAAGACATCGCGGTTAGCAATAATATGCATTAACAAAAAAAAAACTCTCTAAGCAATAAAGGAGCGTGCAGAATCAGTGGCACCTAATACCCATAGTGTGCCGTTATTAACTTTCTAAATTTTGAAAGGTTCTGTTACATGACCGTCAATATGGGTTAAAAAAATCGTTTTTCGATGCCATTGTGTAAACGAGAGTCGCTACAGCTATAGAGATGCCCTGTGTTAAGCGAATCGAAGAGGCGCGGAAAACTGCACTCCGATGGAAGAAATGCACAGCCTAAGTTGTCAATATGATTAATATCTTGTGTAATAGGACGCGTCGATCGATGCTGCGTCGGAATTCTAAAGGAAGGACCTTGAAGGAGGATTTCCTCGCAGTAAACTTAAAAATATATAGGCTGAGCTGATCGACAGCCTGTCTACACAAGGGCTCATGGTGGGTAATTTGTTCATAGTGAGTGTGGCGATCATCGCAGAAGAGATGAATCGGCCTTTCGTACATTGTATCGACTCGACAGTGTTACACAGGTAACCACTCTGGGGACTCCAATCACGACTACATAATCGAGCTTCGCTGAAGCTCCGCACTCTGCGGAGGACTGCTACTAAACCTACCTTGGCATCTTGAGCGACGGCCCTGGTGTCGGCTTCCGAAATAAGACTGTCCGAGAGCGCGATGCCGTGCGCGTTCATATCGACGACTTTCTGGACCAAGCCCCTTGCCACGGCGTTCGGCTGAAGTCGGCTGCTTCGCAAAACGCTCCTCTCGACCGCCAATAGGAACGCCTTGCCCGAAGCGCTCCCCATGTGCTGCACTATGTCCGTTTCGTACGAAACTGAACAGGAGCAGCAGAAAAATGACATTGCAAGGCGAAAAGAAACACGCGGGCACACGCAATATTTAGCTTTGTGTGAGGCTACACAGATTTTTGGCAGCGTATATCGCACTAGACGTGCAGATTTACATCGATCCTCCTGGAGTAACACGAAGGTGCTGCCGTAGTTTCAAGAGAACCCTTGTACAGTATGTTGCCGACTGCCTTCAGTCTTTTTTCGAAATTAACTGGCGAGCTATTACCTAAAATATTGATTTTCAATGTGAAGCAAGGTGCATGCGCTACTCTATAGAAATAGATGTATTGACATTGTTGCTGCCCGCCAGATGTTGTGCAAAATGTAATGAATTTCGGCTCCACTGCTGTGTAGTTTCAGTCTACGAAAAGCAATAGAGGTAAGCGTTTTGGACGTCGCGAGAGGGCAGGCAAATCCGGGATGCAACGTCCACATGCGCCAAACCATCACGCGATGTGGCATCTTCTTCACTGCGTGACGATCTCTTTTGTTAACGTTAAGAAAAAATTTAATGTGAAAAACACGAAGAAGCGTTCATTTCTCTACGTAGAATATGTACACGGATATGATGCTTTGAGCATCTAGGCGGAAAAAATAAAGCGCGAAATGGTTTCTTTTTTACGTTCCCATCACATATACTACACCGTAATACTCACTAAATTAAGAAGTAACTATGCTAATGAGTTGCCGTCGGTTCCCGGAAGAGCAGTACGCAGTTGCGCCAAACAAGTGACGGCAAAGAAAAAGAAACAGGTTAGGAGAAGAGGCAAAGCCAGCGTTGCTTTAAAAAAAAACTGAATAGAAACCGTTGCGTCTGCTGCCACGTAGACTCAAAAGCGTCAAGATATGACTCGTGAAGTAGGTATTATCGCTGTATGAGGTTGAGTGGGGAATACCTGGATCGACTTCGATGGTCGCCATGTTCGAGTAGACGGGGTGTGGCTGAGGCAACGACATCGGCACGTCGACCATTACGAAGTCACAGCTGTCCGGTATGGCAGATGCCAGGAAGCCATAAATGTCCGTGTGGCACACAAGACCCCTCAGATCTGCAGGGTAGTAGCGGCAAATGCAGGCACAAAGATACCGTCGATTAGAGAAAACGCCACGTGGAGACGTTGAAGATGAACTAAACAGAAGACCTTGCGAAAAGTCAAATGTCATGCAATTATATCCCGAGTAAAGGTATGAGAATGACCGTGTCGTTTTTAAGTTATGGGGTTCTATGCACTCGAGTGCTCCAAACAAAAACAACCTAACACGGCTTGGCATCTAAAAGCAAAAAAAAAAAAAGAACAGCACAGCTTCGCAAATGATTTGTTTTCTGGCTGAGCAATGTGGTTATTTCACAAGATGTATATATTTTTTGCCTGTCTGGTAGCTGTGTTGGCGCACATTCATGCTGTGCGGCGATAATTCTGTTGGCAATATTTTTAGCATGTTTTATTTGATAAAAAATAGCACACCCTGTTTACGGTGTTTTACGCTCACAAGAGTCTACGTTGATTGTTACATCTTCCTTTCTGCGCGAGTGTAGAAAAGGAAGATCCCAAATAAATTACGCGTAAGGGCTCAGAGTAAATCGTACCCCGAGCGACTGTAGCTTGGTTCACTTGTTACACCTTCGTTTCGTGCTAGTGTACATTTTCACGAGAGTGGAGCAGTAGCACCGGTGAATATGATTGTGCATCTTTACACTTCATACTGAAATCTATACAGAGAAACATGACTGAATACTAAAAGAGTATCCTTCGTATTTCACGCAAATCTTTCACGCAAGGATGAATCCATCCCTTTGTTTTGGATTATTTGACATTAACAGTCTGTCTTGCATAAAGAAATGCGGCTTATCGTGCGCCAATGTTCGCGTTCTTTCAGGCTCCTTGTATGACGCAAGAACAATGTGAAATATTCAGCGTCCTGGATGTAAAAATATTGACATCACTTCTTCAAAAATATTGTGCAATTGAGGTAAATTTGGTAAGTAAGATGTTGGCTCAGCTGTCCGTCTTGTTATCGTCACTAAGGGAAACCAAGGCAAGAATGCTTGCTTGCCTTTTCACCAGATGTGTCGAAGGCACGCGGATTTCGTGTTAGCTATGCGTGAGAGTGCCTGGCCGTCCTCAATGTATTGCAGGGTGCGCTTCTTTAATGCCTGAAACCGTGGGGCAGTCACAGCGACGTACTGCCTGTTCCAATGCATTTGGGTAATTCCTGGATCAGCATACTGCACTGATATTTTTTTTTTCGCTCGAGTCTATTCCTTTATTATTGTCTATCGTTCACTGGCGGTCAATCCGGCTGATAACGTGGGCTGAACGTAACTTATACCACTGACCAAGAGCACAGAGGCATAGCGCTGGAATAAAATCGTTGCATTATCTCAGCCCAATGTAGAACAACGCTTATTAATAAAGCGACAAATTAAAGTTTTCTGTTGGCAATGGCAAGCAGCCTTCAAATAAACAGGAGCACTTTCGCTTTAATAAGTCTGCTCGAATAAAAGCCCCTTCCAATGTGCAGTAAGAGCGCACTAACCCTAATCTTGGCGGCATCACTCAGTCTCGCGTGAGCTCTCGCAAAGGCGATTTCGAAGCTCTTTCAACTGTTCCTCTACACACAATCAAAATTGGCGTCAGTAGTGCGCAAATAAAACAAGAGCTAATTTTTGTGAATGATTACTCGTCGTGCGAATCTTTGCGTCTCATAAAGTTATTTGGTGTTCCTGCGGCCAACGCCAGCATGGCGAGATACAAAATGTAACACACTCTACGTGTGCTGCCTACTTTTCCATCAAACTAAAGGTTTCAATGAAGCTGTTCTCAGCGCATAACTTAAGGATCGACCGGGAAAGAAAGTGCTAGGACAACATTACCACAACGGGAGTGTGTGTTCAAGGTAGCAGTGCATTGTCATAGAAGTTGTGAACATGCGTATTTCGAAAAATAGCCCACAAATAACCGTCTATAAAAGTGCGCAGATATACAAATCTGGGGGAGTGGGGGGGGGGGGGGGGGGAGGAATCAGTGAAGCAATTGTAGGTATGACATACGGCCTACAATTATTGCTACAATTATGCATTAAAATTGTATCAGCACTTAAAATCACTAACACACTAGATGCAAGCACAAAGCAACTCGGCTATAAATAATGTTCGTCCAGAGAACTCCTATATATGTTCCTTATTTACTGTTCTTTAGTCGCACGAAAATGTCGCAATGCCCATAATATGTACTCTCAGTATCACCTAGGCTCGCAAATTAATGCAGCAACTATAATGTTTGCCGACGGACGCGTGAAAAGCCTAGCCTTATAATTTTGCATTTTTAGCATTTCGGATTTGTAGTCGTGTTGCTCATTGGTCGCATGAAATAAGCATGTTTGTACAGTGAGTATTTGAAAAAATAACGCCTTACCCTTTGGCACGTAGCCTGGCTTCATAGGTCGATCTGAAAGAATAAAATTGAAGAAGGCGATTAGGTTTGATCACTGGATGTAAACCACCACGACAAAAGAACCATACTTGCATATTCTCGTAAATTACGTAGTTCGCTATAACTTGTAAATGTTCTCATGTCAACCTTACTTCAGTATCTAGGATGAAAAATGCTTGTGAAACGTTTTTGTCGACAGCTAAGTGTCCGCACTGACAAGGGGCAAACTTTTTATTGGTAGCACCAGTTTGTCATTTGTGGCTAACACTAGTGGCACGCTGCTGTGGGCTCCAGGGTTCGATTATTTTGCGAATGTAAGGCCGAATTCAAAAGCTTTTCCTTCGTAAGTGTTGTATGCCAATGTTATGGCGCCTTCTCTATCAATGTGTCCGGCATCACAGTCCCGACAGGTTTTGTTTCGCGAATATTTCTAACAAATTTGTGAGAATACAAAGCATAGTCGGTGAACCGGGATTCCCAACACACTAGCGTCATAGTGGGTCACTGTCAATTTATTCGTGGCGCAGAAAAGCTGCTGTCGGCGTCCGGCATCGGCGTGCCGTGAGCGAAAGTTTCCGTATATATTTAGGTATATGTATATGCCACGCCTCGCTATACGACATGCCGTATATGTGGGTTATATTGCCAAACCGTTCCATTTCTAACGTTGCTCATACATTGTCTGACATTCTTCACATAGTTATTCCTCGGAATTTTGAGAATGGCAGGCCATAAACAAATGTCATGACAAAAAGCACCGGCAGCGCATGCCTTTTATCTCCTCAAACTGAAATATTAAAAGTGCGAAACAATAACGTAAACCTGCAAATGATATAATTTCTTTGGCGCCGCTGTGTTCGATATGCTTTTCCTAAATGTCACCTAGACATACCAACCAACTTTCTACACTTTATGATGTTGTAACATATGCTGGAGCTTTGTATATGGCGACAGAAACGATAGTAAATACCAAGAAAATGTTCATTCTGCCACGATCGCAAAGGAGTTCAAGGCCATATTCAGGAAAGCAAGTTTCCTGTTCCGTCTTCACTGGCGTGTTGCGTAATTTTGACTTCCATTACTGTCACTCATTTGAGAAATTCGAAATAGCAGGAATGGTGGGACTTTTATTAGTTATATTGATGTGCTGTTTACTTGCAAATAGATAACACAAATACCATGTCTAGCATTTATTCATAATAAAAAAATTAAAGAAATGTT
Source organism: Dermacentor andersoni (assembly GCF_023375885.2). Lineage (NCBI taxonomy): Eukaryota > Metazoa > Arthropoda > Arachnida > Ixodida > Ixodidae > Dermacentor > Dermacentor andersoni. Next base: position 141,767,352 of record NC_092815.1, on the reverse strand, counting down.
TATACTTGGTGGCACCAACATAATATTTTGATATATCAGATTGGTTCGAACCATTTTCTGTTTTATATTTCCGGGATGCTGAGTGTATGGAGCTGAAAGCTGGTTCATTTTACTAGAATGCCGTTATTACCAGCGTAATTTATGTTTACCCAGGCCTAGCCAGTGTTTTAGGCTGTTGCTTATGACAGCCAACTTCAAGTTGACCAATCTAAACATACGCACCTATAAGTATTGAACACACATAGATCATTGTGGAAGCATAATATAAATGTTGACAGCCACTTGAGCGGGACCTAAATAGGATGAGGATGAAACCCTGTGAGCTCACGAGACATTTGATTCCATGGATTAATTTGACATTCGCAATTGAATGGGTTGTTACTCCCTATCGTTACCTCTTTTCTGTTTACTTGTTTTTCTCTTGTTATCTTTTTCGGTCGCCTAGATATCGTGAGTGGTTTTGCATGTTTAAAGGCACGTCAGAACGTCGTGACAAGTCTATGAAGACCATTAGGACACACACGTTGGTTCATTTACTTATTTTTTATTTGTTTTAACACTTTAATCGACGAGGGTAACTACACAGGCTTGTAGCGCTGAATGAGAGGGACACGGCACCCGCTGGGGTCGCTTAGTGGATATGCTGTTGGGCTGCTAAGCACAAGGTCGTGGAATCGAATCCCGGCCACGGCGGCTGCGTTTCAATAGGGGCGAAATGCGGAAACACCCGTGTACTTTAATTTGGGCGCACGTCAAGGAACCGCAGGTGGTCCAAGCTTCCGGTGTCCCCCACTAAGGCATGCCTCATAATCAGATCGTGGTTTTGGCACGTAAAACTCCATAATTTTGAGGGACACGGAAAGGCAAATTAAACAAGCACAAAGCGCTAACTTTCAACAACATATTTATTCACAGTTCTCGCAGGCATATTTATACTCCTCAAGACGTCATAAGACACTTGTACATCGCTCGACAAAGAATAAAACCGGGAAAACCACACGCAGACACTTTTGTGGACACACACTGATTATTTAGAGGGGTGTTCGTTAAACGCGAACAAAGATACTGGCGCTCTCTTTTTTTTTATTGATAAAGAAACACTGGCGCATGTACATGAATTTAGGTGAGATAACGCCGGACGGTTAAGTTTTCAACCAATGAGCCATCTAAGGCTTTTGCCTTAATAACCGTTCAAGCGCGATTCACAGGACGGACAGGAGCATAGATTTTAGCACCGGAATGCGTATCACGTGACGGGCGCGTCATCGAAACGAGCTGCGCTCATCGAGTCCTCCCTTCTTCGCTCGTTAGCCGGATTGACGTCCATCTGTATTGAGGTCATTTTTACTGAGTCCAGATTACTCATACTCAAGTCTGTCAACGTGGGTTGCATTCTTCTGACTCCATAGAGTAGCCAGCGGCTGTATAATCGAGTTTGCGATCGAAAAGGCAAGTTTCACTGCGAAAACATTATTTGGCGATAGCCCAGCAAAATCTGTATGTCACGCAAAAAGTGCCTTGTATCTGCACACAAACGCATCATTTGCCATCTTAAGACATTTAATCTTTGTAATAGTGTCAATGTAGGTGAGTGGTAGCTTTATAAGTGATAGAAAACAATTGAAACCAATAAAGAACATCGATCATGGAGAAAACCGATCTGATAAGGCCGCCTTGAAAGCTGACTTTTTCGTATCACGGGTGTGTGTACAAAGAAGCCTGCCGTGGGCTGCTGAGTAATAAAATAAGAATAATTGATTGGTACATATGATAATAACGTATAATAATAATAATAATAATAATAATAATAATAATAATAATAATAGTAAGGAGAAGAAGAAGAAGAAATGATTGGTGGCGTTAGAAGAGGTGGTGACGTTGCGGTCACAGCATCACGGTAGTATAAAAAAATAAAATTAAAATAAAATAAAATATAAGAATAAAACAGCTCTGGTGAAACCGGTTATAACAGCATTCCGGCTCAGTTCATAAGACTGCTTTAAAGGGGCCATGCAACTCTTCTCCACAGCGTTCAGTACACGGATTTCATTCTTTGGCGCGCGAAAACGCGAAGTGTAGAACAGCATAAGCTAGGAAATGTAAGTAACAAAGCAAAAGCGAAGTAGCAGCCGGGGCAAAGAATGCGCACGCCTTAGTGGACAATTCTCAGCATTTTTTTTTGAATTTTTGTTTTGTTCACTTGTAGGCGGTAAACACGAGTGGCGATAATCCGAGCGAGCCGTTGAAAATAACACTCTCGCCTCCGGTTCTTCGTCACCGGGCGTAAGACTGAGTCGAGGGTAAGCTTGCGGATTCCACGACAGCGTTGCTGCCCTGTGAATGGAGTCTTGGCGGGCGGTGTGTGCGCCACGTGACCACGTGACTGTATGACCAACGGAGCACGCCTGAGTTTTGCCTCTCGTGCGCATCCAGCTTAAGCTGTCCATACTCATCTGCAGGGGTTAATGATGATGATCTTTCCATGTTACGGCGTCATCAAAGTGCGCCGTTGAATGCTTCTCTGCTACACTACCACTACCGAACTGGTGTTACGAGCTTGCGGATTTTCACCACCGTTGTCTGCATTCTCCAGACTAAAAAAAAAAAACTACTATTCCATCTTACTTCGTATTCATTGGCGTGATACTTAAATATGCGTCAAGCACAGCTTACGGTCTGAATATTACATATGCAACGTAAGTTTACAAGGGCGTCATCTGAAAAAAAATTAATTCCATGACATGAAATTTGAAAACGTACCAATGATGATAGTCGTTTCTCTACCAGCATTTTTTTCGACATCTGCAAGAAAACGTCAAGCAATGCATCACTATAATAACCAAGAAAATTTTTATGGCACAAGATAGATAGATAGATAGATAGATAGATAGATAGATAGATAGATAGATAGATAGATAGATAGATAGATAGATAGATAGATAGATAGATAAATAGATAGATAGATAGATAGATAGATAGATAGATAGATAGATAGATAGATAGATAGATAGATAGATAAATAGATAGATAGATAGATAGATAGATAGATAGATAGATAGATAGATAGATAGATAGATAGATAGATAGATAGATAGATTTCGCCGAATATTTATTTCCCCCTGAGATGTTTGCTTTAAAATTTACACTTGATAGCATAAGTAAATATTTTTTTTTATTTATTTAGCAATACTGTAAGCCATTTACAGGCTCATACAGGAGTGGGTCACAATCAAAACAACGAAACATTGTTGGTCAAAACAGAAGAAAGCAATGAAACACGCCAATTATTACAATTCAAAGATATAACACGCAAACAAAACGACAGACCAAAGCAATTAGTACTAGGCATATAATACAGGGAAGTGGTAAGAGCTACGAACAATTCAGATGTGGTGGGAAACAGCCAAAACACAGTTGCGCAACGCAACGTTGTAGCAAAGCAGTACATAATCAGAAACAGACCTAATCATAAAAAAGTGCACGTATCTTGGTTGCAAATATTTCGATGGAGTCAACATGTGCAATTGGTTCCGGCAGGCGGTTCCAGGCTTCAATTGCAGATGGAAAAAATGAATACTTAAATGTGTTGCAACGCGCAGAAAACTGTCTGATGCACTTACGGTGATTTGTTCTTTCCGAATGTTGGAAGGGTGGCCTAATGTACTTTGTTTTATCAATATTTATGTGCCCGTGATAAAGAAGGAAAAGAAACTTCAAGGCAGCCATACGCCGTCCTGATATTAGAGTCGGGATATGTGCTTGTTCACGTAAAGCAGTGACGCTGTCGTACGGAGAGTATCTGGAATAAATGAAACGGAGTGCCATGCGCTGTATTCTATCAAGTTTATCAATGAGGTAAGACTGCTGCGGGGACCATACAATGCTGGCATACTCAAGTATTGGCTGAACGAGGGTTTTATACGCAGTTAATTTGACATCGGATGGTGCTGTTGCCAATTTCCGACGTAAGAATTTGAGCTGCTTAAATGCCTTTGCAAATGTGATGTCAATATGAATGTCCCATTTGAGCGAGCTCGAGAATGTCACACCCAAATATTTTACAGTATCTGATCTTATTATAGCCGTGCCTCTTATGTTGTAAGTGAACATGTTAGGTACCTTTTTATGTGTAAAAGTGATGCATGCTGTTTTACTGATGTTGAACTTCATTGCCCACCTATCACACCAGTTGGCAATGCTGTTTAGTGAGGTGTTTAGCTTAATTTGATCATCCACAGACAGAACAGTTGTGTAGGCAACACAATCATCTGCAAAAAGGCGTACGGTTACGTTAGGCTCAACACATGATGGGATGTCGTTGACATACACAAGAAAGAGCAATGGCCCCAGCACGGACCCCTGTGGCACACCGGAAAAGACTTCAAGGCTCTCTGACTCATTATTGTTTACTGATACATATTGTGATCTGTGTGCGAGGTAAGATGCTATACATGCAACAGTGTTAGATGCAATTGCAATAAGTTTAGGTTTTTCGATCAGTTCACAGTGAGGCACGCGATTGAAGGCTTTGGAGAAATCGACGAATATGGCGTCTCCTTGTAATCCGGAATTAATTATCTCTGCAAAGTCATGCAAATTTTCCAATAGCTGTGTCACTGTAGAAAAGCCCTTCCTGAAGTTATGCTGTTTAGGGTATATCAGGTTATTGTTTTCTAAGTAACTAATAATGGATTTGTTAATAATGTGCTCCATTAATTTGCAACAACAGCTTGTTAAAGAAATTGGTCGGTATGTGTCTATGGGAAACCTATTGCCACCTTTGTGAATCGGGATTACTTTTGCGACGAGCCAGTCTGAAGGTAATGCAGCTGCTTGAAGAGACGCCGTAAAAATCCTGTGTAAGAACGGAGCCAGTTGGGCAGCAAATCTTTTTAGAAACGTATTGGAAATATTATCGGGGCCGGGCGTTTTCTTTGTGTCAATGTTCAATGTTCTGAATATTACATATGCAACGTAAGTTTACAAGGGCGTCATCTGAAAAAAAAATTAATTCCATGACATGAAATTTTGAAAACGTACCAATTATGGTAGTCGTTTCTCTATCAGCATTTTCTTCGACATCTGCAAGAAAACGTCAAGCAATGCATCACTATAATAACCAAGAAAATATTTATGGCACAAAATAGATAGATAGATAGATAGATAGATAGATAGATAGATAGATAGATAGATAGATAGATAGATAGATAGATAGATAGATAGATAGATAGATAGATAGATAGATAGATAGATAGATAGATAGATAGATAGATAGATAGATAGATAGATAGATAGATAGATAGATAGATAGTGTTAGTGTTAGATAGGTAAATATTGTGTTCTTGATTCATCCACTGCCGATACGACACTTTCAGGGGTGTAATAAAAGTGGAACCAATGAATGATGAAAAAGGCGGAAATAAGTGAGTCTCTGTAGAAAAAAAAGAAATGCAACGAGATGAATGTCCAGGTCAGTGCTGTCTTGACAGGGAATTGCAGAAATGTGTTCAATATCCTTTTTTATTAGCTACTGGTCGCGGCAGAGAAATTTTATGTAAACATGCCTTTGTGTGTCATTGATGCACATGCACTGCTACGTACGCGTTTCGGTCTTTTAGGAATAGGTATCGCCCGACATGTACTGACAGCGCAGCTTTTAGCTTTTGACTTTACCCACTGATTTTAGCTATTGGCTGCATTGTTCCCTTTATCATTAGACCATCTTGGGAGATGGTCTGAGCCTAGCTGGCCAGTGTTACGTCTATTGTGTATGCTGAAGTGAATGTTCTCGTGTAAATTCATATTATAACGTATGCAGTAGACTTCTAGACAGGAGTATATTATCGAACCAAAGAGTGATTCCTTAACGTGTATTAAAACATGAGTGCGATTTGGTCACCATTGTAACCTTGTTTGCGTAGCCTGTCATTCCGACATCGACAAATTTGACCAACGTAACGTTTTCCACGCTTGAGTGGAAAACAATAAACAACACAATGTGTGCAATTAAAGAACTTCTTTTTGTGATTCCTATCACAGCTAGGAGGAGCCTTCTTATTCGGATTAGTGAGCTTGCAGAAAACACTACACGAATATGCGCTCGCTTGGCGATTTTCTTAAGATTGTGTGAGACGATGTAAATATAAGGAATGATGCTTGTCCTACCCCGAGTAGTTGCAGGATTGTCTTCGTGCTGGTTGTCTCATGTCATCTTATGTCATCAGAACCATTTCCAAGAATGCATGCTATACCTCGCAAAAGCTGCTGGTAGTTGCTAAGAAACGTCTCCTTTTCGGAGGCTTCGCCATGTCATAGTCTGCAAATTTGTAGATATAAGTACACAAGTCATATCTAAACATCGAATCTGCACGGCAAGCGTTGAAAATGTAGATTTTAGCCTGAGTTAGTTTAGCTGGTAAACGTTAACCTGTTCAAGTTAATTGTTCGTTTTATAAATTTATATTGACACGAAGTAAGCAACTCTGAATTTCAGTTGGCTGGCTGCTTTCTGGGATGCAGGTAGCCAATCGCATGTGTATTTTGTGCTAGGGCAATATAAACACCTTGTTATAATTAGGCGTTTTCATGGCGCCGGTAGATGCACAAGTAGCTTACTTGTGGGACCAGACACCGCTATGAAGATGGTACTGCCATTTATTTAGGAATTCGCGCATGGTAGGCACCTTTGGCACGCAATATGTACATTTTACAAACTCTGGCCTGCACTTCCCACAGTTGAAGCGATGGTAGTCTAGCGCCAAATCACAAGGATGGTCAACCAATGCCGAAGTTCTGATTAGTTTCTTTTTTTTTTGCGCAGCGAAGATAACATGCGGCGTAGGTTTGCAATGTTATGTGACGTGATGTACGTAACTAAGCGGAAAGATATTGAAAGCTTTAGTTAATGGTGGCTCAATTTGGCCAGCCTGAAGCAATAACGCAGGTTGCGAGAGACAAAACACATTCCTTACTTTGGGCGCAGGTCTCGTTCAACACGTCTTGTCTACCACTTCATGTTAAGATCATCAAAAGTCAAAGCTCCTTGAAGCAGTCCCACAAATGGTGCCGACTAGCAAAATTGTTTTCCGGATTTTACTATTACACGTGCTCCATTCACGTAGGGCTTTAAAAAGATACTCCTGAATACAGTTGTCCCGAATCAAAACGCAAATTCTTGCTCCTCCGCATCTTCCCAGGTGGAAGTTGTGGTATCTCCCATACAAGCTCGCGAACACTTTAGTCCTCTTCCTTCCGGTAACCAGGCGCACATGGCACATACACCGATACAGTCCTAAAGGCTTTTCTAAATTACATGGGTTCTGTGCATGTTTCCTGGTGTGCTCTTTTGCGGAACTTTAAATGTGATGTGAGTAAAATGTGATCATTACTACTCCATCTTACAATCGAGCCGAAACGAGAACCATTCAAAGCAAACTGATAAAAGGGAATTACACAAATAAACATTCAAAAAGAGGAACATCGCCGCAGGACAATAGAGCCCTAAAACCACTCTTGAGAATCACGTGTACGTGGGCAATAAAAGAAAAGGTCTACTGAAATATGTCAAAGCATTTCAGTCACCTAAGCCTTTTTTTTAGTATTGTAGTGCAGCTCAGAAAGAGCAAAAAGGAAGGTGGAAGGGGTAGAGAAAAGGAACGGAGAATAGAGTTAACGCTAACTTTCAACTGATGGTTTATTTCGTGACACAGAAGGCTACTTATACACTAGGCGAACCATCCCAGGTAGCACACAAAGTCTTGAAAACGTCGTATTAAGGGATTCAACGTCTGAAACAGATTTTTGACCAAAATCGACGCATCAAAGACGTTCCAAACAAGATAGCTTAAAAACGAGGGGTGAATACGTTTTGATAACGTTGGAAGCCAGGCAGCTTATAAACGAGGGGTGAATACGTTTTGAAAACGACTCAAGGCGCCACCGCCACGCCATGGCGCGTCAGCCTCTTTAGCGGCTTCTACAATATTCAACAACCCATCAACGCGATCCAACCTTGCGCAAGGTGGCGATACCGTCGTCAAATCATGTGACCAAGGTGGCCACGTGATTCGTGATGCCGGGCAGCCGGGCGAGCCGGGCATAGTCGCGTCGTCATGGCGTCGTCGCGTCACCGCACTCGCATTGCGCTGTGGTGTGTTTGCGGCTGTTCTGAATGTGCTGCCGCTGCCCTTTGCTATGTAAGTGCTGCAGTGTTTTGCTGTCAAGAAAACGATATTCTGTGATCAGTTTGAGTTGTGCGATATGTTTGTGTGGTTTTAATTTGGAAATCAGTAGTGTTTTCAATTGTTATGTGACCAAGGCGGCCACGTTATTCGTGAAGCCGGGCATAGTTACGTTATCGCACTCGCATGGCACTATGGTCTGTTTGCGACTGTTCTGAATGTGCTGCCGCTGCCCTTTGTCACGTAAGTTTTGCAGTGCTTTGCTGTCAAGAAAACGACATGCTGTGATTAGTTTGGGTTGTGCGATCTGTTTGAGCCGGGCATAATAGCGTTATCGCACTTGCATTGCGCTGTGGTATGATAGCGGCTGTTCTGAATGTGCTGCCGCTGCCCTTTGTCATGTAAGTGTTGCAGGGTTTTGCCGCCAAGAAAACGACGTTCTGTGATTAGTTTGGGTTGTGCGATCTGTTTGTGTAGTTTAATTTGGAAATCAGTAGTGTTTTCAATTGGAGGGCGCGGAGTGGAGGGTACTAATCAGCTCTTCAAGTTCATTGTCATGTTATGTGAGGCGCCTTTTCACTGACGTTGTAATTAAGGCGTTAAGGGCAGTATAAGGACGAAAGTTAGAGGGACGAAATCGTGCCTGTGTGTCCCTAGCATCGGGATCGGCCGCTATGCGTGATCCTAACAAGAAAGCATTTTGCAGAATGCGAAGAAAGGCGGCAAAATTTCTGTCTGTGCGCACCTTGCCGATCTCCGCAATAGAGCCGTCATCGTGGTATTTTAGTCTCCCGTTTAGCAAGAGTGTTGCAGACAAGGGAACTGGTTCAAACAGGCTTTTTTTTGATGATTCAGTACTAGTGCGTTATCCCAAAAGGTGAGGTCAAGTGCTCGCCCTATTTTCTTCCCTCGCGCTACAGCGCACTGACAGAATTTTGCGTGCACCATACCATGCTTTTATCGTTTGCGCTTCAGGTTCTCGATTGTGTTTTCGCCCCCTTTACCCACGTGATGGGTATATCATGGTATTACCGGGTACCACATGTGTCCATATATTGTGTCCAATATATGAAACGGCCAAATTCAATTTTATTTGACGCCTCAAATGGTAGTAATGTATTGAGTCCCTTGTAGCTTTGTGCTTGTTGTCAATTTTACTATTTGGCGAATGGATACAGCACGTACGCTGCATAACTCGCTTGTGGATACTGCATACGTGAGTCGAGTATGCCCTTGGTATAAAATAACTTGCATGCTTTAGGTAGTGATTGTTTGCAGTTTGGGACATGTGTCGGAATGTACGCTGTCCGCCCTTCGCGCTTTACGGCGGCCTGCCGAGTTCGTGCGGGTGCCATGTGTGCGCATGGAGTTCGCGAAGCGCTGTCGCAGTTTATATATATATATATATATATATATATATATATACATGTGTTCTGTTCGCGCGCTTCGCACAACAGGGCATGTCGCAGTTCTTTGTCCTTGTGCAACACATTTTCCTAGCGTACGTCTGTGCATTATTTGATACCGGTTTCACACGGGGCTCTTTTAGCCGCTATCCAGTCCGTTACAAATCGAATTTCTCGGTCGTGATTGGCTCCTCTGCGCAAGCTACGAGAGTGAGCCAGTCGCATCGATAATTTCGATCCGGATCGGGCGTGATCGCGATAGAGAGAGGTCGTGTGACACCGGTTTTACACATGGCTCCCACATAGGGAACACTTTAAGTTCAATGCTACTGAGTGAAGAGCAAGTACATATATATGCCAGTGGTGGTATGTGGGCAAGTCTTTCTGCTGAAGCCAATACTTGTGCATTCAAAACATTTCAATTACCAGCGTAGTGCATCAATGTGTCTACTTCGACAAAATGGAGCACCAGTGCAGATATCTGAGCATACCTGTCCAGGGCAGCAAGTGTGTCTACATTGAAACCACTACCAGCATGTGCGGCAGTTCTATTTTCAGCAGCGGGACTGCACAATAATCAGTAGGGTGCTCTCAAGCTGTTTATCTATGAAGCTCTGCTGCCTGGACTGTGTGCCAAATATTTTTGGACGTGAAAGTGGGGGTGAATTGGTAAACATCAGTGGAACTGTGCCTGGACTTTGTGGCAAATGTTTTTGGATGTGAAAGTGTGAGTGAACTGCCAAAGTACTTGCTCTGGGCTACATGTGTTAAACGTTTTTCTCATTCAGAGTGCTTTTTTTACTTTAGGAGACTGGAGATGTACGCAAACTGTGACATGTCAGTGTGCTAATTAATGTATTTGCTGGTTTGCAAATTATTCGTCGCAACTTTGTTTTTGCCAGAGAGGTACAACTTTGCCTCTTGTAAAGGGCTTTTTAGATAAAACGCTTACTATTTATTATGACCTTCGCTTCCTTTGTTACACAAATGCAGCTTCCAGTGCATTCCAGTTTATTTCCATGTTCATGTAAGTTTCTAATATGAGGCTTGCATATTCATTTCTCACGTTCTGGAGTGGCAAGATGCTGCATTACTGTCTCATCGTTCGCTGTACTACAGTAGTGTTCACTTGTTACACTGAATCCCCCGTTTAAGTATTCTGTACTAATTTCACTTCATTGCTTTTTTGTTGTATGGTTATTTTTTTCTCGCCATTACCTTCTTTGATATATCCTAAAGGCAATATTTCCAATTTTGCATTGTTCCCATTTTTTTTATTTCTGTCACAGGATTTTTTTATGATGGTATGCGGTGGTATTTCTTTTTGTGCTCTTTTCAAGCTTGTAGCTGATTGGTAACATTGCTTGGAGGCAGTTACCATCCGATTCATACTCTTGCATCTTTCAGTCTACTTCTTCCATTCGCTCCGATGTCACTTCTGCATAACTCTAGTCCATATAATAGCACGTGCACTTTACTATGATAAATTAGACACTTTAGTACACTCCAGGTTTTTCTGTTCATTTTTGTATGTGTACTTGGAATTTTGTTTATGTGCTAGTGAATGTTCACTTTCGAGTTCATTACGAATCCTTTCTGCGACTTTTGTCATTGTTGATGTACTTTTACTTCTATTTGCATTTCTCACACAGTTTGTTCGAACCTTGCATAAGCATTACATTTTAATAAAGTGTTTTTGCTTTGTCACAATGTTCTCATTTCATGCACTCTTGGCTGAAGGGCTTGGTCTGGCCACCTGCCAAGACGTGGCCATTTGTTCTTTGCAGGATGTCATTCCCATTGTGGTTGTAAGCATCGTAGCTTACTAAAGGCGGTATTAAGGATTTATTATTCCTAACAGGCTCATTTTCGTGCGACTTGGTAGAGGATGCGCCGGCCATGCGGGGAACAGTGCTTGGCACTGCGCCATGGCTCTTACAGTCAACACCGACGCTTCTACTCATCGGGGGCGCGATTGGAGATCGTTGTTCGAAACGCCCGATCAGTTTCACCTCACGCGATTGGCCTAGGCCGTGCCAACGGGTGCGGCTGACGACGTCTGCGCGGCATAGGCCAGTCGCGTGAGGCGAAACTAAACACGTGTTTTGAACAACGATGTCTGATCGCGCCCGTCACCCGCGAAAATTAGCTTCAGATGATCGTAAACCTTTCAAGACCGCTTCTAGACCAGCTTTTTGATAACGTCCTAAAAACGTTTAGAAATTGGTTACGAATAGTTTTGGCAAAGGGATTACTTGTGTATTTCCCAATCCTATTTCTAGACCAGCTTTTCGAATACGTCTTGCAGACCTGTTCTAGATCGTCTCAAGAAAGTAATTAAGCCGGACATTAGCAGAGATATACGACGTTTTCCCGCCGAAGTTATCTCATTCGTGTCTTCTTTAACCCGTTTTTGTCGTCTTGGATAAACGCTACGAAAACGTTACGTATCTCTTTTGTGCTACCTGGGATGTGACATCAAGGGATTGCAGAAAACCAAGCAACAAAGCCGATAGTAACGATATGAAAACATATTCAGACAGCGTGTGGCTGCAGTCGGATATACGCCAATTCATTGCTTGATAATGATAATGAAGGTGAAATTACATATGCATGGCCCCGACCTATGATAGCCTTTGCTTCGATGATTTCCCTTGAGAGCTGATTACGACTACGACCTAGAATGACGCATTCCTGTAAGACAGGTTCGCAGCCACACGTTTTGCAGTGCTGCGCAAGAAACCCCCCAGCTGTATTACAATTCTTAGCATTGTAACCATGTTTGCGTAGCCTGTCATTCAGACATCGGCAAATTTGACCAACGTAACGTTTTCCACCTTGAGTGGAAAACAATAAACAACACAATGTGTGTAATTAAAGAACTTCTTTTTGTGATTCCTATCACAGCTAGGAGGAGCCTTCTTATTCGGATTAGTGAGCTTGCAAATCCTCATAAGCTTGTTAGGGGCAGAAAACACTACACGAATATGCGCTCGCTTGGCGATTTTCTTAAGATTGTGTGAGACGATGTAAATATAAGGAATGATGCTTGTTCTGCCCCGAGTAGTTGCAGGATTGTCTTCGTGCTGGTTGTCTTTTCTAAAGTCTCTTAGAATCCGTTCTACTACTGACACTAATGACACGGTATAACCAGCCTGCGAAAGGCGTTCGCTCTGAGAGACAGAGTTAGACGAAACAGTATGGTGGCACGACTTTTTCTGAGCATTATTTAGGCAAAGGTTAGCAATGCCTCCCTTGACCAACTTAGAATGAGCAGAATGAAACGGAAGAAGTGCTTTGTTAGCACGAGGTTCATAGTACCAACACGCATGAATGTCGGAACGAGCTAAGCGCAGACCCAAAAATCGGATCGTGTGATCCTGTGGGAGTTCGTAAGTAATGTCAAGGGGCGCAAGGCATTCTTTGACTATTGGCACTACCATGGCAACCTCAGTCTCAAGGTCAGCCGGAGCACACTGAATACAAAAGAATAAATCGTCCACATAACGAAATATTTTAAAACCTTTAGTCAGATTAAGGTTCACTGGCATGGCGACATCTAGACGAGCTAAAACTAAATCACTGAGGAGCGGGGCAATGCACGAACCATTGCATACTCCGTTTTTCTGCACATAGATGGTGTCATTCCCTGTAATGAACGTTGATGACAAATAACAGCTCAAACGTTCTAAGAAGTGGTTACTAGACAGCCCAGCGTTATTCTGAAAACGGGTGATACTAAATTCATCAATTGTCTGCGAAATAGCTGACAGCAGGTCATTGTTAGGAATAGAATAGTAAAGGTCCTTCCATCGAAGGAGAAGACTTGAAAGCCTCGATCGGAGTTCTCCTTCAAAAAGTTAATCACTTCATCGGAGTTCCATGTTGCAAACGGGTCATTCACTGGTAAAACGGCTAGCTTGGCCTGCAGAAACTGTGCGACAGACTTCTGCCACGTGTCCTTTCCTGAAACAATAACCCTCAATGGGACGTCAGGTTTGTGCGTTTTCGCGCTAAAAAACACCTGTAGGCGATCTCGTTTGCTGCTAGCAATGTTTTTCAACATTTTGTCCGATTTACATTCCCTGCAAAGTTTCTTAGCCTTAGCACTTACCTTACTTAAAGACACTGTATCCTGTCGCTTAAAAACTGCGGAAATCGTCTGACCAGTTCTTGCATGAAAATTCCCTTCTGGGAGTACACAGAATCCGTCTTCTTTATCTGCCGGCAACACGCGAATCGAATTTTCAGGCAGATAGTTAGCTACACGTCTCAAAGAAACCTTCGTAAGTGCCTGTGTAGAGCGGGATATGGCCCCAACACGTTCGGAAATAACGCGCAAAACATCCTTTTCCGCCGCGAACTTGGAAATCTGCCTCACCATTGACAGCATCTCTTCCGGTGGTTTACTAGATTCCACCGCGAACTTAGGTCCCAACGCCACCCCTTCCACCTTCCTTTTTGCTCTTTCTGAGCTGCGCTACAAGCCTAAAAAAAGTCATGACATACCAACTCGCCCAAACTGTCACGCTTTTCACCTAAGCCTGTTGTCAAATAATTATAATTGCAACTGCCTAATGTGTTCTTTCTCAATGTTTTTCTATAACACCTGCCAGACGCCTTCATACGTCGAACACATCGTCATTCGAAACGTCTGCAGTGAATCCAAAGCTATAACAAAAGATTCAGTCATATAGGTACTTGGATTGAAGGGATTATCTGAAAGAAAGCCAAGATAATTCATCAATTTAATAAAAAAAACGTTAGATACCAGCAAGATTCGACAGATTTAGTAGGCGGGGCTCATTCATAGACGATATTCAAAAGGAATATAAACCGTGCTTCATTAAGAATAGTATTTCCACATGGATATCACGCGGCCCGTGCACGCTTACTCAGAGAAGGTACGCACAGCGATGGCGAACCGACGTACAGAAGGCCTCACGAAAACGTGGTTCAAAAAGCGAGTAATGTTTCGCATATTTCACATAGGTCGTAGATCGCTGGCAGAACTCCTTGTAAATGGTGTGGGATACGCGGCGCAATACGTGGTTGCATGCACCGAACACCTTAGAGAAGTAGCACTCATTTTCTGCACAAGAGACTGCCGAAGATTTACAGCATAACGACCGACCTTTTTAATATTATTTTTATTATCGCCACACTTTCGTCGACTGCATAACCACATGGCGCTGTTCTCTCTCATCGCAATTGAACGCAGAGAAAAAATATCAGTCACTCGAATATCATAAGAATTGTGCTAATTAAGTTAGGGGCAAAGCTCGACAAGCAATGTTATACTAGGACCTATTCTGTTACCCTTACGCCTGCAGTTCGAAATGCAGACATACTTTGCATACGAGACAATACTTCTCGTATTTTGCCGGTGTCCGCGTTGCTCTTTCCCCTTAAGCCTCCCAATCTTCGGTTACGTCGTCAGGGATCCTAAACGTACTTTCCCACGAAACTTATAAACGGTCGTCGAAATTCCTCAACGCTGCGCCTTCATTCGTCGCCCGCTCCCACAGCCAGTAAACACCTTCATACAGCGACCTTAACAGTCATCGTCTTGACCCGCCGTGGTTGCTCAGTGGCTATGGCGTTGGACTGCTGAGCACGAGATCGCGGGATCAAATCCCAG
The DNA here is from genome assembly GCF_023375885.2 of Dermacentor andersoni. Classification (NCBI taxonomy): domain Eukaryota; kingdom Metazoa; phylum Arthropoda; class Arachnida; order Ixodida; family Ixodidae; genus Dermacentor; species Dermacentor andersoni. The sequence goes on along the minus strand of NC_092815.1, from coordinate 141,752,125 downwards.
CCACGGCGGCCGCATTTCAATGGGGGCGAAATGCGAGAACACCCGTGTACTTAGATTTAGGTGCACGTTAAAGAACTTTAGGTGGTCAAAATTTCCGCAGTCCTCCACTATGGCATGCCTCATAATTAGAAAGTGGTTTTGGCACGTAAAGCCACATAATTTTTAACAGTCTCGTCTTAGTCGCCTTCGTTGCAGATCGGTTTACGCTATCCCAGCTGCGTCTAAATCCCTAGGCATCCTGTAGGCTACAATTACTACCTCACTTAGCTTCAGGTGAACGCACACGCTAAGTGAGAAGATAAATGGTTCATGCGCTATTTCTGCCCGCTGCGCATGAACCGTCGTCATTGAGTGATTATTCCTTAAACTCCTTGTTATCAGAAGCACTCATTTGCCTTTGAACATTAGGGTACTGTCGCATATCACCAAATAACATTAACCTTGCAATGTTATTTGCTCTTCGATACAATGTCGTTCGCTGCGTGATTTCTCTCCATTTCGGCTATCACGTATGCTAGTCCGGGATAATGTAACGGTCCTATCGCTATTCCTTTACGAGCTACGTCCATGGAGCAAGCGGCGCTCCATCTACGTTATCAGCAGGATCAGTCGGTCGTGGGCGGTAGATAAGCATAGGAATAGAATCGATAGAAAGGAATGACTGTGTGTTAAACAAACCCTGTTCCTCGATATCTGAACTTAGATTTAGCGCTTTTCTCCACCGCGATACTAAACGTGGAGCCGCAGTTTGGCGACCGAATTCACAAGGCTTTTTGGTTATAAGGGTTCTTGGACATTGAGTGGCCGCCTTCATTAGTAATATGTAAAGCGCCAGGATTGGCTTGCATTTGCTCTTACGAACACTTCAAGCGTTATCTATGAACACGGGCCCAGGTCTCTCTGTATAAGAATACTCACCAGGAGAGATTTCATAGAGCAACATGAAGACGACCACCACCAACAGCATCAGGGACGTGAGGGCGGCGATGAGCATAGACTCCCGCTTCCACTTGCCCTCCTCCACTGTCGCCGTCTCTTCGACGTCGGGGCTCTTGCCTCTGCATGCACAATTTCGGCAGAACCTGTCACGATGGCTTGCGATGGTAATGCGTTCGCAATAAATCAATATAGCGACACAATGTACTGCTGCCGTCGAAACGAGTCATGTATGAGGCGTCCCCTGCAGCGGGACTGCGCTTCTGCGCTTCTGATGATGATGATGACGATTTATGGGAATACCCTTTGAAACGCGGCGGTGAAAAGTAGTCACCTGGCCTGTTTGAGTAACTCAAGTATGCTATACATGCTTTTCATTCTAGGATATCTGTGTGGATCTCTGTAATCTTTTTCTCTTACTCAAAACTTATCTAGCTACCTTGTACCGCTACACGTTTTATCACGTGCGTTCTATCCGGAAACTGCTTCGCTTTAATGCTAAAGTTTTAGGGCGAAGCGGTTAGTGCAAATAGGAGCGCTCAAGCGAATTGTATGTTTATTTTCACCGTTTTCTGAGAAAGCCGTATCAGCCACAAGGTTTATACTATTAGGCATTTGTTGGAAATGTTTGGAGTGATATGCAGGCGAATTGCGAAGTACGTGCGCTATTTACCGATTCACTGACAATTGATACACCCTCGTTTTCAGGCTGTATAATAGCGGTATGCGAAATACTTGCTGTGCTTTCGAGCTTTTTTGGCAGAGTTTCCAAGTACGCGGGTTATTTACGTCTGTTCAATAAAATTACCTAATAGAAGCCTTTTCGCAACCCTTGTGCGTTATACGAAGCATGTAGTTGGTTTGTCCAGTTTCCTTGCTGAGCTATGCGAGGCAAGTTGCTCATAATTTGCTGAAATACGAGGCCTGTTGTGAGGGACGAACGATAAGTGTTTTATATTTATTGGCTAAATAAAAGGCCTACATTGAGCATGCAAATAAGCTTCTTTATTGTAGTTTGCATGTTAACGTTCGGAAACGTTCAGAAAGATCAACTACACCTGTTTTACACTCACATTTAATGAAGATTCAATGTTGTAAACAAAGGAAAGGCATACAATGAGCATGCAAATGAGCTTCCTTATATAGTTTGTATGTGAACATTGGCGAACATTCATAAACATGTACCAAACCGATTTTCTACTCAGCTTTTACGGAGATTCAATATTGCGTTCAAAATAAAGGCATAATTTGAGCGTGCAAACCCTGAAGGAAAAAGTAGCTTACACTAGATTGAAAAACTAGGCTTGCCCGATGAGCAATTCATCATTCGCGCCGAACAGAGAGCTTTTCTATGCGAGAAATGGACGAAAATGGAGAACTGGTGTGTCGCCATTTTGTTTGGACTTTGCTACCTCGCATTTGATGTCAGGAATGCCCACTGACCGTGACTCTCCCTATGTGGCGCTTGCTGATTCACTAAGAGCGGGGAAGAGAGGTTACGCGAGGATTACGCCAACCTATTTGTCCTGGCGCGGGCGATTGAAATTCAGTTGTAGCAGCGGGACGTTCGGTGGCGATTTTCTGTGAATCAAAGTCACGTAATGGCACACAAATAAAAGGCGGTAATTGGCCTCAAGGCAAATGAAATATCGATCTACCTCGGCTTTTTTAATCATCTTTAACTAGTTTTCTTTTAGGGTCCTTTTAGTGAGAACATTTGCGGAAAAAAGACCTGCTGCCGGATTGGAGAGGAGCATCGTGTCGTTTTTCGCAGGGTTGCCTAGAACCCTAAAACAAATGTAGAACACAACAAGTTGAAGTTTCACGAAAATATGTGCCATCTTGAGTGTGATGCGTGGTGAAACATTCATGTTCCCAGCTTTAGTCTTATTATAATCTTTGATGATAATTACAGATCGTTCGTTTTACTTTATTTTTATGCAGTGCACGCGGATAGTAGTTATTTTTCCTGTTGCTATCGGCGAAAGTAGCAACGTACCTTGTTTACATTTGGCAAAAAAAGGGGGACCCGGTATAGGTGATGAGCAAATGAAACTGAAAACGTGTGCGTTAATCGTGGCCTCTGCAGTACATCACGTATGCAAGGAATCCAGAGTGTTATTAGTGTTTTACGAGCGGCGTAGAATTTAGTTCGTTGCCCTCGCAGATTAACAAGCGTCATATTTGTCCAATTCCGCGAAAACTGGAGAAGCGCTATGGCAAATCAGCGTGCAAATTTAAATGCGTGTAGTTCAAATGCAACTCTTGTAAAATGTTTGCTAAGCGAGCGCTTCAAAGTGGCATACACCTGTTATCAGCTATACTTCCCAATCACCTGAGATGACTCCACATTACAGCAAGTTTACATGTGGTCAAAATAACGGTTATGTTCAGTATAATGTGTGGCGAAACTATAACGTTGCTGGCTGATTTGAAGTGCTCGAACTAAATACTGGACGTTCCTTTTATTTATCTTTATATGTTATACAAGGTTTGTAGTAGGTTTCACTGGTGTCCCACGTGAACTAAACGAGGCAATTTGTTTATAATCGTTTAAATAAGCGTTGTGAACAACACAAAAATTAGTTCATTGCCGTTGGACAGCTATGAATGTCGCCGATGTCAAGTTTAGCGAAAGTACGGGGTGGGGGTGGGCGTGGGGCGGAAATTGTGGCTCACGTTGTCGCGAATGGAAATGTGTGTGGACTGGTTACTGTCTCCGTAAAAAAAATTTCTTGAGAAATGTTCGAAAGCGTCATGGTAGGACAAGGCTCCAAAAATGTTAGTGATATGCGGGTAACGCTAAATTGTATGCGGTGTAATTACAGGCAACTCAAATTCTTACTGAAACTGGTTGAAATACACAGCTTTGCTGAAAAGTGGGGTGTGATTCTGCGAAGTCCCACAAGTCTACTGTCATTTTTATTCCATCTCAAAGGCAAGGCCTTAAATCGCCTAAATGCAAACGTGATATTTGGTATGCTATACCACTGCAGCGCACATTATCGATTTAACTTACTCGAAAAAAATTTTGGGGGGGGAAAGCAGCGCGTTAGCATTGGCACAGTTTCGCTAAATAAAAGTCTCCATAACGTGTAACTTATCAACGGCCCAGTTGTTCTAGCTGGTGATGGGCGTTGCACGGAGATACAAGTTCCAGTATTTAGGGTTGAGTTTGTAGATTTTCGCTTTTCGCGAAATTCAATCGGACCGTATCACACGCGAACGACCGAAAAATGAACTCGCGGTGAGAATAATACCCGGCAATGAAACCTCTACCTGAAATTTTAAAGGCAGACTGCGCCATCTGCGGTAAGGATCGTAGCGCCAGCTCTCAGGCGCCATTTGACTTTTTTGACGGCGAGAAATGGTGATGTCGCGTCATACTGTCTCACTCGTCTCGGACTATTTATACAGAGGTAGAAAAATGGAAACCTTCTCTGTCACAACTTTGCCTACATGTAATTAGTTCCCTGCCACAAAACAAACGTTGCGAGGTTGTTTGAAGGGTGTTTTAACGGTCTGCGTTGACCTAGTACTCTTATATTGCGTCCTTCAGGTGTGTTCAATATAGCTTCATTCATATTACCTATTCCATTCTTTCCAGAACTATTCACAACAGTTTATTCGGGTGACGGAAGGCGTCACATCATCGAAAAATGGCTGCGTCTAGTTACTAGGAAGAAGTCGTAAAGCGAGCTTTAAAAACAGACAATATGACTCACTCTTCAGTCATCATTGTCGAAGACCGAAAGGAATCTTTGCACAGCAGGTATGGCAGAAGGCTGCGAAAAGAAAGGAAACGACATCGTTGAAGATGAATGAAATGGAGAATGAAGAGTACAAAGCTTTAGCAGGGCACATGGATCTGCCCTACGATAATCGTTACAGGGGTAGTGAAACACTTTGACATTGTAGGAAAACGTACTTATTCTGCTGACAGCGCTACCATGGATATAGCAGCCATACAGCAGGGCCCTAAAAACTCACAAGATATATCGCTTTTTCTATCCTGTGGTTTTCCAAATCCTCGCTCTTTTTCAGTCTTAGCCAACGTCACTGATGGCGTTGCAGGAAATGTGCAGAGGCAATTTCGCTTGTGTTAAAACTACTACGAACCGTTTACTTTTGTACGGGCAGTACCTGAAAAAAAAAAGAATTTATAAATAAGGCGCAATGCAGTGTTTTACAGAGGCACACCGGATTTGCAGATTCAGAAGTCTTCGCACTGTAAGGCTATGAAATGCGTTGTTCAAATGCGATTTTCGTGACATGTAGTGAAGCCCTTGTAAACAAGCCTTACTCTAAGGAGCCACGTACTATATTTCGCGAGATTATACTAGGTAACTTTAATAAAGGATGTAATTAGTGTTTTCTTGCGCGTTCGAGAAAGTCTGGCATTATAGTGTAGTGGCGCGGTGGGCATCTACGTAATAGACAAAAATATGTAGGACACAAAAAAGTTATTGTCAGTACTCTGCTAAAGTTGCTCGCAATCACTGCCCTCATTTTTCTTTAAAAAAGTGAATATACCTCACTCGACGCTTAACTCAACATATATGATTTTTTAAATTTTATAAAAATGGGAATAGGGAATCTATTTATAAGAGAACACGTATTATCACTTCGAAAAAGTCAGCATTCGCAACTAAGACAACTTTAGAAATACTATATGAATCCATAAATTTATAGCTAAAAGATTTTGACGAAAGTGTTTTGTCTCGATGTCGTCGTTTGGCTAGATTCGAGATTTGGTTTTGGGTTGCGAACACTCTTCATTTGAGTGAGGTTGTGATCAAGCCACAGTCTATCACACACCTGGCAGCTGTGGCCGCCCTCTCGGTCGAGGAATTCTCTCTTGAACCGTTCATCGCCACCCCCCATGGGAGGAATTTCTCTGCCTCAACGTCTCTGCTCGGCCTAGTACTCTTGAAGTGGGGGGTTACCTTGCCTCTGCTGGCATTCTCTTGCCATATTGCTCTCCCAATTTTCATTAAATTTGGTCTTAGCGGCAATAATCGTTTTCACTAGAAAGGGAGCTAAATTCTTCGCCGTTTGTAAAACACACCTAATTCTCCAGAGTGCTTCCATACGGAGTGTACTGCAAAAGTTGCAATTAAACCACACATTATAAACTTCGCCATTACATCACCCCTATCATGCCTCTTATTTTTACTAAATATAAAGAGGGTGGCTCACTTAGTACACCTAGGACCCCGGGGAAACTCATTCTGAACCTCGTATAACGCATCAAAGCAGGGACAAAATGAGGGTTCAGTAACTATTTCGTAAACTAATATTTAGGCTAGAAACGTTAAACTTTCCCGCGCGATCCAGCCAATACAGGCCCTACTTCCAGTGAATAATAACTCCATGTCACGTACAATTCTCCCTGGCGACTGGGAAACCAAGTTTAATGGCCGTATAACGCTTTCGAGCCCTTGGGAAAGAAAGTTTTCCAAAACCAGTAATGAACTGGCGCTCCTTAAACTTTGCCCACATATCGCCCATTGAATAATACCCCAATGCCCTTGAAATGGGATGGTTCTGGCACGTCGACTTTTTCCGGATATTGGGCAAGCTTTGTACGTGGGTCATACAATACGCTTGTAAACCTCCGGCACACTTGTATAACTAATTTACTGAAAATGCTGTAAGCAACCTTACAGAATCTGAACTTTCTTCATTGGTCATTAACAACAGGACTGCTATCTTCCATACATATAGAATTTGTACCATTTTTGGTTCTTTCAATGCGGCGGGTAACTTCGTGAATGTTTCGTATACTGTATCTAAACAAGCAGAAAACGAACATTTATCAATTTTCATTTAGGCCATGACCTGGCCCTCCCAACAATTCGTCTAAATTTAAACTTAGCGAACAATGTAGTTCTTTCATAACCCCTTTAAAACCCGCATATAACGTTTCCGAGCGCATTTATAGTTGCACCAATAGCTTGCTTTGCTGCTTTAAAAAAGCAAATAGGTGTGTAGTGCGGACAATGAGCACAACTCGGTAAATATCGTGTGACATGTTTAATAAAACGAACTGCCGGGCTTCTTGTGTATGCGTGTTGATAGATAAAAACTGAGCGCGCAAACAAGACAGCACACGTGAGAAAACTGGACAAGTGCTTATAAAACTTCGAGTTGTCTATCTTCTTCCCTCTTGTTCTCGCGCTCAGTCTTTACCTATCGCACTTTTAGCGGCTTGAGTAGCGATGTCGCATGAATACAACTTCTTCTTGCATTCCATTATGATACATGTTCCATCACGGCATTCTCCCGAATCGCTTAAGCAAACTGCATCCCAAACAAAGCCTAACACCATCTGAACGCGACGCACGGAGCCCATAATGACATGAACTCTCGGATAATTCATGTTAAAGTGCCACCGACTGCGCGTTACCATGAAAAAAGGTTCCGCGGAGCCACAATCGTGTTGATGAAGTAACAGCAGTGACTGAACGTACTGTACGAACTGCAACACGCGTATCGGACAGCGAAACCAGTTCGCCATTGTTCCTGAACACCGCAGATGCCTTGACCACAAGCTGTATCCTCCACGACGCTGCTGCCTCAACGATGGTCTACATATAGACAGTGCTGCGCGCAATCTACAGTTGAGCCGACCACGTCTGCACTTCAGTGAGCCAGTGAGATCGCTGTGGCGAGCCACGTGACCATTTCCTAGGCAACACACTGCGATGTTCGCCGAATTGACACAAAAGGTGGCGTCTGCTTTCGAGAATTTAGAATTTTAGAATTTCAAGAGCACCAACCCTGGGTTGGACTCGTCGTCGAACCGGCTCCGACCGGGTCCTGCAAAAAGTTTCGTTTCGGGTTTGGTTCCGAGATGGTGGCAAAAAAATGGTTCAGTTCGGTTCAGCTCCACGTCAATTAAACATCATGTTAGCGCACTCCGGTCGTTCTGCTATCCCGACCTCGTCGCCGTCGGCCACCCTTTGTCACATGCAAGATTCCAAGGCTGATCACAAGCACATTGTGGGACGAAAAAAACAAAGAATCGATGCGTGGGGCATTGCAATCGGCGCCGTCGCAACTGCGAGTAAGCGAGCTGTCGGAAGGTAATCAGGAACGTAAACATAACACACGCATCCCTGCTCATATTGAATTCTGTTGAAAAATTTGGTGGGAGAGATAGTTTCCGAAAGGCATCGCCTTCATCCCAGAGCTCCGCTGGGTTTCATGATACGGTGCTTCCAAGCCGTTTCAGCCGAAGTTAGATGTTTACGCTTGCCTGCCTTCTAATCTGAATGAGAAAACTATGTATACTTTGCCATCTAGAATTTACAAGCGTGAAAGCATGATCTCCGCAACAGTTCCCCACACGCGAGTACAGGCAAGCCAAGCCAGCGATACGTTGCCGGTGGGAGTACCGGTTCTTTTTTACCACACGTACTCAGAGTTATTATGACACACAATAAGACTGCGGGTCCTCGGTTCTCGAAGAATAACAATGGACGGGTACCGCCTTACCCGTCGCGCTAGGGTCCTTCTTCTTCCTCTTCTGATGGTGATGATGATGATAACCTCATATTATGGCTCGTACCCACAATGGGGGATTGGCCAAGAATTGCGTGTTGAAACAATTACCGATACTTTTGAAGTGTTACATGTAGGATGAAACAAAAGAAAAAAAAAAAAGGAAACATACAAAAACAAATTACAACAGAACAATAAAAAATTCATTCGTTTTGTTGATGGTGTGTAACCGCAAACGGCATCAAACACGTCCCGGTGGCTGACCGCTATAACTGACGCAACGAAAGATAGTATGATATCTGATGATAACATTAACCCTATTTAGCAAGCGAAAGTTCTATATTTCTTTTTCTTAACAATTTGTATCACCGAGATACCAAAAAATAGTGATCTAGTGATTCTGTTTCCTGGCAGTATGGACACAGAGGTTCTTCTTCTTCTTGCTCTTCTTCTTCCTATCATGTATGTGGCTCCTGTCCACTATAAGAGATTGACCAAGAAATGGATAGATTATTCCAACTTATAACGAATAAATTTCTGAATATCTATGGACTTAGCGCTCTATAACGAAGAATGATCTGTTAAATTGAAATCAGTAAAGACAGGTCAACTGAATGACAAGTAATTGAAAAATACACAAAAAGTAAAAGATACATATTAGCAAGGCATTCAGTAGGATTCTTCAAGAAATTCTTGGACAGCTTGGTATGGGTAGGCGCCTTGAGGAATTGCTCAGCCCAGTACTGGGTACCAGTACCCACCAGCGCAAAGAAACCAAGACTGAAGGTGGCACACAACGAAAAAGATGAGTTTCGGCTTGTCAATTTAAACGCTCGAGAATCCTGGCAAATAAAATTGGCAACCTGCAATACATTCTAGCCAGCTATGACTGACACATTGTCACAGTTACATAGACGTGGCTACATCGTGACCTACGAGACAACGAGATACCACCGCCCGGTTACAAGATAATGCGAAATGACCGCGAATCCCGAAGAAGTGGTGTTGCCATAGTTTTTAAGGATGCTGAATCCGTACGCATGCAAGGTAGCCAAAGCCACCAGTGTGTGTGGTGCAATGTTTGGAGTGACGATGCCTTAATCCCTCTCGGGGCAATTTGCAGAGCGCCTAATAAGTCTGCTTCGCAACTACATAACATCAAGAGTTATTTAGAACCACAAAGGCTGCGACATGCTCGTATTATTGCTTCAGGGAACTCGAATTTACAAGATGTCGACTGGCGGTTTCTCAGTATAGGTTCACAAGAGCGCTCAGAGTGTGACTAACTCAGTGCTATAGCATTTTCACATGACTTATCGCAAATAGTTCCGGAAAGCACACACACGGCAGGCGCAGCGGAATCTAACCTAGATTTAGTGTTTCTCGACGGGTGCATTGGTCATTACGAAATAACAGTTGACAAGAGAATGTCGGATGCCGAATTAGTATTCGTTAAAATAAAGCAGGATAGTGTGTGTAATGAACTCGACTAACACGCCGTATATGCGCAATTTTTTTTTTCGAAAGACGATAATACCAGTAGGATTGAATTGTCTCTCATACTCTCTAGATTATTTCAGCACTGAGGCTGACGTCAAGGTAAAGTGGGTTAAATTTAAAGCTATTGTGTTCCATTGCCTTAAGCTTCATACGATTCACAAATGAAAGACGAACAAATGGATCCCGTATATTACTCGCGAGATCACCCACCTTAAGCGGAGGATCAGTCGCGAAAGACAGAAAACGAAAAAGGATAGCTGCAATAAAAAATTGCAGGCGACCTGGAACTTTCGCTTAGGTGTCTCTTAACAGTACTAAAACACCACGGTGTTGGTGTTCTTTAGCTTAACTTGAGGCGAATGCAACGCACGAATCGAATTTGGAGGAAACTGTTTTCCCATTATTAGCCGGTTAAATATCATGCCACCGTCTTGTGTGTGACATTATTAGAGGCGTCATTACTTCCGCTTTCTACTTCCGGATTTCCAGGGATTTCCACAAAGACGTCTACAAGGGGTGGGTCTCTAAAGTCTACGATTCTATGCTTCGGTGTGCGGCAATCAGTTATTTCTATGTAATTCTAATTATTCCAGACATTTCAGTAACTGAACTGGTAACTAGACCTATGCTCTGATATTATATCTATAATGAATTCCACACATTTTGTACTCTACTATTTTTTCTTATTTATATTGCATTTCGTCCCCGATCGTCTCAGTGGTTTATAATTATTTCTAATTATTCCAGGCGCTTCAGTAATTCAACTTGTATTGATCGACAGGAAGGGGGCTTCAACCTTACCGTTTTCTATGTGACTTGGGTACAATGTGTTTTTCAATCCGTTCGTTTCTTTAGAGCACAGCGCTCAGGTGCCTGCTCCTGTGGCGAGCGTCGGCGTCGTCCCTCGGCGTCGTCCCTCGGCGTGGTCGTAACCGGGCAAACCGAGCACCGAGCAAAGATGAAAGAGCGAAGGCGGAGCGCGGAGGAAAGACGGCGATAGCGAAGATAGTGCGCAGAGGAAAGCCGAGGAGGATGGCATGCGTGATAAGAAAAGCGTAGTGCCGCGCAAGACTCCCTTCGCGGCGACAATGGCTCAGAGATTGCACCAGAGTATGATGTGTCGTCTGTCGACCGATGATGCTACCGGTACCATATATGGAAAGAAAACGCTGCATGAGCGGAGGTCTTTCTGCGGCGGCCGCTGCGAATCGCGCCCACGCGTCACCCACGCGCTGCCTATCGCGATCTCCCGATTAGCGAGGCACTCGCGCCACACTGCGCTCCGTTTGCAGCGTGCCGCATAAGACAGATTGTCTGCGCAAGCTAATATATCCTGAAACGAAAACAAGTATGGAGTTACGCTCAAATTTTGCATTGGGGAGTATCGTAATTGTCAGGGATTAGTTTTTTCCACAAGCCCACCTTCTCAGAGGAATACGTCGAGAAAGCAATATCTGAACAAAGTTAAAGTATTCTTGTCTTTCACTCGTGACTATAGATGAAAAACAAAAGCTAAAAAATAAAACAATCAGTGAAGATCTAAGAATAGGGCCGTTTGTTTCTTTTAAATCGCATAGATTTCTGCACCTATTTCCCCTGTTATCGCGGTGGTCGGCGGCCAGACTACCTCCGCCCACTCAACAGCACGCGCTCTCGCGCAACCGAGTTAGGAGACGCGTTCGTTGAGCTTCACTTACAAGCCCGCCCGAGCTTTGTGACGTCAGATTGTTTACGTGTTTTGGTCCGTGGCGGCGCTGTGTCACGTTGCTCTGCCGCCTGGGCTGACGGTTGTGGGGCCGTGTGTGTCCCCGAAATCTACTGCACGTCTCTCGTCGAGCGGCGCCGTTTCGTACTGCCGACACACCGCAGCTTCGCTTCGAGCGAGTACGCAAGTGCGCGATATCTGCGCGATCTTAAAGCGAATGGTCGGAGGACTACCTGCGCAGGTGCGCAGGTGCGCAGCCGTTGCCATTCCGTCGTAGTCAACCTGCCGCCATGCTGCCGCCGTAGCCAGTGTGTCTGCATCATGATGGCGTCATCTCCATTGTCGTCACACCGCCAGCGTCGTCTCACACTGTAGTGCTTTCTGCCAAGACACGTCGACGATATTCCGTGCCGCAGTCATCAAGCACTATTGTCGGTGACTGCAGTGCATTTCAGAAGTGTGTCCATTTGATTCCTGCCGTCCACATGAGCCATTCGCCTAATTCGATTCGACAATCATCACAATACGGGCAATGGTACAACATGGCTGTCGTATTGAGTAGCATTAGAGCACCGCTATTCTTGTCGCAATCATCCTCTTCTTTTGGTTCCCGTTTAATGCCAGGGCATTATAGGCGGGTTTCAGCCACTACGTAGCCAACGTTCTAACAGAAAATGAGGGCCGCGCCTTGAGATTGTGAAATAGTAACCTGGGCTGGTGTTGTGCTACGCTGGGCCCAGTACACACTATGCTGAAATATACGGCGCAGAAGATAAACAGTCGTATAGTATTGAAGGCCCCTAGGCTTCGCTCAGGGGGCCCGCGAGTCGCTACCAGCACGACAGAGGACCAGTGGCGCAAAGAACAAAAACCGCTTTAATTTACAATATAATGAAACACTCAAACAATTACCGCAGCCTCGCGGCCAAAGAAGCAAAGAAGCAAGCAGCAAAGAAGCAAGCAGCAAAGAAGCACAGCAGCAAAAAGCAGCAAAAGCAAAGAAGCAAGCAGCAAAACAGCGAGGCAACAATACATACAAGCCAAAGAGAGCGACGAAAGAACGGCCGTTACAAACCATCAACCAACACAATCTTTCGGTCGATAACAGGATGCATAAAGCGCAGAAAGCAAGCAAGCACCGAACCAGGCGCTCAGACACAGTCCCAAAAGCGAACAAGAAAAGCACTCTTTTCCCGGACACAATGCGAAAACGCTTTCCCCCCTGCTCTGCAGCACGCTCGGAAAGAAACCTAGACGGGCCACGCCCGTCTAGGTTTTTCCGGGGCGCGACCCCAGGCCCGCGCCCCGGAAAAAAGCCCCCAGTGCCGTCTCAGCTGCCTTCTTATCCCGCAGCCGCATTCCCAGCATTCCCCGCACGAGTTCTCACGATACGCGATCGGTGCGCATGCTCCATGCGACGAGTGCCGTTGTGGCGCGCGTTTCAAAGGCTTCCCCCGTGCGCGCTGCAAAGAGGGCCCAAGGGCCCGGCAGTATGTAAATAATGACACGTGTACTTATCTTTATCGGGTGACCACGTTTGGCCGCCTAACAAATGTTATCGCACAGCGCGGGACGCGCCTGTATGTATCCGAAGTTTCTGGAAAGTTATCGATGCTTCTACCCGCTGTCTGTTGTCGCCAACGTTGTGTTATCTGATTTCATCGCTTGACACGAATGGTGTAGAACATTTTAGAAGGCATGCGGGTCCCAACGTTTAATCTGGAACATTCGATGATTGCTGTATAAAAGCCGACGCGCTTGACCCGCTGATCAGATTTTCGACGATCGCCGACCGTGTTCGCCGCTATCGTTGTGCTATAAGTGTAGCCTCTTTTGTGGGCACAGGTTCGCCCAATAAAAGTTAGTTTTGTGTTTCACAGTATTGCTACTGTGTTCTTTGACGTCACGACCACGTGACATCTGGTGGAGGTGCTTGTGCGTTCATGTACCGAACGCCCCCGCAAAGCCGCGATCCAAGCCCGAAGCCCGAGGATAAAACCCACATCGCCCAAGACCAGCGTGCTAGCCGCCGACTGCAAGGACTGCCCCCAGAGCACGGACTTCTACCTGAGACGAGCAGGAAGATTGCCACCAAGTCCACCCCAATGGCAACCCCAGCGTCGCCCGTCGTGCTGCAGCAGCCCAGGGAGCCCCCCACGTTCCGCGGTTCAACTTTCGAGGACCCGGAAAGCTGGCTTGAGACGTACGAGAGAGTCGCTACCTTTAACAACTGGAACAGCGACGACAAACTGCGATATGTCTTCTTCGCTTTGGAAGACGCGGCCAGGACGTGGTTCGAGAACCGAGAAGCCACCTTAACGACCTGGGAACTCTTCCGAAGCGGCTTCTTGCAGACATTCGCAAGCGTTGTACGCCGAGAACGAGCCCAAGCGCTATTAGAAACCCGGGTGCAGCTACCTAATCAGACGACCGCGATCTACACGGAAGAAATGAGCCGTCTCTTCCGCCACGCCGACCCTGAAATGCCCGATAAGAAGAAAGTCCGCCTACTGATGCGTGGTGTAAAGGAGGAACTTTTCGCCGGGATGGTAAGAAGCCCACCGAAGACCGTCGAAGAGTTTCTTCGTGAGGCGACGAACATTGAGAAGACACTCGAGATCCGAAACCGACAATTCGATCGCCGCACGAACTCTACAAACTACGCCGGGGTTCAATCACTGGCTACCGACGATCTACGCGAGACTATCAGAGCAGTCGTACGAGAGGAGCTTCAGAAGATCTTCCCGTCGTCACAGCCTCAAGTGGCTTCGATTGCCGACGCCGTGCGTGAGGAGCTCCAACAACAACTTGGAGTAGCCCCTGAATCACCCCAGCCTGAGCCGCAAGCGATGACCTACGCCGCCGTCGCACGCCGTCAAGGTCCCCCTCCGCGACCGCGCCAGGGCCTTGTCACGCCGCAGTTCCGTCGTGCGCCACCGCCACCGCCAGCACGACCACCCGTCGCCCAGCGCACCTACGCGAGGAAGACGGACATTTGGCGCCATCCTGACCACCGCCCGCTCTGCTACCACTGCGGAGAAGCGGGTCACGTCTACCGACGATGTCCATACCGGGAGATGGGACTGCGAGGTTTCGCCGTGAACGCTCCGCGCCCGCAGCAAGGTGAGCGCCCCCGCGATATCGCCGATTACCTCACCGCTACTCAGTGGAGCTCTCGACGACCGTCGCGTTCGCCATCACCAGGCCGCTACCTGTCGCCGCGGCGCCGACCATACACTGGCCCAGCCCGGGGCCGCTCTGCGAGCCCATACTCGGAAAACTAAAAGCAGCAACCGATGGAGGTGCGGTTGCTGTTCGTCGAACTGACGAAGATCCTCCGCCGCCGACGAAGAGACCATCTCGACGACATAATAACGACACGCCACCGTCCCGACGAAGTCAGGAAGCCAAGACTACACCGACGAAAGACGACTTGACGACGCGACGTTCCCACTTCAGTTCAACACGACGCAGCCGTGATCCGACGCCAAGACCCAACTGCAACGCCAGACAAAGAACCACCGACCTCGACGTGCTTCTCGATGGCCACGCAGTCACTGCCTTAGTCGACACAGGGGCCGATTACTCCGTAATGAGTGGACACATTGCCGCCCAGTTAAAGAAAGTTAAGACCGCATGGGAAGGCCCTCAGATTCGCACCGCTGGAGGACACCTCATCACGCCGACTGGGATCTGCACGGCAAGAATAACCATTCATGACCGGACTTACCCTGCCACCTTCGTTATCCTCCAACAGTGTTCACGAGACGTCATTCTCGGTATGGACTTCCTGGACCAACACGCCGCAATCATCAACCTGAAGTCGAAGTCAGTAACGCTGTCGGAAGATAAAGGAATGCCGCCGGAGAAACCTCGTAGTCACCACGCCTTGAGTGTGCTCGAAGATCAAGTGAGCGTCCCGCCTCGCTGCAGCATCGTTATTTCGGTCAGCACCGAAACACCCGCTGACGTAGAAGGCGTCATCGAAGGCGACCAACGTCTACTGCTAGACCATGAAATTTGCGTCGCAAGAGGGATCGCTCGACTGCATGGAGGGAAAACTGAAGTGTTGCTGACAAACTTCAGCCAGGAGTTCAAGCACATCAACAAGGGCACGACGATCGCGTACATCGAGGAAATTCTGGAAACAAGTAATGCGTTTGTCCTCTCGGATTCCGCCGCATCTACCCCGACGACCATGGTTCCCAAACCAGACTACGACATTAATCCAAATCTCCCTATGATTAAGCAACAGCAGCTCAGAAGTCTGCTCCGACGATACAAAAGCTGCTTTTCGACGTCATCGAGGCTTCGACAAACACCAGTCGCCAAGCATCGCATAATCACCGAGGAATGCGCTCGCCCACTCCGTCAGAGCCCTTACCGAATTTCGGCGCGAGAACGTGAAGCTATAAGAGAACAAGTCGACGAAATGCTGCGCGACGACATCATCCAGCCGTCGAAAAGCCCGTGGGCATCCCCTGTTGTTCTGGTAAAGAAAAAGGACGGAACCCTACGTTTCTGCGTCGATTATCGTCGCCTGAACAAGATCACGAAGAAGGACGTATACCCCCTCCCACGGATAGACGACGCATTGGATCGGCTCTGCAACGCTAAATACTTCTCGTCCATGGACCTAAAGTCTGGCTATTGGCAAATAGAAGTCGACGAAAGAGATCGCGAAAAGACCGCCTTCATCACCCCAGACGGCCTCTACGAGTTCAAGGTTATGCCATTCGGACTGTGCTCGGCGCCTGCAACGTTCCAGCGCGTGATGGACACGGTTTTAGCAGGATTGAAGTGGCAGACCTGTCTCGTATACTTGGATGACGTCGTTGTATTCGCCGGAAATTTCGACGATCACCTTAGGCGGCTTGCCACAGTACTAGAGGCCATCAAGTCATCAGGGCTCACTCTGAAGCCAGAAAAATGCCGCTTCGCTTACGACGAGCTTTTGTTCCTAGGCCACGTCATCAGTAAATCCGGAGTACGCCCCGACCCCCAGAAAACAGCTGCCATCGCAAAGTTCCCGCAGCCCACCGACAAGAAGGCAGTGCGTAGATTCCTTGGCATGTGTGCCTACTACAGGCGCTTTGTCAAGGACTTTTCACGCATCGCCGAGCCGTTGACACGTCTAACTAAATGTGATGTTGAGTTCAAGTGGGAAACGCCGCAGGCCGAGGCATTTCAAGAACTCAAACGCCGCATGCAGTCGCCGCCCGTACTTGCGCACTTCGACGAGCACGCCGATACCGAAATCCACACTGACGCCAGTAGCCTAGGCCTCGGCGCCGTCCTGGTCCAGAGAAAAGATGGACATGAACACGTGATAGCTTACGCTAGCCGGTCGTTGTCAAAAGCGGAAGGCAATTATTCTACAACCGAAAAGGAATGCCTCGCCATCGTTTGGGCTACAGCGAAATTTCGCCCTTACTTATATGGCAGGCCATTCAAAGTCGTCAGCGACCATCACGCCTTGTGTTGGCTAGCGAATTTAAAGGATCCCTCAGGACGGCTGGCACGGTGGAGCCTTAGACTACAAGAATACGACATCACTGTAACATACAAGTCCGGACGAAAACACTCAGATGCCGATTGCCTATCACGCGCCCCCATTGACCCGCCGCCGCAAGATAACGAGGACGACGACACCTTCCTTGGAATAATAAGCGCGGAAGACTTCGCTGAACAACAACGAGCGGACCCGGAACTTAAAGGCCTCGTCGATTATTTGGAAGGGCACACCGACGTTGTCCCCAGGGCATTTAAGCGCGGATTATCTTCCTTCACGCTTCAAGACAGTCTACTCGTGAAGAAGAACTTCTCGCCAGTCCGCGCCAATTACCTTCTTGTTGTCCCGTCAGGACTTCGTCCAGAAGTATTGCATGCCCTACATGACGATCCGACCGCTGGACACCTCGGATTTTCCCGGACACTATCGAGGATACAAGAAAAGTATTATTGGCCGCGCCTGACCGCCGACGTCACCCGTTATGTCAGAACATGCCGAGACTGTCAGCGACGCAAGACACCGCCGACAAGGCCAGCCGGATTACTACAGCCAATCGAGCCTCCTTGCCGACCATTCCAGCAGATCGGGATGGACTTGCTGGGACCCTTTCCGACGTCAATAACCGGAAATAAGTGGATCGTCGTGGCGACGGACTACCTCACCCGCTTCGCTGAAACAAAAGCACTGCCGAAAGGTAGCGCAGCCGAAGTGGCGAAATTCTTTGTCGAGAACATCCTGCTGCGACATGGCGCCCCAGAAGTCCTCATCACCGACCGAGGAACGGCCTTTACAGCGGAGCTCACCCAAGCCATTCTGAAATACAGTCAGACAAGGCACAGGAGGACAACGGCTTACCACCCGCAGACGAATGGTCTTACGGAGCGGCTGAATAAGACCCTCGCCGACATGCTAGCGATGTACGTCGACGTCGAACACAAGACCTGGGATGCCGTCCTGCCGTACGTAACATTCGCTTATAACACGGCGGTGCAAGAAACAACACAGATCACGCCGTTCAAGTTGGTTTACGGCAGGGACCCGACGACGACGCTCGACGCCATGCTGCCGCACGTAACGGACGAAGAGAATCTTGACGTCGCTGCCTATCTCCAGCGCGCCGAAGAAGCCCGACAGCTCGCCCGCCTGCGAATCAAGAACCAGCAGAGGACCGACAGCCGACACTACAATCTCCGACGACGCTTCGTCGAGTACCAGCCCGGCGACCGTGTTTGGGTATGGACCCCGATACGCCAACGAGGACTGAGTGAGAAACTACTGCGATGCTATTTCGGACCCTACAAGGTCATCCGACGTATTGGCGCACTGGACTATGAGGTCGTGCCAGACGGCATTTCGCATTCACAGCGGCGCCGCGCACGACCTGAAGTGGTCCACGTGGTGCGTCTTAAACCGTTTTACGGACGCTAACGAACTTCCCTTATTTTGTTGTTTTCTTTGCTACGAGTGCTTATTTATTACTTTCGTTTGTTTGCAGCATCGGGTCGATGCTTTTTAAGAGGGGGTAATGACACGTGTACTTATCTTTATCGGGCGACCACGTTTGGCCGCCTAACAAATGTTATCGCACAGCGCGGGACGCGCCTGTATGTATCCGAAGTTTCTGGAAAGTTATCGATGCTTCTACCCGCTGTCTGTTGTCGCCAACGTTGTGTTATCTGATTTCATCGCTTGACACGAATGGTGTAGAACATTTTAGAAGGCATGCGGGTCCCAACGTTTAATCTGGAACATTCGATGATTGCTGTATAAAAGCCGACGCGCTTGACCCGCTGATCAGATTTTCGACGATCGCCGACCGTGTTCGCCGCTATCGTTGTGCTATAAGTGTAGCCTCTTTTGTGGGCACAGGTTCGCCCAATAAAAGTTAGTTTTGTGTTTCACAGTATTGCTACTGTGTTCTTTGACGTCACGACCACGTGACAATAATCACATCACGAAGCTTTCGCTCCACATAGATTCCAGCACGTGCAATAGATCTTGCACCTTTGTACATAGTTGAAAATATATGTCTCTCAAGCTTATAAGCATGGGCGTATTTGGCCATTAACTGTTGGTAAATTTAGCGTGAATTGTTTTTCCATTCCTCAACGCAGAGTAAGACGTTCGAGCGTAATAGCTCCGGCCTTCTTCTCTGCTTTTCTAGAAATAAAATTGCTCCCTCCTTGGCAATCTTCATCGATGTCTTCTGCAACAGTTATTTTTGGGGGTTATTGCGAGACATATCATCCATGATGATTTAAGCAGTTGCATTCATGTTAACGTTAGTATTAAGCATATGGCGTCAGTTACATATGTTCTACGCGTAAATAACAGGTACACAACTTGAGTGAGAAGCACCATTCTATTTCTTTTTTATTCTGTGCCTATTGAAAATTCGGAATCTTCCCACACGTTCAACAGTAGGTCTTAGTAAAAGAAACTCATAACAAGGAATTTTATGCTAGCCATACTTCTTTATATACTGAACAAATCGCGATCTCTTATTACTTGTACATTTAATTAAGGACTTGTAAAAAGCGAATGTGCTGGCGTGTTTCAACTTCTAGTGCTTCTTCGAATCCTATTCCCAGCCACATTCGTGGAGGTGTGATCAAAAAAAAATGCTACGCTTTGTTAGTTTGGACCTGCGAATCCAATCAGTTAGAAAATGTACAGTGCTGCATCTAAATGAGCATGATGTTGTTAACAATAATAAAAAACTCGACCTTGTGCCTAATACGCAGCCAATTTTCCACCCCTATAAGGCTTTCATCTGCATATTAAATCGGTGAATAAAAGGCTAAGATGTATCTCGATGTGCTAAATATTATTTTTCTTGAACTGAATAGGATGACATTTGTCTATATTAGCATTGTTCTTCAGTTTATTTCTCGTACTTGCCTCTGTAATATTTTCATGAATCGTTTTCCTTATCTTTTACAGATTTTGTGTACATATTTTCTTTTTATCCTTCTATCCTGTCGCTCAATTCGTATTTCGCGAACCAGGTGAATTGCGCAATGTCAGGCTGAACCAAAACACAAATTATAAGAATAATGATAATATTACTCAAATGTTTACTATGGCACCTAGGAACAGCAGGAGCCTTCATAATGGTGCACTTAGGAAGTAATACGCAAGACAATATACACAGCGTAGACAAATGTATTAGACAAAACAATGTGAGATAGTGCAACAAATGAAAAAACAGAAAGTCAGGAGGCGGGCGTAAAATGGAATTAATCATGCAAAACGATTATCAACATATACACAAAACAGAGGAAATTAAGTGTAAAGTGTGTCAATACAGGCGCAATACTTATTTCATGTTTTCATTTTTTTTTTTTGGAGTCGGGCTATAGGACAGTCTTTACTGCAGCAAAGCCGCGCACAAAACGCAGAATTTGCCAGGTATATGCTTTTGTGCACGAGAAATTACACACGATCAAGGAGCTTTGGATAATGCATATTGCCCTGGAACACCTTATAGAGGAACAGAAGGTCTCGCTTATTACGCCTTGATATTGGAAGTGTGAGTTGAAGTACATTTTAGACGATTGGACTGTAGTCGCCAGAGCGGCAAAATCATTGCTTGAACATAGATATCAAACAATTCTGGACGCGTTCAATGGGTTCGAATTACATTTGCGCGTTCTGCCGCAAACTACAAAGGCGTGCTATATTAGAGAAAGGCACACAGTAAAACAAAAATTCAGAAAGTGAGCAGGGGGAGTGGAAGTCATGGGATAAACTATAAACAATTCGAACAGCGTGAAGGGCACACTGTTTTACATGTCTAACAAGTGAAAGCACAAAAAATGACGTCTTGTCGAAGTACACACCAAGATATTTCGTTTCATCAACCCTGGGCAATGAAGCATCCCGAATGATGTATGAAAATTGCACAGAGTTGTTTTCCACGTATAACATAGCGCTATAGCTTTGGAATCATTTAAAAGTAGTTAATGCTCTTTGCACCCGTTCGAGATCGAAAAGTGTCATTTTGGAGGAGAGTGTAGTGGCGAACACTGTCGACAGTGTTAAATTGTTTTAAGTCATCAGTATATATAGTGAATAAAGGGTGTTGGATAGCTTATGAAATGCATTTATGAGCAAAAGGAATAGAAGAGGACTAAGAACGGATCTTTGAGGTACTCGGCCAATGACCTCATAGCTAAAAGAGCTCTGTCTATTGAGGCCAACGAAGCACGATCTACTCCTTGTGTAATTAAATGCTAGGACAGTAATGGAAAAAGGTAGGTAATTTGCCTGAGCTTTGTAATGAAGAGTTCATCGCCGACTACATCAAATGCTTTACCTAGCTCTAAATATAGAGCGTGTAACTGGCCCTACCATGTGCCACACGGGAAGCATGGGTCATAAATGTGACCATGTTGGTTGTTGGGGAGCACCCTGATGCGAAGCCATGCTATTCATCTATTAAAATGTCCTTAGCACTAACAAAAAGCAGGGAATGCAATACAGATGCAAACACTTTTGATGCAGCGCATAAGATAGATATAAGCTGGTAGTTAGTAATTGCAATTCTAGCACCCGATTTGTGTGTGGGTGCTACTTGTGGTACCTTCCAAGGGCTAGGAAACGTACTAGATTTTAACGAACTGTTGAAGATGTTTGTCAGAACAGGAGAACGTATGTTTCTGTGCGTCTTAAATAGTGCGGGAGGGATAAAATCTGCGCCGCAAGAAAGCGAGGATTTAAGGCGCTTTATACACTTCAAAACAAGGTCTTCATTGAGTGATAGCGTACACACCGTACTAGACTGATATGCAAGGTTACTTGATGTAGAGGCATGTTTTACGCCAAATACAGAACAAAAATGGTTCGCAAAGGCATCAGCATTGTTCCAGACAACATTGATAGTTTCAATAACAAGACATACATCTTCGACACTTTGTTGAGAGTCAAACCGCACGTAGGTCCTGAAAAAACGCGCTCCGTGTGATAGTAGTTGTCACCATCATAATAAGATTTGCACAGACGACTGCAGCGCCTAAATTCAAGTTTGCACTTATCTAAGCATGTTTGCTCCACTGTTTTGTGGGCACGGTCTTTCAGCATTACTTAACATATACTGAAAGGCTAGTTAATTGGTGAGCCATTATATTGTTGAAGCAGGGTACTTGAAATAGACGGGCTAACGCACACATGGTGAGTTCATTTCTGTTCTTTAGTGATTTTGAAAACAAATGAAAGCACTCTGACATCTGAGAATTGTTCTAGGTTACGTGAAACGACGCGAGGCGTGACTATTTACAGTGTATTTACTACAAGGTAGGGCTGTCCAGAGGGCCGGTGTGACGGCAGAGGGGCTCGGCCTATCTGTCCCGACGTGGGAACAGCCCGCATCAGTCCCAGACTAATCCCTCAGGACCTAAACGAAGTTCTTCATACCATACCACACAGCAGCAACCAAGAGGTTGTTGTTGTTGTCCATAGTGGCCGTGGCACATACCCACAGTGGGGGATTGGCCAAGAATCTGGTGGTTAAATTAGGTGGTGAGCAACCTGCACACCAGACAGACCCGTCAAGGGTCTTCTTCGTCGTCTGCTCCAAGCAGAATGTCTCTCTCAGAACGAGTTGGCTTCGTAACAGTACTATGCGAATGTTAACTTCAATAACTTTCGTAAACTGATTAAGCGGTTCATAAATATCAGCTGTCCCATCTACGAAAGTGAGCGTTTTCAACTTGAGGGTACCCCCCAAGCCACCATAGTGTAGAAGTGAAAAGACGAAGCTGCGTTTCATGTTTTTATAACGTATGTTGCGTTTCTGGGCTGCCAGAGTGAATGAAACAATTAAAGGGTGGCGGAACTTGTCTGTCAAACCAGATCAATGTTGCTTCAGATGACGGTAGCAGTCTGAAAATTCGTAAGAGAATGCTCTAGAATGTGTCCACAGCAGTTCTTAGTGATGTGCAGGATGGAATAAAAAGAGGTAAGGTCAAGCCAAGAATGACACCCATGTGAAATGTGAAAATATTGCTGGCAGGCACTATAATAAAATTATAACAATGAACAATATTATTACTGTTAGAAGTAGTAGCAGTAGTTGTAGTAGTAGTAGTAGTAGTATTTGTAATACCTGAGTCATAATAATTACAGCATTCTCAGCGTATCTTTCTTGATGTAGTATATGTTGAAGTTCACAACAACACTGTTAAAAACTTGGCTTAGAATCATTATGTTTATTCATGTGGACCAATATTTATTCATAATGTTTTATTTCTCACTCAGTTACTTTTCATTTTTGTCCCCTGCCTCCACCTATCTGGCCAATCTCCGTAGTGGGTTCCGCCGCTTAAATTTGAAACGACAAAAGCAATGAACTAATCCAAAGCGCTGGACCATCGAACATATTCAAGCCATCGTGGTGTCTAACAGTACCTGAACAAGCCCACCCCGACACTTCTCAAGTAAACCAAGACTTGTACCAGGTTACACCAGATCTTAAGCAAATGCACCGTGCCAAGTCACGGCGGACCGTCAAGAGGGACACAGCGACGCGTCGCACCGAGATGGAGCTGCAAGCATACGGTCCTCCAGGGGCAGAGAAAACGGTGACAACCGGCTGTTCTTCGTCTACTTCCATATGGGACCCCATAGAAAGCGCTAACTCGGCGCCACGTCACAGGATTACTAAGCCTCGACACTCTCGCAAATCGAGACGCAGGCATCAATCGCAGCGAGCGGCCAAGTCTCGATACGTGTCCTCTGATGAGTTCGCGGGAGCGAAATCGGTGATGCATCTACTGCCCGCTCCCAAAAAGAAGATGCTTTCGCGGGCCAAGTCATTCAAGGTACTAGGCAACACACCTGTGGGGTCTCCTAAACGTAGGAATGACGCAGTACCCGCGCACCGCTACCCTACGCCAGCCTTCGACACTGCATTTTGGCGTCCTCTCCCTCAACCTCCACAGACGGAACCGACGGGTCAGCTTCCTGTTGCTCCTCCAGATCAGCGTGATTTTCTTACGACCGTTGCTCAGCCTCCAACCGGTGTCGCGCAACATCCCAGTGTTCCTGCAGCGCTTCCACAAGGGCTTCCAGCAAAACCAACGTCGGTGCCCAACGCAGTCCCTCCGTATTCACCGTACATGAACTCTTACATCGCTGGCTCCACAAGAACCCAACCTTTCCAGCAAGGAAGTGCCATGATGCCGACAATGTCATGTCCACGCGATGCCGCTCGTGAGTCATACAACAAGCGCGAGTGTTTACCCATCTACAGCCTCCCACCGCCTTACGCCGCGGTTGCCTCGCAACAGACGAAGAGGTCATCTGGTGCAGTGCGGCATTGCGTGTCCTGGGCTAACGACGTCATCTGGCGGAGTACGACCAGCGGGTCTCCGACGAGCGGCAGCGCTACCGAAATTGGCAGCGCCAGCGCCTTCGCCAGCGTGGAACATCTTTGGAAGGAGGGGTCGCGTGCAGCCTGCCTGGCCATGTGCCTCGCTTCAGCCGCCCTCATCTCCTTTTGGGCATTCTACACCATTTCTGACGTCATCATAGCTGGCCACGACTTCTCTGGAGATAGCGGCGACCCAATTACGGTTCAGCTGAGAGATGACAGTGTAATCAGCGCTTCTGGTAGCCATGGAGCATATCAGTATGGGCCGCATCAGGAAACTCAGAAGTTGCGATTTAGAAGAGGTAATGTAGTTTATCTTCCTGAAGGCGGTCTTAGGAGCAGCACTACCGACGACGACGACCACATGAAGAATGGCTCGCTAGTACGATACCAGACTTGAGAAGATGGGGACTAAGGACTGCATCAAGTCGCTATTATAAGCGATGGTAGCTTTGTATTGAAATATTGTGCTACAGACATTTCTGGAGGCCCTACATGCAAAAAATACTTTCAGCGTATGATTCTTTTCCCGATAGCACAAGCTCACAATAGCGTAACTGTAACGAAAAGGCGGGGGGGGGCGGGGGGGCGGGGGGGCGTTGGACAATCTGCTGCCCGAAAAGATATCGTACCCTCGAGTATACATTGGTGCCCGTTATGTCCATTGAGCGTGGGCGCAGAATATTTCAGAATAGCGACGTAGCAGGAGTATAGAATGCCAATGTCCAACAGTTCTCTGTCACCAAAGAACCATCATATGAGAAACAAGGCTCAAATTACACAATAGCTTATGAATTCATGATTTAAATGCATCAAATATTCTTGTAATAAATAAATCATGACCAATTCATCTTCAAATCAAATTTCGTATATAGATTTTGGTTTGCTCCTTCGGCACCTGCAGCTCGACTTATGTGTATCCTGCAAGTATTACACTGCTCGCGGCTTAGGTTACAAGCTTTCCATCGTGTGTCTGGTTCCTATCTATGGAGCTCAAGTTTTGGGGCTGTATGACGTGATAACCTTTTTTTTTTTCTCTTGCTAGTGTGGGTCTCGGCCTAGTTCAACTTTTTTTTTTAAATCTACTTGTCTCCCAATTATTCTTGTTTTGCGATGTAAACAGTCCGTTTCTAAGAGAGATGTGTCGTCATCCGTAACAAATGAACCAAGATCTCCGTGGGGCTTCTTGAAGGACGTTGTTTAAGGCATTCACTTTCGGAAAGCTCTCTTTAGCATCGATTAGGATTTCACTGCTTCCCGCAAAGAAATTTCTGCTGCACGTGCCTTTTTTGGAATGCTATTGCCACTATGTACATCAGCGTGTCCGTCGTGTGATCATCCCTCCAGGAATCAAAACTTCTTTAAATTGCATTCGACATCTCTTCCTCTCAAACCTTGGTTGGAAGAAGCTGCTGCTTCGTGCCCTGGTGGCCAACCTGCTGTTTGTATCCGCATGCAGAAGCGATTGATCACTGTTTTGTAGATTGTATCGAAGCCGTGGTTTTTCTGGGACATTATCGAAATAACACTTTGAAAAGATTTATATCACACCATACACAATCCGTGGCGTAGCCAGAAATTTCGTTCGGGGGGGGGGCTCACAATGCAGCTCGGCCACCTCCTAACAGGAAACATTAGGTCGGATGCGCCTATCGAAATACATGGAGAAGGAAAATTCATTTTTCTCGGCAACCACTTCACCAAATTTGATGAGGTTTGTTGAATTTAAAAAAAATCTTAAATTCTAGTGATTCTTTGTTTCGAATCTTCGATTTAGGTCCTCAATTTTAATAAAAAGTGGCAAACATCGAAAATTTTCAGAGAACGAAAGAATGAAGTTTACAACCCTGTAAATTAGCAATGAAAATTGATATCACAATTCTGTAAATTGCACATAATAGTACATCTACAGCGGACCAAATCGATGTTACACATGAGTCTCAAGAAATTAAGTATTATGGAAATACGGCTTTTGCAGAACCCTTGTACTTAATATAACCAATTCACATAATATACAGATAGACATATCGAATTTGTCCGCTTTGAATGGTGTAATGGATGCCGTTTACAGAACCGCGATATCTTTTCGTGATGCAGAGCTATTAATTTGTAAAGTTCCTGCGTCTATTCTTTTCGATGTTTGGAATTTTTCAAAATATTTTCAACAAAGTTCGGGCCCTAAACCGAAATTCCGCTTCCAACAAACACTAGAATTTAACTTACTCTCTCAAATGCAACAAATTTCATTAAAAGCGATTCAAGAGTTATCTCAGAAAAGCGTTTCTGCGTTTTACATGTATCTGAATAGGCCGCGTCGGGGTTGGGCCAGAGCTAAAGCTTCCTCTTAAACAATTTGCCTAGGGATCAAATACATTAATAATAACTGCATTGTCATTACCAAAGATGCTGTAAACAAATTCTTGAACGCTACGCACTGTCAATACAAGCAAAATATGTATTTTTTCATAGAATATTATACTCGTATGTGCCAAAAATTGTGCCCAACATAACTGATGTCAATGCTTCCATGTTTTTGTCTATTTAGTAAGTAAAGAAAATATCACACGAACTCTCGAACTACATCAGTTCGAAACCAGCAAAGCAGTGCATGCCACTGATATGAAAAATGTAAAGGCCATGAAATGAACAAGTTGAGGAGAAATATGTTAATGAAATTTTGTCATTCAAGATCCTTGTTTACATTCTTGTACATATGCAAGGGCCAGTGAAAAATCTCAATGACGCTGTCATTTGTTCCAATGTATTACGAAGGAGCAGCTGTCACCGGTCATGTATCGTGAGTAATTGCACCGAAACTATAGACGCAACAGAGAGCACGTATAAAAAGCAGGAGTTCTGCAGAATATACGAGGGCCAGTCAAATGAAAGTGAGCCAATGCGAATATATGACAGACGGGGTACTTTATTAAAAAGTAGCCTCCATGAGCATTTAGACATTTGTCCCATTGACTAACGAACCGTGTAATTCCCGTCTCATAAAGCTCCTTGGGTTGTTGCTTCAAAACGTCTGCAACTGACTTTCACGTCATTGTCCGAGAGGAATCCGGTTCCCTTGAGCTGTTTTTTCGGTTGCCTCAAAATATGGAAGTCGCAAGGCGACAACCTGCCTGAGCTGTATGGCGGATGTTGCAGCGTTTCCCGCTTGAACTTTGCCAGTTTTGTGTTAACAACATCACCAACGTGTGGACGGGCATTGTCGTTGAACAAGATGACCCCATTCGTCAATTTTTCGCGTAGTTTGTTCTCGATTGCAACACGCAGCCGATCCGGTGTTTCACAATATCGGGGACGATTGATAGTCTCTCAAGATTTAGCAAATTCTATTAGTAATTGCCCCTGACAATCGAAAAATAAAAGTCAGCAACGTCTTTCCGGCGGAAATGACGGCTTTTGCTTTCTTTGGGGGTGGTGAATTCGAATTTTTCCATTGTAAGCTTTGACGTCGTGCTTCAGGCTCGTAGCAGTGGCATGATGGTTCGTCTCCTATCACAATTGCGATCACTCCCTTGTTGTGATACCGGATCAGAGAGTTAAGGCAGCGCCGAACTTCTCCGTACTCTGGCGGTGGTTCAAAATCGTGGACATCCATAGCGCACACAAGAGCCGATAACCGAGATATTCATGAATTATGGCGTGAACGGTGACGGGGAACCGAACCGTGACTGATGTTCCCACGCTCTGCCAGTTCATCGATGCTTATCCTCCGTTCTTGTGTCATCAGCTCATCAACCTTTGCAATTTTCTTAGGAGTGATTGCATGACGGCTTTCGTGCGATCTGGGATCGTCTTTGCAACTTTCACGCCCTTCTTTGAACCGTTTGTTCTAACGCTTGACAGTGGCCAATGAAACGCAATATTCAATGTTCAATAGGACTTAGTCAAGCTGCTGACGCAGCTTTCTTCCTCAACACCTGTCCATATTCAAATGTACATTGTATATGGGAAATAAAGCACTTACTTAGTTTACTTACTTTCTTTACTTACTTACTTTAGTTACTTTACTTACTTGCTTGCTTGCTTGCTTGCTTGCTTGCTTGCTTGCTTGCAATGTACACGGCAGCCATAGGGTGACTAATTTCTTTTAGGGAAACACCTTCAGCTGTCAAAAAACTCACGGCACCGCGCTGCTCAAGTTCTGGAGCGTCCATTAACTCTCGCAACCATGTTCAACCCAGTGTATGTGCGCATTAAAGAACATTTATCCTCACACGTGCGTGTCACTTTTGTAAATGAGAGATGCCTGTGTGCTACGCGCAGGCCTTGCAGATAATTAACAGAACCATAATTGCGCAGGATGGGTGGGCTCACTTTCATTTCACTCACCTTCGTACATTAGAAACGCGAAGATACAATGGGAAATACAAATGCCAAGATACAGCTTGATAAAGGGCAAAAACGTGCCACTGGAAACAAAGATCACTGCACGTATGCACAAAACCTCGCAACAAGATATCTAAACGTACGTAGAAGTCTCCAATAAATCTACGTATCTAAGAAAAAGTCACGGTATATAATGGGTCAAACAAGGCAAATCAACATGTTGCGCAATCACACATTCAAAGAATCCTAGATCCCTCCCCCGTTCCATCCACTCCCCCCGATGTATTGCGCGCGACGGAAAGCGGCGCGCTTCCTCCCCGCTTTTCTCTACTGCGCACACAAGACTGAGCCACCATCGTCGTCTCACCCATTGCAGCCCCCCATCCCCCTCCCTACGTGAATCGCACATACAGCATGCGGTGCGCGGTTATGATGTTATCGTCCTTGGACTTTATGCGGAACATGAGGGTGACGGAAACGGCAGGAATGCGCCTAGAGTGTCCATATAATTGCTATCGCAATAATATAATAAGAGTATCCGGCAGCTGAAGCGTTCCATGGCCCATTACTTCTTGCAAAAAAAGAAGCAACAAAATCGAACTTTCACCATGCGACAATTCGCTGTGCTACAGCAATGTCCTTTTTTCCTTTTGTGGGGCGGTCGCACTGAAATGCGGAAACGCAAAGGAAAGTATCTCCCCAATTGAATCCTACTTTGGGCACCTAATTTGGCTACCGAAAGAATATCGCAGAAATCGTGAGACGTTTGGTCCACCGAGAACCATACGCATACTGCTCGGTATCCTACACCGGCTAGACAAGACTTTCTGGAGAGGTTGCGCTCATGTGAACGCGGTGCAATCCGTCGAGTCCCTACAGTGATGGCGGCGAGCGACCATTGTTTCTTTTTCTCGTCGGCTAGCTAGAAAGCGTACAAAACTCTGCCAGGTGAAAATACACTCGTCCAGAAAAAACCGAACGCGCACCGAAGTGCGCCGCGCGGTGGTCGGGGCAACACGAGAAAAACGCATGCGCTCTGGCTGGCTCTGGCAGCCTGCGGGTAGGGGAGGGAGAACAAGAACATTGAAGAGGCTCAATGTGTCCTCGCGATTAAAAGTCAAAGTAGAAAAAATGAATAAGAACGTAGTTACCTTGGCTGGCTTTAGTGTCTTCACTGGATGCTTTGGCCGAGGAGGAAAAAAATGTTAATATTTTTTTATGTGACATGACGGCACGAATGAACAACCACAACGCTTCGTCTCATTGGGCCTCGCTGCGGGCTTCGTCAACTTGTCTGATAGTGTGTTGATTTGGCTTGTCTCGTTGTATGGCCCAATGTACGACTTTGGAAAAGTTAATGAACCTTTGGCGTCAAATATTTATGGTAACATTAAACTTACAGAGTTCCGCAATTGAAAATCTAAAGCACACGTTTGGAAATGTCAATGCACCTTCCACATCAAAAGTTTATGAGATCCTTATACCCATAAAGTTTCGGAATTCACATCCATGCGCTCCGTAGATTCCATGATACAGTGCAGATTCCGCGGCCTCTGCGAGATGCCCCGGCGAGCCCGTTCGCCATCAAAACGTCCTTGAAACTTTGTGCTCGGATGGGGCTGCTTGCGCTATGTGACTCGCGGTGCATGGGCGTTGCCGCGAAATCCAGCCCGAGTTCGCAATTTTTGCGGTAAAATGGCTTTTCGAGCGTAAAAAAGACGTTCTAGACAAAATCCAGAATGATTTCCGGCGCCGGGGTTGGCTTTGATCGGTGGTGCATGGACAGCACGAAAAAATTTCGGGAGGGGGGGGGGGGGGGGGGCTGGAGCCCTATAAGCCTCCCCCCCCTGGTTACGCCCCTGTACACAATTCGTTTCCTATCTTGAAATAATCCCTGTGACCCAGCATACGACATGTTCATGTTACCTGGCCTACATAGCTTCTGAGTTACGCCAGCGCTTGCTAGCTAGCACCGCAAGCATGCACTATACATGGCCCAAGTCATTTATCATTTTTCATTTCTCGTTTTCCATTCTATAATTGCTAAAATGAAAAATATGCATAGCACGTCTGATTAAATCAAGTTGACTAGGTGGCTATTTACCACGGCCCCTGTTCAAAGGGTATGCTAATAAATCGTCAGCAGCATCATAATTACCATATTATCGGGCCACTTGTCCCGCGATGTGAGATGCGTGGAACGTAGCGTCGATACGCGCACACTCTGCATTCCAGTTGCATATTATTACACTAAGTGGCAGGCTATGTAACAGTTCATAGGTAGCGGTACGAGGTAGAAAAGGCCCCAGGAAGAAAATGAGGATTGAGGAGATGTATACCAAATTGCTAGAGTTAAAGACATGTAGAGCATAATTTATTAAATGAAGCAAGCAAGGGGACTGTTTGTCACCGCGTCTTTTCAAAGAGGATTCCAATAAATCAACATCATCCTCATCATTAGCATGGTGTCGTGTCACTTGCCACAACCACGACGTGTGCCCCGCGAAGCTTCGATCCTTGTGAATTTTTACTTGCACTTCCGTTGTATTCCACCATGTGTTCCGACATGTAGCAGTTGCATGCAGCAGTTGCATCTAACTGGACTTGGTCAACTCAAGCAGTCTAAGTGAGTATTTGACACCACCCCATTGCATCGGGCACAAACAAATCATCATCGTCATCGCTATTATCATCATCAGCATCATCCCACCGTGCCACAGGTGAAGGGATGGGATATGTGCGCCAAGTAGTCTCGATGCCTGTGTTTACTTCTCAGTACTCGCTATCACGCCTCCTCGTGATGTACTAACCGCTGCACCCAGGCAACGCCGGGCTCAGCAAACCGCTGTGCAGAAAGCAGCACAAGCCGCAACTCGCCGTCGATTCTGGGCGGACAGCTAAGATTGTTTTCGTGAAAAGAACACAGAGAGGCTTCGCCACGAAGAATCTCTCGAGCGTGCTGCCGAAAATGGAACTCCTATGATGCCACTCCTCGAACTTACGCTGCGACTGTGCTGCGACTGTGCTGCGTGTGCCGCGGATGCCTGTCTTTTTCGCACGTGTCACATTGTGGTCGCTACGTAAGTGAATCGAACAGGCGACCTCAAGCTCAGCTGCAGAATGCTACATGCAGCCAATGAGCCGATGTGGTGGGTCCCACGTATTAAATGTTTAGGTGGAACTTTTTCGCACACCTAACACATTGACTGAAGGAGAGCACGTATCTCGTGAGCGCTGCAACAAATCTGCACCGTCGCATCGCCCCTCCCCCTAAAAATAACAACACAAAAACAAATAAAAAACAGATTCTCAGCTATGCACACCGTGACGGAGAGCAGGCGTATTTCAATGGCAATTTTTCTCGTAGGCTCTTTCTCGCTCGTATGCCGTGGACAGCCAGAGTGTGTGAGCATCCACTTACTCCCATTTGTGCTTTAGAGGCGCAAATCCTGCTTCCTCACGCGAACGACGCTTTTCCACAGCTACTGTTTTACTTCGGAAGTTTTTGCCATAGACCACGTCTACTACAGTGCGTGGGATCAAAAAGAAAATGGCGTGCTTAAGCAAGCGGTTGTATGTTTTACACTTGAGCAAGATTATAACTCTCGTAGATCTCGTTTCCATGTTTAAACTTATAAATCTCGCATGCTTGCATCCCCAGTCACAGACAGCGGTCCCGTGAACGACGAATTGAACCTAAGCAAAGTTCAGCACATGCAACCAGCCATGCAGCTACATAACTGTCTGCCCTACTGGAACCTTAGATTTGAAGAGCCAAACCACCGAGTGAGTGGCATATAGTGTTATTTAGGCTTGTAGCGCAGCTCAGCAAGAGCAAAAAAGGAAGGAGGTAGGGGTAATCAAAGGGAACGGATTACTTGATTACCCCTACCTCCTTCCTTTTTTGCTCTTCCTGAGCTGCGCTACAAGCCTAAATCAGTCATGACATACCAACTCGCCCAAACTGCCACGCTTTTGGCATATAGTGACTCGATGAGTAGCCATGCAGTGAAAACCATGATGCCGTCATATATGGAGCCCTTTAACGTAAAATTATTTGAATACGTGTTCATTCTGGTTAATTTCCTGACGTCACATCGGACGGTGACCTGTAGCGTTGTTTGAACAGACCAATAATATGTTATCCTTGTTTATAAAGAGTAAGTTTTGTTTGTTTTCAAAACGAATAGCAGAACGAATAGCATAGAATAGAATGGATTTCTTTTTAGATATAATTCTTAGTGCAAAACGAATGTGAACGACAGACGAGGAAAGCAACGGCATACACAGGCGTCTAAATTTCCAACTAAAGCTCTATTTTTGGACATACTATTTATACATACAAAACCATGTTCATGAGTCATTTCACACCCGCTAAAGTTAGGAACACAGAATAAAATTACACCTGCTGGCTAGGTTTATAAGAACAATTTGAGAGTTCAAAATACTTGCCAAAATAATCAGCGATCACTTATGCTTGCTATTCCAAGCTAATTAAATTCCTTGCTCGTCAAGGCTATTGATGGTGCACTCACATAAGGACGACTATTTCCTAGCCATTTCCGCGGCTTCGATAATTTCTTTTCTGCTTTGGCCAACATGCGTGACAGCACGGCACATTTTTCAAATACCTTGTAACTGAATGGACAACTGCGCTAGTTGGGTTACTTGCGTCTTGAAACTGTAAAAGAGCACAATGATAAGAACGAAGGGAGCGGACAGAACGAGGCAACTCGTCTTGTCCACTCAATTCGTCCTTCTCTTCGTGCGCTTTTACAATTTCAAGATTTTCAAATAGCGTCTTACACCCACAGCTTCTTCAATGGTATAAAGCGATATTTTCGTATAACATACATAGGCGACCGCTGAATATTTTCGCAAGTTTTTCAATTGTGAAACTCTTCTGATCAACCTATCCTGTAGCTGTCATTTTATTCTGTGGACTGGTTTTTTAAGGCTCAGTGTGGCTCAGGCGCGTAGTTGTGTACTTTTAAATCGTACGTCCGAAAAATTCACCGGCGATTAGGATACCCCTTATGCAAAATTTGAGCGCAGGTCTACACGTGTTTTTATTTCGCGATATATTGGCTGGCGCCGACAAACTGTTTCGTGCGGCACATTGCGAACGTGGCGAAGCGTGGCGCGACCTCCTCGCCAATCTGGAGATTGCGAGAGGCAGGGCGTGGGTGACGCTGGGCGCGATTCACAGCAGCCGCAGACCTCACCGATGACGCGCGCTACTCTGGCGCCATCTTGGAGGCATCGTCGGCGTTCCAGTTACTTTCTTGAAACAACGTCGCCCTATGCATTCAAGAGCAACAGTACCTGGAACGCCAATGCACTTCTACGCTAAGTTCGGAAAATATTATCTCGAAACTGCTGTCATTCTCATAATTGGTTCGATGTGCATCCGCCTTGCGAACTCCACGGCTAGAATTTGTAATATGGCCTTTAAGGCTATTTCGTAAAACGTAAATTAGCGAATCTTGGTAATTAGTGTATTATGCATTGCAATTCTAGTGTGCAAGTACTGTCCGCCACTTCCAGTAGACAACCTCATGAACAAGAACTGTGCTATCTGCTGCAGGCAACGTTTAAGAATTTTTGAAAGTGTTCGCCAATGTGTTCGCTGAAACAGCCTGTATAAAGGAGCACTTTGAATGCTGCCGTGTATAGGACTACAAGTTAATGCATGTGAGCTTGAATAACGCAAAAGCATTGAAATATAAAGTGAGGCTGTCACTGAAAGTGTCAGATATCCTCTGGTACATGCAAACTTTGGTATCCATAGG
Organism: Dermacentor andersoni; assembly: GCF_023375885.2. NCBI lineage: Eukaryota > Metazoa > Arthropoda > Arachnida > Ixodida > Ixodidae > Dermacentor > Dermacentor andersoni. Next base: position 141,717,461 of record NC_092815.1, on the reverse strand, counting down.
CCTTAGCTCCACCAACAAAGATTCACGTTATATTCTATCTAAAGCAGTGAAATTGCCAAGGTGCACAGATTAGGTAATAGCACGCATAGAGAGAGAAATTTATTTACAAAATGGCAGAGAGGTCGGCCTGAGCTATCACTAACTCTGGCCTGCTGCTCTACACTGGGGAAAAGGGACGGGGAGTAAAAGGGCTGATGAGTAACGAGGATAAGCACGCAGGTCATTGCGTTAAATACATTGGACAGTCAAATTACGTTATTGCTACTGGGATGCATCATGAGTCCGGATATGTCAAACTAGACGCCCATTTTTAGACAATTTTTTTAACGTTATCCATCTATCTACAATAAGCTGTCCACCTTGCGAACAAGAAAGTGAAATGAAGCACAGAGTTAGGGTGTATTAAGGGAAAGACAAATCAAAATATATTTGGATGAAGGAAACGCTAGAGGTCGGCCTGAGGTCAGGTTTTTCAAGCCTCCTATGCTGGTGAGAGCGCGGACGAAGAGAAGAAAAACAGATGTGAAGAGCGATCGTAAGGATAATCAGCAAGGATTTAGACTGCAGGAAATATGTGCGACCATGATACTAAATCTTTGTTGCTCGAAAGTTTAGGGACCGCACAAATCAATGGTTTCGTTAAGTCTGATCAAGAGCTCAGATAGGCGGCTTCAGCCAATGGTCTGTTGCAACTAGGGTAAAAGCCAATTCCTACCGTTCTCAGGCATACTAGCGACAACCAATCAGTACGTCTTTCATGGTCTCAAGCAGTTTGCGCAATTCATTGGTTGGTGAGTACAGAGGGTGACGTATAAAGGGGACGATACCTGCACCCTACCCGAGAGGCGCTCTCCCGCCACTTCTTCTTTGGCAGATATCCAAACTACGAATAGATTGCAATCCGCCAAAGGACCTCCTAGAGCTGTGAGCACACATTTACAGTCATTTAGTGGTGAAGAAACCAAGTTTATACCGAAAAAAAAAAACACGTGTTGTTGTTCCGAGCCTGGAATCAGACTCCGCTGCGTGGCAGCTGTCACATGGCATATTGCATCACTTCGACATGTCGCCCCTGCTTATTAGGGCACTGTCTGAAGAGGTCAGACACAGCGCTAAACGTTGCTTTGCTTACAATGCTTCGCCCTGGGGCGAAACTCTCCGTTATTTTTCGGATAGGTAGCCGTACTTGGAAGGCGATGCCCAGGTTGTTTGACTGCGCCAGGAATAAACGTGAGTTTCGCCTCAGCTGATGTAGAAAAAAAGGGCTCATTGCTTAAGGACTTTGTGCGTGATCTTCCATTATATAGTCACGGCTCGCTGGCACAAAATTCAACTAGAAATTCTTGTCGAAGGGAAGCCCACTGACGAAATAGGAAAAGCGATATGGGGCGCGGTAACGAAAATATATTCCACTCTATTTCCATGCGATTTCTGCCACTAGCCTTCCACAATCGGTCAAAAATTATTTGGACAACCCCTATTTCGCTTGTCTGTCAGGCGACTGCACAAGCACCGTGAACACTCCCCGACTGGTACTAGGAGTACACACTGGTTACGCATGGTTAGATCCAACTGGTTCGAACTGTTATAATTGCCGTTCCGGAGCGGAATATGAAGGGTCTTAGAAAAACGTAACCCGAACTGATATCGAAAAAATTTTCTTCATAACCCTGCCAAGAGGGCATAAGGGTGATTACCCTTTACAGGTTCTATCTCGGAAAACGCCCCGTGGAAAAAGATTCTCATGATGTTCAGGCCTTGTCTTATAGTAGAGCAGCTTGAATTTTTTACGCATCGCCAGCCCTTTATAGCTGAAGAGTCCGCGAAAGATGATGAATTTGGGAAATTGGCGTGCCAAAGTGATTCCTTTTATTTGTGCCGATGTAAAAGATCATTATCTGCTGCCGCATCATGACCTGCTGACATCTGTCTAGCGGGTGGGTAAACATTTACAAATTGACCCTATTTTAAAACGTGTCCACTATCAGCGAGGGCGGCTTTCTTGACACTTAGGAGCTCAAGGAAAGACGTGCAAGGAGAAGTGTGCGTGCTTCCTTGTGCTGTTTATCCACTAATAATTCTTAGCGACATGCTCAGCTATCAGTATTAGTACGGTTGCATCAGCTGCTGACAATGTGCCTACGATAGGCACATAGATCATTTGGTTGGTAACATTATTATTGATAGTCCTGCAGAGCTTTCGCCGACGGGGCCTTAGGTCTCCCACGTGGTGACGTCGAGGTGTTGCCTCGCCGCCGCTTCGCGGGCCTGCTGGACGGCCCAGAGTTGGTCGCCTAGGCTGGGGCTGTGTAAGGCAGCGGCCCACCGCGACGGAAGGGTTCCGGAGTTGAATGCTTGAGTTTTCATGCGGGATGAATCTGCGTTGATTCATATATTGCAAAGATACCTGAACAACCACAGGAATTGCCTGGTTTATTTGTATTAAATCGAAGGTTTCTTTCCTCCTTACCTCGACTTTTCTACTCCTACTACTACTCTTACTACTATAACTACAGCTACTGCTTATACTACTGCTGCTAGTACTACGACCCGAACCACCATCGCCGCCACATCTGCTGCCGCTACTACTACTACTACTACTACTACTACTACTACTACTACTACTACTACTACTTCTACTACTACTACTACTACTACTACTACTACTACTACTACTACTACTACTGCTACATTCTAAGACATAATTCGATTTCACAGCTCCGTATGGCTGAGCGCACTGGCTGATGTGGGCGCAGCGGCTGTCGCTGGAACTACCAGCGCTACAGTCGCTACTTTCGTCACGAATCATGCGTCGTCTGCTCGTTCACCCATACGTCGTTTGCCCCAACTGGCTTGTACCCCTTGTCCGTCGCTAAATTCAGTTTAGCTACATACTCGAACTTTTGAAACTAATCGGCCACACTTAACAGGGACTTCACTACCTCTGAGTATCTGCTTGTCTTAGAGGTCGTGCACCCCTTCATGCACGGTGCTTCGTCTACTCCTGCCACACGACTGCTGCGACGGGTCGTTTTCTGAGCCTACCCTGTACCGCTTGCTTTTTAGTGAATGTAGTTTAGCTGTTCCCTCAAAATTTTATGCCAATAATGATGACGCCAAATAATGTTTCCCTGTACCGACCTCGAAAGACAATTGTTGTTTGTGCCTCAAGGCTGAAGCTGTGCGGCGCAAATGAGTGGTGGTGCGCGATGATTCTGCTGTTCAACCAGCTTTTCAAAATTAGAAGTGTCGCATTGCCCGACTTGATGTTTTTCTTTTCTGGCAGCCTATTCTTATGACGTGTAATAAAGAAGATGAGCACCCATGCAAAAGATGCGGTATTAAAAACATATCGCGCCAAGCACAATATTGTAAGGCGTACCAATGCTACTCCAGGGCTCGTAAACTAGCCCCATCTCAATTTTTCTGTGACAAACGAAGCTCCTTCTATCTTGAGACTGAATGTGCTCAGTGAGTTTCTCCGCCCGCCATGTGTTCCGCGTCTGGTAAGCCTAATCGAGGCAGGCCTTTTTACAGTCCCTCACGGATATAGAAAGATGTGCGTTCCATGCGATCGGCAGCAAATGGCAAGAACCATTTCGAAAACTGAACATTACTAGATTAAAGTTTATTTGCTTTTCGGCGAATAAAATTGGCAGCGTTGTAACGTCTTTTATTTACTCGAGTAACGTTCTTTTCAACGTAATTTTGCCTTTCTTTTCTGGCGGGTTTCGTGCGCGCGCTCTCTAAGCGATCGCCTTATCGTTTATCGCTTTCTTTTTTTTTTTAAGTGCACGCGCATGACCATATAAATATTGATTACGCATGTCAAGGTGTACAAATCATTACATCGAAATGCAGGCACTCACAGGTGGTGTCCCTAGTCAGATTCAGAGTGCTCCACAATAAATCTCCAAAAACAAGATTCGCTCAAGTGTGTGACGAATAAATTTTAATACTGTACATTTTCAATAGGAGTGAATATCTCAGGATTGTTTTGAATGAACACTCATCGATGCGAAGAGGCTTGTTACGGTGAAGTATCACGTACATCTGAAGCCACAGGAATTTTTCTTCATGGTATTTCCCGTACATATTTCTGGTGTACTCGCTTGATGGCTGTGTTCGTAGGCCTGCTAGAAATTAAGTTGCCACGGTAAATTGAGGAACCGTCCACATAATTTTGTAAGTACTCCGCACTACACTGTTTGTGGAGCACACATAATCTTATATTTCGCCGTTTTACTTTGGCTTGATGGTGGGCACACCCATGCTTAATTTTCAGGATGTTTGCTGCTCTAAAGATGATTTCAATAACGCTTTTAGAGTAGTATTGTCGCTAGAAATTATCTTTTGTGGGTTCCGTTGTAGCAACTATATATATAATCACGTGCAATGCTCTGCAAGGACAACAGTTTCCATAGCAGAAAAGACGCTTACCTACGAGTTGCCTCATATATAACCATCCGTATATGGCTTCGGTGTAGCGTCGTCTTCAATAAATTCAAATCTTTCAAAGTGCAGAAGGCAAAGACATGGACGCGAGCTTGCTGAAGATAATCAGTAGAGCATACTTCGCAGCCAAGCACAATAATATTCGAAGCACAATTGGTTTGATCCTGAAGCGCATCGCAGCAAGCTTCCGCCCAAAGGTCTCCCAAACTCGAGCTGCTTCTCTTCACGAACTTCGCTTGAGCATCACATTTATCGTCTTCGAGATGCGTTCATGAAGACAGGGAAAAACTTAAGCCTGGTAATCGCGTTGGGAGCGTGCGTTCATCACCGCCGCGAACAATCAATAACCTTTGTTTCCGAAAATACCGCTTAAAGGTATCTATCGTAGCCCTCAATATGACGTTCAGACATTTCGAACCTATCTGTAAGACATTCTTCCTTCCACGTAACATGTGCATATATAACATTCTCTACAGTCGTCGCGGTGCGAACTAAATAGTGAGCACCAGCATCACTATGCGTCTGGCCGCTTGAGCAGCTATGGGCAATGTAGGACCGCATAGGGAACTTCTTCCTGTTATGAGACTCCGAAACGCTTCTCTGTGAAACCTTTCACCAAGGATAACCGCCAAACATCGCACAGCACCAACAGCAAGACGACAATAGCGACAGACGAAGCAGTATATCTCCTAAATGAATACATAAATGAAAGCTGAAGCGGCTAATGTGACGAAAGACGCCATCGCAGCGCCGATAGTTCGCGCGACTACTACTTAGGCCCCCTCCCAGGCGCAATGGTTAAACTAAAGTATGTCAAGCAACGTTGGGGACGGCAACACTAACAGCATGTCGGGAGTCGAAACAGAAAGCTGGAATGAAGACGAGGCAAGGCAAACGACGGAATCCAGACTACGGGCACATAGCTGGCGACCCAAGCTAGTATAGATCTTCAACCATGGGGGTCGGCGTAGAAGGTGTGACGATGACGGCATCACAAGAGTCATATTGTCACCCAGCTATGACAACTAAAACAGTTTAGCACCGACAGATTGAGAAAAAACGTCTGCCTTTAGCGATGGCTGGTCCTCGGCGAGCACGCGCGCAACCACGAACTTCGTCGTTTTCGCCTTAAGGGTCCCGTGTCAACACGTGCAAACCTATTTCGCGTCATTGCTCCCCTCTCAAAAGCGACCGGCCCGGTCGCTTCAAGGGCAGCGGGCGCGCACTATGGGCAAGAGTGCCAACATGAAAAGACAAAAAAAAAACATACAGGAATGTACACAATGCTGAAGCGGTTTGTGAGGGTTGCATAGCCCTGGCGTGCGTAGTACGGCTTCATCCGTACTACGTGGACGACTTCAGCACGGGGACGGCGTCGGTTCGAGCCAGGATCAGAGGTTTGAGGCACCACCTCGTAGTTCACATCACTGAGGCGGCGTACAACTTCGTAGGGGCCGAAGTAGCGGCGCAACAATTTCTCTGAAAGCCCGCGATGTCGGATAGGTGTCCACACCCACACGCGGTCGCCTGGTAAGTACTGGACATTCCGTCGGGTCCGGTTGTAACGGTAGGCGTCGGTATTCTGCTGGGTGCGGATGCGATTCCGAGCAAGCTGGCGAGCTTCCTCGGCTTTCTCGACGAAATCTTCAGTGTTGTCATTCCTTGTGGTTCCGTGGTCTACCGGGAGCATGGCGTCTAAGGGGGTTGTAACGCGACGTCCGTAAACAAGCTCGAATGGTGTAAATTCGGTGGTCTCCTGCACAGCGGTATTGTAAGCAAACGTGACGTATGGCAAAATTTCATCCCATGTTTTGTGTTCCACATCAACGTACATGGAGAGCATGTCGGCTAATGTTCTGTTTAGGCGCTCTGTTAAGCCCTTAGTTTGGGGATTATAGGGTGTGGTCTTTCGGTGGTCGGTGTGCGTCAGTGTGACGACTTGTTGCAATAACTCCGCTGTAAACGCCGCACCGCGGTCAGTAATGAGTAGAGCGGGTGCACCGTGGCGAAGCACGATGTTGTCGACGAAGAAGCTGGCGACTTCAGCAGCAGTTCCCCGCGGCACAGCTTTCGTCTCCGCATAGCGAGTTAAATAGTCAGTTGCCACGATTATCCACTTATTTCGCAAGGAGGACGTGGGGAACGGCCCAAGACTGTCCATTCCCACTTGCTGGAACGGCGCCGGAGGCGGATCCAAAGGCTGAAGGAGGCCGGCAGGCTTGACGGGTGGAACTTTACGCCTCTGACAGTCACGGCATGTTCGCACATAGCGCTGAACCGACGAAAATAGGTGTGGCCAATAGTATTTTTGCCGTATGCGCGCTAATGTCCTCGCGAAGCCTAAGTGGCCGGCACAGGGATCGTCGTGACACGCCTGTAAAACTTCCTCGCGCAGTGCCGCCGGAACGACGAGAAGGAACGTTTCCTGGCTGTTCTCGACATTTTTCTTGTACAGGACATCGTTTCGCAGGCAGTACGACGTCAATCCTCGTGAAAGTGGGCGTGGGACAACAACGTCAGCTCCCTCGAGATATCGGATGACTGGAAGCAGCTCAGAGTCTGCACGTTGATAGTCAGCCATGCGCACCACGTCGACGACACCAAGAAACGGCAAATCTAGCTCCAAGTCGGAGGATGTCAAAGGAATATGAGAACGTGACAAGCAGTCAGCGTCGCTATGCTTATGGCCGGATCTGTAGACAACAGTTATGTCGTATTCCTGGAGGCGGAGGCTCCAACGAGCGAGGCGACCTGACGGGTCTCGTAGATTGGCAAGCCAGCAGAGCGAGTGGTGATCACTGATCGCTCGAAATGGCCGGCCGTATAAGTAGGGTCGGAACTTGCTGATGGCCCACACGACTGCTAAGCATTCTTTTTCGGTCGTTGAATAATTAGCTTCTGCTTTTGTCAGACTACGACTGGCATACGCAATTACACGTTCTGCGCCATCTTGCCATTGAACCAGAATGGCCCCGAGTCCTACGTTGCTGGCGTCGGTGTGTATTTCAGTTGCCGCGGTGTCATCAAAATGCGCCAGCACTGGAGCGCATTGAAGGCGTTTACGCAATTCGGTGAAGGCCTGCTCTTGTTCTTTCGTTCACGCAAAGGGCACATCTTGTCGCGTCAGTCTCGTGAGCGGTTCAGCAATCCTTGAGAAGCCTTCAACGAAACGACGGTAGTAAGCGCAGAGGCCCAGGAACCGCTGAACAGACTTTTTGTCTTTAGGACGAGGAAACTCGGCAACGGCAGCGAGTTTTTCTGGGTCTGGTCGTACTCCTTGGGAGCTGACCACGTGGCCTAGAAACTTGAGTTCCTATAAGCCAAAGTAACATTTTTCAGGCTTGATGGTGAGGTTGGCCTTGCGTATTGCGGTAAGAACACTTCGTAGCCGGGTGAGATGTTCATCGAACGTGCTGGAAAACACACCAACGTCGTCTATGTACACTAGACGCGTCTGCCACTTTAGTCCAACGAGTAAAGTGTCCATCATTCGTTGGAACGTAGCAGGAGCGGAACAGAGACCGAAAGGCAGCACTTAAAATTCGTACAGCCCATCGGGAGTCACGAAGGCGGTTTTTTCCCGGTCACGCTCGTCCACTTCGATTTGCCAGTAGCCTGACTTTAGGTCTAACGAAGTAAAGAACTGAGCATGACGCAGACGGTCCAAAGCGTCATCGATCCGTGGCAGGGGATAAACGTCGCGTTTGGTGACTCGGTTAAGCCGTCTGTAGTCAACGCAGAAGCGGAGTGTGTTGTCTTTCTTTTTTACTAGTACGACAGGCGATGCCCACGGACTTGTCGACGGCTGAATGACGTCATCCTTTAGCATTTCTTGAAGTTGACGCTTAATCGCCTCCCGCTCCATAGGTGACACGCGATACGGATGCTGACGAACAGGCCGCGCCGACTCCTCTGTAACTATCCGGTGTTGCGTAACGGAAGTGCACTGGACTTTGGATTCCGTGGAAAAACAGCCGGAGGATTCTGTCAGTAGGCCCAGCAGCTGATCCTTCTGGACATCTGCTAAGTCAGCATTAATGTGGACGCGGGTATTCAGGCTGGCGTGAGTTGTTGCGTCCGGTGAAGTCACTTGTAACGTGCCGCTATCGGAGAAGTCAGCAATTTCGTTCAGGAATGCCACAGCTGTACCTTGAGGGACGTGCTGATACTCATGGCTGAAGTTTGTCAACAAAACTTGCGAGCACTTATGCTGTATTCGAACAAGGCCCCGGGCGATGCAGATGTGTTTTTCAAGCAGCAGCGGGATATTTGCCTCGGCAATACCCTCATAGCCGTCGAATGCGTCGCAGATGACGAGGGTCAATACGCTGCTCCTTGGCGGCACCGTGATGTTCTCGTCAACAATCCTCAAGGCGTTGACATACGTGTCGTCAGTGCTGCTCCCTGCTAAGGCCTGCGCCGTCGAAAACGTTACCCGCGACTTTTGTAAGTTGATCACAGCTCCATTAGCCTGCAGAAAGTCCATTCCCAGAATTAGGTCCCTCGAGCAGCTTGGGAGGATAACAAAATCTCCGAGGTACGTAAACCCACGAATGCTCACTCGCGCTGTGCATCTCCCTACCGGGGTTAGCAGATGGCCTCCTGCAGTTTGAATCTGCGACCCTGTCCACTCGGTAGAAACTTTCTTCAGCTTGCAGGCAAGGTCCATGCTCATAACTGAGGTGTCCGCTCCACTGTCGATTAACGCCGTTATTTCTTCGTCGTCTATGGTGACGGGAATGTTCGACGTTACTACCTCTCGTAAGGTGTTCGACTCCGTCTGTACGTCTGCGTCGTTCTGTTTTCGTCGTTGTCGTCGTAGTGGAGGATATTGCGTACGGTCGTCGTCAGCGGCCTCACCTCCGGAGGTCGCTGAACTCAGTTTTCCCGACCCGCCGGGCTAGGCGAGCGGCGTCTCAGAGCGCCGCGAGTAAAAGCTTGGCTTGGTGATGGTGACCTGTAACGAGCAGGAGACGACGAATGGGGCTCCGGCCATCGCTGATCATCATTGCAACGATTTGTGACGAAACTCTATTTCCGGCGGCCGCTCACCAGGTCGTGGACGAGGTGCATTCGGCGAGAATCCACGAAGCCCCAGATGACGATAAGGACACATTCTGTAGATGTGCCCGGCTTCGCCACAATGAAAACAAAGGGTTTTGTAGTCTGTGGTGCGCCAGACGTCGCTCTTCCTAGTTCTTGCTTCGGCGACGTGCGTTGGGCTGCGAGGCGGCCTGAAGCTTACGTCCATTTGTTGAGTGGGGTGTACCATGCTGCACGCACTTGAGGGTGGAGGACGGCGTACTGCTTCAGCGTAACTCATTTCGGCGTGCGGTACCTGCTGTGGTGCCTCGTACTGTCCAGGAATATGGACGGCCTGTCGGACCTCGGCGCGCACCATTTCCGCAATGTAAAGTTGTCCCACAGGGGCAGTGGTCGTCTGCATCTTCTGCAGTTCCTCCTTGACGACAGCCCTGATGAGTTCTCGCAAGGCGCCAACGTCGTTACCGAGGGTAACGGCAGAGAGCTCCCTTGAAATCACGGCGTCGCGGTTGTTTTGCCTGGCCCGCTGTTGAAGGGCCTTTTCCATAGTACTGGCTTCGTCATGGAACTCTGCAAGTGTCGTCGGCGGATTTCGAATTAGGCCAGCAAAGATTTCCTCTTTGACGCCGCGCATGAGATGGCGCACCTTCTTTGTTTCAGTCATCAAAGGGTCCGCACGTCTGAAAAGCCGATTCATGTCTTCTACGTACGCAGTCACTCGCTCATTCGGGCCTTGAATTCTTGCCTCCAACGCTAACTCCGCTCTCTCCTTCCTGTCCGCCCTGGCGAAGGCATTGAGGAAGTGCCTACGAAATTCTTCCCATGACGTCAGTGTCGCCTCGTGGTTCTCAAACCATGCTTTCGCGGAATCTTCAAGAGCGAAGTACACGTAACATAGCTTACGCTCGTGGTTCCAGTCGTTGAGGTTGGCAACCCGGTCAAAATGGTCAAGCCAGTCATCGGCGTCCTCTGAAGCACTTCCGTGGAACAGATTCGGCGTCCGGATGTGATTGACGACAACGTGCGATGCTGCAGGAGTGGCAGGAGGTGGTTGGGTCGTCATTCTAGTTCGTTCAGGTAGCAGACCGTGCTGTGGCTGGAGTCCCTAGAGGCGTCGGCTGGCACGTACGTGCACAGGGGTAAGCTCGGTTGAACTACTCGCCGGGCTTAGGTCTGGGGTATGCTCCGGAGATCTTAACATCGACCGTACCCAGCACATCCACCAGAAATGTCACCCAGCTATGACAACTAAAACAGTTTAGCACCGACAGATTGAGAAAAAACGTCTGCCTTTAGCGATGGCTGGTCCTCGGAGAGCAAGCGCGCAACCACGAACTTCGTCGTTCTCGCCTTAAGGGTCCCGTGTCAACACGTGCAAACCTATTCCGCGTCAATATCACGAAGGGGCAATGACGATGATGAAATGACCACGACGGCATCACAAAGAGCAGGCACATAGTGTCCCAAACTGGCAGACAACTCGGGCCACTGGATGATCCTCTTAAAAGCACAGCACAGCACAGCACAGCACAGCACAGCACAGCACAGCACAGCACAGCACTACACAACACAGACAGACAGACAGACAGACAGACAGACAGACAGACAGACAGACAGACAGACAGACAGACAGACAGACAGACAGACAGACAGACAGACAGACAGACAGACAGACAGACAGAGACAGACAGACGGACGGACGGACGGACGGACGGACGGACGGACGCCTATTCGTTGTAGACATCAACCACAGCAAGAATAGTACAGGCGTTTGCGGGGTTTTTCACATGAATCATTCCCATATTTGCAGCCATTATGTATCTTAGAGATAAATAGTATGGATTTTTAACTTCAATTGAAAGCTTTAAAGTTACAGAAAATGCACCCTACGTACGTGTTCAATGCTCTACGCTAGCGATGACACCTGCCATCCTGAGTGTCCTAGAGTGTTGTCCACCAATTTAAGCCCGACAGAAATAGGAATGTCATAAGACGTGCCCAATCATCCATGTGTCTTATTCGCGTATTTGACTTTTAGTTAGGACAAAGCGGTACGATTGCATCCTCTCGAAAGGTCACTTGATTGGTTCTCTTTCAATAACGCACCATCAGAAGCAACGGCTACATAGGAAGCCTAATAAGAAACACATTTGCCGTGTGCTGCAAATGTGGCTATGAAAACTTTAAAAGTTCGTCCTTTGTTTCCTTCGTAAAACCGAATGGTCTGACCGCGCAGGGAACGTTTTTCCTTCTGTTGGCGTTGAAGAAGCTTATCTTGCTCTGCAGCTCCATGTCGTAGCGCTCCATAATGAACGCCACGGGCGACACCCTCGCATGTTTCAGTTGCCTCAGAATGAGGTACACCTGCAGCAAATAAAGAAAACCAATCAGGAAACAGCGTGAATGCCGACACGCAAATGGGTGCTTGTAAGATTTTATTACAACAACGCACCTCGGCCATCGCTCGCCGTAGAGGGAAAAAAATATTCAAGAAAAGGCGATCTTTTTTCTCAAAATGATAATGATGCCGAAAGATAAGTAGCAACTAACCACAACCAAAAGTTTTTTTCATGCCTTGTGGAGTGATTTTCGCCTCTCCAGGTAGTCACTTGCGAGTGTGCTGATGGCCAGGATTTCGGAAATTGTCCCTTCAGACATCTGTCGAACTTCACCGCAGTGCACCAGCGAAGTGTAGTTGGCAGCAGATAAAAAAAAAAAATATTTCAGAAGGCGGCTGGAACTTCAGAAAAAGGTACGCCTTGATTACCATGCGCATTTACGGCGCTTCTTTGTAACGTAATTCCTGCGTTGCAACAGAATTTTGATCATGATTAGAGCGGCGCTATAACGCGACAGGGAAGTTATGACTAAGTGCGGTAAATTCGCACGTTCTTAGGAAGGTGTATCCCCTCGCCGTTGCTGACCGAAAGCTGTTGAAATTCCTGCGGCCTTTTGAAATATCATTTTCAAAAATTTTGCCCATTGAGTTACGGTGGTGCATTGCGGTGAAGTTCTCCAAATGGCCGCAGGAGTATTGTCCAGGATTCCTGGGTATGGCTGTTAAATGAGCTGGGTTTCGCCTCTGACTTCATAGGTTTCATTGACTCTTGATTCTAGAAAGTTCACGTGTGTTATTGTTAATTTTGATAATTTTCAACACGGAAAAAAAATAACGTTCTTTGAACGGCGTCGGCGTTTATATACGTATAAAATTGTTTCTCTCTTTCTTTTGCAGAAGGTGACTGTAAATGCCTTAAAACGACTCCACATGCAGATTTGTGATAAGTCTTGCGGCCACTTTGATTGCGCTTTACTGATAAAATTGCAGTTCAGTCAAATTTGTTTTGCTGTCTGCGCCCTTCATGTCTGTTCATTCAGATGTCACTGGTAATTCTTGGTGCATGGTGACGTGCTGCCTTCTAGTGGTAAGTACATTTGATGCAACCATTGCCATAACACGATGACACTACTTTGTGCGCCCACAAACGTGACGACACTGCAGAGGGGGGAAATGTTGCAGAAATGGCTGTGAAAAGCGGATTACCAGAAGCTCGACTAAATTTGAGTAAAATACTAGATTCGAAAGATCCTCAAGCTATTTCTCACGCATCAGTTCTCTGATTTCGCGCGTCGTATCACAAGCTGCACAGTGTGGAAAGAATTTTCAGCAGAAACGAACATCCGTTCGACTTCTGTTGCGTTTGTTAAACGTGGTCACATATGCAACTTGTTCAATAATATCATATTCGATCATCGCGATAACGTTTACTTCATGCTAAAGCTTGCTCAGACATTCCAATCGCTTATGTTGCTGTGACGAATGTAATCCTAGAGAGAAGGACTTGGGATGAAATTGGCACGACGCACTCGATGTTTCTTGCCCTTTTACTTTCAACTATTTGTTAGTACTTTCAAACCGGTTAAGTTCACTTTTTTTATACTATAGCGCATATTGCTTCTAGATATAACATTGATATGTGTTTAATAATATCCTTCGCCAAAGGTAATTGACGACATTTTGTCATTATCTGACTTTTTTAAAAGGTCGCTTAATGTTTGAAACTGGTGCGTGGCGTAACACGCTGCTTGAACAAAAAGCCTCTATAACTCAAACCGCAAGCCGCCGTGTAGGAAATAAAAGCAGATCTAGCCGTTGTCGACATTGTATTGTCAGGAAATGGTATTTCTCGTCACTACTACCCCAGCTTTGAAAAAAATACTTAATTGCTAGCAGATTGCCTTTGAATCCTGCCTAGCTCTGCTGGGCTTAGACTGAGTAGCGCCGCTTCAACCCACCTTGCTTGCGAAAGTTTGCTCCACTTCGAAGAAAATGTCTTCTGTCAGGTTAACGTCGCCTGCATAACGCCTCGTCATGGCTGAGTAGTGATGACATTGGATATGGCCAGCAGGTATTGTGCAAAACTGCGAGCACATGAGGATGCAAATTTCTGCGGTTGGTCACTTTTCTTTCAATAGAACGCATGTCGCAACAAATTTGCATTTTATTCGAATGGCACGGATGCAAAAAGAAGCATAACGGTTTACGTTACGGGCTTGATAAGCCAGAAAAAAAAAAACCGTACATAACATAACTCAAGTAGAGCAATCTGTTCGCCGACCAAGTACACAATCCTGCCAAGTTTCGAGAAGCATTATCAGAACATGCTAAGCAGGCACGAGGAATCGGCGGAACGTTTCAGTTTTACTTTGTTTCAGCCACAGAGTGCAAAAGTGATATTGGCATCAAATAAGTTTAACGTGCACACCTATTCGTCGAACCAGAAATTCCTAGATAATTCTATACTATTACACGTAACAAATGCCAATTACTTCACTTCTTTTTGTTGGAATGTTCGCCAGCGACCAGCTTCTCAATGGCTCAAGGCCATTCAGAAGCTGGTCGCTCATCGCAGTAATACGCGTGGTAAATGCAAGCATTTTACTAATAATTATGAATATCTTCTGCGCTTAGGAATTAAAAGTACTTCTAGAATTTATAATTCCACAGGAACATTGATGGTACATTTCCGGAAGTACCACCGTTTCATGGTGAAATACTGTGTTGGCGATACTCCAAGAATAACAAGAATAATTCAGTTATGTACCTTACGATATGGTGCGCTTTTACTAGCGATATCCACGTGTCACCCACATTTAGGCAGTTAGACATTCCATTCTTTCTGCACCTTTTACTACAGATACGAAGGTGACGAAATATGACTAGCTGAGTGAACTGATTGACCCTGACTGGGTAAACAAGGCAAACTCCTGAAAACGGAGGCGCGTTTTGTACCTGACAGTTTATTGAAAGCCATTATTTGTCTTAGTTGGTGACGTTTGTAAAACATATTGCATATAACGAACAAACAACTTTTAGGAAGGCCTTAGCATATGAGCTCAATGTTTTGTTGAATTGGTTTCTACTCGTCAGAACTTGTTTGAGGAAGCCAATCTTTGTAAGAGGATTTGCTCGAATTACAATTTTTCTAGTTATTCCTGTTTAGTAAAGTATATAATGACTCTAGAAGTTTGCATACAGACCATGGCCAAGAACAAACCTGTATTGTGCAACATATTAGTACCCATTTCACACATTTCTACATTTTGGTAGGAAAAAGACTGGTGATGACGGCAGGCAATTCAGTATTCTCAAGCTTTACTTGATCATTGAGAACACAGCCACAATTTTTCTAATAAGGTTTCCACTGCACTATCCCATTGGCAGCAAGACCTCGCTGAAAATCATCTATCACTATTACTCAGTGCAGTACTTTCGACCGAAAGACTCCCATGAGCCTGTTCGAAATAAAAGCTGACTGATTCATAAGCTTGCAGCATTTCGCGAATGTTTCTAGATTTACCATGAGCGCAACTGTCGCGTAAAACACGTAGGAGTTACACTTCTCTTAGGGTTAACATCCAACAGTCACAGTTTCTTGCTGAAACAAGGCTAATCAGCGAAGGAAATAACACTGAATAGCGCACTTACATGCGTCAGGTTCAGAGGAATGTCGACGCAGCTGACTCGAGTCTGGAAAGTTGTCACGGTGTTTTTCGGGCACTGCTTTGCCATCAGGGTCATCGATAGTGCCACTGATTTGTTGCCGACCTGTCTGCTCAATGGTTGTATCAAATCACGGTCTATGACTGCACTCTGTAAAATAAAACGCACCTCTGTGCTTGCGGCCTATTGACGAAAACAATAACTATACTTCGTAAACGCGCTTTTATTCAAATGAAGCGCATGATGCAACATGCGACTACTGTATTCTATTTTTCAGTTACTATAATCTTCTCGAACCCTTATTTCACCTAAAAAGACGCCTTTATATGCTGTAACAACCACGAGAGAAAACACTAGACATCGTTATTTATTACAGAACAAGCAAACTCAAGTGGTTGGTAAGTGCTATCTGTTGCTTCTTCCAGTTTGAGGCCTAATTTGCATGAACGCTTATGCATATTACAACCGCGAGTTGAATCTTTCGTAAACGAAGACGCACAGAACTAATGAACGGTGTGTTATAGAGAGATAAAATTTGTAATATGGCAACAATCATGGTGTAGGAAGCTTCTTTGAAATGACGCCCAAACAAGGTTACAGAGAGCTAAATCATGTTTTTTTTTACATATACGGAAGATTATGGCCAAAATGCGCGTAAAGCTTAAGACAATAATAAATGGGCTTGTTGATAAATGGTTCACAGTTGTGTAAGCAGTTCCATGCACCTTCTTAGGGTATGCTGCGAGGCTATCGGCATGTTTCGAATAAAACGTGTCTGGTCTAATCATTTCGCTTGACCCTACTCGAGTAGAAAAAGAGGTCACAATATACTGATGCTCATCTGTTTAAGCAAACGAGACTCCTTGTTATATTCCCTGAAAAGGCTCAATGCGTGTAACAGTAAATCCTAGAAATGATGACTTTTCATATATTTAAAAAGCTCTGGCGACAGATTAGTACAAAATCTATCATACACATTGACTCGTGTTCATGTTTATCTTCTTCGCGTTACCGCTTTTCACCGTCAAAGAAATGTTATCGCTCAGGGCGAGACGTGGCCGCGTGTGTCGTAATTTTATCGAATTTTGTCGATCGCTCTATCCGTTGTCTGTTGTCGCTGCGCCTTGTGTAATCCGATTGCATGCATGCGCGACTCTAACAGTGTAGAACTATCTGAAAGACACGCGGGCACCAGCGAATACTCTCGAATGTTCGACGACTCATGTATAAAAGCTGACGCGCTTGACCCACTGATCAGATTTCGACGGTCGCCGACTGTGTTCACCGCTATCGTTGTGCTTTAAGAGTAGCCTATTTTTGTGGGCACAGGTTGCCCAATAAAAGATATTATCGTCATTCAGTGTATTGCTACTCTGTTCTTTGCCGTCTTTAGTACGTGACATTTGGTGGAGGTGCTTTGCGTTCATCTACGGGAAGCCCCGGAAAAAGCCGTGAGCTAAGCCCGAACTGGGAAGACAATACCAACGTCGCCAAGAACCAGCCAGGTAGCCACAGGCTGCAAGGGCTGCCCCCGGAGCACGGACTTTTGCCTGAGATGACCAGGACATTCATCGCCAAGTCAACCCCAATGGCAGCCCAAGCGTCCCCCATCGCGCTGCAACAGCCCACAGAGCCACCGATCGTCATTTGAAGAAGCCCATAACTGGCTGGAAACATGAACGGGTCGCTGCATTCAACAACTGGAACTCCGACGACAAGCAACGGCATCTGTACTTCGCTTTAAAGGACGCCGCCACGACCTGGTTTCGGAACCGGGAGTCAACCCTGACTACGTGGGACCTGTTGCGTGACGGCTTCTTGCAGACCATCAAAAGCGCGTTTCACGAGCAAGGATAAAACTTGTCTGGCCACCTCATATCGCCTCAACCCACTCGGGAAGAACAAGAAGTCACAATACAGTGATGCTCGTCTTTTTAAGAACACGCGACGGAAATTTATTTTCCCTGAAAATTCTCTATGCGTGTAATAATAAATCCTAGAAATGACGACTGTTCCTATATTCAAACAACTGTGGTGACCGATTAGTGCGAAATCTATCACACATGTGTTGATGCTTGATAAGGTATAGCTGTTTTGTTTACTTTATCGCATCAGTCCGTTTACTGCAGTTCCAGCTTGAGACATCTAAAAAACAAATGTTAAATACGCACAGTAAAAACTCACCAAGTTCTCTTCGCTCATTTTCTTCGAATAGAAGTTGTCGAAGTAAAGGTGTGTGAACGTGCGACTGATTCCTGACACTCGGTACACGAAGGTGATCGAGGGTTTGCTGTTGGTGCAAAAGGCTACATCAAATAAAAGGTATCCGCTATCATGTCTAAGAAGACAACAGAAACCCCTATGGAGTTGTCTAATTATGCGAAAGCATGCCCCCAAACTTTAGTTGGCGTGCCCCCAAAGTAATTTGCCGCATACTCAATCTTCATTTGGCCAACCCCCAGATATCGGATTGGCTAGTCCAAAATTTTAAGTTGGCCCACCCACAAATTTAAGCTGGCTCACCCCTTTTTCGATTTCCCCATCCCCAAATTAACGTTCACGCACTCCGAAGCTTTAGTTGGCGTATCCCACATTTCAAGTTGGCCCACCCTCAAATTTCATGTTGGCCCACCCCAATATTAATGTTGGCACACCTCCAAATTGCAATTTGCCACACCACCAAGTTTCATTGGCCCATCCCTACTATAAGCTTCCCCGTGCATTTGAACAGTAGGCCTATTTATGAATTTTCTCCGTTTGTATTAATTACTCTTGCTTAAATTATTTACACTATTTAATGACTAAATCTCTTGGCAAAGTATGAATTTTTGTGGAGATACAAGGCATTACACTTTTCGCGCGGTGAGGCTGGGGGACTCGCCATAGGATGATTAAAAAACATAAAATTGTCTTGCACACCCCCTTAGCACATTCCACTATTAGGAAATTAACTGAACCTACATAGGAACACTGCACATTTAACTGCGCATCGGCGCGAACGCTTCTAGTGACGGTGAGTGCGTCTGTGTCAGAAGAGCGGCCGCTCTCACAGCGTTGACAATGCTTAGCTTGGTGGTATGCGTATCGCCACGCGCAGTGTTATTAAAAAGTTGTCTACATTGTAACCGGTCCCAGTGGAAGTCACAACTGCTGCATTGTTGTACGCAGCAATGTACCTACAGCACCACAGTCTAGAGCAAGTTTTACTCTTTCCTATTCATGCATTTAGCATAAAATTTATGTGGGAGTTACGACTTCGCGCCGATTTCACAACGACTCATGCCGCGCAGGGCGTGATGCTGAACGCCCGCTCATTAAAAGAAGCCAAACTCAGTTAAACATTTTTACTCTTACGCTCGCAGCAGTTATTTGCAATAACATAATATACTTGTGAATTGGGCTAGCGACAGTAAATGGCAAAGGCCGTGGTCTTAGTCACCTTACTGATTAGTTTTCGTAGTTTGCACGCCGTATACTGAAGCGGAGAGGATCAATTTGAACATGCTCTTCCTACCTGGCCACATCCAGCATCATGGCACTCAAAGCTGAACGATTTCCAGCGAAGACGTCGTACCTTATAATGCCATGGTACGGGTGAATTTCATCGGATAGGATCTGCGTTTGAGACACATAAAGAATTGGCTAAGCAACATTGTTTGCACTATCTCATTGTCACATCATGCTGCTTGTGGTCGTATCACACAATATAGACGTCACAAATGAATGCTATAGGCACAGTTGTTGAGAGTATCCTACTTACACCTGACTAAGCTTAAGAAGCAAACTCAAGTTGGCTAGTTAGTAGAAGTGAAAATTAAGAAAGAAAGCAAACAATATGAACACGACAAAACGGGAGACAAGGGATTACTTGTTTGTCTTGTTTTTTTTTTCACCTTTTCTGATTTTCGCAGATTAACCAAATGTTATGAAACGACAACTTCCTCAGACTGCCACCCTTTAGGCGGTAGTGCTTTGAAAACAACAGCGCGGAGAACGGCGCGGAAAAGAAACCCATGAAAACAGCTCTCTGGCTCTCATTAAGGGTGCGAATATAAAACTGAAAGCGAGCACTGTTGCCGTGGGGTTTTTTTTTTTTCTTGTGCCGATGCGCTACTAGATATGACACATTAATAAAAGCTGCATAAATTTTGAGACTTGTCCAGTATTGCTTGCTTGGTTCGGCTGTGTCATCATTTTCCCTTATTTTCGCTTACTTTCTTTTATCACCTTATGCGCGTCTACCCATGGCCTTTCCAGTGGCAAAGAATGCTTACTTTGTAGCAGGCAACTGTCAGGTTTTCTCGCCGCATCCGGCCCCTTGAATGCCATCGTACCAATTGAGCAGGAAGACCGGGCACGAGCGCGCCTCGACAGAGCGGAGCGGTGTAAAGGGCACAACAGCTTCAGCAGTAGCACGTGATGCGTTGCGTGAGTGGAGAGTGCATCGCCGCGGTGACATGCAACCCTCGCTGTCGCTCTCGCAAGCCTGTGTTATGCGCGCGCCCCTTGACAACGCAGGCTCTCGCCTGCGTCCTGACTGCGCCTCGGTAAGGGCCAATGAAAACACGCTAAGCGTCTATACGCGCTCGCTTGCCCGCGAGGTGTTCACAACTCGAAGGACGCTCAGCAAAGTTCAGTTGGACATTGGGCCACCCCAAAATCCCAAGTTGGCCTACACCCAAATTTAAAGTTGGCCCGCTCACGTATTTAAGTTAGCCCACCCCCAAATTTCAATTGGCCCACGCCCATACTTCAACTTGGTGCAACCCCAAATTGGCCCGCCCCCATATTTCAAGTTGGCCCAGCCGAAATTTACCTCGGCCACCTCCAAATTTCACATCGGCCCACCCCCAGATATGATTTGGCTCAACCGCACATTTCAACTTGGCCCACCTCCAAATTTCAAGTTTGTCCATTCCCAAATTTATGTTGGCCCACCCCTACTCTAAGCACCGCCGTGCATTCTTTTAATTAGCTCTATGTATCTCTGCGGGTATTCTCATTTCAGCGAAGTTTTTGCCTTAAATTGTTCCTGATCGCTTAAAAGCTACCAATCGTGAACATATAAACTACAATAACGATGAAATGTTTTAAATTTGCAGATTACACATTTTGGTGCAGATACAAGGCATTACACTTTTTTCGTGACATATCAGGAGAGCTCGCGATAGAATGCGTATGCATTATTACAAAGTGTGTCATGAAGTTGAACACATACACTTTGGGTGCACATCTTTAATCGTGAATGCTTCGGCAGAAGCTCTCGAATGCGCCACTTCAGCGTTATGAAGAACACAAACACCACCGATAGTTTCGAGATAGCTTTCCTTATCAGGGTATTCCTTATGTCCACTGCACGACGAAGGTCTCTCCCAGCTCTTGTCTTGCGAAATTGACTCTTGTCTTGCGAAAGTGATTCCAACTTATGCCTTCAGATTTTCTAACTTCATCGCACGACCTAAATTTCTTCCATCCTAGGACTCGCTTGTCTTTTCTTGAAACCCATTTTATAACTATATTTTCACCTAACCCGGATGCGGGAGCCGCCGGGGACCTTCTCCGTAGGGGTCGCCGCCGCTGGGAGGCGGCTATCAAAAGTTCAGAGCTGGCAGACCAGCTCTGGGCCGTACGGCAAGCCGAAGATGCCGCCCGAGTCCAAGAACTTCGAGCCGCCACCTGAGGCCACCACAGCAAGAACTGCCGGACTATCCTTCAATAAAGTTTCTTCTTCTTCACGGTTACCTGCCCTAAGCAATACATGTCCTGCCGAGTGAATGAGTGAGAAAACTTTATTTCGAATCACAACGATTCGCGTCAGGCGAGTTAGTGGGCTGCGGCACCCGCCGAGGTAACGGCCAAGAGTACTCGCCTCTCGGCGGCTTCCTTGGTCCGCTGGACTGCCCAGAGTTGGTCTTCTAGGTTCGAGCTGAGCAGCGCGGCTTCCCATTGTGCGCGGGGGCTGTCGATGGAGGCTTCGCTCGCATTGTACTCTCTTAGTTCTTGGTATTCCCGGCGCATGTGTTCTAGCGTGGCTCTGGTGCCACGCACTTTACATGTATCTGCTGTTTATATGTTTGGATAAATAGCGTGCATTAGTATTGGGCTCTTGTATGATTTGGTTTGTAATTGTTGCGACTTGACAGCCTGCGATCTATTGACTTATGGATGGGGTGGTGGATAAGTGCATCTTTGCCCAGATCCGCTTTCTTTTTTATTACCAACTAAACTGGCCACTTCACAATCAGCACCGATGTCTTCCTGTTTCATAACGTTTCGCCTAGCATTTTGCAGAGAAGCTTCTAGTTTATCGGGGTCTCTCGTGGGTGCGTGCTCACCAAAAAATAGCACCGCCACCTAGCGACCGCCGCCACCCAGACAGACCTGGAACGGCAGCTGCAAAATGGCTGTGTCTTTGAGTTTTCACGCAACAGAATTGTATTTTCTCGTATATTCAAATTACAAACCGAACCTATCATGTCTGCACCTTGTGTGTATGTCGTACTTGACGACTTTTCTGACGCAAATTATTTGAAAAAATCAGTTAGTTTAAAAAGCCACTTGAAATTTGCTGAGGGCCTAGAGGAACGAACATGTACGCTGCACTTCTGCACACGTGCATGAGTGCGTGGCGTACTTCGTTTGTGGTGATGCTGTTTGTCTGACGTCCGCTGACGTCAGTTGTCGTGGTACGCGTCCAACGTCGCTTGTGATTGCATAACATCGGCAACAGCTTCGCTGTACATACACTTTCACAGGTGGAAGTTGAGGCGGATCTTCTTTCATTCCATTCCTGCTTGCACAGCACAAAACTTCTCGAATTTCATTGTTAACCTCCAAGTTTCTGTCTCATAAGCAAGTACCTCTAGAAAGCAATGATTGTACACTTTTCTTCTCAATGATAGCGGTAACCTTCCAATCATTGTTAGGTAATGTCTGCTGTAAGTACTAATGGAAGCACATAAAGGAAAAGGAAGTGGATGAAAAAAAAACTTGCTGCAGGTGGAGAACGATCCCCACCTGCGGAGGTTGTGGGATCGTCCGTCTACGCGACCGTAGACGCATGAACATCGACCGTCGCGGCAGGGTAGCTATATACAGCTTCGCTGTAAAAGCAATATAACAGTTTCCTCATAAGGGCAAAGCAATTAATGTGATAGCAACATCTTATATTACTACACCAAGTATAAGACTCGTAGCAGTGTAAGTGGCAGTATGAATTTATGTAAACGTCAGCTGACAAAGTAAAAACGAGCTACTGTGATCGGGATTTGAGGAGGGAACGGAAGAAACTGGTTAATGAGCCGATAAGTAAGTTAGCGCTGAGAGAGAAAACACAGGAATTTCCGATCAAACTACAAAACAGGTATTCGGCTTTAACTCAGGAAGAGGACCTTAGTGTTGAAGCAATGAAAGACAATCTTACGGGCAACAATAAGGAGTGTGCAATAGAAGTCGGTGGTAACTCCGTTAGACAGGATACCAGTAAGGTAACGCAGGAGACGAAAGATCTGATCAACGAACCCCAACGTATGAAAGCCTCTAACCCTACAGCTAGAATAGAACTGGCAGGACTTTACAAGTTAATCAACAAGCGCAAGACAGCTGACATAAGGAAGTATAATATGGATAGAATTGGATATGCTTTCAGGAACGGAGGAAGCCTAAAAGCAGTGAAGAAGAAACTAGGAATAGGCGAGAATCAGATGTATACGTTAAGAGACAAAGCCCGCAATATCATTACTAATATGGATGAGATAGTTCAAGTGGCTCAGGAGTTCTATAGAGATTTATACAGTACCAGTGGCAGCCACGACGTTAATGAAAGAGAGAATAGTCTAGAGGAATTTGAAATCGCACAAGTAACGCCGGAAGAAGTAAAGGAACCCATGGGAGCTAAGCAAAGGGGGAAGGCAGCTGGGGAGGATCCGGTAACAGCAGATTTGTTGAAGGATCGTGGGCAGATTGTTCTATAAAAACTGCCCACCCTGCATACACCATGCCTCATGACTTCGAGCGTACCGGAATCTTGGAAGAACGTTAACATAATCCTAATCCATAAGAAAGGGGACGCGAAAGACTTGAAAAATTATAGACCGATCCGCTTACTGTCCGTTGCCTACAAAGTATTTACCAAGTTAATCGCAAGTATAGTCACGAACGCCTTAGACTTCTGTAAACCAAAGGACCAAGCAGGATTCCGTAAAGGCTACTCAACAATAGACCATATTCATACTATCAATCAGGTGATAAAGAAATGCGCGGAATATAACCAACCCTTATATATAGCTTTCATTGACTACGAGAAAGCGTTTCATTCAGTTGAAGCCTCAGTGGTCATGGAGGCATTAAGGAATCAAGGTGTAGACGAGCCGTATTTAAAAATACTGAATGATATCTATAGCGGCTCCACAGCCACCGTAGTCCTCCATAAAGAAAGCAACGAAATCCCAATAAAGAAAGGCGTCAGGCAGGGAGATACGATCTCTCATATGCTATTCACACCGTGTTTAAAAGAGGTATTCAGAGATCTGGATTGTTAAAAATTGGGGATAAGAGTTAATAGAGAATACCTTAGTAACTTGCGATTCGCTGATGATATTGCCCTGCTTAGTAACTCATGGGACCAATTGTAATGCGTGTTCACTGACCTGGAGAGGCAAAGCAAATGCGTGGCACTAAAAATTAATCTGCAGAAAACTAAAGTAATGCTTAACAGCCTCAGAAGAAAACAGCAGTTTACATAGGTAGCGAGGCACCGGAACTGGTAGGGAATACATCTACTTAGGGCAGGTAGTGACCGCGGATCCGGATCATGAGACTGAAATGATCAGAAGAATAAGAATGGGCTGGGGTTCGTTTGGCAGGTATTCTCAGATCATTAACAGCAGGTTGCCATTATCCCTCAAGAGAAAAGTGTATAACAGCTGTGTCTTACCAGTACTCACATACGGGGCAGAAACCTGGATGCTTATGAAAAGGGTTCTACTTAAATTGAGGACGACGCAACGAGCTATGGAAAGAAGAATGACAAGTGTAGCGTTAAGGGATAAGAAAAGAGCAGGTTGGGTGAGGGAACCAACGCGAGTTATTGACCTCTTAGTTTAAATCAAGAAAAAGAAATGGGCATGCGCAGGACAAGTAATGAGGAGGGAAGATCACCGATGGTCATTAAGGGTTACGGACTGAATTCCAAGGGAAGCGAAGCGTAGCAGGGGGCAGCAGAAACTTAGGTGGGCGGATGGCATCAAGAAGTTTGCAGGGATAACATGGCCACAATTAGTACATGACCGGGGTAGTGGGAGAAGTATGCGAGAGGCCTTTGCCTTGCAGTGGGCGTAACCAGGCTGATGATGATGATGATGTGCTCGGGTTACTGTGTTTGAATCCTGCTATCGTACAGCTTCGTTGATGTTTAATAATTAAAGCGAAATTTGGTCTTTTGTTCCGTGAAATTTGTTTTTGGGGTTGTTATTCTCAAAATTCTGAGGAATAAGTTTGTGAAGAATGTTAGACCAGGTATGAGCAAGTTTAGTGATAGAATGGTGGGGCAGTATAGCGTGCATATACCGCATTTAATAACACGACATGGCGTATAATATACATATACCTTAATATACACGCAGCCTCACGGCGACGACGAGGGCGAACATTCGCTTGGAATACTGATACGATTGCCGTCGCAACCATAACATCGAGCATTGTCGGAATATGCCTTCCTGTGGAGTCCTTGAGAGCAACTGAGAACGTTGTAAGTGTTCGTATAGGACCTTTAAAACACTTTTTTCCACTGTCGCAAGGGTCTGCAGAAGCCAAATCCTTTATTGGATGGCCTCAGTATGCGTGGCTTCTTAATGCATTTTTCTTTCATGGCTACTTCCACAGCTATCCGTCCCCTAGACAGGGAACGTATGTGAAAGAAGCCAACGATTCGTCGTTGGTTGGCGGTCGACTAGATCGTTGTCCAGCACTCTAGGCGGTAGCGGCTGCCGTGGAAGGGGATATTGAGGCTATGCGTAGCATATAACCGCACTGGCAACTGCGTACAGAGCGATCACAGACGATTCCGATGACTGTGTGGGTGCTGCTGACCCTATATTGAGGCGATATGAACTATTTATTTTTCAGTCTTTCTTTTTTTCTACTTTCCCGAGCACAGTCACCATATCTCTCACTTACGCCTTTCAAGTATCTACAAGCATGTAAGAAAACAACAATAGTAGTGCACTCGCGTTGAAGGATTGGTGTAAAAATGATGCCGTCACCCGTCCATAGATCGTCGACCCTGCAGTCATCATCTTGCTGCTTGCCTTCACAGATGCGCTTGGCGGAACGCACAGCTACTCGCCACACAAATGCGTCGATCCGCCTGGTAACTCTTTGCGGAACCGCGAACAATGCTGGATAGCCAACTATCTACAAAATGTTTTCGTAGCGTCCATTGCCGCAGCCCTCTCAGCGTACCTTGGCGTCTTGCAATACGACTGCCGTGTTGGCGTCCGTGATCCGACCATCGCTCAGTGCAATGCCGTGTGCCTTCATATCGACGACCTTTTGGACAAGGCCTCTCACCACGGCTTGCGGCTCGAAATGGCTGCCTCGAAGAGTGCTTCGCTTGACCACCAGCAGGAGTGGCATGTCGTGTACGCTTCTCATGTGCTTTAATATGCGCTCCTCGAGCCCAGCTGAAATCCCGGCGGATAAACGACTGTGAATGCGCGCATTTGTTAAGCTGAACGCATGGAGAAAGGAAAAATATAGGAGGTAGCATGACGTCACGCAGCCAGCCTTGGCAAGCGAATGTTCCGTGAAGCCACAGTGATGGCCCAACACGTGACCTGTCACGTCAAGATAACGGAGCAAGAACGGAGATTTGCTGAGACGTTTGGTTCTCAGCAACTATGCCAGTACTTTTTATTCGGTGTGTGCTTGTTGAGCTGCCCTGTCGTGCCTCTGCCTACAGAGCAGGAACACTAAAAATCACCCGAGCAATTTGACGTGAGATCACATGTTGGGCCACCAACAGATTTCGGCTTCAATCGCGTTGCAATGTGCTCCCTCCACTTCTTTCCTTCCTCCATGACTGAAGGTATCAGACGCATCGTCACCATGTTGCGAGAACCACCGAAAAGCTAGTCCTGGTTGAAAACATTCTCGGTAGCGTCATTTTATGAATTACCACACACGCTTCGAGATATTAACGGGCACCAGCAAAACTCCGCGCTTGACTTGCATATTGTAAGTGGTATAATAGGCGATGGATCTCATCCCCCATTTTTGATGCAGTCATAATGCTAATTACTTGGGTTATATTTTAATGATAATGCAGCGCACTTTCAACATCTGCCGATGCATTAGCTTAGAGTTTGCTTATGAAAAGTAAAATTAAACAAAGCGTAGTACCAGGCTCGTGAAGAAATGCAGTCATTCTCATTAGAAAATACTGGTTGATCGCGGAAGCCTGCCTCATGCTCCTTCGTATTTATGGCTTCATGTTACGCGTGTTCATAACAGATGCGTACATACACGCCGTAGCGGATGGCTCTGGATTGTGTTGAGTATATGGCTATTTTAACGAGCCTAAATAAGGCACGTTCTTGTATTTTCATTCTATCGAAACGTGGGTGTTGTGTCCAGCAAATGAACGCGCGACCTCACCGCGCCCAGCAGCGCAACACCACAGCGACTGCGCCACCGCGATGGTCTACTGATGTCTTCTTCTGTTTTCTCGGCATCAAATTAGCTATGCTTGGAAATTATTCATCTGGTGACGACGACTAAGTGTTACTTGTTGCAATAGAATTCAATCCGCGTAGGTTCAGGGTGGCGAAAGTGGAAAGATCAGGTTTCAGCTGTTCAATACTTCATCTGTGTATTCTTTCGAGGTTATTCCGCGCTTGACGAATAGCCTTATAGGTGCCACAGCCCCTGATAATGAATACCTGGATTTATTTGGATGGTCGCCATGTACGAGTACACGGGATGCCGCTCAGGTGACGACACTGGTACGTCGACCATGACGAAATCGCAGCTGCCCGGTATCGCGGCTCCGAGGAAGGCCTCGGCGTAAGTGTGGCACAAGAGGCCACGCAGATCTACAGAATAGAAGCAGAATGTACGGCAGAAAGAAATCTTAGCCTGCATAACATTTATCACTGCGCTTCGCTTCATTCATAGGCGGCAACGTTAAGGAGGTTAAAGAGACCCCGCTCGTGGCTCGCATTCGGAACCGCGAATTAGTGCGTCACGGCGAAAAAAAGGTTATATATAAGCGTCACGTAATGAACTAAAATTAGGCTTTATACTTGCATGTTAGAAAGTATGGCGTATTCTTTTCACAAAACACTTCGGAAATCTGAAATTATTTAAGACCGAACGACCGGAGAGAAACGTCCCTTCAGCCAGCGGCCAATTTGCATCCTTTGTGCACACAAAGGCATCCTTTGTGCATCCTTTGTGCACACTAGAATATGTTTTCACAACTTGCCATTTTAATGCATCAAATAGATATACCGCATATTGCGTCGCCATTCAAGAAGTTCTGCACCGCAAAACGTCCGCAGCGAGACTTCTATGACCGCACTACATACGTAGCGTCTGCAGCATTTCCTTTAAATATTAAAGAAGATTATAGGAAGCTCTATTTAACTGGCAAAGGAATGTGTTGATGCACGTCAGCACAAAATTTTCAGCGACTGTGCCATGTTTGCTGTTATAGCGTTTTACGTGGTGTATGCTGAAAGTGAAGTTGAAATGTTACTCCGTCATTTTCGGTGCTAGCTGATGAAACAATTATCTCAATTTGTGTAGCATGAGAACACACGACGAATAACACAGAGCGCCTATTTTTCAGCGATTAGAGGGTCTGCTTGCTTCTGTTTATGAGACCATGCTTTTGTTCAAGGCACTTTCACAAAGCAATGGCCAAGGCTTTTTGCACTCAGGTTCCAAGAAACCAGCATGCAGCGCCATCTAGACTGCCGCAAATGACCCTATGAACAGTTGAGTGTTATATGCACCTCAGAGCCGTTTTTTATTCATGTAGGAATGTATTTACATTTATGATCATCAACATTAATATCATCCTCTTATGTTGATGTCCTGTGCAGGACCAAGGGCTCTAACAAGTAACTCCGATTACCTCTGCCTTGCGATAGCTAGTTCGAAGTTGAATTCCAAATTCTGACATCTGTGTGTTTTGTCTTGATTACGAGTCCCTACTGTCGCTTTGGTCCTAAAGGACATGCACTGTGCTAAAATAAAAATTAAAAAAAGCTTCCATTGCTTTTTCTCGATGAGTCATGCATCAAAGTGAGTTAACCTTGTTTCTCCGCGGCCACCAGCCATTACCGTTCTAGTTTCTCAAGTGAATGGGGCTGAAACGCAGTTTGAAGGACATTGCCCTTCGGTGTCAAGCGAATCAGTAATTTCTAGAACGTTATGGAAATGATAACGAAAATTCTACCGTTGAGTATTCCCAGCAACACCGCTTAACTGGATTTTGCCACACTCCTTGCTCGCGGGGAAACTGAATGCCCTGAGAAGAGGGGCTCGTGGCCAGTCGTTGGAATTTTCGGGTATTTTTGTAGCACAAATAGTGCACAACACTTTGTACATGCGATTATTACCGTGGGGTTTGGGCACCAAGAGTGCAATGCTCCAGTATGGAAGCCGATGATTGCAAAGCTTTCTCGCTTTTTATTTTTGTATGGTTTTGTGCGTGTGTGTCTTCTTCATGGATTTTACATGCGCTAGAGATGAGCGTTCCCTATATCCAAATAATCCGCGTGCCCTTTAACGAGGATTACGCATTGTGTCTTCTGCCATTGCCAATGTCTTACGTGTTCCAGTTATTCTGCTATAAGCTTACCAACAATTTTACTGCCTACTTTTTATTGAGCGTGCATATTAATGTGGAGCAATTGTAAGTCTACCTATGCACATAAAGCAGCGCTGAAGCAATAATTACGTCCTATAAATTGCGAATCTGCGCTCTGAATATCTCGCGTAAACTTGTATTTTTGTATTCTCTCTAACGTACTAGGTGTTAACCACATTTTACTGCGAAGCTGTACACGACAACGTTCCCGGAATTTCTTCGTCTCCGTAGCCAAAAATTCAACCAATCACAGCGGAAGGCGCTCGGTTCCTTGCAGTTTCACCAGACGGCGCTTCCCTCCGCGCATTCGCGGCCGTGCGCGGGACAGAAAAAAAAAACAACCCGGAAGCTCGACTTCGCGCATAGCGTTCGCTGCAAGCGTTTCGCGGTGAAGATTACGGTTGCATAAGCTGTAGCTGCCGGTAAGCGGCAACTCTACGATACGAATGAGGGAGTGATCTCAGTAAACTTTCGTATGTAAAACAAAAACCCACCTAGCAACTCATTTCATTTGTTTTCAGATAGCGCTATGGAAAGGCCAAGCACAGTAGGGTCTCCCGAAGAGCAGCGTGAACACGACGAACGGCCACGGGAACAGCAATGCCAATGGGCACAACGGCGCCGAGCTCAGGCTCAGCAGGACCCAGTTCTAGGCTATTCCTCATTGGTCTATCGGATCAGTTGGTATCACAGTTTCGCTGGGCAACTACTTTCACAGCTTCGATTGGATCCCATTTTTTATGAAGCAAACATTCTTACCTCAAGAAAATTTACAGAAACTTGACTTACCCCTTCGAACGTAAGTTGGGTCCATCGGTCGATCTAAAAAAATACAATAGGGACCTAAATTGCCAACTCTTTCTAGATATAGACGACAAAATGACCGCAGCATTACTAGCCATTTACATTCCGCATAATGCTGCCTGGTTTGTAAGCAAACAAGAAAATCTAATTACTAGATGTTTACAGGTGTGTCGAGACATGGGCACAGTAGGCAAGTCCCTACAGCATCTTCTTCACTACAAAACTCAAGCTTCACTTCGGCGAAAATTTGCTCACCATGACTACTATGTCATAGTGCCAAAATAAACGTGACATCGGGAATACGGTCTGTCGCTACATTGCTCGAATGCTATTCGCATTACCGTCGACAGTCATCATGAGATGAGTCGTGGCGTAATTTTTCTAATTGCCTTATTTAAAACTTGTGCCCACAACTGTTATTGCGAACGGTATACATTAATATATCATTTTTATTAGGCATCGGTATGCCATTAATTGTGACTTAGCAGTGCCTCCCATGCGCCCTTCGACTCTTTTTCTTTTTCTTCAATGGTTTGAATGTTCATGTCATTGTGCCTATCTGACAAATGCACTCCTTCACTGCTTAATGGGTTCGAGGAGGTTGAATAGGAATCAAGGATTCTTGTTCCCTCCCTGTATAGACCCTCGTTGACATATAATAAGTGCGAATGGATAGAAAACGAAGCAATAGGAAAATATTAATTTCACCAGGAATGAAAAAAAAAACAGCAAATGTGAATCTTAAAAACTTTATCTTTCGCATCCAAATTCATAACATATCCCAGAAATTCCCGTGTTCACCATGGAAACGTTATTATTAGAAATATTCTCTGACAATTCTGCAGTGGGCTACCCTTTCTCACTTCGCACGTACGTCCAGAGACGGCCTCCTGAGCGTCCGAGACTGAACTGAAGCAAACATGCGCGTTGCATTTTGAACAGTGCCCCGTTACATATTGCGTTCTGTTGTTTAAAAATATTTAATTAATGCCCGATAGTACCGCTAAATGAAATACGCAATCAGCACGGTGAGGTACTGATGAATAAAATCAACGCCTTAAAGGCGATGGCAGCACAACAGAGAACACTTACATGTTGTCGTAGTAGTTGTCGTGGTTGTAGTGGTACTGGTAGTCGTAGTAGTAGTAGTAGTCGTTGTAGACGTAGTAGTAGTAGTCGTCGTAGTTGTTGTAGTAGTGGTAGTAGTCGTCGTAGTTGTTGTAGTAGTGGTAGTAGTCGTCGTAGTAGATGTAGTAGTGGTAGTAGTCGTTGTGGATGTAGTAGTCGTAGAAGTAGTAGTGGTCGACGTAGTAGTCGTAGTAGTAGTAGTTGTCGACGTAGTAGTCGTAGAAGTAGTAGTCGTCGACGTAGTAGTCGTAGTAGTTGTGGTCGACGTAGAAGTCGTAGAAGTAGTAGTGGTCGACGTAGTAGTCGTAGTAGTTGTGGTCGACGTAGTAGTCGTAGAAGTAGTAGTGGTCGACGTAGTAGTCGTAGTAGTTGTGGTCGACGTAGTAGTCGTAGAAGTAGTAGTGGTCGACGTTGTAGTCGTAGTAGTTGTGGTCGACGTAGCTGTTGTAGCGCTAGTTGTCTTGGAAGATGCATTTGCAGCAATGATCTTCGTAGTAGACGGTGTAGTTGTACTATTCGTCATCGTGGAATTGATCGTTGCTCCTCCAACATTCGTTACATCGTCCTTCCATGGACTGGGTGTGACGCTTTTACCTAGGAATAAGAAATAATTTGCCTTGTTTTGCGTTATGGTCCTCTGCAATACGAAAATACGCAGGTTGCGATAATCAAAGACAATGGCGCACAAATATGCAAAAGAAAGCAATTAGTGTACTTCGTACGCGTGATGTTCATTTTTGTAAGCGTTTGCTATACTCGGTACCTATTCGTACTGCTTATCTTTGAGCAACTCACATTAGCATGTCCAGAGTGAGGTTACCCTTGCGTGCATTAATTAGCGACATTCCTCTTTCAATCTCCATGCTTCATTACAAGACGAAGGTGGCGAAACGGATGTGTTGGTCGGTCATCATGGAAAAGTATCTGGATAGCCCAACAAAACAGGACACAAGAATAAACGAAAACGAAGACAAACGTTAACTATCAATAAGGAAAATTTGCCTCCGGGATCACCCAAACAGCCACGTAGACAGCGATATCAACCCTGAAGATCCACTTACATAACGGCATGGAAACAATCTAAAACCGGTACATCAGGAAAACACAAGACAACCTAAATGACATATTGCAAATGCGGTCAGCTTTGATGCAAGCGCCAATAATCTAACGCTTTCCTGATGAATTGGTCAGAGGCCAAGATGATTTTCTCCGTTTCTATTAATAATCTTACACACTCGCACTTATCCCTATCTATAATAGTGGTATCTGCTAGAAGTGGGCGACAGCGCTTGTCTTCGTCTTCATTTCTTATGTCCTTGTTTTGTTGCGCTTTCCAGATACCTTTTCATTACAAGTTTTCCGTTTACATGAGATGGTGCAACTTGACACTATAAAATAACCGCCGTTTGTTATACCTACTTCCAGCTGAACGTGATGCTGTCATGTGAAAACCTACACCGTTCCACGTGTGCGGAGCATGACTCTAGCATTCCACTTTGTGAGCCTTGTAACGAAATCTAGCAAATATCCGTCGTGATAGGCCGCGTTAGTTGGGCTGTATTCATGAAGCTCTTCGTCTTAAGCACTGTTTGCCAAATTCACCATCCGTTTTGGGCAAATATATACACAGAAGCATGATTAACTCGCATTTTGTATTAGGAGCTATTCTAGAACAAGAACCATTTCTTGAACACGGGTCTTGAAAGGAATTGGGGAGTAAGACTCTAAACAGCGCGCATTTGGCGCCCGCACCTATCTCTTCAGCAAGAAAAGCGAGAGAGAAAAGAATGAAAGGGCAACAAGATCATTCAGTTAATGCAGCGGGGGGAGAGGTGCGGGATTGTGAACATGAACGGTGGGAACATAAGTTCCGAGATCGGATGGCCTGTTCCGGAATCCTGGGCTGGCGAAACGTAAGGATTCCTTTCGCTCGATTCTATTCATTTCTTATAAGCCACGGTTAAGGACCGGCCGATGCCGGCGGAGCCACGGTCGAAGTATCACTCAGAGCACTGACGAAGTCCCAAAGGAATATAGTTGGAATAGAATCGTTACATTATCCTTGCTCTAGTCTCGCTGGCCGCTGCCGCCAGCAAAGTGGCGCTGGCATCTCTGCAATGTGCACCAACGCGCCCCCAGCGTTTTTACAAATGGCTACTCCCCCTTTTCGATTTAGACCGTAAAAACTGTTCATCCTACAACTGGACGAGACATGCAATAGCGGTTTGAAAGCGTAAATTGCGTTTGCAAAGGAAGTATAACTAAACTCCGAGGTTCTACGAGCAAAAACTGCAATTTGATTTTGATGGGTGCCGTAGTGTGGGGTTACAGAATAACCTCAAACGCCTGGGGTTATTTCAAGCGCACCCAGTGCATGGTAAACAGATGTTTTTGCATTCCGCCCACAGCAGCTGCACTATGGTCACTGGGCTGCTGCTCCTGCGACGGGTTGTTGTAGAAGACGACTCAGAAGTAAATACCATGGGCATTACTGATTTCGATTTTGTCTCAAATACTTCAGTACTGACTAGATATTATGGCGAAGATGAATGCAAGCTCTAAAGACATGAAAGCTTCAAACGGATTACTGTTGCGTTATTCAGCCACATCTCTTTCAAGGGGAAACGTTCGTTCTTTCAAGAATCAGAATGAAATATGGAATGGAGTTCTAAAATATGTTGTTCCCACAAATGATGTTCGTGAATTAGAGCGGTTCTTGAATGCTCACTTCCGTGAACTTGCTAGATAATCTATGTTTCGGTTGCGTCTTAGTATTGATGCACTTCTGTTGTGTATTTTTATCTTTCTGTAATATCCGTTAGTGGAGCGTCGGTAACGTTTATAATAAAGAATAATAAAAATAATTAGATGTGGGTGAATATTAGAAGTTCTTAATAGGAATCGAATATTCCACGCTAACACTCTGTATTCGTATTTGAAGAGGAACTGTTCGGTATTTTGATATAACAGAATATTACCCAGATAGTTCTCAACAACTTACTGCTGGTAAAATCTTGCTGCTGTTCTCTGTCTGCCAAATAAAGTATTGCCGATCGCCAGCAGGGAAACAATGATCAAAGTTGTTGAAGCAACACAGAAAAAAAGGGGGTAAAGCAATCCTCGTTTTAGGTTTTGCGGCGGCAGCCTACATGACAACCTGCGTTTTTTTATTGCATTCTGTCATTTCGTTCTCTTTTTTTTTTTGTAGTCTACTTAGGTAGCACAATTATCTTTTATGTTGCAATCACTGCTCTTTTTCTTGTAATGAGATCTTTTACACGTGTCTACATCAGACAAGTCCTCCAACACTTCTTGTTTTTCTTTTCCCGCCAACTTCTCATCTTTTTTCAGCAACCACTTATTTGTCGTTTTGTAGAGCTTAACAGCAGCAGCCAATCGTTTTTTGGAAAGCTTGTTCGCAACCAGGCCCTGAAAGTGCTGAAGTGGATATATGTGCAGATTTTCATGACAAATTAGAATTCTTTGATTTAGAACTGATCTTTTGTAATTCATATACTTAGCTGTCCATTTTTGTACTAGTAGTTAGCAGTGTGCTGCATAATTAAATTAAATTATGGGGTATTACGTGCCAAAACCACTTTCGGATTATGAGGCACGCCTTAGTAGGGGACTCCGGAAATTTGGACCACCAGGGGTTCTTTAACGTACACCTAAATCTAAGTACACGGGTGTTTTCGCATTTCGTCCCCATCGAAATGCTACATAATTATACCTGTAGAAACATTGCCACTGTAATATATGCAACTGCCGTTGCCTATGCGATATTCAATTCTAACCATTCGTATTGGATTCTTGTGCAGATAACTTGATATTCGCGCTGCTCTATAATAAATAATCAATCGATAAATTCATATTGATTCAAGCACTGCGTCAGTGATAGTAATGGTGGTTGTAACATTGAGTCCAATGAGTGCTTTTCTTTTACCTTGTTGAGTTGTCGCGTCATCTTCCTTCTCGGCTGTCTCAGCTGGAAATCCTTCCGCGTTTGAGTAAGCAAGAGTTTTTAAGATAGGAATAACACGCATTGGAAACGTCTTACTAACCAGGATCCTCGGACA
Source organism: Dermacentor andersoni (assembly GCF_023375885.2). Taxonomy (NCBI): domain Eukaryota; kingdom Metazoa; phylum Arthropoda; class Arachnida; order Ixodida; family Ixodidae; genus Dermacentor; species Dermacentor andersoni. The sequence goes on along the minus strand of NC_092815.1, from coordinate 141,682,072 downwards.
AAGCTGTCGTGATGTCCTTATAAGCAGCGTCCGATGTCGTAGCCCCTGCGAATTTGTTGAGCGCGTCAACAAATATCCTTCAAGTCTGTGATAACCGTCAAAAGCACCTACAGTTTCGAGCTTTACCTACAGTGTAAACGGCCCACTGCCTAGAAGGGCCTGAACAATCCGAAATTATTACGTTTGATTACCTGTGCTGAACTGCCCAAGGCTCTGATTTCGGCTAAATGGCGCCGACGTGCAGGCAACTTCTCGGATAGTTGTGCACACAGACAAGTCACATACTGCAGTGGGCCACAAGACACGTGCTCTCAAAATGGTGAAATTATCAAACGGCATTCCGCTAGATTGTGCGTATCATCTTCCTGTCTCTTACGGATGCTGTTACACGGGCCGAGATGAAGTGTGACAACAGCAAACTGCGGCAGCGATTCTGTGCGAAGTGGCCTTAAGCGTATCGAAAGCAACCGTTCTATGAACACGTCTAGGCTCTACTTGGCCCCGAGTGATAGAAATTACTTATAACCAGTCACAGCTTGAGGTGAAGATTATTTTTTGCCCACCCGTGAACAAAACTGCATGTCTTGAAGTCGAACGTGGCCATAGTCAACTGATAAGCGACATTGTTCGCGTGCCGCAGTTGCAAAGCTTGCTTACAGCGAACTGAATGCACGAGTTTTCTTTTTCTTTATGTATGTGTGCGATAAAGCATGAAAGTATGGTCGGACTGTCATAAATGACTTGCTAATTCCTTGCAACACTATCAGTTGCGATAGCGTATAGAGTACGCGCTAAATAGATATCTCCCTTGCCAATGCTTTTAATCTATTATAAAGGCCACTTCGAAATACTGCGTTGCTTTAGGAGTGTTCAATTGCAGTCGCAATCGCGAGATAAAATGGTATCTCTCCGCGAAGGCTGGAAAAACTACCACTCTCTCGTTGTTTGCTGTCAATCTGCCGAATCTTGGAGTTGTACGTTTTTGCGTTCCTCTTTGGTTGACTTGCTTCCTTGGTTAAGACAACCTTTTCTAAACTCAAAGAATACTTGGCGTAAAAGGTAAGTCCTATTAAAGTTACGTGTCCATCTTTCGAATCATGACAGACACTGCCATGCGCGGTATTGCAATAGATCAAAGTGTTTCCAATAAAACGGTGTTAATTGACACACTGGGTAGCGCCGAATACGGCTAAAAGTCTGTATGAACGAAATCATGACACTTACCGGGGATTTCTTTAATCACCTTCGAGTCTTCTCAGGGCAGGTATGTTAAAGAAACACAAAGAACATAGTTAACATTGCAGAGCTAGATTTGCATGGCATAAGAAAATTGCACTCAGCGGTATATTCATGCATCGATTAATTCTTACAGCGGATATTTCACAGCTTATTGCAGTTGCGGTAGCAGGATTGAGGAGAGTGGTCCTCTCCATGAAATCTGAACACAGGCCAATTGTTTTTTTGTTTATTTTGGTTCTTACAGATTTTCTAAACATCGCCTGTGGCAGACAGCTCTCTTGCGCGGTTTCAAATGGCTTTTTTTTATATAGTTGAATTTAGGTGAATATGGAGAAACCAGAATGCCCTAGAAGGCAATTAAATTGTTTCAGAAATTATCGTTTTCTTTAATATTCGCTTTTATGCTAACATTCGCACTACGCGGGAATCGACGTCACACGAGCTCCAGCGGGGAGGCGTAAGGCGGCGTTGCCATCCATTTTCGGCTCGGACTTGCGTTGGTCCCCTCACGTGTTCTCACGGCTATACATACGGACACGTTGCCTGATTTCCTTACATAATAACCATGAATACTACGCCTGCGCTAAGCAAGTGCCTTTCTAGCAAGTTTCAGCTGTGCTGCAAAGTAAACGTGAATTCACTAGCTTATTTCCGGCTAATCATGCTTTCGCCAGTGCTCCGGTGAAGTCATCCGTTAACAGAGCCGCAGAGCCCCGAGAACGTCTGCGTCGCTGCGGTCACATCAAACTTTCGAGCCTTAAGAAAGGCAATGATGGCTGTTGCGCGCCGCGTGGTGTGAGTGTGGGTAAATTTACCTCAGATATAATTAAGGCAGCTAAAGTCTGCGTTTGCGTAATAACTTCGTACACACTCATTATGGTTTTGGTAAGCCTAATGAAGACAGTTTCTTAATGTAATCGTTTTAAACATTAGCAGGCTGGCGACACGCAGAACGCCTTCACCGTGTCTCCACAGTAGTTTTTAACTGGCTTGCTATTCTGGTGTTAATTGATATGCAAAGTACCGCAGCTGAATGTCTGCATGAACGGTGACCTAAGAGTATGTCTAATAGCACACGTATGTGCCAGTATGTTAGACACCATGAAGCGTACCGTGGTGAGTTGCCGCGTCATCTTCCACCGTATCTGTAAGAAAAAAATGAAACAACCATACATAATTTCAACAGTGCGAAGCCCAAGTGAAGCGGTGCTAGAAAACAAGCGTTCTCATTTTCCATTGCACACTGTTTGCCAATTTCTGGAAGTTGGCTCCATAGGCCGCGGTAACATCAAAAGACTCCTTAGGGCAACGTCGATTATATGTGACCACTTCGCTTTCTGGTTCAGTAGCAGTTAACTTTCAAGAAGATTGTTATTAGCAAACTAGCACTACATTTCCTCTTTATTGACGCTTAATCGCTTTCTTTGTGAAGTATTCATGTAGATAATGACGCCACATCTATCTTTTGTAGATGAATGGCGACGTTGATGCATTATCAATATCTTTTTTTTTTATGCAATGGAACGGCCATATGATGCCTTCTTAAGCAGCGTTGTAATATGCCGATGGCTCGTAGGCCTCGGAAAACAGACCGTAGGTCTTCCTACTTTGTTCAATATTCGTTGCCTAATGACACCAGGCGACATTAGCCTCTCCTTCGAAAGCATTGACTGGCTGCTCGAAAACCATCCACCTGCTTCGAGAAGTGTTCAGGGAAACCATATACACAAAAGTGTTCGAACTATCCTCACGAGAAGTTGGGGAGGAAAAAAAAACGTCCAGGCACGCCCACATACAGACACCTACACAATCAGAAAGAAAAGGGTAATAAAAATCCCGCTGACAGATGGAAAGAAGGCAAAGAGCCACACAAGACAGAGACCGTGCGCAGCTGTCTAAATTTAGTATGGCTTGAAGCGTAGGATGCGTACTGTTTCAGGACGAGGCTTTCGACACGTTGCCAGGACACCGTCCGAAAGGACTTCGTACTCAAGGTTACTAACGGCTTAGCATTTTCTCGGACAGGTTTGGCCGGTGGTCGGTGGTCCACATTAGGACTCGATCGCAAATTTGGAAAGTCATCACTCTGGGGCACAGCTTGTAGCGGCGAGCCTCTGAATTATGTAGCTTGCTGATTTCCACGCGCACTTACATAAGGGCCTCTGCGGCGTGTTGAGCAAACTACACGGAAGCATGGCGTCGAGCATGGTTTGTGCATTGCGTCAGTAAACAAGCCTGAACGGTGTCAAGCGAGTTGTTTCAGATCGAGAAATTTGCTAGTTTCGCCGTCAACAGGAATTTGGCCTTCATTTGACCACATTTGCGCCGTAGCCTTGGCAGCGCATCACGTGACTCGCCGCGCCGAGCTCCGCGCCCCCTCCGCCTTCGCGCATGCGCTCTCCGCAGCTGGGTCGCCGCCTGACCACGTAACTCGCTGCTCGACTGGCTAAGAGGAACGTTGCACTCGCCTAGTGAGTGCGAGCTTGGCCATGGATGACAGCGAGGCCGGGCTGTCTTCTCTGAGCGTTGCGCGGGAGCGGGAGGCTTTGAGCCGTCGTCGCCGACCAGCGTCTGACCACCCCGAAGATATCGCCTGGCGAGCACCTTTACTGGAGGGGGTCCGGAAGGCAATAGACGTCGCACCATCAAGCACAATGTAGCGACCGTGTTCGCGCCCTGTCCGTTTGTGCTTATACGCTACGCATGATCGTGGCGTCTCTTTGCATGTCTAGCACTTGCGCTTTCCCTATTGCCCAACAGGCGTCACACCGTCGAACGATGGGTGTCTGCGGAAGCCTAATCACGGTCATGTCTAGCCACAGATCTAAGCACAGCCATCATACCTGGCTTAACGATGATTTTATGCTTAAGTAAAATAATTACAGCTAAATCAAAGGTTAACCAAGTGAAATCGAGACTCAACCAGGGTAAACCAAGCGTTCGCCTTGCATATCCAGGGTTAGCTGAGCTAAGCCATAGCCAAACTTTTTGGCGCTGCGGTATTACACAGAAACGTGAATAACCGGAGAATTTTGTCTCATGTTTCTTGCTGGATGTCGACGCTTAAGCTTGTAGAGAACTTTGGTAACCAAGTATTTCAAAATGTGCAAGTAGATACTGTAGGCGGCGTGAAATTACCAAACAATGCTACTTTTACTTCGAGCGCGAAACCTACTTCGCTCGGATTAGATGTTTTCCTTCCGTAAACCCCGACGAATGAGCTAGCAACTGCTTTTGGGGATGTAATCAGTGCCCATACTTCCCAACGCATACCGTGAGAGAGTACGTTTAGCGGGTATCGGAGAGTCGTTTTACTGTGAAAGCAGCCAGTACAGCAAACATTTTTGGCCTTTTGGCTACCCCAGCATATCAATCATCTGCCTTGATTTCGCTGCCTTGTTATGTGCCGCATTGAACTACGCAGCCTAGCCATACCCACCTAGACTGCTGCGCCTTTTCCATTCCACTATGTCCTTACCCTACACCTCGCCTTGCCTTGCCCATCTGTGCTTTGATTTACGTTGCTGCTTTCTCTTTCCTGGCCTACCTGTCTGTCTGATTCTTGTCTTCACTGCCTAGTATTCCTGTGTATGCCAGTTTTGCGCTAGCTGGCGTTACCTCATTCTGCCTTGCTTGCTACAACACTGCTTGCCTTGCCCTACTTGCTTGCCCGCCTATGTTTGCTCAACACTGAACTGCCTTGTCTAGTCCTGCCTTGTTCGGTATTGCTTTGCCCTTCCTGTCTGCCTGGTCCTTCCGTGCCCTGCCTTGCCTTGTTTAGACTTTTATTTGCCTGCCGTGCCTTGCCCACCGTGACTAATTGCTTGCACTCCCTCCGCTGCTTCACCTCACCCCACACCGTAGTTCCTTACCCTACCAAGTTTTGCATATCTCCACTGTCTTGATCAAACTTGTTCGTTGTGCCACACCGTACCCAACCTTACCCTGCCCTGCACACTTCCTACGTCTCCGCTTCCGCATTTTATCGCCCGCGTGTCTTGCCTTATCCTGCCTTACCTCAACTCATAGGTCGGCCAAATAAGGCTGCACTCACTGATACTCACTTAACAATATTTTCGTCGCCTATATACTCACTCACAATCACGTATACTCGCACTCGCCGGCACTCACTCACGTTTCTACTTACGGCCATTCATATTCACCAGCACTCTCTCGCGTCCATAGTCACTTCCATTCAGACTTAAGAGCTCCGACTCACGATCATATTCGCGTCTGCTATTGCTACCAAGCACTCTGTCACCTACATATACTCGCGTACACTCAAACTGAATGGCTCAGATTTTTATTCGTACTGACGTTAACCGGAATCCCTGTGCTTACTCATGTCTACTAAACCTCACCTGCTCACAAAACCGTTCATACGTCTACACATGCCTTGTGACTTATCTCGCATCTGTGAAATTATTGCAGTGCGCGTCAGTGCACACGTGAGGCAGTAAGCGTTGCATTTTTCCATTCAAGCCTCCCTGCCTCCGTGCCTTGTTCTCACCGACACTTTCTCGCTCTTGCTTGCTCTGCATTGTTCTCCCAAACCTTATACCGTCTTCCTTCTCCTGCCCTCCCTAACTGCCTGCCTGCCTGCCTGCCCTGCCCTGCCTTAGACATTCATTTAGTCTCTAGTTAGCTACATAATTCCATGTGCTGCTTCAACTTGCATGACCTTGTCCTGCCCTTGCTACCTGTCTTCAGACATGTAGAACTTCAGACGTCAAAAGTATCAGTGATATTTAAGGGTGCTGATATCAACGACTTCTCTAATTACAGGCTAGTTTCAATTATTCCGGTGTTTTCAACATGCAGTGAAATGTTGATATATGAACGCATGTCCAGCTTTTCAATAAAGCACAGCCTTATCACGCCATGTCAGTACGGTTACAGAAGAGGTTGCTCAACCGATGGGCCCTTCTCTGCCAAAATAACACATTTTGCAGTCCATTGAAAATCGATTATGCGCACTAGGCACACGTTAATTACTTTAAAGCATTTGACTCAATTAATCACCAGTCTTTACTTGAGAAACTGCTTTAGAGGCACTTTCCTAACACTTCTCACGTCGTACTTTCGTCATCGTCGGCAGAAAGTCAATGTCAACGGTTTTCTATCTGAAGTAAAACTAATTGATGCTGGTATGCCTCAGGGCAGTATCTTAGGCCCATTACTCTTCAACATATATGTGAATGATATTAAACATAGACACTAAAAGAAAATTCATAATATACCCAGAGGGTACACGTATTTCCATAATAGAGTGTGATCCTTCTAGCCTCATAGAAAAAGGCAAGATGGTATTAACTAAACTTCACGCTTGGAGTGTCGCTAACTCATCAAACTTAAATGGTGCAAAGACGAAAGCAGTTTGATTTCGCCCTCAACCTAAAGCACTCAATATAACTAGCAGTCTAAAAATTGGGTCAGCATATATACCAATATCGCGCGAAGCTAAAAGTCTTGGCGTCATTCTTGAAGAACACATGCCGTGGACAGTCCCCCCCCCCAAGTAAGTGAAACATTAAATAAAGTTTCAAAATCTGTAGGGCTTTTAAGTAAATATCGCTACTTCCTGCCTCAGAATATAAAATTTTTAATTTACAAATCCCTGTTTTTGTCGAAATTATCGTAGTGTTACTTAGTATGGGACACGACAACACAAGCTAACACTCAGAAAATACAGAAACTTCAAAAGAAAGCCCTTCGTAACATCGGTAATGTGGCATACGATGCACTCACGGAACCAATCTTTAAGGCTCTAAATCTATTACCAGTGAATGAGCTTTACCCTATAATGTTAAATAAACGCTATAAATCGGAATTCAAAAATAACGATTCATTTCTTAATGAATTGTCCGGACTATGCCGGCTTGAGAATGTCCGTACATTGAGAATATGTGAACTTTGCAAGGTGCTTATAACAAGTGCGGCCCTCACATGTTAAAATACCATGTACCTGCGCTGCTTAATAATCCTGAGTTGCAGATATAATAAAATTCGACAACTAATTGTCTGATTTGCTTTGCTGTGATGTTCTATTTTTCAGTGTCTTTTACTTTCGCAACATTTTGTGTAATCTCATGCAGTATTTCATGTACTCATGTGAACCTATCGTGTGCTCAAACGATTTTCGTTTTTATTTTATTATTTCTTTTTTACACAATGATTTGTTATTATGTTTTTTCTAATATTTGTGACAATAGCAGCTGGTTTCAGACCGTACAAAATACACCTGACTTCTCTACAATGCTCGGTTTATTTCTGTTGGCGTGCTGTATTTGTTATGCGCCTTGTCTGCCAGTACTCGGGGATGCAGACCTCGTCAAACCTGATAGATGGCTTTTTGTCTGGGCCCACCAAGTGTCTTTGATACTGAAATGATTGATTGATTGATTGATTGATTGATTGATTGATTGATTGATTGATTGATTGATTGATTGATTGATTGATTGATTGACTGACTGATTGATTGATTGATTGATTGATCTAACCTGCGTTGCCTGCCCTGCGAAATCAGTCCCGTTTTGCACGGCCGTGCTGACCTTTGCAACCTTCCTGGCTTCCGAGGCTCTTGATTACCTTTTCTTCACCTCACTAATCTGTTACCCTGTACATCTCTGGTCTATTGCGCGCAAACATTCCATATATATATGCCTGCCTGCCCAGCACTGCCTTGCCTTGCACTTATCCCCGCCTATCGCCGCCTTGCCTTGCCAAACTTAGCTTACTTAGGCTGCCTCGCACTACCTTGTCCCGCCATCATTCGTGCCTGCTTCCCCCTTTAAGAAGGCGCGAAACACCTTCTTCGAAGCACCAAACTGCTACAATCATCTCAGGATGAATGTAAACACTAATGCGCTTAGCATTCAATAAATATAGTGATACATTGTATTGCCACCATCGAAACGAATTATATATGAGGCGTGCGGTGGAGCGGCACTCTTCTTTCACGTTTCCTTAAGAACATTTGGCGCCATCTAGCAGCGTCGCCGTGCAGCTTGTGCATGGCCTCCGAAATGCATGGCACGCTGGGGCGTGCGAACGCTAAAAATCGCATCATCCGCCAGCCCAGGGGTTGTCTCTCACGTTTCTTTCTGGACACGCTGCGCCATCTAGTGGCGCTGTCGAGAAGTCAGCGCGTGGTCTCCGAGCGGAGAAGCGAGGCGCGCCGGTGCATGCGAACGCTGAGGATCGTTCCCTCGCTTGTCACACGCCCTATGCCACAAACTCAGAGACTCGAGTTGGCGAGACGTCTACTAAAGAGTGACACATACTCAATGCATTCATGGTCCCGCTCGATAATGCGCTGACGGGAAAAAACGTTCATTGAAAAGCGGCACACACACATTGCATTTGTTCGCTGCCAGCTAAAGGGGAAGGTTATGGTCCCTGAGGAAACCGTGTAACGTGCTTTCGATTCCGCCCAGCAACACAGAAATTAAAATCTTAGTGGCACATGCTTAATTACCCAAATAGACGCCAAAGACGTTCGTTGAAGAACGGCACACACCTATTGCCACGCAGCCAGTAACAAAAATCGGAATCAGAAAGGTTCATTGAACACACCACAAACCATGTGGAACGTATCAAGCGCTCCAATTGGCATCAAGCAAAATTAAGTGACAGTCACTTCAGCATACCCCAAACAGGATGAAGGCGAAAGCGCGCGCTCAACAGACAATCATTAAATTGCTTGACAATGTCATTCGAACGCGTTGTTATTTCTTATTATTTGCTCCCACCAAAGGTCGTGGGTTCGAGTACCTTAATTACCTGTGTCTTAATTACCTGTACCCTAAAATCTTCGCCTTAACACCGAAGGTCGTGGGTTCGACTTCCACATAAGCTCGAGGGTTCGACTTCCACCGAAGAACGCGGGTTTGAATGCCTGAATTAACTCTATCTTAATTAACCTTATTTGTTTTGGCGTGATGAGCGGCACCGGAGCCAGGTGGGGAAGATGACGACGACGAATCCGCGAGCAGTGGCACGAGCGCGTGTTTGCGCGAGGCAGCGTCACACGAATTTCTGTACCACACGCCGCGCCTTCGAGACCATTGGGGATATGAGCCACTTAAGGCTTTCGCCTTGAAAGTTTCATTGAAGAGCGGTTTATACCCAGTCCCGCATCTATGCACAGTGGTCCATGTCAGTGTGAAAAAGGTTCGTTGAAGAGCGGCAAACGCGGGCACTTTGACGGGTTGTTGGTTACTTTCGAACCGTGTTCGCTCAGCACAGCAGCCCCATGCGCTGCCCATTATGTCATGCACGACCGAGTGACCCAGGAAGGCGGGAAAACGGTTAGAGCCATAGATACACAGACAGACAGTCAGCCCACGGGAAAAGCGTCAGGTAGCCTAAGAATACTAAACAATGAAACGCCTTCTAACGAGTGTTCTGCCTCACGGGAATTTGTTTCCAAAATAATTTTTATTCTCAAACACCTAACAGGAGCGAAAATACCACGAGCGCCGTGTTTATTTTTCTAATTTTTTTGAGTGTCCTTTATTCCAACGGATCGGTCTCAGGAAACCATGCACACGTCAACGTGTGCCGGTCACCGGCAGCTTCGTCACGGCTGAGATGTCTCTTTGAAAAGAACGTGTTTCGCATCCCGCTTGTGAACCCCACGCACTGCGCACGATCGCAGTATATTTGGCTGAGATGTTCACCATGTTGTATATCATGCATGGAAGGTGTTTTTCCATCAGGAAAGAGGGGTAGTTCATGGCACCGTTATTGAATGCGACATATGGTCGGGTAGGCTAATGCTACGAGAGAGCCGAGTGCGTCATGCTACTGTAGCAATGAATGTCATTTGTCAGTAGTTAAGCAACTCTGCCGGCTTGCAGGCCTCTGAACTGGTCGTTAGCTTCTTAGCCTGCGCTACATATCTTATTCAAGCACAGGAAATTTAACATAGATGTCGTTTGACCCAACCTTGGATGAAAAAACTTTTGAATTTAATCTTCAACTTGAAATTGAAGCTTGAAGAAAACTCATCACTATGGATAAATCTGCCCTTCAATATGCATGGTCCCGGCCCTTGAATACTGCGGACTAGGACTACCTTCAAAGAAGCCTTTTTACAAAGACAAACGCAGTTTTTATAACCTAGCAGTATTTGCAGTGCAATGGGTTTGAAAAAAAAAAAAAAGACGTTCTTCTTTTCGTTTTTGTTGCGTAAATCTCTAGAGACCGTTTTGTTTTATGCGTAATCAGTGAAGAAAAGGAAAAGACACCCTCGGTACTTACTTCGTTCGTAACGGGAATCTAAAGAATAGATGAGGTAAGGAAGCAGAATGAATAAGTACATAGATTCACAGATGTACCTGCGTAGAATGCCGCTCTTTGCAATATATACAGTTGCTAATCTGAAAGCGATATATAAGTGAAGTCTAAAAAAATATACCTTCCGGTTTGTTGGTTTTTACTCAATAATTCGCAGCACCAGACAACGGTAGAACGATTTGCCCTGATGTTCTGTTACGTTTGTCCAAATGCTGTCCGCTGCAGGTTATTCATCGCATGCTTCGGGCATATAATGTGGTGTAACCAGTCTTGCCTTTCTATGGACCTTTATCTTCAGATATCAAAATGATGATGCCCCGATTGCTTGTACACCACTGGCCCAGCATAACAAGACTTGTCGACGTAAAAAAAGTTCACATGTTCTTGTGTAGCTATATGTGCATATTCGCTTTCTACCCTCATGATAGGACAGTGCATGACTCTATTGAGAATGTACTAATATTTCACAAAGTTGCTGAGACAAGGATAAGCCAATTGCGCAGTATATTTTGACTTGAATCTCTTTTTTGCTAAAAGAAAATGTCCATATTAAGCATCCTAATATTGTTAGCGAATCTTCACGTATATAAAATCCTTTTGATCTGTTGGCCCTCCTCATATTGGGTCCTCTAAGAAAGGTAGTAAAGCTTTGTGTTCGATGCAACACTCTACTTTCTCGTTGATGGCGCTTGGACGTCCCAAAGCAACATAGTGGTTACGAGGTCGATTTTAATGTTTGTGAAAGCAAGATGACTTGCCCGTAGTATGTGGTGTCACTATGTCGACAGCCATAATCAGGGAATGAACAAACACATTCATTTTGCAAGAAATCAATATGTAGGTAAAGCACTCATGGCTATAACAAAATGTATTGCTCACAAAAATGACAAACCCAATCACCATTTTTTTTCTGTCTGGTGTCCCCAACCAAGAAATTATCTACTATAGGCGAAATAAAGGCAGTGTTTGGAGGGCTTTTATTTTAAGATTGTTTCTACTAACAAAATGCGCAGTCAGACTGGTATGTCGTAAAGGCGCCATTGAGAACAAATTGCATCACACGTCGAACTCCATGTGCCATAAGGGGCATGCAGCATTTTGCTTCAACAGAAAGGACGCCTCCATTGCAAAGGACGTTTCATAATCAAGATGCACATGAAGATAAAATCTGTTGCTGCAGCTAGAAAAAGTGTGCGCAGAAAAAAGCATTTCTACTTAGTTTTACTGATTGCACTGCTAGACGGGATATAAGCCTCGCATCGGTGCGAATGTCTGCCGGAATTAAAATGAAACTGTATACCATGTGCTGCAGAAAACGAAGGAGGTCTAGGCTAATTGTAGAACCCACTAGAAGTTGTCTAAATCAATTGAATTGCAACAAGCTTTTACAACGACGTATGAAACACTCTTTCTAAAAGGTGTAGTTGTGGGATCACAATTAGGCAATAAAGAATAGTATTCGTACTTTGCAATATATAATGGGAAAGTAAACTTGCTTTAGTCCCGAGAAATTTGTTAGACTGCGCCAAGCGAGACAAATTGAGCAGTAGCCTCATAAAAAGAAAAGTTCACTGAAAATGAAATTTTGTTCAAATACGCAAAAAACACTTTGAATCTGTCGGAACTATTGAACTGTTTAGATTCATTAGGGGAAGGACATCAATTGCAATGTAGAACAGAAGCGGGAAGCAATACAGCGACATTAACTACGAGACGCGATCAGAAATTACTGGGGCTATTCACATGGCGTCTCTGAAAAAGTGCTGCAACAATTTCAGCGCAAAGCAGTTACAACATACGACGCTGATTACCAATTTTTTTTCAAAACAGCACCTTGCTAGCTATATATGTAACTTTTTCATGGACGTCTGTATAACCGCATTTATTATTATTGTTGCAGGAAGAAAGCAGGCCCACGAGTGTAAAATAATTTATCTTTACCACTGATGTATATGGCAGTCCGGCAACTGCCAGACCTCGTCTTCCTCTAGACCAATTCAACTTCTTCCTTCCCTTCACCGTAACATCATCCTCCCGGCGGAGTACCTCTGTCCCGGTGCAAGTTATAGAGCCTCACTTAATGGGGGGGACATGGGGCTTGAGCCGGACGACGTGAACATCGCTGATGACGTTGGGAGACACTGAAGGCTGACCGACTAGGGCGATCTCGTATGGCACGTCGCACAGTTAGCCTAAGATCTGGTACGGAGCAAAATAACGGGAAAGTAATTTTTCTGACAAGCCGACGTGACACGAAGGCGTCCAGAGAACGACAAGGGAATCAGGTGAAAAATGGTAGTCTCGGCGCAAAAGGGCGTAGCGTCGCTTTTGAGAAGCTTGCGAGGCTGTGAGGCGATGACGGCTGACATCTCGGTCCTGGGCGGCTAAGTCAATAGCATCGCGAGCGTAACCAGTGCTGGGTGATTGTACTGCGGAAGGTAGCAACGTGTCGAAGGGTAAGCTGGGGTCGCGGCCATACGAAAGGTAAAATGGTGAAAATCCGGCAGTGTCGTGACGGGACGGGAGTTGAATGCGAAAGTGATATATAGTAAAGTGATGTCCCAGTCGCAGTGATCGTCGGAAACGTACATGGCCAGCATTTCAGTTAGCATGCGGTTGAGTCGCTCGGTGAGGCCGTTCGTTTGAGGGTGGTACGCGGTAGCAATCTGGCGTTCTGTAGAACAGGAGCGGAGCAGATCATCGATGACCTTCGATAGAAAGTAGCGGCGGTGATCCGTCAGCAACTGGCGAGGAGCGCCGTGGTGCAGGATGACGTCATATAGTAAGAAGTCGGCGACATCTGTAGCGCAGCTGGTTGGTAGCGCTCGTGCGATGGCATATCTCGTGGCATAATCGGTTGCCACAGCAATCCATTTCTTTCCTTTGATGGAAATTGGAAAGGGGTCAAGGAGGTCTAGGCCCAAGCGGAAGAAGTGCTCTGTAGGGATATGAACTGGTTGAAGCAAATGAGCGGGAGGCATGGCAGGCGTCTTTCGGCGCTGACAGAGGTCGCAAGAAGCGACATAACGGCGCACAGAGCGATAAATGCCGGGCCAGAAGAAGGGGCGCCGCAGGCGGTCGTATGTACGAGTGATGCCCAGATGTCCAGCAGTAGGAGCGTCGTGAAGTTGCTGGAGCACGGCGAGTCGAAGGTGCTTGGGAACGACTGGGAGGAGCTCCGCGCCGTCAGGACGAACGCTACGACGGTATAAAGTTCAATCGCGCAAGGTGAATATCCGGAGGGAAGGGTCATTGGGTGAGGAGCTTAGGCGTTCCATAAGTGTTCGAAGAACAGGATTTTTGCGCTGCTCGTCGCCAATATGGAGGAAGCCGGAGAGGGATAGAACACTCATGTCCGAGTCTGCATCGGTATCGTCCGGTTGATCCACGGGATTGCCAGACAGGCAGTCAGAGTCTTTATACAGGCGCCCTTACTTATACATAATTGAAAATGTATGTTCTTGTAGACGCAATGCCCAACGCGCAAGTCGTCCAGTTGGGTCCTACAAAGAGGAAAGCCAGCAGAGGGCGTGATGATCGATTACGACGCAGAAGCTCCGACCGAAAAGGTACGGCCGAAATTTCGCGACTGCCCATACGAGCGCGAGACATTCTCTCGCAGTAATGGAGTAATTTCGCTCGGCCTTGGAAAGAAGGCGGCTAGCGTAAGTGATGACACGGTCTTGGTCCTGTTGACGCTGAGCGAGGACAGCGCCGATGCCATGACCACTCGCGTCAGTTCGTACTTCAGTGGGCGCAGAAGGGTGAAAGTGTGACAGAATTGGGGGAGCTATAAGCCGCTCAATCAGCGTAGAGAAGGCTTCCTCCTGCAGTGGTCCCCAAGACAAGGAGACGTCTTTCTTAAGAAGGTCAGTGAGAAGGTGAGCGATGTCGGCAAAATTTTTCACAAATCGCCGAAAATAAGAGGATAAGCCCAGAAAACTACAGATATTGTTTCTTGATGAAGGTACAGGAAAATTTCGCACGGCGTGAACTTTCTGTGGATCAGGTTCGATTCCGGTGGCGTTTACGAGATGGCCGAGCATGTTAATTTCACGGCAACTGAAATGGCACTTGGAGGGGTTTAGATGAAGCCCAACCCTGCAAAACACGGAGATCATGGTTGTGAGGCGCCGCAGGTGGCTCTCAAAATTCGGCGAAAACACAGTCACATCCTCGAGGCAATAGCGGCATCTAGACCACTTCAAGCCGCACAAGAGAGAGTCCATCATGCGCTTGAATGTAGCTGGCGCATTGCATAATGCAAAGGGCATGACTTTAAATTCGTACAGACCGCCCGGTGTGACGAAGGCGGTTTTCTCGCGGTCCATCTCATCGACGCTAATCTGCCAATAGACGGAGCGCAGGTCAATTGATCAAAACTATTGGGATCCGTGAAAGCAGTCAAGAGCGTCATCAATGCGAGGCAGGGGATAAAAATCCTTCTTTGTTATCCTGTTGAGATGACGCGCAGAAGCACCACGAGTTGTCTTTTTTCTTTACTAAGACAACCGGTGATACACACGGGCTATTGGAAGGTTCAATAATGTCCTTGTCCATCATCCTGTCTATCTCTTTCTGTATGATGGCCCTTTCTGTAGCGGAGAAACGATATGGCCGCCTATGAATGGGGCTGGCGTCACCGGTGTTAATGCGATGTGTGACAACAGATGACTGGCCAAGTGGATGGTCGTCCAAATAAAAAATGTCCCGATAAGATGACAGGAGGTGACGAAGAGCTGTTGTTTACTCGGAAGGAAGGTCAGGGGCGATCATCTTAGAAACATCGTCCGCAGGCGTCGAGTACGGACGAGTGGGCGACAAAGGTCCGTTGGTGCTGACGAACAACTCAGAGGTCAAAGAAGAAACCTCAAATTCTTCCAAAGGAGTGATATGCGCTATAGCGATACCGTGTGGCAGCACATGCGACGAAAATCCGAAATGGAGGATGAGCACAGGAGCGCAGTTTTCGCGGATCAGGATTAACGTGCTCGGTACGGCAATATTGCGCGACAAAACCACGTCAGTAAGCGGTGAGACGACCTAATCGCCATCAGATACGCGAGGACAGGGCGTCAGGAGGAAATTTGTGGCTGCCTGTGGAGACAGCCTTGCAAACTCAGGAGAACATAAGCGGTGTGAAGCACAAGTTGTTGCGTCGGTAGGAAGCGGCAGATCCAACTGTAAAACAACTGCGGAGCAATCAATTTGGCCAGAGTGTTTCGAAAGGAATTCGAGGCCGAGAAGTAGGTCGTGTGGACAGTGTTCAAGGACGATATACACGATATAAACAACGGTATAATGGCCCCCGATGGTCACACGTGTTGTGCACATTCCAAGGACAGGTGAATTACTCCCACTGGCGACTCGCACAGTGCACGGTGGGGCGGTTGTGAGAACCTTTTTGAGCCTTTGGTGGAGAGCAGCGCTCATAACTGGAAGCTGCGCTCCTGTATCAACGAGAGATCTAAGAGGAACGCGATAAACTTCAATGTCCAGTAGGTTTCCACATTAGGCACGGTCAACAGAGGATTTGTGGGCCGGGTCGGGGTGGCACGTTCACCTCCGGGAGCTGCACCGCCTAGTTTCCGGAAGCGAAACGACCGGTTGCAGAAGAGGACAAAGAGCGGTGAACGAGTGCGAACGGGACCTACGACCTTGCGGGGACGGGGAGCAACTGGATCTTGGTGGAGCACTGTCGGCGTTGATGTTCCTAGTCGGCGTATAGAGCGAGAAAGTACGATTGTCCGGTACTTGGCGGTTGTGACTCGGAGACGACCACCGACGAGGCGACGACCAGTGGTTGCGGCAATGACGGGCGGTGTGTCCAATACCGGAACAATTAAAACAGATGGGCTTATCATCCGCTGTGCGCCAGTCAGCTGGGTTGCGACGGAGTGGCGGAAAGCTTTGCCTCTGGGAGCGAGCGACCGGAGAAACCTGGTAGGTGTTTGTATGGCGGACAGAGCATTTCAAGGTTAAGTGTCAAATTTATGAATAATTCCGCACCTCCCAAGACGCTCACCATAAAACGTTGGGCTGGCATTAATATTACGACAAACGTCTCCATCTGCGACAAGTCCTTACATTTCAGATCAGAAAGTGGAACGTACAGTCATTGACGTGGAAGGGCCCCGAATTTTTCAGGACCTAAGTTATTGCAGAGAGAAGACGCAAGGAAGAGTTTGCTGATGGTGCCTTTGTTTTGGGCCGAATTACCCGGCGGCAAACAGAACCGGCGGCCAGTCGTGTTTCCACACGCTTTCATTTCTATTTTCCTTATCATTTCTACATTTCAAATACTACCGCAGTTAATTTTCCCTATTCACTTCATGGCCTGGAGGTGTGGTGGCCTCATATGACTGTTTGACAAAACCGAACCTATCGGTGCCCATTCTTTTCCATCTGAGCATTGTTTTGTGGTATCTCAGAAATAACACGTGATGTCCAAGCCACAACCGCACCAACGGGACAGCTGAATGCACTGTACAGGACTGAATGCACAATACAGGAACTGTGCCCCTACAATCATCCTTTATTCTATATATGTCTCTTTGTCCACGCTACGATTATTTCTTGCAGGTACAGCATGAGTTCAGGCCAAAGGGAACCGTCTTCAAGTCTTCAAGCCTTCACTGACCACTGAATCCCAGAGAGTCCATGACGCATCTTAAGATCAAGGTTTCCAAGGAGGTTTCTATAAGTGCGTGGTGCACAAGCGTTTTGAGGTGTAGAACGCTCGTATTATCTTAAGAGACACATCAAGGGACGACAATTTTGGTGTTTGGCTTTCTTTTGTATTTTCGCAACTAAAACCTTCACTGCAACGGCAATGTGTCCCTTTAATCGTCGCTCTAGTAGTCCCTTCAACTGAACAGTAAACTGATTGCAGCATTTATAAGCTTTAGGAATCTATGGCTCGCGACTGTGAGGTCATTTACTCACCTTTGCTGCACCATCCTGTACCCATGCAGTGCCCTGATGCTAGATAGCCTGGCTATGGTGTTAGGCTGCTGAGCACGAGGTCGCGGGATCGAATCCCGGCCACGGCGGCCGCATTTCGATGGGGGAGAAATGCGAAAACACCCGTGTACTTAGATTTAGGTGCACGTTAACGAACCCCAGGCGGTCGAAATTTCCGAAGTCCTCCACTACGGCGTGCCTCATAATCAGAAAGTGGTTTTGGCACGTAAAACCCCATAATTTAATTTTTCAATTTAATGCTAGATAGCCTAGTTCCAATCATGAATGTTCTGCTACTCTTTACGTCATTCATGCGTTACTTTGCTATGCCCCCAGCATGCTAAGTATAACGTAGGATGTCATAGCTCCTCCGCGCAGCTACTCACCGTTATTTATTACGTAGAGCAGGAAGTACAGAAGCGCCAGCGAGAGCACCAGGCACAGGATGCAAGCCACGACTGCACCTTTCGCCGAGTCTTGTGCATCCTCCTCCGTAGATGCCTGTATGGTGGGAGTCTTGGTCCTAGACCGGGACAAAACAATACAGCGAGGATTGCGAGGAACACCATGATGCGCCTTACTTAAGCACAAAACTACGAGAGAGAAGAAAAAACGCCACGCTAGATGCCATATATGTCATGTAGGTGCGGTGTATGAAACAGATGTGTGTGAATCCGCGCAAGTCATTTATCGAAGACAGTGAACCTGTATGAGGGAGTTCTTTGGAAGTCGTAGTATCGTTTCGTCGGCTAGTCGACGAAACGATACTCGCTAGTGATCGGTGCGATGCTTCAGTATGCCGCGAAATAAAAACAAGTGCACAACTGCGCTCAAATTTCGCAATAGCGAGTATCGTAATCGTCGGTGAATTTTCGGGGTGGCAATGAAGGAGAAAATTTGGGCTCACAGCTACTGCGCATGTTGTCCGGCAGCGTTAGGCTGTGGTTCCACTTCCTCAGAAGAGACGCTGTATTGACCTTGCTACTACGTGCGGCGGTTTCGCGTGTGCGCATACATGGACGGAAAAAGCAGCAAATTAAGTCAACTTCCACACTCAGTGGTGTGTTTATTTAATCGTAGTATGCAAGGCGTTTATATTTCCTCTTCCCCTGGTAAAACTAACGCGGATGAAAATAAGGGACTTTTTTTTTTCAGAAGCACTCTCCTTGCACGGGATTTGCCTCCCTTGATTTCCTATTGTTGCTACAGAATGCCGTCCGCTAGCACAGTCTGTGTGCTATACGATGGAAGCATCCTGCGAAATAAAACATCGACTATATCAGGGATACGTATCAGCTTTTAGAACAACCTAAAACATAATTTTAGACTGGTACGCTCATCATTTCTTTACTAGTGGAAATTGTGCATTCCAGCAAGTTGATGTATTGCTTGCCTGGCAACAGGTTCTTCTAAATAGAAGGCATAATACCTGCAACCAAGGTTTTCATCGCAACGACCAAGCGCGTTTTCATCAAACAACAAATAACGGTGTACTACAAAAGTAGGTAATGGTAAAAGAACACTTTATCGTGACCTGATTTGTAGTTACAACGCTAGACAATAATTCATGTCTCTATGATGAATTTGTCTCTATGGAGCATTGCAGATACAGTACATAAATGCTAGACGTCTTGTGGTCAAGAAGCGCATCAGTTTTCTAGTCCCAAATAATTTCCCGCATGCGCTCCCCATAGCACTGCAGTTTCTGTAGAAGCAATCAGACACTTGTGGACGCGTTCCTTTCGAAACAACGGCTTATTAGCCAGTGACATATCGAACGAGTATTCCTAAGGTATTAAGAAGACAACGTTTTACACCATCCAATTATTACCAAAGAACTAAACCTATATGTAGTCCCCAGAATAGTCCGAAATCGAAATTCCTCAGTGGCAAAACAACCACAAAAGCTTACTCGTCAAGCAGTGTCTCCGGATATAGAGGCTCATCAATCGAGAACACTGCAAAAGAAAAGAAAGGGGAGGAGTCATACCGGTTTATTTCAAAAGAAGCACAGCAACTTGCAAATGTTTAGGAAGTAACGTAAGTATACGGGTGTTATTATAAGCATGCAAGATGAATATTTGTCACCTACCTTGCCGTTCCGCTGAATAAGTGTACTCTGATGTTCCCTCTGTGTGACAAAAACGTGCATGGACACCAAGGTTTAAATAGTCATACTTTTTTCAAAGTGCACCGAGAACTGATACGAAATGATTAGGCAACAAGAGCTGCATGGCGAAGTTCTTTACCCCTGCACTACCATTGCGGCAGTGAGTAGTGCAGGGGTAAAGCCTACAGGCTGTTCTTTCCAATGTCCTGTGTCGTATATCCTGTGTGTATATTATTATTTTATATTGCATTCACCTGAAGTAGAATGCTGGGCGTGCCACAAAGTAAACCTCTGTAATTTTTTTTATGATTATTTAACAGCCTGTAGCACGGCCACTGCTGAAAGTAAGGAATGAAGGCTTGTAAAGCCAGTGCGGAGGCCTTGAAATGTCCATTCTCATTTTGAAATATATCCTATTTTGCAACAATTCTTTATGCTGCCTTAGCTATTATACTAAATCGACCTTTCATGCTCTGAACTCTATAAGCTGCGAAGTGAAAAAATTGTTTTTGCGCACGTTATGAAGAAAGCAGCCAGCTGAGAGGAGCACACAGGGTAAGTGCCAAAATACACTCCTGCACAGAAACAATTATATAAGCAGGGCTTTTCAGTGAAATACAATTCCCCATCCGTTGTTATTCGTAATATGTAATGAGAACTTTTGAAGAAGATAACGCTTCTAAAAAAAGTTTGCATTGATTCTAGGAAGTTCTAGGACTTTTCGCTTTTGATATAACAATTTCAGCTTGCGATCTAGCGCTGTCAGCGTTTCTTCCACTCTATAGATAAGACTTTGCTACCCACTGCCTTACTGTGATTGTTCAGTCTGTGGCTAATCACTGTTAAATACTCAAGCCCAGAAGAGCAAAGCTGAAAGATTTGTTGAGCCTTCCGAGGTGGCGGTTTTTCAGAACTTTTTTGAAGCGACATATATATTAGGAAGAATGCTAACATTCTTGGTTTTTTTTCTCCGCCTTTTTTTAAGACATTCACTCCTGACTTAAACGGAAATCTGGCGAATAGGCGTCAAGTGTCCCCATGGCGACATTCGGAGCACTAAAAGTTGTTGTAGGTCTTCTAATTCGTGCAAATGATATCGTCCGCTCACAACATCATTTATTTCGCCAGTGATGATTTTTTTGACGCGTTCAAGTTCTGCAAGCTCGATATGAAGAGGTTCCTTTCTTACCTAGCGTCCCTTATTAAAACGATGGCTCTTGCACTTTTTATATCTGAGCACTTATTAACCACGACCTGAGCAACCGCTGTGTTGTTCTCCAATACGCCAAATGATAGTGCCTAGTCTTGCTATTCGCTAACTGTTCGCTGCAGCACCTTGAAATACATTCCTGAGGTGTTTCCATGAAAACGGGCCAAATGCTTTATGGAATAGAACCATACGCTCTTAAGTGGTTCATCGTGCATAGATGTGAGCACATGCATGTTTTAACGTCGTACATATTTTTCGCAGCTGACTTATTTGTAGAATATTCATTCTCAATTACAGATCAAAAGTATCAAAAGTTTCTTTAAAACATAATTCTTATTTAAAAGGCTATGCACGTTGTACAGCAGGTACAGCTTATTCTATAAGGTTTGCTCTACCAAAGCTCTTTTTGCCAGACTTGAAGAAAACCCGCCAAATATAATAAAAAGGCGATGTCGCTACGAAGTAGTAAACCTGCAATCTACTGATCTCCCAAGCGCATGTTCTGGGAACGACATCCTGACTCAGGCCTCAAAAAAGCGAGAGGGACTAACCCCGGCATCCAATGTAAGCAAGACCCGCACGTCAGCAACATTCTTGCGATGATGGAAAATAGTTGCAACGGCAGGCTTTAAAAAGAAAATTATCGACAGTACTAACAATTTTTATGCTGCGAAATAAGGAGCCTAATAAAAATACAAATCCGACAGGACGTCTGTGTGCTGGTGCCCCAACGATGTCCTTGCGTCTTCACGTGATGATGTTTAGCTGAACTGAAAGCATTGCTATGGAGGTCAGCCTGTTACACGATGCCTCGATAATATATCACTGACGAACTATGTGCTCTTTTAAAGCAATGAAAGCCGAACATTTTTCGGTCACTAAACCCTACTTTCAGCCTCTTCCAGCGGTTCACTCGCGGCTAGCATCCTGTGTAAACGCAGCTAGTGAAGGATGGAAGGAGCGACTCCCGCATATTGTGCCGTCTCCGAAAGCACGCGCACGGTTCAGAGTCTCAGCTAACGATATGGGCAGGTCTCAGAATAATCGCGGATGTGGCTAGGTACTAATAGAAGGAATTATGCGTGTTGTAAAGTCAAATAGTTATCCATTCTTACCGGAAAAGGTGTCTTCCATGTCCTCTTTCTGGTTCTGACGTTGCGAGCTCGAGGAAACACTCAAAAACACTCAACGGGTGAGCTCGTCGTCTTCTGGTCCTCTGAACATGTGGCCCATACCCACTGTGGTAGATTGTACAGCACTCAGCTGTTGTTGTTGTTGTCAGCTCTTGCTTGTTTGTTTTTCTGTTCTTCTTTATCTTTGTTTGTTTGTCTGCCCGCTGAAACTGGCCATACCTAGTATAATGGATTGGCAAAAGTGCGGATGGAATTTAAAGCGACTAGTAATTGCTTGAAAGTGAATCAGATAATTGGGAAAGAATCGAAGGAATAGAAAGCAACTAATGATGAAAAATCTACCTAATTTTTTTTAAATAACTGTAAACACTTCAACGCCTGAGCAAGCATCATTGTGACATTGCCGAAGAAGGCTCTGAGAGGAAACATTTCAGATATTGCAAAACTTACTCAAGTTCTTCTAAAAGTCTTTTCTCAAATGCTTTTTCTTGAATATCAAGTCGTCTACAGAATATGGTCAGTTGTCTCATCTTCACCACAAAACAGACACTGCACCGATGGACCAAGACTAGCCATGTGTTGATGAAATGTTAGGGAACTATTCAACACCGTAATCGAGTGAAATGTACATCTGTTTTATGCGTTTGAAAAACATTTCTGTGCCAGGTGTCGACACTTTGCAAATTTAGTTATACTTGGGCTTTTTTTTTCCGGCTTCAGAGTAAGCCCTGATGAACTGATGGCATCTATTACAGTTGCAAGCCGCCTAAGGTGATTGTCGAAATTTCCGGCGAAGACAACGACGTCATCCAAATAAACGAGATAGGTCTGCCACTTCAATCCTGCTAAAACCGTGTCCATCACGCGCTGGAACGGTACAGCAGCCGAGAACAGTCCAAATGGCATAACCTTGAACTCATAGAGGCCGTCTGGGGTGATGAAGGCGGTCTTTTCGCGATCTCTTTTGTCGACTTTTATTTGCCAATAGCCAGACTTGAGGTTCATGGACGAGAAGTATTTAGCGTTGTAGAGCCGATCCAATGCGTCGTCTATCCGTGGGAGGGGGTATACTTCCTTCTTCGTGATCTTGTTCAGACGACGATAATCGACGCAGAAACGTAGGGTTCCATCCGTTTTCTTCACAAAGACTACAGGAGATGCCCACGGGTTTTTTGACGGCTGGATGATGTCGTAGGGCAGCATTTCGTCGACTTGGTGCCTTATAGCTTCACGTTATCGCGTAGGAACTCGATAAGGGCTCTGGCGGAGTGGTCGAGCACGCTCTTCGGTTATTATGCAATGCTTTGCGACTGGTGTTTGTCGAATCCTTGATGACGTCGAAAAGAACTCTTTGTATCGTTGAAGTAGACTTCTGAGCTGTGGTTGCTTAATCGTGGGGCTTGGATTTATGTCGAAGTCTGGTTAAGGAACTACGGTCGTCGGGCTAGATGCGGCAGAATGCGAGAGGATAAACGCATTGCTGGTTTCCAGAATTTCCTTGATGTATACGATCGTCGTGCCCTTGTTGATGTGCTTGAATTCCTGGCTGAAGTTTGTCAGCCACACTTTCGTGTTTCCTCCGTGCAGTCGAGCGATCCCTCTTGCGACGCAAATTTCGCAGTCGAGAAGTAGACGTTCGCCGCCTTCGATGACGCCTTCTACGTCAGCGGGTGTTTCGGCCCCAACCGAAATAACAATGCTGGAGCGAGGCGGGATGGTCACTTGATCTTCTAGGACACTGAAGGCGTGGTGTCTACGAGGGATCGCCGGTGGTATCGCTTGATGTTCTGACAGCGTTATTGACTTCGACTTCAGGTCGATGATTGCGCCGTGTTGGTTCAGGAAGTCCATACCGAGAATGACGTCTCGTGAACACTGTTGAAGGATAACGAAGGTGGCAAGGTAAGTCCGGTCATGAATGGTAATTCTTGCTGTGCACATTCCAGTCGGCGTTATGAGGTGTCCTCCAGCCGTCCGAATTTGCGGGCCTTCCCACGCAGTCTTAACTTTCTTCAACTGGGCGGCGATGGGTCCAGTCATGACGGAGTAATCGGCTCCTGTGTCTACTAAGGCGGTCACTGCGTGGCCGTAGAGAAGCACGTCGAGGTCGGTGGTTCTTTGTCTTGCGTTACAGTTAGGCCTTGGCATCGGATCGCGGCTGCGTCGCGTTGACCTGAGGCTGGTACGTGGCGTCGTCAGGTCGTCTTTCGTCGGCGTATTCTTTGCTTCCAGCCTTCGTCGGGACGGCGGCGTCTCGTTGACATGTCCTCTAGACAGGATTTTCGGCGTATTCGTCGGCGGCGGAGGATCTTCGTTAGTTCGACGAACAGCAACCGCACGTCCATTGGTTGCTGCTTTTAGTTTTCCGGATATGGGCTCGCAGAGTGGCCCCGTGCTGGGCCAGTGTATGGACGGCGCTGCGGCGACTGTAGCGGCCTGGTGACGGTGAACGGGACCGTCGTCGAGGGCTCCACTGAGTAGCGGCGAGGTAGTCGGCAATGTCACGAGGGCGCTCACTTTCCTGAGGGCGCGTAGGTGCGCTGGGCGACGGGTGGTCGTGCTGGCGGCGGTGGACGACGAAATTGCGCCATTACAGGGCCCTGGCGTTGTCGCGGAGGGGGACCTTGACAGCGGGTGACGGCGGCGTAGTAATCGCTTGTGGCTGAAGTTACGGTGATCGTGGTTGCACCTCAGGGACTCCAATCGGTCGCTGGACCTCTTCTTTGACGATTTCGGCGCATAAATCCACTTGGGACGGTGACCTTGGGTAGAACTTCTGCAGCCCCTCCCGTACGACCACTCTGATAGTCTCGCGTAGATCGTCGGGGGCCAGTTATTGAACTCCGGCGTAGTTTGTAGAGTTCGTGCTGCGGTCGAATTGCCGGTTTCGCATCTCGAGTGTCCTATCGATTATGAACGCCTCGCGAAGAAACTCGTCGACGGTCTTCGGGTGGGCTTTGTACCATTCCGGCAAAAAGTTCCTCCTTCACACCACGCATGAGTAGGCGGACTTTCTTCTCCTCGGGCATTTCACGGTCGGCGTGGCGGAACAGACGGCTCATTTCCTCCGTGAAGATCGCGGTTCTCTCACTGGGCAGCTGCAACCGGGTTTCTAATAGCGCTTGGGCTCGTTCTCGGCGTACGACGCTTGCGAATGTCTGCAAGAAGCCGCTTCGGAGCAGGTCCCAGGCCGTTAAGTTGACTACTCGGTTCTCGGACCATGTTCTGGCAACGTCTTCCAATGCAAAGAAGACATGTCGCAGTTCGTCGTCGCTGTTCCAGCTGTTAAATGTAACGACTCTCTCTCATACGTCTCAAGTCAGCTTTCAGGGTCCTCGAACGTTGAACCGCGGAACGTCGGAGGCTCCCTGGGCTGCTGCAGCACGATGGAGGACGCTGGGGCTGCCATTGGGGTGGACTTCGTGACAATCTCCCTGCTCGTCTCAGGCAAAAGTCCGTACTCCGGGGTAGTCCTTGCAGCCTGCGGCTACCGCGCTGGTTCTTGTTAACTTGTTAACTTCCGCGTTTGGGCTTGGGTCACGGCTTTCTGGGGGCGTCCGGTACATGAACGCAAAGCACCTCCACCAGATGTCACGTGGTAGTGACGGTGAAAAAAGCAGCCAAACTGGGAAAGACGAAACTAGCGTTTTATTGGGCGAACTTGTGCCTTCGAAAACAGGCTACACTCAAAGAATGGCGACAGCGGCGAACACAGCCGGTGATCGTAGAAAATCTCATGAGAGGGTCAAGCGCGTCGGCTTTTATAGATCAGTCGTCGAATGTTCCAGAGTATTCGCTGGGACCCGCATGCCTTCCACAAAGTTCTACGCCATCCGCGTCGCGCATACATGCAATCAGGTTACGCAAGGTTCGGCGACAACAGACAGCGGATAGAAGCATCGATAACATTCTAGAAACTTCCGATACTTGTAGACGCGTCCTCCGCTGAGCGATAACATTTCGTTGACGGTAAAAGCGCTCACCCGTAAAAGATAAACGCGTTCACGTGTCAATATGCCAAAGGTGTTTAACAAAGGTTGTGTAACTGCACTCAAAAATTACTTGTAGAGACTGAGCAAGAAGAACTATGTACATGGGGGGCCCGATATCTTTATAGCCGCAACTATACCATGCGACAGAATATGAATCGACAGAATTCATACGACAAGTTAATTGTTATATTGGATTTAAAGGTACAATTAATCAAGTAAAGCAAAATAAAAGTGGAAAAAAAATAACTTCCACAGTTGCTAACCGAACCCACATCCCCTGCATTAAACGTGCGGTATTTTACGAAATAAGCTTCGATAGCGCTATCTCTCCGGCCACGTCTCTTAGTATTCGTGTACAAAGTTAGTAGTCGGAGTGTTAGCCAGTGCCAATCAAGCCCAACGCGGTGGGCATAGAACGTTCTTTTGAGCGCGTGTGTCACGTAGTATGCGATCTAAGGAAAGCGCAACTGGCAATAAACACTCGTATGCTACTTTATGACATTAAAATTGCCAAATTTTAGGCCCTTGTTGCTCTGCACGTCGAGGATGTACAAAGAAAGCAAGCTTGATACTTATAGAGATACCGTTATATTATTTACACTGTTAAGATTATTAGGAAACTGCCCCCGTTTACGGTGCGTCACTATGTATCTATGTATCTCCGTGCCAAACCTCTTTATCGCCCACTTCGGTCACTGATTATTCATTGGTAAAATGATTATATCATCGAGCTGAAACCATACTGCACCAAATCATCAACCTTGTGTTGGGCGAGCGGACGTGCAACTATATACAAAACTTCTTAACCGATAGAAAAGCAAAAGTCATGGTAGGAGATCTCACGTCCGAGAAAGTGCCTATCAGCAGTGCAGGCACGCCGCAGGGATCGGTTATATCGCCTGCGCTCTTTAACCTGGCTCTGATTGGTCTTCTTGGCAAATTACAAACAATCGAAGGACTTAACCACATAATCTATGCAGATGACATCAAGCTATGTATAAACGATGGCAGTGATGGATCGAGTGAACAGAGACTACAAGTTGTTGAAACAGTCGAGAAATACCTAGAAGACACCGGTCTAACATGCTCGGCCAAAACAATCTGAGCTGTTGCTGTACAGACCCGCGCTAAAGCGGAGACTTCCCAAGAACTACAACACACAAACCTACAAAGACGTACAACTCATGACCCAAGATGGACAACCCATACCCAAAGTCGAGAAGATAAGGGTGTTCGGAATAATTATAGAAGCTAAGGGCACCAACGGAGAAACAATTCGCAAAATCGAAGCCAAGGTTTCTCACACAATGCGATTGATCAAGAGAATCACCAACAGGCACGAGGGAATGAAAGAAGCAAGCGTCATGAGAATCATCCAGGCGTTCCCCATTAGTCAGATCACGTATGTGGCGGCATACCACAGATGGGGCGCCGCAGAAAAGACGAAGCTAGACGGCCTGATTAAGAAGATATATAAACAAGCGATTGGACTCATGCCAAGCACGAGCACGGCGAATCTCCTAGAGATGGGACTGCTCAACACGCTAGAGGAGCTAATAAAAGCGCAACGTATCGCGCAATATGAACGCCTCTCCAAGACGACGGCGGGCAGACACATCCTAAATAAATTAGGGATTCACTACAACACACAACACGGAGACAAACGGGACATGCCCAAGGAATTAAGGGCCAAACTCACGGTACCCCCTTACCCAAGAATATGCATCCTGTGCGCCACGAGGGCAGCAGAAGAAGCAGGGCAAAGAACATAGCGAAGAACTACGGAGGAAACAAGGACGCGGTCTTTGTAGACACTGCACGTTACAAACACAAACGCAGCTTTGTCGCAGCAGTAGTTAACCACAACTTACAATGGTGCACAAGCTTGACTATAAACACGACGCGCATTGAAAAGGCGGCGGAAGCGGCTATAGGGTTAGCGATAGCACAAACCAACGTATAATAATCAGCGATTCCGAGACAGTAGTACGTAACTTCGCGAACGGCCGGATGTAAGCTGAGGCGCCCAACATACCCAGAAAAGGCAAACCAACAAGGGAAACAGGTGCGTCCGAATCCTATGGATACCAGCCCACACCACCGACTCAACGGGAGAGGACATCCCTAACCCGGCGGCACACAACCTAGCTCGAGGACTGACTTTCCGAGCTGCGACGAACGTAGACCCCCTCAACAGGGCCCTCCGAAGTATGGGAATGGGAAGACATAATGACCAGGTTCAACGACACCACCAACCATTACAAGATGCAAAGATGCATTTTTCCACCACCCCATTCACAACTCACTAGATCGCAAGCTGTCCAGTGGCGACAATTACAAACCAAATCATACAAGAGCCCGACACTAATGCACGCTATTTATCCAGACATATATACAACAGGTACATGCAATGTGTGTGGCACCCTAGCCACGCTAAAACAGATGCTATGGGAATTCCAGGAACTAATACAGCTCAATGCGAGAGAAGACTCCATTGACAGCCTTCGCGTGCGATAACAAGCCGCGCTGCTCAGCTCGAACCTGAAAGACCAACTCTGGACAATCCAGCGGGCCAAGGAAGCCGCCGAGAGGGAAGAACTCTTGGCCGTAACGTCGACGGGTGCCCCAGCCCACTAACGCACCTGAGGAGAATCGTTCTGACTCGAAATAAAGTTTTCTCACTCACTCACTCACTCACTCACTCACTCACTCACTCACTCACTCACTCACTCACTCACTCACTCGCTCACTCGAGCTGATGTGCCGAGGGAATCGGAATTCAAAATCAACCGTCCGATCAACTTGAGTCACTGTGTATATAACTCTGGGCATGTGGTTCTCTTCCGTTAACCTCTTACACGTGAACTTAAGTCCCTGCATATGTGCCACTGGGTGTTTGTTGCAGTTTAATGACCCTCTTTTACACCAACATGGGACCCCTAGCATGTGTAACTGCGCCAGCTAGGGCATTTTGTATTAACTAGGGTATTAACTAGGGTTAGGGTAAATGCACAGGGTATTTTCCATTCCTAATGAGCCACTTTTCCACTAACCTCTTTGATAGCAACTTTGGTCACTCGATACATGTCAATGGGTGTGTGCCGCCTTTCACAATAATCATGATATAAAACATAAAATCAACAATTACCCGCTCACCATAGGATAGAGTGCGAATAGCATTGAAATCATGAATCATCATCAAACGATAAATGCACCGCCATTCTTTTTTGTTTCTCCTGTAGCTCTTTACTTCTATCAATCCACTGGTACAATCAAAATTATCTGTACACTGCTTTCTGTTTCTTCTGGTCCCACGGTAGCGCAGGCAATGGGACTTCCTCTGTTCCTTGAACTCGCTACCTTTGTTTATTTCATTTCTGTCGTGTTCTACCGCATTCCTCCATAGAAAAGCTCACTTATTAGAGCTGACATCACAACATCACCACCCAAGCACTCCGTACAGATGGTTAACCAGCGAAGTTGACATGTGCGGCCCCGATGTTCATCACTGGGTTAATCCCGACGGTTCATTAAACGACAGCTTGGTAGACTGCCGGATCCTCGGTACGCTGTTGCTGCTTGCGCTCGGCTACACGAACACGCTCTAGTCCCCGGGCTGCAACATTTTCACGTCGTAGACGAGCTCGTTCCCGATTGTGCTCGCGGCGTTGCTGATCGAAAGCTGCCTGCTACTCAGGAGTGCGAAATATGTGTGGCCTACCCATTTCTGAGCCGAAAAGAAACTGGTGCACGCGCACTTGTCTGAGACGGAGAGCAATGACGTCACTACTTGCACCGCCAATCTAGCGTCTCTGTCTATCTTTCTTCTTGCGCATGCGCTTTGGTTGGCGCCGAAGGGAATCTCGGCGCACAGGCGACATAAGGACGAACCAGTTATTTATATGCAGCGTCTCTGTAATATTCATGAATAGCGATTAACGCTATGCACAGGAAAGTATGGAAACAGGAAAAGGCACTGAAAGTAAAGAAAATCTAACATCATTTTCGTATTTTCTCCGCAATAGTTGTTCGTAATTTCAATCCGATCATATGTCGAATGTTGCGATCTCATCTACTGCATGGTTCTGCACTAGACCATCAGAGGATGAAACTAATATGCGCGCAATCGAGGCAGGCTGTTTGCGCTTCCCTCCTGGATTCGGCTGTGCCGCTGTTTGCTTGGCTGCCGCTGCTGTATTCAATGACTGCAGTGCTGGTCCCAGACTTGCTGTGTGACGTCCAGGAGCCATTGTTAACTCTTGACAAGTATACGTGTTGGCCTCGCTGCACTCGCTTTAAAACCTCCTGCCTGCAGCTGTTCCCGGTTGTGGGCCTTCCACAATAGACCTCACTTCTTGAAGGTCATGCTTGCTTTCATGAGAAGGCCACAGTAGGGGTGTCATCAACGTTCATCGGAAAACCTTGTCTTGCCATTATCAATGTATTTTATTTCGGATGGTGCGCCAGAAAGAATATCTTCGAGCGGTGCCATCAGCTCAGTTCAATGACCGAGTGATTAACCCAAGCCCCAATGCACTGGAGCGTCGTGTACTGGCTGTGACATTTCCTATGTCCTTATTGTGACATCGTGTAAAGAAAATCAAGCTGTTGGATTGCGTGTTCTTGAGGAAAGCGTTCGTCTTCCATGCTTTTCCCATCTCTGGTGAGTAAAGTAAAAACCGCATGCATCTCACTTGCGATGCACCTGACGTCTCACAATATTCGGCCAAAATATCTTCCCTTTCCTCAGGATACACTGCCGGGGTTGGCCACGTGCTTTAGGCACAAGTCAATGGCTCACAAGTTCGCCGCGAACTCGAGGCCGCCTGTTCGCCAGCCTTCTCCACGACACCTCCCGATCCGCCAGCAACCACCATTGCGATGATTCAGGCCATCGTCAGACAGGAATTTGAAAACATGGGTCTGAACACCGTGTGTTCCACGTCTCGACCCAGCGTTCCCCAGTTATCTAGCGGCCCCCCTCGTCCCCGGCAGTCCTTTTCTGCCACATCTCGCCGCAACCCGTCCGAATGACGTACCCCTCACGACAGGCCGATCTGCTTCCACTGCTGTCGCATCGGCCACGTCGCCTGTCACTGCCGCAACCGATGGCCACCACCTCCTCGGACTTACGCCGCCACTTATTCCCGCACCTTTGGACCTTCTGTACCCTATGCCACCCGCCATGAACCCACTACCGCTGATGCCACTGCTCCGAACCTTCGCTGCAGTCGCTCGCCCTCACCTCGACGCCACCAGTCTCGTTCGCCCCAACCCCTCCGCTTTTCTTCGCCGCCTATCGCCTCCCGGACCCAGCCGGAAAACTAGGCACTGCAGCTTCTGGAGGTGAAGCTGCGTTGTCGACCCTGCCCTCAAATCCTCTGCTCAC
Source organism: Dermacentor andersoni (assembly GCF_023375885.2). Taxonomy (NCBI): domain Eukaryota; kingdom Metazoa; phylum Arthropoda; class Arachnida; order Ixodida; family Ixodidae; genus Dermacentor; species Dermacentor andersoni. Next base: position 141,650,736 of record NC_092815.1, on the reverse strand, counting down.
GTTACCTACTAACCGAAACTTTCTTGACGTTGACGTTGATGGCTATCCTGTCACGACACTCATCGATACAGGAGCACATATTTTTATTATGGGTGCTGCCTTCTGACGACGACTGAACAAGCTCCTCACCCCAGCGTCGGCACGCGTCGTCCGCGTTGCGGATGGCGGTACTGTGCCTATCATCGGCATGTGTACGGCACGTGTCAAGTCCAGTTTAACACTGAACTTGAATCAGTCGGGGCCATAGTAACCATTGGCTACCACAAGATTATATTAGGTATAGGCCATCGCTCTCCGTCCTCACCTTCAACATCTATCGATGAACTGAAGGATGCAATTATTATAGTTTGTACGCGATTTCGATTATATCCTTTGTTTCTACTATGAGATTTCAACTTTCCGAGTATATTATGGAACGCTAAGCCACCTTACTCATTGCCGTCTTTGCCACAACCTCGTGAATTTCTCAACCTATGTTCACTTTTTCTAACTCAACTAGTAACGTTGCCGGCCAGGATGTCCAATAACAGTACCAGCATTCTCCAATCTACTACTAACGACTCGACCCGACTTCGCTACCGCTATAGCTTATACACCGGGAATCAGTGATCATTCAATACTTTCGTTTTCATTTGATGCGCCCTGCCCCTAATGCAAACAAACAAAAAAAGAAAACGATACGGGAGTACAGGAAAGCAAACTTTGGCATGATTAACTGTGAACTTGCACATTTCTTAGACATCTTTTTAAGCAATCTTGATACCCGTTCAGTGCAGTCGAACTGGGATATGTTTGTAGCTGAAACCAAACGTCTAACAAAGAAATATATCCCTAATCGCTTTATCACTTCAAACGCACACGCACCAACGCACAATGCGTATATCAAACGTCTATCTAACCGAATGAAACGTCTCTATCGTGCCGCCAGATGTTTGCTTGCAAATCAACCGCGCTGGGCTGCCTGCAAATCTGCATCGACCATCTACATAGGTGCGCTCAATTCCGCTAAATATAACTTTCTTACTAGCGTTTTGCCGACTATCTTACAAGCTAACGCAAAAAAACATTTGGCTAGACATTAACCTACCGTCCGACAACCATATTTCCTTGATTGACTCATGCGGTAACCAGATTAGTCAAAAACATTGCGCCATTGTTCTTAACGAATATTTGATTAATATTCTTCTGTGGAAAGTTATAATGAAAAACCGACTGTGAGCTCACACAATTATTTAGCTATGTCACCAGTGATTGTTCAACCACTTTGCGTCGTACGACTGACAGAAACACTTAATAATGTTCTTCTACTGATTATGAGCGTATTAACACAAGATTTCTGAAATATACTAGTGCTTACAGTTCCATTATACTAACTAAAATTTTCCATCAGTCTGGATACGTCTACGCTTCCCAGACAATGGAAAATTGGGAAGGTCATTTCACTGCATAACTGTAGTAATAAAAACTGCTCAACAAATTACCGTCCTGTTTCTTTAACTAGAATTTGCTGTAAACTGCTCGAGCACATAAAGTTTACTGACTTACTCAATTTTCTAGAATCTAATTCATTTTTCACGTCAGCACAGCATTGCTTCCGGAAAATATATTCATGTGAAACACTGTTAATTTACTTTACTAATCACTTATATCAAATTCTTGATCAATCATCGCTTGCCGACTGCATTTTCCTTGACTTTTCAAACGCTTTGATAACTTTGATAAGGTTTGCCATAGACTGTTACTTTATGAACTGCACCAACTAAATCGTGATAGTAACATCTTAAAATGGATTGCAAGTTTCATCACTTAGAGCCCACCTCTTTATTACTACACCACTAGCTCACCTATTTATTATCTTAATAACATTTCTTTTGATTCTGTTAACCATTACAAGTACCTAGGAGTTCACATCAGGACTAATCTAACTTGGTCGCTACACATTGAGTACAGTATTAACAATGCTAACCGCATACTTGGTTATTTACATCGTAACTTTTTCACTGCTCCAGGTGACTTAAAGTTCCAGCTTTAATAGACACTAATACGTCCCTAAACTAGAATATGCTACAGCCGTGTGGGACCTCAGCTATGACAATTTAGTAACTTCCATTGAACTTGTCCATAATAACTCCGTTCGTTTTATACTGTCTCATTATAACAGAACTGCGAGCATCTCCGCCATAAAAACTTCCCAAGCATTCCCTTCTTTAGCATCTCGCAGAAACGTTTCTCGTTTAACACTGTTTCACAAGCTGTATCGCCATTCTTTCCTACATGACCAACTACTTCTTCGCCAGCAGTACATATGCCGCCTTATCAATCATGATCACAGAGTAGGTATTCCATTATGCAACACAAATACCTTCTTGAACTCATTTTTGTCTCGTACGTGAAAGGAGTGGAACGAGCTTCCCGTTGACATTCAGCGCTGGATTAAAGGGGGGCTAAGGGGGCTGCAGCCCAGGGCCTCACCTCGGACAGTAGGAGAAGGGGGCTCATTTATTCTAACCTGCTTAGTATATGGAACCATGGGCAACGGAACTTCGAGTGACATCTATGAAGCGAGAATACCAGAACGAGCAGACGGGGCCCCCCGCCTAATGTAACAGCATGCATTTAGCGTGATCATTTGGGGAGACCTTGTTGAGCTGCAACGCTGCACCACGGCGGAGCCCTCTTCCTTACGAAGCGAGGTGCGTTTACTGGGAAGAGCCTTCGTGGTTTCCTGCCAGTCCGTCTGTCCTGTGCTGTCTGGAGAGTAGGGGCAAAGTAGAAACACCTAAGACATGTAATGTGGTATGACGACCTAAATCTCCCTTTCCCCTCGTCAGCCTCCACCTCTCAAATAGTTCCGCCGCTGTCCTTCTCATACAAAAGATGTGCCCAACAGTGCCTCCCATTCGACTTTTCTTTAACGTGATGGTAATTTGGGCGGGGCCGGATGAGTCCGATAGCATATGATGATGAATCTGATGGCAGAGTCTAGGCAGGAAGCGAAAGAAGACGTCACACGTGCTTTTGTCCGCGTGCCGTGGGCCATGGAAAGTTCACAGTTCGGGCTAGGGTTGTGGAAGAGTGAAGGGGGATGTTGGAGACATGGATACCAAGGCCTGTCTCCAGGGCCCATTGCTGCCTAGTGGCTACGCACACTCGCGCGTGCTCGACGGAAAAATTAGGTCAAACTGGCCGTTGAACTTTCCAGAAAGAAGTAGAAAAAGATGACTCACAGTCAATGGAGGGCGCGCAACTTCGCCCACGCTAGGAGTCGACTTCTCCCCTTCGTTCTCGCGCTCGGCGTCGACGGGGCGAAAAAAAATCGAGAACCTCCCAGAACAGACGATTGCTCCTAGCCAATAGGAAGACGAGACCGGAACGGGAGAAGGAGTGAGTTTGTTCGGAGAAGGAGGGAGTTTGTACAAGGAACTCTATGCGTATGTGAACGCCTGCTTTGGCGCTAGTAACAGACAGACGCGGCGCGCGTCTATAAAAGGAAGTCATCGCGGGCTGCGATTCAGCCCCGAGCCGCCGGTTAAGCTTGCGTAAGCTCGCCCGCTGAGGAGCTCTCGGCGGACGCACCACTCTCGGCAAGCCACGGACCATCCAGGCAGCGTGCGCAAATCATCGGGACGGCCACCGTTGGACACCTGCGGTCGCGTCGGACTGACGAAGTGCATGGTGAACAATTAGCATCCATTCATGCGAGAATGCTCGGTCGGAAGCATCAAAGTGGTGCGTCTAAACGAAAGGCGAAGTTAGAAAGAGAAGAGTGTGAAAAGAAGCTACCAAAGATGACAAAGTACCTACTGAATGCAGCTTCTGCGGAGCAGTATGATCCCTCTGTGTGCCGGCACAACTCTGTGTTCCAGAACATGAGTCCCCTGGGAACAATGAAGTTGCTGCACGAAAGAAAGCTTATTGATGTGTTTCCGAACCTTTCTATTGCTTTGCGAATGTACATACGCATACCCGTGGCAAACTGTGAGACCGAACGATCGTTTTCCAAGTTGTCGTTGATAAAAAATCGCCTTCGTATGAGCATGACGACAAGGTGAACTCACTTGCTATCATGTCCATTGAAAGTGACCTCCTCCTCCATCTATCCTTCGAACAGACCATATCTGATTTCGCCAAAGCGAAGGCGCGAAAGATGCTATTTTAAAAGAGGACTGTTTGCGCTATACATGAATAGTTCCAATAAGTTCGTTGTGTCGCCTCCCAGCTTTCACGTTGCCAACGAAACACTGAGCAGTGTAATTGAAGATATGCAAATCTTCGTTGTTCGACTCTTGTTTGTTCTTCTTGTGATATTCAGCGTGCTTATAAAGACCTGTATTTTTGTTGTTTTTGATAGTGCCTCGTTTATTTGGTGTCGTCCTTGCTTGTCTTACCTGTAATGAAAATATTTTCAAATAATGTTTTGTAATTACAGTTGGTAATTTTCATCTGTATTCTAGTGCATTTTTGTGGTGTTTCTATTGCCTTAAGGATTGTATATATCTATTGCATATTTATAGAGTAACGTGCATAACGATTACTGCCATCTGATGCTTGTATTTTAATAAAGAATCAAAAACAGATATCCCAGTTGTGTAAAAGGAATGCATAAGCCCATTCAAAGCAGACAAATCCGATGTGTCATGTTGTATCTTACATGAATTTGTTACGTTGTCAACAAGGGTTCTGCAAAAGCTGTATTTCCATATTACTAAAGCTCTTGACGTTCATGTGTCACATTTCAATTTTATCCGCTTTGGATGTACTATGAGTCGCAATTCACGGAATTGTGATACCATTTTTCACTGCTGAGTTACAAAGTTGTAAATTTCGTAGTTTTATTTTCCGAAACAAATGCCATGCCGTCTACCAAGAGAGGTGGGCCGTAGTCTGTGCCACAGTCATCAAGCACCATTGTGGGCGACTGCAATGGACTAAGGAAGTGTGTCCATCTGATTTCTGCAGTCCGCATGATCTGCTCGCCTAGTTCTATTCGATAATCATCACATCACGGGCAATGTTACAGTATTGCTGCCGTATTGAGTAGCATTTTAGAACCCCCATTCATGTCGCAATCATCCTGTTTTTTTTTTTTTTTTCATTCCCGTTTAATGCCAGAGCAGTATAGGCGGATTTTGCCCACTTTGCACGCTATGCTCTAGCAGAAAATGAGGGCCGCTGCTGGAGATTGTGTAATAGTAACCTGGGCTGCTGTGGTGCTACACTGGGCCCAGTAAACACTATGGTAACAATGTTGCGCAAGAGGTACACAGTCTGATAGTATTTCAAAAATCACATCACGATACTTCCGCTCCACATATATTGCAGCGTATGCAATAGATCTTGCATCATTGTGCCTAGATGAAAATATATGTCCCTCAAAATTGTAAGCATGCATATTTTGCCTATTGGCGGGCGCTAAATTTTGCCAAATTTGTTTTTCCATTCCTCAATGCAGAGTAAGACGTTGGAGCGTAGAAGCTCTGGCCTACTTTTCTGCTTTTCTTAAAATAAAATTGTTCCCTCCTTGACGGTCTTCGATGTCTTCTGCAACAGTTATTATTTTTAGGTTATTGCGAGCCCTAAAATCCATGTTGATTTCAGCAATTGCAGTCGTGTGAACGTCAGTGTTAAGCATCCGGCGTCACTTGCATATGTTCTACGCGTAAGTAACAGGCACGCAACTTGAGTAAGAAGCACCATTCTATTTCTTTTTTATTCTGCACCACTTGAAAATTTGGAATTTTCTCACACATGCAACAGTAGTGCTTAGTAAAAGAAACTTAACCCCGGCAATATTATGCCAGCCATACTTGTTTACATACTCAAGTAATCGCGTTCTTTTGCACATTTAATTAAAGGCTTGTAAAAAGGGAATGTGCTGACCTGGTTCAACATTTAGTCAATCTCTGAATCCTATTCCATATCAATAATCATGGACATGCGATCATAAGAAAATAACGCGCTTTGTTAGTTTTAATCTGTGAGTCCAATCAGTTCGAAAATTCACAGCGCTGCATCTAAAGGAACATGATGTTGTTAAGCATGATAAACATTTAACCTTATACCTAATCCGCAACTAATTTTCTACCTGTTATGTACATATTGTGCAGTACGTAGCTATTATGTACCTGTTGACTAGGTGAAGAAAAAGAGGCTGAGGTGTATCTCGAATTGCGAAATCTCATTTTTCTTCAAACTAATATGATGATATGTATGTATATCAGCATTGCTCGTCAGCTTATGTCTTGTACATGCCACTGCAACATTTATACGAATTGTTTCCCTTATCGTTTACTGATTTTGTGCACATGCTTTTTTTTCTCTTCCATCGTATCGCTAGATACTTGCCTTGTGAACCATATGGATTCGGCAATGTCACGCCGAACCAGCATACCAAATTTGAAGAATAATGATCATATTACTCAAATATTTAATATAGCGCCCAGGAACAGCAGACCTCACTATAGCGCACATAAAAAGTATTACACGAGGGAAACTATACAGAGGGGACAAATGTGGCACACAAGAAAAATGTGAGATAGAGCAACCAACGAAGAAAGTGAGGCATTACAGGCAGAATGCTTATTTCATCAATGTAGATATTTGGGCTTGTTAGTGTAATATTTTGAAGTTTTTCTTGTAGCGCAAGAACCTGGAGGACGCATAAGAGAAAGAAAGACACACACAGGCGCTAACTTCCAAGAAAGCTAACACCTGTGTGTCTCTGGTTTCTCTTCTGCGTCATGGTGTTCTTGTGCTACAAAAAAACCGTGCAGTGAACCCCTGATCCCGGCATATATGGGGCCCCTCTAACGTGAAACTATTTCAGTGCCTTTTCATTTTAATCTCCTGTCGTCACATCGGACGGTGACCTGTAGCTTTCTTTGAGCAGACCAATCAACCGTTATCATTGGTTATACGCCATCAGTTTTGTTTGCTTTCGAAACGAATAGCATTGCGTATCTTGAGACCATTTTCTAGATACAGTTTTATAGCGCGAAATAAATTTGAACGACAGACGAGGAAAGAACGACATACACAGGCGCTAAACTTCCAACTAAAGCTTCATTTTGGGACACACCATTTATACGTACAAAACCATGCGCATGAGCCATTCCACACCCGCTAAAATCCGTAACACAGAATAATATGATACCTTCTGGCTAGGTTGATAAGCTTAACTTGAGAATTCAAAATACTTGCCAAAATAATCAGCGATCACCTATGCTTGTTATTCCAAGCTAATTCAATTCCTTGCTCGACAAGGCTATTGATGGTGCACTCACACAAGGACGACTCCTCTTCTCCCCTCCCCCTAGTCATTTCCGGCGCTTCGGTAATTTCTCTGGCCTTTTGGCCAACATGCGTGACAGCACGGCACATTTTTGAAATACCATGTAACTGAATGGACAACTGGGCTAGTTGGGTTACTTGCGTCTTGAAACTGTAAAAGGTGACAAAGATAAGAACGAAGGGAGTGGACAGAGCGAGGCAACTCGTCATGTCCACTCTCTTCGTTCTTTTTTTCGTGCGCTTTTACAGTTTCATGATTTTCAAATACCGTCTTACACACACAGCTTCTGCATTGGTATAACGCGATATTTTCGTATGAAATACATAGGTAACCACTCAATATTTTAGGAAGTTCTTGAATTGTGAAATTCTTCTTATCAACCTACGCTGTAGCTGTCATTTCATTATGTGGCCAGGGGTTTTTAGTGTTCAGTGTGGCTCATGTGCATAGTTTTGTACGTATAGATAGTATGTCCGAAAAATTCATCAGCGATTACAATACTCCTAATGCGAAATTCGAGCGCAGCTCTACACGTGTTTTTATTTCGTGATATATTGGCTGGTGCGGACATTGCCATGTCTCCTGCGGCACATTTAAAACGTAGCGAAGGGCGGCGCGACCTCTTCGCTAATCTGGAGATCGCGAGAGGGAGCGCGTGGGTGATGCGTGGGCGCAATTCACAGCAGCCGCAGACCTCCCCGATGAAGCGCGCTACTCTGGCGCCATCTCGCAGGCATCGTCGGCGTTCCAGTTACTTTCTCAACACAAGGTCGCTTTATGCATTCAAGCACAAAAGTAACTGGAACGCCAATGCACTTCTCCGCTAAGTTCGGGAATTACTATCTGGAAACTGCTGTCATCCTGAGGATTCGTTTCAAGTGAATCCGCCTTGAGAAGTCCACTGCTAGAATTTGTAAATTCCAATGTGGGTGATAGCGCCATTAGTTAAAAAGTTAATAAGCGAATTTTCATTAATTAGTCAAATATGCATATAAAATTTGGTGTTCAAGTAGAGTCCGCCGCTTCCAGTAGAACACCTCACGAACAAGAACTGTGCTCTCTGCGACTGGGAACGTTTAAGATATTCTGAACGTGTTCGCTGGTGTGTTCGCTGAAGCACCCTGTATAAAGGAGCACATTAAATGCTGCCGCGTATAGGACCACAGGCTTATGCATGTGAGCTTGAATGACGCATAAATATTGAAATATAAAGTGAGGCTGTTATTGAAAGTGTCAGATATCCGCTGGTACATGCAAACTCTGGTATCTATAGGCCTTAGACCCACCAACATAGCTTCATGTTATACTGTATCCAAAGCAGCTAAATTGCCAAGGTGCACCGATTAGGTAATAGCACGCATAGAGAGAGAAATTTATTTACAAAATGGCAGAGAGGTCGGCCTGAGCTATCATTAACTCTAGCCTGCTGTTCTACACTGGGGAAAAGGGACGGGGAGTAAAAGGGCTGATGAGTGACGAGGATAAGCACGCAGGTCATTGCATCCAACACATTGGGCAACCAAATGGCGTTATTTGGCGTTAGAAGGAAAAGAGATATGAAGGGCGATCATTAGAATAAGCAGCAAGGATTTAGACTGCAGGAAATGTATGTGACTACGATACTAAATCTTTGTTGCTCAAAATTTTAATGAGCGCACAAATAAATGGTTTCGTTAAGTCTGATCAAGAGCCAAGACAGGCGGCTTCAGTCAACGGTCTATTGTAATTAGGGTAAAGCCGATTCATGCTGTTCTCAGGCATACGTATGCCATGGCCTCAAGCAGCCTCAATTCATTGGTTGGTGAGTACACGGGTTAAATGCACGTATCGCGCATAAAGGCAAAGATACCTGCACTTCACCCGAGAAGCGCTCTCCCGTCACTTCTTTTTTGGCTGATATCCAAACTACGATAAGGTCGTAATCCGCGAAATGACCTCCTGGAGCTATAAGCACACATTTATGATTATTTAGGCGCGAAGCAACCTAATATATACCGCTAAAAATATAAGTGTTGCTGTTCGGAGCATGGAATCAGATTCTGCTGCGCGGCAGCTATTAGCTCGCGTGTTGCATCGCTTCGACATGTCGCCCCTGTTAATTAGGGCACCATCCAAAGAGCTAGAACACAGCGGTAAACGTTGTTGTCGCTTGCAATGTTTCGCCCTCGGGCGAAACTTTCTGTTGTTTTTAGAACAGGTAGCCGTACTTGGAAGGCGATCGGTAGGTTGTTTGACTGAGCCAGGAAAAAATATGAGTTTCGCATCAGCTGATGTAGAAAAAAAATCTCATTGCTTAAGGGATTTGTGAGTGACCTTCCATTAGTCAGGGCTCGCTGACACAAAATTCATCTAGAAATTCTTGTGGAAGGGAAGCCCACTTATGAAACAGGAAAAGCGATATGGGGCGCTGTAACGAAAAGACAGTCCACTCTGTTTCTATGCGATTTCAGCCACTAGCCCCCCCTTCACCCCAATCGGACAAAAATTACTCGGGCAACCCACATTTCGCTTGTCTGTCAGACGGCGCAAGAACTGCGAACACTTCCCATCTGATATTACGAGTACACACTGGTTACGCATTGTTCGATCCAACTGGTTAGAATTGGTATAATTGCCGTTGCGGAGCGGAACCTGAGCGGTAGTCGAAACTTATAAACCGAACTGAAATCGAAAACAAATTTTCTGGATCACCCTGCCAAAAGTGTCTGAGGTTGATTGCCCTTTACAGGTTCTGTCTCGGAAAACGCCGTCTGGCTAACGATTCTCATGATGTTATAGTAGAGCGGCTTGAATTTTTTACGCATCGCCGGCCCTTTTCAGGTGAAGGGTTCCCAAAAAGCGATGAATTAATTTGAGAAATTGACGTGCCACAGGGACTGCTCTTATTTCTGTCGATATAAAAGATCTTCATTATCTTCTCCCTCATCATGAGCTGCTGACATCTCTGCTAGCGAGTGGGTAAATATTTACGAATTGACCCTATTTAAAACGTGTCCGCTGTCAGCGAGGGTGGGTTTCTTGACCCTTAACAGCTCTAGGAAAGACTTGCCATTAAAAGAAGCGTACGTGCTTCCTTGTGCTGTTTATCCACTAATGATCCTTAGCGACGAGCTCAGCTATCAAAGTTGGTACGGTTGCATCAGCTGTTGACAATGTGCCTACGATTGGCACATACATTATTTTCTTGGTAACAACTTTATTGATGCATCTTTATTGATACATCTTTATTGACAGGGGTAATTGAAGATCGGACGGAGAGGCCTTCATCCTGCAGTGAACGTAAGTTGGATGATGATGATGATGATCTTTATTTATAGTCCTGCGGAGCTTTCGCCGACGGGGCGTTAGGTCTCCAATGTGGCGACGTCGAGGTGTTGCCTCGCCGCCGCCTCGCGGGCCTGCTGGACGGCCCACAGTTGTTCGCCGAGGCTGGGGCTGCGCAAGGCAGCGGCCCACCGCGGCGCAATGGTTCCGGACTTGAATGCCTAAATTTTCGTACGGGATAAATCTACATTGATTCATATATTGCAAAAATACCTGAGCGGAATCGCCTGCGTTATTTACATTAAATTGAAGCTTTCCTTCCCTCCTCCCGCGACTTTTCAACTCCTCCTCCTCCTACTACTACTACTACTTATACTACTAGTACTTATACTACTACTACTACTTCTACTACTACTTCTACTGCTACTACTACGACCACCACCACCGTCGCCGCCGCATCTGCTGCCGCTACTACTACTACTACTACTACTACTACTACGACCACCACCACCGTCGCCGCCACATCTGCTGCCGCTACTACTACTACTACTACTACTACTACTACTACTACTACTACTACTACTACTACTACTGCTGCTGCTGCTGCTGCTGCTGCTGCTGGTGCTGGCGCTGCTGCTACTACTACTACATTCTTAGACATAATCAAATTTCACAGCTCCCTCTGGCTGCGCCCACTGACTGGCGTGGCCGTAGTGGCTGTCGCTGGAATTACCAGCGCTGCAATCGCTACTTTCGTCACGTACCATGCGTCGTCTGCCCGTTCTCCCATACGTCGCTTGCCCCACGTGGCTTGTACCGCTTGTCGGTCGGTAAATTTAGTTTAGCTACACACTCGAACTTTGCAACAAATCTGCCACACTTAACAGGGGCTTCACTGCCTCTGTGTATCTGTGTGTCTAGCGGTCGCTTGTGCCTTCATGCACGGTGCTTCGTCTTCTCCTGCCACACGACTGCTGCGATGGGTCGTTTTCTCAACCTACCCTGTACCGCTTGCTCTTTACTTAATGTTGTTTAGCTGTTCCCTCAAATTTTTATGCAAATAATAATGATGCCAAATAAAGTTTCCTTGTACCGACCTCGAAAGACACTTGTAGTTTGTGCCTGTTTGTGTTGCGGTGCAAACGAGCAGTCGTGCCCGATGATTCTGCTGTTCAATCGGCTTTTCAAAATTAGAAGTGTCGCATTGCCCTACTTGATGTTTCTCTTTACTGGCAGCTTATTTTTATCACGTGTAATAAAGAACACAAGCGCCTGTGCAAAAGGTGCGGTTTTAAGAACATATCGCGCGCAGCTCGATATTCTAATCTGAAGTGAAGGCGCTAAAATGACGGAGGACAAAGAACACACACACACACACAGGGTGCCTATGTGTGTGTGTGTGTGTTTCTTCTTTGTCCTCTGTCATTTTAACGCCTTCACTTCAGATCATGCTTAGCCAACACGCCCAACTATCCATCCTAACGTCGAGATTCTAAGGTCCACCAATGCTACTCCAGTGCTGGTAAGCTAGCGCCCTATCACGCTTTCTGTGAGAAACTCAGCTTCTTCAATCAAGAGACTGAATGTGTTCGGTGAGTTTCTCCTCCCGCCATGTATTCCGAGTCTGATAAACGTAGTTTAGGCAGGGTTTTCGGCCTTTACAGTCATTCACGGATATAAAAAGATGTGCGTTTTATGCGATCGGCAGGAAATGGCAAGAACCATTTCGAAAACAAAACATTCCTAGATTCAATCTTATTTTCGGCGAATGAAATTGACAACGAACATTGTGACGTCCTGATTACGCCCGTCAAGGTTTACAAATAATTGCATCGAAATGCCGGCACTCACAGATGGTGTCTCTAGTCAGACCAGGGTGTTCCATAATAAATCACCAAAAACAAGATTCACTCAGGTGTGTGACGAAGATATTTTAATTCTGTACATTTTGATTAGCAGTGAATATCTCAGGATTGTTTTGAACGACCACTCATCGATGCGAATAGGCTTATTGTAGTGAAGAATCATGCACATTTGAAGCCACAGGCATTTTTCTTCATCGTATTGCACATAAATATTTCTGGAGTACTCGCTTGATGGCTGTATTCGGAGGCTTGCTAGAACTTAAGTTGCCTCGGTAAACGGAGGAAACGTTCACATAATTTTTGTAAGTACTACGAACTACACTGTTTGTGGAGCACACATACCTCACCAGTTTACCTTGGCTTGATGCTATGCATACCTATCCTTAACTTTCAAGACGTCTGCATCTCTAAAGATGAGATCAATTACGCTTTTGACAGTAGTATTGTCTCTAGAAGTAGCCTTGTGTGGCTTTCGATGAAGCATTTCATGCAGCTAATAGTGTGCGATGCTCTTCAAGGAGAACAGTTTCCATACCTGAAAAGACGCTTACCTACGAGTTTCCTCATGTAAAATGATCCGTATATGGCTTCGGTGTAGCGTCATCTCCAATAAATTCACGTTCTCAAAGTGCGGAAGGGAAACTCATGGTGTGAGCATGCTGAAGGCAGTCAGTAGCGCATATTTCGAAGCCAAGCACAACAATATTCCAAGCACAATTTGTTTGATTATGAAGCGCATCGCTGCAAGCTTCCGCCAAAGGACCTACCGACACTCGAGCTCCTTCTCTTGGTGAACTTCGCTTGTGCATCCCATTTCTTGGCTTCTATATGCGTTCATGAAGACAGGGAAAAACTAAAGTCCTGCAATCGCGTTGGGAGCGCGCGTTCATATCCACCGCGAAGAATCAATACACCTTTGTTTCCAAGAATACCGTTCAAATATATCGATCGTCGCCCTCAATATGACGTTCACACACTTCGGACACATCTGTAAAGCATTCTTCCTTTCGACGTAACATGTGTTTCCATATATAACATTCTCTGCAGTCATCGCGGTGCGAACTAAACAGTGAGGACCAGCATCACTGTGCATCTGGACGCTGGAGCAGCTATGGGCAAAGTAGCACCGCATAGGGAACTTCTTTGTGTTATGAGACGCCGAAACACCTCTCCGTGAAACCTTTCACCAAGAATAACAGTCACACATTGCACAGCACCAATAGCAAGACGACAATAGCGACACATGAAGCAGCATCTCCCAAATGAATACAGAAATGAAAGCTAAAGCGGCTAATGTGACGCAAGACGCCATCGCAGCGCCGCTAGTTCGCGCGACTACTACTTAAGCCCCCTCCCAGGCGCAATAGCTAAGCGGATGTATGTCAAAAAACGTTCATGACGACGCATTGGCTGAGACATGACACCGACAGCAAGGCGAGAGTCTAAACAGAGAGCTAGAATTACGACGACGTAACGCAAACGACGAAATCCGGACAACGGGTACATAACTGGCGACCCATGCTAGTACACATCTTGAACCACGGCGTGGGCATAGAAGGCGTGACGATGAAGGCATCACAAGAGTCAGATCGCGAAAGGGGAATCACTATGATGAAACAACCACGACGGCATCAGAACGAGCAAGTGCCTAACGTGCCAAGGTGGCACACAACTCGGGTCACTGGATGATTCTCGTAAAAGCACAGCACAGCACGGCATAGCATAGCACAGCTCAGCTCAGCACACTACAGCAACGCACAGCATAGCACGGCACGGCACGGCACGGCACAGCACAGCAACAGCACAGCAACAGCACAGCAACAGCACAGCAACAGCACAGCACAGCACAGCACAGCACAGCACAGACAGACGGACGGACGGACGGACGGACGGACGGAAGCCTGTTCGTTCTAGAGATCGACCACAGCAAGAATGGTACAGACGTTTGCCGACTTTTCCGCAGAAATCATTACCCTATTTCCAGCCAACATGTTTTCTAGAGCTGTATAGGCATCATCATAATTAACCATAATCATCATCATCCTCATCATCGGAAGCCTGTTTTATGTCCACTGCAGGACGAAAGCCACTCCTTGCGATCTCCGACTACCCCTGTCCTGCGCAAACCGAATTTCCTTATTTCATGGCTCCACCTAGTCTTCTGCCGTCCTCGACTGCTTTTGTCTTCTCTCGGTACTCAAGTGTCCAACGGTTATCTAACCGCCGCATTACATGACCTCCCAGCTCCTTTTTTTCTCTTGATGTCAATTAGAATATCGTCTATACCCGTTTGCTCTCTGATCTAAACCCCACTTTTTCTGTCTCTTAACCTTACGCCTAGCAATCTTCGTCCCATCTCTCATTGCGCGGTTCTTGTTCTCACGCTTCTTTGTCAGTCTCCAAGTCTCTGCCCCATATGTCCCCACTGTTAAAATGCACTTCCAAAGTTTATCTAACCGGCGCATTACATGACCACCCAGCTCCATTTTTTTCTCTTGATGTCGATTAGAGTATCGTCTATACCCGTTCGCTCTCTCATCCAAACCCCTCTTTTTCTGTCTCTTAACCTTATGTCTAGCAATCTTCTTCCCATCTCTCTTTGCGCCGTTCATAACTTGTTCTCACGCTTCTTTGTCAGTCTCCAAGTCTCTGCCCCATATGTCAGCAATGGTAAAAGGCACTGATCGTACACCTTCCTTTTCAATTATAATGGTAAGCTTCCAGTCAGGAGCTGAAAATGTCTGCCATATGCAATTCAACCCATTTGTATTCTTCTATGAATTTCCTTCTCAGGATCAGGGTTCCATGTGATTCATTGATCAAGATAAACGTATTGCTTCATGGGCTCTAGAGACTGACTGGCGACCCTCGACTCCTGTTTCTTTGCCCGGCTATTCTTCAACCGCACTCTTACACGCTCTCTGTGAAGGTCCTAAATCATTTGTCGTAACTCGTCTGCATTGTTGCTCAATAGAACAATGTCATCGGTAAATCGAAGGTTGCTGAGATATTCGCCGTTGATCCTTAATCCTCAGCCTTCCCAGTTTAATAGCTTGAATAATTCTTCCGAGCAGGCAGTGAATAGCATTGTAGAGATTGCGTCTCCCTGTTTGACCTCTTTCTTTATAGTCATCTTCCTGCTTTTCTTGTGTAGAATTAGGGTAGCTGTAGAACTTCTGAAGATATTTTCCGAGGTATTTACGTAAGCGTTCTGTACTCCTTGATTACGTAATGCTTCTATGACTGCTGGTATCTCTACTGAATCAAATGCCTTTTCGTAATCTATAAAAGTCATATAGATAGGCTTATGGTACTCTGCGGATTTCTTGATAACCTGATTGATGACATGGATGTGATCCATTGTGGAATATCCCTTCCTGAAGCCAGCCTGTTCCCTTGGTTGACTAAAGTCCAGTGTTGCCCTTATTCTATTGGAGATTGTGTTGGTAAATATTTTATATAATACTGGCAGTAAGCTAATTGCCTTTTTGTGGATTAGTATAATGTTTGCATTCTTCCAATTTTCTAGGACCCTTGCACTCGATACACGCTTGGTATAAAGAGCCGCCAGTTTTCCATGCATTATGTCTCCTACATCTTTGATTAAACTGACTGTTATTCCATTTTCTCCTGCCGCTCTTCGTCGTTTCATCTTGCAAGGCCGTTTTGACGTCATGGCTAGTTATACAAGGAGTTTCTGTATCCTGTTCATTACTGTTTCTAATGGAGGTATCCTGACTCCTTTGGGTATTGTACAGCTCTGTATAGACTGTTTACACTTCTTTTACTATATCTTCGAGATTGTTGATTATATTACCCTGCTTATCTTTCAGTGCATGCATCTTGGTTTGTCCTATGCCAAGTTTCGTTCTTACCGATTTCAGGCTGCGGCCATTTTTTACGGCTTTTTCAGTTTTTCTTACGTTATAATTTCGAATATCCGTTATTTTCTCCTTGTTAATCAGTTGTGACAGCACCCCGAATTCTATATTATCTCTTATGTTGGCAACTCTTATTATTTGTCGTTTCTTTATTAGGTCCTTTGTTACATGGGACAGCTTGCCTACTTGTTGGCTTCGCGTCTTGCCTCCCAGTTCACTTGCTGCCTCTGAAGCCAGCCTAGTTACGGTTTCATTCATTAGCTCTACGTCACCATCATCTCTGGATTCTAAGGCTGCATATTTGTTTCGAAGGACCAGGTTGAATTTGTCTGCTTTTCCCCTTACTGCCTCTAGGTTGACCTATTTCTTCTTGGTCAATTTCACTATTTCTCTCTTCAAATTAAGGTCATTCCTAGCCCTCACTAACCTATGATCACTGCATTTTACCCTGCCCAACAATTCTACATCCTGCGCTATGCTTGGATCAGCAGAAAGTATGAAGTCAATCTGATTGCTTGTTTCAACATTAGGGCTTTGCCAGGCCCACTTTCTGTTGCTACGCTTCCTTAAAAAGTTCATTATTCGAAGCTTATGCCTTTCTGCGAATTCTACCGGCATCTCTCCTCAAGCGTTCCCAGAATCGACGCCGTAGTGGCAATAGCTTGTTCACCAGCCTGCTTTCCCCCCCCTTTTGCATTGAAGTCGCCCATCACTACAGTATACTGAGTTTGAACTTTTCTTATCGCTAATTCAACATCTTCGTAAAATGTGCTTCCTCATCCTCGTGACTGGACGTTGGAGCGTAGGCTGGTACTACCTTATCCATACACCTTTTATTACGTTTCATTACGACTACAGATGCATAGTATCCATTTGTAACTTCGAATGCCAGCTTTCAAATTACAGAACATGCACCCTACGTTCGCGTTCAATGCTCTACGCTCGCAAGGACACCTGTCATCCTGAGTGTCCTAGAGTGTTGTCCACCAATTTAAGCCCGACAGAAATAGGAATGTCATAAGACGTGCCTAATCACCTGTGTGTCCTATCCGCGTATTTGATTTGCAGTTTGGACAAAGTGGTACGATCGCATCCTCTCGAAAGGCCAATTGCTTGGTTCTCTTTCAATACCGCTCCACCAGAAGCAACGGCTACATAAGAAGCCTACTAGGAAACACATTTGCCGTGTGCTGCAAATGTGGCTATGAAAACTTTAAAAGTTTGTCCTTTGTTTCCTTCGTGAAACCGAATGGGCGGACCGCGCAGGCAACGTTTCCCCCTGTGTTGGCGTCGTAGAAGCTTATCTCGCTCTGCATCTCCATGTCGTAGCGCTCCATGATAAACGCCACGGGTGACGCCCTCGCATGTTTCAGCTGCCTCAGAATGAGATACACCTGCAGCAGATGAAGACAACCAATGGGGAAACAGCGTGAGGACGTACACGCAAATGGGTGCGTGCAAGGTTTCATTGCAACAACGCTCCTCGGCCATTGCCTGCCATAGAGGGGAAAAAATCGAGAAAAAGCTATCTTTTTGGTGAAATTATAGTGATCCTGAAAGACACGTAGCAACTTAACGCAACCAAAAGTTTTTTCCTGCCTTGTCGAGTGATTTTCGTCTCTCCAGGCAGTCATTGCGACTGTGCTGACGCCCAGGATTTCGGAAATTGTCCATTCAGAGATCTGTCGAACATCACCGCAGTGCACCAGCGTAGCGTAATTGGCAGCAGATAAAAAAATATTTCAGAAGGTGGCTGGAATTTGAGTAACTTTCAGTTAGTCACCTCGATAAGGTACGCCTTGATTGACACGCGCATTTACGGCACTTCTTCGTAAAGTCATTGCTGCGTTACAGCAGTGTTTTGATCAGAATGAAGGCAGTGCTATAACGCGGCAGGGAGGTTACGACTAAGTGCCGCAAATTCTCATGTTCTTAGGAAGGTGCATCCGCCCAACGTTGCTAACCGAATGTTGATGAAATTCCGGAGGCCTTCTGAAATATCATTTTCAAAAGTGTTGCCCATAGAGTTGTGGTGGTGCATTGCGGTGAAGTTCCGGAAATGGCCGCAGGAGCAGTGTTCTAAATTCCTGGGTTATGGCTGTTAAATAAGCAGGGTTTCTCCTATAACTTTGTAGGTGTCATTGACTCTTGATTCTAAAAATTTGATATGGGTGATTGTTTATTGTGAGTAATTTTCAACAAGGCAAGAAAACGTTCCTTGAACCACCTCATTTATATATATATACATATATATATATATATATATATATATATATATATATATATATATATATATATATATATATATATATATAATGTGTGTGTGTGTGTGTGTGTGTGCGTGTGTGTGTGTGTGTTTCTATAGGTATAAAAATTGTTTCTCTCTCTTTTTTTGCAGAATGTGACTGTACATGCCTTCAAACGAAAAACGAAACACCGTGCAGATTTCTGATAAATCTCGCGGCTACTTCGATTGCGCTTTACTTGTAAAATTGCAGCTCAGTCGAACTTGTTTTGCTGTCTGACCTATTCATGTGTATTCATTCAGATGCCCCGGGTTATTCTGGGCTCATGGTGACGTGCTGCGTTGTAGTGGTAAGTACATTTGATGCTGCCGTTACCAAAACATTATGAGACTATTTTATTCGCGCAGAAACGTGACCACACTGCAGAGTGCGAAACTATTGCAGAAATTGCTGTAATATGCGGATGACCACCAGCTCGATTAAATTTTACTAAAATACTCGATCCAAAAGATCCCCAAGCTTTTTTTCAAGCAACAATTTTCTGATTTCGCACGTGGTATCTAAAGCATACAGTGCGGAATGAATTTTCAGCAGAAAAGAGTCGACTTCCATTCGACTTCATGTTGCGTTTGTTAAACGTGGTTACATATGCAACTTGTTCAATAAAATTACATTCGAGCGTCGCGATGAGGTTTGCTTCATGCTTAAGCATGCTCAGACATTCCAGTCGCTTATGTGGCTGAGACAAATGTAATCCTAGAGAGAAGGACTTGGGATGAAATTGGCACGACGCACTCGATGTTTCTTGCCCTTTTACTTTCAACTATTTCTTAATACTTTCAAACCGGTTAAGCTTGCTTTTTTTATACTATAGCGCATATTGCATCTAGATATAACAGTGATATTTGTTTAATAATATCCTTCGCCAAAGGTAATTGATGACATTTTGTCATTATTTGACCTTTTTTAAAAGGTCGCTTAACGTTTGAAACTGGTGCGTAGCGTAACACGCTGCTTGAACAAAAAGCCTCGGTAACTATTACCGCGAGCCGTCGTGTAGGAAATAAAAGCAGATCCAGCCGTTGTCGACATTGTTTTGTCAGGAAAATGTATTACTCGTTTCTACTACAGTTGCTTTGAAAAAAAAATACTTAATTGCTAGCACATTGCCTTTGAATCATGCCTAGCTCTGCTGGGCTTAGACTGAGAAGCGCCGCATCAACCCACCTTGCTTGCGAAAGTTTGCTCCGCTTCGAAGAAAATGTCCTTCGTCAGGTCAACGTCGCCTGCATAACGCCTCGTCATGGCTGAGTAGTGATGACATTGGATATTGCCAGGAGGTATTGTGCATAACTGCGAGCACATGAGGATGCAAATTTCTGCAGTTGGTCACTTTTCTTTCATGTAGAACGCAAGTTGCAGTAGATTTACATTGTATTGAAATGGCACGGATGCAGAAACATGCATAAAGACTTACCTTACGGGCTTGATAAGCGAACAAGAAATTTCTGTACGTAACATAACTCAATTTGGGCAATTTGTTCGCCGATCAAGCACACAATCCTGCCAAGTGTGTTTCGAGAAGCATTTTCAGAACACGCTAAGTAGGCGCCGTTGCCAGCAGAAGTGTGGAAGAGTCGGCCTAAGGTTTGTTTTACTTTGTTTCAGCCCTAGATTGCAAAAGTGGTATTGGCATCCAATCGGTTTAACTTGCACACATATTTATTGAACCAGAAATTGCTAGATTATTCTATAATATTACAAGTAACCGAATCAAACTCCTTCGCTTCTTGTTGTTGGCAAGCTGGCGAGCGACCAGCTTCTCAATGGCTCAAGGCCATTCGGAAGCTGGGCGCTTATCAGAGTAATATGTGTGGTGAATGCGAGCACTATACTACCAATTATGAGTATCTTCTGCGCGTAGGAATTTACAGTACTTCACGAATTGGTGATTCCACAGGAACTTTGATTGATGGTACATTTCCGGAAGTACCACCGTTTCATGGTGAAAGACAGTGTTGGCGATATTCCAAGAATAACAAGAATAATTCAATTAAGTAGCTTACGATATGGTGCGCTTTCACTAGCGATATCCTCGCGTCACCCGCATTTAGGCAGTTAGACATTCCATTATTTCCGCACCTTTTACTACACATACGAAGGTGACGAATTATGACTGGCTGAGTGAACAGATTCACCCTCACTGGGTAAACAAGGCAAAACCCTGAAAATAGAGGCGCGTTTTCCATGCGACAGTGCATTGGAAGGCATTAGTTGTTTCAATGTGGGCGTTTATAAAACATATTATTACACATAACAAACAAGCAACTTTTAGGAAGGCCTGTAGTATATCAGTTCAAAGGTTCCTTGAATTACTTAGATTCTACTCGTCCGAACTTGTTTGAGGAAGCCTATCTTTTTAAGAGGCTTTGCTGCAATTAGAATTTCTCCAGTTATTCCTGTTTAGTAAAATATTTAATGACTCTAGAAGTTTCCATACAAATGACGTGATCGTGGCCAAGAACACAACTGTATTGCGAAACATATTTGTACCCATTTCAGACATTTCTACATTCTGTTAGGAAAAAGACTGCTGATGAAGGCAGGCAATTCAATATTCTCAATCTTTCTTTGCTCATTGAGAAAACAGCCACAATTTGTGTAGTAACATTTGCATCTTGAAGGGGCGTACGGTAGCACGATTAAAAGACGGGACAAAAGAAGACACACAGGGACACAGACAGCGCTGTGTGTGCCCCTGTGTGTCTTCTTTTGTCTCGTCATTTAATCGCCCATTTAAGGCCACATTGCAACCCTCGCAAAATTTGCACTCTATTATCCCATTGGCAACGAGACCTCGGCGAAAATCATCGATCACTATTACTCAGTGCAGTACATTCAACCGAAAGCACTCCCGTGAGGCTGTTCGAAATAAAGGCTGAATGATTCATAAACTTGCACCAATTCGCGGATGCTCCTATATTTACCATGAGGGCAACTGTCGCGTAAAACACGTAGCAGTTACGCTTCTCTTAGGGTTAACATCCAACAGTCACAGTTTCTTGCTGAAACAAGGCTGAGCAGCGAAGCAGATAACACTGAATAGCACACTTACGTGCGTCAGGTTCAGAGGAATGTCAACGCAGCTGACTCCAGTTTGGAAAGTTGTCACGGTGTTTTTCGGGCACTGCTTCGCCATCAGGGTCATCGATAGTGCCACTGATTTGTTGCCGATTTGTCTGCTCATAGGTTGTATCAAATCATGGTCTATGACTGAACTCTGTAAAATAAAACGCACCTCTGTGCTTACGGCGTATTGACAAAAACAATAACTATACTTCCTCAACAAGCTTTTATTTAAATGAAGCGCATGATGGAACATGCGACTACTGTATTCTATTCTTCAGTTACTATAATCTTCTCTGTCCCTTATTTCACTGAAGAAGACGCCCTTATATGCTGTAACAGCCATGAGCGAAAACGTTAGATATCGTTATTGATTACAGAACAAGCAAACTCAAGTGGTGAGTGAGAGAGTGAAATAACTTTAATAGGTCCAGAGAAGACGCAGGGGAGACCCCACGCCACCCGGCTAGTCTCACGTAGGGACCGCCAAGCCGAGCTTGACGGCCCGATTGCGGGCACTCTGGACGGCCAGGGTTTGGTCGTTGAGTTCGGGGCTGTTCAAGAGCGCAGCCCCCCTATCCTCGCTGAAGTAGGAGCCTATGGCTTCGCACTCCCACAATACATGGTGCAAAGTTACCGTTAGTCCACAGGCAGGGCAGTCCGCACTGGGATACCTTTCAGGGTATATGTGTTGTTAGATGCTATCTGTTGCTTCATCTAATTTGAGGCCTAATTTGCCCCGGGAGTTGACCCTTTCATATACGAAGACGCAAAGAACAAGTGAACGTTGTGTTATAGAAAGATTAAATTTGTATTATGGCATGCATGATGGTGTAGGAAGCTTGCTTGAAATGGACGCCCAACCAAGGTTACAAAGAGCTGAATCATATTTTTTTATGCATATATGAAACATTATAGCCAAAGTGCGCCTAAAACTTAAGACAATAGTAAGTTAGCTTGTTCATAATTGTTTCAAAATTGTGTAAGAAGTTCCATGCACCTTCTTAGGGTATGTTGTGAGGCTATCGGTATGTTTTGAATAAAACGTGTCTGCTCTAATCATTTCGCCTGACCCTACTCGGGAAAAAGAAAGGTGACAGTATACTGATGCTCATCTGTTTAAACAAACGAGGCGCCTTTTTATAATCCCTGAAAATTCTCAATGCGTGTAACAGTAAATCCTAGAAATGACGACTTTTCATATATTCAAACAACTCTGGCGACAGATTGGTTCCAAATCTGTCATACATATTGACACGTGTACTTGTTTATCTTTTTCGCGTGACCGCTTTCCACCGACAAACAAATGTTATCGCTCAGCGCGGGACGTGCCCGCATGTGTCGTAATTTTCTCGAATTTTAGCGATCGCTCTGCTCACTGTCTGTTGAGGCCGAACATTGTGTAATCCGATTGCATGTATGCGCGACGTGAATTTTTCAGAACTTTCAGGAAGACACGCGGGCACCAGCGATTACTCTCCAACGTTCGATGGCTCATGTAAAAGAGCTGACATGTTTGACCCGCTGATCAGATTTCGACGACCGCCGACTGCGTCCGCCGCTATCGTTGTGCTTTAAGTGTAGCCTGTTTTTGTGAGCACAGGTTTGCCCAATAAAAGGTATTTTCGTCATTCAGTGTATGGCTACTGTATTCTTTGCCGTCACTACTACGTGACATTTGGCGGAGGTGTTTCGCCTTCATCTACCGGACGCCCCCACAAAGCTGTGACTCAAGCCCGAACGTGGAAGACAACACCAACGTCGCCAAGAACCAGCTAGGTGGCCGCAGGCTGCAATGACTGCCCCCGGAGCACGGACGTTTGCCTGAGACGACCAGCAACTTCGTCGCCAATTCAACCCCAATGGCAGCCCAAGTGTCCCCCATCGCGCAGCAACAGCCCAGAGAGCCACCGACCTTCCGTGGATCGTTATTTGAAGAACACGATAACTGGCTGCAAACATACGAATGGACCGCTGCATTCAACAACTGGAACTCCGACGGCAAGCTGCGGCATGCGTACTTCGCCTTAAAAGACGCCGCCAAGACCTGCTTTGAGAACCGGGAATCAACCCTGACTATATGGGACCTGCTGCGTGACGGCTTCCTGCAGACCATCAAAAGCATGTTTCACGAGCAACGATAAAACTTCTCTGCTCACCTCATTTCGCCTGACCCTACTCGGGAAGAAAAGGAAGTCACAATACAGTGATGCTCGTTTTTTTTAAGCAAACGCGACGGCATTTGATATTCCCTGAAAATTCTCAATGCGTGTAACAGTAAATCTTAGAAATGATGACTTTTCATATATTCAAACATCTGTGGTGACAGATTAGTGCGAAATGTATCACACATATGTTGATGCTTGACTATGTATTGCTCTTTTGTTTACTTTATCGGAGTAGTCACTGCAGTTTCTCCAGTTACAGCTTGAGACATTGCAAAAAAAATGTAAAATACGGACAGTAAAAACTCACCAAGTTCTCCTCGTTCATCTTCTTCGAATAGAAGTTGTCGAAGTACAGGTGTGTAAACGACCGGCTGATTCCAGACACTCGGTACACGAAGGTGATTGAGGGTTTGCTGTTGGTGGAAAAGGCTATATCAAATACGAGGGATTTGCTATCATGTCTAAGAAGAGAACAAACACAAACTCCAATGGAGTTGTCTAAGTATGTGAAAGCATACCCACAAATTTCAGTTGGCACGCCCCCAAATTAATTTGGCGCATACTCAAACTTCAATTAGCCAACCCCGAGATATAAAGTTGGCCAAGGGTGCTATACCGTGAAACTATTCCAACTTATCCATTCCAATTCTGCAATCAGCCCACCGCGATTGGTTAAAAACTTTTTGGACCACCCCCCTTCACACGATAGCTCCCCATCTGATATGAGATGTACGCATTGATTATGCATAATTTGACCGAACAAAAGAAAATAGTTTTTTTCTCATTTGACGCCTTGTCACCATTAGCCATCGGCTATTTGTCAAACGTTTTCCGGCTGCGCCCACCTCACCAGCCTGTCACGCGACGTAACAAAACCGCAAAATCTCACGGCGTCAAAGTGGCGTATACGCGTTAAAAATGCATTAATATGCCGAACAAAACTGAATTTTCTTCTGAACAGCCGCAGGCTGCCCCTTTCCGAAAGGAATAAAAGATGGCTGCCGCCGATCGCTGAGGCACTTGCTACTCGCACCTGCCGGAGAGCATGGGTTTATTTGCATGTAATAAAACTTTTTGCGTGGCCATGTAACGTTTTGGAGAACTTCCCGCACGTTACCGACCTCGTTCTGCCAATTCTTCTTTGTTGAAGATCTGTTTTAGCGTCATTCTTAAGCTTCGGTGGCATGCCGCCCGATTGTTGACGAGCCACCGCAAGCTAAGAGAAAGCGGACCAATCGCAGATGGCGGCACCACTCTCTTCATCCGGTTATCTATTTTCAGTGCACTGGCTCGGCCCCATCGAATCCCTCTCCACAAGAGCGTGCTCCTCGCCTGTTGTGAGCCAATTAGATAAGACAAGCCGCTCAGTGTAGTCAATGTTTTTGGTTTTTCAAGCCAACAAAAGTGACCTCCTATGAACGAGGAGAGCGTTTGAATGGTCTGTTCAGACAACCCTGCGGGTGCCTGCCCGATGCTTGCGTCAGTGGTTACGGAAATTCGACGTCAGGAGATTTGAATAAAAACATATTGGAACAGTTTTACGCTACACGACCTCAGTCCCAAACTTTAAGTTGGCCTACCCCCAAATTTCAACTTGGCCCACCCACAAAATTAAGCTCGCGCACCTCAGTTTTCAAGTTGCCCATCCCCGAATTTAAGTTGAACCACTCCCAAGTTTCAGTTGGCCCATCCCACATTTCAAGTTGGCCCACCCTCATGTATCATGTTCGCCCACCCCCAAATTTAGGTTGTCCCACCTCCAAATTTCAAGTTGGCCCACCACCAAGTTTCAATTGGCTCACCCCTACTATAACTTTCGCCGTGCATTTGAAACGGAGGCCTATTTATGGGCTTTCTTCTTTTGTATTAATTATTTTTGCTTAAGTTATTTACACAATTTAATGATCAAATCCTTTGGCAAATTATGTATTTTTGTGGAGATACAAGGCGTTACACTTTCCGCGTGAGGAATCTGGGGGACTCGTTATAGTATGATTAAAAAACATACAGTTATCTAGCATTGCTGCTTAGCATATTTCACTTTTAGGAAACTAACAAAAACTACATCGGCTCACCGCACATTCAACTGCGCGGCTGCGCGGACGCTTCTAGTGACGGCGAGGGCGTCTGTGTCAGAAGAGCGGCCGCTTTAGAAGCCTTGACAATGTTCAGCTTCGTTGTGTATGAATCGTCACGCGCAGCGTTATTAAAAAGTTATCTATATTGTTATGGGTCCAAGCGGAAGTCAAAACTGCTACATTTCTTCACGCAGCAATGTGCCTACAGCATCACAGCCTAGACCAATTTTGACGCTTTCCTATTCATGCATTTAGCATAAACTTTTTGTGGGAATTACGAATTCCCGCTGACTTCACAACGACCCGTGCGGCACGCAGGGCATGATACTGAACGCCCGCTTCTGAAAAGAGGCCGAACTGAGTTAAAAATTTACATGCTTACGCTAGCAGCAGTTATTCGCGTTTCATACATAACAGACTTGTAAATTGCGCTAGGGAAAGTAAATGGCAAAGACCGAGGTCTTAATCACTTTACTGATTAGTTTTCGTAGTTTGCACGCTGTGTACTGGAACGGAGAGGCTGAATTTGGATACGCTCTTCCTACCTGGCCACATCCAGCATCATGGCCCTCAAAGCCGAACGATTTCCAGCGAAGACGTCGTACCTTATCATGCCGTGGTACGGGTGAATTTCATCGGATAAGACCTGCGTTTGAGACAAAGAGAATTGGCTGCGCAATGTTGTTTGCACTATCTCACTGACACATCATGCTGCTTGTGGTCGTATCACACAATATAGACGTCACAAATGAATGCTATAGGCACAGTTGTTGAGCGTATGCTTCTTACACCTGACTATGCTTAAGAAGTAAACTCAAGTTGGCTAGCTAGTCGAAGTGAAAATTAAGAAAAAGGCAAACAATATGAACACGACAAAGCAGGAGACAAGGGAATCCTTGTCTGTCTTGTTTCTTTCACCTTTGCTGATTTTCGCAAATCTTTCTAGAAGACAGCTTAAGAAGAAGCAGCAGCAGCACGTTTTCTGATTTTCACAGATTCACCAAATGTTATAAAACACAAACTCCCTTCCAAACTGCCACCCTTTAGGTGGCAGTGCTTTGAACACAGCAGCGCGGAAAACGGCGCTGGAAAGAAACCCATGAGAACAGCTCTCTGGCTTATCATTAAGCGTGCGAATATAAAATTGAAATTGAGCACTGTTGACATGCGTTTTTTTTTCTTGTGCCGATGCGCTACTAGATATGACACAATAATAAAAGCTGCATATTTTCTGAGAATTCTCCAGTATTCCTTGTTTGGTTGGGCTGTGTCATCATTTTTCCTTATTTTCGCTTACTTTCGTTTCTCACCTTATGTGCGTCTACCCATGGCCTTTCCAGTGGCAAAGAATGCTTACTTTGTAGCAGACAACTGTCAGGTTTTCTTGCCGCATCCGGCCACTTCAGTACGATCGTATCATTTGAGCCGGAACACCGGACGCGAGGGCGCCTCCACACAGCGGGGCGGTCTAAAGGGCGCACTAGCTTCAGCAGTAGCACGTGATGCGTTGCGTTAGTGGAGAGAGCGTCGCGGCGATGCCTTGTCACCCTCGCTGTCGCTCTCGCAAGCTGCGTTATGCGCGCGTCCATTTTGCACGCACCTGCGTCCTGACTGCGCCTCGGTAAGGGCCAATGAAAATGTGCTAACCGTCTATACGCGCTCCCTTGCATACGAAGTATTGATAACTGGAACGACGCTCACCATAGTTCAGTTGGAAATTGGCCCACGCCAAAATCTCACGTTCGCCCATACCCAAAATTTCAAGTTGGCCCGCCCACTTATTTAAGTTCGCCCATCCCCAAATTTCAGTTGGCCCAATCCCAGACTTCAATTTGGTCCCACCCCAATTTTGCCCTCACCCAAATTTACCTCGGCCACCTTTAAGTTTCACGTTGGCCCACCCCTTAAATTTAAATCGAGTCACCTTCAAATTTCAAGTTGGCCCACGCCCAGATTTCAGATGGCTCAACCTCACATTCCAACTTCGCCCACCTCCAAATTTGGGGGTGGGTCAACCCACCCCCAAATTTGGAGGTGGGCCACGTTGGAATGTGGGGTTGTGCCCCAAATTTCTGTGGGCCCACCCCTACTATAAGCTTCCCCGTGGGTTTTTTAAGTAGCTCTATGTATAGTTACGGGTATTCTTTTTTCAGCGAATTTTTTGCCTTAAATTGTTCCTTATCGCTTAAAAGCTACCAATCGTCTACATATACACTACAATAACGATGAAATGTGTTTGGAAATTACGCATTTTTGTGGACATAGAAGGCAATAACCTTTTTGCCTGACATGTTAGGGGGGCTTAGAACGACAGAAAGCTGAGCTAGTTGGTAAGGATTCATTATTGAAAAAAGAGGTGTGGCGCGCAGACAGGACACAAGAGGAGAGAAGTGGACAACACGAACGCCGACTATCAACTGAAGGAAGCACTGTGGCGAAAAGAAGAAAGAAGACACAAAACTCATCTGCGCAAGCTCAGGAATGGTATTACCACGTGTCAGTCGGGTACATGCGCTGGTCTACGTGAGAGATAACTGAACATAAGGAAGAGAATAAGTGCCTTAACATGTAACGCTACATGTAAACATGTAAACTCTACATGTAAACTCTACATCTTACAGTAAAATTTCCGTTCTGAACGAGAAAGAAAATACAGAGAAACATACCTTATCCATAAGTTCCAAGACATTGCAACCAATAGGCATAAACGTTTCAAAAGGAGTTTTAGAATCTATTCCCTATGCTAAATTTCAAGCTACAGACAAGAACACTTAGTTTTGTTTCTTGGCGTATCCCTTTTTTCTTTCTTGCTTCCCCTTTTCTTTCCTCTTTGTTTTTTGCAGCCGGCGTGTCGGGCGCGGTTGACACGCCGGCTAACATGCGTGCGTTAACAGAGCGCGAGGGGGGGGGGGGGGGGAGGGGCCTGGCCTTGGCCTTGTGCGCAGCATTCCTTTACTCTCAATTCCACACGCTAACACACCTTCCCTCGTTGCCGCGCCCTCCCGCCTTACCCCCTCTCCTCTTTAGAAGAACCCCCCCCCCCTACACATACTGTGGCGAGGCAAGCATACGTCGCCTTGAAGAAGACAAGTTCACTTGTCGAAACGTTGGCTCATCGTTTAAATTTGCATTTCCCGCATTCCCCGTGTTTTCCCTGGATTTCTTGTGGATCAGTATCACGTTGTCATTCTTTAAACTTTCTGCTACACTTAAATTCTGTAGGCAATGCGTATAAAGGTATAGAACAAGCTTCGCATGTATAATATTCCATCCATCTTTGATAATATTGACGGTTATTCCATTTACTCTCACTTTTTCCAAGAATATGCCTCGCAAAGCCCTTCTAACTTCCTCGTTGGAGACACGTGGAACATCTGTATCCTGTTCGTCACTGCTTCAAATCATGGTTGGGTGGCTCTCATAGGTGGTGCACAGGTCACCATTGAAGTCCTCCGCTGCCTTTAATATATCATCGAAATTGCTGATGACAACACCCTGTTTCTCTTTCACTGAAGAAACATTTACATCTTTGTAATACTAACAAATACAGGGCACATTACGGTCCGTGCTTCGGTTTTGCAAACATTTTCAACTATGGAATCTTATAAAGACAGGTTTAGTTCCGCGGACGCAAAGCGTCATCAACGAAACGAATACGAATGTACGAATAATGAATCTAACCGACCACAACAGGTAGTTCTATGGGTTACGAGTGACCTCTGGCTTTTGGATTTTCGCCTTGAAAAAAATGCGTTGCTTCCTCAGTTTGCGTCAAATCATGGCGGTGCTCGAGGCTCCACTTCGAGTCGAATTCGCGAATCAGAAAGCTTGTTTTCTGTTTCTTCGATATCATGTCTCGTTCACCTATTTCACAGGTCATCGAAATATGAACTACCTTTCATACATGAACAATGTACGAGTCCAAAGTATACGTTTACAGTGCATGGATGTTTTTCAGGCTACTTGTCGGTATTAACTGTGCTGGTCTTACAAGACAAGCCACCGTGGGCACTGACTACTTTGCTTTCTGTCTACCAAACGGTGACATATCATCTCGTTTTCAGTGCATTCTTCATCCAGATCTTTACAATACGGCTTTCAGATCTAAAGTATATGTGCGGGCCGTATCTCTTTCGGTCGTAGCCATGCAAATGGCTGAAAGGCTATTACAGAAGATTCATCAGCCTTTTCACTCTGTTATCAAGGACGAGCAGCGAAGCTGTGGTGTGTTTTACCTCAATCCACGCATCTATGAATATATTATTATTATTATTATTATTATTATTATTATTATTATTATTATTATTATTATTATTATTATTATTAAAATAAACTCGCTTAGGAGACTAACGTAACCACAGCGCACAACGCCCATTGGTGGTAACGGTGTGCATAGGACGCAGGTGGCCGTTAAACCGAGCCTCGGCGCGTGAGACGATATGCGTTGGCCGGGGCGCAGTCAAAGGAGCGCACGAAAGAAAACATGTTTGTAATTTGCGATTGAGCATACTTCCTAGTTAGTTAGCTGAATGAAACTTGGAAGGACTACTGTTTTATTTTCGGGGACAAACATCGGGCTGTCCGTTTCCCTTCTATAGAAACCCATGTATTCATAGCGGACGGGAATTCCACGATATTTACAACTTCGCTGTGAACTACGTAATCATGGAAAGTAGATGAAACACGGCGTAATGTTAGTTTTGTCTAAGTGGCTAATTGTCATGCAATCTTTTTGGGATGTTTTTGATAAAACAAGATTTACAGTCGTTTTCTGAAAGCATTCTCTCTTCATGGGCGACCATGTATCGACATCAGAGACGAATTCTGTAATGTTTACAAATTGACTGTGAACTAATTACGACAAGTAAATGAAACACGGCGTAATAATAGAGCCGTCTTAGCAGCTAATTTCAGTATAACTTTTTTCCAACATACCTAGATTATATAGAGAGCTACAGAGCCTTCGCGAGAAATAGATGCGCTTGGCGGAATGCACACTACTCGCCATCCACAAATGCGTCGGTCCTATTGGGAACTCTTTGCGGACCCGCGAACTGTTCTGGATAGTCAGCTATTTGCACAATGTTTTGCATAGCGTGCATTGCCACAGCCCTGTCAGCTTACCTTGGCGTCTTGCAAGACGACTGCCGTGTCGGCGTCCGTGATCCGATGATCGCTCAGCGCAATGCCGTGCGCCTTCATGTCGACGACCTTCTGGACAAGGCCTCTGACCACTGCTTGCGGCTCGAAATGGCTGCCGCGAAGTGTGCTTCGTTTGACCACCAGCAGAAGCGGAGTGTCTTGTACGCTTCTCATGTGCTTTAATATGCGCTCTTCGAGCCCAGCTGAAATGCAGGCGGATAAGCGACTGTAAATGCGTGCATTTGGTTAGCTGAAGGCATCGAGGAAGGAAAATTATAGGAGGGAAGATTACGTCACGCTGTCAGCCTTGGCAAGCGAATGCTCCATGAAGCCACAGTGGTGGCCTAACACGTGACCTCTCGCGTCGAGATCACAGAGCAGGAATCGAGATGTTTGGTTCCAAGAAGCTATGCCAGCAGTTTCTATTCGGTGCGCGCTTGTTCAGCAGCCATGCCGTGGCTATGCCTGCAGAGCGGGAACACTAAATCCAACCGGGTACTTTGACGCGAAATCACATGTTGGGCCACCACTGGCCCAACATATTTCAGCTTCCTCCATGGCTGAATGTAACAGACACATCATCATCATGTTGCGAGAGCCACCGAAAAGCTAGTACTGGTTGAAAACATTGTCGGTAGCGTTACAATATGAATTCCCCAAACATAGATCGAGAAATTAACGGGCACCAGCAAAACGCCGCATTGGACTTGCATATTGTAAGGGGTATAATAGGCGATGGGCCTGTTTCGCGATTTTTGATGCAGTCATAATACTAATAACTTCGGTTCTATGTTAATGATAATGCTGCGCATTTTCTACAAATTTCGATGCATTCACGAAGAGTTTATCTATTAAAAATAAAATCAAACAAAGCGCAATATCAGGCTCGCGATGAAATTGAGTCATCCTGATTAGCAAGTACTAGTTGATCGTGGGAAGTAGATGGCCATGGAATGCTGCCTCAGGCTCCTTTTAAACTTCTTTGTAGTTATGGCTCCATATTCACCGTGTCTATAATATAAGCCTACATACACGGCCGTAGCAAATGGATCTGGAATATGTGGGGTATATGGCTATATTAAGGTGCCTAAATTAATAAACGTTCTTGTATTTCCTCTCTTTTCAAACGCGATTGATGTGCCCAGCAAACGAACCCGCTACCTCACCGTGCTTAGCAGCGAATCATCATGGCCACTGCGCCACCACGACGGGCTACTGATGTCTTCTTCTGTTTCCTCGGCATCAAATTGGCTATGCTTGGATAATATACATCTTGTGACGACAACTGAACTTTAGTTGGAGAAATCTTTTATTCCGTTCATGGTGGCAAAAGTGGAAAGATCAGGTTTCAGCTGTTCAATACTTCATCTGTGTATTCTTTCGAGTGTGGTCCGCGCTTGACGAATAGCCTTATAGGTACCACATCCCCTGATAATGAATACCTGGATTTAGTTTGATGGTCGTCATGTAAGAGTACACGGGGTGCCGCTCAGGTGATGACACTGGCACGTCGACCATGACGAAATCGCAGCTGCCCGGTATCGCAACTCCGAGGAAGGCCTCGGCGTAAGTGTGGCACAAGAGGCCACGCAGATCTACAGAATAGAAGCAGAATGTAAGGCAGAAGTAAATCTTAGCCTGAATAACATTTATTGCGGCACTCCCTTTTATTCATGGGCGGCAACGCTATGGAGGCTAAAGAGACTCCTCTCGTGGCTCGCATTCGCGACTTCGAATTCGTGCGTCACGAATAAGAGAAAAGTTACTGATATGCGTCATGTTAAGATCTAAAATTAGGTCTTGCACTTGTATGTCACAAAATATGGCGTACTCTTTTCCTGAAACGCTTCGGAAATCTCAAATTATTTACGGCCAAACGAGTGGAGTGACACATCTCTTCAAGCAGCGTCCAATTTGCATCATTTGTGCTCGCAATAAATTCAGTACGCCGCATTCTGCAAGAAAAAAGGTGCACAAATAATACATTACTTGACGCGAATCTGTTTTCACAAGTTGCAATGTTAATACATCAAATAGATGCTCCGCACAATGCGTCGCAATTCAAAAACCTCTGCACCGCGAAATTCGCGGAGCGAGATTTCTATGACAGTTACACTCATGCAGTATTGCAGTTACCTGCAGTATTGCCTGCTAAGTATCAAAAAGACTCTACCAAGCTCTATTTAACCCTCAAAAGAATGTGTTGATGTCCGTCAGCACAGAATGTTCAACGACTGTGCCATGTTTCCTTATATACGGTTTCACTTGCGCTATGCGGAAATTGAAGTTGAAGTATTACTCTGTTATTTATGGTTCTAGATGAAAAAAACATTTATCTTAACGTGTTTAGCACGAGAACACATCACGAATAACACAGAGGGTTTATTATTCATCGTTTAGATAGTCTTCTCGCTTCTTCTATGAAACCATGCTTTTGTTGAAGGCTCTTTCTCAAAGCAATGGCCAAGGCTTTTTTGCTTTAAAGTTTCAACAAGCCAGCACACAACACCATCTAGACTTCCCCAAATTACCCTATGAATTGTGGGGCATTATTTGCATGTCCTAGCGGTTGTTCTACTTATTTTGAAATATATATACTTTCATGATCTTCCTCGTTATTATCATCGCCTTATTTTTGTGTCCACTGCTGGACGAAGGCCTCTACAAACAATCTCCAATTACCTCTGCCTTGCGACAGCTGGTAGAAACTGGAATTCTAAGTTCTTGTATCTCTGTATTTTGTCGTGTTTACAAGACTCCGCTCTTGCTTTGGTTCTAAAGGACTTGCAGTATGTATAAATGAAAATTAAAAAAGGAAAAACGCTTCCTTTCCTTTTTCTCAATAAAGCCATGCAGCAAAGTGAGTTCACCTTGTTTCTCCGCTGCCGCCAGTCATTGCCGTTCCGGTTTCTCAAGTGAATGTGGCTGAAACGCAACTTGCGCGACATCGCCCTTCGATATCTAGAACGCTATGAAAATTATTACGAAAATTCCGTGGAGTATCTCGATTTTGCCGCACTTTCTGCTCGCAGGGAAAGTGAATGCCCTGAGAAGAGGGGCTCGTGGACAGTCGTTGGAATTTCCGGGTATTTTCGCGGCACACTTCATGAACAACACTTTGTATACACGATCATTACCGTGGGGTCTTTGCACCACGTGCGCTATGCTCTCATATGGAAGCCGATGATTTCAAAGCATTTTTGCTTTTTATTTTGTATGGTTTTGTGCGTGTGTGCGTCTTTTCCTACATGGATTTTACTTCCGCTAGGCATTGGAATTTCCTATTTCCAAATTATTTTCATGCCCTTTTAGATGGATTACGCGTAGTGTCTTCTGCCCTTGCCGATGTCTTACTGCACGATTTATTCTGCTGTAACCTTGCCACTAATGTTATGGCCTACTTTTTGTTGAGTGCGCATTTTAATGTGGTTCATTAACCTGATCATCGTGCAATTTTAATGCTACCTATGCGCATAAATCAACGCTGAAGCAAAATATAACGTCCAACAGATTGCGAATCGGTGCTCGGAATATCTCGCGTAAACTTGTCTTTTTATATTCTCTCTAACGTACTAGGCGTTAAACCATATTTTGTAGCGAAGCCGTAAAAGTCAAGGTTCCCGGAATTTCTTCGTCTCTGTAGCGAAAAATTCAACCAATCACAGCGGAAGGCGCTGGGTTCCTTGCAGCGCCACCAGATGGCGCTTGCCTCGGCGCATTCGTGGCGGGCGCGGGACAGAAAAAAACAACCCGAAAGCTCGCCTTCGAGCATAGCGTTCGCTGCAAGCGTTTCGCGGCGAAGATTACGGTTGCACAAGCTGCAGCTGCCGGTACGCGGCAACTGAAGTATACGAAGGAGTCAGTGACCTATTTCATTTGTTCTCCGCTAGCGCTACGGAAAGGCCAAGCATAATTAGGACTCCCGAAGAGCAGCGTGAACACGATAATCGGCAACGGGAACAGCAACGTCAATATGCAGAACGCCGCCGTGCTCAGGCTGGACAAGACTCAGTTCAAGGCTACGTCTCACTGGTCTATCGGATCAGGTGATACCACAGTTTTGCTAGCCAACTGCTTTCACAGCTTGGATTGCATCCAGTGTTTTTATAAAGCAAACATTCCTACCTCAAGAAATTTTACAGAAACTCGACTTACCCCTTTGAACGTAAGTTGGGTCCATTGGTCGATCTAAAAAAATAAAACAGGTATATACCATTACCAACACTTCCTAAATATAAACTACCGAAAGACAGTGGAATTATTACCCATTTACATCCCGCATAATGCTGCCTTGTTTGTAAACGAACAAGCAAATCTAATTACAGGATGCTTATTGGTGTATCGAGATATTGACGCAATAGGCAAGTCCCTACAGCGTCTTCTTCGTCACAAAACTAAGCTACACTTCGTAAAAAATTTGCTAACATCGTCAAACGTTTGCTACTATGACATAGTGCGCAAATAAACATTACTTCGGGAATATGTTTCGTCGCTACGTTGCTCGACTGCTATTCGCATTACCGTCGACCATCACCCCGAGATGAGTTCAGCCATAATTTTTCGAAGTAATTGCCTTCCTCAAAACTTGTGCCCGCAACTGCTACTGCGGACGGGATGCATTAAGACTTTATTTTTATTAGTCCATCAGTATGCCCCTAATTGTGACTTAGCAGTGCATCCCATGCGCCCTACGAATCTTTTTCTTTCGTCGATGGTTTGAATGCTCATGTCCCGGTGTCTATCGGGCGAATGCACGCCTTCACAGCTTAACGGGTTCCAGGAGGGTGAATACGAATCAATTATTCTCGCTCCCTCCCCGTATACGCCCTTGTTGACATAGAATAAGTGCGAATGGAAAAAAAAAACGAAGCTACAGGACAAGATTAATTTCGTCAAGAATGAAAAAAGAAAAACAGCAAATGTGAACCTTCAAAACTTTGTCTTTCACATCCAAGCTCATAACTTATCCCATAAATTCTCGTGTTCCCCGTGGAAACGTTATTATTAGAAATATTCTCTCAGAGCTATGCAACGGCGCTGCCCTTTCTCAGTTCGCACGTGCGTCCACAGACGGCCTCCTGAGTGTCGGAGAGTGAACTCAAGCAAACATGGACGTTGCATTCCGAACACTGCCCCCTTACATGCTCTGCTCTATTGCTGAAGGAGATTTGACTAACGCCCGATAGTACCGCTGAATGAAATGCGCAGAGAGCGCCGTTAGGCACTGATGAATAAAATGAACTCCTAAAAAGAGATGGCAGCACAGTAGAGGACACTTGCATGTTGTCGTCGTAGTAGTCGTGGTTGAAGTAGTCGTCGTTGTTGTAGTGGTACTGGTAGTCGTAGTAGTTGTGGTAGACGTAGTAGTACTTGTTGTAGTCGTGGTCGAGGTCGAGGTAGTAGTTGTTGATGTAGTAGTCGTAGAAGTCGTAGTGGTGGACGTAGTCGTAGAGCTAGTTGTCCTAGGCGTTGTAGTTGTGCTATTCGTCGTAGTAGAAGTGGTCGCTGCCCCTCCAACATTCGTTACACCGTCCTTCCATGGTCTAGATGTGATTTTTTTACCTAGCAAAAAGAAACAATTTGCCTTTTCTTATGCCGCGATTCTCTGCAATGCGAACATAAGCAGGTTGCACTAATCAAGCATATATGCGCAAAACTATAATAACGAAAGGAATGAGCGTACTCGGGACACACGATTTTCATTTTTGTAAACGTTCGCAACACCATGTGTCTATTCGTGCCGCTTTGAACATCTCGCGTTAACATCAACGGATTGAACGTACCCATGCTTTTATTTATTAGCGATATTCGTCTTTCAATCTCCATGCTTCATTACAAAATTTTTGGTTCACATCATATGGTTGACACTATAACCAATAGCCATCATTTGTTTTACCTACTTCCAGCTTAACGTGACGCTGTCACCTGGAAACCTACGCCGTTCGATGTGTACGGAGCATGACTCTACGATTCCATTGGGTGAGTGTTGCAACAAAATCTAGCAATTGCTCATCGTGATAGGCCGCGAATCTTGGGCTGTATTCATGGAGCTTTTCGTTCTTAAATACTGTTTGCCAAATTGGCCATCCGTTTTCGGTAAAAATTTTCACGGAGGCAAGATTAAGTTGCCTTCTGTATTACGAACTGTTCTAGAGCAAGAACCGTTTCTCGAATACCGGCCCTGAAAGGAAGTGCTGAGAGCAAGACTCTAAACAGTGCGCATTTGGCGTCAGCGCCTATCTCTGCATTAAGAAAAGCGAGAAAAAATGAGGAAGAATATCCCTCAGTTTATGCTGCGGGGGATGGGGGGGGGGGGGATTGAGAACATAAACGGTGTGAGCTCCGAGATCGGATGGCATGATCGTCGGGCACAACGTAAGGATTCCTTTCGCTCGATTCTATTCCTTTCTTATAAGCGACCTTTAAGGACCGGCCGATGCCGGTGCTGCCATAGTCTAAGTCTCACTCAGACACACCGACGAACTCTAAAAGGAATAGCGTTAGGATAGAATCGTTACATTATCCTGGCTCTAGTCTCGCTGGCCGCCGCCGCCAGCGTAGTGGCGCTGGCGTCTCTGCAATGTGCACCTACGCACCCCCACCGTTTTTACAAATGGCTACTCCCCCTTTTGAATTCGGACGGTACACACTGTTCATCCTAGAACTGGGCGAGACATACAATCGCGGTTTGAAGGCGTAAATTGCGTTTGCAAAAGAAGTAAAACTAAACTCTGATGTTCTACGTGCCAAAACAGCAATTTGATTTTGATGGACGCCATAGTGTGGGGTTACAGAATAACTTCAAACACCTGGGGTTCTTTAAAGTGCGCCCAGTGCATGGTCAACGGACGTTTTTGCATTCCGCCCTCAGCTGAATGCGCCTGCCGCCGCAGGGATTCCACCAGCAACATCCAGTTCACAGCAGCTACACTATGGACACTCGGCTGCAGCGGCGTCGGTTTGTTGCAGAAGATGACTCAGAAGAAAACAACATGCGCACTACTCATTTAGATATTGTTGCAAATACTTCAGTAGTGAATTGATATTATGGCGAAGACGAATGCAGGCTCTAAAGATACGAAAGGTTCAAACGAATTACTGTTGCGTTATTCAGCTACAACACGTTAAAGGGGAAACGTGTGTTCTTTCAAGAATCAGAATGGAACATGGAATGGAGTTCCAAAATGTGTTGTTGCCACAAATGGTGTTCGTGAATTAGAACGGTTCTTGAATGCTCACTTCTTTGAACTTGCTAGATAATTATGTTTTGGTTGCGTCTTAGTATTGGTGCGCTTCTGTAGTGTATTTTATTGCGAAAGCAATACTGCTCGCACTTTCGGCCCATCGGTGGTCGTGGCGCCTCCTTACACAGCTGCGCGTCACGTGACCGTGTGACGTCACGCCAGACCGAGAGACGGGGCCCCAGCTCGCGGCAACGATGGTAGAGGCGAAGCCTTGCGCGCCGCTGCTGCAGCGCTACCGAGAGAGGGCGCTCGCTTGTGTGACGTCACGCTAGGAGGACAAATGGGCTACAGCTCGGCTCCTCGCAGTGGTCGGCGCGCTGCCTTGCGCTATGTCGGATGATGTATAGCCATAAGTTTAACAAAGGTCAACTATGTCCACACCATCAGCCGAACCAAGGCGCAGCCAAGGGTATTGGGGCGCTATTCTGGACACGCATGGCGGCTGCATGGCCGCCATTATCCGCCATGTTTACTCTCTGATTGGCTGTCGAGAGGTCACGTGTTTTGAAATTTGTGCCGGGAAGCGGAAGTATTGCAAAATGCAATTTTGCGTTTTCATCAAGATGACGAAACGTGACGTGGAGCTGCAAATTTTATGGACTAATACATTTTTTTGGTCCTTGGCAGCTATATTGCGATGTTAGCGCTTCAAAAAGAATGTGAGCGGTAGCGTGCAGAAGCCAGTGCAATGCATCTGCAATTGCGCGAATATGTGGTGGCGATCCAAGATATGCGCCATGCCAGCTTGCTGATTGGCTGAAGGAATATCTCGTGAGGAGCGTCACAGGAAGGGCTGTTTCATAAACGTCATTTTGACGATGCCTGACGTTACGCTGGGCCGCCATTGCTGAGATTTTCCGCCATAATTTTTGCTGCGACAAGCCGCGCGAATTATGCTAATGAGCAGCCATATGCAATGTCAGCCGAGAGGAATGCGTATCGCCACATTTTCCCCGTCGTTTGGCACCACGAAAATCTTTTGTTCATAACGCGTGCTCATAGTAGTTGCATCGCTCTCGGGTGGTGTTGGCATTTGTGTTTGGGCCATCATTTTTTAAAAGAACGCGTTTATACGAAATAATATTGGTTGAACATAGCAAACTTTCGGCAATGTTGTCCACTTTTCACTGCTGCATTTGTATTGTAATCAAGATTAATGCCTTTTCGCACAATCAAAAGTTATGACAACGGCCTCTTTCTAATTTATAAAAAGAAATGTACGCAAGGCGGCGCCTTGAAGTTTCCTCCCTCGGTGCGAGTAACCAGCGAAATGAACAAGAGATGGCAGCGCCGGCGCTTGCGTCGCTCTAGTGGATATCTCTGGCGCGCGCAACGCTATCGGTGATATCGGCCGTTTCTCAGCCAGCCGAGTCGGGCTGAGTCACTTGCGTTTCAGGAGATAGCGATAACGTGGCCTAGAACGTGCGCGCATCACCACTGGTAGGTCGCGTATGTTGTCTCAAGCAAGAAAACAAGCGCGTTGGCGCCAACATGCGATGACTCATTCCATTTTTCGGGGACACGCATCCTAGCTATTCAAGCAGACGATGGCTTGTACGCAGCAGACGACGGAAGCGAGAAGCGTTTTCGACGGAATAATCATACGCTTTGAGATAGCTGCTCTATTTTTACTGCGGAGGAAAACTGTTTTGCTTTACCGATAACGCTATATTCAGTGCCTTCATTTCAATTTCTTAGGCGAAACGTCAAGTTGGCGTCACGTTACGTAAGCAAAACTGGGCCACCAGCGCCATTTTGTTTGCGTCGCGCCTACGTCATGCACCGAAGAAAATGGCGGAATGTCCAGAATAGCGCCCTTGCTTTCGCAATCTTCTAGGCTTAAGAGGAAGCTTTAGCTCGGGCCCAACTCCGACGCGGCCTATTCAAATACATGTAAAACGCAAAAACGTTTTTATGAGATAACCCCTGGACCGATTTTGATGAAATTTGTTGCATTTGAGAGAAACTTAAATTCTAGTGACTGTAGTAAGCGGAATTTTGATTTAGGGCTTGAGTTTTGTTAAAAAGATTTTCAAAAATTCAGAAGTTTGAAAAAAATAGAAGCACGACGTTTACAAACTAATACTCTGCATCAAAAACAGATATCGCGATTCTGTAAACGGCATCCATTAGACCATTCAAAGCGGACAAATTTGATATGTCATTTTACATCTTACCTGAATTGTTACGTTATTTACGAGGGTTCTGCAAAAATTCTAATAACACATTGGCACATTTTTGGAGGTTCATGTGTAACATATCAATTTTGTCCGCTTTAGATGTGCTATAAGATACAATTCACAGAATTGCGATATCGTTTTTTCTTGCTGGGTTACGGAGTTGTAAACTTGATAGTTTCGTTTTCTGAAAATTTGCGATATTTGCCAAATTTTTATAAAAATTTCACAACCTAAATCGAAAATTCGAAACCAACAGTCACTAGATTTTAAGTTTGTCTTTTAAAAGCAAGAAACCTCGTCACATTTGGTGCAGTGGTTGCCGAGAAAAACAAATTCTCCTTTTACATGTATTTAGATAGGAGCACCGTAGCTAAAGCTTCCTCTTAAACAAGCTAAGCCTTCAGCCAATTCTTTATTCTTTCTTTAATGTCCGTCAACGGAGGGTCGGCAACGTTTCAAAATACAATAATAAAAAGATGGATGTGGGTGAATATTAAAAGTTCTCAAAAGGAGTCGAACATTTCACGCTAACTCTCTGTATTCGTATTTGAAGAGGAACTGTTCGGTATTTTGACATAACAGAAAATTACCCAGATAGTTTGCAACAACTTACTGCGGGTAAAATCTGGCTGCTGTTCCCTGCCTGCCAAATAAAGTATTGCAGTTCGCCAGGAGTGAAACAGTGATCATAGTTGTTGAAGCTACGCAG
Organism: Dermacentor andersoni; assembly: GCF_023375885.2. Classification (NCBI taxonomy): domain Eukaryota; kingdom Metazoa; phylum Arthropoda; class Arachnida; order Ixodida; family Ixodidae; genus Dermacentor; species Dermacentor andersoni. The sequence continues at coordinate 141,609,542 of NC_092815.1, read as the reverse complement.
AAATAAAGGGGTAAAGCAAGCCTCGTTTTAGGCTTTGTAGTGTAAGCCTAGATGACAACCTGCGGTTTTTTTTATTGCAATCTGTCATTTAGATTTTGGGTAGTCTAGCTGATAGCACATTTATTTTTTCTGCTACAAGCACTGATGTTTTTGTGTTAATGAGATTTCTCACACGTGTCTACGGCAGACAAGTCCTTCAGCAGTTCATTTTTCTTTTTCCCGCCGACTTCTCATCTTTCTTCAACAACCACTTATTTCTCGTTGGTGCAGAGCTCACCATCAGCAGCAATTCATATTTTAGAGCGCTTGTTTGCAAGAAGGTTCTGAAAGTGGTGAAGAGGATATTTGGGCAGGTTTTAATGACAAAGTAGAGATCTTGTGCTTAGACCTGATCTTTTGTAATTCATATACTTAATTGTCCATTTTTGTAGTAGTAATTATCGGCGTGCTACCTAATTATACCGGTAGAAACATTGCCTCTGTATTATATGCGCCTGCCTTTGCCTTTTCGATATTACATTCTAACTATTCGCATTCGATTTGCGCACAAATTAGATATTCACCCACTTCTGTAATAAATATTGAAATGAATAAGTTCAAGTTCACTCAAGCACTGCGTCATTGATAGTAATAGTGGTTGTAACACTGAGTCCAATGACTGCTTTTCTTTCACCTTGTCCTCTGCTTCTCGGCGGTCTGAGCTGGAAATTCATCCGCGGTTGAGCAAGCAAGCTTTTTTAAAATACGAATCACAAGCAGTGGAACCGTCTTACTAACCAGGATGTTCAGACGAGGCAGCCATGGCGTCTTTGTGAGTTGCGTCCAATGTAGGAACCCCTGCGAATTTGTTCAACGCGGCAACAAAAATCCCTCAAGTCTGTGCTAACTGGCAAAAGCACCCATAGTTGTGAGCTTTACCTACGATGTAAACGGTCCACTGCCTAGAAGGGCCTTGACCATTCGAAGTCATTACGTTTGATTGCTGTGCTGAACTGCCCAGGGCGATGCTTTCGGCCAATTAGCGCTCACGTTTCGATAGCTTCTCGGATACTTCTGCACACTCCGAGACGACAAATCACATACAAGACACGTACGCACTAAACGGTCAAATAATCAACGGAATTCACCTAGATTTCGCGTATAATCTTCCTGTCTCTTACGGCAGCTGGTACATGGGCAGAGTTGAAGTGTGACAACAGCAAACTACGGCAGCGCTTCTATGCGAAGTAGCCATCAGCGTATCGAAAGCAACAGTTCTATGTACACGACCAGGCTGTACTTGGCCCCAAGTGTTGGAACTTATTTAGAACCAGTCGCAGCTTAAAGTGCAGCTCACCAAGTCTGGCCATTTTGAGCTGACAAGCACAGAGCATACATTGCGCGATAACGATCGTGTCTGCAAAGTATTACATAGCTACGCGCCTCGGAAAGACCTAAAATTTCGATCCCAATGCCGTTTTCCTCTTCACTCACGGCCGCCGCGCTCCAAGCCGGAGGATGACCTAATCGTGCCCCTGCGCTTACGTAATAGTGTGCGAAGTGCGACGTCACTCGTGGTGACGCGTGACTTCGAGAATTATTCAAGACAACACCTGTTGTCTGTGCGATCTGTTGCTTGAATTAACGAATTGAAGTTGATAGAAGTAATAAAACACACAAACGGAATGTGAGCGTGTTTTTCTTGTTTTACTTCGCACCGAAGCAAGAGAGATGTACTCCCGCTTGGTCTGCTTGTTCCCACGGTCGTGCGGTCACGTGCGCAGGTACCGAAACTATGCCTTATTCTACCATGTTCCATACGCGTGATCATGCTCTGCGATCCGCTCTTTCGTCTCAGTATTCGTGTAGCACTGAATTGTACCGCTAGTCATGTTTCCTTGCGCGTATCGCGCAAAATCATGCGCTGCGCAATCGAGACAACAGCTCGCGCGCGACGCCGTCAGCTGAAGTGCGTAGTGCCCAAGAAAAAAACCAAGGAGAAAGAAAGTTACGGTGGGGCCTATGACGTATGCGCGCGAACGTAGGAAAATAATTTCGCTTGCGGAGGCTAGACGCGGGGAGTGGAGCAAGCGTCTTGCATGGCAGTGGAGCCCGCCGGCTGAAATCATCGATTTGCGGCACTGAAATATTTCTATCTCGGATATTAACGAGCCAATTTGAAATATTTTTGTGGCAGAACGCTCCCTAGAGGAGACGTACCAACTTCCAGCGCATAACCAAAGTTTGCTATGGGGCCTGGTGAGGGCCCCTTTAAGGTGAACATTATTTTTCACCCGCCAGAGAACAAAACTCCATGTCTAAAAGTCAAACGTTGAGATACTGAACCGATAAACCAGATTGCTCACGTGCCGCAGTTGCAAAGCTTGCTTACAACAAACTAAATGCACGAGCTTTTTATGTATGTGTATGATAAAGCAGAAAAATATGGTCGGAATGTTACTTGCTCAATAATTGCAAGACCTTTAGCTGGGATCGCGCCTACAAAGCTCATTAAAGTAGGTATCTCTATTTCCCATGTTATTAATCTGTTATAAAGCCACTTTAAAATAGTGCGGTTTTCTTTTTAGGGGCGTTCGATTGCAGTCGTCATCGCAAGATAAAATGGCATCTCTCCAATAAGGTTAACAAAATTACCGCTGTCTCGTTGTTTGCTCGTTAATTTGCCGAATCTTGGAATTGTGCTTTATTTCGTTCATATTTCTAGGCTTGCTTTCTTGGCTAAGACAAGCTTTTCTCAATATAAAGAATAATTGGCGTAAATGGTACGTCCCATTAAAGTTACGTGTCCACCTATCGAATGATGACAGACACTCCCATTGGGGGTATTGCAATTTATGACAGTATTCCCCATAAAACGGTGTCAACTGACGAACTGGGTAGCACCGGCTACGATTGAAGGCCTTTATGATCGAAATCATGACACTTACTTGGTTCTTCTTTTATCACTTTGAAGTCTTCTCACGGCAGGTAAGTTAAGGAAACAAAGAATATAGTTAGCTATGCAAAGCTATATTTCCATGGGATAGGAAAAATACACTCAGCGGTATATTCACGCATTGATTCATTTTTATACCTGATTTTTCACAGCTGCTTGCACTTGCGATAGAAGGACTAAGGAGAGTCATCCTCTCCATGAAATGTGAAATGAATATAGGCCAATTGTTATTTGTTTATTTTGCTCCTACATATTTTCTAAATATCGCATGTGGCAGATACCTCTCTTGCGCGTTTTCAAATGGCCTTTTTGGATGTAGCTGAATTTAGGCGAATGTGGAGAAACCAGAATGCCCTAGAAGACAATTTAACGGCATCAGACATTACCTTTTTTTTTTTAGCATTCACTTTTATGCTAGCATACGCACTACGCTGCAATCGACGTCACACGAGCTTCAGCTGCGCGACGCCAGGTGCAGTTGGCATGCTTTTTTGCCTCGCACTCGCGTTAGTCCCCTCACGTTTTCTCACGACAGTACCTACTGACACGTTGCGTTATTTGCTTACATAATCACCATGAATACTAAGCCTGTTCTAAGCAAGTTATTTTCTAGCAAGTTTTAATGATGCTGCAAAGTAAACGTGAATTCACTAGCTAAATTCCGGCTAATTTAATGCTTTCGCCAGTTCTCTGATGAAGTTCATCGGATAAAAGAGCAGAGGTCCACGATAGCGTCTGCGTCACTGCGGTGAGATCAAACTTTTGAGCTTTAAGAAAGTGAATGACGGCTGTTGTGCCTCGCGCGGAGTCAGAGCGGATAAATTTACCTCAAATGTGGTTAGAGCAGCGAAAGTCTTTGCTTTTTCGTATTACCTTCGTGCGCACTCATTATGGTTTTGGTAAGCCTAAAGAAGACAACGCCCTAGCGTAATGGTTTTAAAATTTAGCGTGCTGGCAATACGTAAAACGCCTTCGCCGTATCTCAACGGTATTTTTTAACCGGCTTGATATCCCGGTTCGAACTGACATGCACAATAAAGAAACAACGAATAATTGCATATCTGCAAGAACACTGACCTAAGAGCCGGTCTACTGGCACACGCATGCGCCAGTATGCTAGATACCATGAAACGTACCGTGAGGAGTTGCCTCGTCATCTTCCAACGTATCTGCAAGAAAAAAACGAAACGACCGTACGTAATTTAAACATTGTAAAGCCCAAGTGAAGTGGTACTAGAAAACAAGTCTTCTCATCTTTTCCATTCCACTCTGCCATTATCCGTATGTTGTCTACATAAGCCGGGGTAGTATATAAAGACTTCTTAGGGAAACGCCTATTGTATTAGTGACCACTTGGCTTTCCGGTTCAGTAGCAGTTAACTTTCAAGAAGATTGTTATTAAGAAACTAGCAATATATTTCCTCATAATTGGCATTTAATCGCTTTGTTTGCTAAGTATTCATGTAGAAAATGGCGGCACATCTATCCATTGCAAATGAATGGCGACGTTGATGCTGTAACAATAGTTTTTTTTTTTATTTTTATGCAGATGGATGGCCAGATGATGCCTTTTTAAACAGTGTTGTAATATGGCGATGGCCCGTAGGCCTAGGAAAACAGACCGCAGGTCCTCCCACTTCGTGCCTTATTCGTTGCCTCATCACACAAGGCGGCATTAGTCACTCCTTCGAAAACAATGACTGGCTGCTTGAAAACCATCCACCTACTTCGAGAAGTGCTTAGGAAAAATATGTACACAAAAGTATTCGAACTACCCTCAGGAGAAGTTGACGAGAAAAAAAGAACGGCCACGAACGCCCCCATAGAGGCACCTACACAATCAGAAGGAATAGTGTAATAAAAGACACACTGACAGGTGGAAAGGCAAAGAGCCACACAAAAAGCAGATTGTGCACACCTGTGTAAATTTAGTACTGCTTAAAGCGTAGGATGTGTACACTTTCAGGATGGGGCTTTTGTCACGTTGTCGCGATACCGCCTGGAAGGACCTCGTACTCAGCGTCACTAACGGCTTGCAATTTTCTCGGACAGGTTTGGCCGGCTGTTGGGGGTCCACAATCGGACTCAATCGGAAATTTGGAAAGTCATGACTCCGTGGCACGGCTTGTAGCGGCGAGCATCTGAATTATGTTGCTAGCTGATTTGCAGGCGCGCCTGTTGCGGGCCTCTTCGGCATGTTGAGCAAATTACGCGAAAGCATGGCTTAGCGAGGTCAAGCGAGTTGTTTTATAGCGAAAGCTTTACTAACCGCGTCGCGCCGAGCTTCGCCGTCACTATGAATTTCACCTTCATTTAACCACAGTTGCTCCGTAGCCTTGCCAACACATCACGTGACTCGCCGCGCCGAGCTCCACCGCCACCACCGGCTTGGCGCATGCTTCCTTAGTCTGCCTCGCACTACCTAGTCCTACCATCATTCATGCCTGCTTCTCCCTTTAAGAATCCGTGAAACACCTCTTTTGAAGCACCAAAAATGCCACAATCATCTCAGGATGAATGTAAACACTAATTCATTTAGCATTCAATTTAGATAGCGATACATTGTATTGCCACCATAGAAACGAGTTACGAGTGAGGCGTGCGGTGCAGCGGAACTCCTCTTTCAGGCTTCCTTAAGAACATTTCACAACATTTAGCGGCAGCACCGTGCAGCCTTTGCATGGGGTCCGAAATGCATGGCACGCTGGGGCACGCGAACTCTGCGCAACGCATCATCCGGCAGCCGGAGTCATCTCTCGCCGTTCTTTCTGGACACGCTACGCCATCTAATGGCACTGCCGAGAATTCTGCGCGTGGATTCCGAGCGGAGAAGCGAGGTGCGCCGGTGCATACGAACACTGAGGATCGTTCCCTCGCTTGTCACACGTCCTATGCCAGAAACTCAGACTCGAGTTGGCGAGACGTCTACTAAAGAGTGACACATACGCAATGCATTCATGGCCGCGCTCGATAATGCGCTGACGGCAAAACGTTCATTAAAAAGTGGCACATACACATTGCGTTTGTTCGCTGCTTGCTAAAGCGGAAGACCACTGTCCTTGAGGAACCCGTGTAACGTGGTTTCGATTCCGCCCAGCATTAAAGAAATTAAAAGCATCTTTTTTGCCATTGCAGAGTGCCACGATCTCAGTGGCAGATGCTTAATTACCCAAATTGACGTCAAAGAGGTTGATTGAAGAACGGCAGAAACCTACGGCCACGCAGCCGGTGAAAAAAACTGCAGTCGAAAGGTTCATTGAAGAAAAGCACGAACCCAATGGCACATACCAAGTGCTCCAAGTCGGCATCTAAGAAAATAAATTGACAGTCACTTCAGCATGCTCCAAAGAGGATAAAGTCGGAAGCGTGCGCGCTCAACATTCATTAAATTACTTGACGTTCTCGTTCGAATGCATTGTTACTTCTTATTGTTTTCTCCCACCAAAGGTCGTGGGTTCGAGTCCCTGATTTGACGCTACCATAATTAACTGCGCTTTCATTAAATTCGCCCTAATTGAAACCAAAGTCGTGGATTCGACTCCCACCATAAGTCGTGGGTTCGAGTACCTTAATTAATTCAATGTAAATACCTGTGCCTTAAATAACTCGTCTTAACACCAAAGTTCATTGGTTCGACTGCCACATAAGCTCGAGGGCTCAATTCCCACCGAAGGACGTGGGTTCGAATGCCTGACTTAACTCTATCTTAATTAACTTTACCTTTTTTGGCATGATCGGCGGCATCGGAGCCAGGTTCGGAAGATGATCACGACGACTGCGCGAGCAGTGTCACAAGGGCGTGTTTGCGCGAGGCGACGTCACACGACTTTTCCTACCACACGTCGCGTATTCCAGACCATTGCGGATATGAGCCACTTAAGCCTTTCGCCGTAAAATTTTCATTGACGAGCGGTGCATACCCAGTCCCGCATTTATATACAGTGGTCCATGTCAATGTGAAAGAGATTCGTTGAAGAGCGGCACACGCGGGCACTTTGATGGGTTGTTGGTTTCTTTCGAACCCTGTTCCCTCAGCACTACAGCCCGATGCGCTGTCCATTCGGCCATACACTACCCAGGGACCCAGGAAGGCGGGAAAACGGTTAGAGTCATAGATACACACATAGGCAGTTAGCCTACGGGAAGTGCGTGAGGTAGGCTAAGAATACTTGAACAATAAAACACCTTCTAACAAGTTTTCTGCATCACAGGCATGTGCTCACGAAATAATTTTCATTCTGAAAAACCTGACAGGAGCGCACATACAACTAGCGCCGTATTTCCTTTTCTCATTCACTCTGTGCGTTCTTTCTTCCAATGGAGCAGTGGTAGCGGTGAAAAACTTTTATTGCTCTCAGAAGAGAAGCACATGGAGGTACGCATAAGCCGGTCCTTAAGGGCCCGGCCCTTAATATGCTACGTGGGATCTTTAGTACGGGACCCCAGTGGCGTCGGCCGCTGCCCGGGTGTGCTCGATCAAGGCCCTTTGGGCCTGCAGGTCATAGCAGCCGAGCAGGGTCACCTCCCAGTCCTCCCGAGTGGGGTTGGGGTAAGGGCCAAACACTGGGTTAGATGGGCAGGCCCACACCATGTGGTAGATGTCCGAAGACTTCTCCGCACAGTGCGGACAACTGCTCGTGAAGGAAGGGTCAAAATGTTTGAGTGCTGCCGGGCACAGCAGAATGTTCTTATAGAGACGGAGTACAAGCGGCTCGTCCGTCTTATATAGTCCTTTACTCGGGCGAGGGTAAAGGCTATGGCCAGATTGATAATGCAGGACAATTTCTTTAAAAGAATACGCGCGATTGAATTCGAGATGCTGATCTAGGGGGTCGAGAAAGGAAGCCCGGAGAGAGAGCGCGCGGGCGGCGGCATCGGCTGCCTAATTCCCCTCGAGACCCATATGAGCAGGAGCCCATACTACGTTCCGGTGAGCGGGGTCGCCGGTGTAGGAGCAACTTTGAAGTAGTCGGTAGGCTAAGTATGGAGCCCAGCCTTGCTCGACGTTCCGACAGGCCCCTCGCGAGTCGCTGATAATTGTTTTGGAATCAGAGTGGGTAGCAGCCAGTGAAATGGCGATCTCCTCCGCATGAGTTATGTCGCAGGCTCGAAATCTAAGCCCGTTAACTGTTTTAGACTGGTGGACGACTGCAGCCGTGTGCCATCCCCCATGGTGGGGGCTGGAGGCGCCCACGTAATAAGTGCCGGGTTTCGACCCATAATGGCAGCCCAGGCCTACCGCCTGCGCCAGGCACCGACCATTATGGTCCTCACGTGTCATGCTGTTAAGAAGAGGGCGTACGTGGAGGGCGCATCTCCACTCGAAAGGGAGTCGTACTCGCTCTTCCATAACGGTGGTGTGTAGTCGGGCAAGGAGGCGGCAAGCCGACAGTGTCTTAGAGAGGCGTGTGTATTGGTCGGTTAAGGGAGCCTATCGGAGCTCCCGGAACGTGTTCACCATCCCTAGACCCAGGAGACGCTGGTTGGAGTTGTTCACGGGGAGATCGAGGGCCGTCTTAATATTTTGCGGTGGATGACTTCGAGTGCGTCCTCGTCTTGTTTCCGAAGGTGGAGGTAAAGAGTCGAATATAAGATTCGACTGGTCACGAATGCATGCGCCAGCCGAAAGGCGTCTTTGCACCGCAACCCCCAGGTTTGTTGGAAACCCGGCGGACCATTCGGCCCACCTTGTCCCCCACATTACGGAGCTTGGCGAGGGTAGTGTCCGACCGTCGATGTTTATGAATGAAAAGCCCCAGTACCCAGACTTCTGTGTGTTCTGGAATTGGTCCTGTCTCCAGATAGAGCTCAATTTGTGCGGCACACATTGGTGAGCGGCGCATGTGTACAAATTCAGACTTTTGAGGGGAGCATTGCAGGCCACAGTGGCGAGCATAACGGTTCACTATGGTGGCCGCTTGTTGCAGGTTGGCCTCAATGTCTCCGAGGGAGCCCTGCGTGGCCCACAGGGTGATGTCGGCATACAGCGCATGCTGCGCACCAGCGACAGCACCCAATTGGGCCGGCAGGTGCATCATAGCCAGATTGAATAGGAGAGGAGACAGTACTGCACTCTGTGGTGTTCCGCTGGTTACAAGTCGGCAGGGGTAGTGTTCAGTGTGCTGGATTTTAATGTAGGATTCACGATCTGTCAGAAATTGCCGAATGTACCTGAACGCGTTGCGTCCGCAGCCGGTTTGTGAAAGATGAGTGAGTATTGCCTCGTGAGTAACGTTATCAAAGGCCCCCTTCAAGTCTAAGGCGAGTATGATCGTATCCTTGTGGGGGCATTCGACCGGGTCAAGGATATCTCGATTGAGTTGTAGCAGAACATCCTATGCTGACCTGTGCGGGCGAAATTCGAGCATGGAGTTAGCGAAGATGTGTTGATTTTCCATGAACTCAGATAACCTGGTGTTTGCGCACACACGAGGTGAGAGAGATGGGGAGAAGGTTGTCCGTGTTGATGGCCTTGCCAGCTTTGGGAATGAAAGTGACCAGAGCGGTTTTCCAATCACTGGGTAGCGGCGCGTCCCCGAGCCAGATTAAATTGATGTAATCCAATAAGGACTGGTAAGCCTGATCGGGTAAGTTAGTGAGTTATTTGACTGTAATTTTGTCCCGACCCGGGGCTGTGCCACTTTTCATTTTCGCCAGGGCTGCCCGCAGATCGTGAAGCTGGAACGGCTGATCCAGCTCAGCGTTCTCCTAACCTGCACAAGAGTACGCCGGTCCGCAGGGGTCATGGGTAGTGCTCAAGTATTGGGTTGTGTTGCCGTGAAAGCTGTGTATGGCACGTTGTAGACGTTTATGAGTTTCTGTGCTTGTCTGCATTGGGTCGATAAGGGCGCGCAACAGCTGCCATGTATTCCTGCAGGACATCTGCAGCGCCGCCGTGTTGCAACGATCCACCCAGTCGGCACCTGTGAGCTGGGCCGCATACTCGGCCGCCTGCTGGTAGAGCTCGGCAATTCGATCCTTAAGTTTGCGGTTAGGCTTTTGTCGGTGCCGCCGGCGGACGAGGCAATGCCGCACTTCCCTGAGATGGAGGAGGTGGTTATCCACGTGCGATACCGCCTCGGAAAGCTGAATTTTCGTTTCGGTGGGGCGCAGGCTAGAACCCAATTTTTGGTACCATGACTGGTAGCCTTGCTCGAGTATAGATGTCGCTGTGATGTAACTTTGCCTAAACTTGGACCAATCTGGGAGACGGGCCTGTGTTGTGGGTTTTGCTAATGGCTTGGTCCGAATTGTAGTGTTTAGGATGCAGTGGTCACTACGGAGGCTTTCCTCGGTGTTGACCCAGTCTGCATAAGGAATGTTGCGGGTAAAGGTCAAATCCGGACACGTATCCCGAGCCGCGGAATCGCCTACAGGGGTTGGGTGGACGGGGTCTGTGTGAAGAGTGAGGGCCAACGTTGACGCAAGCTCCGCCAACTTGCGTCCCCGTTTCTCTTCACGCCGGTACCCCCAGACTCGACTGGGGGCGTTGAAATCGCCAACAATCAAGAGGGGATCCCGTCCCGCAACTCTTAGCGCACGGCTAAAAAGGTCCGAGAATGATACATTCGGCAATTTGGGTGTACAGTAGACATTTAGAATGTGCAATGGTGAGTCCTATTTGCGGAGGGGGAGGAGAGTCACCATTATATGGGAAAAGTGAAGATGGAGGTTTATGTCGACCATATTTGCAGAGTAATTTTTATGAACGCATAGACAAGACGAGGGGTTCTGTTGAAACATCGTATAGTTTGCTAAGGTGGCGTCGCTTCCTGGCTCTTGAAGGGCCACCACGGCGGGCGTATGCAAGAAAGTTGAAAGGAAAAGCCGAAGGTCGGCCCGCTTAGTACGAGACCGTAGCCCTCGGCAGTTCCATTGCGTTACAGTGACGGGGGAGGTCAATTTAGATAAGGGGTAACGCCTACACCGAGGTTGTCCCGCCATGTTCAGATTTAGGGATTAGAGGAGGGAAGGCAGGTGACCTGGAGCCAGCAACCAGGGGCTCAACTTCAGCTCCTGGGAGGGGGCAGGTTTCTTCATCATCTTCGAGATCAATTATTCGACGCGACTATTTGGAGGGCCGGACGGATACATCTTTAAGAGGACCGGCCCGGCGAGACCTGCGGGGGAGATTCGCGACATGTTGGGCAATCATGGTAGGAAGGGTCTTCATGACCTTGGCAATGATGCGTTCTATTGCCGTCCCAATAAGGGTCTCGAATTTGGCGTTAAGACGGGCTTCAAGATTCGCAACAAAGGCGGCCGACGTCACCGGCGCCACCCCGTTGCTATCCATGGCTTCTGCTAGGTGTGCAGATAGGGAGGGGGGGGGGGGGGGAGCAGCGGTTTTGGCTTCTAAGGCTTCAATTCTGGCAAGTAGCATCTCGTTTTGGACCCGGTGAAATGCTACCAGGTTGCGAAGCTCGGCGTCGTTCGCCGAGCTAGGGGAAGGAGAAGGTGGTTGGGAGGAGGCAACCCTACCCGAGCCGCTCACCTGTTTTCCCTTTTTGACCGCAGTTGCCCAGGCACCGGTCTCGCCTTGGTAGTGGGCTTGCTTCCCCGATCCGCCGTGTGGCGGCGGTGGTGGCGCTTGGTCACCCTTAACGTGTCGCCCGCTTGGGGGCGCTTGTTTCTTGGAGTTGGTGACGTCACCGCGGGGAGCTGAGTCACCGCGAGTGACGTGATGCTGTTGACGCGGCTTCTTCCTCGTCGCGCCAGGTTTTCCGCCATTTTGGGCGGCCATCTTGGTGTCGAGGCGTTACTTGGCGGTACCGTCTCTGGAGTTTGTGACATGGCCGCCAACACAAAAAGCCCATTTCGGCTTGCACTCATGAGGGGCCCGCATCCCTTCCACAATAGGAGCCTGCAGTACACACAGGCCGCACTTGTCTTGCGTTGGATTTGGGCATGAGTCTGCTCTATGGCCCACGGTGCCACACACACCACAGGCCGGTACAGTGCGCAGGTAGGGCTGCACTTGCACAATCTCCGAGTTGTAATTCACTGTCCGTGGCTTCACTTTTCCAGCAAAAGTCAGGCGAGCCTTATTGGGGGTCCCAAATTTGCGAATTTCTAAGATGGTGCCATGGCTCCACTGGATATCGTCTGTCAGAGTTTCCAGTGTTTCTTCATTTGCCAAATTGATGAAGCCGTAGAAAATGTCTTCGCCATCTTGCTTCAGATGGCCCCGCCGTGGCGCGTCTGCCTGAGCCAATTTGATCACGAAATCGCCAAGCAGGCGGTCCACCACGTAGGCGTTCTTGGTGCTCGCAATAAGTACATTTTACTCACGGGAAAAGATGAAGCTGAGTTCGACCGGCATTTGCGCGCCTAGGTAGGCACGCAAGGCTTGACCCAACTTACCATATTGGAAGGCACTGCCGATGGCCACAGCAGTTCGGGGCTTGAGGACCATGACGAAATGGTCGGGGTGGAACTTGGAGACAGGTTTGGACCTCTATGTTGACTGAAGTTGGCGGTCCTTGGCCACACGCGAGACGGGATCGTGCTGAGTTGAGGTCGACTTGCCGGTTGTCGATGTGGCGCCTGCCATCATTTTGGCGTTCCGGCGCTGAGAGCGGCTCTCAACGAGACGCAGGAGATCTTCGTTCCGGAGCTCGCCCGATGGTGCCGAATTGGGATCCTTGGCTTGAGGAACCGTCGACCAGGCCAAGCGTCCGGGTCGTAGCCGTGTTGAGGTAGGGAGTTCGCCATGTTAGTGCGGAGAGCGGCTTCCTCACCGCCTGGTGCCGGCGCAGCCGTCACGCTTAGCGGCGGCACCGCCAAGCACGGGTGAAAGTCCGCTCTAAATTGGCGAAAGATTTGGCCCACCTGGATAAAGTGGTGCCCCTGTGTGCCGGGCAGCTTGCTGCGTCCGATGGATGCAAAATTGGCGGGGTTCGACAAATTGTTCCGTGGCTCGAGTCGAAAATTGACGAAGCCGAGCTGACATGCGTCCGATCGCTTCACTCGCCGGACGTGGGCCCCTTGGTCACCTGATTCACAGTTTCTTACGTACTCGGTGCGCAGTCTGTTTTCTATCGTGTGCGCACATAGGTAGCGCGCATAACAGCTAGCCGATGGATCCCGCTTCGGTGACAAGCTTAAATATTTCGCACCGGAGTTACTGGGGCTTCCAGCGGCAACCCTATTTACAATAACTTGAGTGGTATTGGATCTTGCCTTTGAGTGCGGGAGTTGGCCGACGTTGAGGAGGATATTGAGATGAAACTGAAGGTTTATTTGCAGTAGTTACAGTAATAACACGACGTAATTAACAGTCATAAAGTCATTCACCGCCGACAGCGAATAACGAAAAAATGAAGGAATGCCTGTCTCTGCTCCCCGTCTTTCGCTTTTAACCCCTTTGGTCTCTCGGGGTCACGTCATTTTCGGCCAATCGTCGAGCCCGCTCAGATGCCGTCATTTTGCTCCAATGGCAGATGCCCATGCAAGTGCCGTCACATTCGGCAGATGGGGTTGCTCCAAGGGCTCCACTGTCGGACGGGTAACTTGTCACCGGTGCTGCCTCATGGCCCGCAAGTGCCGTCACAATCGGCAGATGTGGTTGCTCCAAGGGCTCCACTGTCGAACGAGTGACTTGTCACCGGCGTTGCCTCCTGGTCTGCAAGCGCTCAGCTCGAGGAGACGCGTTGTTCTTCGAACGACCTTTCAGAGTTGCAAAACAGCTTTGCTCGGGACCAAGATCAACTACCTGGAACCGTGCTAGGACTCCGTTGCACTTTCGGGAAGAGTCAAGCAGGGGTGGAGACAACAGCTCGAAGGGCGGCATCTCAGGTGGGGGTCGCGAACTTGTCTGACAGGTCCGGGAACGTGTTAGACGTGCTTCTGCGCACCTTAATTGGAATGCGACAGCGATTGAATGTGGTCGGGGAAATCGAGCGACGCCAGGAACAGGTTCCGTATCTAACAGTGGGTTCCCTGCTACTCATTCCGGGAAACTGAGACCGTGTTTTGTACCTTTCACAGACATTTCAGTACTGCCATTGCGTGAAAACGGCAGAAAAGCACTGACGGGACAGCCATAGCTTCAACAACGTTTTCTGTCGACACAGAAGGCGTGGGCCAGGCACTTCTGCTTCAAGGAACCAGCCACTCCAACGCGCATACCTTCACCGGATGCGCAAGTAACCTGACCCTGTCCTGGCAGGTATCGGCCAATATGAGCCGTGTAAGGGAACCTTGCGTACGACGGCGTCTGCCAGTCATCGGCAGCTTCGTCACGGCTGAGGCGATGTCTCTTTCAAAATAACCTGTTTCGCATTCTCCTTGTGAACACCACGCACTGCGCACGACTGCAATATTTGCCTAAGATGTTCATCATGGGGTATATCATCCACGCAATGGGTTTTTCCATCAGGAGAGAGGGGTAGTTCACAGCACCTTTCTCGAACGTGATATATGGTCTGGTAGGCTAATAGTACGAGCGAGCCGATTGCGTCATGCTACTGAGGCAATTGATGTCATTTGTAAGTAGTTAAGTAACTCTGCCAGCTTGCAGGTCTCTGAAGTTGTCGTTAGCTTGCTATCCTGTGCTACACATCTTATTCAAGCAGGGAAAATTTACCTTAGAAGTCGTTTGAGTCAACGTTGGATCAAACGACATTTAAGAGGAAGCTTTAGCTCGGGCCCAACTCCGACGCGGCCTATTCAAATATATGTAAAAACGCAAAAACGTTTTTTTGAGATAACCCCTGGACCGATTTTAATGAAATTTGTTGCATTTGAGAGAGAAAGTTAGATTCTAGTGACTGTTGGAAGCGGAATTTTGATTTAGGGCTTTAATTTTGTTAAAAGGATTTTCAAATATTCAGACGTTTGAAAAAAATAGAAGCACGAAGTTTACAAGCTAATAGCTCTGCATCAAGAACAGATATCGCGATTCTGTAAACGGCATCCATTAGACCATTCAAAGCGGACAAATTTGATGTGTCAGTTTGCATCTTACGTGAATTTGTTACGTTGTTTACGAAGGTTCTGCAAAAGCTTCAATTACACATTACTCCATTTTTTGAGGTTCATGTGTAACATATCAGTTTTGTCCGCTTTATATGTGCTATCAGGTACAATTCACAGAATTGCGATATCGTTTTTTCTTGCTGAGTTACGGAGTTGTAAACTTGATAGTTTCGTTTTCTGAAAATTTGCGATTTTCGCCATATTTTTATAAAAATTTGACGACCTAAATCGAAAATTCGAGACCAACAGTCACTAGATTTTAGGCTTTTCTTTTAAATGCAGCAAACCCCGTCAAATTTGGTGCACTGGTTGCCGAGAAAAACGAATTCTCCTTTTACATGTATTTAGATAGGAGCACCCGAGCTAAAGCTTCCTCTTAAATTGAATTTTAAACTTGAAATCGATGTTTGAGGAAAGTCATCACCGTGAAAAATCTGTCCTTAAACATGCATTGTCCCGGTTCTTGAATACTGTGAACTATGACTACCTTCAACGAAGCCTGTTAACAAGGGCGAACATGGTTTTTGTAATTTAGCAGTATTTGCAGCGAAAAGGCTTTGAAAAAAAAAACATCGTTCTTCTTTTCTTTTTATTGCATAATCAGTGAGGAAAAGGAGAAGACATGCTCGGTACTTACTTCCTGGTGAATGGGTATCTAAAGAACAGATGAGGTGAGGAAGTAGAATGAATAAGTGAGTAGATTCACAGGCAGACCTGCGTAGAATGCCGCTTTGCGCAATATATACAGCTTTTATACTGGAAGCGAAATATAAATGAAGTTTTAAAAATACATTTTCCGGTTTGTTTGTTCTTACTCGATAATTCGCAGTACGCGACAACGGTAGCAAGATTTGCCTTGATGTTCTGCTACTTTTGTCAACTGCCGTCGGCTGCAGGTTAGTCGTCACATGCTTGGGACATATAATATTATGTAATCCAGTCTTGCCTTTCTGTGAACCGTTATATTCAGATACCAAAATGCCGACGCCACGACTGCTTTAACACAACTGGTCCAACACATTATTATTGGTAGACGTAAAAAAAGTTCGTGTTTTCTTGTGCAGGTAACGTCTCCTTATTCGCTTTTATATACTCATGATCGCACTGTGCATGACTCTATTGGGAAAGTACTAAGAATTGACAAAGTTTCTGGGACAAGGATGAGTCTATTGCGCTGGATCTTTTGACTTGAACCTCTTTTTGCTATATGGAAAAGTCCATATTAAGCATCCTAATTTTGTTAGAGAACCTGCACATATACAAGATCCTTTAAACTTGTTTACATTCCTCACATCATGTCCTCTTAGAAAGGTAGTAAAGCTACAACACCGTACTTTCTCGTTGATGGGGCTTGGACGTCCCAAAGCAACATATTCGCTATGAGGTCCATTTCAATATTTGTCAAAGCAAGATAAATTGCCCGTAGAAAGTGGTGCCACTATGCCGACAGCCATAATAAGGGAAGGAACTAACGTATTCCTTCTGCAAGAAACCAATGTGTAGGCAAGGCACTCATGGCTACAACAGTAAGTTTTGCTCCCAAAAATGACAAACCCGACGACCATTTTTTTTCTGTCTGGTGTCCACCACGTAGAAAATATCTACTATATGAGAAATAAAGGCACTCTTTGGAGGGCTTTTATTCTATGATTCTTTCTACTCACTGATATGTTGGATTGTTTCCAAGACTGGTATGTTGGAAAGGCTCCACATAAAATAAATTGCATCACGCGTCAAACTCTACGTGCAATAAGGGGCATGCAGCATTCTCCTTAAATACAAAGGAAGACTCCATTGCAAAGGACGTTTCATAATCAATATGCACATGCAAATAAAATCTGTTTATGCAGCCAGAAAATGTGGCGGCGAGAAAAAGCATTTCCACTGATTTTTACTGATCGCACTGCTAGATGGGATGTAAGCGTCGCATCGGTGCGAATGTCTGCAGGAATTCAAACGAGACTGTATACAAATTGCTGCACAAAACGAAGCAGGTCTAGCCTAATTGTAGAACTCACAAGTTATCGAAATGAAACGAGTTGCAACAAGCACTTACAACGACATACGAAACAATCTTTGTAAAAGGTATAGATGTGGGCCACTAGCCTCATGAAAAGAAATGTTCACTCCAAATGATATTTCGTTTAAATACGGTAAACACTATTCACCTGTCGGAAACTTTTCAACTGTTTAGATTGGTTAGCGGAGAGGCATAAATGACAATATATAACAAGCGTGAAGTAATATAGCGATATTTTTCAAGAGAGCATCTTACACTCTACATCTAACTTTTTCATGGACGTCTATTTAAGCAAATTTATGAATACCATTCGTATTTCAAGGTGCAGTGTCAAATTTAGGAAGAATTCCGCACCTCCCAGGACGCCCGCCATAAAATGTTGGACTTGCACTAAGATTATGACAAACGTCTCCATCTGGGACAAGTCATTACATTTCATATCATAAAGTGGCACTACAGTCATTGACGGGGAAGGGCCCCGAGTTTTCAGCACCGAAGTCATGGCAAAGAGAAGACACAAGCAAGAGATTGCTGGTGTTCCCTTTGTTTTGGGCCGAATTACCCGGGAAGCACACCACGACACAACCGGCTGCTAGTACTGTTTCCACATACTTTCATTTATATTTTTCTCATTATTTCTACATTTCAAATACTACCGCAGTTAATGTTCCCCATTCACTCCATGGCTTCGAGGTTTGTTGTCCTCTTATTATTGTGATTAACGAACTGAACCCCTCGGTGCCTGTCCTTCTCCATCCGAGCAATGTTTTGTGACATCTCAGAAATAACGTGTGATATCTAAGCCACAACTGCACCCACGGGACAGCTGAATGCACCATGCAGGACTGAATGCACAATACAGGAACTTCGCCCCGACAATCATCCTGAACTCTATAAACGTCTGTTTTTCCACGCTACGATACATTTTGCTATTAGAGCATGAGTGCAGGTCAAACGGGAACCGATTTCAAGGCTTCGGTGGCCGGTGAAACCCAGAGAAGCCTTGACGCGTATTAAGAACTCGGTTTCCAAGGAGGTTTCCAAAAGTGCGTGGAGCACAGGCGTTTTGAGATTTAGAATGCTGCAGCATCGTAATACCTTAAGAAATATCAAGGGCCTACCATTTCTGCATTTCGCATTCTTTCGTCTTTTTGCAACTAAATTCTTCACTCTAACGGCAATCTGTCCCTTAAATCGTCGCTATAATAGTCACTTCAACTGTAACATTAAATTAATCACAGCATTTCTCAGCTCTGAAAATCTATGGCTCGCAACTCTGAGGTTATTTACTCACCTTTGCTGCGCCATGCTGTAACCATGCAGTGTCCTCATGCTGGATAACCTAGTTCTAATCATGAATGTTCTGATAGGGCTAATGTCATTCATGCGTTGCTTCGCTCTGTACACAGTATGCTAAGTTTAACGTAGAACGTATAGCTGGCCCGCGCAGCTACTCACCGTTATTTATTAGGTAGAGCAGGAAGTAGAGAAACGCCAGCGAGAGCACGAGGCAAAAGATGGTGGCCACGACTGCACCTTTCGACGAGTCTTGTGCATCCTGCTCCGTAGACGCCTCAATGGTGGAAGTCTTGGTCCTAGACCGGGATAAAACAATACAGCGAGGATAGCGAGGAACACCGTGATGCGCCGTACTTAAGCACCAAACTACGAGAGAGAGAAAAGACGCCACGCCAGATACGATATATGTCAAGTAGGTGCGGTGTATGAAACAGATGTGTGGGAATCCGCGCAAGTCATTTATCGAAGACAGTGAAGCTGTATGAGGGAGTTTTTTCGAAGTCTTAGTCGGCTCTCACGGGTCAACTTTATTTCTAAATTTCCTTTTTTTAGAAATATACAGGAATGCTAGGACAAGCACGAAAATCGGCTAAAATCAAGCTTGGCTCTCTGTTCTGCCAAAGTACGAAATCCATGGCTTCGTAAATACTTTGCTGTATCGGGCGCAGTTTGTTCGCTTCGGCTGATTCTTTTCAAGCTGTATCCGCTATACTGACGCATGTACAGGCGCCGACAAAAGTGGTATACTCCACGCAGCGGGAGCCGGAGCAGAGGCACACTGCATCGCGACGCCATCTACATTGACACGAGTCAAGCGACATGCCTGCAGATAATAAAGGGCACCCATTGGCTGTCTCGATCCCAGATGCTGCCTGTAGATGGCGTTGCGATGCAGTTTGCCGTTGCTCCGGCTCCCGCTGCGTGGAGTATACCACTTTTGTCGGCGCCTGTACATGTATTACTTGCGCCCCCTTTCTATTGTGCCGGCTATGCTCTGAACAACGCTGCTGTGCTGTGCTCAGTACATATCACGCCGCCACTGCAAGAAATCAACTGTGGAAGTCTATCATACAGTGTGACATATAACTTTTCCTACATTGGGGCAAGTCTTCCATTGGACACACTGGACGCCGCATAGATGAAAAAGATAAGAAGCAAGGTAACTAAGCATAACTTACATATCAAATTGAGTTGTTTAACGTCCCAAAGCACTTACCCTCAAATGCACTGTAGCGAATAGTTTTCAATTTTCACTACCTTGTTCATTTTAACGTGCGCTTAGATGCCTGTGCTGTTTTCATCCCTGTGTGGGCGTTTCAACGTTGGAGCGTCGCTTTATAAGTACAAGCCAAAGTCAAACTACACAACTTTTTTTTCTTTCTTCTAAGTTCTGCCTTAGCCCACCATGCCCGGAAATCGAACACTATTGCGTTGTGCTCAGCAGTACAACGCCATTTCCACTGAGCCACGGTGGCGGTTAAAGCCTAAATATTAAGAAGAACGGTGTGCCGCAATTCCATGCACCCTGCAACACTGACTACTCACGTGTGGAAAGAGCTTTCCGGGGACAATAAATATTCCAAGCAGTCCTGAGCAAGAATTGCGCAAGTGTGCCCGAATGTCGAAGCATTACAAAAGTTTAACGTCGCCCTGAAGCGCCCTTTGAATCAGCGCGGATGAAGGCAGAAGCACAAATAAGAGAGACACAGAACTCTCAGCCTCTCCAGCGCTCGCTCTCTGTCTGTTTCTTTCTCGTGTGCCGACAAAAACTTTTCACCATACCGCTGAAGCCTCTCTGCGTGCACGCTGTCCTCAGAAAGCATGGAGGTGACAGGTTGACGAGGCACATCAACCGATGCAACTGCCTATGCACAGCAGACACTGCACCATGGCAGATATTATGCGTCTCAGCACGCAGACGCGATGAGCCACCGGCGTGGGGGGCATCGCAGCTCATTGGTGTAAAAAGACGAAGCACAGGGGAAAATAGCGGTTGCAGCTTGACATGTACTGTACATTGCACTCTCACCAATGGATGCATCATGCATCAGCTTCTCAGCGGCAACCCAACTGTATGTGCGCACAGCGCTCATGCTAGCGGTGGGAGGCAAAACGCTGCCCTGCCTCTGCTGCAGAGGCGATTGAGTGGAGCGTGAGGGTGCGTCAACGCACTTGGCTTAGTCCTTTCTGCGACCCAACTCGCCGCTTGTACCACGCATCACTGGAGACCTCCTAACCTTCCAAACGCGAGTAGCACGTGCGCCGCCGCTACTGTGACAGAACGATGGCGGCGGCGACGGTGGCGCATCAAGCGCGCATCAAGCGCCCGTATAATTACTATCGCAATAAACCTATACGCGTGGAGAACTTTTAGAGCGCAGCTCTTAGGCGCCCGTTCCTGCGGCGAGCGCCGGCGCTGTCTCTCGGCGTAAACCGAGCGAACGAGTGCACCGCTATAGAAAGAAAGAGCGAACGCGGAGCGCTAGGGGCGATGATGGACGTCCGTGCATCCGCGGCAGCGGGCGCCCCGGCCGGTGAGGGAAAGGATAAAGAACCAGAAAGTTCACCTTCTTGCATAGAGGATCGCCGCAAGCGCCGCCTGGTAATCATTACGGTTGCATAAGCTGCAGTTGCCCGGAAGCAGCAACTGTGTGGCCGGTCATTATATTATAGCGCTACGGCTCTGTCAGTCGGTGGGGCGATCGGTGCAGTGATCGGTGCGATGCCTCAGTATGTCCCGAAATGAAAACACGTGGGAAACTGCGCTCAAATTGCGCAATAGCGGGTATCGTAATTTTAAGTGAATTTGGGAGGGGAGGCGGGGGGGGGGGGAGGGCAATGAAGGATAAAATAGGGGAGCGCAGCTTCTGCGCATGTTGTGCGGCAGCGCTCAGCCCTAAAAAATTATGGGTTTTTCGTGCCAAAACCATTTTCTGATTATGAGGCACGCCGTAGTGGAGGACTCCGGAAATTCTGACCACCTGGGGTTCTTTAACGTGCACGTAAATCTAAGTACACGGGTGTTTTCTCATTTCGCCCCCAAAGAAGTGCGGCCGCCGTGGCCCGGATTCGATCCCCCGACCTCGTGCTCAGCGGTCAAACACCACAGCCACTGAGCAACCACGGCGGGTAGCGCTTGGCCCTGGTTCCAGTTACTCAGAAGAGATGCGGAATTGATGCTGCTCCCACGTGGGATGGTTACGCGTTTGTGCATACGTTGAAGAAAAAAGCGGTAAATTAAGTCAACTTCCACACTCAGTGGTGTTTTCAATCCGCTATAGTATGCAAGGCGTTTATGTATCCTCTTCCCCGGTTTTATTAAACGCGGACCAAAAGGTGGGAATTTGTCATATGCGCACTACTTGTGCGGGATTTGCCTCCATTGATTTTACATTATTGCCACACAATGCCACACCCACTAGTGCCACAATGCCACAATGCCACACACCACTAGTATAGTCTGGGCGCTCTGCAAGGGAAGCGTACTGCGCAATAAAACACCGGCCATATCAGTGATAGGTATACCTACTGCTAAAACCAGCGGCTTCCAGTGTGAAACCAGCGCGTTTTTTGGCACTGTATCGCGCTTGGTACGCTGGCGCTCGCTGGGACTCACTAGGACACCAGTGAGAACACTGGATCAGAGCTGGGTCACACTGGAAAAGACGCTGGTTCCACTGCCATGACGCTGGGGCGCACTGGTTTGTGCTGCACAGGTGCTGGTTCTCGCTGCAGTTCGCTGGTTCGCACTGGAAACTGCGCTGGTTGTGTTTGTGCCACGATAGTTCCAGAACGCAATGACGAGCGCTGCTGAATATGAAATGCTTTATACAATTTCATCGCTTGGTACTAGTCTGTTGTGGTAAATAACGCTTTATCTTGGGGTCATAAAGCCCTATTTCGTGTAGCAGCTTGGAATAAAGGTGCGTGAGCTGCCCTGTTTATTCATGGATATTTGACATGAAGATCACTTTCATATTTTTCGTTTTCCGCTTTGACTGGGCGGATAGCTAAATTCTTGAACGAAACCACACCAACGCAGAGGACGCCGCGTTTTTTTTAGTAGTTCGCACGTAACATATGACTGGGAGTTGTCGCCGTTGTCGCAGTGTTGTGGAGTGGACATGAAATGCAGCAGTCGTTCAGACACGCGCGAACGGACCCCGAGTTCGAAGCCTATCGCTGACTGATATTATCGCACCGATAACAAAGCTGAGGTGATTCGTGCGCTTCCACTATCCCTATTATACTGAAAAAAGTTCTGAGGCTCAAATACACACATTTTAGCTTTCGCCAGGTACCCGCGCCGAGATCGGTCCCCACCGAAGCTTAGGCCTAGCGTATCCCCCGAGTCCAACTTCACGCTATCGACGCGTCTAGGCTCAGGAATGAAGAAGTGTAACAAGGATAAATCATTCTGTATTTCAGCTTTCGCATCGGTGTTCCTAAATAAACAATTTTTTCATATCTACAGTGCCAGCCCAAGAAGCGATGACCGCCGATGCGACGCGTCATCAACACAGGTTTATGTGCTATTGCCGAAGGCTCCCAGCACTAGTCGGCGCTTCTCTGACGAAGATATATGACTAGACAGGCGCGTTGACTAAAAGGCATCGCTGAACTAAGAAAACGTTGAATATTCATCGCGTGAAGAATATGAAACGGCTATGGAAATCGGCAGTAACAACCCATACAGCGTCCCGGGTCGGCGGATCATTTAGGACTTTCATCGAAGTTAAAATACCAATCACAAGTGAAAATCGATGTTGTGACACTTCCGAGCATGCTACTGAATACGGACAGCAAATTTTTCTTTGTAGTACAGGCGTGAGTTTTAGTTGCTGGGCGATAGCGCATTTACCATGTTTGTGCGAGACGTAGCTCTGCGAAACTAAAACTGCTTTTCGATTTTGACATGGCAAATTATCCGTGTATGCTCGTCTGCTGGCGTGGCGTAGAGGTAGAGTGCCGGGCGTGGGATCTGTGCCTCGAGCGTTCGAATCCTGCTTAGAGCAGTTTTATATTTTAGTTTTTTTTATTGCAGTAAAACGCCCTTTCTTGCTTCCTGTATTAAAAAAAATATATATATACGGTGTCCAGGCGCCGCATATTTAACGCGCTAGAGCTGTTTTGCGCACGAGTAGCCAGCGCCTCCCAGTACGCCGCGCCTGCCCAGCGCCCCAGCATCCAGCGCGCTGCACTGGGCCCATAATCCGGCGCACTGGGTTTTGCAATAGGGATCAGTTTCTAAAACAATAAGAAAATTTTCGACCACTACTCTTATCAGTTGTGTTTGTTCTTCATCGCGTGTATCCCTGTATGTCTACGCATTCCGTTGTCATTAAACGAGTGCCACTTGTGTCGTCATCAATCTTCCTAGTCTCTCTTAGTGTACTTTTACTAGTGGCAATTGTGCATTTCAGGAAGTTCTTTTATTGCTTGCCTGGCAACAGGTTCTTCTAAATACAAGGCATCATACCTGCAATCAAAATTTCCATCCCAACGACAAAGCACGTTTTCATAAAATAAGTGATGCTGTACTGCAAAAGTAGGTAATGGTAAAAGAAAATTTTGGTGTGACTTGATTTGTATTTACAAAATTAGACAATAATTCATGTCTTTAGGGTAAATTTCCGTTTATTGCTTTGGAACCTAAAGTAAACAGGCATTGTAGGCGCAGTAGATAAATGCGGGACATCTAGTGTTCAAGAAGCGCATCAGTTTTCTATTCTCCAATAATTTGCCGCACGCGCTCCCCATAGCCCGGAAGTTTCTGTAGAAGCAATTAGACGCTTGTCGACGCATTCCTTTCGAGACAACGGCTTCTTTGCAAGCGATATATTGATCGATTATTCCTTTAGATAATAAGCAGAGATAACGTTTCACACCGGCCAAATATTAGCAAAGAAATAACACTATATGTAGTCACCAAATTAGTCCGAAATTGTTTCATGGCAAGACAATGACGAGAACTTACACTGGAAGCGGCGTCTCCAGATATAGAGGCTGATCAACTGACAAGACTGCAAAAACAAAAAGGAAGGAGAGCAGTTGTACAAGTTTATTTCAAAAAAAGCACAGCAACATGCAAACGTTTAGCAAGGAAAGTAAGTCTACAGGTGTTATTATAACCATGCAAGATGAATATTTTTCACCTACCTTGCCCTCCGGCTGCATAAGTGTACTGTGGTGTTCCCTCTGTGTGACAAAAAAAATGCATGGACACCAACGTTAAAATTGGCCAGCCATTCATACTTTTTCAAAGTGCACCGAGAACCGATACGAGACGGTTAGGCAACAAGAGCTGGCGAAGTTCTTTACCCCTGCAATACCATTGCGGCAGTGAGTAGTCCAACAGCCTACGGGTTGTTGTGTCCCGTTACCTGTGTCGTATATCCTGTGTCTACAATATTATTTTATATTGCATTCACGTGAATTATAATGTTAGGCGCGCCACCAGGTAAGCCTCTGCAATTTTCTTTAAGGATGCTTTCTTCAACAGCCTATAACATGTCCACCGTTGAAAGTAAGAGATGAAGATTAATATCAGTGCGAACGCCTGGAAATACGCATTCTCATTGTACAATATTTCCCACTATCTTGCATGTGTTTGCGCACATTATGAAGCAAGCACGCAACTGCGGGGAGCACACATGGTCAGTGCCAAAATACACTCCCGCAGAGAAACAATGACACTATCGGGCTATTAAGTCAAATAATATTCCCCATCTGGTATTATTTGTAATGTCTAATTAGAACTTTTGAAAATGCAATGCTTCCACATAAAAGTTAGCATTCATTCTAGAACGTTGAAGTAGCTTTCGCTTTTGGGATAACAATTTCTGCTTGCGATACACCGCTGTCAGCGTTTCTTCCACACCATAGAAAAAGCTTTTGCTGCCCACTGCCTTACTATGATTGTTCTGTCTGCAGCTAATGATTGCTAATAACACGAGCCCAGAAGTACAAAACTTAAATATTTGTTGCGCCGTCTGAGGTAGCGGTTTCTTCCACAACCTTTTATGAAGCTATATATAATATGAAAGAATGCTAACATTTCTGATCTTTTCTCCGCCCTTTCTCAAAACATTGACTCCTGACGTAAACGGAAATCCGGCGAAATGTCGTAAAGTGTCCCCATAGCGCCATTCGGAGCACTGAAAGTTGTTGTAGGTCGTCTAATTCGTGTAACTGATCTCGTCCGCTCACGACATCATTTATTTCGCCAGTGATGATTTCTTTGACGCGTTCAAGTTCTGAAAGGTCGATAGGAAGAAGTTCAATTCTTACCTAGCGCCGCTTAGGTCAAACGATGACTCCTGTACTTTTATATTTGAAAACTTATTTGCCGTGATCTGCGCAAATCGTGGTGTTTCCTTCAATATGCCAAACGATAGTGTCCAGCCTTGTTATTCGCTGACTGTTCGCTGCAGCACTTTGCAATATATTCCTGAGGCGTTTCCATGAAAGCGGGCAGTGCTTCACGGAATAGAACCAAATGCTCTTAGGTGGTTTATCGTGCATAGATGTGACCATATGCAGGTTTTAACACCGTACATGTTTTTAGGAAGGGACTTACTTGTAGAATCTTGATTCTCAATTTCTTATCAAAATTTTCAAATCTTTCTTTAGAACGTAGTTCGTATTTTATGATACTACACACGTTGTAGAGCCGCTACAGCTTATTCTATAAGACTTGCTCTGTCAAAGCTCGTTTTGACAGATTTGAAGAAAACTCGTGAAGTGTATCAAAAAGGCGATCTCGCTAAGGCAATTGTGAACCTGTAATCTAGTTTTCTCCCAAGTGCATTTTCTGACAAGGACATCCTCACACAGGCCTTAGAGAATAGAAAAGGCCTTACTAACCCCGGCATGTCATGTGAGCAAGACCTGTACGTCAGAAACATTCTTGCGATGATGGAAAACAGTTGCAACTGCAAACTCTTTTAAAATTATCAACAGTTCTAACAATTTATATGCTGCAAAATAAGCAGCCTAATAAATATGCAAACTCGACAGGACGTCTCTGTACTAGAGCACTAACTATGTCCTTGCGTCTTCGCGTGATCATGTATATGTTTAACCCAACTGAGAGCATTGCTATGGACGTCAGCCTGTTACACGATACCTCGTGAAAATATCACTGAAAAACTATGTACTCCTTTAAAACAACGAACGGCGAATATTTTTCGCTCACTAGCCCGTACTTCCGTGCCCCCTCTTGTGGCTGTTTACTCGCGGCTAGCGTGCGGTGTAAAGGAAGCAACTGTAGAAATGAAGGAGAGACTCACGCGTACTTTGCCGTCTTCGAAAGCGCGCGCATGGTTCAGAGTCTGAGCTAACAATATGAGCAGGTCTTCAGTTCATCACTAGTTGCGTGTGGAGGAAGGCACGTCAGCGCTTTTACATCTCAGAATAATGGCGGATGCGCGTAGCGACTAATGGAAGGAGTAATGCGTGTTGTAAAGTCAAGCGCTTATCCATTCTTACCGGCAAAGGTACCTTCCATGTTCCCTTTCTGTTTCTGACGTTGCCAGCGCAAGGAAAGACTCAAGAACACTCAACGGATGAGCTCGTCGTTTTCTTCGGGTCCTCTAAACGTGTGGCCCATACCCACTATGGTGGATTGTCTTGTCTTGTCTTGTGTCCCAGACAGTGGCGCGTACCCACTATGGGGGATTGGCCAAGAAGCAGGCGGTTTTCCGTAAGGTTAGAAGTATAGAGAAACTAGATTTGAATAGTGGAGCGTGGGACGATAGAACTGTAATTTAGACTTGCAATGAAAGTATTGGTAAGAATTTTGCTAAAATAATTTAACGTAAAGGAATTAAGTAATAGAAACTATGGATAATTGTAGAAAATCAGCAAGGTACTCTTTTTGTCTCTCTCCAGGACTCAGCTCTTGCTCGATTGTTTGTTTCCATTTTTCTTTCTTTCTTTTCTTGCCCGTTCTAACTGGCGATACCTAATATGGAGGGTTGGCGAAGATGCGGATGGAATTAGAAGGCGGCTAATAATTCCGTGAAAATAACTGAGATAATTGGGAATGGATGGAAAGAATACAAAGTAACCGATAGTTAAAAATCTACCTATTTTTTTAAATAACTGTAAACACTTCAACGCCTGATCAAGCATCATTGTTGCATGCCCAAGAAGGCTCTGAGAGAAAATGTTTCCGAAACTCCAAAATTCGTTCGCATTCTTCTAAATGATTTTTTTCTAAAATACTTTACCGGCCATGTTAAGTCGTCTACAGAATAAGAGAACATTATCAGTTGTCTCATCTTCACCACAAAACAGACACTGCGGCGATGGACCAAGACTAGCCATGCCTTGATAAAATGTTAGGGAGCTATTCAACACCGCAATCGAGTGAAATTTACATCTTTTATGCGTTGCAAAGAAATTTCTGCCCCAGGTGTCGATAGTCTGCAAAATTAGTTATAGCTGGGCTTAGAAAGTCAAGCCTAACATCATATAGGTTGAATCTAGCCTTAGTAATGTTGACACTAGAAGAAGCGAAGAGTACACCAGGTTTATACGAAGACTACCTGTATTGTATGAAATATTGGCCAGCTAACTTTAAATCTAACGCTGGCTGGCAAAAAAAAAAGTTTCTAATCTTCTTATTGGTGCTTCCCAAATATATAAGAATGTTTGAACAGTTAGCAAGCAAAATCTGCGCGAGAGAGTTGTTAACCGTACTTTCTGGTGCATATCGGTAATCGACCGCAGAGCCGAATAACCTCCCATTCAAATATATAGGACAAAAGGCAAAAACGTATAAGCTGCTGCTCTAGAATATAACACACCTCCAAACTCCCAAGCTGGGCGTGTATGCATTTTGTAAATAATGAAATCCAGGTCTCTTCGCATACGTGATCAACTGTTTCGTAGTTTCCGTAACATTCCAACCTCTCTCACTCCTTTCTTAGCTATATTGTCACGTTGTAGTGACGGTGAAAAACACAGTAGCAAAGCTGTGAATCACGGCACAGACTCTTTATTAGGTGAGAAAAAAGTGAGACTCGAAGCATAACTACAGCGGCGAGAACAGAAGGCGATCTTTGAGATCTGCGCCGCAATCGGGGATCGCTGTTCGGAGCGCGCCGCGCAACCAAACGCGCCTTGCCAACAACGATCGCAGATCGTGCCTCTTGATTTGCGAGTCAAGCAAGACGGCGTTATACATGACTCGCCGAGGGGCTCAGCCTGATCGCTGGTGCGCACGCGCCTTCCAGAAAGTACAACACTATTCGCGTCGCGCATACGATATTATTACACAAGGTTCAACGAGAACATACACAACAGAGAGAAACAACGATAACATTCGAGTAAGTTCTAAATCACGCAGACGCGTCCTATACGCTGAGCGATACCTTTTAGTTGTTAGCGGGTGAATTTCAGTCCCCGGAAGAATGATAAGTGATGACACGTGGTAATATAATCAATATACCCACGTCACCTAAGGCAGAGGTCATAAATTATACCCAGATACTTACCCCCGTATTCACAAACGCACCTCGACTTGACCCTCCACTCGAAATGCTCCTTGAGGGCGGTTTTTCATTTCACAAATCGCCCTCCACTTGAAACGCGCCTTGAGTGAAGGAAAACTCGAGCGCTTTACTCGAGAATCTCAAGGTAGCCTCGCAGCTAGCTTGAATCGCTCCTCGAGTGAAGTTAGTGCGTAAAAATGGCTGCCTTGCGATCTGTCGCTCGCCTCGTCAGCATTTTCCGATGGACGCCAGTTGCCTCCGTAGCTTTTCTTGGGTTAACCGTGCTGCGCATTTTCAAGGGCTTCGTTTTAGAGACCGTTGCAGTCCTCTGGAGCGCTTCGGCACCGGAATTATTCCACTGCAGCGCCGAGACAGATCGGTCATCCTGTCAAGAAGACTGCGAGCTAGTGCAGTGACTGTCGTCTTACTCCGTGCATGAGCCAGTTGATGACCTGCACAGTGGTATTCTTCGTGCCAGTGCTC
This sequence comes from Dermacentor andersoni, assembly GCF_023375885.2. Lineage (NCBI taxonomy): Eukaryota > Metazoa > Arthropoda > Arachnida > Ixodida > Ixodidae > Dermacentor > Dermacentor andersoni. Next base: position 141,580,327 of record NC_092815.1, on the reverse strand, counting down.
CGAACCTACTATCGGTGTCAGTGCATTCGCGTGTTTCTTGCGGCTCATCGTAGAAAGCCGCATCAGTTCAAGCACGGCGCGATACATAACTGCGGCGGACTTCGAACATGCAAAAAGAAAACAGCTACGAAGATTCCTGTCACCAGTGGGTGTATTGCCTGTGTGCGTGTGTCGCTTGCGCGAGCGCCGGCCGTCGCCCCGTCGGCGCTGTTTGTACTCGGGCAGATCGTCACTGCCTCCGCTAATCCAAGGACGGCGAAGCACACCGCAGCAAAGCGAGCATCTTTGTAAACGAGCAGGTGCGTTCACTTTATTTTTTGCAATTTTCTTTAATTTGATGCAGCTAGTTGCGCTAAGAAAAATAAGAAATGGACTGTAATTTCGCGCGGAGCGTGTGCAGTTGGTGCAATTTAAAGTCATAAGCAACAATTACGTAATCCTTGCTTCAAAGCATTCAGTTTAATTAGCTTGTCATCCCTATGAAGATCCAAGCTCAACGAGGAAGTCACCAACCATGAAATGGCATTCAGAATTGTACCTGCACGTATACACAGGTTAATGTAATGTTTTGTTCGAATAAAAGAGACAGAATAACAATACAACAGAGTAGAGTTCTTGTGCATCACATTATTTTTTATTCCGATAAATAAAGGTGTAGCAGTGTAGTGACAGCTCCTAATACAGACAGTGCTAGCAAGTTGTAGCAGATATATCTCGCACACCTTTATTGCGAACATCTCAGCTCTCTATAGGGTTCATTATGTAAGTGTTAGATCGCTGTTGTCGGGCTTGCCGAGCAAGCGGTAGACCAGCTGAAAAATGTTTCTTTGCAAATAAAAATAAATAAGAAGTTTGAGCTAATTAATGTAAAAAAAGATCGCGCTCTAGAACACAAACTTCTTAAACTAATGTATTATTACGAAATGTAAACTAAAGAAAACGAATACAGTACCTAAGCTAGTTTCATGGACCTTCTTTAACATCGTTGTGTTTATTACCAACCCCTTCTTTTTGCAGGAACCAGGTTGCCAACACACGCACGAAGAGCAACTGCCTTTCCAACTGTGCTGTGTGTGCTGCGCTTGCATTGGTGTGCAAGTGGAGGAGAGGTCCAATTGTCCTACTGCACTATAATAGCCGTCAAAATATTCTGCTTAAGACATCTATCATTTTTCTGATATCCTACCGGCTCAAACATCACCAATAAAAGCAGTTTGACTGCATGTATTTGCCTTCATAGACACGTTGTAGCTGAAGTCATTGTATTTTTCATACAGATGGTCTTTCTTCAGTCATACTTATTGAGTCAGTATGTTCCCCTTAATAATTTCTGGTCAATTCAAGTGCCAATTTTTTTCTAAAACAATAAATTAACGTTATTCTCGCCTTTTTGTACTTTGATAGTATGCAATACAGCGTGAACTCTGATCCTACAAACAGAAGCAGTAATGAAGGAGAAGAAAGGGGGTTGACCGAGGGGCGCGATTTTTAATAATCATATCATGAGAAGCCAACAAGCAAAGTCACCAAAGACAACATAAGGGAAATTACTTGTACTTACTAATTGAATTAAAGAAAAGATCCTGTCGCAGCTGCAAAGCACCACGGGCAACTGATGACCTCGCCCATCATATTCATGCGATTTAAAACAAAAATTATATGTCAGCTGAAGGGGAATAAAAAATTAATTTGATTTCATTGACATGGCTGTTTCATGTTTGTGGTTCTAAATAACAGGGTGTCCATTTTGCCATTTTGTGAATGTGGGGATACGTAACATGAATATTTTTACAAAGTTTATGAAAATAAGCACAGACTAATTACCGGGTAGGCTAGTCAAGTACTTCTTCAGCACCTAGCTTCTTTCAGGGAAGCGAGCTGGTGCAATTCCAACAGACAGGCACCATATCTATCGATGCTTTCAGGTCTGCGAGAAGCCTTACTGTGGAGCACAGGCGTTGATTTTTTCATCAGCTGGTCCTTCCAAGGCCCACATCCTGCACCAGAATGCCAAAACGTTTATGTAGACAGGGCGCTCGCGTGCTAAGTAAATTCAGTATACCTAAGCAACGGAAATGAAAAAACGTAGCACAACTAAAAATATGTCGGCATTGCGTGAACTTGAAAGCCCAGTTTATGGAACGTGCATCAGCTGCTACCACATAGCACACTGAAAGAGTTAGGACGAAAAAACAAATGGCGGTGATGAAGTATTGACAAGTGAATTTTCGAAAGATTACAACATTGCGTAGCGTATATGTGAAGTGAGGAAGCACAGGAAATGCAGGCACCAGTGCTGGTTCGTTGACCATATGTGCTACAAGTTGAGCAAGCCGACCGACCACCACGGCTTCTAAAACAATGTACAGGACTCAAAAGACGCTTTTTTTTCTACATGACGGAGCTACGCACTCAACCATACACGCATTCTGCCACATGTATACTATAACTGCTTCTCCTCTACCGAAAGATTTCATACGCGATACTGGAATGATCGTTGGATGCAGGCGCCGATCCGTACCTTCTCCATTATCGTTTAAAAAAGCGAAACCAACACCAGATTGTCATGCCGAATCTTCCACAAGTTCCCATTAGCAAATAATAATAATAATAATAATAATATTAATAATAATAATAATAATATATGTTTTGGACAAGCTTATGATGCCTCGAATATGTTTCAGGTACTAATTAATGCCCGCAGCATGAGCAACTGGAGTCAATCATGCTTGTGTACATCGGAAACGGCTTATGGACAGCGCAGCGGCAACCTCAAGAAAACCGCATTGACATACTGTGCTTCCATGAAAGAATGGCTCACTCACCCATATTTTCTGTCCTGTTGTTGCTTTCAGCAAACTCCCAGTACCACTCGGTCTTGAAGGTAAACAAAGCTGCCCATCGGCCGTTCCATCTGTGGCCTCAGAAGTCATTCAGGCTCGGTCACCATACGCACAAAGACAAAATCACCCATCATAACCGCGATTATCAACCGCAACGTCAGTCACCAATGAAACACTACGAAAAAAAGAGCAGCGGACAAATGCCGGCGCAAATTATCTTGTTTCTCAGCCATGCGCCATGCTCTCAGCTGTTGGGATGCGATTGTTGCCAGACCTCAAACACAGCTCCCGCTTGCTTGATCAGTCGAACGCTCACAGTGGCAGCGTTGCCGAGCTAAAGTTGTACATTGCGCTGTGTAGTTGTTTGATTAGGAAGACGAATGAACTGAAACACATATTTGTCTTAAATAATGGGACTTTTAATAAGCACATTGAAGAATAGTCTCGATATCAGACGCTTTTCTCGCTCGATACACTTCACTTGAGTCGAGGGCGCATTTTCAAGGCGTTCCTTTGTGGAGGAAAGGTGAAGTAGTGTTCATGAAACGCAACGGAGCCTTGAGTGAAGGAAGCCCCGTTGCCTCGACTTGGCCGAGTCGAGGAGGAGCTTCAAGTGAAGGCGTGTTTAAGAATACGGGGGTTAGTCTTTGAAGTAACCACGTACTCCCAAGAAGATCAACCGAGCAAGGAACGTTTATTACGGGTATCGCGTGCAATATATAGCACGCAGCAAGGAAGAGGGGAAGGGACAAATAGAGAGTAAGGGAAGAAAGTGATTACAGCAGGTGCGCCCAGCTGCATAGGCACGTGCGGTGCCATGACGATACAACAGTCTCCTCTTAGGGAGAGAACCTGTCAGGGGGACGCCTCGAACGGGTTGACCTTCGTAGTTCCAGGGTTGTGGTCTCATCCGTCGTATTCGCACTAGCGGTCTTGTCGATGGCTCTGTCGCCTCTGGCTGAGAGATGCGGCTGCACTTGCTCCGAGTCCTGCACCACCGCACGCAGTTGCACTTGGTCCAAGTGTCGTCGCATTAGTTCACCCTCCGGTCCCTTGGCAGTCACCATACGAGACCCCTCTGTTGTTTGGACACGTGCTTGAGTCCATGGGTGTCCGAGGCAACCGTAGTTTCGCACCCAAATTGGTTTATCCTTCTGCAAGAAATCATTGGCAAAAGGGTAACCGTAACGCTCTGCTTCTGACGGCAACAGGTTATCTAATCGGGAGCGTAGCTCACGCCCCATCAGCAGCATAGCCGGCGTTTTTCCGCCCGACAGCGGCGTTCGTCGGTGGTTGTGCAAGATCTTGGCCAGCCGCGTTTGCATTGATCCTTGCCTGTTTTTCTGCAGGCTTTGTTTTATGGTACGCACCGCTCGTTCCGCCAACCCATTCGATTGAGGGTGATATGGAGCAGTGCGCATGTGCTTTATTCCATTCACCGTAGTGAAAGTGTGGAATTCCCGGCTTGCAAACTGCGGCCCATTATCTGTGACGATTGTGCGCGGCAACCCAAAAGTGCTAAAGAGGGTGCGCAGGGCATGTACGGTCGTCCGAGTTGTGGAAGTTCGCAAAGGCACAGCTTCCATGCACTTACTGTGGGAATCGACCACAATAATAGCATGTTGCCATCCACCGGACCCGCAAAATCAATGTGCAGACGAGACCACGGCTGCCTGGTTTCCGGCCACGGGACTGCTACCTGTAGTGGAGGCATCGGTGCAGCTTTAACACATAAGTGGCACGTCTTACCGAGCTGCTCAGTCTGTTTATTAATGCCGGGATACCAAAGCAGCGAGCGAGCTAGTCTCTCCATCGCGGTGATTCCTTGATGTGTCTCATGAATCAGCTGCAACACTGCGTTCCTGGCTGCTTTAAGCACGACGACTCGATGGCCCCAGAACACTAGGCCTTCTCTCACAGTTAGCTCGTCCCTCCGGACTAGGTACGGCTTCCGAGTGACTTGCTTCGCGTCTAAATGCCGAGGCCAGCCTTCCTGCACCCACTTCCTCACCACAAGTAACTCCTCATCTTCGGCCGTATAGCGGGCCAGTTGTTTGGCTGACGGCACTCTACTGTCCAAACAGGCGGTGAGAAGTACGTACTCACAGTCATCAGCGCCGTCCTCGTCACCGGACACTTCCTTGGAAGGCGCTGCCCGTGGCAGGCGACTGAGTGCATCGGCTGGAACATTCGACTTGCCGTCCTTGAACTTGACGATGTAGGAGTAGGTGCTCAACTGGAGGGCCCACCGTTGTATGCGGGCGGCCACCATGGCTGGAACCGGCTTATCTGGATTGAAAATGCTGACTAATGGCTTGTGATCAGTCAGAAGTGTGAATTTCCTACCCAACAAATATGCCCGGAATTTCGCCACTCCAAACACTAATGCCAGGGCTTCCTTTTCAAGCTGCGAATACTTCCGCTCTGTGTCTGTGAGTATGCGGGAGCAGAAGCCAATGGGTTGCCTCATCCCCTCAGCTGTGTTGTGAGAAAGGACGGCTCCAATGCCGGCTGATGAAGCGTCCCATTCTAGTACCAACGGTTTGTCCGAGTCGTAATGGGCAAGAAATTCTGCTTTACTTATCAGTGCTTTGTCCTCTTGGAACGCCTGCTGCTGAGCAATGCCCCACTTCCACTCCGTCCTGGCGTGCAATGGTTCACAATATAGGTCACACACACGCTCCTTGAGAAACATCGCGTGACTGCTCGTGTGTAGACGACAATGAGCCTCCTATAAAAACAGTAACATTCACTGCAGTTTAAAAATCCATCTAACCATGCCACAAGATTATGCACTTGTTCTCATTCATTTCCTTCTTTCCATCATATGACACTAACTAATTTATTGCCAGTAGAAGAATCCCACCCGTATGCTCTGCAGCCCAAAGAACGAAATATCAGTACATAAATATAGCTGCCCACTATCTTGTTCGCCACGTTAGACGGAACAATATATTCCTTTGTTTTTCAACTCGCAATAGTAGCGTCTTGGTAAATACGCAGAAGGTGTGAATAACGAGGGTTGTATAAATGCACTCTAAAATGACATGTACAGACTGAGCAAGAAGAACTGGGTATCTGGGGGACTCGATATCTTTTTCTCCGCAACTATGCCAAGCGACAGAATATAAATCTGCAGAAAGCATAAGACGAGGTAATTGTTATATTGTATTGAAAGGCAGAAATAATCAGGTAAAGCAAAATAAAAGTTGAACGAAAAGAATAACTTCCGCAGTTGCGAACAGAACCGACATCCCCTGCATTATGCGTGCGGTAATTTACGAAATAAGCTTCGATGGCGCCATCTCTCCGGCCAGTCCTTTTAGTATTCGTGTACAAGATTAGCACTCGGAGTGTTAGCAAGTGCCAATCAAGGCCAAGGCGGTGGGCATAGAACGTTCTTTTGAACGCCTGTGTCGCGTAGTATACGATATAAGGAACAGGCAACTGGCAATAAACCCTCGTATATTATCTCATGACATTAAAATTGCCAAATTTTAGGCCCTTTTTGCTCCGCATATCGAGGATGCACAAAGAAAGATGAATGCTTATAGAGATACCTATATATTATTTATACACATAATATTGTTAGTGAACTAATATGCGTCACTATGTGTCTATGTATCTCCGCGACAAACATCCTTGCCGCCAACTTCGATCACAGCGTAGTCAATCTTAAAATTGTTACACCATCGAGCTGATGTGCCGAGGGAATCGGAATTCAATATCAACCGTCGGGTCAACTTGGGTCACTGTGTATATAACTCTGGGCCATGTGGCGCTCTTGCGTTAACCTCTTAAACATGAACTTGAGTATCTGCGTATGTGCCACTGGGTGTTTGTTGCAGTTCAATGACCCTCTTTCACACCAACATGGGTCCCGTACTATGTGCCACTGCGTATGCGCCGCTTTTTAATGCGCGCCAGCTTGGGCCACAGGCTATTTTCAACAAACCTCTTTGATAGCAACTTTGGTCCCTCGATACATGTCACTGGGTGTGTGCAGCCTTCCATAATAATCATGATATCAACTACATAATCAGCGATCACCCGTACACTATAAGATATATTGCGAATAGCATTAACATTTCCATTCATGAATAAAGGATTGATGCACCGCCACTCTTTTTTCTTTCTCCTGTAGCTCATCCCTTCTCTCAATCTACTTGCACAATTCCAATCATCTGTACTGTGCTCTCTCTTTCTTTTGGTTCCAGGGTAGCGCAGGCAATTAGACTTTCTATTTTCGTTCAACTCGCTACATGTGTTTATTTCATTCCTCTCGTGTTCTCTCGTGTTCTCTCGCATTCTTCCATGGACAACCTCACGTATTAGAGCTGACATCACAAAATACCGCCCAAGCACTCCGTACAGATGGCTAACCAGAGAAGATGAAATGTGCGGCCCCGATGCTCATCACTGGGTTAATCCTGACAGTTCATTAAACGACAGCTTGGTAGACTGCCGGATCCTCGGTACGCTGTTGCTGCTTGCGCTCGGCTGCACGAACACGTTCTAGTCCCCGGGCTGCAACAGTGGCACGTAGTAGACGAGCTCGTTCCGATTCTTCTCGCGGCGTTGCTGGGCGAAGGCTGCCTGCAACTCAGGAGTGCATATTATGTGTGGCCTACCCCTTTCGGAGCCGGAAAGAAAGTGCTGCACGCGCATTTGTCAGAGACGGAGATCAACGACTTCACTGCTGGTACAGCCAATCTCGCGCCTCTCTTTCTCTTTTTTTTTGGGGGGCATGCTCATAGGTTAGCGCCGAATGGGTTTTCGGCGCACAGGCGGCATACGGACGAATCAGTTATTTATATGCAGCGTCTCTGTAATATTCGTGAATAGCGATTAACGCTATGCACAGGAAAGTATGGAAACAGCAAAAGGCACCGAAAGTAAAGAAAATTTAACATCATTGTCGTATTTTACGCGGGAACAGTTGTTCGTAATTTCAACCCGATCATATGTCGAATGTTGCGATCTCATCTACTGCATGGTACTCCACAGGCCATCAGAGGATGAAACTAATATGCGCGCAATCGAGGCAGGCTGTTTGCGCTTCCCTTCTGGATTCGGCTGTGCCGCTGTTTGCTTGGCTGCCGCTGCTGTATTCAATGACTGCGGCGCTGGTCGCAGACATGCTGTGCGATGTCCAGGAGCCATTGTTAATTAACTCTTGACAAGTAGTACCATATTATACGCGCTGGCCTCGCTGCACTCTCTTTGAAACCTCCTGCCTGCAGCTGTTCCCGGTAGTGGGCCTTCCACAATAGGTCATGCTTGAAGGTCATGCTTCCTTTCATGAGAAGGCCACAGTAGGGGTGTCATCAAGTGGTCTGGTTCGTCGGAAATCTGTGTCTTGCCATTATCAATGTGTTTTGTCTCACATGGTGTGCTAGAACTAATATATTCTAGTGGTGTCATTAGCTCAGTTGAATGACCGAGTTATTAACCCAAGCCCCAATTCGCTGGAGCGTCGTGTACTGGCTGTGACATTTCCTATGTCCTCATTGTGACATCTGTCACAATAAGGACATTTTCTTGATATTGCGTCAAGAAAATCAAGCTCTTGGATTGCGTGTTTTTGAGAAAAGCGTTCTTCTTCCGTCATTTTCCCATTTTTTGGTGAATAATGTAAAAACCGCATGCATTTCAGTTCCGATACAGCTGACGTGTAACAATATTCGGCCGAAATATTGTCCCTTTTCTCAGGACACACTGTCAGGTTCCGCCAAGTGCTTTACGCACAAGTCACTTGCTCACAGGCGACCCTATTTGACTAAGAATAAAAATTCGTTAAAGTGTATACGTCAGACATTACCAAGATAAGACTGCGAGCTTAACACGGTCATCGAAAAGAAAAGTGTGGAATTATGGCATTTTACCGGTGCTAAAATCTGGGGCAGAAACTTGGTGCTTCACAAAGAAGCTCGAGAGCAATTTAAGTACTGAGCAAGGACCAACTGAATATAAAATGTCACACGTAAGGTTAAGAGACAGGAAGAGAGCGGTGTGTGTGCGGGGGGGGGGGGGGGGGAGGGATCAGAGAGCAACTGGGGATAGCCGATATACTAGCTGGAATTAGCAGAACAACGAAAGTTGGACAGTCTAGGAGCATGTTTGACTGAGTTGGTTCGTTCATTCTTCGATGATTGCAGTCGCAGAAAATATGGGACACAGGCACATAAAGCCACGAACAGACGTGGACGTAGCTGCAGGTATTTTGGCAGCGACGGCAGTGCAGGCAGCACGTCTCACCATTCTTCTTGTATATTACAGGTTCGTAACTCACGTGTACTGTATGCACGTTTTATTCATTTCTGTGTGTTTTTTTCTGTCGCCACTGCCACCGATTGTGCTGTTTTGCGGATGCTTTGAGTTGGAAGCATGCCTAAGTGTTATACTCACTAAGCTGCAGTGAATAATGACAAGAACGTTATTACATGCAGCGTTTGTGAATTTAGCTTTCATGGCGCGGTCAGTTCGGGCATGACTGAAGATGCATTTGCGACCAAGTGCGATGCTAAGAAGAACTGCAAGTGTGACGCATGCAGACCGGGCGGCACGAAGGGCCATGCACCGACTGTAGATCCGTTCGGAGATGCCGACAAAAGCTCATGATAGTAGACATGAACAACAAGGCCACCTCTCTCCTCCCTTTGACCGAAAATGTTGCTGAAGTGGAAAGGATATCTCAATTGCTCTCCGATAAATATGATAACATTCAGGAGCACCTAATGAAGCACCCGAACGAGATACAATGCATTCGTGGACGAGTTGATAAAATTAAGAACGCCTGTAATGCTAAAAGTCTTGCCCAGCTACAGTTTGACGTTGACGATCTTGAACTGCGCAGTGGGTGCTTGAATATTGAAATCCGCGGAACCCCTGAGAAGGGGGGGGGGGGACCTTCTAGCTAAAGTAAATGATGTTGCTACAAAGTTGGTTGTCAGTAAACTTGCCCGTGCAGACATTTCCACCCTTCGCATGATGGCATCTAAGTCAGGCAGGATGCGGGGCGTGAGCGTTCGCTTTGTGCACCTGGGGCGCTGTAAGCTAAAGCTATTCCACACCTTTCTATTCCAATTCCACAATCAGCCCTCCGCGATTGGCCAAAGACATTTTTGGGCCGCCCCCACTTCACCTGTCTGTCACGCGACGTCAAGAAAACCGCGATAGCACCCCAGCTGATATGACGTGTAAACACTGATCATTCATGACAGGACAGAACAAAAGAAAAACAGTTATTTCTGATTCGACGCGTTTAGGCCATTAGCCATCTGCTAATTTTCGGGCTGCACCCACTTCACCTGCCTGTCACGCGTCTTCATAAAACAACAGTCACCGCTTCGAAGTGACGTGTACGCGTTAAACATGCATTATTCTGCCGAACAAAACTGAACGGTTGCTCGCATAGCCACAGGCTGCCCCCTACCGAAAGGAATTAAACATGACTGGGGCCGACTGCTCAGGCAATGGCTACTTGCACTTTCCGGGGAGCTTGGGTTTACTTACGTATAATAAAACTTTTTGCCTGGCCTGGACAGTTTTACGTTACAGGGTCCCTAATTGCAGTTAAGCGGTGTTGAAATGCTCTCGATAAAGAACTTTAGAAATGACAGGCAATGTATTACTTTCGCCTCTTTTCGTCCTGTTCTAAATGAACAGATGTATTAGGGGACAAGTTGAATTCACTAATGGGATGGAGCGACAGATTGTAATTGGTGACAGAAGTCTCACATAGCAGGGGGACAATCAGTCGTGATCTTATGGTCAACGTGTTTAACGACTACTTTTCCTACAGAGATTTTGACGCTAGTCCACGTGCATCCTACACAGCTCTTGATTCGCATAATGTAAACACGATCTTTTTAGAAGCAACAGTAGAACGTGAAGTTCGCCCTGTTTTCTTGGTCTTCAAAAACAGCCGTAGCTGCAATGCTGAGGGGCTGCAAGTAATACCATTCAAACACGTAATTAATAAATTTGCTCCGGTGCAGACACAAAGTTATAAAATCTGTTTCGACGGATCTCTTTCCCTCCAAAATGGAAGGTGGTCATATAGTGGTTTTATATGAGAAAGAACACAAAAAAGACATCCCGAATTATAGACCAGTATTGATATTGCAAGGTTTTCGAAAGGTTTTTAGAGAATAATCTATAATCGACTATATCCTTTCTGTACCAGCCACGTGACAACAAAGTGTCAGTACGGATTCATAAAAAATCGATAAACACAATTAGCCCTTCTAGACCAGAAAGACTATATAGTGGAGAAATTTGAAAAAAATAAACACTTTGTTCTTAAAATTTTGATTTGGAAGCTTTGAACAAATCAATCATAAAATTTTATTTGACAAATTAAGTCACTGTGGTATCCGTGGGCTTCCCCTGAGTCTACTCAAAAATTCTTTTTCGGGAAGCCGTCAGTTTCTCTAGATAAACAAAATATTATCCGACAGAAAGCAAATAATCTCAGGAATACCACAGGGTAGCTTTCTCGGGCCTTTGATCGTCAATTTATGCATAAATGACATAGTCCATAGATCTTCAGAAACTAAATTTATAATTTATGCTGGCGACACTAGCATGCTTGTTTCGTCTTCACCAGATGGCAATCTTTGTCATAAAGGTAATGCCGTTTTATAAGAATTAAGGACGTCGATCGCTAATAATCAATTAAATATAAATACAAAAAAAGAAAGGCTGTGATTTTTCATTCCATAGGTAGGCGGGTTTCTCTAATAAGTAACCTTGTTTTTCGCCTCTCGGAGATAGAAATAGCCAGCTTTATTAGTGTACTAGGTGTGCATTGTTCAGAATCACTACAGTGAGAGGAGCATGTCAATGCGATCATGGAAAAGTTAGGTGCGATAACGGCGATTCAGTACCGAAGACGCTACTTAATTCCCAAGTCAACAAAATTGTTTATCTTTAATGCCCTTATAGCTTCGTATCTAAACTACTGTGTTTGGTTTTGGGGACTACTAGACAATCAACCTTCTCGCGGCTATTAGTAATGCAAATAGGGGTTTTGACAACTTGTGATAATTCTGTCTTTATGGCGTTAGTAGATCTCCATCCGAAGAAAGTATCATATAAGACAATTACAACATAAGTACGAAATGTTCCGTATTGTCCCACTGCCAACGGTCGGCAAATGCTTCACGAGAAACTTCCAAGTTTGCTATATGATCATAATGAAAAGCAAATCAATATTCGCGAAGTAACTTTATCTGGCTTGTACGCGTTCTTTCTAGCCTAACATTTACCTCTGGAGCCGTTTATGATTTGTGAGTAATTATATTGTGTAATGTTACTATTACTATGCGTACGTTATTATGAAATGTGCTGGCGTTCGATGCTGATGTGCCGCAACGAATGCTAACACATGGCGCCCAGTGTAGGGCAGTAACTAATGATGTCATTAATTTTAAGCTTTTGTCAAGGCGTATGACAGTGTTGTGCTTAATATGATCGTTTGGTCAAAGTATGCCACAATGTAAACAAAATGCGTGTGCCTCTGCTCCTGTCTTTGCCAGTATTGGGGCGAAGTACTCCCTCAAGCCATCCTTGAATGGCTTTTTCCTTCGCCTCCCATGTGTGAATATTCATTAAATAATTAATTAACTAATTAATTATTTAAATAATTTATTTATTTATTTATTTATTTAAAATACCTCAACGGCCCTATGGGGGCATGGTGTAAGGGGGCTTAGAAAATCAAAGGCATGAAATAAAAGAAAGAGTAAGCAGCCTTCCGAAGTCTGGTACGAAAGATACTTCCCAATGCAGGGCTCATCAACATTACTAGAAAGATGAAAACATGAAAAAGTAAAAACTGAAGTGATAAAATGCCCCAAAGGTACACTTCAAGGAATGAAACACGAGTAAAATGTCGCGTAAGGCACTAATACTAGAAACAACAATACAGGAAAAATGAAAAGATGAAGGAGTACAATGCTTCAGGGGATATTTCGGGATAAAGACGCAAAAAGCAATAATATATACAGGGCATACAAGTGCACACGTGACGCTGCATAAAATACGAAATTCTTAAGAGCGAGCTAGCAATGCATCAATAGAAATAAAAACATAGCAAGAAGTTCGAAGCACATTGCTAAGTGCAAGAAACAAGATAAAGGGATTTGTAAGTGATATTATGAAAAATGGTCGTGTAGGCGATGACGAAATTTTGCTTGATCTCACTAGGAAGCAATGTGATCAGGCAGATTGTTCCACAAATGAATGACCGTAGGGAGTGCAGAAAAGCTGAAAGCATGTGTCGTACCGTACATGCGCGTCAACCTTAAGTGGTTATTTAATCGGCGAGACGCGTTTGAGACGATCTGGATATGCAATCTGGACTGTGTGGCATTATAAACATATTTGTGAAACAAGGATAACAGAGCGATATTACGGCGAAGAACTAAAGGCTGGATGGAATGATCGAGTTTCATTTGCATTACGATGGAGCGGTAGCTATAATAGAGTGGAGTGGTGGCTGGAGTGGTGGCTGGAGTGGTGGCTATAAGAGTGGGCCCGGCAACAGCGCACCGAATAACATGCTGAACCCGTTCTGGCTTCTTGCGCACGTTCTTGCTGTCTGCCTGTCAACGCAAGCTTCGTCACGTTCACCTGCACCGAGTGAATGGCCTGCGAACTACAACAGTGATCTCGTCTGTCCTCTATCTCGTCCTGGCACCACTGCCCTGTCACCAATATCTTCATCCTCTCCGACACTCGTGACCTCCCCGTGTACCATGTGACTGCACCGACGGTTATAAAAGGCTTCGCATCATCGACGGTGGCCAGTGGGCCCGGCAGCAGTGCACCGAATACCATGCTGAGCCTGATGTGCCTTCTTGCGCAGGTTAGTTCCTGCTTGCCAACTAAATCCTATAGCAGTGACAACCGGTCTCTTTTGCTGCTGCCCTGCCCCCTGTGCACCGGAAAGCAGAAACTATCTGAATGGTTTTCTTTGTTTTGCTTATTGATATGTGCGGAAGATGTTGAGCTTAATCCAGGTCCAACCACCCGCTCCGAATCACTTCTCGACATGGAAAGCTTGCCTGATGATCAAAAACAGCAAATGCCAATTATGTTCCTTTCTAAAGAAATCCATGCGTGCTCATTGCAATCAAGTAAATCTCACGCAGAGCTCGCCGCTAATATCAAACCAATAATAAACGGACTAAAAATCATTCAGGCCAAACTTGCGGCGTTTCAGAATCGCTTGGACACATTGGAAACACAAGCTATACAGGCTCAAGACTTGTCACAAAAGATGTCTTGCCTTACAGAAGAATTCAAAGATTTATCTTCGCACAAATACTCATTTCAGTCACGATTTGACGAAATGGAGGACAGGTCATGTCGCGACAACATAATTTTCTATGGCCTTCCCGATTCCAAACAATCTTGGAATGACACTGAAAAAAAGTTAGCAGATGCAATAATTTGTGTACTTCCCTCAATTTCTGCCGATTGCACCCAGCCTGCTCACCGGCTAGATGCAGCCTCTCCTGCCAAACCGCGTACTAAGTCCGAAGTCCTAATTGCTAAGTTTTCCAACTTTAAAATTAAAGAAAAGTGGTGTAACTGCGTGAGCAATTCAAAACAAAAGACATATTCACCAGTCGAGACTTTTCCCCCGGAACCCGCGTAGCTAGAAAGAAACTAAGGGAATTTGCTCATAGCCAACCACAATCGTCTTCGTCCCAGCTGCGTTACAACAAAATGTTCTTAAACAAAAAATTCATGTATAATCCAGCCACCGATCAGGTTGAAGAAATCCAGATACGTGGAGGGCCTGTCATTGCTGCACCTAACCCCGGCGCCTCAAGCTAGGAAAGCGCGGGGCGCGTTGAGCAATCAAGCTGTTCTCGTGTGGCTGTCCTTTTAACAATTCAAAAATCGTATTAAACAAATATAACTCCTTATGATCCGCAATAGACACACTTTCTGCTCATATCATCGCGCTGACCAAGACGTGGCTTCATGATAACGTTCAAGATGTGGAACTCTTCCAAGATGCCTACCGTTTCTGTATTTATCGTTGTGACAGAGATGCGCGCTCTGGTGGCGGTGTGCTCGTCGCTGTCTCTAAATATTTTTTTATCATCGCGCATTGACATCAACACTAACCTAGAAGTCATCTGGGTGTCCTTAATATTTGGCCTTCAAAATATAGTCATTGCCATTTGTTACCGTCCTCCCACATACACTAATTCTCTTGTCCCGGAACTTCATGACAGTATTAACGATATTGTCTCACGTTTCCCTTCATACCCCATATTTTTATTCGGTGAATTTAACTTTCCATATAATGTGGAACACAGAACCAGCTGTTATGTCACCATTTTCCTCTCAAGCTCACGATTTTTTAGAACTATGCCCTACGTTTTCATTGTCGCAGTTAACCAGCCAGGCTACTAGAATCACGCCTGTCTCAGCCAACACCCTTGATCTAATCCTTACTACTTTACCTAACCTCGTTTCTAGTATTTCATATTTGCCAGATATAAGCGACCACTCATTACTCTGTTTTTTTTTATTGATGCGCATGTTTCAAAAAACAGCAAAATACGCAAAGCAATTCGCGATTATGCTAGAGCTAATTTCGAGACAATCAAGAATTAATTAATTGATTTCACTAACACATTTCTGACTAACTTCGATGAACGTTCTATTTAACATAACTGGGACATGTTTTCAACTCACGTAAACAAATTAATTGAAAAATACATCCCTGTTAGTATGATTACGTCTAATCCTCGATCATCTTGGTATACCGCACATATAAAACGGCTTTCTAATCGAAAAAAAACGTTTGTATCGCTTGGCCAAATTATCATCCTCAAACTCGCGCTGGACGGCCTATAAATCTGCATCTAAAACTTAGATTGAAGCAATAAAGGAAGCTAAAGATAACTTCATGTCCAATACTTTACCCCAACTTCTGAAATGTAATGTTCGAATAATTTGGTGTATGATTCACCCCTGTCTTGATAACTCCATTGCCTTGGTAGACACAGCTGGCAAGCCCGTTCCACCTAACCAATCTGCTACTATTCTTAATGACACCTTCTCGAGAAATTTCTCGGTAGTTACAAATACCAATCTTTCAGACATTTTTCATTACAGTTACCCATTCATGCCTCCGATTACTGTTGACACGGCTAGAATTATGAAACTCATCAGTTACTTAGAGCACCATTCCTCCCCTAGTTATGATTCAACTGATTGCAAATTTCTGAAAAATAATTGCGTCTACAGTTCAATCATGCAAGAAAAATATTTCAGCAATCACTTGACACATCAACTCTTCCAACTCAATGGAAAATTGGGAAGGTGATTCCAATCTTCAAATCGGGCGATAAAAGTTCACCATGTAATTATCGGCCCATTTCCATTACTAGCACATGCTGCAAACTCTTAGAACACATTATATACTCCAACCTTGTCGCCTTTCTTGAATCTAACTCCTTTTTCTCACGAGCTCATCATGGCTGCCGGAAATAATTTTCATGTGAAACGCAGCTCATATCATTTACTCATAACCTACACCGCATTCTTAATCGTTCTTCGTTAGCTGACAGTAGTTACTTAGATTTTTCTAAAGTGTTCGACAAGGTCTCCCACATAGTTCTTTTTCATAAACTTAGTCAACTTAATATTGATAGCAGTCTTCATTTATGGATCAAAGGTTTCTTTTCAAATCGTTGCCAATTTGTTGTAGCCAATGAACTTTCCTCTAACCGATGTTCGCTTCAATCTGGAGTCCCACAAGGATCCGTATTAGGCCCCCTTCTTTTTTTAATTTTCATTACAGACCTTCCTTCTTTAGTTTCTTCTAATATTCATCTTTTCGCTGACAACTGCGTCATTTTCCGTGAAATAGTTACTGATAACGATGCTAACATTCTTCAGTCGGATCTAAATTCTATATCTAACTGGTGCAATACTTCGCTAATGGAATTAAATATTACCAAGTGCAAGGTGCTGCGTGTCTCTCGTAGTCCTTTATCATAGTACCTAAACAACCATCCTTTAGCCGCGGTTTCATCCTATAAATATTTAGGCGTTCATATCACATCTAATCTAAGTTGGTCTTTGCATATTGAGAAGATAATTAACAACGCTAATCGCATGTTAGGTTACTTACTCCGTAACTTTTCAGCAGCCCCTGCACCTTTAAAGCTCTTGTTATATAAAACAATCATTCGATCTAAATTAGAATACATCCAAGCACTAAAATTTTGGTTGCGTCACTAGCAATGGGGGAGAATTGCTCTACTCGCTTCGTACAACGCTTCTGGCAGTACAACTTCTATGAAATCTGATATCTCTCTTCCATCTCTAGCATCTTGACGAAAAAGATTTCACTTGCACCTTTTCCATCGGCTTTACTCTCACCTGACCCTCCGTGACGAATTCATTCTTCATCCTCATTATATATCTGACCGTGTTGAGCGTCGTTTAAGGTTGGCATCGAGCCATGTCATACTAAAACCTTTCTTTAATATTTTTACCTCGAACTTCACAAGACTGGACTCACCTTCCTTCCAACATTGTTTCCATTAATGATAACACCCGATTTAATTCTGCCTGAGCTAACATTGCATAATTATGAGTCACCATGCCTTACCATGCTCTGCCATATTATGTTTATAATGTTTATAATTATTATTTTGTTATTGTGTTATTACGCACTGTGTTGATTCTCTACCCACTCCCCTCTGTAATGCTTCGGCTCTGGGGGTAAATGAGTAAAAATAAAATAAAAATAAATAAATACGTGAGATGAAACGGGCAGCTCGGTTCTGGACTGATTCAAACATTTCGATTAAGTAGGTAGGATTCGGGGACCAAATGGATAAAGCATACTCTAGCTGTGGATGAACAAATGTCTAATATGCCAATTTGCGGATGTTGCAAAGAGAATTACCCAGATTACGACGTAGGTAACGTAATGTCCATGAAGCTTTTGCGCAGATGGCTGCAATGTGGTTTGTCCAGGAGAGATTTTCGGTTAGGTGAAGACCCAAATATTTATATGCTACTGTATGTAATAATTCTTTATTATTGACGTTGTATGGAAAATGTGAGTAGTCATGCTTACGTCTAAAAAAATTTACCTGACATTTTGATACAATTAAAGCCATTAACCAGGTCTTACACTAATTATAAATTAAGCTGACATCATTTTGAAGGGCCCAGTGGTCGTCAATACTGGTAATTGATCTCTATATAGTGCAGTCGTCGGCGAAAATACGTAAGCGAGAAGAAACATTAAGTGGTAAATCATTTAGGTAAATTAGAAAGAGTAAAGGGCCCAGAACACTGCCCTGAGGCCCACCAGAAGTAACGTAAGAAGGAGACGAAGCAATATTGTTAACTACTGTGAATACGTGACAGAGCAATAAAGAATCATTCAACCAGTGGAATGTGGAGGGCAGATCACCAGTCGACCATTAGCGCCAAGGGACGGTAAGCGTGCTCAAGTACAGCAGAGAATTAGGTGAGGTGATGAAATGAGGAAATTTGCAGGCGCAAGTTGCAATCAGCTAGCGCAAACAGGCGCAATTGGCCATCGATGGGAGAAGCCGTTGTCCTGCACTAGACATGAAAACAAGTTGATGATGATGATGATGATGATGTGAGGTAGGTGAGTATGTCACGATAAAAATAGGCTTCCCAAAACTGTGCTATACAGAAGCACGTCTATGAAGCAGCTCACAAGTCCCCATATATATAAAGAACCTATCACAAAGGTTGATCTGCATCATATCTCAATGTGCCGTACTCCCCGCAGGCAAGAGTCACGTCTCAACATTCCAAGCGCCATCGCATCTAATCTTTTGCCAATGGAAAAATATTTCGCAATAACCTCAAGCTACAAAGACGCAATATTTCGCACAATCAGCAAAGGTTGCGCTTTCTGCAAAAGCAAACATCCCTCATACGCCCAAATCTCCTGCTCTATAAATATACGGACCCTGCCCTTGGCACCAGAAAGATACGTGGCCACATGGGCACTTCGGAAGACAAACTTGCACATCGCATCACCAGCAGTGCTTCTAACACGTGATTTTCTCGTTCGCAGTATTATACACCATGCAGTGGAGTACCAGCTACGCGCATTTCTCTCTCACTATATATATATATATATATATATATATATATATATATATATGTATGTATGTATACTGTGACGATCCATGCGTTATGGGCGTGTGCAAAGCATTGGCCAGGCAGACATGGTGAAGGGCGAAAAACTGCTTGCGTCCCTTATTGCGCTTGCTTATAAAGCCCCGCCAAGAGCGAAATAATGACGAGTAGAAATAATGACGTGGGTTGCGCTGGTAAGCGTACTATCAGATCACGATACATATACAAAACCTTAAACCATTGAACATGCAATTTTCGCAAGTGCGCCCCTTAGTTTCAACTACCTATGCACCGGGCCTACAGAACTTTTACTTGATATACATATATTCCAAACCACTATTACAATAATTGAAATAGCCTGGAAAGCCATCCGTCAGTTATATCTATATTTAATAGGCAGGGAGCTATTTATCAGTCACATATGGTGAACCATGGAGGCCCGAAAAATGATCTCAATTTGCATTTATCTCTTGCAACCACACAAAATCACGAGATGATACCACGACAAAAGGCGATCACTTCCCCACAGTGGTGCCCGATCTCGACCAGTAGAAGCAATACAGCGCGTATCGAAAAATGCACATTTGCTGCAACGAATTTGAATAATTCAAGAAAGAATTTTACTTGCTGTTTAAGCCTACAGCAAAAATGTATCGCTAGTTTCGGTATAATAGTATGGTCGAGGTTGTACGCGACCACGTACAATCGACACAACGTACTTGCAATATTCACACCAAAAAAAAAAAAAAAAACTGAATCGGGATAATGGCCAGGCGACAGACGATGTCCAGCGAATTTTTTGAGAGCCGCTTGCTACCAAAAGCTGAGGGGGCTATTCAATGCTTTATTGCTTTATAACACCCCCTCCTCTCCCAACGCTAAATTTCCGCTAGATCTGATATCTGTTGAGTTCACAGTTCTTCCAGGATAGCGGGATATGAACAAAATATGAACAAAATGTCTTGCTTAGTTCACCGAGGAGATCGCTGAACGTAAGACGTAAAGTGTCTGACGCTTGAAAATAGGGAAAGAAAAACAACGCCTCATTAATTATTTGCAACGCTTCTAAACGGACCAGGAGCGGTTTGCACAAACATTTAATTATGAAAATAATAACGAATTTAAGAACGCGTTTTAGATGTTCCATAGCCAACGCCTAATCCGCACAAGAACGCGTTCCTTAATTCATTATTTTTTGGATTATTAAATGTTCGTGCAAGCCGCCCCAGGAACGAAAAAATTTGTCTCACATTGCAGTTACCATGTCCCCCTCCCCCTTCTACAAAATATAAACCTCTAGTAAAATACCGCTATGTCGGGACGCTGGGAAGCTTACTTGGTAGCGGCTATATCACATTCTCTAACACTTGAATAAGAATTTCTTTTTACAGAGCCTTGCAAAGACAGACAGTTGTGTACCACCAATTTTTCGCTAAATTTGGACTTGGCGGCTTTTATAGTTCTGCGAGCGCAGCGCACTCTGTGCTTGCACGCTCGCTTGACACGCTCAAATGCGCTGGAGTGCTTGCATACGTGAATTATTGCGAAAGCCCCTATTACCCATCTGTATTGAACTTCACCTCCCCATCACCCATTAACCTGTCCTTACAGTCACCAAACGTCACAAAGCTACCTTCTTTAGTTCAGTGACGGCGCCAGGTTGAACTAACATATCGCGCATGAAAAATTAAGAAGAAAAAGATGACGGTTGAGTAATTATTCGTAACACTTCTTAAGAAGCCAGGAAGATCAACACTACGTGATAGATTGCACTTACAACGCTGCCTATTGCTTCAAAGTATAAAATATCTGAAACGCAGAGCACTCTTGGGACATTGGTAAACCTAGCTAATAGCAGTAGCGCGATACTTTCCAAAACTTGCTTACAATTATTTTTAATGCTGTATTGGATCAACACGTATTTACCATAGCATATAAACTTGGCGTATTGTTACCCTGATGTTAGCAAAATTTGGCCTCAGTTGTTGTAATTATGTCAGCTCAGCCGTCTAAGTCTTACACCACCCGTAAAACAGACAAATAACGCTATGGACAACTTGCATACGTATTCCACTAGAAAAAGCGCACTTAAACCACCCATTTCGAACACTGACTACACCTTATCAATACCATGCCCCTAATTTCCCATAGATAAATACACAATTCCTTGTTTAACACGCCGAGGACAGCGGAGAAACAAACTACGAATCTCGTAATATCCGCTTCAGTCATGGCGGACACGCTAGTGAACACCACTTATTTTTGCCACTATTGTGCAGTGGCTGCAAAGAATATATAATGAAAATTAAGCTTTGACTAAATATAACATTCTGCTTTCTTAAAGTGCACCCATTTCACTTTTGAGTGAAATGCATCGTTTCACACGCCCGCTTTCATGAACGCACTACCGTCTTTGACGGGACGTTTGAAGTGAGGCGTTTCGGAAGTAATCGCGACGGATTATTTGTTCCCTAGTTGTCATGCTTCTGCCCAATAATTGACCTTTGCAAGTAATTCGAGCGGGTGATTCAATATATTTAACCTCCTGAGACCCGGGATGCATTTGGGTGCACAGATTTTCTCCAAACTTTCAGAATAAATTAGTAGGGTTATGAAGGTGAAAAGTGTTAAATATTTTTTCAATACTCCTGACAGTTGCAGCTCAGCGCGATGTCCGATATATTGGACAATGGGATGCTACGCGGTCTTTTTTCACCCAGCAAGCACGCAATGACGTAACGCAGACATTGCGCTCAAACTCGTGTGCAAAAATATTTTAATAACTCGAAAGGCAAAGTAGTGAATAAAATACATAAAAAGAGCGTTCCTCTGCTCAACGAAAATTTTGCTCTCGTGTTCACTTCCTGTGGGCAATTTCAAAAGAGCTTTTTCTCATTGGTGATGCAGCAGAAGAGCCGACATTTGGTGCAAAAGAACTTTGTTTTCATGTCGCAGCCCTGTAGTCTGCAACGGGCAGTGTTCGCAGTGTCTGCCAGCATTGAGCAGTGGGTAGTGCTCTTTTCTTGGGTTCTCGAGGAGACAGTCGAGCCTGCATTGATGGGGGATGCCACTCGGCTTCGTTCTCACTCTCCGTTTCATCCTGCTCCTTCCCTTGAGCCACGATTCTCCGCAACAGATTGGCGGAACTGCATATATTTGAGTATTTCTTTCCGCTGTTTCTTTAGGGAGCTTATGTCCCGCGTGTACTGCACCCAGGAGTTGTTGAGGGCAATGTAGAAGAGGAGAAAAATGGCTCTGATTGTTCACTTGTTGACGCGTGCTTTTATCCTGTAGTAACTTATCATTCGGTCTGCCTTGCCAACACCGCCCATGTTGACGTTGTACATGCGAACAATATCTGGTAGAGGGATATCGATTTGTTTTTTTCCCTTACGAGACCACCTGCGACAGCTGGTGTCTTGCGGGTCCAAGCCATGTATTGAAAAAAGAAAAGTTATCGGTTTAATTCATCAGACACGCGAGGCCGGTCCCCTAAAGAAAAAAAGAGACGCGATTTCGTCCACAAGCCACTAAATGCCAACAGTACTCGCCTGCTGTTCATAACAAGGCCATCGCAAAAGTGTGGTCAAAATTACCGGGTTGAGTCCTAGCGTCCAACGTAATGGACACGCGAAATCAAAGGAAGCCTAAAAAAAAGTAAACGCGCAAACAGATTAAATTTCGTATTCTGCGCGTACACTGTTGCATTAACTTTAATATAAAATCAAAGGTATGCCCTAAAAGCAGGTAGAAATACGAGAAACAGTGCTTACTTCTCCGGCAGCTGCCGTAAAATGCCGCGGCGCTGAATGCCGTCATTGTGGAACTGTTTCGGCGGGAATTGGAACGATGTATTTTCATCAATGCTGCACAGATGGCGCAAGCAGGTGTCCAATGAGTTGGACAGTGCGGTTTTATGAGGATGAAAGCCTTGTCAAAGGAGTACTGCCTCATATCTGAATGCCCAATATAGTGGACAAATCCCCATAGCGGGGTCTCAGGAGGTTAATGAAGAAACGTAGCATGGCTATCTCTACAATAAATGAATATTTAGTGACTATGGTCTTATGGTGGCTCACAATAAAATGCACAGACTCATTCCCTCATTCATTAATTCGCCCATTCATTGAATTAATTTATGTAAATTTGGCACTTTTATCGACAGTCCATTTCATGTAAATACATGAAAAAACGGGGGTTTAGTAATGATCTGCGACTCTCTCATATTAAGCAGGAAAGCGAAAGTTTCCGAACGCATTTCGCTTAAAATTTTCCTACTTTCATGGAATTTCATGCCTGTATCTTGTGCGTTGTTTTAGGAGTCCAGGAAAGATTTTTATTAGCATCGGTATGACACCCTGGAACGCGTCAATGAATAACTTTCTACGGAAGCTGTAATAAAACTACAGAGAATAAACACATACCGCTCCTCACTCGTAACTCTGTTTCGTACGTCGAATAAATACAAACACTCTGCACCGCATATTCTACCGAGGATACCGGTGGGAAAGAGCCAAATGCCGTGTATAACGCATAAAAATTTGGATAAAGCGACCAGTCAATTACTGTTTTCAGAATATATAAGCAACTTACACAGTGCACATTTCCGGTACACATCACCAAAAAGTGGCCCTCATTCTTTTTTTCAAAATAGGAAATATCTGCTGTATTTCCTGCTTTCGGGAAGTAACAGTATAGCTCTTATTAAGAACAGTCTGAAAATGAAATCGTCAGTCGGGATTTACACATGTATTTAGGAAAAATTCAAGTCAGTGTTCTGTTGGTATTAAAATTTCTCTGCGAGTTTTACCAAGCTCATTTTCATGAGCATCATCATCATCATCACCGTCATTATTTTTATTTTCACCACTGGATACAAGGTGAAAAAGGGAGAGCCGGAATAAAATATACGAGTATATGCCCGCAAAAAGCATATGTATAAGTCGTTATTAGAAAATTAATTTCGACAGTTACACGCGTTAGAGGTTTGTTTGCATTTCTGATGGTGACAAGATGCTGAGACTGCAACAGTGCAATAGAAAGAGATTAGATAGTTCCCGCATTGAATAATCACACAAAATCAGGCGGTAAGGCACACCATTCGGTGGGCTCGGCTAATAATAATACTTTATCCGGATCTCACCCTCACCCGCAGATTAAATGTAACAACCTGAGTGTTTCGGACTACGGATATAACTGTCCCAAAAAACTGGGCATGATGCAAGCTGCGCAAGCTGACAGTTTGCTAGCGCGGCAGCGGCCCAGAAGCAGGCGTTAACCGCAATGCGAGCGTGTCTGGGGAATCCCGCGTTTCGTCCCCTACAGAGTGTCCCGAGAAGGCAGAAAAGACAATCGTCGTTGTCAAAGCAGGCATATGCGTAGTACAGGAAAGCGTTACTTATGTGGTCAATCTACTAAGAAAGAAAATTTAGCTTCAGCTGTTGTTATATTGGACATTCCAACGTGCACCCGAAAGTGCCTCTGCCCGCTTTGAAAAGTTTGTGGGGAGAGGGGGGGGAGGTAAATGACATACTTTACGCACCACTTTTGACAGTGGGAGTGCCCCCCTTGCACCCCCAGTAGAAGCGGCTTTGTGCACCATACATTAAAGCTGCCAGAAAGGCGTTTTTGTGTGGACGTTTCATTTTCAACAAACAATCATCGAAACTTGGCGACTTCTCCATTGTGCGTTCTTCTTCTCTTGAAAAACTTTTATTTACTTACTCATGTTATGTGCAGCAGGATTTCACTTCGTACTGGCCATCCAAAGTCACAGAGTGGGATGACGCTGAAGAAGAAGAAGAAGAACAGGCTTTTCAAGTATAGCAACGCCACAAAAGGAGCCGTAGTGTTCCTCCATCTTTACTGGACAATGTTGACGTCCGAAAACAACATGAAGCAGTCACGCAGATCCAACCATCCTAAAGCTGCTCATCATCCGCTCGTCTCGGCCGAGACAACTTCGCGACCTCACGGATCTGCTCTGGTGCACCAGGCACTGCATCGCGCAACCTCCAAGTGCGCTCCTACCTTCGTCTTCTGCCCGGTCATCGCTGCTGTAGTCACTGGTGCCGCCATCTTCCTCCAGTACCTCAAGGCGCCGACGGACACGGACTCCACGCACACACCACCTCACTCCTACAACACAACCATGGAAGCAATGCTGCAGATGCTGTGGTTGACGGGCAACGACACCCTCGATCCCTGCAAGGACTTCCATCAGTACGCCTGCTACAATTTCTACGTAGTACACAAAGAAAGTGCGTACTTCAACAATCTAGAAGCCCCAAGCCTCGTCTTGCAAGGCCTGTCTAGTAACGAAGCCGGTCGAGCTCTGTTCACCTACTATAGAAGCTGCCTTTTGACTGAGTGGAACCCCATAAGAATCGTCAAGGACACTGTCGGAGCCCTTCTGGGAGTACTGTACGCTTCTGGGGACATGACGCCACTCCAAATGTTCATCCTAGTTGTAAAGCTGAACCTGGTATACGGTATCCATACGGACCCTATAATTTACCAGAGGTTTCAAAGAAAACAACCGGAACTCGCGCATTTATTAACGGATCGTGAAAGCTCGTACGACGCAGGAAATCGGGATGGCGCCCAAGATCTCTTCGTTGTAACTGATGAATACGAAACATGCGTTCCAAATTTCGATAGCCTGGCGATACAGACAGTTTACATTGAAGGTCTCTTAGCATTTCAAGCAATATTGAACGTCAGCATCAACTTCAATCAGTTCAAAGACCTGGCGAACACTTTTTGCAGTGCCACCAATGGAGACCTGTTAATTCAATCAAACGCCACCATTCTGGGACGAATTGTGCACGGTGTATCAACGAGGCTGTGGAAGGATATCGTCGAAGAGTTCACAGGGACGCCGATGAGCCAAGTCATCTTGCATTCTTCTGTCGACGCTCTCAAGCACCGCTTCGCTATTCTGACAAACAAAAGCATGCAACCGGTTACAACGGCGCTGGTTCTGGTTCGCGCGGGCGTTGTGCTCGCTCTGGATTACACGCCCACAGAAACAGAGGACAGTCATCACTTTGAATTCTGTGCATATTCCTCGCACGACTTATATCCACTTTGGATACTCAACCATATTATATCATTTGCCCCAAAAACGGAACACAATGAAGTCATTATGCGCGTATTCAAAGCTCTGGTGGACACAATCGGCACTGAAATAGAAGAAACACTGGAGATCAACCTTACCTTACCTGTCCGCTATTTGCTGAAAAAAATTAGGCTGCTTCTCCCATACCATCTTTACCCATTCGACTTGGTTATTCCGAAACTAGGCAGCAACTTTTTCGCCAATATCCTCAAGATACGACAGCATAGACTTGATTGGTGGAGTTACAAGGCTCCTTCTGGGATACCGCCGCGAATCGTGTTCAATTTCGGCACGAGGTATGCAGTGCGGTCGGGGTGCTTCGTAGTCCTTCCACTGCTGACGTACAGTACCATCACATTAAAGCGAATGATGACAGTGCTTCCAATGGCAGTGATGGGTTTCATGATAGCGGACAACCTTTGGAACGTTGTGCTCGATACAAACTGGACTCACCTGCTCGACCCTAGCGTCGATAATTTATTTTGCACCGGCAAGGCGGATATTGTCTCAACCGACATCTTCCAGCCAATCATCAAGCGCCCCCAACATGCCCTCCGCTCCACCGTTCGGGCTCTCAGGACGGCCGATTGGCACAAGAAACACATCTACTGGGGACAATGGCGCACATCGCTTAGTCAAATCTTTTATCGTTTGCTAATGGTGCTTTATTACTGCACATTTACCAAGTATGATGGTTCGTCTCTACAAGAACAGGTCTCTTTTTTTCTTTCTCAAGGCGCTGACTTTTCGGACTCGTTTGAATGTTGAGGTTGCATATTGATAACTACTGAAAGAAAGACAGGGTTGATGCCTGTTTTATTTACAGCGAACGCAAGCGCTCTATGCTCAACATTGATCTTCAGGCACTGCAGAAAAGCAAGCAAAGCGAGAATTAAATTAAAGATGAAGAAATCACGAAGAACAAGATAGCAATAAAAAATATTGCGTCTGTACAATAAACTTTGTGACTTTACTCTGCCTACTAATAGATTTTATGTCGGGGTCGCAGTGTTAACGTAACTGAAGGTGTCACTATACTGCGCCTACGAAGTGTCGACAAAGGGAGTAGTTGACTACCGTACCGGGCTGTCACAGGAAAGATGAGCGCCCCCACGCCGTCATCCGTAACTCCCTACTGATAGTGACTTCTTCAATGTGATTGTAATACACCTCGTGAACGACGCACCAGCGCCGCGCCATATTCCAAAGCTGTCTTATTGGCTTGCGGGAATAACCCCACGAAAACAAGGACAACAAATAAGAGGCCTTCTGTTGCGCCAGCGAACGCCGCCTGTGGTAAGTCAGACCCCAGACTTGTCGAAGCTCAAAGAAATCTATTCTTCAAATAAGGCGGCTGCATAAACACATGCACACTTCGGCTAGGCACATCCCAATGCGATGCACATCCCAATGCAATGCGAAAAGCGAAGCTTAAGCTTCGCTTTTAAGAGCGGAACGCGATAGCATTCAAAGTCCACTGACTGTTTTTCCCGGCAACTGCAGCTTATGTAACCGTAACGTTTACCGGCAAACACTGGCGGCGAACGCTCTGCACGAAGGCAAACTTTCTGGTAGAAACGCCGCATCTTACGTGGGCCGACCTCCTGTTAGTGTTTTGTACATTTGATAATTCAGTCTGAGAAGACCTAACAAAACACTTTGCGCTGTCTGTGTTTGTTTGCTTTTTCGTAGCATCTTTTTGTGGGCAGCCGTTCT
The DNA here is from genome assembly GCF_023375885.2 of Dermacentor andersoni. Lineage (NCBI taxonomy): Eukaryota > Metazoa > Arthropoda > Arachnida > Ixodida > Ixodidae > Dermacentor > Dermacentor andersoni. The sequence continues at coordinate 141,552,475 of NC_092815.1, read as the reverse complement.
CAAATTCTTAGGAACAACTTTATAAAGAATGCAAGACAAGGTATGAGCGACTTTAGTGGTAGAAGAGTGGTTGGTTGTGCGTGGTAGGAATTTGGTTCAAATCCTTTTTCCCTAAACGACGTCTGACGCAGGATGCCGGTATTTTGCGACACGGGGTCCCTAACGCTATCGCGTCCAAATGAACGACAAGCACTGACAGTTCAACACGCAAGGTGCAGAATGAATAGGAATACCAACTGTCCACTCGTATTCAGTCGTGCTGGTCTTGAGCCAGACGTCCTCGGCGGCGTAACTGGAGGCAAATCTTGCACAAGAGACTTATTACTGAAATGCTGACGCCTGAAGAACTCATCCGCTAGCTTGTCAGGGAGTGCCCTTCCTCTGTAGACGGTCGGTCTAAGCGTCACATCTCTTCATCAGCGCGGTCTGATTCACCCACTGATTCACGCAGGGCGCTTTTATCGCCTTCGCCGTTGTTTCTCGAACTTTCTCACGCAGTCGTGCCTGCCATAGCATGAACAGAACAGTTCTCGGCCGCGGCCACTCAAACGTCTTGAAGGAGAGTGGTCAGTCATTCGTTGGCGCACGCTCGGCCTGCCGCCCTACTCCTCTCCCTCTCTTCGCCGTGTGTCGAGCACCGAGAGGGTCTCGTGGCGCGCGCTCTCTCTCTCCTCTACTTGACGTGTCTTGTTGATGCTTCTAGCGTCTGTTGATGGCGTCGGTTGTCTGCGGCGTATGCGTTACCTCTCTCTCTGTCGAAGATATCGGGGGTCTGACGTCTCCTTTGATGACTTGGGGTATTCGCGCGTGCCCTTTGATTATGCGCACTTTTTGACAGTGGTGGAATGATAACCGCCACCTCTCCCGGAGCCGAGAACTATAGACCAGACTTTTTATAGCCTCGTAGCGGGAGTGTTAGCCATGCGCCTATTCTCGACGGCAAATAGATAGGAATGCACGGAACTTGATGGCTTGTGTGTCCTGTGTTTGTTCATGGACATGAATGAACCGTATTCGAGTAGTCGTGACTAGCACGCATCACGACTAGCGCGCATCAGTGGCTCAGTTGCACTTTCTTTCTTTCTTTCTCTCTCACAATGCATATGTGCTTGAGCTGCTATAATTGTGCAAGGAACCCGAGAAGCACGTTCAGTCGTTCCTAACAGACCTCGTGCCCTCTCCAGCGATGTAGTGCATGCATAAGAAAATTGTGTGTTCTATATTGACTGCGGAGGAGAAAATAATAAAGCGTCTCTAATTGGCAGCATACGCGATATAAAATGTAATGCTTGTCTCGTGCATACTGCAATTCCGAAATAACTGGTCATGTTGCTGAGTGTGTCCGTTGTTGGTGCGAAATGCTGCTCAGATACTAGCTTCGTGTCAGTCTCGCTTTGTTATGTGTGATCTAGAGCTTTCTCTGTGAATGGCGTAGAGCGTGGGAAACATGCTAAAGATATTTGTATTCATACCGATTTTGATATTCTAAACGCACACGAAGATCGAGATGACAAAGAAGGGCAAAAATGCAGCGCATTGTGTCGTGGTAGCGCGCGTTGCAGAAATGATGCTCCTCCTTAAAGAAACAAAGTACAGCGCACTAGATATGTAGTATCACTCATGCAGTTCTTCAAGCCCCCAAAAGTACGTGCATTGTTACAGAATTCACCTTGAATAGGTGAATTACTGTGAGTAAACAAACTTTCGCACGCTTACCGCCACCTACTTGTGGCCCCGCGAACCTCTGACGCGATATTTTGCCAGAAAGCAGCCGACACACGTCCGTCCAAAGCCCAAACCATAGTGTTTCATACGATACTTACTAGAAGGAACTCTGGCTCAGGTGTCCACGGGAACTGCAAGCCAGGTTGTTCAGCCAGAATGGGAACTATGGTTAGTATATATATTCGCATGAACTTCGTCCTTCCGGCTTCAAACGGCTCCGTGACTTCGTAACGTCATCTTTGTATAAATGATGGAATGAAAACTATTGAAATCATTGGATGGCAGGATCCGAGCACAGTATGGCTAGTACAAAAGTCCGATATTGAAGCCATTGCGCCACAGGCGCATGTTTTTTCTTTGATGATATTTATTACAGTAACATGTGCGCTAAAAAAGAACATTCGCCAATCGCGCATAGTAATAGAATGGCGGACACAGTGAAAGTCACACACCGGAGAGGCGCTGTTCATACTTCATGTGAAAAAGATGGTTCCGCTTTAGAAGGGTGGTATAAGAGCCTCACCAAAATGGGCAACCAGTCAGGTTAAATATCACAATGAGCATTAACGAGCTTTAAGTGCAAGGTCATCCTCACGTTGCGGTCCATCATTCGCGCTTTACACGAACTGCTCATTCCCGTGAGAAAAAAAAACATTTCGAAACGTACATGACCATCAGTAGTCGTCAGCTGCGACCTCCACTGACCTCGGCACTCCAATCGAGTCATTATGTTTCCTAGCCTGTCCTAAGCTACCGCTGTTGCCGGAAGGTCAGCCGTTCCTAAGTTCCGCTATCTCTTTGATAAGCCCGTCAATGGCTGCTTTTAAGCTATGATTCTCTCTCTCCAATTGCGCAATCATATCCCTATCCCTATTACCATCCGCATGCTCCGGCCGCTGTTCACGCGCTCGGCCGGTGCTGATGCCGCCCTTGACGTTGTCAGCCCGGTTTGTCTGGCCTCCAGCTGCGCCGCCGCCTCCACCAGCTGCAGGAAAGCGCACCCGCGCCTCCCTAGAAACGGAGCGGCTCCTGGTCGTTGGAGTCCCAGACGATGGCCGCTGCCTCGACCTGGAACGGCTCCTAGAGCACGAGCGCCCCTTAGAGCGTTGGCTAGGCGTTCATCAGCTGCACCATGTCGACTGCCTCCTGTTCCGCCGTTAGCTCCGACCTGGCTCTCTCCTGTCGTCGAACACGCAGGACGTAAGGAAGCTGGTATCGTTGTCGGCATTGTTTGACCGCGGTCAGATGTGGTCCGCCACAAAGCTTGCAACAAGGCACACAGTTGTGATCCTCTCCAAGGTTCCGCGCTCCGCATCCTCGGCATTCAAAACAATCAGGCGCCGGACGGACATCCGCCCGATTCCAATCTTGCCCCACACATAACATACATCTAAATGCTTTCGATACAGGAAACACCGGACCAGAGTTGCCCATCTCTGACGAAATTGGGCACTTTTAACTCGTCGAAAACAGTGATAACTGATCCTGTGTTCTTGATTCGTTTGACCGCCATACCCAGCAGATTGCGATCGTTAACTATGTTCCGCTCAAGTGTCGCTGGGCCATCTATAATGTCTACATTGCGAATGACCCCTTTACACCTAGTGTGTGGAGCCGTCTTGTACGCACTGACTTCAAAATCCTTGTCTGCCAGTCTGACTGACGTGAGTCTCACATATCGTTCAGCTTTGCTCCTTTCTGGCGTATTAGATACTAATATATTTTGCATAAAGTTAGGAAGAATAACATCTTCCCTAATCTGTTCAATACTGAGGCCTGCCGCCTCTACGATAGCCTTGCCCACCGCTGCAGGGCTAACTTTCTCCAAATTCAGTCCACCCCGTGGGCGAATAACTATTTTGATGTGTTCATTGGCATCGGTGGCATGCGCGACGCCTTCACAATGCGATTCTTGATTGCCGAGCCTCCGCGCCGTTCACCTGCGCCCCGTTGTTCAGGCATCTCGCTTTGTTTACTACCATCACCAAATCCAAGCCTCGTCGCGGCTCTAGATTTTCGGCTGGACACTGTCCGCCATCCCAGGTCTTCAGTAAAGTCCTTCGCCAGGAGCACTTCCCCTTCAACGTGCATTGCTGCCATGCCGCGCTAGCTCTACCAGACGCTAGCTCTCGGTCAGCGTGGCGTGAGCAAAAAATTTCCAATAAAGTCCAAAAAAGGGGTGGCGCACCTCAAAATCAGGTATCCACTGTTGGAACCTCAATGCTGACGCCCGTTGTTGCAAATGGGTCGCAAGCCCCAAGGGTAGCGTTGGCCTGGCGGCCTGGGGCACTGGAAGCATCCGAAGGTCCCGGCAAAGCATGAGTCAACTGGTAACAGAACAACTTGTTTATTCTAACATCGCAAAAGAGCGGCCGGTCAGGTCGACCGAAGTGGAGACACGGGAGTGCACGTTACTCAACAGAAGAAATCGGAGCCTCTCTCGGCGTCCGGGAGCAGCTGCTCTTATACTCTCGGCGTCGCGGGCAAGAAGGAAGGTCACGGGATGAGACCACGTGACGGCGGGGCACGGACGAGCTGAGATACATGTTGAGACGAGTGTAGTGACTCAACCGCCAAGCAGGCGCCGTCAGACCTCCTCGCTTCACACTTGGGGAGCTCCTCTCCCCGGCTGCCGCGCTTTGACAAGCGTGGGCACACACACACACGCACACACGAAGACACGTGGCACTGAAACACGCCTGGACGCGCTTGGCGGGGAGGCTTTGCGGCAGCTCCGAACGGGCCAAAATGTCCGCCGCTTTGAACGAAGCCCCGGCGTCCGTTGCATCCGCGCCGGCTATACCGCGCGCCGTAGGCGAAACGTAACAGACCGCCCCGCCGGGGGAAGGAGATCCCGATGGTCAGGGGACTGCATCCGCTGTCCGGAGGGATGTCGCTCGATGATGCTCATAACCGAAGTCGGGCGTCCGTCGGCGTTTCTTGAGCGCAGCGCACAGAGAAGGCCTCGTTCTCTCTTTCAGGTTCACACAGGACACTGCAAAGTGACTTCGGGAGAGTTGACATTTTTGTTCTCGTTCCCGGCAAGCGTTAGAACTACGCCGAAACTCAACCGCTCAGTCAGCAAGCACGGCACAACCCTCACTAAGCCCTGCCAGGCTCTTTCCCCTTTTATACTACTGCCTAGTTCCTTACAGTAGTTTAGCAGCACTCAGAACGCGTCCACAAATCGGAAAATTGCACTAGAAAGCACATCATCACTTTGAAACACTACACAAAAGCAATATGTTAAAATCCTGCCTTAGGAAGAAAAACATCAGTAACAAACAATTTTGAGGCTGATTCCCACGTTAGGGGCTTCGACTTAAGCCATCGGCGTTACCGTTGAGACTCCCCTTTTTGTAACGCACCTCAAAGGAATATTGTTGCAAAACGAGGCTCCAGCGCAGGAGGCGGCCATTTGTGGAAGAGATGGTCTGCAGCCATTGGAGAGGGCAGTGATCCGTCTCGAAGCATGCGAAGCGGAGATCGCAGCGAGCGACCGTACACTAGCTCAGCTGGCGAAAACCCCGTAGCCGCATGCGGCGCGGTCTTTAATGCCAACGTCACCCCAGGCAGACACAGCTCCCAGTCAGTTTGATGTTCAAAACACAATGCTCTCAACACGCGCTTCATGACGGAGTGGAGCTTCTCAACGGAATTCGACTGGGGGTGGTGCACTGAGCTGTGTAACAGCTTTACCCCGCACCTTTCGAGAAAGGCTGTCGTCAAAGCGCTAGTAAACACTGTGCCCTGATCTGATTGGATTTCCGCAGGAAAACCAACTCGCGCAAATATGGACAGTAGTGCATTGACTATCTCAACTGAGCTGAGTTCTTTAAGCGGCACTGCTTCAGGGAACTTTGTCGCTGGGCAGATCACAGTCAAAATGTGTCTGTACCCCGTGGCTGTTACCGGCAGAGGTCCCACTGTATCAATAACGAGCCGTCTGAAAGGCTCCGTAATGATAGGTACCAACTTCAACGGCGCCCTCGATTTGTCCCCTGGTTTGCCCACCCGCTGACAGGTGTCGCATGTCTTCACAAAGTGGTCTGCGTCCCGAAAACACCCTGGCCAATAGTACTCTTGCAAGAGACGGTCTTTAGTTTTCTTAACTCCTAGGTGTCCGGACCACGAACCCCCATGCGACAAGCGCAACAGATCCTGACGGTAGCACTGAGGCACGATCAGCTGATCGAACTCCACTCCTCTGCGGTCTAGATACTTCCGGTACAGGACCCCACCTCTTTCCACAAAGCGAGCATTTTTCTTGGCGATACCTTCCTTGACAATGCAGCGTATGTTTTCTAGGCTGCCATCCTTCTTTTGCTCGGCTATCAAAGCCGACCGGCTGACTTTTAGCAACCTGTTAAGTCCATCTGACGTAGGCGCGATGAGCAAATCTGCAGATAGCTCTTCTAACTTTCCCGTGTCGGGCATTTCCTCTCCAGTATCTGGTGCCTTCAACGCTACAGGCTCAATTTTATTCAGTTCGGGCGTGCTCTGAATATCAGCTTGCTGCGCCTCTGACCCTTTCTCATCGTACGACAACGTCGGCCCCGCAACTACCGCCTTTGCAGCGAGCTCCCGAACCTTCGATCTGGTTAAGGCCTGAACGCTAGCCTCACCAAACAAAAGCCCCTTCTCGCGCAGGAGGTGATCGGACCTGTTCGAAAATAGGTACGGGTACTGGGGGGGCAGCATAGATGACACTGCGGCCTCCGTCTCAAGCGCTCCGAAAGGTCCTTCAATAAGCACTTTTGCTACGGGCAGACACACGCTATGAGCTTCCACGGCTTGCTTGATCCATGCGCACTCGCCCGTGAACATATCGGGTTCTACGTAAGAGGGGTGAACTACATCCATTGTAGCTGCGGAATCGCGAAGCACTCGGCACTCTTTCCCGTTCACGAGGAGGTCTCGCATGTAAGGCTCGAGAAGCTTCATGTTCTCGTCAGTGCTGCATAATGACAAAAACACGGCTTTTGTTTTTGTTTCTGGACACTGCGCCGAAAAGTGACCCGGCTTCTGACACGTATAACACACGCGCGCTTGCCTCGCCTCGAACCGCTTTCTGCGTTCGGCTTCGGCTGCCGCCGTCTCCTTACGTTCGGTCGGACTGCTTTCACTCGCATCCGCACTACGTCTGTCCCCCTTTTCTCTCATGGGCGTGAACTTCGGCCTCTCAAACTTGGAGCCAAATTCACCCTTTTGACCGTCCTTAGCTCCGCGAGCCCGAAGCGTCACAAACTCTTCGGCTAGCTCAGCGGCTCTAGCCACCGTACTAACGTCTGGCCTATCCAAGACCCAGTACCGCACGTTCTCAGGTAACCGACTATAAAACTGTTCCAGCCCGAAACACTGCAGAACTTTCTCGTGATCACCCAACGCTTTCTCTTCTTTGAGCCACTCCTGCATGTTTGACATAAGCCTGTAGGCAAACTCTGTATATGACTCACTTTTACCTTTCTCATTTTCCCGAAACTTCCGACGGAACGCCTCCGCTGACAGCCTGTACTTTTTTAGCAGACTCGATTTCACTTTGTCGAAATCCTCTGCCTCTTCTCTATTCAAGCGAGCGACTACGTCGGCCGCCTCGCCGGGTAGCAAAGTGAGCAAGCGCTGTGGCCACGTTTCCCGAGAGAACCCCTGCTTCTCGCACGTTCGCTCAAAGTTAACCAGGAACAAACCAATGTCCTCTCCAAGCTTAAACGGCCGCATCAGGTCAGTCATTTTGAACAATACTCGTTCTCCTGCACCGTGTGCCTGACTTCCATTACGAGCGCGTTCCATCTCTACCTCGAGACGCTTCATTTCCAAAGCGTGTTGACGGTCGCGCTCTTTTTGTTGTTGCTCTCGCTCTATCTGTTCTTTACGTTCACGCTCTTCTTTTTCTTTCTGTTCTTTAAGTTCGCGCTCCTGTCTTTTTGCCGTCTCCCTCTCCTCAATGGTCTCAAGGCATTCCGACAGCTCGTCATCCTCAGCTTCTAACTCAAGAATAGCCCTTAGCAGTTCTGGTTTTCTGAGTTTGTCTGAGACATCCAGACCCAACTCTCTTGCAAGCTCCAGCAATTTCGGTTTGCGCAACGACTTCAAATCCATGGCTGCTCTGAATGCTGCTTTCTCTACTGCCTACTATTGTCTTGCCGCAAACTAACCCGGCAGCAACGACAACCACAATTACCAGCTCTGTTTCTGACACTAACAAAAGCCTGGCAAAACTCAGAAGAAGAAAGTCCCGCACTCACCAAACCTCGCAGCCAAGAATTCAGCGCAGTCGTTCCGCTGCAGGCAACCAGTCATCACACAGGGCTCGTTGCACTGCTCCCGGATGGTCGTTGTGCTGCTCAGCATACAGTCAACCGCATATCTTCGCTGCTGGCCTCCGTTGTCGCGATCTCACCGCTGGCAACCAGCTGTTGGAACCTCAATGCTGACGCCCGTTGTTCCAAATGGGTCGCAAGCCCCAAGGGTAGCGTTGGCCTGGCGGCCTGGGGCACTGGAAGCATCCGAAGGTCCCGGCAAAGCAAGAGTAGACTGGTAACAGAACAACTTGTTTATTCTAACATCGCAAAAGAGCGGCCGGTCAGGTCGACCGAAGTGGAGACACGGGAGTGCACGTTACTCAACAGAAGAAATCGGAGCCTCTCTCGGCGTCCGGGAGCAGCTGCTCTTATGCTCTCGGCGTCGCGGGCAAGAAGGAAGGTCACGGGCTGAGACCACGTGACGGCGGGGCACGGACGAGCTGAGATACATGTTGAGACGAGTGTAGTGACTCAACCGCCAAGCAGGCGCCGTCAGACCTCCTCGCTTCACACTTGGGGAGCTCCTCTCCCCGGCTGCCGCGCTTTGACAAGCGTGGGCACACACACACACGCACACACGAAGACACGTGGCACTGAAACACGCCTGGACGCGCTTGGCGGGGAGGCTTTGCGGCAGCTCCGAACGGGCCAAAATGTCCGCCGCTTTGAACGAAGCCCCGGCGTCCGTTGCATCCGCGCCGGCTATACCGCGCGCCGTAGGCGAAACGTAACACCACTGAATCCTCTCGTCTTGAGGGATCCGATGATATCAAATTGGTACTAATATGTGACCAAAAAAGGCTCGGAAGCTTCGAAAAAGAAGGCCCCATAAAAGCCCACAAGCCTCCTTCGAACTTCGTCGTCGTGTCATAAAAAGTTCCTCTCACGCCTCTTTTTTTTTTTGTGAGGCAGGCTACAGGGCCTAAGGCACTGTCAAATGATTCTGTGTAAGTGAATGCATGCAATGTTCATAGAATGCTCGCTCATCGGCATACACTCGACACTCAAAAAGTATGCGCTTAATGGTTAAAATTGAGCCACAGTTGTTGCAGTGTGGACCTGTCACTTTACCGAAGTGATACGGTAATCCATTTCCATTGGGAATGTTCAGGCGAAGGCGATGATATAGAGATTCCAGATGGCGAGGAATGCCGGATGGTGGTGTTGATCTTGAGATATGGGTTGATTATAGATAGAGAGATAATTTATTTGGAAGAAGGTAGAGAGGTCGGTCCTTTTCATCAGAAATAAATCTGTTAGCTCGTTGGGAAGCATCAGAAGGAGTGAAATAAATCCGCTTATAGTTCTAGTGTTGGAGACCTTTGCGAGCTGCTTCATCTGCTATTTCGTTGGCCAGGATACCACAAGAAGCCGGTATCCACTGGGATAAAAACAAATGAGAATTCCGTTTTTGGGTAAGGGCCGAACCTTTCTTTTTATAGTTAGCTGCTCCGCGTAATAAGGTCGTCTGCGTGTTATGACTGGTGCTTAAAGTCACAGAATGCTTCCAGTATGCAGAGTTCGAGATAGGCCCCGGGCTTGCGAACACAGCAGACACCCGCCACCCGTACAAATTCTCAAACCCGATTAAACGTGAAAACTGAATCACAATCAATTCGACCAAGTTGAGTTTCTTCCAGCAGGTTTCCAAAATTTAGCAAAGCTATTATTTTGGGCTAAGTTATTTGCATAGTGTAAATGCATGACTTAGAAAAATACCGAACCAGTTGTAATGGAATTTAGGTTTGTGCACAGTATCAGAAAGCGAATTAGCGGCGCGGTGCGCAGGTCTACCTCTCCAAAGCTGGAACGGGCACTGTTTGCTGTTGCTTCTAAATTTCTTGCGAGCACATAAACTAACAACTCAACGCGCTTTACGAGAAAACAGAATCGTCTTCTTGCACCGTTAAACTAAAGCATGCTGTGAAAACAATATTCCGCCTCGCGGCATAACATGTGTCATTATCAACTTCGAAGTTTCCGAGGAAGTTATCTTTCCTGCTACCATGCCTGCAAAGAAAAGTACGTTAGAGAGATTATTCCGGCTGTTTAAAGAATTCGTAACATTAATGCTGGAGCAGAAAGCTCAAAACGAACAACGCGGAATGAATCTTAAGCGAACATTACAATAATATATTAAGGCACCTGCCTCTACAAGAAGAGGCTCAGAGGCGGTTCTCGCCGGTTCTCGAAGCCCGGAGCGGGGAGCCACATTACGTTATTCACCGGTAAAGGCTCCTCACTTCCACGGGTGGACACTATCATGGTTCGAGGAATGTTTATCGAGTGTAACTGGGGCAATGGAGCCGCCCTCAACGCGCTCGGCCGGCATCAGCGCCTGCCGAGCGCGTGATGTCAGGATTGGGGGCTCAATCCCATCGCTCTAGATCCGTTGCCAAGATTGGAGTCCGGCATGAATTCGAAGGTAGCTGGCCCATGCCGTCGTCCAACTTAAACACGCTGAGGACGTTGATGAAGGGAAGAACTGCGTCTCATCGAGAACGAGGAAAATGGGTTTATTTACAGAAATTAAATCAGTCTAACATGACTGCTTAAGAAAAAGAGTGTCAGTCCAACATGACTGCTCAAGAGAAAGTGTGTCAGTCCAACCTGACTGCACGAGAGAAGCGTCTCGAGCCTCCGCCCAACAGCCGTTTTTAAACGCTCGGTCCTGCGGCGATACAAGGCAGCGAATGTTCGTTTCGTCATCGCAAAACTAGCCGCCTCCCGCGACAAGGTGACGCACACACACACGCAAACACACAGGTGCGAAGGACTGGAGCCGACGACCGAGGGGAGTCGTTCCGGGAAGCTCGGAGACATCCTGGGTAGCTCGTTGTCCCGCCGCGGCTTGCTCATGCGTAGCGAAATCAGGTTCGCGCTGGGGACCTCGGGCACAATAGTTCGTCCGTCGAACCCGTTTCGTCACAACGGAGATGGGGCTCGTGGATGGAGGTGGTTTTCAGCACAAAGCCCGCTTCTTCGAACGCAGTCTAGCTGCAGCGACGGAGAGTGGGGGATGCGCGCCTTGTCCCCCAGTCGGAATTGGGTGGCAATTTTTCCTTGCAGCTCGCCATTCTTAACAGCGCATCCATGGCCCGAAAAATCTCGACTGTCTAGCGCTGACAACCGCTAGGCAGGAAGAGAACGGCAGGTGGTCAGGGGGGGATTGATGTCTTGGCTCGCAGCGACCACTTGTGTATTGATGTCACCGCCCCAAAACATCCAACAAGGACAGGCAACTGCAAAATGAACCCCACAACACGGCTCTGCGCCGTAATGACGTGCATTGGCTCTCACTTTAGACTCGCTAGGCTTCAAAAAAAACAACAACAGAAGTGCAGAAACAAAAAAATGCTGCATTTCGCTATGCCAATTTCTGAAGCAAATTCCTGCTGACGAATTCAGCAATCATGGATGGAATCCTGCTAAATGAGAGGGGATCTTCTTCGCTTAATAAAATTAGCACTAGTAACCCTAAAATTTAGGCGGGACCCTCAAACGCAGAATTCAAATTAGCCTGCTCAAACCATCCGCATTGCTATGCAACTTTCCCTTCTTATATCTAACGGAGAAGTTGTACTCTTGAAGAGTGAGGCTCCATCGGAGCAAGCGGCCATTTTTGTGTGACATTTGATTGAGCCACGTCAGAGGACAGTGGTCCGTCTCGAAGATGAACTTCGCTCCGTACAAGTAACACGACAACTTCTGTGCGGCCCAAACTAAACAAGCACATTCCTTCTCTGAAGCGCTGTAGGCTTCCTCTCTTACATTTAGTTTACGGCTGGCATAGAGGATAGGATGCTCCTCGTTATCGTCGCCGACCTGACTAAGTACCACGCCCATACCTCTGTCGCTTGCGTCGCATTGAACTATGAATTCCTTTGTGTAGTCTGGCGCGCGAAGCACAGGGCGAGAAACCAATAGCGTTTTCAAACTTTGGAAAGCGTTCTCTTTGTCCTTATCCCAGTGTATGTTACTCGGTGCTCCCTTTCGGAGGGCGTCTGTTAATGGACTTGCCATTTGCGAGTAATTCGGAATGTACCGTTGATAGTACCCCACAAGTCCCAAAAATGAACGAAGGTCCGTTTTCGTGCGCGGCTGAGAAAATCCTCCAATCGTAGCTATTTTCAGCTCCGCCGGCCGTCTCATGCCCTGACCGACAACATGGCCCAGATAAGTAACCTGCGCACAACCAAACCTACACTTTCCCGCTTTCATCGTCAAGCCGGCTTCCGTCAACCGTGAGAACACCTGTTTGAGGTGCGATACGTGTTGTTCCCAGCTGTCCGAAAAAATTGCCACATCATCAAGATAGGGCAAGGCGAACTCCTGCAAGTCTTTTAGGACAATATCCATTAACTTAGAGAAGCTAAACGGCGCGTTCTTCAGCCCGAAGCTGAGTGCGAGAGGGCGAAAAGTGCCTACAGGCGAGATGAATGCTGCATAGCGGCTGGCACTTTCTGAAAGGGGAACTTGCCAGTACCCCCGCACGAGATCTATAGTTGAAATGTATTTAGCAGCGCTAACTCTTTCAATTCGTTCCTCAATGTTGGGAATCGGGTACAGCTGATCCCTAGTGATGGCATTTAACTTCCTGTAGTCAACACACGGACGAGGGTCCTTGTTAGGGGTTTCTACCAGTATTAGCGGTAACGTGTAGTCACTCTCAGCGGGCTCAATAACTCCCAACTCTAGCATGCGCTGTATCTCTGCCTCCATAATCTCTCTCTGTCTTGGAGACACCCTGTAAGGCTTTGATCTTACTGGTTCGGTTGATGTCAGCTCAATTTCATGCGTTATCAGTTCGGTTCTACCCGGCCGATCGCTGAATCTGTCGAGATATTCCCCTAACACCTCTTTTAGCTCATCTAGCTGCTCGGGTCTTAGAGCGTGCGAGCTTACCGAGTGCTCGACTACTTCTTCTAGACCGATTTCAGAGTTGGAGGTCGCCCTATACTCCTTAAACTTGGTACTAATGCCATCCGGCTCTTTGATGGTATAGTTAACGACTCCGCTCCGCTCTACCTACGGCTTCATCAAATTACAGTGATATATCCTCACTTCCTTCCAGCGACCGGGCATTCTCAAAGCATAGTTAGTGTCTGAAAGTTTGTGCAACACTTTAACGGGCCCGTCCCAGTGAACTTCAAGCTTGTTCTTTCTTGAAGGTTTGAGGATCATTACCTGGTCTCCGGCGTTAAACGTACGAAGCCTCGCATTCTTGTCGTAATAGAATTTGGCGTTCTTTTGAGCTACTCCCATGTTCTTTCCGACTAGTTCTTGGGTTGCGCTTAGCCGTTCCAGTAAATTTAGCACGTATTCAACCACTGTTGGACTCTCACCTCTTTCCTCCCACATCTCTCCTAACATTCTCAGTGGAGAACGGAGTGTCCTCCCATACACTAGTGGAGAACGGAGTGTCCTCCCATACACTAGTTCTGCTGGTGAGAACCCTGTCGCTTCATGTGGAACCGTTCGCAAAGCAAACAAAGTTGCCGGCAGACAGTTCTCCCAGTCCTCCTTATGCTCGTAACAGAGCACACGCAAAACTCGCTTAAGCACCGAATGCCACCTCTCTACACTGTTTGACTGAGGGTGATAGACAGAACTGTGTATTAACTTTACCCCGCACTTTTGCAAGAATGTGGAAGTCAGTGCGCTCGTGAATACTGACCCTTGATCTGCCTGAATTTCGGCTGGAAACCCAACTCGTGCAAACACTGTTAAAAGCGCGTCTACTACTTCGGTGGAACTGAGCTCTTTCAAAGGGATTGCTTCTGGAAACTTGGTAGCCGGACACAGCATGGTAAACAAGTACCTGTAGCCCGATTTTGTTTTTGGAAGAGGCCCTACCGTATCTGTTACAAGTCGTCTGAAAGGCTCTGTTATTAAGGGTACTACCTTCAGTGGAGCTTTCCATGTCTCTCCTGGTTTACCCGAACGCTGGCAGGCAACGCATGATCTTACAAAGTTTTCTACGTCTTTGAAACAGCCAGGCCAGTAGTATTCCATAAGCAATCTTTCCTTTGATTTGTTTATGCCTAGGTGGCCGGACCACCCATTTCCATGACAGAGACTCAAAAGGTCCTCCCTATACTTAGTAGCTACGACTAACTGATCTAAAATCCTACCCTTTCGATCTCTGTAGTGCCGATACAACAAACCTCCTCTCTCATGTATCGTCACATTGCGCCTAGCAATGCCTTCTTTAGCTGTTTGGTGTAATTTAGCTAAGCTCTCATCATTCTTTTGCTCAGCTGCCAGTGACTCTTTATCCACACGTAAGAGCTGATCAAAGTTCTTTGAGGCCGGTGATAATAACGACCCTGTCTCGCTTGTGAATGCGTCAGCTTGCTCTTCCTGCAGGCTAGAACTTTGACACTCAATTGCTACGCTCTCATTGAGCTGGTCAGCTGGCAGGCTCTCCTCAACTGTTCTTTTGTCCCTCGGGCCTAGCTTGGATTCGGGTATTCAAGTTATCCCCTTTTCTGCTTCCGCTGGAGGAGCGTGTGCATTTTCAGCCGAAAGCGCCGCGATCTTACGAGCTTGGCCTCGGGTCAATGCTTGTACTATGCCCTCTCCCAGTTTGAGCCCTTTGTCGCACAGTAACTGATTCGAACGATTCGAAAAGATGTAAGGATACTGCAGTGACAAAGATTTGGAAACTGCAGCCTCAGTGTCTAGCTCCCCGAGTGGTCCATTGATTTTGACTCTGGCCATGGGCAGACACACGCTGTGTTCTTCCACAACCTGTTTTATCCTTGCTACTTCTCCGGTGAAGTCATCTACCGTCACGTAAGACGCATGGACAATGTCCATCGTGGCGGCACTGTCTCTTAGCACTCGGCATGGTTTTCCATTAACTTGCAGGTCGTGAAGATATGGACTTAAAAGTTCCATATTCTCATCTTTTTCCTCCATGTAGGAGAAAACTACGCTAGACTTCTCGCAGTTTACAGCTATATGTCCCAGTTTGTGGCATTTGTAACAGCGCATTGGTCTAAAGGATTTGAATTTTCTTTTCTGTTCTTTTTGTGCGGTTTCTCCGTTAAGTTTCTCCTCGCTCTTTTCTGCGGGCTTTTCCGCCATGTCTACAGGCTCCGATCGTCTAGTCTGCGCACCCCTTTTGAACGGAAATGGTTTCCGTGGTCCATTTCGACCGTCCCAGTTTCCCTCCTCAGCGTTCAACTTTCTACGGGTTGCGTACTCTTCGGCTAATTCAGCCGCCCTTTCCACAGTGTTTACATTACCTCTGTCTTGCACCCACAGTTTCACAGCTTGGGGGATGGTTTTGTAAAACGGTTCTAGACACCTGCATTCAATGATCATGTCTCTGCTGTCGTACGCTTCCGCGCTTTTAAGCCACTCGACTAGGTTGGCCTTTAAGCTATATGCAAACTCCGGACATCCCTCGCTATCTTTCTTGCCTGTGCTCCTAAACCTTTGCCGAAAAGCTTCGGCTGAAAGGCGGTATTTCTTCAGGAGACTCGCCTTAACTTTTGCATAATCATATGCATCCTGTGCACTCAATCTGGCGATTACTTCCGCCGCCTCACACGGCAACATAGACAGCAACCGCTGTGGCCATGTATTCGGGCCGAAGTTCATCTTCTCGCAAGTCCTTTCAAAATTGCTTAGGAACAAGCCTATGTCGGTCCCGACCTCAAATGGCTTTAATAGCCTGTCCATGCGGTACGATTCGGCCTCACTTGATCGTCCCAGAGCGCCTTCACTTCCTTGAGAAAACTCCAAACGTTTGCTTTCAAGTTCAAGTTGCATTTTTGTTAACTCGCGATCTTTATCGCGTTGCTCTCTCTCCCTGTTCCGTTCTTCTCTTTCCCGTTCTTCTCTTTCTCTTTCCCGTTCTTCTCTTTCTCTTTTCTCTGTCTTTTTGAGAAGTTCCAATCCCATTTCAATATCTTCCTCACTGGCCTGTTCGGAAATGATATGCAATAATTCTGATCTTAGCATTTCCTCGCGTACATCTAGGCCCAGTTCCTCACCAACAATCAACAACTCGTCTCTCAGCAGTGTCCTTAACCCCATGACTGCTGCTTTACTGCCTTGATTCTGCTCTCTAAATCTAGCTAGGAAAACACAACCTAGCTAACACACAACAATCTAGCTTCCCTACAGTTCTAAACAGAACAACCACAAAATGAAGCCTAGAGAGTCAAAGCAAGAATCAAGCACTCACCGCAGATACAGCACCATGTCGCAAAGCCCATCTCACCGCTGTCAGCCAGTTGTCAGGATTGGGGGCTCAATCCCATCGCTCGAGATCTGTTGCCAAGATTGGAGTCCGGCATGAATTCGAAGGTAGCTGGCCCATGCCGTCGTCTAACTTAAACACGCTGAGGACGTTGATGAAGGGAAGAACTGCTTTTCATCGAGAACGAGGAAAATGGGTTTATTTACAGAAATTAAATCAGTCTAACATGACTGCTTAAGAAAAAGAGTGTCAGTCCAACATGACTGCTCAAGAGAAAGTGTGTCAGTCCAACCTGACTGCACGAGAGAAGTGTCTCGAGCCTCCGCCCAACAGCCGTTTTTAAACGCTCGGTCCTTCGGCGATACAAGGCAGCGATGTTCGTTTCGTCATCGCAAAACTAGCCGCCTCCCACGACAAGGTGACGCACACACACACGCAAACACACAGGTGCGAAGGACTGGAGCCGACGACCGAGGGGAGTCGTTCCGGGAAGCTCGGAGACATCCTGGGTAGCTCGTTGTCCCGCCGCGGCTTGCTCATGCGTAGCGAAATCAGGTTCGCGCTGGGGACCTCGGGCACAATAGTTCGTCCATCGAACCCGTTTCGTCACAACGGAGATGGGGCTCGTGGATGGAGGTGGTTTTCAGCACAAAGCCCGCTTCTTCGAACGCAGTCTAGCTGCAGCGACGGAGAGTGGGGGATGCGCGCCTTGTCCCCCAGTCGTAATTGGGTGGCAATTTTTCCTTGCAGCTCGCCATTCTTAACAGTGAGCAGCGCCAGGATAATGTGGATGGTTATAGGGATAAGGATAGGATTGCTCAATTGGAGAGAGACAATCATAGCTTAAAAGCAGCCATTGACAGGCTTATCAAAAAGATAGCTGAACTTAGGAACGGCCTACCTTCCCGTAACAGCGGTAGCTCCCGTACAAAAATGACTGTTGATTAACCATTGATATATTGTTGGGCAATTGTTGAAACAACGGGCTTCAACAAATTTTCAAGAGCAATTGAGTTCACTCAACCCTTGCACAACAATATTACCGTTGAGTGTTCTCAATAAACAATCTATTGGGTAATTTGTGTTGATTTTTCTAGTTATTTTTTTTTTGTGTGTAGCAGTTGAGTCCAGTATACAATAATTAGGACTCGCATAGAAGACATTCCAAAAATTTGTTGCGAAGCGTTCCAACATCATTCCTGTCCCTTTGCGGCAGGTAGGTTCTTCTTTCGCCTCGCTTTCAATAAAAGAAAATAATGTTTGACCGATGGGGTGGAATCGAACGTAGGCCGTCGAGCCTGGTAGTCTAACCAAGAGGCCACGAGCGCGCGCATACTCCTCTCATACGAAAGCCAGTAAGCTCTGAAATGTTTGGTGCGTGCACCGCGTGCCACTTCTTCGTGCTGTCGCTACAGCAAGCGCTTTGAATCGTCTATCTCCGGGACCGCCCCACTTTAGCAGCCGTTTTCGCTACGTAAAAACTGCAACGTTAGACTAGATTCATGACCGCCCAAGTTCATAACGATTTATTTTATCGCCGGTGTGCAAATGCCATCGTCGTTTTAACATATACTAAATGACATAGCCATTGGTACGATCCAAAATGAGCACGTTTCGGAGAGCAGAAGAATGCGAAATTCACTTGCAAACACGGTGACTACGCGCATGTGGAGTTCCCCAAAAGTAGACACGGTGTTAGCGTGGCCGGCGATAAGACAGGCGCCGACATGCGACGACGCTACCTTCGAGCATCGGACGCGCTGTGGGAACCGTAGGATGCAAGCGCGCACACGCTGGAAACATACACGTGTGAGGTCTTCGAATTTCCTGCGACGTGCCCTCTGTCCGTAAAGCAAATACAGTTTTTTATCCAATGTCCGTGGTACTAGAGATCAAAGAACGAACGCGCTTTGTGATCGCAGCGCGCAGCCGCTATAACCATTGACTTCAAAGAGCTTCGCATTCAGCAACAGCCGCAACAGTCAGTATCACAGCTAATCGCTTTATCTGCGGCTGCTCGCAAGTCTCGCCTTGCAAGAAGCGCGCGATTTATTTGAGGCTCGCCGAACTGTTGTCCTCTCATCTCCCAAGCCTGCAGGTCTCGTATATTGAGTAAAATAGAAGAACACCAAACGGAAATAAAGGAAATACAGATAACGGACTCTTGTCATACCTTACTTGTCACCTCGTCATCTGCAAAGACACTACAAACTATTTTAGAAGCGTTACTTTTGTAAACATAGCAAAATTAGTAGTAATTTTTATTTCTAGGTGGCGCTAAAAACGTCAAGATAGCGTTCGGGTGTGCCTGTGTGCGCGCACGTGGTTGCAACCGTTGTAGCGCCGTTTTGCGCACACTTTTGCGCAAAACGGAAGTACACATGGTCGCCGCTAGTTTCGTAATCGCATATTTTGGTCGTATTATTTATTGTTTACGCTACAAATTAGGTTGTTCTTAAAAATTTATGAAGGTTAGGGGATGAAAAATTATGACTAATTAATTAGCGGTTTTTCAGTGCCGGTATTTTGTGTTTTAAAGGTTGTATAACTCAAAACGATAGTGAAGCTGTAAACTGCTTTCGGACTCAGTTACTTGGTTGTAGTTGTGCGGTGGTTCCCGCCTCGTGCTTTTTGATGAAATTATTTTTTCTTTTCGGACATCATGGCGCGTATTTTAGTGAAATGCTTTAACGCCGATAAGTGGGACGTTTATCCGTTGAGGTCGTTGGTTCACCCAGCTACTAGTCTTCGACTGATGTGCGAGCCTGGTTGTTTTGATGAGTTGCGCGGCAGAGGTCGTGATGCCTGTTGGAGACAAGGCACCCCGAAATAGTCGCAGCCGAACTTCTGCAGACAGGTAAGTAATCTCGTTTTCTTGAGCACGTAGCCTTTTTTTTTTTATTTTGGCATTGACAAGCGTGAGATGTTAAGCCACCGTTCACTTTCTTCAAGCAGACTGCATGCCCCGCAGCAAAAGCGCGCGATACTAACTCTCGCTGCCGCCGTCACTTCGTTTGAAACAATAGTAGGCGAAGAGGCAGCGGCGCCCCACGTGCGTAAAATTACATTGCTTCATTTGTTCCTGTCTAATGTTTCCTTAATTTGTATGAGACAACACAATTGGAAGATAAGGATCGGCTTCTCTGCGCAGTGATAATTTTGTACAGTGGCACGTCATCTTTCATAGGGCCTCAAGAGGGCCGTCTAAGCACTTGTTATCGCGTTCCGCTACGTGAGAGGCGCGCTGCCTTTCAAGGTATTTCGGCAGGCACAAGGAGCTTAGGAGAACCGCGACAAATAATTGTGCAGCAAGTGTGCAGCTGTGCTACGCTTGTAACACTCGTACCGGAAGGCAGTGTTGGAATTCACGCTTACGCATTTCGTTACTATGGCGGCCGCCGTTGCAATTTGGGGCTCGAGGTCGTGGATACGACCCCTGCAGCGGCCGCATTCCAAAGGAGCGGAATGCAAAAACGGTCGTGCATTGTGCATTGTATGCACGTAAAAATTGCCAGGAAGTCAAAATTAATGCGGAGTCCCCAACTACGACCTGCCTCATAATCAGATGGTTGGTTTGGCACGTATGACATCAGAATTATTGTTTTTAATCCCTAGTGGCTCTTCCTATACCATACGGTTAGCGTGATCACCCTTTGTGCCGTAGCGGTTAAGCGCGCCTCGATTTAGGTTGCGGCTAATGATGCGGTGCTCCGTAAAATATATTTCGCCTCTTTGGGATTTGCGGAGAACGGCCAACCGATTAGTCACAGCTTCCGCGCGGTGAATGTACAGGGTCGTCCTTTATGAAAGGGAACACGCGAGCGCGTGGCCTGTGCTCTGCGGAGGCTGCTTAGAGCGCCAGCAACAGGCAGCAAGGGGAAGCACGTCGGCTTGTAGCGCCATCTCTTGGCGGCCAGAATAAGCAGGCACGGCTCATAGACAAGCGGCTGTGGACTGCCTCCCACGCCAAGTGGATGTGCAACAGGCGGGACCTGCAACCAGACGCTGCTAGCAAACCGCATTGGTACGATAGCACATTGGAAGCGTGGAAGCACCAACATATGCCTGCTAGTTAATAGGCACTCGCAGTGTATTTCAATGCGTAAGCATTCTTTGGCGAGTACCGCAGCAAGATCTGTCCGCCACGCGAAAAGTCTAATGCCTTGTATCTGCTCAAAAATGCACAATGTGCGAACTCACATTTAAATATTATAATAATGTAAATGTACATGATTGGTAGCTTTATAAGCGGCTAGGAACAATTGAAAAAAAGTTGTTTAGAGAGAATAACCTTAGAGATACATACGGTCCACAGAAAATGCATGGGGAGGCCAACTTAGGTAGAGGTAGGCCAATGGAAATTTGGGGGTAGGCCAACATAAATTTGTGAGTGGGCCAATTTAAATATTGGGATGCGCCAACTTAAAATTTGGGGATGTGCCAATTTGACATTTTGAGAAATTTGGGGGTGGACCAAATTGAAATTTGGGTGTAGGCCAATATAATTTGCGAGTGGGCCAATGTATATTTGGGGGTGGGCCAGCTTAAAATTTGGCGGTGGACCAACTTGAAATTTAGGGGGTGAGACAACTTGAGTTTCGGAGAAATTTGGAGGTGGGCCAACTTGAAATTTTGAGTGTGGGCCAACCTAAATTTGGTAGTGGGCCAGCTTGAAATTTGGGGGTATGCTTATGCACGCTTTGACAACTGCAGTAGAGTTTCTGGGAATTTTTGTTTAGTATAGAGCCCTGGCTGCCCCCCCCCCCCATAGCATGAATAAATAAACATCGCCAGATTTGTAGCGGTTTAGGACAGAAGTGGACTAAAGTGAAACTTCAGCTTAGGTAAATAACCGTATTCTATTTATTATTCAGGCTTAGTTATTTCTATAGTGATGACATTTGGCTAAGTAATTAATCTTAGGGTTATGGCGAAGGCGTTTATATCTGTAACTAATAATACATATTACTTAATTAGGTCTAACTAATCTCAAGGAACCCTTAATTCTTGATTCGGCTCCGTTGATTTAGCCTCAGTAACATTTTATTAGTCTAATAATTTAGCATTAACTGATTTTAATTAGCGTCGGTATTCATAATGACCCTCAATTAATTGCCGTTGCATTCAACTATTTTTATGGTAACTAATCCTATAAGTCTTTATTAACCTTACTTACACTTATACCTCTCAGTACTCACCATATATTATAAAAATCATGTCTCATTAGTCATACGTAGTCATAAGGCATTCTCATATACACCTCGGTAGGACATCATGTATACCTATGCATGCAGTGCATCGTGTCACGCGTTACAGACAGAAAAACGGACGGATGGACGGACGGACGGACTGAGAAAGTTCCGAAGGAAGAAGCCCTAGAATGCTTACGCATTAATATAGGTACGCCAGGAGTACCTAATAACTACCGGGCGTAGGTTGCCGCTTCCGCGTGTCCACGCACGGGGAAGCCCAAGCGGTTTGCTAGGAGCAGACGTTGCGCTGCAGGCCCCGCTCTTTGCGCAATGGGGCTCTTGCATTGCTCAGGGGGCGCTGCGAAAATGGTACTAAAAAGCGCCCTCTGTCCTGAACTGGGTAGTACCAAGCTCGGTCGTCTGCTTCGGAAAGAACGTTTACAATATGGACCCGCCACTTTCGGTTTTGTTGTACCACGGCTTGCAGCTGATATCGGGCGCCGAGCATTTTTTCAGGGGTGGCACGCTGCGTAAAGGCAATAAATTATGCGACGCCAAATACGTGTACGCCATTCAAGAAATAAGCGGCGAAGTTTTAGCGCGGTGTAAATCGCAAATGAAGCGAGTTGCGTACGAAGTTGAACTTCAGGTAAGTTTTGCACGCTACTAGATTCAGGCGCACAAACGCGAGGAAATGCTTGCTATAAATGAATTCACAGCAGCGATAAGCAGACATCATGTGTACGGAACTGCTCGAGCGCACGACGGTACGCGCCGCGACTGCAGCGGTCTTTCGACATTCCACGAAACGGCGGGCTTCCTGCAATCTTTGTTGACTGCATACTGATAGACAAGTAGTTACGCCTGCGCTGTAGTAACCGGTAAATAACTGATGCAATGCATATGAGCTCGCAGTAATTAACGTACGTGCGAATCGCGCTGCAGCGCGAGCTCGTGCGCTGCTGGCTTGATGTAGCTATTAATGACAGCGCTGAACGTTGATGTGCTGCAATCAATACTACCTTGCTGCGCTGCGTCAGCGTGCTGGCTTGAGGTCAAGGATGAGCGCATATAACTCTCTAACCTGTGCTGCTCGTAGTGGGGTAGGGAATTGTCACCGAATCAGCCCGACCATTTGTGCTCATTTGCACACACCTGGTCACTTCACCACTTCGCACCGGTCAAATTGTTAATTGTCGCTTTGGCCGGGTCTCGAATCGTGAGTCACCAGCCATGCCTGCTGCTATGTGGGTCTTCTGTCGGGACTGTAGGTGCAAGAGACAGAATTTTAGAACGCAGATAATCAATGAAGCTTCAACACAGGCGAAGCAGTCAGCATGGCGCGAAGTTTCGCTTACCCAGCGCGATGAAATGCAGCTAACCAGCGCGTCCGACGCCCCGCTTCTTGAGGCCTTGAAGGAAAACGGCAGAATCTGACGTTGGGATTCAGGCCTTCTTGTTCATGGCAGCCCACGACGCAGAAGTAACAACGGTGACGCTTTTTCGAGGCAGAGCTAGGTCGCCGATTCCTTCTGCTTCCAGCATTACGTCCCACGGCATATGGAGAGTCCGTTTTCGTTAAACTATTGGCTGCGGTAAGCTCGCAGCGTGGTCGGCGGGGTCTGTGAGGAGTGACGAGCTTTTTCGCACTCGCAACAGGGCAGTAAAAAGCGCTAATCGACGCAAAGCTCGGGCTAGAAACGTGCTTCTCCACAGCCAGGGCTCAGTACTACCCAAGCTGCTACTACCCAGATAACGTTTCGCGCGCCGCCACCAGCGCCGCCACTATACCTCAAACTCCAGCGCAAGACGCCCATAGCCATGCGAGGTGGGCGTTCCGGCTAAATCTAACAGGCGATTGCCTAGCGCCCATGCCTGATTATTCTAGCCGCCAACAGATGACGCCACAAGCAGACGTGCTTCCCCTTGCTGCCTGTTGGTGGCGCTCTAAGCAGCCTCCGCATAAAGCCCCTCAATTTTTCAAAAGTAGCGCCATTCTTAGATCTTTCCGCCACCGCGCTCACCCTGGCGCGTCCTTCTCCACGCTTCCTGTCGCCCCAGCCTCCTCCGCTCCCCCATTGGCCAATCTGTGTCACGTGGAAGCGGGCGCCGCGCTTTTGTATATTTTTTTCTTTCCAGCGCGCGCCGACCTCCATTGTTGGGCCTGCGCGACGAAAGTACGGCAGGCGGACTGACGGAGTGCGTTAGCGTAATAGAATGTGCAGGGCCGAGAACTTAATTGCGATGCCATGCTGCTGCGCCTTCGGTTGCCGCAACAGACACAGCGAGGGCAAAAAGCTTTGCTTTGCCGTCCGGCGGGCGCAACGCAAAAAGAAGTGTGGATTGCAGGATCGGGCGGGCTGACTTCGATGAAGTGGCAAAGAACGCACGGCTTAGTGAAGTAAGGGCCACGGCTACTCACAACCTCTTATTTTGAGCCTAGTTCACGCCTTCCGCTTCGAAAAAGTGGGTGTTCATGCTCTGCGTGGTTTTTAGCGCGTTGTTTGACTTTCTTTTTTCGAATGTGCTCTCTTTGTTTCATGTAGTATCGTCTTGCGGTGAAATGCACGCATCTGCAGCTGGCCTGTGACATAAAAGCGACTTTATTCAGGGTGTGTTTTGAGCTCCACCAGAAGTTAGCACATTCTCGACGCTATTGCAAGGCTCACTATGACTTACGATGCAGTCTTTTAGCTTCGAATGTACGCCCGCATGTATTGATTTGGTTTGTGGTGATTAATGTTTTTAACGTTCCGAAGCGACTAAAGCTAGGATGGAGGTCGTAGTGGATGGCTCCGGATAACTTTATCTAGCTCGCCTGGGGATGTTTAACGTGCACTTTGATCGTAGAGTCGTACGTGGGCCGGTAAATTCCTCGTTGGCGTTTCATAATACTCGCGCGCTAGCGCTGCTTTAGAAGTTGGCGCCTCGGCGCGATTGTATTTCTTCAAAAAATTTTATTTACTGGTGTAACAACTTGTCATTATTTCGTATTATTGACGGCGCCTCCAGGGCACCAAAGCGGCAACGGGAACACCAAAGCTAGAACCAGCGCTGGATGGGGCTCGCCGAAGCCTGTGCATGCCAAGGGGGTATAAGATCGCGGACAGCCAATTTTGTATGCGAACACTCCCTGCGACGCCTGCATTAGTGTAATGTTACGTACTCTTCAGAGGCCTCCGTTAGCCATTACATGTGCCCTCCTGGAGCAGTACTTGTAAAAAAAACAATATATCGTCACAATTACCAAAGCACCCCGCAATGAAAAAACGGCCCTGTTGCCAGGCGTTGCTGACCGCACACAGCCGGAATCTCTCACGCGCCGACCGAACAAAAGTGTCCTGCAGGTACGTGAATGAACCTACGAAACCACGTACACATACTTTCACGCTGTCAACACTTGAAACTTTGGTAATTACGCGCGTGTTTGAGTACACCGCGTGCTTGCGTCGTGTTTCAGCAACACGAACTCTCAACGTCGCGCGCTTTACGCCTTAAATACGCCTTGAATAATGGTCATTTTCTCTATTTCTTCCGCAATTCCAACACGAAATTCTAAAGGCCAGTTACCGACTGACGAAGAAAGATCTCGATTGAAAAAACTGCTCCGCAGGGCTCGAACGAACTTTTCTGCGGATTTTGTCCCGTAGCGTGTTAGCCGTCGTCTGCTACGGCAGGCCCACCACCGGCCGCGCCACCGTCGAGGCCGCGCCGAGTGGAGGAGGAGGGAAGCGAATGGCGCTACTTTGGGAGGTTGAGGGGCTTTACCTCCGCAGAGCACGCGCCACGCGCTCGTGTGTACCCTTTCATAAAGGACCACCAGGGCCCGCTCACTCTCAAGTTCAACAAATGGCCACAGAGGGCGAAAAAATCGACCGCGCGGCGCTGCTAAAGAAACAGGCATAGTACACCAATTAAAAAGGTTCCCCGTTGAGCACATTATCTCCCGCTAGAGGCGCCGTAGTAAGCGCAATTTTAACCTACAAACTTTCTTCAACAGTAAACGAAGCGTTGTTATTGCTGATAAAGACTACAAAATGATAATTCCTAATTTTACATTGTACTTTTCATTACCAACTTTGTTGTTTTTTTGTCATTTTAAACGCAAAATAGCGTTCAGCATCATCGACCCCCCACGTGACCTCTGGCCTGGATTTAAAATTTTTACCGGTATGTTCGCGTGCGCGGCAGGTACGGATTCCTTGGTTCGTACATTGGTTGGTTATTTTGTGCTAACACCAGTTTACTGCGCTTCGATGTCTCGCGTTATTTAATTTGGGGTGTAAGCCTGAAAGCTAGGTTTCAGTCGTGAGCCATGTGGAACACGTCTGCATCGAAATGGGAGCCGGGTCCTGCTGCAACTGGGGACAGCAATACCGGTGAGTCGTTTGACATCACTGCTTCAATCGCTATGTAATTTATTCGTCTCGTTAACTTAACGAACTAGATGCTGCATTACATAAGGGCAGTCAGGACCCTCCATTGCTGTTTCCGAAATAAACTTTCAGTTGCGAGGCCATCATTATACACACATTCACGAAAGAGAAACGATATCGGAACGCGCGTCACATTTTTCATCTCGTTGTAGCCGTAGCCATAAGTGACTGAGTTGCCTTATCAATATATTTTTTTTTCGAGTCCGCCGGCAACATCTTTCGTTCACAGAACCGAATAACCTTTTGATAAACTGAAGCTAAAGTACTGAATTTAATGTATTAAACAGTTGAACACATGATAATTCACCCATATTTGGTACCTGTTGGTTCCAAATGTTCTTGCTGTTCAGTTTGGCTTACCTCAGGACATCTATTTTTGCAGTAGTGAAGCGGTGCATCACGTTCATGCACAAAAAGAATGCATCATTTCTAATAGCTTCATGTCTTTCATCTATTTGCTTGTGAAATCAGCAGTGTGATCTCTTCTAGTGTATAAACGAGCGCACAAATGTACTTATTTGTGATCTTAATAATACTTAAGCTGTTGACATGCATTTTAGTTACGCAGACATCAATTTTACGGAGAGTAACCATATTTATTTACCATGCTGCTTAAGCATCCTAGAACAAACAGTACATTTGCATGTGTTCTGTAGTCACAAACCATTGCAATGTATATGTCGCACCTTTACGCATTTTATATTGCAAAATTGTGCTTATTCAATTTCTGATGCAGTCAAAATTTCTGTTCCAGACATGCAGTAATGAGGATGGCACCAGTATAAAGCAACACACTCCATGCACTAAACAGAAGCTGCTGCCTGCTACAACAAGGTCATTGTGTGGACTTTGGCTGCTACTACAAGGTAAAC
This sequence comes from Dermacentor andersoni, assembly GCF_023375885.2. Classification (NCBI taxonomy): domain Eukaryota; kingdom Metazoa; phylum Arthropoda; class Arachnida; order Ixodida; family Ixodidae; genus Dermacentor; species Dermacentor andersoni. The sequence goes on along the minus strand of NC_092815.1, from coordinate 141,525,733 downwards.
AACACCTGGTTCAGAAATAAATATGCTTGATATATGCTGTATTGGCTTGCTAGTATTGAGATACATGTCAGTTGTTTGTAGCAGATGATATGAACATTTGTTCATGTTTACAGTTCAGCATAATTAGTTCGAACATAAAAGAAAACACTACATGAGTTTGGATAATCTCTGCTGTATCTCATGTGCCATTGTTCTGCCCCAACATAGTCTGTGCCAAGTACATCTTGGTCATCACGGGAGCCCCCATCTACACCAACAGGAAGGGGCTGGAGCTGAATTCACAAGACCACAAACAAAGAAGCCATTCCAGAATTATTTGGATGAGATATCAAGTCTACGGACGACTGTTTCAAGAGTGAAAAGAGCCTACGCCATCATTCCACCAGCACGGATATTGGCCGAGTCATCCAGGTACCTCAACAACAAAAATTATTTGTCTTCAGATGTACCTGCAACCTCTGAACAAGCACAGATGACGCTGGCTAAGAGTGTTCTGTCAGCTTGCCCTTCCTTAGTGAGCTTCCTGGCCTTGCCAGTTCTTGCCAAGTATAATTTTGTTTCAATGAATGCAAGCTTTTTCATTCCACACTTTTGTTAGAGATCATTCCTATTCCTCATACAAACAATAAAGGTCAACCGATTCTTTGCTCATACTTAATGCCAGTCACTGTCTAGTAGCATAACATATGTGTAGCAGTTCTTTCTAGTGTATGTTGCCATGTGCAATTCCTCTCCTGAAATAGCTGATGCAGCATTGGCGTGTGTCTTGCATTAACCTTTACACTGTGTGCTATGTAGCATTTAACTTTTGTTAATGTTTTTGGCTTTCAATGCTTGCAAGGTAGAGTGGCTTCTTTCTTGAATGCAAGCTTTCTCATTCCCATATTGAATTCCTAGTCTCATTCAGGATTGCTATTCTTGCTTGACAGCCTGTGTTTTTGTGCAAGCTACATTGAAGTGATTGATTGCAGAATCTGGTTTCGGCGCTGTCCGACTTGGTACTTGTCACCGTGTTACGTTTCTCATATGTGGGAGCCTGGTCAGTTGCATTGGGAAACAGTCTCTCGAGGCAAGCACCTGCTCCTACAGTCCGCACAGTGACATAGACTGCGAATTTACACGCACACCGTGGTTGGTGCTCCCCGTTCCGTCCTTTCCTGCTGCTGCCGTGTGCAAATTTTGCTTGTGGTCTTCCTCGGCCATGATTTGGCGTCAACGGAGACTCTCATACATAATTACATGGTTCTAAGTGTATGAAGTTGATATCCACATGTGTGGAAAGGCCTGCAAAAGTGACTGCAAAATAGTGATGTTCACAAAACCAACCATGCCCATATATAGTGAATGTGGGGCACCAAGTGTGAGTTACACGTTAGTGGCATGCAAAAGAACAAAAAGGAACATGCAGGTTGGAAAGGCGGTAACGCTAAAATGCCGGGCACTCCATGTCGCTGTTGGCTGTGGCAGCAGATGCTTGCGTCACCCGATCGCTTCGCAATGCAAGCTGCTCATATTCAACGCCAACTGTCGGTGCAAACATGTGGGACACACTGTCCAATCTGCTTGCCCTGCTGGTTGTTGCTTGTTACCAGACTGCAGTGTGCGACGAAGGCAAGCACTATGCCTACAGTCGGACGGTTGAATGTGCCGCAAGCAACCCGTGTGCGTGTATGCTCACTGTTGTCGTGTAGATCGTAGCCAATGCATAGTGCCAATGTATAGATTGAGCATTATGTTAGAGTATGCTGAAGTGATTGATTGCATAATCTAGTTTCAATGTTGTCCCACTTGGTCATGGTTGCCGTGTTACATTTCTGGGATGTGGCAGCCTGTTCAGTTGTATTGGCCAATGGCCTCTCGAGGTAAAGCACCTGCTCCTGCAGTCCACACAGTGACACAAACTCCCTGTTTACATGTAGTGTGATTGGCGCTCCCTGTTTGTCCTTTCCTGCTGCAGCCGTGAGTAAAGCGTGCTTGTGGCCTTTTTTGGCCATGATTTGGCGTGAACAGAGACTATCATACATGATTACATGGTTTGAAGTGTATGAAGTTGATATCCACATGGGTGGAAAGGCCTGTAAAAGTGGCTGCGAAATGGCAATTCCCACAAAACAGACCACATCCACATTGAGAGCAGGTGGGGCACCAAGTGTGAGCAGCACATTAGTGGCCACCGAAAGAACAAAAAGAAATGCGCATGTAGGAAAGGAGGTAACACTAGGATGCCGGGTAGTTCATGTCGCTGTGTTGCCTATGGCAGCAGGTGCCTGCGTCACCCGATTGATTTGCAGTGCAAGTTACGGTGACTGTCAGTGTAAACAGGTGGGGCACTGACCAATCTGCTTGTGCTGCTGGTTGTCACTCGTTACTAGACCACCATGTGCGACGTAGGCAAGCACTGTGCCTGAAGTCGGATAGCTGAATAAGCTGTATGCAATTTGTAGTGCGTGAATGCCCACTGTTGTCATATGGATCTTAGCCAATGTACAGTGTATTGTCTGAACCTTATGCGGTGATTGAATGCAGAGTCTAATTTGATAATGGTCGCCGTGTTATGTTTCTTCGATGTGGCGACTTGGTTAGCTGCATGGGCAACAGTCTCCCGAGGTAACCATCTGCTCCTGCAGTCCACACAGCGACAAAGACTCCCAATGTACAAGCACCGTAATTGGTGCTCTCCCCATTCGACATTTCTTGCTGCAGCCGCCGGCAAATTATGCTTGTGGGCCTTCATCGGCCGTGATGTGGCGTGAGCGGAGACAGCACACGTTATTACATGGTCCAAAGTTGATAGCCACATAGGTGGAAAGGCCTGCAAAAGTGGCTGCAAAATGGTGATGCCCACATTGAGAATGTGGGGCACCAACTATGAGTTACACATTAGCGGCCCCCGAAAGAACAAAAAGAAACGTGCAGGTTGGAAAGGCGGGAACGCTAAAATGCCGTTTAGTCCATGTCGCTGTGTTGGTTGAGGCAGCAGATGCCTTGCGTCACCCGATTGCTTCGCAATGTAAGTTACGGCGACTGTTAATGAAAACAGGTGGTGCACTGCCCAATTTGCTCGCGCTACTGATTGTCGCTCGTTACCAGATCGCCATGTGCGGCGACGAAAGTGAGCAGTTTACGAGCTCGCGTTAATGGTTTCAGCGCATCTCGACATGCAAATTTTATTTCTGATCTTGTATGAGAAGGTGCACTGCTTTTTCTTCTGTCAATAAAGTCGCACGTCCTGTTCACTCACTTGTGGCTTGTTTGTATGGGGCTCTTTAGTCTCCTGGCCATTAAAACGCGGCAGCTGAGGCATGCCGCAAAGCCAGCGAGGCGAGCACGGCGCGTACCCAGCGTACGGCACCGGTATAAAGCGGCCATATTGAATATTATACTAAAAAAAAAGACATTTCCGCTTCCTGTTTAAGTAGCGCCATCTGTCGGGCCCCCCGCTAAGTTCCATGCGCTGCCGCTTCTTATTTTTGAACCACTGTGGAAGGTACAGTTTCCCTTCTCTAAAGTTGTTCTTTATTCTATGGGACCACCCTGTACACGGATACACAGCGCAAATGAACAGAGGTGTCGTGACGACGTCGGCAAAGAGCCGCCGACGGGCTCGCCTTATCGCCTATCAACGCCAAAACTACCGCAGTGAGCATCTTTATCTAGCGCGGCGGGTCGCCGTTGAAGGCGTACTGTACAATTTTAATAGGCGATAACCGAAAGACGCCACCGTTGTATATGCTGCCTCTTTGAGTTGGACCGATCCGAATGTGCGTTGCTTGCAGAAGCGAAAGGAGCGACAAACGGCGCGTTGTCCCCTGGAGCTAAGCGTCGCACTCGAGCACCGTTTGTGCTGCGAAGAATGGCGCGTGCATGAAGCTAGCTCACTGCGCAGACGCTACCGCGCAAAACGCGCAACGGCGTGTACGCGACGTTCTGCACACAAATCGCGTGAGATGATCGTAGCCACGCCGGAGCGGCTAACTTCAAAGAAGCGGTACATGTTCTCACTCGTACAGGCACGCTCATGCTCGCATCGCTCTCGGCGTATCTTAACGTCATTCCTTCTGCTGGACTTCTACCAGAAGATTCGATATCTGCTTAGTATCGGCTATGCACTGTCGCGTGGTCTTTGGTTCTGCGAGAGAGCAAGGAATATTTTTCCCCGTTGTGAAACATCGCTGTGCGTGTTTTAGCTAACATTTAGCGTAGCAACCCATTTCTTCCTTTTCTCCACGGCACTCGTAAAGAGTCGCAAATTTTTACTTGCCAGCATAGTGTGTACTTCTATTTCGTGCGTAGTTATGTGCACTGTGTGGCAGATTCTTAATCCGCGTAATCTGATTTTCTACCCGCATTCCCTTCTCACAGGTTACGCATGCAGCAAATTCCCAGGTGCTGAAGTGTTCTACGTCAAGAGAACCTTGGCGACGTGCAAGAGACATCCGTTGATATGTGGCTGATTCACTAGCAAGCTCGCATCTCTGTTGCCACTCTCCAACAAGTGGCATTTTCAACTATTTGTGGTGCTGCTCTGTGGTGTACTAGCTGCCGCATGGACGCTGTGAAGGCTTACTTTCGATTTGCTCTCGCGTTTAGTAGTAAAGGATGGGCTACCTTTTGAGGGGAGGCATTTACATTTGTTTTTAAGAATGTTTACCAGCCTAACCAAGTGATACGTGCGTACTGTAAACAGCAGCACGAACAGAGGCGGACGATGGACGACAAAGTAGGTAGGAGCACACGTGAGGGCAAGCTCAACTAAAAGTTCACTTTTGATGACAGAGGTATTAAAGACACTGGCCAACTTGACAAAGGTAAAAAGCCGTGCATGCGTGGCAGAAACAGGCACGTGCGACAAGAAAAAAAGATGAAAAATCCTTGTCATGTAGAATAAACGTGCGTGAAAAACGAGAACTATCGGACAAATCTTTCGAAAAAGCGAAAGATTTGTCCGATAAGTGATACTACCCAACGAGAAATACTCTTTTGAGGACTGCAACTGTTTCCCACGAAGGGCAACATAAAACTTGGTTAGGCATTTGTTTCGTTTGTGATCAATAAATATTGCTTCTGGAACTCCTCTGGTGTTGCGGTATAGAGCAGAAAGAACGATTGTTTCAACACAAAGACCAGAACACAAGAAGAGTTATGGAAACATTGTTTGTTAATAACGAAGAAAAATTCATCAGCAAGATTTCTATGACTCTTAGTGGGAAAGAGTTGCTGCAGTACTTCTCGTTAATATGACTTAAAGGACAAACCTCTCAGTTTTCATGTTTTTGTTAGTTTTTGACGCACATGTTTATTCTACAGGACGTCTTTCGGTCCTTTTTTGTTGTGCTGGGCTGTTTCTGCTGCGCATCCATGGCCTTTTCTTTGTGAAGTTGACCAGTGTGTTTAAAATCTTTGTCTTCACGATTAAACTTCAGCGTTCATGGGTGTTCCTACCTTAATTCATCCTTCTCGTCTCTGTTTGGATGGTTGTCAAACATAAATGTAAACCGCATTGGCGAAGTGCCCATAGAATTGATACATGAAGTTATTTGCGCTGTTTATTTCAGGAAGAATGCTATAGGGTCTTATCTACAACTTCTCTTTGTTTTTAACACTGATGCACATTTTTGTAGTTCAACTTTAAGGATTCGCCTGAGGAAGCCAATGAGAGCGACGATAACTTCCTTTGTGTGTAAGATTTGTGAATTTCATCCATTCAAGGCATGACATGTCACCTGCCTGTTTGTAGTTATGCAAGCATTGGTAGCTTTTAAACATACTAAGCTCTACCTTTCGGTTCTCATGACGCTGCTTTTTACTGTGCTGCATTCTCCAGGCACAGGAACCTTTTTTATGCGGGAAGTGCATGTTATTTTTCTATATATTGGAAAAAAATTGTCGTGAGCGTAAATATACATGTATATCACTTGTAATTTTTTTTTCAACACGGGTGCCGGATCTCCCTCCGCATTTGTTACTGCTTTGTGGCAATTTTTATGCGACTTTTATGTATTTTATGCAAGAACATTTTGGTAGCATTTTAATAACATTTTACCTGCGCAATTGAGGTCGTTGGTGTTCGTATACGCATTTATTTGCGTTTTTCACTGTTTCACCAATCGGGCTGTCCAGTCATTGGAACCTTTTCTCATTCTTTATGACTATTTCTGGGGTATTTGATACTGAAAGTGCAGGTGGCCATTTATTTGGCTGTTTGGAATTCTGTTAGCCGCGTGTTACTACCAATTTTCTGTGCTAAATGATTATTTTTTCTCTTATCGTTCAAAGTGTTAGCCTTGCCTTATCTCTTTATTTACTGAGGTACCACTTACTTGCTGGGTATAGGAAAAAAGGTCGCAAAAAGTGCTCAAACTAGCTTTGTGCAAGTCTAGAAAAATGACCTGAAAATGAGCTAAATAAGTTGACGAAATGCCTCCAACAAACTCCCCTGTACCCCAAATTAACATAATGAAATGGTGTACTGTTTGTTCTTGACTTGCGCCAGGGAGATAAGCTGCATTCATTACACAAAGTTTTTACAAGTTTATTTCTGAAGGAAGCAAACCTGGCTCGTCAGAAACATGATTCAGGTGTTCACCATGCCCGACAACTTTCTAAATTATGTCTGGTCACTTAATAGCTAACTTGAGTGTTGTTATTATATAAAATAATTGGGCAACATGAAAATATATACATCTCGAAGAGAAAAAGCTCAGGTAAGTCTAGTTTGGTACTTTATTAAATTTTAATCGCGGTGAAAGACGTGTGCTAAAGCTTGTATACATTTACGTGAAATCATTTGTATCAAGTCTGTTATTTTGCCTTCTCACAGTCAGCCGCAGCTTTTCCTGTGATGTGTTAGTGGGCGAAACATTTTATTGTAACATATTAAGATGTCTTTTGTGTATTAACACGCAAGCAGCTTCAAGTATTCATGTGTTCAAAGTTAGTTACTAGGGTATGTTAAGCCCTGCCTTTTGAGTCGCTTTGCCTACCAATCATAAACTTAAGTCGAAAGTGAAGACCACAATGATCGTTTTGATTGAATTCTTATGTGTAGGTTTTTTCAGATGTATTTACACTGCTAGAGTGATCTAGGTACTAGTCTATGTCTCCACGTTCGACTTAGTGGTGCCTCATGTACTGTAATAATGTACCATGTGCACACAACTTTAATGTAAACAAAGGTACTTCAAATGGATCAGTCTCTCCTTTGCTTGTGTTTGTGATTGGGAAAGTTATGAGCAGGCACCGGGGCATGCAAGTGTGAACAGCAAAGCAATTTCAATATGTGAATATAAATCCACTAGCCCAACGAAACGGCAATAATATTTCAATGGCGACTTCTAAAATCTCATTGCCATCTCAACTGGGCCGCAATGCACTTTTCAGTGATGTGGCAATAATAACTCAACAGGTAAAGAGAACTACTACAACGTCAGTTCAACGCAGAATCAATGGTAACCCAACAACCATTCAACAAAACGACCATAACTGACTGTCTAAGCACAATGGACTTTCAATGGTAACTTAACAATTATTCAACATTGAGATACCCAATGGTGTTTCAATTAAATTTCAGTGGCCAATATTCAAGGGCCCTCAACACTCAACCTAACAATTCTCCAACAAACTCTCAATAATTCCTCAATAAAAAACCAACATTGACCAACAATATTTCAATGCCTTCTCAATGTTTTTTTTGTACGGGCTTGGGACTGGCTAGGAAACATGATGTCTCGGTTGAGGTACTGAGGTCTGCGGAGGTCGCAGAAGAAAACATGGCTGACGAGGAGACGCCTGCTCCTTAAAAGAGGGCCCTATCCTCGACGGTGCCGATTCAGGGCAAAGTCGGTACCGAGCTTGAAGCAATGATGGCGACATCGCAAGAAAGTATAAATCAGATCATTAGTAGACTGGAGCGGGTAGAAGAGCGCGAAAATATGGCGGCTGAGAGGTTAGGCAAAATTGAAATATATCTAAACTCCTGTTATGGAGCCGGAGTGCACTCGGCTGCTATTCAAGCAGGGTATGTCGCCGAGTGGACTTGAGCTCAGAACTAGTTCACCGAATTTCCGTGGCAATATTAAACAGTCCATTTATTATTTGACAGTGGAATTGTGGTGGGTTCAATCATACGAAGGCACCTCTGCAACAGTTTGTTAGAGCGCATGGTGTGAAACCTCAAGTTATCATGTTACAGGAAACACTGACGTCTAACGAGACCTTAACGGATTTCAAATACGAGGTTAAGGCTAATGAACAGGGCAGAGGACTGGCTACTCTCATTAATAGGAGGTTGGCGTATTTTAGACATGATCTTCACATGGCGGATTGGAAGATTGACTATATTGTAGTGGAGGTAATTTTAGGTCGGCAATGGTCATGCCTGAGGAGCGTTTACGTCCTTAACCTGCACAGTAGTCCCCGGTACACGAAGCAGGGTTTCAAATCACTCTTGACCGAGGAAACCAATCTGGCTAAGGATGCACCGCTGCTTATTGGAGGGGACTTCAATGCACCCTATCATGTGTGGAAGTGTGTTTATAGCACTATTAAGGGGGAGAGACTATGGCAACAGGCACTAGACTTGAATTTAACTCTGATTACACAGTCTTCGTATCCCACCAGATGTGGCACGTCGACATGTAGAGATTGGACACCTAGTCTCACTTTTGTTCGGGGGATGGTCGATTCGTCCTGGCCCAATTCTAACATAGACTTTGGAAGCGATCATTACATACGATTACTTTGGTAGTGGCTAATAAAAAGGAGCGCACATTCAGGATGGTTGACTGGGATGCCTTTACGAAACGAAGAGCGGAGAGAATAGAAGATTAGCGAAATGAGTTGACCTTGTAACAGTGGACTAGTCAGCTTAAAAGTGACGTTGAGGCGTCCACTAAAGAGGTTCAGACCGATATTGACACGGGACACATAGATAGTTGGCTGGCACATTTATTGGAAGCGAAGCAGTCGATGTTAGCGAGATGAAAGGGTCAGAGATTGAATAGAAGGCTTAGAAAGCGTATAGCAGTGGCTAATCGGGAAATCGAAGACCATTGTCCGGGTACTGTGCAAGCAGCAATGGGATGAAGTATGCAATTCTATTGATGGTTGCATTAAGAGGGGAGGCGCCTGGAGTTTGCTCAGACATTTACTAGATGAGACAAACACTAAATCTAATCAGAGGACTGTGCTAGGTAAACTGGTCCATCAGGCGCGTCGGGAATTCACGGAGCAGGAGTTGCTGACAGATTTGGCTGAGAGATACCTTCCGTTGGAGACCTGGCATGATACACCTGACGTGATTTTGCAATATAGTGGGGACGAAAATACAGTTATGGATGAGTAATTTACTGAAAGTTATATAAGGATGGCCCTGCAGAGTCTTAATGGTGGATTGGCATCAGGGCCTGATGGCATTACGAATAAAATGTTACAGAATTTGGACAATGGGTCAATTGCGGTCCTTACGCGGGAGATCAATAGCCGATAAAAGGAAGGCTCTTTCCAGGAAGAGTGGAAACTTGCAACTTCTGATCTGATACCCAAACCAGGGAAGGCCATAGGGCTTGAAAATTTCAGACCCATTTCCCTGACATCGTGTTTGGGGAAAGTCGCTGAGCATGTAATTTTAAATAGGGCAACGCGTTATGTTGAGGGCAATGGGGTCTTTTCGCGCTCGATGACAGGCTTTCGGCCCGGCCTCTCGACTCAGGATGCTATGATCAGGATTAAGCATCAGCTCCTTGACCGACGCACAAGGGATACTAAGGCACTAATTGGACTTGATGTGGAAAAAGCTTTCGATAAAACCTGACATCCTTTCATTCTACGGGTGCTATCGGACTTGAATATGGGCCAGCCGCTTTTCCATTTTGTCAAGGCTTTCCTTATGGATAGACGGACATGTCTCAGGTTTGGGGAGATAAAGTCGGAAGTCTTCAAATTGGGTTGCTGTGGTACTCCGCAGAGATGCGTACTCTCGCCTATGTTATTCGATCTGGTCATGTCGAAGTTGGCTAATAAACTGGACACTGTCCAGGATATTGGCTGTTCAATCTACGCGGATGACGTTACTAAATTGAGTGTCGGTGGCAGTGATGGAGAGCTTGAGACTAGACTGCAGAAGGTGGTAACACTTACGGAAGAGTATTTGGGTGTTATAGGGCTCAAGTGCTCCACTAAAAAGTCCGAGTTGTTGATATTCAAATTTCAGAAGCTAGGTCGTAGGCCGAAGGGTTGGGTACCGGAAGTTGAGCCTTGCATTAGAATCCATACTAGGGAAGGATCGTTGATACCGAACGTTGAAGGAATCAGGGTCCTGGGTGTTGCACTTGACGCGAATGGCTCGAACATTAGAACCATTCAACGTATTACCAAGAAGCCGGAGGAGGCCATAAGATTTATAAGAAGGATCTCTAATAGGCGTAGGGGTTTAGGAGAAGGTGCGATGCGGTTAGTTCACACATTTATTATGCGTCATTTCACGTATGTGGCAGCTATGCTAAATTGGAATAGGTGGGAGAAAGACAAATTGGAAGCTTTAATCAGAAAAGGCGTCAAGGCTGCGCTTGGTCTGCCTGTGCCTACGCCAAACGATATGTTGTTACGACTGCGTTTGCATAATACTTTAGATGAAATTGCCGAGGCTAAGCGTACTGCACAGAGGAAGCAGCTGCTAGGTACACCAGCGGGTAGCTATATTTTAAAGTCAAATGAAGAATCGGTGGTTGTGTAGCACGATGTGACGCCCCCACACGTGTTGAACGTAAACCTTAGGGCCAATATTGTGTTTCCGCGGAATGTGCACCCCGCGCACAATGTAGGGAGGTGGGTAGCGAGAGCTAGTGCTTTGTTGCGAGAGGCAAATGATGAGGAGGAGAAGTCTGCGTTTGTTGACGCCGCATGGAATAATGAGCAGGATCCTTATTCGGTGGAGATGGTAGATGGCAAAGAGAGCGTTAGAAATGCCCATTCCATTTATACCAAAGATTCAGGGGTCGCCGACCAGGTGGCTATTGCTCTAGCACTAATTGATTCAAGAAGAGTTTTGGTGTTTCGTGACTCGCGATCTGCTATTAAAGCCTTCTCGAGAGGACTTGTTGCGGAACCGGCTGGCACACTGCTGAAGGGTAGGGATATCACTTCGCATACAGTTACTTGGTTCACGGCGCACATGGGGACAGTGGAGGGAGCCCCGCGTAAGCTCAACGAGGTGGCGCACAGGGATGCACGAGGATTAGTGTGCCGGGTACGCCCTGAAGGAGCTGGATCTCCCGCTCCTGAGTTCTGGCACCAAGGGTTAACCTACAACGAGGTCACCAAGCACTATTACTTAGGGCGCAGGGCATTCGCCCTGCCACATTCTAAATTAAATAGGCCGCAGGCGGTTACATTAAGGCTTCTGCAGACGCGAACGTACCCTAACTTGGTGATCGTGAATAAAATTAATCCGGACTGTGGGGTTTCAGTCTATTGTATTAAGTGTGTGGCTTTGCTCGAATAAGAACACATGCTTTGGCGCTGCTTGGCGTTGGCCGGTGATGGTTCTCGAGGTGAACAGTGGTGGCAGCAGATGCTGCACAGTGAAGTGCTGGCGGACGAATTCAGGGTTGTCCAGAGGGGCCGTGTGACGGCAGAGGGGTTGGGCCTCTCTGTCCCTACGTGGGAGCGGCCCGCATCGGTCCCCGACTGATCCCACAGTACCTAAATAAAGTTCTTCATACCATACCATATGAACTTTTTATTTACATACATAGAAAAAATTGGTCCACTCGACAAACCTTAGTTCTACTCTGTCACCCTTATGCACCTTTCATACGGCGAATTCGGTCACCTCATTGTAGGACAGCGCATACAATGAAGGACTGCACTACTGCACGCCGTTTCCCGTGAATCAGAAAACTCAGTATGGTATGGTATGGTGAAACTTTAAAGCAGTCCTGCAGATCGTGAGTCTTCAGGAAGCGGGCCGCTCCCACGTGGGAACCGGAAGGCCGAGCCTCTCGGCCGCATCGTACGCCTGCTGGACAGCCCAGAGTGGGTCAGCCAGAAGAGGGCTGCGGAGAACCGCCTCCCATCTGGCCGAGCTGTTAGCGATGATAGAGCGTGACCGGGCACACCGCCAGAGCATATGGTCTAATGTGGCTATATCTCCACAATCGTGGCAGGTAGCGTTGGTGTAAGAATCCGGATAGATTTTATGTAAGAGCGACGGATTCGGATAGGTATTCTTTTGTAGTAGACGGCGCGTTAATGCTTGAGCTCTATTGAGGCGCGGTTGAGGAACAAAGTAGGTTCTACGGCTGAGATAGTAGTGTTTAGTAATCTCGTTGTAGGTGGAGGGCGTGTCCCTGTTCTCTGGGGAGTCGGCTTCCGATTGGTTGAGGGTAGCCTGGTGGGCAAGTTCACGCGCAGCCCCGTGAGCCGACTCGTTGAGGTTGGGCGGAGCACCCTTTATCTGACCCTGATGTGCCGGAAACCAATAAATGTAGTGGTGCGTGATTCCCTTGCCCCCAATAAGTCTAAGGGCCTGTTTGGCAACTGTGCCTTTTTCAAATGCTCTGACTGTAGATCTTGAATCACTATAGATGACATCCCGTGAGCAATCCAGCAGGACTAGTGCAATAGCCATTTGTTCAGCTATTTCGGAGTCCCTCGTCCGAACCGAGGCAGCATTGGTGAGTCCTTGCCGACCATCAACAGTGACGATGGTGAACGCCCGACGTCCCTTACAAGAAGCGGCATCCACAAAGCTGACATGTCGCTGATCACTGTGTACTTGCCTAAGGAGGTTGGCCGCCCTTGCCCTCCTTCTACCGCGATTATGATCGGGGTGCATGTTCCTAGGTATTGGCGCGACCGTAATGTTCTCACGAATCGACGGAGGAACGTCAGAGAACTCCTCCGCTACTCTATCGGGGTGATATCCAAGTTTCTGCAAGATGAATCTCCCTGCCTTCGTTGTTGTGAGGCGAGTTAGCTGCGCGCGCTCCTGGGCCTCTGCAATCTCTTCAAGAGTGTTATGAATGCCAAGCTGCATTAAGCGCTCTGTACAAGTGTATACGGGTAACCCGAGAACCCGTTTGGTAATCTTCCTAAGCTGTGCATTCAATTTATCCCGCTCTGCCCGTTTCCATCGATGCATGGCTGCCACGTATCTAAAGTGGCACAGAACGAAGGCATGCATTAGTCGAATGAGGTTATCCTCCTTGAGTCCATGATGCCGATTTGATATCCTCCGAACTAAACGAACAGCACTTTCAGTTTTAGCAATTAGCTTGCGTATAGTCTTGCCATTTGTACCCCCTGACTCAACGATCATGCCCAAGACCTTGATTGAAGCGACTCTGGGTATACGGCAACCGTTTCTTGTATATAACTTAATGTCTCTGTCTTAACGATGTCCATCCCTTGGGCCTTGGACCGCGTTTCTTGGGACTATACAGCAAAAGTTCCGACTTCAAGGGGGAGCATCTGAGACCGGTGGGTTCGAGATAGGATTCAATAGTGGCTATTGCCTCCTGTAAGACTCCCTCAACCTGAGCGTCATTGCCTCCTGTGCACCATATAGTTATATCGTCAGCATACATAGTGTGTTTGATGCCTTCAATCTCGAGAAGCTTTCTGCTTAGGTCAACCATGGCTATACTGAATAAACAGGGGGAAATGACTGACCCCTGTGGGGTGCCCCTCTCGCCAAGTTCCAGCAGTTGTGATTCGAGATCGGCCACTCGGAGGGTAGACTTCCTATCCGAGGGGAACGATCTAACATAGTTATAAAATCTCTCACCCAGATTGAGCCGAGATATCGAGGCTAGGATATGCGAATGTAGAACGCTGTCGAAGGCCTTCTCAAGATCAAGTCCCAAAACGGCTCGAGTGTCGCTAGAGTCGTTGTCTGTGACTTGATGCTTAATCAGTTTCATGGTATCTTGTGTGGATAGGCCTGGTCTGAATCCTATCATACTATGGGGGTAAATGTCGTTATTCTCCAGGAACCAGGAGAGTCGATTCAGACCCGCGTGCTCCGCTACCTTACCCACACAGGATGTAAGCGAGATGGGCCTCAAGTTATCAACACTAGGTGTTTTGCCAGGTTTGGGGATGAGTACTGCGAGAACAGTCTTCCAAGGTAATGGGACGGTTCCGTTCCTCCAAATTTCATTAATGTCCTCTGTGAGGTACGCGATTGATTTTTCATCCAGATTTCGCAACACCTTGTTGGAGATGCCATCCGGCCCTGGTGCGGATCTACCATTGAGTCCATGTAGAACCCTACGAATCTCCTCAACGCCAAACTCCGCTTCCAGGTAGAAATTGGCTTGGCCCTGGTAACCTAGATGTACAGGAGCCGACTGGGAGATATTTGTTAGCAAGCGTACGGATTAATTCGTCCCCAGAGGTCATTCGTGCGGCCTCATACCAATTTTTCTTAACTTATTCCGTTTCTTGCGCCTCTCTCGTGTCTTTTTTCCCCACTTCCCTTCCCCACGCATAGTGGCATGTTAGTGATGTCTATACGCCAGCTAAAATCTCTGCCTTTCATTAAAGAGTTCACTCTCTCTTTATCCTAAGACACGCTGACGAGGAAACGCTACAGTTTTTACCCTCAGTGCAGAATATCCGTATTCAGCTACTGAAAGCAAGACAGACATTACTGCCTGTATATTGTGCGATGCTATATGTGATATACAGCAACACCAGTCGCAGTGCGGATTTGCCTATGAAGGTAAAAAACAGGCGAGTGTCGCACCAGTACCAGCGCTGCAACGCTGCGAACAAGTGCTTGCACTTTTCGGAGGCCCGCTACGCACAAACACCTTTTTTTATACCTCCGGCTCGCTTGAAAGGCTTTTTATTGTTAAAAAAGAACCTGATGCTGCTCGCTGGGCAGGCTGGACGTTTGCAGGCACAGCGCAGCGATTTTCACGGTTTCGTCGCTGAAGTATTTGAGAACGATCCAAATAAGCTAATCGGCAGCAAGGACCCTTGCGGCTTCGAGACAACACCTCGATTCGACTCTACGAACGAAAAAGCGTGAGCGCAGCATCAATCAAAGGAACTAGATGTTGTAGCCATCTTTGGTTATTTGGACAGCGCTGCTACCACAGGTAACGTATTCTGGAGTTGGCAATGCATATAACATTGGCCAAGATTCTGTCTAACGTTATAAGCGAACCAATAAGTGTATATCCCAAAGTCATCGTCGCTACGGGCGCCATAACGTAAACCTGTTCCAAACTTTTCTTTTATAATTCTACAATCAGCACACCACAATTGGTCAAAAAATTTCCCGGCCATCCCCACTTCGCCTGTCTGTCACGCGACGTCACGAAAAACGCGATATCTCCCAATCTGATATGATGGGTCCCCACTGATTATGCATTATTAGACCGAACGAAAGAGAAGCAATCATTTCAGATTCGACGCCCCTTCGAGATTAGCCCTCTGCTGTTTGATCAAAAGTTTTTCGGCAGCGCCCAGTAGGCCTGTCTGCCCCACGGCGTCACACAACCGCGAAAATTCCCCGCGTGAAAGTAGAGTGTACGCATTACAGATGCATTATTAGGCCGAACAAAACTGAATTTTTCCAGAATAGCTGTACAGTGCCCCGCTCCAAATGGAATAAAAACGACTGCCCGCCGATCACTCAGGCACTGCCTACTGGCTGCTGCCGGAAAGCATGGATTTATTTGCGTATAATAAAACTTTTTGCCTGGCAATATAACGTTATCGAGCACTTTCGGCACGTTTGCAAGATCGCTCGGCGAACTACTTTTGTTAAGGATCCGTTTTAGTGGCACCCTTAATCTTCAGTTGCACGCCGCCGCGATTTTCGACCAGCCACCGCAAGCTAAGAAGGGGAAGCGGCTCAGTCGCCGACGCCGGCACCACCCCCTTTATCAGGTTATCCATTTGCACAGCGATGACTCGGCCCCATCGAAACCTTCGCTACTTGACCGTGCCCCTAGCCTGTTGTCAGCCAATTAGATCAGAAAAACCGCTCAATGTAGGTAAAACTATTCGTTTCGAAAGCAATCAAAAGTAACCTCCCATTCCTTCGCCGTAATTTTTCCCTGGCTCCTGTGTCCCTAAAACTACTCCTATATAATACTCTTGTGCGCCCGAAACTAGAATATGTTTCTTCCGTTTGGAATCCTCACACAAAATCACTCATACAAGCCCTTGAATCAATCCAAAATCGTTCTGTTCGTTTTATACTCTCTAACTATTCTCGTTCAGCTAGCGTAACGCTAATGAAGAAAACATTAGATCTTCCTGACCTTCCTTACGCCGTCGTATTTCTCAATTATGCCTCTTTCACAAAATATATTTCACCTCTGACACTCTTAAGCAATCACTCTTTACTACTCCTACTTACTTTTCATCCCGCATGGACCACCGGTTCGAAGTTGGCGTGCCAAGCTGCAGGACTATTCTTTATTTTGATTCGTTCGTTCCCAAGACAAGCGCGGACTGGAACCACCTTCCTGCCTCCGTCGTGTCCATCGCAGTACCCGAAGTCTTCAAGTCTGCTGTATACGATCACCTTCATTAACCTTCCTACTAAAAATGTATTCGTGTATAGCCATTTCCATTTTTGTATTCCCACTCCTCTCTGTAACGCCGAACGGCCCTAAGAGTAAATAAATGAAATGAAATGAAGTGAAATGAGGAGAGCGTTTAATTACGCTGTTAATACAACGCTACTGGTCACCGCCAGATGCTTGCGTCCCCGGTTACGCAAATATGACATCAAGAGGTTTGATTGGCAAAGCTTCTACCGTTATCAAATCATGAAAGTAAATACATATACCCTTGTCTAACCCTGTGGAATGGGTATTCGATCGTCTTGGTGTGCGTGTGTGTGTGTGGGGGGGGGGGGGGGAGAGTATTGTTGTTTGACAATTGTCTGATAACAAGAAAATATCTAATAAGATGTTCGTTTACGACGGTCTCTATAGTAGTCTCGTAAGATTTCTTTGTAGCCGTAAGTGCAAAGTGAAAGCGTTCGTGCTAACTCGCGAATGGGGAGAAATTGGCTGAACATAATATTGTTGCAGGAAGAAAGCAGGCCCACGAGTGTAAAATAATGTATATTTACAGCTGAGGTATATGGCGGTCAGCCAACTGCCAAACTTCGTCTTCCTCTAGTCTAATTGAACTTCTCCCTTCTCTTCACCGTAACATCACCCTCCCGGCGGAGTAGCTCCGTCCCGGTGCAAGTTATAGAGCCTCACATAATGGGGGAACATAGGGCTTGAGCCTGGCGACGTGAACAACATCGCTGGTGACGTTGGGAGGCACTGAAGGCTGATCAACTGGGGCGATCTGGTATGTCACGTCGGACAGTTGGCGTAAGATCTGGTACGGACCAGAATAACGGAAAAGTCGTTTTTCCGACCAGCCGACGCGACGTGAAGGCGTCCAAAGAAGGACGGGAACCAGGTGAAAAATGGGAGTCTCGGTGTGGAAGGTCGTAGTGTCACTTTTGAGAAGCTTGCGAGACTTTGAGGCGATGACGGGTGACTTCTCGGGCTTGGGCGGCTAATTCAATAGCATCGCGAGCGTAACCAGTGCTGGATGATTGTACTGCGGAAGGTAGCAACGTGTAAAAAGGCAAGGTGGGGTCGCGGCCATACAACAGGTAAAATGGCGAAAATCCGGCAGTGTCGTGACGGGACGAATTGTATGCGAAAGTGGTGTATGGTAAAACGACGTTCCAGTCGCGGTGATCGTCGGAAACGTACATGGCCAGCATTTCAGTTAGCGTGCGGATGAGTCGCTCGGTGAGGCCGTTTGTTTGAGGGTGGTACGCGGTATCAATCTGGTGTTCTGTAGAACAGGAGCGGAGCAGATCATCGATGACCTTCGATAGAAAGTAGCGGCCGCGATCCGTCAGCAACTGGCGAGGGGCGCCGTGGTGGAGGATGACGTCGTATAGTAAGAAGTCGGCGACATCTGTAGCGCAGCTGGTTGGTAGCGCTCGTGCGATGGCATATCTCATAGCATAATCGGTTGCTACAGCAATTCATTTGTTTCCTTTGATGGAAATTGGAAAGGCGCGAAGGAGGTCTAGGCCCACACGGAAGAAGGGCTCTGTAGGGATATCAACTGCTTGCAACAAACCAGCGGGAGGCATAGCAGGCGTCTTCCGGCGCTGACACAGGTCACGAGAAGCGAAATAGCGGCGCACACAGCGATAAATGCCGGGCCAGAAGAAGCGGCGCCGCAAGCGGTCGTTTGTACGAGTGATGCCCAGATGGCCCGCAGTAGGAGCGTCATGAAGTTGCTGGAGCACGGCGAGTCGAAGGTGCTTGGGAACGACTAGGAGGAGCCCCGGGCCGTCAGGACGAACGCTACGAGGTATAATGTTCCATCGCGCAAGGTGAACATCGGGAGGGACGGGTCATTGGGCGAGGGGCTTAGGCGTTCCATAAGTGTTCGAAGAACAGGATCTTTGCGCTGCTCGTCGGCAATATGGAGGAAGCCGGGGAGGGATCGAACACTGATGTCCGAGTCTGCATCGGTATCGATCGTCCGGTTGATCCACGGGATTGCGGAACAGGCAGTCAGCGTCTTTATGCAGGCGCCCTGACTTATACATAATACAAAATGTACATTCTTGTAGACGCAATGCCCAACGTGCAAGTCGTCCAGTTGGGTCCTTCAAAGAGGAGAGCCAGCAGAGGGCGTGATGATCGGTTACGACTCACAAGCTCCGACCGAAAAGGTACGGCCGAAATTTCGCGACCGGACACACGAGCGCGAGCCCTGTTGACGCTGAGCGAGGACAGCGCCCATGCCATGACCACTCGCGTCAGTTCGTACTTCAGTGGACGCCGAAGGGTGAAAGTGTGACAGAATTGGGGAAGTTGTAAGCCGCTCAATCAGGGTAGAGAAGGCTTTTTCCTGCAGTGCTCCCCAACAGAAAGAGACGTCTTTCTTAAGAAGGTCAGTGAGAGGGTGAGCGATGTCGGCAAAATTTTTCACAAATCGCCGGAAATAAGAGCATAAGCCCAGAAAACTACGGACATCGTTTGTTGAACAAGGTACAGGAAAGTCTCGCATGGCGTGAACCTTCTGTGGATCAGGTTGGATTCCGGCAGCGTTTACGAGATGGCCGAGCATGTTAGTTTTACGGCGGCCCAAATGGCACTAGGAGGAGTTTAGCTGAAGGCCAGCCCTGCGAAACACGGAGAGTATGGTTGTGAGGCGCTGCAGATGACTCTCAAAGTTCGGCGAAATCACAATCACATCGTGATGGTAACAGCGGCATGTAGACCACTTCAAGCCGCGCAAGAGAGTCCATCATGCGCTCGAATGTAGCTGGCGCATTGCATATTCCAAAGGGTATGACTTTAAATTGGTGCAGACCGTCCGGTGTGACGAAGGCGGTTGTCTCGCGGTCCCTCTCATCGACGCTAATCTGCCAATAGCCGGAGCGGAGCTCAATTGATGAAAAGTATTGGGATCCGTGAAGGCACTCAAGAGCGTCATCAATGCGAGGCAGGGGATGAACATCCTTCTTTGTTATCCTGTTGAGGTGACGGTAGTCAACGCAGAAGCGCCACGAGTTGTCTTTTTTCCTTACTAAGACAACCGGAGACGCCCAGGGCCAACTGGAAGGTTCAATGATGTCCTTGTCTATCATCCTGTCTACCTCTTTCTGTATGATGGCCCTTTCTGTTGCGGAGACACGATACGGCCGCCTATGAATGGGGCTGGCGTCACCGGTGTTGATGCGATGCGTGACAACAGATGTCTGGCCAAGTGGATGGTCGTCCAAATCGAAGATGTCCCGATAAGATGACAGGAGGTGACGAAGAGCTGCTGTTTGCTCGCAAGGAAGGGCAGGGGCGATCATCTTAGAAACATCGTCCGCAGGCGTCGAGTACGGAGGAGTGGGTGACAAAGATCCGTTGGTACTGAGGAAGAATGCAGAGGTCAAAGAAACCTCAAATTCTTCCAAAGGAGTGATATGCGTTATGGCGATACCGTGTGGCAGCACATGCGATGAAAATCCACAATTGAGGATGGGCACGCGAGTACAGTTTACGCGGATCCGGATTAAGGTGCTCGGCAGGGCAATATGGCGCGACAAAACCGCATCAGTAAGCGGCGACACGACGTACTCGCCATCAGGTACGGCAGGACAGGGCGTCAGGAGGACATTTGTAGCCGCCTGTGGAGACAGCCATGCAAACTCAGCAGAACATAAGCGGTGTGAAGCACAAGTTGTGGCGTCGGCAGGAAGCGGCAGATCCAACTGTACAACACCTGCGCAGCAGTCAATTTTCGCAGAGTGTTTCGAAAGGAAGTCGAAGCCGAGAATAAGGCCGTGCGGACAGTGTTCAAGGACGATAAAGAGAACAACGGTGTGATGGCCTCCAAGGGTCACAGTGCTGTGCACATTCCAAGGACAGGTGAAGTACTCCCATCGGCGACTCGCACAGTGCCCGGTACGGCGGGTGTCAGAACCTTTTAGAGCCTTCGGCGGAGCGCAGCGCTCATAAATGAAAGCTGCGCCCCTGTATCAACCAGACATCTAAAAAATTAAATTATGGGGTTTTATTTCTCAAAACCACTTTCTGATTATGAGCCACGCCGTAGTGGAGGACTCATGAAATTTCGACCACCGGGGGTTCTTTAACGTGCACCTAAATCTAAGTACACGGGTGTTTTCGCATTTCGCCCCCATCGAAATGCGGCCGCCGCGGCCGGGATTCGATCCCGCGACCTCGTGCTCAGCAGCCTAACACCATAGCCACTGAGCAACCACGGCGTGTAAGAGAGATCTAACAGGAACGCCATCAACTTCAATATCCAGTAGGTTTCCACATGTAGGCAGGGTCAACAGAGGATTTGTGCGCCGGTTCGGGGTGGCAGCTTCACCTCCGGGAGCTGCACCACCTAGTTTCCCGAAGCGAAGCGACCGGTTGCAGAAGGGGACGAAGAGCGGTGAACGAGAGGCGAACGGGACCTACGACCTTGCGGAGACGGGGAGCGGCTGGATCTTGGTGGAGCAGTGCCGGCGTTGATGTTTCTAGTCGGCGTATAGGGCGAGAAAGTACGATTGCCTGGTACTTGGCGGTAGTGACTCGGAGACGACCAGCGAGGAGGCGACGACCAGTGGTTGCGGCAATGACGGGCGATGTGTCCAATACCGGAGCAATTAAAGCAGATGGGTTTATCATCCGCTGTGTGCCAGTGAGCTGGGTTGCGACGGAGTAGCGGAAAGCTTTGCGTCTGAGAGCGAGCGGCAGGAGAAATCTGGTAGGTGTTTGTGTGGCGGACCGAGCAGAGAGACGGAATGCCCAAACTTGCTATTTCCTCCCGAACGACCGCTTGTATAAGGGAGATAGCGGGCATGCTTTCTCGACAGTCGGAACGAACTGGAGCCGGAGCCATGGCCTCAAGCTCACGGCGAACGATGCGCCTGATATCTTCTGGGCCTGTGGGCTGAACGAACCGCGGGGGGTCTTCGCAAGATGTGGCGGCGGTATTGGGCAATCGGTCGAAAGTTTCAGCGACGCGGCGACTCTTCGCTTGTTCGAAGCGCCGGCACTTCTTTGTAATTGCATTAACAGTGGCACAATCCTTACACATCAGTATAATGAAGACATCGTCTACAATACCTTTCAGTATGTGACGAATCTTGTCTGCCTCGGTCATGTTATATAAGCCTTGCGACAGAGGGCCAGCACATACTGTATGTACATGACATAGAATTCTGTGGACGTCTGAGCGCGGTACGCAAGTTTTTTTTTGCTGCCAGCTGATGACCGACAGGTTTGCGAAACAGGTCTCGCATTTTTCCTTTCCACACATCCCAGCTCGTTAGGTCAGCTTCGTGTGTGTCGTACCATTGCTTCGCAGTTCCTCTTAGATAAAATATCACTTTTGCTAGCATCATTTTTGGATCCCACCTGTTGTTGTCGCACACTCACTCGTACATCGTAAGCCAGTCCTCGACGTCGGCGTGGTCCGTGCCACAAAATGTCCCTACGTTCCGCGGATGAGTGAGGATGATCGTCGGCATGGGCTGCTGAGGTGTTGTCGCTTGTGTCGGTTGATTTGCCATTGTAGCAGCATGTAGATGACGTCCGCTGCGAAGTTCCGTGATTGTACCGCGCACCTTCCACCAAAATGTTGCAGGAAGAAAGCAGGCCCACGAGTGTAAAATAATGTATATTTACAACTGAGGTATATGGCGGTCAGGCAACTGATAAACGTCGTGTTCCTCTAGCTTAATTCAACTTCTTCCTTCTCTTCACCGTAACAATATTTTCGTTACTCTAGAATCTAAAAGTAGATATCGAGAAAACCAAAAGCTCTTCAACATCAGCAATTGAGCCCTCATTTACTGCGCGGTAGGCGCTGACGCTACGACTACAGCAATACAACGCAAGATGCCTACTTTCTGACGGACATTATGAGACGTTGTAAAGCATGTTCAATTGCCTTCGCAACCCTATTTTTTAGCATCTCGTCTTGTTAGGATAGCCTTCTGCTATTGTTTTGGGCAACTGACATAAAAAATTTGGCTCTCTCGCAAATGCAGAGCCTACTAAAAGCACTTTTCTTTTCAAAACTGCGGGTTATCGCTTTACTGACCAAGGAGGCTGGTGTTGACACTCCACTCGGGTGTCCTACACCGCGTAGTCTCTGCAGTTTACTCTCTGCTAACACCGGCAGTACAAGACGAGAGCAATACGGCACTTCTACCATTCTTGTTTCTGCCGCCTAAAAAGGCATCGTGGCTTCTATTTTCAAGTGAGAACCTGTCTGCGTTCTATGCGCTACCATTGCCACAGCTTTAGCAGACGACCCGCATCCTCAGGTGCAAGTGGGCCATTAGTGAAGAAAACTTCTAGATTTACTGCATCTGCGCAGAAATTGTTAAAGGCAGAGAGGTTACTATGCATACGTGCACTTTAAAATATTGGCCTAAGGCATCAACAGGTTTAATGTGTGGTTTCAAGCAGTCCCGATGAAGTAACTTTGGTACCTAATCGGATCGCTTGCCCGAGTGAGATCGCTCATCCTCGCTACGTTGGTGGGAAGGGGCAGGGGACGGCTACTGCGATTGCTACCGATGCACATTTTTTTAAAACCTTATAATAAATTACGCGTTTCGCGCAGAGCATTCAGATGTGTCTCTTAAGGATCAGATGGACCTACCCTACCAATTTAGAACGTTTGTAAGCAATCTTTAAAGTAATTTCAGGGTCGCTTTAATGCTGAACTGTAGGAGTGCTTGTTCTTGGAAGAGAAGTGCGAGTAACCACTTGCACTTACAATGCAGGCAAAACGGGCGTTTGTCCTGTCTCCTTCCAATGCGTAAACTTTCATTTGCGCTCCTCTTCCAATGAGGCTAAACTGCTGTGAGTAATTCAGCTCTATATGAAACCTTCCGCTGAATTATTCGCAATCTCTTAGAGTGAGGGGTTCCCTGTAAGCGTGCCCATCGCTCACATCATTTCCAGCACTACTATAATAAATACATTTGTATCAATTACCCCTCCAAGCTTACAACTGGTGTACTTGCTATGGGTACCAGGTCATTGTGGTTTATTAAGAAACAAAATGGGGGTGTGGTGGTGGAGGCTGGGGGTGCATACTGCCGAGTTATGTCAATTCTGCCCACTCCGGCCGCTGTCATCGCGGCTAGGTTAAAAAATATATTTATCTTCCTTTAGGATTCTACAATAGCGACAATTCCAAGACCACAATCTAAGCATTCGCTTTTTCTGTTGGACCTGCAGTGTGTCGCTCGCGTAAATTGCAAATATCTCAATGTCCGCTGCCGTATTCCCAAATTTTATTTATACAAGTCTGGTCCGTCTCAATCACTCTAGGTGATCCCTGCCTCGGGCCTCAAACCTTTGGCCATTTCTTCTTAACCTGCCATTAAGTTGCAACCGATTACAAAATCTGCGGTGTATCCATCTTTCTTAGCTGACTGGCGACGTTAATGCAGTTAAAAATCTCTCTCATAACAAGTAACCATGCTTTAAAGGTGTTGAACATTATTACGAAGGGCGACATGTACCCATTGCTAGGAAGCGTGCTAGAAAGCGAGCTCTTCGTCCACGGGCTAGGAGAGCTCGCACTTGCTCTACTTCCAAGTTATCGTAGTGGACGTCAAAGAGGTTCCTTGAAAAGCGGTAGGCACCCAATGGCACATACCCTGAGTCACATAACTGGTGGCACACAGCCAGTGAAACACAACCAGTGACCCTAGTTCGCTTGAAAAGACAACGGTTGGATCCGTAGATACCGGAAAACAGCATGAAGTACTCTAGGCATTTCATTTCCATGAAACATTTTCGACAGTTCACTCCAACAATTAGGTGTTCCGGTAAATTCACTAAAGTTCTTTTCTTCGAAAGTTGTGCATTGGGCCTCTGCGATAGGAACATCTGCATGGTTATTCGCGAATACCTTTGTGACACAAGACGGATGCGATGTTAATGTTCTGAAATAATAATTCGATCCTTCGCGCAAATTCCGAATGGATTCGACATTTTATTACCGGCACATTTGCTGTTCCTAGGTAAACCATCAGTTTCGTATAAAAAAATCTCGCTCGAAAATTTCCCCGTTTCCGTATTAGTTGCACAAATTCTGTCACCCTGTTTTCCTACTCCATAAGATTTCTCTGCCCTCCTGAAGCCATCCAAGAAATTATTATCAATTGCCAGCTTTTTCGTATTTAAATCTTCCGGCTCATCGCTATTATTTGAAATAAATTTAACGTTTAGTACAATAATTTACGTAGCCTATCTACATCATTATTTTGTTGCACCTTTCAGAATTCTCGCAAACTTCCGAAAGTTCAGAAGACGACAAACGCCGGTTTCTTGGCCAATCCACCGCATTGGAAAAGCGTCATGGAATGATAAAACAGGCAAACAATAAGTTCCTGAGGAGAGCTGGGTCAGTAATGAATGAGCCAGTGCTCGATATAATATGACCAGACATAATAACCAATACACTTCTGTAACAACAGTGAAACTAAACAATGCACAGAGGCTTACCGGAAGTCCGTATCTGTCCAAAAGTCCATTGCCAGCGACCATGCAACGAGCCCAAGAAATGCTGAGCGACCCGATTCAATGCATAGGTGATTTGATTGCTTGTATATGATTGTATGTTTTGAACCTTGAAGTTGAATGAAGACATATTTCGTTAAGTTGCATAGCCTTTATTGTAAATCGTGTGGCCGTTAACTACACGCACACACTCGCACCTTCACAGATTACTTTACACTTCCGTCTACGCGTCCGTCTACACTGACCGTCTACGCTGTGGTAGACGGTCAGAGCCTCTGCCATATTAACGTGACACAGCCTGCTTGCAAACGTGAGATAAATGCAGAAATGGTTTTGCGTCGTGAGTCTCTGTAGCACTTCACTTTCAACGAGTAGAGATCTAGCATGAAGCTCTAGATCCATTTGCCATACTCTTTCGTCACATCTATGTTAAAGTGAACGCACAGGATGATGGGCGTACTATGTGGCTTCAAGGTCTTCATCATTTCTGAGAGGAACGTTTCCGCTTCACAAGGAGACGTGTTCAGTCTGATGTACATGCTGACGATGACAACACCAGCAGGCATCTCGACTGCGCAAGCTTCTCCCACAAGGCTTCTGCTTGCTGTTGCCGATACACGGGATCGGCCTTACGGGCACGATCGTGTTCGCGCTTACCTTCGCGTAGGCAGCCTCTTCTGCCGTGCGCTGCATCCGCGGCCTACCCATGGTGACGGCCGGAAATGGATTCCGTGACCCGCGTAATACAGTGCAGATATATACAGTTCGTATGGGTAGCGTGGCCTTCAACCATCTTTCTTTAAGAAAGAGGCTTTGATTTTCTTTTTTTTCCAGATCCTAAAACGAGCCCGTATTCACGCGCATCCGCTGTCTCCGTTAAGAAGGGAAGCCCAGTTAAACGCGACGGAGGTGGTGTCATGCCTAGCAGACGCAACTTGCGCTTCCAGTGAACTCTGTGCGCATGCGCTAGGTAGTGAGCGGCCAGCAAGTCGACGCTGGCTCGGTACTGCGAATGTAAACTACAGTGTTCTACGCAGATGTATAGGTTCGCTTTCCTGCAGTGCGTTTTTGGCGCTCACGGACGAATCAGTGTCGCATAGTGTATAGGTCGCCACAGTTCAGCCCCGTTTGTTAGACTGCCACCGGAGTGTGGCGCCCCCTGTGACTTCGACGTCACCGTCGACGTCACCGTTGACGACTACACAGCGCAGTTCAATGTTGACTTCGGAGCCGAAGTATCTGCCGTTCCCAGCGACTTTCCTACGTTGTCCGACAAACTCGACCAAGTCGTCACTCTGCTCACTGGCCCGGGAAGACATCCAATGCGCGTGCTGGGCTCGCATCTGGGACGACTTCGGTGGCAAGGGAAAACAAGCTGTCAGCGCCTATACGTGATCCAGTCTCTCACTGTGCCACTTCTGGGACTGCCTGCGCTCCAAGCCCTCCAAGTAGTTCGATTTCTCGATCAACTCGAGGCTTCAAAAGCGATGCTGCACGCCGACCTCTTCAATGGGTTTGGCACTCTCAAGGACGAATACAACATCCGGTTGAAACCTGATGCATACCTGTCTCGCTAAGCGTAAGTCGCAGGATCCCCATCCCGCTGCTCGAGATCGCCCGCCACGAGCTGGACGAATTGGAAAGCGGAGGCGTGATCCGTAGGGTCGACAAGCCAACACTATGGTGCTCGGGTCTCGTCGTCGCCCGGAAAGGCGATGGTTACTACCGGCTCTGCGTCGACTTAACTCAACTAAACAAGGTCGTCCTCCGGGAATGACACATTCTACCAACTGTCGAGGAAGTCCTTGGCCTCCTCGGCGATGCAACAGTTTTTTCGAAGCGGGACGCGACCGAAAGCTTCCACCAGGTGAAGCTTTCTAAAAACTCCGAAGAGCTTCGACATTCATCACCCGATATGGCCGATACTGCTTCTGCCGGCTCCCCTTTGGCATCACCTCCACACCAGAGTACTTTCAAAAGCAGATAGAAAGAATCCTGAAGGAGTTGTCAATATGATAGATGATATTTTGGTTTTTGACGCACCCACCAGGAACATGACGCCAGACTGAGCCAGGAGCTATCTCGCCTTGCAAAAGCACGTATCACATTGGACCAGGACAAGTGTCGTTTTGGGGTACCTGAGGTCTCCTTCCTCGGAGTCGTCGTCTCAGCACAGGGCATTAGGCCATATCCGGGCGAGGTCGAAGCAGTCAAAGCCATGGAAGTTCCAACGGACGTCGCCGTCTTAGAAGACTGCTCGGAATGGTGAATCATATTGCCAGATTCTTGCCACACATCTCGGACGTCACAGCACCCATCAGAGCTTTACTGAACAAGTCTGCGAGTTGGGTGTGGCCGCACGAGCAAAAGGCAGCATTCGAAAAAATCTAGGAACTCTTGACGTCAGACCGGTGCATGGCAAAGAACCACCCGTCATACGCCACTACGGCGTCTGCAGACGCAAGCTCATTCGGTTTCGGCGCAAATTCGCTACAGACGCAACCCTCAGGAGAGCGCCGCCCAGTCGCGTTCCCTTCGAAGTCAATGACCGAGACCGAGCAGCGTTACAGCCAGACTGAAAAAGAAGCTTTGGCAACGACGTGGGCTATCCAAAGGTTCGACGAGTTCGTCCGTGGCATCCCCTTCGGCGTCGAGAGTGACCAACTGCCACTTGTTTCACTTCTGGGCAAGATGGAACTGGACATGTTGCAGCCTCGTATTCAGAGACTACGGCTGAAGACCATGCTATACCACTTCCGTATGCTGCACGTGCCAGGAAAGCTGCTAGCCACAGCCGATACGTTGTCGCGCATCACCTACAAGCCACCCACTCCTCTAGACACTATCGAACTTTTTGCAGCGCAGGTAGTCGGCTGCACGTCGGAAGTCTTGCCACTCAGCCCTAAAGACGTGCGACAGACACAAGAGTCCGATGGGGAGTGCAAAGCCCTCGCCCAGCTACTGCCAGCATGGTTGGCCACAAAAGACCAAGATACCACTGCACCTCTCAAAGTACGCCTCTGTGGCAGACGAGCTCTCTGTCTGCGACGGTGTTTTCCAAAAGGCACCCAGATGGTCATCCCATTGTCCCTTCGGCCGGCGGTCTTGACACAGTTGCACGAAGGTGATCAGGGCCTCAACAGGACCAAAGCCCTAGCTCGGGAGTCAGTTTGGTGGCCTGGTATCTCGGCAGACATCGCCTCTCTCGTCGCCAACTGTGAACAGTGCGCTCCCACCCGCGTGAACTTTGCCGAGCCTTTGCTCTGCACGGCCCTACCTGGACATCCCTGCGAATTCCTTGGAATGGACTTGTTCCACCTCAACGGCCAGACGTTCATCCTGGTGGTGGACTTTTACTCAAGGTTCCCTGAGGTGGCGATCTTAAGGAGCACGGCAGCTCAGGCAGTCATTGACGCCCTCAAATCCATCTTTGCCCGCCATGGAACCCCGCAAGAAGTCAGGTCAGACAACGGCCCACCGTTCTCGTCGTAAGAGTTCGCGGAGTTTGCAGCGTCATACGGCTTTAACTGCAGGACCAGCAGCCCACACTACGCTCAATCAAACGGAGAGGCGGAGAGCATGGGGCGTACAATCAAGGGCCTGTTTCGCAAGTCAAGGGATCCTCATCTGGCTCTGCTCAGCTATGGGGATACTGCAGGAGTCGATGGCTTTAGTCCAGCCCAGCTGTCGATGGGACGTCAACTGAGAACCAGAGTCCCAAGGCAAGACTCCCAGCTACGTCCCAACTGGCCGCCAACGAAAGACGTCGTCGCCAAGGATGTGTCTTACAAGCAGAAGCAGGCCGACAACTAGAACAGGCATCACGGAGCTCGAGACTTACCGCCACTCCAAACAGGACAAGCGTGTCTGGGTGCGACCTGATCAAGTGCAGGCTATGGTCCTCAGCCCGGGGCAAAGACCACGAAGCTACGTGGTCGAAATGGAGCGAGGTGGCACCCTACAACGCAACCAGCGTCACCTAGTGCCTTTTGGGCCTACTGCTTCCGGAGAGGAACCACCACCACTGCAGCAAGTTTGCTGTCTGGAACCTCAGCCTGCCAAAATCGTGGAATCAACGGTCCCCCTCGAATAGTCTGTGCAACAGTCCCCTGCAGTCAGGGACCATAGTGACGGTGTGACACGAACACGTTATGGCCGGCCTATTGTTCCGCCGTGCCGTTTGAACTTGTGAAACTTTCTGATGTGTTTCGCTTCCCGAGTCCCTCCCGTCCGACTTTCAAAGCTTCAAGGGGGCAGATGTAGAGGTCGCCACAGTTCAGCCCCGTTTATTAGTCTGCCACTGGAGTGTGGCGCCCCCTGTGACTTCTGTTTGTGTATATATGTTCGGGCCCAATAAAGGAGTGTGAATCCCTTTTCGTCTAAGCAAGTAGCTCTACGTATCGGTCCGTCCCTGCGTGCCCGTGCCCCGTGGCACTAACCACGCGACACATAGAAACCTTCGCTTTAAAACATAACTTCTCAACTTATTATAAAAAACTTGTCACATTAGTTGCTGTGCATCGTACCTCAAGAATAGCGTAGAACACGCAAACTGAAAATTCACCACTCTCACCATTACAGTTTCGAGTGAACGGCATACAAGGTTCTGCACATGGAAAAATATCTTACGTTTCTTCGCACCGCAATGACTCAATATTATTTTGCACAATTACCAAAGATTATCCTTTCGACAAAACAAACTTCCATGGCTCACGCACAATTATTCCCGATGCAATACTACGCGAACTACTCCTTCGCGCCTAATAAACCACACGGGCATCTCGGACACCGAACTCAAATATTACCCTATTGGCGCTCCTTCTAGCAGCAGTTTTTCTTGCACGCAGTACGATGGCTGAAAGCCGTCTTTGTGGGGACACCTACTGTACAAAAACAAACAACAAAATATGTATTTTCTTACTCTATTCCTACGTTCTGCAACGCGTTATTGTTTATCTAATCATTTAATGTCTATCACGATTTCATTGTCGCATAGGACTGGCCATCCAAAACCGCAGCTTAGGAAGACGCTTAAGAGGAAGCTCTTCAATGAGGAACGCTGCCCACGAAACCGCAGTTATTCCTTCTCCTTACTGCGACAATGTTGAAGTCCAAAACCGCCATCAGGCATTCAAGAACATCACACCGTCCTTCAACTTCTCGTCGTATTCTCGTCTCGGCCGAGAATGCTTTGCGACCCCATGGATATGGTCCAGCGCACCAGGCACTGCGTCGCGCATCATCCAAATGCCTTGCTACCCTTCTCGTCTCGGCCGAGACTACTTCGCGACCCCATGGATCTGGTCTCGCCCACCAGGAACTGCATCGCGCACCGTCCAAGTGCGTTGCTATCCTCTTCTTCTGTCCGATCATCGCTGCTGTGGTCACTGGTGCCGCCATCTTCCTCCAGTACTTCAATGCCCCGACAGACACGGACTCCACACACGCAGCACCTCGCTCCCACAGCACAACCATGGACGCAATGCTGCAGGTGCTATGGTTGACGGGCAACAACAGCCTCGATCCCTTCAAGGACTTACACCAGTACGCCTGCTACAATTTCTTCGCAGTATACGAGGCAAGTCATTACTTCAACAGTCTTCAAAATCCAAGCCAGGTGCTGGAAGGCATGTCCAGTAACGAAGCCGGGCAAGCTCTGTCCACCTACTATAAAACCTGCCTTTTAACTCAATGGAACATCATAAACCTCGTCGGAGACGCCGTCAGAGCCCCCCTGGAAGTATTGCACGTTTCTGCGGACATGACGCCTCTCCAAATGTTCCTCCTGATTCTAAAGCTAAACCTCCTATACGGTATCCATACGGACCCGATAATTTACCTGAGGTTTCAAGGAAAGCAACCGCAAATTGGGAAATTGATATCTGATAGGGAAAGCTGGTATGGCGCACTGAATTTCGATGGCGCGCACGATCTCTTCCTTCGAGTTGATGAAAACACTATATGCGCGCCGAATTTCGATATTCAGATGATAAGGAGAATATACACAAGAAGTCTCGTAGAACTTCTACCGGCATTCAACATAAATGTCCCTTACAATCAGCTCAGAAACTTCACGAAACATTTTTGCAGGGTCACGAGTAGTAATCTACTAATCGAATCCAACGCCAGCGTTTTGGGAAGAATCGTGGAGGGCATATCAACGAGGTTGTGGAAGGATATTGTGGAAGCAATCACAGGGACGCCGCTGAGCCAAGTGATCTTGCATTCTCAATCGACGCTCTCAAGCACCCCTTCGCTCTTCTGGCAAACAGAAGCACGCAACAACTAGCAACTGCGCTGGTTATGCTTCATGCAGGCTTCGTGCTCGCACTGGATAACACGGCAGAAAGTCTAGGATACAATCACTTTGAATTCTGTACATTGTCCTCGAACAACCTTTACCCACTTTTTATTCTGAGCAATATTATGTCATTTACCCCTAAAACGGAACACAATGAAGTGATTATGCGCGTTTTCAACTCTCTGGTAGACACAATCGGCACTGAAGTACAAGAAACGCCTGAAATCAACCTTCGCCTGCCTGTCAGCCATTTCCTAAAGAAAATTAAGCTGCTTCTTCTTTATCATATTTTCCCATTCGACTTGGTGATTCCGAAAGTAGGCAGCAACTTTCTCGCCAATATCCTCAAAATAATAAAGCACAGACTTGACTTGTGGAGTTACAGGGCTCCTTCTGGTGTTCCGCAGCGAATAGCAATGAATTTTGACACGGCGCACGCAGTGCAGTCAGGGTGCTTCCCAGACCTTCCGCTGCTGGCGTACAGTGCCATTACAATGGAGCGAACGATGACTGTACTCCCAATGGTGGGGTTAGGTTTCATAATTGCGGACAACCTATGGAACATTGTGCTCAATACAAACTGGACTCACTTATGCGACCCTACCATGGAGAATTCATTCTGCGCTGGCAAGACCGACATCCAGTCAACTGACAGCACGGAGCCCATCTTCAAGCACCCCCTACGTGCCCTGCGCTCGACCGTTCGCGCTCTGAGGACGGCCGACTGGCACAAGAAACAAATCTACTGGGGACAGTAGCGCACATCACTGAGACAAATCTTTTATCGTTTACTTCTATTGTTTTTTTTTTGCGCGCATACCGAACATGAAGGCATATCTCTGCAAGAAGACGTTACCTTTATTGTGTCTAAAAGTTATGATTTTCTCGAATCCTTTGGATGCTGACAGTGCTGCTCAAATTTGCAGGAAATAAGACTTTTCCAGCGAATGCAAGAGCTTCATCCTGAGCATTGATCGTTAGTCACTGCAAATAAGCAAACGAAGTGAGAAGTAGAATAAGAATGAAGAAATGACGTAGAACAAGATTGTTAATAAAGAACATTGTAACCGCACACGATTGTTACTATATTCTGTGTACTATTAGATTTTGTTATACTTGAGTCCGGAGCCGCTGAGGATGTCACCAGCCTACGCCTTCGCAGTGTTTCCAAAGGGAATAGTTTGCCTACACTACCGAGGTGTCACGGAGAGGCATAGTAAATGCCGTCTGCTCCAGACGCCGTCTTACGCCTTATGCCACGTAGGGCTGGCCTCACATCTGTGTCTAATATCGCAGTACAATTGGGTTTCTTCCTCGTTTGGATTGCCTTTAAAACCCGGTCGGTGACCTGTAGCAATGCATCTCTGTTGCAGTGTTTGGTGGAGAGCGTCATCATTCATTTGTTATTTGTGGATGTTCTTTGTTCTTTGCGTTGGTTGTGTGTGTTTTGCTTTGGGTTGGGTTGAGTAGTGTTCTTTGGAGGGACCACCTTTTAGAAGTACTTAGTGTGCCAATTGTGCGAATTCTTATTAGTGAGGCTGGTGGCGGTATTCTTCAGCTTCTGCTGTGATCCGAGCCCCATATTAGAATTCGACTGCCTAATATTTTCTGGTGGCCCCACCTACAAAAATAGCGCTCTCATACTTTTAGAAAGAGAAGCTGTACGGTTATGCCTCGGGCTACCTAGATTTGTTGCCCACGATGTTTTATATCAGGAAGCTCATATACCCACCCTAGCTTGCAGATTCCGCGTGCTTACGGTTCAGACATTTTTAAAAATTTATGACTTTTTAAAAAGACGTACGCAATATGCATTTATCACTAAACCGTCTGAGTTTTTCAAGTATCGTGGTCGAGATGCCACAGTCCTCAGGTAATATTTGTGCAAGCACAGTTACGAAAATTGGATGTGTGTCCATACGCCACGTTGATCCTTCAAATGATGCCTTAACAGACCTCCAAATTGACTTCGAGGACGCATTTGCAAATCATGCTAAACTATTACGAAAGCGAAATTTAGTTAATATATTACACGGCCACCTACACCAGCTAACCACTGACAATGTAATAGGTATATACTGACGCTTCTGTGTGCAGGGAGAAGGCAGCAGTGGCGATCTTCTCTGAATCCCTTCAATGGTCTTACTCCCTTCGACTTCCCGACTTCATACCTATATTTCAGGCAGAATTATTAGAGATTATATTACCATTATGAAAACTTCCCCAAAATGACCCATTATCTGTTATTGTGTTATAGTATTATTGGTGAATGCAAGGCGCCGCGGAATAACTGCATGTCACAATTGCGCTGCAGTGGTGATTTTAGGGAATTTCGTGCTTGGCATGCCTTGTGAACCGTGCCTTCCGTCGAGAAGGAAGCAAAGCGCTGTGCCGAATGCGCACACTGATGCCCGAGAAGTCGTACACGCGGCTGGGCTCCGCTTTCAAACATGTACAGCTCAAGTCACACGATGCCAAGCTGCAACGGCAGACTTATGCAATCTGTGACTATCTGGCTAACGCGCATCAACTAAGAACCGCAGTCACTGAACAACAACGTTATCAATTAATCAAGCTGCAAGCGAGCAAGCAACCTGCAAGAGCGTTACCTCTTTAATCGAATCTAATCGTTCTTGGAACGCGTTGACGCTGGCTGCCGTTGTAGTGCCGTACGCAAGCATGCTTATGCAGCAAGTGCAAATTTCCTGGCAGTGCATTCTGTCGGTAAATCGATAGATTTTGTTCCCCCAGCCATTGCGTTCACGCGCAGAATTTTTTATCTCAGCGGACGATGCCGCACCCATTGTTTCGCTTGTTTGTCAATTATTCCTTTAGTTTCAGCGAGTAATGTCATAAAAGATCTTTTAACACCACTTTTTATCTACATTCACGACTTCATGCTTAATGTGACTGGCTGTCCCTACCAGGTCAGTTGGTCTTGTTCCGCTTGTACTCTCAGTAGTGTTCTGCAGCATCTTCTATCGCTCCATATGAGCATTTCCTTAATCATCTGTGTCGCTTTACGTTCAAAAAATTACCTTGAGTCTTGTAAGTTCACGTGCTTTGCAGTTCTTAAAGAATACGCCTACATTTTGGAGACTGGGCTGCATTTTTGTTTAAGCTTTTTTTTTTTCATGGTTAAACGAAGCACGGAGCGCTCTAAACGAGATGAGACACAGCGAACGCCTGTTTGCGAACGCTGGTGCCTCTTACAGTAGTAAACGCCCGAATAAATTATTAAATACAGCCTGAGCACACAAACGAAGCAAGCGAGACCATTTCTACAGCGCGAACACAGTCACTGCGGGGAGATGCTACTCGTACGCTGCCCAACAAATGTCGTCGCTTGGGGACCGCGCTCCATGACCTGTGTTACAGGCGGTGTAGCGCCTTGCGTTTTAAGCACTTCTTGAGTTAAAAAGAAACTAGCCTACTTATTCGAATTTGAATTTGTTTTTTTTTTCTTCAAAATATTACCTAAAACGTGATATCGACGTGTACTCGGGACCAAAGAGTATCAATCTCTACTCTTGAGCAAATCTAGCAATAGCATCGCGCTAGCAGAGTTCCTCCGTCGCACCCGCCTTAATCTCCGAGCTGGCTATAGCTCGGAGATTAACGAGACTGCCGTTAAAAAAGGCTGCGCATCCACCGCACAGATGACCACCTCGGTTGTGGTGCCGCGGGGACTCGCATCATCCGACGAGGATGTAGCTTACGGCACCGGCTAGCGATATTTATAGTAGCCGATCTTACGGCAAATAAAGGAGTGTCATGACCAAAGATTTTTTTTCTAGGTAGATATGGATTGAAATATATTCTAATTTATATTTTTTTATATCTCGGTGAATTCAATATATTCTGGTGGAGCAATATTCGTGTTAGACCTATCCTCGGGTAAAAATGGCATGCACAGGACCCATACTGCACTAAACGAGCAAGACCCAAGTAACTTTCTGGGATGGCGTCTTATCTGTAGTGCCCGGTCAACGTCTTTGTTTGCCGCAAGATTGCGGCAAAGTGTGTTCAAAACTCGAAATGAATTCTGGGGATTTACGTGCCGAACCCACCATTTGATTATGCCGCGCGCCGCAGTGTGAGGACTCCGGATATATTTTGACGGTATACCAGGGGGCCTTTAACGCGCCCCCAAGGCGCGTTAAAGGAGTGGCGGTAGGGACCTTTCTAGGGCGGACACAGGGTTCTGTCATGGAGCGAGCAAAAGGAAAGCTCGCGGAAAATGCTCACATGCGCAACCTTGTCATAGTAGCAGGTGGGCTATATGACGTCCTGAACAGGAAAGGGACAGGACTAGCCCAGCGCTTGGCGAAGGGGGTGGACGACTTGCGCGAGCTATCCCCTCAGGTGCAGATCGTGGTGTTCATGGTGCCTCAGGTGCCTGTATGTCACAGTCACGTATAAAGAGCCGTAATGGCTGCTAATGAGGCAATATGGAAAATGAGTCGAGAGAAACGCTTCGAGGTGGTCGAAGTATACAGGGAAGTGAGAAGGTGTGGTGGTTTTAAACGAGACGGGATCCACTTCAATTACAGGCTGGCACAAGAAAAGGGCTGGCGAATTGGTGGTCGCGCTGTTGTTTTAGGGGGCCCGCGAGCGCTCAGGAGGCTAGAGTAGATAGTAATGAAGAAGGTCCCCAAGGGGAACCTCAGAAGAGCATCGCCATCGATAGCAAGAAAAGGAGGAAAGCAAGAAAGAGAGCTCGCCATGCAATAGGCTATATAAACATGCAGGGCGGCAGAAGAAAGGGAAAATGGGCAGAGATTGAAGAGCAGTTAAATAGAGAACAAATAGGTGTGTATGCGGTTATAGAAACGCACCTTAGAGACTCAGAAGAGCCGCCAGTTATTGAGAATTATGTTTGGTCAGGGTGCAACAGAACCAAGTCGGAAAGAATGAGAGGGGGAGTCGGAATGCTCATCCATCAGGGAGCCAAATGGAAAAGAGTAAATTCAAATTGTCAAAAGCATCTTTGGTTATCAGGTACAATGAGTGGGAAAAAACCTGGCCGGGCGTTACGTATTTGTGGACCGGAAATAATTGCACAGAGAAGCATAACGAGTTAGTGGAATGCATAAGCGCTGATATTAAGGGTTTCGGGAATGGTGCTGAAATTGTCTTTTTAGGTGACATGAATGCCCGCATACAGGATTTAGATGGCTATACCGACAACAACGGGAAGTCAATGCTATACCTTTGTGAGCAACACAACCTTGTTATCGTGAATACAGGGTCTAAGTGTGAAGGGCAGATCACGTGGGAAGTGGGAAACCGGCAATCGACCATTGATTATGGTCTGATGACAGAAGGAATTCATGATAAGTTCAGAGAAATGGTCATTGATGAGGAAGGGTATAGCAGCATAAGGAGTGACCATAAACGCATCATTTTAAAAATGGGATATGTAGTTGGCAAAGAGAGCAAGGAGCGCAAAATGGCCAGTCCAAATCTGAAGACTGAACAAATAGCAAATACAGTCACTAGAGTCGAGGAAGAAATTGGCAAATGGCCAAGTAAAGAGTGGTAATATGGTGAGCTTCTAAGTGTAATAACGACAGAAATACGGAAAAAGAAACAACATGTTTGTTGGAAAGGAACAAAGAAACCGAAAAGCTGGTGAAACAGGGAGATATGAGAAGCGATCGCAGAACGACAGAAAGCATCTCGAGAGCACAAGCAGGCAAAGAAGGCGCAGTTGCCGCAGGATGAAGTAACCAGTAAATGGGAAATATACCGGGAGAAAAAGTCTATGGTCCAAATACTGGTGCAAGCAAAATTAAAATTTGAAAGTGAACGTTGGTTGTCAGAAATACGTGAGAAAAAGAAGGCCGCACCCAGAATATTTTGGAACCACATAAAATTATTAGGCAGGAAGTGAACAACAATACAGCAACATATTCTAGACGAGGATGAAAACAGACTGGAAGGAGAAGCGGCAATAAATTACATCCAAAAAATAACAGCCGAATCTTTCCAAGGCAAGGGTGTAATTGAAGAAAAGAAGAGCATGAAAGAGATCCAAGTGGAAAAGGAGCTCGTGCTGACAAATTTTAACTGAAAGAAAGCGGAAGAGAATATTCCTAAGCGCACAGCCACAGGGCTAGACGAGGTACCCGTTAGGCTGATTAATGAACTAGGACCAAAAAGTAAGGAAGCTCTGGTGAAAGCAGTGGAAAAACCTTTAAAAGGTAGACGAATACCAGACAGTTGGCGACAAAGTAGAATGAATTTAATTTATAAAGGCAAGGGGGAGAAAGATAGAATTCACTCGTACAGACCGTTGACCATTACATCAATAATATACAGGCTAGCAATGCAGGCAATCAAATTAAAGCTTGAGACTTGGGCAGAGAATAATGGCATTTTGGGAGAACTTCAGAATAGCTTCAGAATAGGTAGGCGTTTAGATGACAACTTATTTGTTCTTACTCAGTGTATTGAAATATCAAAAGTAGAAAGCAGACCGGTATATGTGGCCTTTTTAGACATTACAGGAGCCTATGACAATGTAGACCGCAACATTTTGTGGGATATTCTGAACGGGAAAGGCTTAGGTGACGATTGTCTACAGCTTTTGAGAGAGATTTGCCTAGAAAATACCGTTTGCATTGAATGGGAAGGGATGAGAAGCGAGGAGAAAGTTCATGTCAACAAGGGACTGAGACAGGGGTGCCCTTTATCCCCGCTGCTGTTTATGACGCGCGTGGTGAGGATGGAGAGGACGCTAGAAGGAAGTAATATCGTGTTTGATCTCTCATACAAACAGGCGGGAACAGTAGTAGAGCAGCAGCTCCCAGGTTTATTTTATGCGGAAGACATTGTTTTGCTAGCTAACAAGCAAAGTGATTTGCAACGTCTGGCTAATATCTGTGGACAGGAAGACAACAATTTAGGTTTGAAATTTAGTGTTAGAAAATCAGGTGTTATGGTATTAAACGAAAACAGTGAACAGACAGTGGAGATACAGGGCCAGGAAATACCTCGGGTAGCAGAATATAAATACCCTGGCATATGGATAAACGAAGGCAATAGATATATGGAAACACAGGAAAAAACAATAACAGTGAAGGGGAAGAGAAATGCAGCCATAATGAAGCACAGAGCGCTATGGGGATACAATAGGTACGAGGTCCTCCGAGGTATGTGGCAAGGTGTAATGGCTCCAGGACTTACTTTTGGAAATGCGGTTATTTGCTTTAAATCTGGGGTACAATCAGGACTCAATGGGAACCAAAGGTCAGTGGGTCGCCTCGCACTGGGCGCTCACGGGAAGACTACAAATGAAGCTGTGCAGGGGGATATTGGCTGGACTAGTTTTGAAGTGAGGGAAGCTCGCAGTAAAATTGAGTATGAAGAACGGCTGAGGAATATGGAAGAAAGTGAATGGTCTGGGAGAGTATTCAGGAATCTGTACAGGAAAAACATTGATTCGCAGTGGAGCAAAAGAACTAGGCAGCTTACCAGTAAGTATGCGGCAGGTATGGTGGGCAACACAGCAACAAAGACAGTCAAGCGGAAAGTCGGAGAGGCTGAAATAATGTCATGGGTGGCGGCAATGGAAAGGAAACCTTCCATGAGTAACTACATAAGAGGAAAAAACAAAATCAGGAAAGAAACTGTTTATGATAACTCAAAGGGAAGCTCATTACTTTTCGAAGCGAGATCGGGACGCCTTAGAACACGCACCTATAGAGCGAGATATAAGAAGGAACAAGAAGCATGTGCTTGCTGCGTTAAAGCTAGGGAAACTAGGGAGCATGTTTTATTAGAATGCGAAGACGTCTACTCAGCGGGCGATTTAAGCACCACTGGCCTCCTTGAAGCCCTTGGGTACAGCGGGATCAGCAGAAAAGTAAACATGTCCGCAATAGGCATTAGTAAGAGGCGATTGGAGGATTGGTGGACGAAAAGTAGGGAAACGACAAAAAACGGAGACGTACAAAAGCACAGTGAGCAACAGGGGATCAGAAAATTTGGGTGTGGGAGTTTATAGTGGTCATTTTTTATTGTTTAACCTGGGTAGGACATTAGGCAGCATAATAGCAAGAGCTTGGTGGCGCAACCCACCGCCCCGTTCCAAAGGGGCGCTCATAACATCCATCCAGGCACCGGACACTGGCGTTCTTGCATTTCGCCCCCGTGGAAATGCGGCCGCCTCGGTCGCGATTTTATCCCGCTACCTCGTGCTTAGCAGTGCAACACCGTAGCCGCTAAGCCACTGCGGCGGGTACGCTCAAAACTACAGCCCGTTCTACCCCATGGTGAGATGGTTGGTCATCCCTGTTGAAGTTCAAAAAAGGAACTAAACACCGCTCAACTTTGGGAAGTTAATTAAAAATTAAATTATGGGGTTTTACGTGCCAAAACCACTTTCTGATTATGAGGCACGCCGTAGTGGAGGACTCCGGAAATTTCGACCACCTGGGGTTCTTTAACGTGCACCTAAATCTAAGTACACGGGTGTTTTCGCATTTCGCCCCTATCGAAATGCGGCCGCCGAGGCCGGGATTCGATCCCGCGACCTCGTGCTCAGCAGCCTAACACCATAGCCACTGAGCAACCACGGCGGGTCTTTGGGAAGTACCTGAAGACAACGGTGGAGAGAAAAGTTGCAGTAAATCGCACCCTGGCATCGGAAATCTTGGACCTCCACTATAACAACCCTCATTGGGGTGGGCATGGTGACCTTTGGTTATGCTATACGAAATTCATTAAGCGAATTACATAGCATAACGTATCAGGAGAGGCGAAGTGCTTTTATTGTAGTCGTGTTGCCAACGTCAATAGAACAAAGTGATAAATTCAAGGCGAATGAAGTTACAAATGGCAACATGACGCTTGTTTCATCTATTTATTATATGTGCGCGCTTATTACGCGACTCATCCGTTTATAACGTTGCCCGCATATAACGCTCACAGGCACTCCCCGTTAAATTTTTTTTTCAGAAGCCACACTTCACCAACACGCTATTAACTTCGCCTCCATCTGGTATCGCTTTTCGTGACCCCAAACGATGCTAGATAGCCGGCCGCTTACAAAATACATCGCATAACATTGATGCTACAGTAACAGGGATGTGCGTGTAACAGGTAACATTTGATTACCGCTTCACGAAAGCTTCGACTCACATAGATTCCCGCTTCTGGTTTTGATGTGCCTAATTTTTTTATTAGGGAGATACTGGCTACCTTATGACACCACTGGCAAGAATCCGCACATATATACAAAGAAAGAAAAATGCATACACTAGCAAAGATCACACCAACATTAAAGACCATATAGAGACAGTAAGCGCATAAATACCGTCAACAAGAGAATACTGAGTTGAAGAAATATCAATTTGACGGTGTCAATAAAAGGAACGCGACAGCAAATGATAATTCTGAATCAATCAAGTACATACCACAAACGTTCTTTTTTTTTTTTGCAATGCAATCACTTAAACTTACACGTTTCGAAACATAGGGAATGGAAAAATAACAACCAAATATCAGTATAT
This sequence comes from Dermacentor andersoni, assembly GCF_023375885.2. Classification (NCBI taxonomy): domain Eukaryota; kingdom Metazoa; phylum Arthropoda; class Arachnida; order Ixodida; family Ixodidae; genus Dermacentor; species Dermacentor andersoni. Next base: position 141,484,859 of record NC_092815.1, on the reverse strand, counting down.
GTGTGAGGCTTTGCAAGGATGCTTCATAGAGATTAGGCTCGCATATAAGCGGAGAAATAAAAACAAATCACGGATATTTTAAGAAAGTAAAAAAAAAAAATATCCAGAAGTACACACAAAGCACGGCGCAACGCATCCGTCTTGGAGTATCCGCGATTAGAGGCATAAGTTATTGAACAGAAAAGTTGAACAAATGCGCACACGTGCGAAAAAACAATCTGAATTCAAGGTCAGGAATACAATGAAGATCTATGTTCAGCATGAATGCATCAAGTTATGAGAGCCAAATTACGTCTAGTGGAAGTGCGTTCTATTCAACAATAATTTAAAAAAAAGAAACATTTTATTCTTACATTCTGCATTACAATTGTTTTGATTTTTTCACGCTTGTGCCTTGTCTGCCTATTCTCGTTAAATTGCATATCACGACTCAATTTATTTTTGATCTGTTGCGTAATACATTAAAGAACATTTCAACGCGGTGCGACTTTCGGCGTGATTTAAGAAAAAGCTTTAGCTCAGCCCCAACTCCGACGCGGCCTATTCAAACACATGTAAAATGCAAAAACACTTTTCTGATATAACACTGGATCGATTTTGATGAAATTTCTTGCATTTGAGAGAAAAAGTTTAATGCTAGTGTCCCATAGAAGAGGAATCTCGATTTAGGGCATGAATTTTGTTACAAGAGTTTTCAAAAATTCACAAGTTTCAAAAAAAATAGAAGCACGAAGTTACAAATTATTAGCTCTGAATCAAAAACAGATATCCCAGTTTTGTAAAAGTAATACATTGGAGCATTCAAAGCAGACAAATCCGATGTGTCATTTTGTATCTTACGTGAATTTGTTGCGTTGTCAACAAGGTTTCTGCAACAGCTGTATTTCCATAATATTATTCAATTTCTCAACGTTCATGTGTGACATTTCAATTGTATCCGCTTTGGATGTACTATGAGTCACAGTTCACAGAAATGTGATACCATCTTGTGATACCAATTGTGATACCAGTTACAGAGTTGCAAACTTGGCAGCTTTATTTTCCGGAAAAAAATGTTATCCTTTCTACCAAGACATGTCGGCGATAGTCTGTGACGATGCCATCAACCACCATTGTATAGGCGGCTGCAATGGACTAAGGAAGTGTGTCCATTTGATTTCTGCAGTCCGCATGAACTACTCGCCTAGTTCTATTCGACAATCACCACAATACGGGCAATGTTACAATATGGCTGCCGTATTGAGTAGCGTTTTAGAACCCCCATTCTTGTCGCAATCAACCTCTTTTTTTTCATTCCCGTTTAATGCCAGAGCAGTATAGGCGGATTTCGCCCACTTTGCACGCTATGCTCTAGCAGAAAATGAGGGCCGCTGCTGGAGATTGTGTAATAGTAACCTGGGCTGCTGTGGTGCTACACTGGGCCCAGTAAACACTATCGTAACAATGTTGCGCAAAAGGTACACAGTCTGATAGTATTTCAATAATCACATCACGGTACTTCCGCTCCATATAGATTCCAGCGTGTGCAATAGATGTTGCATCATTGTTCCTAGATGAAAATACATGTCCCTCAAACTTATAAGCATGCATATTTTGCCTATTGGCGGGCGCTAAATTTTGCCAGAATTGTTTTTCCATTCCTTCATGCAGAGAAAGACGTTGGAGCGTATAGGCTCTGACCTACTTTTCTGCTTTTCTAAAAATAAAATTGTTCCCTCCTGGACGGTCTTCGATGTCTTCTGCAACAGTTATTATTTTTAGGTTATTGCAAGCCTAAACTCCATGATGATTTCAGTAGTTGCAGTCATGTGAACGCCATTATTAAGCATCCGGCGTCACTTGCATATGTTCTACGCGTAAGTAACAGGCACACAACTTGAGTAAGAAGCACCATTATATTTCTTTTTTATTCTGCGCCTCTTGAAAGTTTGAAATTTTCTCACACATGCAACAGTAGTGCTAAGTAAAAGAAACTTATATCCAGCAACATCATGCCAACCATACTTCTTTACATACTCAAGTAATCGCGTTCTCTTGCACATTTAATTAAAGGCTTGTAAAAAGAGAATGTGCTGACCTGGTTAAACATTTAATGCATCTCTGAACCATATTCCATATCAATAATCATGGACATGCGATCATAAGAAACTAACGCGCTTTGTTAGCTTTAATTTGTGAGTCCAATCGATTCGAAAATTCAGCGAGCTGCAACTAAAGGAACATGATGTTGTTAATAATGATAAACATTAGACCTTATACCTAATCCGCAACTAATTTTCTACCTGTTATGTACATATTGTGCAGTACATAGCTATTATGTACCTGTTGACTAGGTGAAGAAAAGGAGGCTGAGGTGTATCTCGAATTGCGAAATCTCATTTTTCTTCAAACTAACATGATGATATGTATGTACATTACCATTGCTCGTCAGCTTATGTCTTGTACATGCCACTGCAATATTTCCACGAATTTTTTTCCTTATCCATTACTGATTTTGTGTACATGCTTTGTTTTTTCTCTTCTATCCTATCGCTAGATTCTTGCCTTGTGAACCATATGGATTGGGCAATGTCACGCCGAACCAGGATACCAAACTTGAAGAATAATGATAATATTACTCAAATATTTTATATAGCGCCCAGGAACAGCAGGAGACCTCACTATGGCGCACATAAAAAGTAATACACGAGGAAAATTATACAGAGAGGACAAATGTGGCACACAAGAAAAATGTGAGATAGAGCAACCAATGAAGAAACAGAAACCGAAGAGGAAGGCTTAAAATAGAAATAAGCATACAAAATCATTACCAACGTGTAAACAAAACAAAGGAAGTGAACTATAAAGTGTGGCAATACAGGCAGAATGCTTATTTCATCAGTGTAGATATTTGGGCTTGTTGGTGTAATATTTTGAAGTTTTTCTTGTAGCGCAAAAAACTCGAGGACGCATAAGCGAAAGAAAGACACACACAGGCGCTTACTTCCAAGAAAGTTAACACCTGTGTGTGTCTTGTTTCTCTTCTGCGTCCTGGTGTTTTTATGCTACAAATAAACCGTGCAGTGAACCCCTGATGCCGTCATATATGGGGCCCCTCTAAGGTGAAACTATTTCTATGCGTTTTCATTTTAATCTCCTGACGTCACATCGGACGGTGACCTGTAGCGTTCTTTGAGCAGACCAATCAAACGTTATCACTGGTTATACGCCATCAGTTTTGTTTGCTTTCGAAAAAAATAGCATTGCGTATCTTGAGACCTCTTTCTAGATGCAATTTTACAGCGCGAAATAAATTTGAACGAGAGACGAGGAAAGAGCGACATACACAGGCGCTAAACTTCCAAGTAGACCTCCATTTTTGGACATACTATTTATACCTGCAACACCATACGGATGAGCCATTCCACACCCGCTAAAATCCGGAACACATAATAAAATGGTACCTTCTGGCTAGGTTGATAAGAACAATTTGAGAATTCAAAACACTTGCCAAAATAATCAGCGATCACCTATGCTTGTTATTCCAAGCTAATTCAATTCCTTGCTCGACGAGGCTATTGATGGTGCACTCACACAAGGACGACTCCTCTTCTCCCCTCCCCCTCGCCATTTTCGCCGCTTCGATAATTTCTCTTGCCTTTTTACCAAGATGCATGACAGCACGGCACATTTTTCAAATACCATGTAACTGAATGGACAACTGGGCTAGTTGGTTTACTTGCGTCTTGAAACTGTAAAAGGTGACAAAGATAAGAACGAAGGGAGTGGACAGAGCGAGGCAACTCGTCTTGTCCACTCTCTTCGTTCTTCTCTTCGTGCGCTTTTACAGTTTCACGATTTTCAAATACCGTCTTACACCCACAGCTTCTGCATTGGTATAACGCGATATTTTCGTATGAAATACATAGGTAACCACTCAATATTTTCGGAAGTTCTTGTATTGTGAAATTCTTCTTATCAACCTACGCTGTAGCTGTCATTCCATTATGTGGCCAGGGGTTTTTAGTGTTCAGTGTGGCTCATGTGCATAGTTTTGTACGTATAGATAGTATGTCCGAAAAATTCATCATCGATTACAATACTCCTAATGCTAAATTCGAACGCAGCTCCACACGTGTTTTTATTTTGCGATATATTGGCAGGCGCAGACGAACTGTCTCGCGCGGCACATTGCAACGTTGTGAAGAGTGGCGCGACCTCCTCACCAATCTGTAGATCGCGAGAGGCAGCGCGTGGGTGAGGCGTGGGCGCTATTCACAGCAGCCGCAGACCTCCCCGATGACGCGCGCTAATCTGGCGCCATCTCGTAGGCATCGTCGGCGTTCCAGTTACTTTCTCAACACAAAGTCGCTTTATGCATTCAAGCGCAAAATTAAATGAAACGCCAATGCACTTATCCGCTAGGTTCGGGAAATATCTCGAGACTGCTGTCATCCTTAGTATTGGTTCCATATGCATCCGCCTTGCGAACTCAACGGCTAGAATTCGTAACTTGCAATATGGGCCATACGATCATTAGTTAAAAAGATAATTATAGTAATTTTGTTAAATATCCGATTATGCATATCAAATTTTGTGTACACGTAGAGTCCGCCGCTCCAGTAGAACACCTCACGAACAAGAACTGTGCTATCTGCTGCAGGCAACGTTTAAGAATTTCTGAACGTGTTCGCTGATGTGTTCGCTGAAGCACCCTGTATAGAGGAGCACTTCAACTGCTGCCGTGTATAGGACCATAAGGTAATGCATGTGAGCTTGAATAACGCACAAGTATTGAAATATTAAGTGAGGCTGTCATCGAAAGTGTCAGATATCCGCTGCTACATGCAAACTCTGGTATCCATAGGCTTTAGACCCACCAACATAGCTTCATGTTATATTGTATCCAAAGCAGCTAAATTGCCAAGGTACACAGATAAGGTAATAGCACGCATAGAGAGATAAGTTTATTTACAGAATGGCAGAGGAGGTCGGCCTGAGCTATCACTAGCTCTTTCCTGCTGCTCTACACTGGGGGAAAGGGACGGGGAGTAAAAGGGCTGATGAGTGTCGAGGATAAGCACGCAGTTCATTAGGCTCAACCCATTGGGCAACCAAATGACGTTATTACTGCTGAGGCGCGTCATGAATCCGGATATGTCAAACTAGACGTCCATTTTAGATATTTTTTTACATTATCCATCTATCTACAAAAACCTGCTGACATCGCGAACAAGAAAGCGAAATGAAGCACAGAGTTAGGGTCTATTAAGGGAAAGATAAATCAAAACGTATTTGAAGGAAATAAACGCTAGAGGTCGGCCTGAGGCCATGTTTTTCAAGCCTCCTGCGCTGGTGGGAAGGCGGAGCATTAAGGGAACGATAAATCAAAATATACTTGAAGGAAGGAAATGCTAGAGGTCGTCATGAGGTCAAGTTTTTCACACCACCTACGCTGGTGAGAGGGCGGAGGAGAAGAAAAAGAGATATGAAGGGCGATCAGAAGAATAAGCAGCAAGGATTTCGACTGCAGGAAATATATGTGACCACGATACCAAATCTTTGTTGCTCAAATGTTCAAAGAGCGCGTAAATCAATGGTTTCGTTAAGTCCAATCAAGAGCCCAGACAGGCGGCTTCAGCCAACGGTCTATTGCAATTAGGGTAAAAGCCGATTCCTGCTGTTCTAAGGCATACGTCTTTCATGGTCTCAAGCAGCCTCAATTCATTGGTTTGTGGGTGCACGGGTTAAATGCTCGTATCGAGCATAAAGGCAACGATGCGTGCACCTCAAACGAGAAGCCCTCTCCCGTCACTTCTTTTTTGGCAGATATCCAAACTACGATTAGGTCAGATTCCGCGAAATGACCTACTCGAGCTATAAGCACACATTTATGATTATTTAGCGGTAAAGCAACCAAGTTTATACCGCTAAAAATACAAGTGTTACTGTTCGGAACATGGAACCAGAATCTGCTGCGCGGCAGCTATCGGTTCGTATGTTGCATCGCTTCGACATGTCGCCCCTGTTAATTAGGGCACCATCCAAAGATCTAGAACACAGCGGTAAACGTTGTTGTCGCTTGCAATGTTTCGCCCTCGGACGAAACTCTCCGTTGTTTTTAGGATAGGTAGCTGTACTTTGAAGGCGATCGGTAGGTTGTTTCACTGCGCCAGGAATAAATATGTGTTTCGCATCAGCTGATATAGAAAAACAAGCTTATAGCGTACGGTATTTGTGAGTGGCCTTCCAGGGCTTGCTGACACGAAATTCATCTAGAAATTCTTGTGGAAGGGAAGCCCGCTTATGAAACTGGAAAAGCGATATGGGGCGCTGTCCCGAAAACACATTCCACTCTATTTCTATGCGATTTCTGCCACTAGCCCCCCCCCCCCCCCCCCCCCCCCGCAGATGGGTCAAAAATTGTTCGGGCAACCCCTATTTCGCTTGTCTCTCAGATGGCACAAGAACTGCGAACTCTCCCCCTCTGATATTAGGAGTACACTCTTAGGCAAAGTTACACCCTTTGGCTTGCCCCTTCTGCCACACAACAATAATCGTTATCTGCCTTGATGCGTTTCCTTTCTTTAACGCTGCGAGCCCGGAACTTTCCAGTAACGAACGGCACGCGCGTTATCAGAAGGGGCACTCCAAAGGGTGTAAACTGTTCTATGGTGATAACGCGCGTGCCGTTCGTTACTGGAAAGTAGCGGGCTCGCAGCGTTAAAGAAAGGAAACGCATCAAGGCAGATAACGATTATTGTTGTGTGGCAGAAGGGGCAAGCCAAAGGGTGTAACTTTGCCTAAGAGTGTACACACTGGTTACGCATGGTTCGATCCAACTGGTTAGAATTGTTATAATTGCCGTTGCGGAGCGGAACCTGAGCGGTAGTCGAAATAGATAACCCAAACTAAAATCGAAATAAAATTTTATGGACCACCCTGCCAAAAGTGTCTAAGGTTGATTGCCATTTACAGGTTCTATCTCGGAAAACGCCGTCTGGCAAACGATTCGCATGCTGTTGTTATAGTAGAGCGCCTTAAATGTTTTACGCATCGCCGGCCCTTTTCAGGTGAAGGGTTCCCAAAAAGCGATGAATTAATTTGAGAAATTGACGTGCCACAGCGACTGCTCTTATTCCTGCCGATGTAAAAGATCTTCATTATCTTCTCCCTCATGATGACCTGCTGACATCTCTGCTAGCGAATGGGTAAATATTTACGAATTGACCCAATCTTAAAACGTGTCCGCTGTCAGGAAGGGTGGGTTTCTTGACCCTTAACAGCTCAAGGAAAGACGTGCAAGTAGAAGCGTACGTGCTTCCTTGTGCTGTTTATCCACCAATAATTCTTAGCGACAAGCTCAGCTATCAAAGTTAGTACGGTTGCATCAGCTGTTGACAATGTGCCTACGATTGGCACATACATCATTTGGTTCATAACAACTTTATTGATGCAACTTTATTGATGCGTCTTTATTGATACATATTTATTGACAGGGGTAATTGGAGATCGGAGGGAGAGGCCTTCGTGCTGCAGTGAACATAAATAGAATGATGATGATGATGATGATGATGATGATGATGTTGGTGGTGGTGATGATGATGATGATGATGATTATGATGGTGATGATGATGATGATTATGATGATGATGATGATGATCTTTATTTATAGTCCTGCGGAGCTTTCGCCGACGGGGCCTTAGGTCTCCCAGGTGGGGACGTCGAGGTGTTGCCTCGCCGCGGCCTCGTGGGCCTGCTGTACGGCCCAGAGTTTGTCGCCGAGGCTGGGGCTGCGCAAGGCAGCGGTTCACCGCGGGGGAAGGGTTACGGAGTTGAATGCTTAAGTTTTCGTACGAGATGAATCTGCATTGATTCATATATTGCAAAAAGACCTGAACATCCAGCGTTCCTGCGTTATTTGTATTAAATTGAAGCTTTCTTCCCCTGCTGCTGCTGCTGCTGCTACTGCGGCTGCTGCAGCCAGCCAGCCAGCCAGCCAGCCAGCCAGCCAGCCAGCTTACTACCAGTATTATATATTTTATAAAACACTGGTAGTAAGCTAGTGGGCCTGTAACTTTTCAATTCCTTAGCATCTCCCTGTTTGTGCATTAGTATAATTTTTGCATTCTTCCAGTTTCCTGGGACGCTTGCAGTCGATAGACAGTTCGTATAAAGAGCCGTTAGTTTTCCAAGCGTTATGCCTCCTCCACCTTTGATTAAACCGATTGTTATTCCATCTTCTCCTGCCACTCTTGGTTTCATATTTTGCAAGGCCCTTCTGACCTCATCGCTAGTTATACAAGGAGTTTCTGTATCCTGTTTCTTACTGTCTCTCATGGAGGTATCCTGACTCCTTTGGGTATTGTACAGCTCTGTATAGAATGTTTCCACTTCTTTTACTATATCTTCAAGATTGTTGATTATTTTACCCTGCTTATCTTTCAATGCATGCATCTTGGTTTGTCCTATGCCAAGTTTCTTTCTCACCGATTTCAGGCTGCGTCCATTTTTTACGGCTTTTTGAGTCCTTCTCAAGTTATAATTTCGAATATCACTTATTTTCTCCTTCTTGATCATTTGTGACAGTTCCCCGAATTCTATCGATCTCTTATGTTGGACACTCTTATTATTTGTCGTTTCTTTATTAGGTCCTTTCTTACATGGGACAGCTTGCCTACCGGTTGGCTTCGTGCCTTGCCACCCACTTCAATTACTGCCTCTGAAGCCACCCTAGCTACGGTTTCATTTATTAGCTCTGCATCATCATCATCTCTCGATTCTAAGGCTGCAAATTTGTTAGGAAGGACCAGGTTGAATTTGTCTGCTTTTCCCCTTACTGCCTCTAGGTTGGCCTATTTCTTCTTGACCAATTTCACTATTTCTCCCTTCAAATTGAGGTTATTCCTAGCCTTCACTAACCTATGATCACTGCACTTTACCCTACCCAACACTTCTACATCCTGCGCTATGCTGGGCGCAACAGAATGCATGAAGTCAATTTTATAGCTTGTTTCACTGTTAGGGCTTTGCCAGGTCTACTTTCGGTTGCTGCGCTTCCTGAAAAAGTTGTTCCTTATTCGAAGCTTATGCCTTTCTGCGAATTCTATCAGCATCTCTCCTCTAGCGTTCCTAGAATCGACGCCGTAGTGGTAATAGCTTGTTCAACAGCCTGCTTTTCCCCCGACTTTTGCATTGAAGTCGCCCATCACTACAGTATACTGAATTTGAACTTTTCTTATTGCTAATTCAACATCTTCATAAAATATACTTCCTCATCGTCGTGACTGACCGTTGGAGCGTAGGCTTGTACTACCTTATCTCTACTCCTCTTATTAAGTTTGATTACGACTACAGATGCATAGTATCCATTTGTAACTTCGATTGCCAGCTTTAAAATTACAGAAAATGCACTCTACATTCGTGTTCAATGCTCTACGCTCGCTGGGACACCTGCCATCCTGCGTGTCCTAGAGTGTTATCCACCAATTTAAGTCCGACAGAAATAGGAATGTCATAAGATGTGCCTAATCATCGGTGTGTCTTATCCGCGTATTTGATTTACAGTTTGGACAAAGTGGTACGATCGCATCCTCTCGAAAGGTGAATTGCTTGGTTCTCTTTCAATACCGCACCACCAGAAGCAACGGCTACATAAGAAGCCTACTAGGAAACACATTTGCCGTGTGCTGCAAATGTGGCTATAAAAACTTTAAAAGTTCGTCCTTTGTTTTCTTCGTAAAACCGAATGGGTGGACCGCGCAGGGAACGTTTCTCCCTGTGTTGGCGTCGTAGAAGCTTATCTCGCTCTGCATCTCCATGTCGTAGCGCTCCATGATAAACGCCACGGGTGACGCCCTCGCATGTTTCAGCTGCCTCAGAATGAGATACACCTGCAGCAGATGAAGACAACGAATGGGAAAACAGCGTGAGGACATACACGCAAATGGGTGCGTGCGAGATTTCAGTGCAACAACGCTCCTCGGCCATCGCTTGCCGTAGAGGGAAAAAAATCGAGACAAGGCTATCTTTTTGTCTAAATGATAATGATGCTGAAAGACACATAGCAACTTAACGCAACCAAAAGAATTTTCATGCCTTGTGGAGTGATTTTTGTCTTTCCAGGTAGTCACTTGCGAGTGTGCTGACGCCTAGGATTTCAAAAATTGTCCCTTCAGAGATCTGTCGAACTTCACTGCAGTGCACCAGCGTAGCGTAATTGGCAGCAGATAAAAAAATATTTCAGAAGGTGGCTGGAATTTGAGCAACTTTCAGTTAGTCACCTCGATAAGGCACGCCTTGATTGACACGCGCATTTACGGCACTTCTTCGTAAAGTCATTGCTGCGTTATAGCAGAATTTTGATCAGAATGAAAGCAGTGCTATAACGCGGCAGGGAAGTTACGACTAAGTGCCGGAAATTCTCATGTTCTTAGGAAGGTGCATCCGCCCAACGTTGTTAACCTAATGTTGATGAAATTCCGGAGGCCTTTTGAAATATCATTTTCAAAAGTGTTGCCCATAGAGTTGTCGTGGTGCATTGCGGTGAAGTTCCGCAAATGGCCGCATGAGCCGTGTTCGAAATTCCTGGGTTATGGCTGTTAAACAAGCATGGTTTCACCTCTAACTTTATAGGTGTCATTGACTGTTGATATTAAAACTTTGATATGGGTGATTGTTTATTTAAAGAATTTTTCAACAAGGGCAAGAAAATGTTTCTTGAACCACCTCATAAATATATACATATTTATTTATTTATTTATTTATGTATAAAAATTGTTTCTCTCTCTTTTTTTGCAGAACAAGACTGTAAATGTCTTAAATCGAATCACCGTGCAGATTTCTGATAAATCTTGCGGTCACTTCGATTGCGCTTTACTGGTAAATTTGCAGCTCAGTCGAATTTGGTTTGCTGTCTGACCTCTTCATGTGTATTCATTCAGATGCCCCTGGTTATTCTGGGCTCATGGTGACGTGCTGCATTGAAGTGGTAAGCACATTTGATGCTGCCGTTATCCTAACAACATGAGACTATTTTGTTCGCGCAGAAACGTGACGACACTTCATAGTTAGAAAATATTGCAGAAATTGCTGTGAGAAGCGGATGACCACCAGCTCGATTAAATTTTACTAAAGTACTTGATTCAAAAGATCCTCAAGTTTTTTTTTCACGCAACAATTCTCTGATTTCGCGCGTGGTATCACAAGCTGTACAGTGCGGAAGGACTTTTCAGCAGAAACGAATCTCCGTTCGACTTCATGTTGCGTTTGTTAAACGTGGTCACATATGCAACTTGTTCAATAAAATTACATTCGAACATCGCGATGAGGTTTGCTTCATGCTAAAGCTTACTCAGACATTCCAATCGCTTATGTGGCTGAGACGAATGTAATCCTACAGAGAACTTGTGAGGAAATTGGCACGACGCACTCAATGTTTCTTGCCCTTCTACTTTCAACTATTTCTTAGAACTTTCCCACTGGTGCACTTCCCCTTCCTTTATACTGTAGCACGCATTGCTTCTAGATATGAGCATGATATTTCTTTAATTATATACTTCGCCAAAGTTAATCGATGTCATTTTGTCATGATCTGGCTTTTTTTAAAAGGTCTGTGATGTTTGAAACTCCTGCGGGGCATAACACGCTGCTTCTGCAAAAAGCCTCGGTAACTCCAACCGCGAGTCGCCTTGTAGGAAATAAAAGCAGATCTAGCCGGTGTCCACGTTGTATTGTGAGGAAAATGTATTTCTCGTCTCTACTACAGTTGCTTTGAAAAAAATATTTAATTTCTAAAACATTGCTTTTGAATCATGCCTAGCTCCGCTGGGCTTAAACTGAGAAGCGCCGCTTTCACCCACCTTGGTTGCTAAAGTTTGCTCCACTTCGAAGAAAATGTCTTCCGTCAGGTCATCGTTGCCTGCATAACGCCTCGTCATGGCTGAGTAGTGATGACATTGGATATCGCCTGGAGGTATTGTGCATAACTGCGGGCACATGAGTATGCAAATTTCTGCAGTTGGTTACTTTTCTTTCATGTAGCACGAAAGTCGCAGCAGATTTACATTGCATTCAAATGGCACGGATGCAGAAACGAGCATAAAGACTTACGTTACGGGCTTGATAAGCGAGAAAAAAACTTCGGTACGCAACATAACTCAAGTAGAGCAATTTGTTCGCCGATTAAGTACATAATCCTGCCAAGTGTGTTTCGAGAAGCATTTTTAAAACACGCTAAGCAGGCGCCGTTGCCAGCAGAAGTGTGGAGGAATCGGCGGAACGTTTCTGTTTTACTTTTTTTTAGCCCTAGAGTGGAAAAGTGGTACTGGCATATAATAGGTTTAAAGTGCACACCTATTCGTGAAACCAGAAAATGCTAGATTATTCTATACTATTACAAGTAACCAAAGCAAATTACTTCGTTACTTTTTTTTTTGCAAGCTGGCGAGCGACCAGCTTATCAATGGCTCAAGGCCATTGAGAAGCTCGACGCTCATCAGAGTAATATTTGTGGTGAATGCAAGCAATATATTACCAATTATGAATCTCTTCTGCGCTTACGAATTAACAGTACTTCAAGAATTTATAATTCCACAGGATCTTTGATTGATGGTATATTTCAGGAAGTAGCACCGTTTCATGGTGAAAGACAGTGTTGGCCGATACTCCAAAAATAACAAGAATAATCCAGATAGCTAACTTACGATATCGTGCCCTTTCATAACGATATCCACGTATCACCCGCGTTTAGGCACTTAGAGATTCCATTTGTGCACCTTTTACTAGGCCTACGAAGGTGACGAATTAGACTAGCTGAGTGAACTGATTCACCCTCACTGGGTAAACAAGGCAAAACCCTGAAAATAGAGGCGCGTTTTCCATGTGACAGTGCATTGGAAGGCATTAGTTGTTTCAATGGGGGCGTTTATAAAACATATTATTACACATAACAAACAAGCAACTTTTAGGAAGGTCTGTAGCATATGAGTTCAAAGGTTTCTTGAATTACTTGGATTCTACTCGTCCGAACTTGTTTGAGGAAGCCTATTTTTGTAAGAGGATTTGCTGCAACTAGAATTTCTCCAATTATTCCTGTTACAGTTCCTGTTACTACTCCTGTTACATTTCAGACACTTCTACTTGCTGTTAGGAAAAAGATTTCTGATGAAGGAAGGCAATTCAATATTTTCAATCTTTCTTTGCTCATTGAGAAAACAGCCACAATTTGTGTAGTAACATTTGCATCTTGAAGGGGTTTACGGTAGCACGATTAAAAGACGGGACAAAAGAAGACACACAGGGACACACACAGCGCTGTGTGTGTCCCTGTGTGTCTTCTTTTGTATCGTCGTTTAATAGCGCTACCGTGCACTCCTTCAAGATGCATCACCAACAAGCCCACATTGCAACCCTCGCAAAATTTGCACTCTATTATCCCATTGGCAACGAAACCTCGGCGAAAATCATCTATCACCATTACTCAGTGCAGTACTTTCAACCGAAAACACTCCCGTAGGGCTGTTCGAAATAAAGGCTGACTGATTAATAAGATTGCACCATTTCGCGGATGTTCCTATATTTACCATAAAACCCGTAGGAGTTACACTTCTCTTAGGGTTAACATCCAAACTCCACAGGTTCTTGCTGAAACAAGGCTAAGCAGAGAATCAGATAACACTGAATAGCACACTTACATGCGTGAGGTTCAGAGGAATGTCAACGCAGCGTGTTTGGGCCTGGAAAGTTGTCACGGTGTTTTTGGGGCACTGCTTTGCCATCAGCGTCATAGATAGTGCGACTGATTTGGTGCCGACTTGTCTGCTCATAGGTTTTACCAAATCCTGGTCTATGACTGAACTCTGTAAAATAAAATGCACCTCTGTGCTTCCGGCCTATTCACAAAAACAATAACTATATTTCCTAAATGAGTTTTTATTCAAATGAAGCGCATGATGCAGCATGCGAATATTATATTTCATTGTTCAGTTACTATAATCTTATGTATCCCTTATTTCACTTAAAAAGACGCCCTTATATGCTGTAACAGCCATGAGTGAAAACTCTAGACATCGTTATTGATTACAGAACAAGCAAACTCAAGTAGGTGGTAGATGCTATCTGTTGCTTCATCGAGTTTGAGGCCTAATGTGCACAAATTCTTGTGCATATTGCACCCGCGAGTTGACTGTTGCGTAAACGAAGACGCATAGAACTAAGGAACCCTGTGTTATAGAAAGATGAACCTTTGTATTATGACAAGGATCATGGTATAAGAAGCCTGTTTGAAATGACGCCCAACCAAGGTTACAGAGAGCTCAAGCATCTTTTTCATACATATATGAAAGATTATGGCCAATGTGCGGGTAAAACTTAAGATAATAGTCAATTAGCCCTTTGATAAATGATTTAAAATTGTGTAAGCAGTTTCATGCACCTTCTTTGAGTATGTTGCGACGCTCTCGGCACGTTTGGAAAAAAAAACGAGTCTGGGACCGCGGGACCGCTTTTCACCATCAAACATATGTTATTACTCAGCTTGTGACGCGCCCACATGTATCGTTCTGGAACGTTATTGATCGCTCTATCCGCTGTCTGTTGTCGCCGAGCCTTGTGTAACCCGTTTGCATGTATGCGCAACCCGAATTGTAGAACTTTATGGAAGACACGCGGGCACCAGCGGTTACTCTCGAACGTTCGATGGCTGATGTATAAAAGCTGACGCGCTTGACCCGCTGATCAGGTTTCGACGATCGCAGCCGCTATCGTTGTGCTTTAAGAGTAGCCTGTTCTTGTGGGCACAGGTTTGCCCAATAAAAGCTGTTTTCGTCATTCAGTGTATGGCTACTTTGTCTCTTGCCGTCACTACTACGTGACATTTGGCAAAGGTGCTTTGCCTTCATGTACCGGAAGCCCCCACAAAGCCGTGACCCAAGCCCGAACGCGGAAGAAAGCACCAACGTCGCCAAAGACCAGCGAGGTAACCGCAGGCTGCAAGGACTGTCCCCGGAGCACGGACTTTTGCCTGAGACGACCAGGACGTTCGTCCCCAAGTCAATCCCAATGGCAGCTCAAGCGTCATTCATCGCGCTGCAAGAGCCCACAGAGCCACCGACCTTCCGTGGATCATCATTTGAAGAACCCGATAACTGGCTGGAAACATATGAAAGGGCCGCTACATTCAACAACTGCAACTCCGACGGCAGGCTGTGGCATGCGTACTTTGCCTTAAAGGACGCCGCCAAGACCTCCTTAGAGAACTGGGAATCAGCCCTGACTACATGGGACCTGCTGCGTGACGGCTTCCTGCAGACCATCAGAAGCGTGTTTCACGAGCAAGGATAAAACTTCTCTACTCACCTCATTTCGCCTGACCCTACTCGGGAAGAGAAAGAAGTCACAATACAGTGATGCTCGTCTTTTTAAGCAAACGTTCCGGCATTTGGTATTCCCTGAAAATTCTCAATGCGTGTAACAGTAAATTTTACAGATGATGACTTTTCGTATATTCAAACATCTGTGGTGACAAATAAGTGCGAAATCTATCACACCTATGTTGATGTTTGACTATGTATAGCTGTTTTGTTCACTTTATCGCAGCAGTCCGTTCACTCCAGTTCCAGCTTGAGACGTAGCAAAAAAGGAAATGTAAAATACGGACGGTAAAGACTTACCAAGTTCTCTTCGTTCATTTTCTTCGAATAGAAGTTGTCGAAGTACAGGTGTGTAAACGTGCGGCTAATTCCAGACACTCGGTACACGAAGGTGATTGAGGGTTTGCTGTTGGTGCAAAAGGCTACATCAAATAAAAGGGATTTGCTATCATGTCTAAGAAGAGAACAAACACAAATTCCAATGGAGTTGTCTAAGTATGTGAAAGCATACCCCCAAATTTCAGTTGGCGCTCCCCCAAATTAATTTGGCGCGTACTCAAATTTCATTTAACGAACCCCCAGATATAAAGTTGGCCAGGGGCGCTATAACTTAAAATATTCCAAACTTTTCTATTCCAATTCTGCAATCAGCCCTCCGCAATTGGTCAAAAACTTTTTGGACCGCCCCCCCTCACCTGTCTGTCAAGCGACGTCACGAAAACCGCGATAGCTCCCCATCTGTTAGGACGTGTACGCACTGATTATGCATAATTTGACCGAACAAAAAAATAGTTTTTTCTCATACGACGCCTTATCACCATTACCCTTCGCCTATTGGTCAAACGTATTCTGGCTGCGCCCACTTCACCTGCCTGTCACGCGACGTCACAAAACCTCAAATACTCACGGCGTCAAAGTGACGTATACGCGTTAAATATGCATTAATATGCCGAACAAAACTGAATTTTCTTCTGAATAGCCGCAAGCTGCCCCGTTCCGAAAGGAATAAAAGATGGCTGCCTCCCATCACTAAGGCAATGGCTACTCACACCTGCCGGAGAGCATGGGCTTATTTGCATGTAATAAAACTTTTTGCGTGCTCGTGTAACGTTTTGGAGAACTTTCGGCACGTTGACAACCTAGTTCTGCCAATTCTTTGCTAAGGATCCGTTTTAGCGTCATTCTTAAGCTTCGGTTGCATGCCGCCCCGATTGTCGACGAGCCACCGCAAGCTAATTAAGAGAAAGCGGACCAATCGCACACGGCGGTACCACCCTCTTCTTCCGGTAATCTATTTTCAGTGCACTTGCTTGGCCCCATCGAGTCCCTCTCCACAAGGGCGTGCTCCTCGCCTCTTGGGAGCCAATTAGATAAGACAAGGCGCTCAGTGTAGTCAATGTTTTATCGTTTTTCAAGCAAACAAAAGTGACCCCCTATGAACAAGGAGAGCGTTTGATTGGTTTGTTCAGACAACTCCGCGGGCGCCTGCCCGATCTTGCGTCGGTGGTTACGGAAATTTGACGTCAGGAGATTGGAATCAAAACATATTGGAATAGTTTTACGTCATACGACTCCAGTCCCTAATTTTAAGTTGGCCTGCCCCCAAATTTCAAGTTGGCCCACCCACAAAATTAAGCTCGCGCACCCCAGTTTTCAAGTTGCCGATCCCCGAATTTAAGTTCAACCACTCCCAAGTTTCAGTTGGCCAATCCCACATTTCATGTTGGCCCAGCCCCAAATTTAATTTCTCCCACCTCCAAATTTCAAGTTGGCCCACCACCAAGTTTCAGTTGGCACACTCCTACTATAATCTTCCCTGTGCATTTGAAAGGGAGGCCTATTTATAGGATTTCATCTCTTGTATTAATTACTTTTCCTTAAATTTTTTACACAATTTAACGCTCAATTCCTTTGGCAAATTATGCATTTTCGCGGAGATACAACGCCTTACATTTATTGCCTGATGAGTCTGGGAGACTCGTTATAGGATGATTAAAAAACATAAAATTATCTTGCACAGCTGCTTAGCACATTCCACTTTTAGGAAACTAACAAAAACTACATCGGCACCCTGCACATTTAACTGCGCGGCTGCGCGGACGCTTCTAGTGACAGCGAGGGCTTCTGTGTCAGAAGAGCGGCCGCTTTGAAAGCGTTGACAATGTTCAGCTTCGTTCTGTACGAATCGTCACGCGCAGCGTTATTAAAAAGTTATCTATATTGTTATGGGTCCAAGCGGAAGTCAAAACTGCTACGTTGCTGCACGCACCAATGTGCGTACAGCATCACAGCCTAGACCAAGTTTAACGCTTCCTATTCATGCAGTTAGCATAAAATTTATGTGGGAATTACGAATTCCCGCCGACTTCACAACGACCCGTGCGGCACGCAGGGCATGATACTGAACACCCGCTTCTGAAAAGAGGCCAAACTCAGTTAAAAATTGACATGCTTACGCTCGCAGCAATTATTCGCATTGCATACATAACAGACTTGTAAATTGGGCTAGCGAAAGTAAATAGCAAAGGCCGTGGTCTTAATGACTTTACTGATTAGTTTTCGTAGTTTGCACTCCATGTACTGAAGCGGAGAGGATCAATTTGAACATGCTCTTCCTACCTGGCCACATCCAGCATCATAGCCCTCAAAGCGGAACGATTTCCAGCAAAGACGTCGTACCTTATCATGCCGTGGTACGACTGAATTTCATCCGATAAGACCTGCGTTTGAGACAAAGGAAATTGGCTGCGCAATATTGTTCGCACTATATCACTGACACATCATGCTGCTTGTGGTCGTATCACCCAATATAGACGTCACAAATGAATGCTATAGGCACAGTTGTTGAGAGTATCCTACTTACACCTGACTAAGCTTAAGAAGTAAGCTCAAGTTGGCTAGCTAGTAGACGTGAAAATTGAGGGAAAAAAAACGATATGAGCACGACAAATCAGGAGACAAGGGATGCCTTGTTTGTCTGGTTTCTTTAACCTTTTCTGATTCTCGCAGATCCACCAAACGTTATGAAACACCAACTCCCCCAAACTGCCACCCTTTAGGCGGTAGTGCTGTGAACACAACAACGTGGAAAACGGGGAGGAAAAAGAAATCAGCGAGAACAGCTCTCTGGCTTATCATTAAGCGGGCGAATATAAAATTGAAAGTGAGCACTGTTGGCATGCGTTTTTTTTTTTTTTTTTTGCTTGTGCCTAATGCGCTACTAGATATGACACAATAAGAAAAGCTACATAAAATCTGAGAATTATCCAGTAATGCGTAAGCATTGCTCGCTTTGTTCGGCTATGGCTTAGTTTTTTCCTATATTTGCTTACGTTCTTTTCTCACCTTATGCGCATGTACCCATGGCCTTTCCGGTGGCGAACAATGCCTACTTAGTAGCAGACAATTGTCAGATTTACTAGCCGCATCGGGCCCCTTCAATACGATCGTACCGATTGAGCCGGAATCCCGCGAACGAGCGCGCCTCGACAGAGCGAGGCGGTCTAAAGGGCGCACTAGCTTCAGCACTAGCACTTCATGCGTTCCGTGAGTGGAGAGTGCATCGCCGCGATTCCATGTTACCCTCGCTGTCGTTCTCGCAAGCCTGTGTTATGCATGCGTCCCTTGACCACGCGACTGCCTTCTGACTGCGCCTCGGTAAGGGCCAATGAAAACGTGCTAGGCGTCTATACGCGCTCGCTTGCCTGCGAGGTGTTCATAACTCGAAAGACGCTCAGCAAAGTTCAATTGTAAATTGGGCCTCCTTAAATCCTCACGTCGGCCCATACCCAGAATTTCAAGTTGGCCCATACACTTAATTAAGTTCGCCTATCCCCAAATTTCAGTTGGTCCAATCCCAGACTTCAACTTGGTCCAACCCCAAATTGGGCCGCACCCAAATGTACCTTGGCCACCTTCAAATTTCACGTTGGGCCACACCAAAATTAAGTCGAGTCACCTTCAAATTTCAAGTTGGCCCACGCCCAGATTTCAGCTGGCTCCACCCCACAGTCCAACTTGGCCCACCTGCAAATTTGGGGGTCGGTCGAGCCACCCCCAAATTTCTTAGGGCCCACCCCTACTATAAGCTTACGGGAGCACTTTCTAAGTACCTCTATGTATAGCTACGGGTATTTTTTTTTTCATCGAATTCTTTGCCTTAGATTGTTCCTTATCGCTTAAAAGCTACCAGTCGTCTACATATACACTACAATAACCATGAAATGTCCTTGCAAATTACGCGTTTTTGCAAATTACACTTTTTGCCTGACATGTCAGGGGAGCTCGCCACAGAGTAGTTACGCATTATCACAAAGCGTGCCATGAAGTTGAAGACATACACTTTCGGTGCACATCCTTCATCGCGAATGCTTCGGCAGGAGCTCTAGAATGCGCCACTTCGGCGTCGCGAAGAACACAAACACCACCGATGGTTTGGAGAAAATTTTCATTATGAGCGTATTCTTTATGATCACTGCACGATGAAGGCCATTCCCAGAGATCTCAAATTATTCCTGTCTTGCGAAAGTGATTCCAACTTCTGCCTTCAAATTTTCGAATTTCATCGCACGACCTATATTTCTGCCAGCCTAGGACTCGCTTGTCTTTTCTTGGCACCCATTTTATAAATATATGATCCCGGTTACTTGCCCTAAGCAATACATAGCCTGCCCAGCTCCGCTTTATTTCTTATTGCCAACTAAACTGGCTACTGCACAATCTACACCGGTGTCTGTGTGTTTCTTAAGGTTACGCCTAACATTTTACAGCGAAGCTATTAGCCTCTAGTTTATCGGGATCTTTCGTGGGTTCAGGCTCGCCAAAAAACAGCATCGCCACCTAGAGACCGCGGCCACCCAGACAGACCTTAAACGGTAGCTGTACAATGGCTTTGTCATTGAGTTTCCACGCAACAGAATTATGTTTTCTCGAATATTCAAATTACAAACCGAACCTATCATGTCTGCACCTTGTGTGTATGTCGTACTTAACGCATTTTCTGACGCAATTTATTTTAAACATTCTGGTAGTTTAAAAAGGCACTTGCAGTTTGCTGAAGGCCTGGAGGAACGAGCATGTACTCTGCGCTTCCGCACGCGTGCGTGCGCGCGAGACGTACGTCGTTTGTGGCGATGGTGCTCGTTTAACATCATCTAACATCAGCTGTGGTGGTAGGCGTATAACTCGTAAGGTAGGCGGTAGGCGTATAGCTTGTATAGCTTGTATAGCTTGTATAACTTGTATAGCTTGTATAACTCGGTAGGCGTATAGCTTGTATAACGTCGGCAACAGCTTCGCTGTACATCCACTTTCAAAGCTGGGAATGAAGGCGGATTTCTTGTCGTTCTATTCCTGCTTACGCAGTCCATAACTTCTGAAATTTCTTTGTTAACCCCAAAGTTTCCGTCTCATAAGCAAGTACCGGTAGAATGCAATGATTGTACAGTTTTCTTCTCAATGATAGCGGTGACCTTCCAATCATGATTTGGTAATGTCTACCGTACGCGCTTAAACCCATTCGTAATCTTCTGGAAATGTCCTACTTATGCTCAGGGTCATCTATGAGTAATTGACCTAGAACGTCATCATCATCATCAGCATGGTTACGCTCACTGTAGGGCAAAGGCCTCTCCCATACTTCACCTACCCCGGTCACCTACTAATTTTGGCCATGTTGTCCCTGCAAACTTCTTAATCTCATCCGCCCACCTAACTTTCTGCCGCTCTCAGCTACGCTCCCCTTCCCTTGGAATCCAGTCCGTAACCCTTAATGACCATCGGTTATCTTCCCTCCTCATTATATGTCCTGCCCATGCCCATTTCTTAACCTTGATTTCCACTAAGAAGCAATAACTCGCGTTTGTTCCCTCACCCAGTCTGCTCTTTTCTTATCCTTTAACGTTACACCCATCATTCTTCTTTCCATAGCTGGTTGCGTCGTCCTCAATTTAAGTAGAACCCTTTTCGTAAGCCCGCAGGTTTCTGCCCCATACGTGAGTACTGGTAAGACACAGCTGTTATACAGTTTTCTCTTGAGCGATAATGGCAACCTGCTGTTCATGATTTGAGAATGCCTGCCAAACGCACCCCAGCCCATTCTTTTTCTTCTGGTTATTTCAGTCTCATGATCCGGATCCGTGGTCACTACCTGCCCTAAGTAGATGTATTCCCTTACCACTTCCAGTGCCTCGCTACCTATCGTAAACTGCTGTTCTATTCCGAGACTGTTAAACATTACTTTAGTTTTCTGCAGATTAATTTTTAGACCCACTCTTCTGCTTTGCCTCTTCAGGTCAGTGAGCATGCATTGCAATTGGTCTGCTGAGTTACTAAGCAAGGCAATATTATCAGCGAATCGCAAGTTACTAAGGTATTCTCCGTTAACTCTTATCGCCAATTGTTCCCACTCCAGGTCTCTGAATACCTCCTGTGAACACGCTGTGAATAGCATTGGAGAGGTCGTATCTCCGTGCCTGAAGCCTTTCTTTATTCGGATTGTGTTGCTTTCTTTATGGAGGACTACGGTGGCTGTGGAGCCGCTATAGATATCTTTCTGCATTTTGACATACGGCTCGTCTACACCCTGATTCCGCAATTCCTCCATGACTGCTGAGGTTTCGACTGAATCAAACGCATTCTCGTAATCAATAAAAGCTTTATGTAAGGGTTGGTTATATTCCGCACATTTCTTTCACCTGACTGATAGTGTGAATATGATCTGTTGTTGAGTAGCCTTCACGGAATCCTGCCTGGTCCTTTGGTTTACAGAAGCCTAAGGTGTTCCTGATTCTATTTGCGATTACCTTAGTAAATAGTTTGTAGGCAACTGACAGTAAGCTGGTCGGTCTATAATTTTTGAAGTCTTTGGCGTCCCCTTTCTTATGGATTAGGATTATTTGAGCGTTCTTCCAAGATTCCGGTACACTCGAGGTCGTGAGGCATTGCGTATACAGGGTGGCCAGTTTTTCTGGAACAATCTGCCTACCATCCTTCAACAAATCTGATGTTACCTGATCCACCCCAGCTACCTTCCCCCTTTGCATAGCTCCCAAAGCTTTCTTTACTTCTGCCGGCGTTACTTGTGAGATTTCAAATTTCTCTAAACTATTCCTTCTTCCATTATCGCCATGGGTGCCACTGGTACTGTATAAATCTCTATAGAACTCCTCAGCCACTTGAACTACATCATCCATATTAGTAATGATATTGCCGGCTTTGTCTCTTAACGCATACATCTGATTCTTGCCTTTTCCTAGTGTCTTCTTCACTGCTCTCAGGCTTCCTCCGTTCCTGACAGCATGTTCAATTCTATCTATATTATACTTCCTCAGGTCAGTTGTCTTACGCTTGTTGATTAACTTGGAAAGTTCTCCCAGTTCTATTCTAGCTGTAGGGTTAGAGGCTTTCTTACATTGGCGTTTCTTGATCAGATCTTTTGTCTCCTGCGATAGCTTACTGGCATCCTGTCTAACGGAGTACACTCCTTAATGATGCCCATAAGATTATCGTTCATGTCTTCAACACTAACGTCCTCTTCCTGAGTTAAAGCCGAATACCTGTTCTATTGTAGCTTGATCCGGAATTTCTCTATTTTCCCTCTTACCGCTAACTCATTGATCGGCTTCTTATGTACCAGTTTCTTCCGTTCTCTCCTCAAGTCTAGGCTAATTCGAGTTCTTACCACCCTATGGTCACTACAGCGCACCTTGTCGGGCACGTCCACTTTTGTATGATGCCAGGGTTAGCCCAGAGTATGAGGTCTATTTCATTACTAGTCTCTCCATTCGGTCTCCTCCACGTCCACTTTCGGCTATCCCGCTTGCGGAAGAAGGTATTCATTATCCGCATATTATTCTGTTATGCAAATTCTACTAATAACCCTCCCCTGCTATTTCTAGAACATATGTCATATTCCCCTACTGCCTTGTCTCCAGCCTGCTTCTTGCCTACCCTGGCATTGAGCTCGCCCATCAGTATAGTGTGTTTTGTTTTGACTTTACGCATCGCCGATGCCACGTCTTCATAGAAGCTTTCAACTTCCTGGTAATCATGATTGGATGTAAGGGCGTAGGCCTGTGCAACTTTCAATTTGTACCTCTTATTAAGTTTCACAAGACCTGCCACACTCTCGTTAATGCTATAGAATTCCTGTACGTTACCAGCTATATCCTTATTAATCAGGAATCCGACTCCTAGTTCTCGTCACTCCGCTAAGCCCTGGTAGCACAGGACGTTCCCGCTGTTTAGCGCTGTATATGCTTCTTTCGTCCTCCTGACTTCACTGAGCCCTATTACATCCCATTTACTGCCCTCTATTTCCTCCAATAGCACTGCTAGACTCGCCTCACTAGATAATGTTCTAGCATTAAGCGTTGCCACGTTTAGATTCCAATGGCGGCCTGTTAGGATCCAGGTATTCTTAGCACAGGTCTTACCGCCGCCGTGATCAGTTGCCTCGCAGCTAATGGGTACTGAGGGCCTGGGTTTGAAGGCTGTGTTCATATGGGAGGTTGTGGCCAAGTACTGCACCAGGGTGGCCAATCCTGCTCTGGTGAGGGAGTGCGTTAAGGGTTCTGGTCACCGGGATCAGGCCGCACTCCAGGCCTGTTTTATGCAATTTTATCAACACGCGGATTTCTTTTTTTTTTAATCCGGTGGAAAATTGTGCGGCACCGGGATTGGAACCACGGTCCTCTTGTACGCGAGGAGGATACTCTACTTCTACGCCACCGCTACACTTGGCCTTGATAGAGGAGAAAAAAGTGGATTAACCAAGCAGCCCCATTTTTTTTAGTCATATCATAAGAATCCAACAAACACTGACACCAAGCACAACATAGGGGAAATTATTTGTGCCTAATAATTGAAATAAAGAAACGATAAATAATGGAAATCAAAATGGATAAAAAGAAGCTTGCAGCAGGTGGGATCGTTCCCCACCGACGGCAAGTTGTTTTTTTATCCACTTTCATCTCCATGATTTTACAGTTTCTTTATACCATTTATTAAGCACATGTAATTTCCCGTATGTTGTGCTTGGTGTCAGTGTTTGTTGGCTTCTTATGACATGACCTAGATAGAAGCACTCTTGGGCAAATTCTAGACGCTGCTTGCCAATTATCAATTCATGTTCATTTTCTACGGTATTGGACACCACATTTGGATTCCGTATATTATTGGTGAACCCTACTTTAACATTTTCTCTGATAAATTCCTCAATCATTAGCTGCAATCCATCCCCCACTTTACTCAACAGGACATTGTAATCTGAAAAAAGTAGGCAAGTCCCAGTCCCTGTGTAATCGCTTGAACGCTTCTAGGCATGCAATGAATAACATTGGAGAGAATCTGTCTCTTAGCCTGACCCACTTTTTGATCGATATTTTTCCGCTTTTCTTGCGGATAATTGAGGTACGTTTGGATACATTGTAGATATTCGCTAACATGTTGACGTATGCTTCCTGTACCCTTTTTTACGCAATGATTCCAGGACTCCTTACATCACATTACATCACTTTATTTTCCTTAAAGGCCCCTTCTAGAATGTTACATAAGGGGTGGGGTGTGCAATTTTTACGGAATCAAAACCCTTTTCGCAATCTAGGAAGCCCATGAAAAGAGGTTTGTTGTATTCCTCAGTCAGCTCAACAATCTGATTGATAGCGTGCGTGCGATTCATTGTAGAATACGTCTTCATAAAGCCATACTGCTTTCTTGGTTGATTGAAGTCAAGTATTGTCTTGATTCTATTAGAAGTTATTTTTGTAAATTGTTCATAGAACGCTGCAAGCAACCTAATGGGTCTATGTGTCTTCAACATCTCGCTTCTTGTGGATCAGTATAGCGTTGTCATTCTTTCAACATTGTGGTACACTTAAAGTCTGTAGGCAATGCGTATAAAGGTATAGAACAACCTTCTAATGTATATTATTCCATCCATCTTTGATTAAATCGACTGTTATTCCATTTACTGTCACTTATTTACTGTCACTTATTTCCAAGAAAATGTCTTGCAAACCCCTTCTAACATCATCCTTAAAGACACGTGGAACATCTGTATCCTGTTCGTCACTGCTTCAAATCATGGTTTGGTGGCTCCCCTAGGCACTGTACAGGCCAGCATTGAAGTCCTCTGTTGCCTTTATTATATCATCGAAATTGCTGATGAAAACACCCTACGTCTCTTTAACTGACGAAACATTTACATCTTTGTAATACTAACAAATATAGGGCACATTACGTTTCGTGCTTCGGTTTTGTAAACATTTTCAGCTATAAAATCTTATAAGGACAGGTTCAGTTCCGCCGACACAGAGCTTCATCAAAAAAATGAATATGAATGTATGAAGAATGAATACACCGACCACAACAGGTAGTTCTGTTGGTTACGGGTGAGCTCTGGCTTTTGGATTTCAGCCTTGAAAAAAATGCGTCGCTTCCTGAGCTTGCGTCAAATCATGGCTGTGCCCGAGGCTCCGCTTCGAGTCGACTTCGCAATCAGAAAGCTTGTTTTCTGTTTCTTCGATATCATGTCTCGTTCACCTATTTCACAGGTCATCGAAATATGAACTACCTTCCATACCTGAACAATGTACGAGTTCGAAGTATACGTTTGCAGTGCATCGATGTTTTTCAGGCTACTTGTCGGTATTAACTGTGCTGGTCTTACAAGACAAGCCACCGTAGGCACTGAATACTTTGCTTTCTGTCTAGCAAGTGGTGACATATCATCTCGTTTTCAGTGCATTCTTCGCCCAGATCTTTACAAAACGGCTTTCGGATGGAACGTATATGTGCGCGCAGTATCTCTTTCGCTCGTAGCCATGCAAATGGCTGAAAGGCTGTTACAGAAGGTTCATCAGCCTTTTCACTCTGTTATCAAGAATGAGCAGCGAAGCTGTGGTGTGTTTTACCTCAATCGACACATCTACGAATATATTATTATTATTATTATTATTATTATTATTATTAAAGTCGCCTAGGAGACTATGACGTAACCACAGCGCACAACGCCCATTGGTGGGAAACGGTGTGCTTAGGACGCAGGTGGCCGTTAAACCGAGCCTCGGCGCGAGAGACGACATGCGTTGACCGGGGCGCAGTCAAAGGAGCGCACGAAAGAAAATATGTTTGTTTGTAATTTGCGACGGAGCATACTTCCGAGTTAGTTCGCTGAATGAAACTTGGAAGGACTACAGTTTTATTTTCGGGGACAAACATCGGGCTGTCCGTTTCCCTTCTATAGAAACCCATGTATTCATAGCGGACGGGAATTCCACGATATTTACAACTTCACTGTGAACTACGTAATTATGGAAAGTAGATGAAACTCGGCGTAATGTTACTTTTGTCTTAGTGGCTAACTGTCATGCAATCTTTTCGGGATGCTTTTGATAAAACAAGATTTACAGTCGTTTTCTGTAAGCATTCTCCCTCCATGGGCGACCAGGTATCGACAGCAGAGAGGAATTCTGTAATGTTTACAACTTGACTGTGACACAACTAATCACGACAAGTAAATGAAACACAGCGTAATGATAGAACTGTCTTAGCGGCTAATTTCAATATAACTTTTTTCCAAGATACCTAGGTTATATAGAGAGCTACATTGCATTCGCGAGAAACTGGAGACGGAAATTTTTTCGCGTTGATGCGACGCGTAGACGGACGACACAACTGCTTGTTGGCCTAGTTGGTGCTTGCTAAAAGACATGTCTTTTGCTGCAATTGAACACACACAAAAGGAAGACGAAGCACAGAATTGAAGCAAACGTAAGCTGAAAAAGTATGAACGAGCTGTTGTGCTGGGGTTCTGTGTTTGAATCCAGCCATAGTACAATTTCATTTGTGTTCATTTATTAGAGCCAACGTCGATGTTTTCTTTCCTGAAATTTGTTTGCGGCCTGTCTTCCTTTTGTGTGTGTTCAATTGCGGCAAAAAACATGTCCTTTAGCGTAGACGGACGAACACCGACCGCTGCCGCATGGTATCTATGTACAGCTTTGCTGTAAAAACAATGCAACAGTTTCGTCATAAGGGCAAATCAGTGAATGTGATAGCAACATGTTAGAATATTACACCAAGTGTAAGAATAATAGCAATCATAGCAATACATAGTGGCAGTATGAATTGAAGCAAACGTCAGCTGAGAAACTAAAAACGAGCTGTTGTGCTGGGGTTCCTGTGTTTGAATCCTGCCCTGGTACAATTCCGTTTGTGTTTATTAATTAGAGCCAACGTCGATGTTTTCTTTCCTGACATTTCATTGCGGCCTGTCATTTTCAATACTCTGAGGAACAAGTTTGTCATGAATCTAAGACCCGGAATGAACAACATTATTGGTAGAATGGTGCGGCAGTATAGCCTGATACACCGCATGTCGTATAGCATGACATGGCGTGTAGCATACATATGCTTTAATATACACAGAACGTCACGGCAACGACGAGGGCAAAAATTTGCTTGGAATATCCATACAATTGCCATCGCAACGAAAACACGTAGCATTTTCGGACTTTGCTTCCTGTGGACTCCTTGAGAGCAGCTGAGAAGGTTGTCAGTGTTCGTATACGACCTTCGAAACACCTTCTTGCACTGTCGCAAGGGTCCGCGGAAGCTAAATCGTTTATTGTATTGTGTGAGTATCCGTGGCTTCTTTATGCATTTTTCCTTCATGGCTGCATTCATAGTTATGCGTCCCCTAGACAGGGAACATATGTGAAGAAAGCCCACGTTTCGTCGTTGCTTGGCGGTAGACTTCCCCATCGGCCGGCACCTTAGTTGGTACTGTCTGCCGAGGAAGGAAATGTGAAGACTATGCGCGCCATACAACCGGCCCTGCAGCTATGTACAGAGCGACCACATACGATTCCCATTCCCATGGGGGTGCTGCTGACCCTATCTTGACGCGATATGAACTATTTATTCTTCAGTTTTTCTTTTCCTCTACTTTCCCAATCACAGTCACTATTTCTCTGGCTTACGCCTTTCAAGTATCTACAACTATGTCAAAAAACACACTATCTTCGAGTAGTGAGCTCGCGCTGCACTAACGAAATAAAAATGAAGCCGTCGAACGTCAATAAATCATCGTCCCCGCAGTCATCTTCCCGCTGCCTTCACAGATGCGCTTGGCGGAACGGACTTCTACTCGCCATATACAAATGCAGCGGTCCACCTGGTAACTCTCTGCGGACCCGCGAACTGTTCTGGATAGCCAGCTATCTGCACAATGTTTTGCATAGCGTCTATTGCCACAGCCATGTCAGCGTACCTTGGCGTCTTGCAAGACGACTGCCGTGTCGGCGTCCGTGATCCGATGATCGCTCAGCGCAATGCCGTGCGCCTTCATGTCGACGACCTTCTGGACGAGGCCTCTTACCACTGCTTGCGGCTCGAAATGGCTGCCGCGAAGTGTGCTTCGTTTGACCACCAGCAGAAGCTGAGTGTCTTGTACGCTTCTCATGTGGTTTAATATGCGCTCTTCGAGCCCAGCTGAAATACATGCGGTAAACGATTGTGAATGCGTGCGTTTGGTTAGCTGAAGGCATGGAGGAAGGAAAATTATAGGAGGGAGGATTATGCCACGCAGTCAGCCTTGGCAAACGAATGCTCCATGAAGCCACAGTGGTGGACTAACACGTGACCTTTCGCGTCGAGATCACAGAGCAGGAATCGAGATGTTTGGTTCCAAGTAGCTATGCCAGCAGTTTCTATTCGGTGCGCGCTTGTTCAGCAGCCATGCCGTGGCTATGCCTGCAGAGCGGGAACACTAAAACCAACCCGGCACTTTGACCTGAAATCACATGTTCGGCCACCACTGGCCCAGCCGATTTCGGCTTCCTCCATGGCTGAATGTAACAGACACATATCATCATGTTGCGAGAACCGCCGAAAAGCTAGTACTGGCTGAAAACATTGTCGGTAGCGTTACTTTATGAGTTCCCCAAACATGGATCGAGAAATTAACGGGTCCCAACAAAAACGCCGCATTTGATTTGCATCTTGTAAGTGGTATAATAGGCGATGGGCCAGTTCCGCCATTTTTGACGCAGTCGTAATACTAATAACTTGGGTTATATTTTAATGATATAGCGGCGTATTTTCAACATCTGTCGATTCTTTAACACAGAGTTTACCTATTAAAATTAAAATCAAGAAAAGCGTATTACCACGCTTTCGATGAAATGCAGTCATTCTCATTAGCAAGTACTAGTTGATCGTGGGAAGTAGATGGCCATAGAATGCCTCCTTAGGCTCCTGTTACACTTCTCTTTTGTCGTTATGGCTTCATATTAAGCGTGTCCCTCACAGATGCATACATACACGCCCGTAGCAAGTACATCTGGATTATGTGGAGTATACGGCTATTTTAACGTGCTTAAATTAATAAACGTTCTTGTATTTCCTCGCTATTGAAACGCGATTGATGTGGCCAGCAAACGAATTCGCTACCTCACCGTGCTTAGCAGCGCATCATCACAGCCACTGCACCACCATGAAGGGCTACTGACGTCTTCTTCCGTTTTCACGGCATCGAATTGGCTATGCTTGGAAATTATTCATCTAGTGACGACGACTGAGCATTAGTTGTTGCAAAAATATTTCACTCCGTGTAATTCAAGGGTAGCGAAAGTGGAAACATCAGGTTTGAGCTGTGCAATATTGCATCTGTGTTGTCTTGCGAGTGTGGTCCGCGCTTGACGAATGACATTATTGGTGCCACGGCCCCTGATAATGAATACCTGGATTTATTTTGATGGTCGTCATGTAAGAGTACACGGGGTGCCGCTCAGGTGACGACACTGGCACGTCGACCATGACGAAATCGCAGCTGCCCGGTATCGCAGCTCCGAGGAAGGCCTCGGCGTAAGTGTGGCACAAGAGGCCACGCAGATCTACGGAATAGAAGCAGAATGTAAGGCAGAAATAAATCTTAGCCTGAATAACATTTATCGCTACGTTCCGTTTGATTCGTGGACGGCAACGCTAAAGAGGTTAAAGAGACTCCTCTCGTGACTCGCATTCGCAACTGCGACTTCGTGCGTCACGGATACGAGAAAAGATACTGATATGCATCATGTAAAGATCTAAAATTAACTTTTGTACTTGTATGTCACAAAATATGGTGTATTGGTTTCCCGAAACGCTCCGGAAATCTTAAACCATTTACGACCAAACGAGCGGAGTGACACGACTCTTCAACCAGCAGCCACTGCGGGGTACTTGGGGTCGCAATAAAGGCAGTGCTCCGCATACTGCAAGTAAAACGCTGCACAAATAATACGTTACTTGATGTGAATCTGCTTTCACAGGTTGCAATGGTAATACATCAAATAGATGTTCCGCACAATGCGTCGCAATTCAAAAACTGCTGCACTGCAAAACGCACGTAGCGAGACATTTATGACGACTACACTCACGTAGGGTCTGCAGTATTGCCTTCTAAGTATCACAAAAGCGTATAGCATCCTCTATTTACCCCCAAAAGAATGCGTTGATGCCCGTCAGCACAGAATATTCCACGACTGTGCCATGTTTCCTCTTTTAGAGTTTTATTTGCGCTACGCGGAAATTGAATGTAAATATTACGCTGTTATTTCTGGTGCTAAGTGATAAACCATTTATCTCAATCGAGACTTTTACCGTGTCCGCTATTCGGGCAAACCGGGGCGGTTTGGGCGGATTACCGGATTGTCGGGGGCGTGAACGTGAGCGGCCATATTGGTGGCGCCAGCTGGTGGTGCAAAGCTCAACCACCTAAACACAGAGGCAATTACTATATTCTTCTTAGCTGGGGTGCAAGTTTTCGACAGCGGCGTAATTGTGAACACAATTACGCCACTGCCAAAAGCTTGCACCAGCAGCGAAGCAGAATAAAATAGGTCACTGCAATTTTAGCTCTGTGTTTGTCTGGTTGAGCTCTACAACACGAGGCGGCTGCACCGCTCCGGCCGCTCACGTTTACGCCCCCGATGATCCGGTAATACGCCCAAACCACCATGGTTTGCCGGAATAGCGGACACGCTAAAAGTCTTTATTCTGTTAAGCACGAGAACACACCACGAATAACACAAAGCGCTTATCTTTCATCTTTTAGATGGTCTTCTCGCTTCTTCTGTGAAACCATGCTTTTCTTGAAGGCTCCTTCTCAAAGCAATGGCCAAGTCTTTCTTGCTCTAAAGTTTCAACAAACCAGCACGCAACACCATCTAGACTGCCCCAAATGACCCTATATGAACAGTTGGGTATTATTTGCATGTCATAGCGGTTTTCATACTTATTTAGGAATGTATTTACCTTCGTCATCATCCTGCTTATTATCATCAGCTTATTTTTGTGTCCACGGCAGGACGAAGACCTCTACCAACCGTCTCCAATTACCTCTGCCTTGCGACAGCTGGTTGAAACTGGAATTCTAAGTTCTTATATCTGTGTATTTTGTCGTGTTTACAAGTCTCCGCTCTTGCTTTGTTCCTAAATGACTCGCAGTATGTATAAATGAAAATTAAAAAAAGGAAAAACGCATCCTTTGCGTTTTCTCAATAAAGTCATCCAGCAAAGTGACTTCACCTTGTTTCTCCGCTGCCGCCAGTCATGCCGTTCCAGTTTCTCAAGTGAATGTGGCTGAAACGCAACTTGGAGGACATCGCGCTTCGATATATAGAACGCTATGAAAATGATTACGAAAGTTCCGTGGAGTATTGGCAGCAACAATGCTTAGCTGGCTTTTACCACACCCTTTGCTCGCAGGGAAACTGAATGCGCTGAGAATAGGGACTCGTGCACAGTCGTTGGAATTTCCGGGTGTTATCACGGCACACATAGTACACAACACTTCGTATACGCGATCATTACCGTAGGGTCTACGCACCATGTGCGCGATGCTCCAATATGGAAGGCGATGATTGCAAAGCTTTCTTGCTTTTTATTTTTGTATGTACTTTTTTGTGTGTCTTCATGGATTTTACTTTCGCTAGACATTCGGTTTGCCTATTTCCAAATTAATTCGCATGCCCTTTTACAAGGATTACGCGTAGTGTCTTCTGCACTTGCCAATGTCTTACTGCCCCATTTATTCTGCTGTAACCGTGCCACTACCTTTACTGCCTACTTTTTGTTGACTGTGCATCTTAATGTGGTTCATTAACCAGATCAAAATGCAATTTTAATACTACCTATGCACATAAATCAGCGCTGAAGCAAAATATATCGTCCTACAGATTTCGAATCGGTGCTCGGAATATCTCGCGTAAGCTTGCATTTTTGTATTCTCTCTAACGTACTAGGCATTAACCATATTATATAGCGAAACCGTATATGTCAAGGCTCCCCGGATTTCTTCGTCTGCGTAGCCAAACATTCAACCAATCACAGCGGAAGGCGCTGGGTTCCTTGCAGTGTCACCAGATGGCGCTTGCCTCCGCGCATTCGTCTATCTAAAATGCACGTCCGCAGGGATAGACGAAATTCTAATCAAGTTAATTAATGAACTTGGCCTAAGAAGCAAGGAAACGCTGATAAAAGCATTGGATGCAGTCATAACAAATAAGCGAATTCCGCACAGCTGGAAACATAGTAAACTGAATTTGATTTATAAAGGGAAAGGAGATAAGACGAACATAAAATCCTTCCGACCAGTTGCGATAACATCAGTGCAGTCATGGGTAGAAAGTAATAGAATACTCGTAGAACTTCAGAACGGGTTCAGAAGTGATACGCGCTTAAATGATAGCCTGTTCTTGCTTCCCCAGTGCATATATGTAGCTAAGGCGGAAAATTGACCTCTGTTTTTAGCCTTCCTGGACATAAGCGGTGCATACGGCAACGTGAACAGGGAACTCGTGTGGAGAATATTAAAAGGTGGAGGGGTGCTATAACGTAAAGCTATTCCAAACTTTTCTATTCCAATTCTGTAATCAGCCCTCCGCGATTGTTCAAACATTTTTGGTCCACCCCCACTTCACCTGTCTCTCACGCGACGTCATGCAAACCGCGATAGCTCCCCATCTGATATGTCGTGTAGACACTGAGTATGCATGATTGGACTAAACAAAAGAAAAATAGTCATTTCTGATTCGACGCCTTTTGGACTCTAGCCCTCGGCTATTGGTCAAAAGTTTTTGGGCTGCACCCACTTCACCTGCCTGTCACGCGACGTCACAAAAGCGCGAAAGCTCACCGCGTAAA
The DNA here is from genome assembly GCF_023375885.2 of Dermacentor andersoni. Classification (NCBI taxonomy): domain Eukaryota; kingdom Metazoa; phylum Arthropoda; class Arachnida; order Ixodida; family Ixodidae; genus Dermacentor; species Dermacentor andersoni. The sequence goes on along the minus strand of NC_092815.1, from coordinate 141,451,320 downwards.
AGAGACGCGGGGCTGTATAACGTAAAACTATTCCAATATGGTTTTATTCCTATTTCCTGACGTCAAATTTGCGTAACCACCGACGCAAGCATCGGGTGACCACACGCAGGGTTGTCCGAACAGACCAATCACACGCTCTCCTTGTTCATAGGAGGTCACTTTTGTTTGCTTGAAAAACGAATAACGTTTCCTACACTGAGCGGCTTGTCTTATGTAATTGGCTCACAAGAGGCGAGGAGCATGCTCAAGTGGAGAGGGATTCGATGGGGCCGAGCCACGGCACTGAAAATCGATAACCGGATGAAGAGGGTGGTGCCGGCGTCTGCGATTGGTCCGCTTTCTCTTACTTAGCTTGCGGTGGCTGGTCGAAAATCGTGGCGGAATGCAACGGAAGCTTAAGAATGACGCTAAAACGGATCCTCAGCAAAGAATAGTTGGCAGAACGAGGTCGTATGCGTGCCGAAAGTTCTCGAAAACGTTACACGGCTACGCAAAAAGTTTTATCACACGCCAATAAACCCATGTTCTCCGGCAGGGGCGAGTAGCCAGTGCCGGAGCGATCGGCAGAAGCCATCTTTTATTCCTTTCGGAACAGGGGAGCCTGCGGCTATTCAGTAGAAAATTCACTTTTGTTTGGCATGTTAATGCATCTTTAACGTGTACACGTCACTATGACGCAGTAAGTTTTGGCGGTTTTGTGACGTCGCGTGAGAGGCAGGTGAAGTGGGTGCAGCCCGAAAACTTTTGACAAATAGACGAGGGCTAATGGCGAAAAGGCGTCGAATCACAAATAACTATTTTTGTTTTGTTCGGTCAAATTGTGCACAATCAGTGTGTACACGTTATAGCAGATGAGGAGCTATCGCGGTTTACGTGAAGTCAAGTGACAGACCAGTGAAGTGGGGGCCGTGGTCCGAAAAGTTTTTGACCAATCGCGGTGTGGTGATTGCAGAATTGGAAAAGTTTGGAATAGTTTTACAGTATAGCGCCCGTGTACGCATTAAAGACGCATTAATATGCCGAACAAAGCTGAATTTTGTTCTGAATAGCCGCAGACTGCCCCGTTTCGAAAGGAACAAAAGATGGCTGCCGCTGATCGCTCAGGCGCTGGGTACTCGCACCTGCCGGAGAGCATGGGTTTATTTGCGTGTAATAAAACTTTTTGCGTGGCCGTGTAACGTTTTGGAGAACTTTCAGCATGTTTACGACCTCGTTCTTCCAACTCTTCTTTGCTGAGGATCCGTTTTAGCGTTTTAGCCACCACAAGCTAAATAAGGGAAAGCGGACCAATCGCAGACACCGGCACAACCTTCTTCCTCCGCTTATCGACTTTCAGTGCCATGGCTCGGCCCTATCGAATCCCTCTCCACTTGAGCGCGCTCCTCGCCTCTTGTCAGCCAATTAGATAAGACAAGCCGTTCAGTGTCGCCAATGTCATTCCTTTTTCAAGCAAACAAATATGACGTCCTATGAACGAGGAGAGCGTTTGATTGGTCTGTTCAGACAACCCTGCGGGTGACCGTCCGGTGCTTGCGCCTGCAGTTACGCAAATTTGAAGTCAGGAGATTGGAATAAAAACATGTTCGAATAGTTTTACGTTTTAGGGCCCAAGGTATCGGTCATGAGGTAATTGATTTCCTACAAGAAATATATCGAGAAAATAATGATGAAATAAGATGTGAAGGAATTACGAGTACGACAACTGTCGAGGTACACAAAGGATTAAGGCAAGGTTGTCCTCTACCACCGCTGCTGTGCATGCTTTATATGATAAGTATTGAAAGAACGCTACAAGGAAACAATCTAGGGTATAATTTGGCGGAAAGGTTGTCGAGCAATGACTACAGGGTTTAATGTATGCGGACGATATTGTACTGTTAGCAGATAACCAGGAAGATTTTCAAACTCTGGTAGTTATTGTGGAGATGAAGGAGACAGTCTATTCTATAGGTTTCAGTTTTAGCACCGCTAATTCCAGTGGGATGTTTTTCAACGATACAACTGATCAGGAGCTTGCAATACAAGGCCATGAAATACCCCGAGTGGGCGAATAGAAATATCTCTGTGTACGGACAAACAAAGGGCACAAGTACACAGAAAAGCACGAACAGTCTCTCATAGCAAAAGGGCGAAGAGAAGCCGGGATAACGAAACATTGTGCGGGTATAACGAAACATTGTGCGAAATATTGTGCGGGTAAAATAGGTATGAAGTACTGAGAGGCATTCGGAAAGGAATAATGGTGCCGGGGCTTACTTTCGAGAATGCGGTCCTGTGCTTAAGGGCATAAGTTCAGTCGAGACTAGAAGTAAATCAGAGAGCTGTTGGAAGATTAGCCCTTGATGCCCACGGAAAAACCGCAGTGGCGGAAAAGAACTAGAAAACTAACCTGTAAGTATGCCATACACGAGGACGGAGAAAGACACAGCATTAAACGACAGGTTAACAACGCGGAGGTAAAAATTGAATAAATTCAATGGAAAAGAACCATCGTGTTGAACTATATTCATACTGGAAAGAGCAGATCAGGAAGGAAACGTTTTATGATAACTCAAGAGGCAGTGCCCTACTCTTCGAAGCTAGGTCAGGATGTCTGAGAACGCGCAGCTATAAAAAGAAATTTAACGAAAAAGACACATGTACTATGTCTTGTAAACCTGTAGAAACAATAGAACACCTCATACTAAGATGTGATGGTATATATCCCGATGTCGATGTGGGCACAATCACGCTTCCTGAGGCCCTAGGGTTCAGAGATAACAATAGTCATGTAAATAAATATGCGGTGGAAATTACCAAAAAGCGATTGGGAGATTGGTGGCTCAAAAGCAGAGAGGTGACATAAGGTTAAAAGTGTAGGAAGAAGTATTTAAAGAAAATGGCGAATTTTAATAACTTACGAAACAGTTAAACAAAAATTAAAGGGTGAGCTAGGCGGCAACTGCCATCACCCCGTTTCAAAGGGGACGCTCCTACCTTCCATCCATCCATCCATCGTGGCAGCGGCGGCGCCGGCGGTGCGCGGAACAGTAAAAAAATACAACCCGAAAGCTCGCGTTCGCGCATAGCATTCACTGCAAGCGTTTTGCGGTAAAGACTACGGTTGCATAAGCTGCAGCTGCCGGTAAGCGGCAACTGTAGCGTACGAAGAAGGGAGTGAGCTCAGTACACTTTCATATGTAAAAGAAAAACCCACCTAGGAACTCATTGCATTCGTTTTCAGATAGCGCTATGGAAAGGCCAAGCACAATTAGGACTCCCGAAAAGCAGCGTGAACACGACGAGCAGCGACGGGAACAGCAATGTCACTGTGCACAACGTCGCCGTGCTCACGCTCGGCAAGACGCAGCTCAAGGTTACATCACACTGGTCTATCGGATCAGGTCGTATCACAATTTCACTGGCCAACTACTTTCACAGCTTGGATTGGATCCATTTTTTTTTTTTTTGTGAAGCAAACATTCTTACCTCAAGAAACTTTAGAGGAACTTGACTTACCCCTTCGAACGTAAGTTGGGTCCTTTGGCCGATCTAAAGAAAATAGAACAGGGATCTAACATTGCCAATGCTTCCTAAATGTAAACGACCAAACGACAGTGGCATCATTATCCATTCACATCCCGCATGATGGGGCTTGTTTTGTAAGCAAACAAGGAAATCTACTTGCAGGATGTTAATTGGTGTATCGAGATATGGACACAGTAGGCAAGTCTCTGCAGCGTCTTCGCCACAAACCTCAAACTTCACTTCGTCAAAAATTTGCTAACCTCGTCAAACGTTTGCTACTGTGTCATAGTGCGCACATAAAGGTGACTTCAAGAATACGGTCTGTCGCTTCATTGCTCGACTGCTATACGCATTACCGCCGACAGTGATCGTAAGATGAGTTTAGCCGTAATTTTTCTAACTGCTTTCCTCAAAATTTGTGCCCAAAGTTGCTATTGCGGACGCGATACATTAACAAATTTTTATTAGTCCATCGCTACGCCACTAATTGTGACTTAGCGGTGCCTTCCATACATCCTACGACTCTTTTCTCTTTTCTTCTTTTGTGAATGGATTGAATGCTCATGTCCCTGTGTCTATCTCACGAATCCACTCCTTCACAGCCCAACGGCTTCCAGGAGGGTGAATACGAATCAAGTATACTCGCTCCCTCCCCGTATACACCCTTGTTGGCATAGAATAAGTGCAACCGGAAAGAAAACGAAGCAACAGGAAAAGAATAATTTTATCAAAATGAAGAAAACCGTAAAGGTGAACCTTCAAAACTTTATTTTTCGCATCCAAATTCATACCACATTCCATAAATTCCCCGTATTCTCCGTGGAAACGTTATTATCATAACTATTCTCAAGCAACTCTGCACTGGGCTGTTCTTTCTGAGTTCTCACGTGTGTCCAGAGACGGCATCCTGAGTGTCAGAGACTGAACTCAAGCAAACATGGGCCTTGCATACCGAACAGTGCCTCATTACACGCAGTGCTCTATTGCTGAAGAAGATTTGATTAAGGCCCGCCAGTACCCCTAAATGAAACGCGCAACGAGCGCCGTTAGGTACTGATGAATAAAATGAACTCCTAAAAAGAGATGGCAGCACAGTAGAGGACACTTACATGTTGTCGTCGTAGTTGTCGTGGTTGAAGTTGTCGTCGTCGTTGTAGTGGTACTGGTAGTCGTTGTCGAGGTCGAGGTAGTAGTTGTTCTTGATGTAGCAGTCGTAGAAGTCGTAGTGGACGACGTAGTCGTTGTGCTAGTTGTCGTAGACGTTGTAGTTGTGCTATTCGTCGTAGTAGAAGTGGTCGCTGCCCCTCCAACATTCGTTACACCGTCCTTCCATGGTCTAGATGTGATTCTTTTGCCTAGCAAAAAGAAACAATTTGCCTTCTTTTATGCTGTGATTCTCTGCAATGCGAACATAACCAGGTTGCACTAATCAAGCATGTAGGCGCAAAACTATAACAACGAAACGAGTGAGCGTACTCAGGGCACCCGATTTTCATTTTTGTGCACGTTTGCAACACCATGTGTCTATTCGTGCCGCTTTGAACATCTCGCGTTATCATCTACGGATTGAACTTACTCTTGGTTGTATTTATTAGCGACATTCCTCTTTCAATCTCCATGCTTTACAAATTTTCGGTTCACACGGGATGGTTGACACTATAACCAATAGCCATCATTTGTTATACCTACTTCCAGCCGAACGTGATGCTGCCATCTGAAAACCTACGCCGTTCGATGTTACGGAGCTTGACTCCACGATTCCATCTGGTGAGCATTGTAACAAAATCTAGCAATTGCTCGTCGTGATAGGCGGCGTTACTTGGGCTGTATTCATGAAGCCCTTCGTTCTTAAATATTGTTTGCCAAATTGGCCATCCGCTTTCGGTAAAAATATGCACGGGGGCAAGATTCAGTGGCATCTTGTATTTCGAACTGATCTAGAGCAATAACCAATTTTTGAATGCGGGCCCTGAAAGGAAGTTGAGAGTAGGGAACAATGTGCATTTGGCGCCAGCACCTATCTCTTCAGCAAGAAAAGCGAGGTAAAAAAATGACAGGGAAAGAAGACCATTCAGCTTATGCAGCGGAGGGGGGGGGGGGGGGGGGGATATCGAGAACAAGAAACGGTGTGAGCAGAACTTCCCAAATCGGTCGGCATGATCTAGAATCCTGGTCGCGCACGACCTAAGGATTCCTTTCGCTCGATTCTATCCATTTCTTATAAGCCACGATTAAGGACCGGCCGATGCCGGTGGTGACGAAGCTCGAAAAGGAATAGCGTTGGAATAGAATCGTTACATTATCCTGGCTCTAGTCTCGCTGGCCGCCGCCGCCCACGTGATGGCGCGCGCGTCTTTGCACTATGGACGCACGCGCCCCCATCGTTTTTACAAATTGGTACTCCCCCTTCTGGATTCGGACAGTAAAAACTGTTCACGCTGCAACAGGACGAGACATGTAACAGCGATTTGAAGGCGTTAGTTGCGTTTGCAAAGAAAGTAAAACTAAACTCTGACGTTCTACGTGCTAAAGCAGCAATTTGATTTTGATGCACGCTGTAGTGCGGGGTTACAGAGTAACTTCAAACAGCTGGGGTTCTTTCAAACGCACCCAGTGCATGGTAAACGGACGTTTTTGCATTCCGCCCTCAATTGTGTGCGCCTGCCGCCGCAGGGATTCGACGAGCAACCTTCAGCTCACAGCAGCTACACTATGGACACTCGGCTGCAGCGGCGTCAGGTTGTTGCAGAAGATGACTCAGAAGAAAACAACATGCGCACTACTCACTAAGATTTTGTTGCAAAAACTTCAGTAGTGAATTGATATTATGGCGAAGACGAATGCAGGCTCTAAAGATACGAAAGGTTCAAACGAACTACTGTTGCGTTATTCAGCTACGTCACGTTCAAGGGGGAACGCCTGTTCTTTCAAGAATCAGAATGAAACATGGAATGGAGTTCCAAAATGTGTTGTTGCCACAAATGGTTTTCGTGAATTGGAATGGTTCTTCAATGTTCACTTCTGTGAATTTGTTAGATAATCTATGTTTCAGTTGCGTCTTAGTATTGGTGCATTTCTGTTGTGCATTTTTTATTATTCTGATGGCCGTCAAGTGAAGTTTGGACGTGTTTATAAATAAGGAAAATTAACTAGATGTGGTTGAATATTCGAAGTTCTCAAAAGGAATTGAATGTTTCCCGCTAACTCTCTGTATTCGTATTTGAAGAACTGTTCGGTATTTTGACATAACAGAAAATTACCCAGATAGTTCGCAACAACTTACTGCTGGTAAAATCTTGCTGGTGTTCTCTGTCTGCCAAACAAAGTATTGCACATCGCCAGAAGTGAAACAATGACCATAGTTGTTGAAGCAGCGCAGAAATAAAACGGGTAAAGCAAGCCACCTTTTAGGTTTTGTGGTGTAAGCCTACATGACAACCTGCGTTCTTTTTATGGGATTGTGATTTAATTTTTGGTAGTCTAGTCTATAGCACATTTTTTTTCTGCTACAAGCACTGATGTTTTTGTGCGAACGAGATTTTTTACACGTGTCTACAGCAGACAAGTCCTTCAGCAGTATTTTTTTTTTATTTTTCTCGCCGACTTCTCATCTTTCTTCAGCAACCATTTATTTGTCGTTTCTGTAGAGCTAAGCAGCAGCAGCCAATCGTTTATGGAAAGCTTGTATGCAACAAGGTTCTGAAAGTGGTGAAGAAGATATCTGGGCCGTTTTAATGAAGAAGTAGAGATCTTGTGTTTAGAACTGATCTTTTGCAATTCATATACTTAGCTATCAATTTTTGTAGTATTAGTTAACGGCGTGCTACCTAATTATACCGGTAAAAACATTGCCGCTGCAATATATGCGCCTGCCTCTGCCTATTCGATATTCGATTCTAATTTTTCGTATTCGATTGCAGTGCATATAATTTGATTTTCGCCAACCTCTATAATAAATAATCAAATCAATAAATTCATGATGACTCAAGCACTGCGTCAGTTGTAATAGTGGTTGTAACATTGATTCCAATGACTGCTTTTCTTTTACCTCCTCCTCTGTTTCTTGGCGGTCTCAGCTGGAAATTCTTCCACCTTTGATCAAGCAAACGTTTTTAACATACGAATCACAAGTAGTGGAAAGGTCTTGCTAACCAAGATGCTCAAACGAAGCTTTCGTGGCGTCCTTATAAGGAGCGTCCGATGTAGTAGCCCCTGCGAATTTGTTCAACGCGGCAACAAAAATCCCTCAAGTCCGTGCTAACTGACAAAAGCACCCATAGTTTCGAGCTTTACCTACAATGTAAACGGTCCACTGCCCAGAAGGGCCTTGACCATTCGAAGTCATTACGTTTGATTTGCTGGGCTGAACTGCCCAAGGCGATGCTTTCGGCCAATTAGGGCCCACGTTTCGACAGCTTCTCGGATACTTCTGCACACTCCGAGACGACAAATCACATACAAGACACGTACGCACTAAACAGTTAAATTATCAACGGAATTCACCTAGATTTCGCGCATAATCTTCCTGTCTCTTACGGCAGCTGGTAGGGGGCAGAGATGAAGTGTGACAACAGCAAACTACGGCAGCGCTTCTATGCGAAGTAGCCATAAGCGTATCGAAAGCAACATTTCTATGCACACGTACAGGCTGTACTTGGCCCCAAGTGTTGGAACTTATTTAGAACCAGTCGCAGCTTAAAGGGCACCTCACGAAGTCTGGCCATTTTGAGCTGACAAGCACAGAGCATACATTGCGCGATAACGATCGTGTCTGCAAAGTATTACATCGCTACGTGCCGCGGAAAGATCTGAAATTTCAAACCGAACGATGTTTCTTCTTCTCGCGGCCGCCGCGCTCCAAGCCGGAGGATGACGTAATCGTGCCCCTGCGCCTACGTACTGGTGTCCGCAGTGTGACGTCGCTCGTGGTGACACGTGACTTCGAGAATTACTCAAGACAACATCTGTTATCTGTGCGATCTGTTGCTTGAATTGATGAATTGAAGTTCAGAGAAGTAATAAAACACACAAACGGAATATCTGTGCGTTTTTGTTTTACTTCGCACCGAAGCAAGAAAGATGTACTTCCGCTTGGTCTGCTTGTTCCCACGGTCATGCGGTCACGTGCGCAGGTACCGAAACTACGCCATTTTCTACCGTGTTACAGCGCGTGATCATGCTCTGCGATCCGCTTGTTCGACCTCAGTATTCGTGTAGCACTGAATTATACCATTAGTCGCTGTTTCCTTGTGCATTGCGCGCAAAATCGCGCACTGCGTGAATAAGACAACAGTTCGTGCGCGACGCCGTCAGCTGAAGTGCGTAGTGCAGAAGAAAAATAACCAAGGAGAAAAAAGGTTACGGGGGGGCCTATGACGTATGCGTGCGAACGTGGGAAAATAATTTCGCTTGCGGAGGCTAGACTCGGGGAGTGGAGCAAGCGTCTTGCATGGCAGTGAAGCCCGTGGGCTGAAATATGGATTTGCGCCACCGAAATATTTCTATCTCGGCTAATAATGAGCCAATGTGAAACATTTTTTGTGGCAGAACGTTCCCTAGAGGACACGTATCAACTTCCGGCGCATAAGCAAAATTTGCTATGGGGCCTGGTGAGGTGCCCTTCATGGTGAATATTATTTTTCGCCCACCCGTGAACAAAACTCCATGTCTGAAAGTCGGACGTTGCGATAGTGAACCGACAACCCAGATTGCTCACGTGCTGCAGTTGCAAAGCTTGCTTACAACAAACAGCATGCACGAATTTTTTTTTTTTCTGAATGTGTGCGATAAAGCAGGAAAATATGGTCGGACTGTCATGAGTGACTTCCTCATTCCTTGCAAGACCATTGGTTGCGATCGCGCCTGCTAAGTTCATTATAATAGATATCACTCTTGCCATTGCTTTTAATCTATTATAAAATCCACTTCAAAATACTACGTTTTTCTTTTTAGGGGCGCCCGGTTGCAGTCGTAATTGCAAGATAAGATGCCATCTCTCCATTAAGGTTGATAAAAATACCTCTGCCTCGTTGTTTGCTTGTTAATCTACCGAATCTTGGAATTGTACTTTATTGTGTTTCTATTTGTTTGGATTGCTTGCTTTGCTAAGACAAACTTTTCTCAATTTAAGGAATACTTGGTGTAAAAGGTACGGCCCATTTAAGTTACGTGTCCACCTTTCGAATGATGACAGATACTTCCATTCGTGGTATTGCAAATTATGAATGTTTTTCCCATAAAACGGTGTCAACTGACCAACTGGGTAGCACCGGCTGCGACTGAAGGCCTTTATGATCGAAATAATGACACTTACTTGGTTCTCCGTTTATCACTTTGAAGTCTTCTCACGGCAGGCATGTTAAAGAAACACAAAGAATATAGTTAACTATGCATAACAAGATTTCCATGGCATAAGAAAAATACACTAAGCGGTATATTCATGCATTCATTAATTCTTACAGCTGATTTTTCACAGCTGCTTGCGCTTTCGACGGAAGGATTGGTGAGAGTGATCCTCTCCATGAAATGTGAAATGAATATAGGCCAATTGTTATTTGTTTCTTTTAGTTCCTACAGATTTTCTAAATATCGCATGTGGCAGACAGCTCTTTTCCGCGTTTTCGAATGCCTTTTTTGGATGTAGTTGAAATTACATGAATATGGAGAAACCAGAATGCGCTACCATACAATTGAAGTGCTTCAGAAATTATCCTATTTTTAGTATTCACTTTTATGCTAGCATTCGCACTACGCTGCAATCGACGGCACACGAGCTTCAGTGGCGCGGCGCCAGGTGGCGTTGCCATGCTTTTTAGGCTCGCACTCGCGTTGGTCCCCTCACTTTTTCTCCCGACTGTACATACTGACACGTTGCTTGATTTCCTTACATAATCACCATGGATCCTAAGCCTGTTCTAAGCAAGTGCTTTTCTAGGAAGTTTTAGTTATGCTGTAAAGTAACCGTGAATTCACTAGCTTATTTCCAGCTAATTACTATGCCAGTTCTCTGATAAAGTTCATCGGTTAAATGAGCAGAGGTCTAAATAGCGTCTGCGTCACTGCGGTGAGATCAAGCTGTCGAGCCTTAAGAAAGTGAGTGGTGGCTGTTGTGGGCCGCGTGGTGTCAGAGCGGGTAAATTTAGCTCAAATGTTGTTAAAGCAGCGAAAGTCTTTGCTTTTCCGTATTAACTTCGTGCACACTCATTAAGGTTTTGGTAAGCCTAATGAAGACAGCGCCCTAGTGTAATCGTCTTAAACCTTAGCGTGCCGGCAGTAATCAAAACGCCTTCGCCGTATCTCAACAGTATCTTTTAACCGGCTTGATATTCCGGTGTGAATTGACATCCACCATAAAGCAACAATGACTAATTGCATATCTGCAAGAACAGTGACCGAAGAGCCGGTCTACTGGCCAGTATGCGCCAGTATGTTAGATACCATGAAACGTACCGTGAGGAGTTGCCTCGTTATCTTCCAACGTACCTGTAAGAAAAAAAAACGAAACGACCGTTCGTAATTTAAACATTGTAGAGCCCAAGTAAAGTGGTACTAGAAAACAAGTCTTCTCATCTTCTCCATTCCACTCTGCCATTTTCCGGAAGTTGTCCTCATAGGCCGGGAAAATATATATAGACTTCTTAGGCCAACGCCTATTGTATTAGAGATCACTTCGCTTTTAGGTTAAGTAACACTTTCTTTCAAAACTATTGTTATTTCAAAACTATTGTTGTTAACATACTAGCCCTATATTTCTTCTTAATTGGTGCCTAATCGCTTTGTTTCTGAAGTATTCATGTAGAAAATGGCGGCACATCTATCTTTTGCAGATGAATGGCGATGTTGATGCATTATCAATATTTTTTTATGTAGATGGACGGCAAAATGATGCGTTTTTAAGCAGCGTTGTAATATGGCGATGGCTCGTAGGGCTCCAAAAAGAGACCGTAGGTCTTCCCACTTCGTCCCTTATTCGTTGCATCACGACACCAGGCGGCATTAACCCCCCTTCCGAAAGCATTGACTGCCTCCTTGAAAACCGCCCACCTATTTCGAGAAGTGTTCAGATAAACTATTTACACAAAAGTATTCGAACTATCCTGAGGAGAAGTTGGCGAGAGAAAAAGAAAGAACGGCCACACACGCCCACATACAGACACCTGCACAATCAGAAGGAAAAGGGTAATAAAAGTCCCACTGACAGGTAGAAAGAAGGCAAAAGGCCACACAAGAAGGAGGCCGTACGCAGCTGCGTAAATTTAGTACGGCCTGAAGCGTAGGATGTGTGCAATTTCAGGATGAGGCTGTCGACGCGTTGTCAGGACGCCGCCCGGAAGGACCTCGTACTCAACGTCACTAAGGGCTTAGAATTTTCTCGAGCAGGTTTGGCCGATTGTCGGGAGTCTACATTCGGATTCGATCGCAAATTTGGAAAGTCATGACAACGTGGCACAACTTGTAGCGGCGAGCATCTGAATTATGTTGCCAGCTGATTTGCATCCGCGCCTGTTGCGGGCCTATTCGGCCTGTTGAGCAAATTACGCGAAAGCATGGCGTGGAACACGGTTTGTGCATTGCGTCCGTAAACAAGCCTGAACGGGGTCAAGCGACTAGTATTAAAGCGAAAGCTTTACTAACTGCGTCGAGCCGAGCTTCGCCGTCATCATGAATTTGATCTTCATTTGACCCCAGTTGCGCCGTAGCCTTGGCAACGCATCACGCGACTCGCCGTGCCGAGCTCCACCGCTGCCACCGGCTTGGCGCATTCGCCCTCCGCAGCTAGGTTGCCACCTAACCACGTGACTCACCGCGCTCATCTAGTCAGTGTGAGCTTCGCCATGGATGAGAGCGAGGCCAGGCTGTCTTCTCTGAGCGTTCGCGGGAGCGGGAGACTTTGAGCCGCCGTCGCGCAGAGGCTCTGACCACCACGCGGATATCGCCAGACGAGCTCCTCCACTGAAGAGGGTCCCGAAATGCAACAGGCATCGCACCGTCGACATCAGTGTAGCGAGGAGCGTGTTCGCGCCCGGTCCGTTCAGTCTTCTACGCTGCGCTTGTTCGCGCAGCCTCTTGGCATGTGTAGCACTTGCGCTTTCCCTGTGCCGCAACAGGCGTCGCACCGTCGAACGATGCCTGTCTACCCAAACCTAATCACAATCATATCTAACCAGACATAAGCACAGCCGTCATACCTGGCTTAACGATGATTGTATACCTAAGTAAAATAATTACAGCTAAATCAAAGGTTACCCAAGTGAAATTGAGACTTAACCACGGTAAACTAAGCTTTCGCCTTACAAATCCAGGGTTAGCTGAGTTAAGCCACAGCCCAATTTTTTGGCGTTGCGGTATTACACACAAACGTGAATAAACGGAGAATTTCTCTCATGTTTCTTGCTGGATGCCCACGTCCAAGCTAGTACAGAGCGTTGGTAACCGAGTATATGAAAACGTGTAAATAAATACTGTGAGTGGCGTGAAGTTTCCAAAGAATGCTATTCTCACTTCGAGCTCAAAAAATACTTCGCTCGGATTAGATGTCTACCTACCGTAAATACCGACGAATAAGCCAGCAACAGCTTTTGGGGATGTAATCAGTGCTCCTACTTTCCAACACATACCGTGTTGGAAACACATATGTTTAGCAGGTAGCGGAGAGTCGTTTTACTGTGACAGCAGCCAGTAAAACACCAATCGCTTTTGGCCTTTTGGCTATCTCAGCATTGCCTTCATCTGCCTTGATTTCCCTGCCTTGTTATGTGCCACATTGAACTACCCAGTCTAGCCATACCCCCGTAGACTACTTTGCTTTGCCCATTCCACTCTTGCCTTAGTCTACATCGCCTTGCCTTGCATATCCGTGCTTTGATTTTCATTGCCCGTTTCTCTTTCCTGGCCAACCTGCCTGTCTGATTCTTGTATTCACTGCCTAGTCTTCCTGCATGTGCCAGTCTTGCGCTACCTATAATTACCTTATTCTGCCTTGTATGCTACACCACGTCTTGCCTTGTCATACTTGCTTGTCCACCTGTCTGTTTGCCTCACACTGACCTGCATTGCCTACCCCTGCTTTCTTCGGTATTGCTTTGCCCTTCCTGCCAGCCTGGTCCTTCCCTGTCCTGCCTTGCCGCCAGTTTTCTTAGCCAGCCGTGCCTTGCCCACCCTGACTGATTTACTTTCGCTGCCTACACTGTTTTACCTCTCCCGATACAGTCTTTCCTTATCCTACCAGGTTCTGCGTATCTCTACCGTCTTGATCTACCTTGTTCTGCTTTGCCACACCCTACCCAGCCTTACCCTGCCCTACGCACTTCCTACGTTTCTCCTTCCGCATTTCATCCCCTGCGTGTCTTGCCTTAACCTGCCTTAGCTTACCCCCTAGGTCGGCAAATTAAGGCCGCACTCACTCATACTCACTCAACGACATTTTGGCCGCCTATGTACTCACTCACACTAACGCATACTCGCACTCGTCGACACTCACTCGCGTTACTACTTACGCCCGTTCATATTCTCCAGCACTCCCTCGCGTCCATAGTGACTTCCATTCACACTTACTGCCACAGACTCACCCGGCACTCTGTCACCTTCAGATACTCACGTAAACTCAAACTCAACGTCTCCGAGTTTCACTCGTACTCACGTTAACCGGAACCGGCTCTCACTCATGTCCACTAAACCTCCCCTGTACTCAGTCCAGTCACATACGTCACGCCTTCATACACATACACACGCCTTGTCACTTATCTCACGCATGTGAAGTGATTGCAGACCCCGTCAGTGCACTCATGAGGCAATAAGCGTTGCGTTGTTCCATTCAAGCCTGCCTGCCTCCGTGCCCCGTCTTCATCGACACTGTCTCGCGCTGCCTTGCTCTGCATTGTTATACCAAACCTTATACCGTCTTCCCTCTCCTGCCCTCCCTAACTGCCTGCCGGCCTGCCCTGCCTTATACATTCATTTAGTCTCTACTTAGCTGCATGATTCCATGTGCTGCTTCACCTTGCATGGCCTTGTCCCGCCCTTGCTACCTGTCTTGCCGTACCTAACGTGCACTGCCTGTCCTGTTAAATCAGTCCGGCTTTGTTCGGCCGTGCCGGCCCTTGCAACTTTCCTTACTGCTGAGGTTCTTGACGAGCTCTTCTTCCCCTGACTGCCCCCGATACCCTATACATCTCTGGTCGATTTCGCGCAAACATTCCATATATGCATGCCTCCCTGCTCTGCCTTGCCTTGCACCAGGTCGCCTATCCCGGCTTTGCCTTGCCAAGCTTAGCTTCCTTAATCTGCCTCACACTACTTTTTCCCGCCATCATTCGTGCCTGCTTCCCCCTGTAAGAAGCCGTGAAACACCTCTTTTCAAGCACCAAAAATGCTACAATCATCTCAGGATAAATGTAAACAATAATTCATTTAGCACTCAATCAATATAGTGATACATTGTATTGCCACCATCGAAACGAGTTGCGTGTGAGGCGTGCGGTGCAGCGGAACTCCTCCTTCCCGCTTCCTTAAGAACATTAGACAACATTTAGCGGCGGCGCCGGGCAACCTTTGCATGGCCTCCGAAATGCATTGCACGCTGGGGTCTGCGAATGCTGTGCAACGCATCATCCGGCAGCCGGGGTCGTCTCTCGCGTTTCTTTCTGGACACGCTGCACCATCTAGAGGCGCTGCCGAAAAGTGTGCGCGAGGCCTAGAGGCGAGGCACGCCAGTGCATGTGAACGCTGAGGACTGTCCTCTCGCTTGTCAAACGCCCTATGCCAGAAACTCAGAGACCCGAGTTGGCGATACGTCTACTAAAGAGTGACACATACTCAATGCATTGATGGTCCCGCTCGATAATGCGCTGACGGCAAAACGCTCATTGAAAAACGGCCCATACACATTGCATTTGTTCTCTGCCTCCTAAAGCGGAAGGTCACTGTCCTTGGGGAACCCGTGTAACGTGGTTTTAATTCCGCCACACATCAGAGAAATTAAAAGGATCTTTTTGCCATTACAGAGTGGCACGATATCAGTGGCACATGCTTAATTACCAAAATTGATCTCAAAGAGGTTAATTTAAGAACGGCAGGCACCTACGGCCACGCAACCGGTGAAAAAAACTGCAATCGAAAAGGTTCATTCAAGAAAGGCACGAACCAAATGGCACATACCAAGTGCTCCAAGTCGGCATCAAAGAAAATAAATTGACAGTCACTTCAGCATGCTCCAAAGAGGATGAAGTCGGAAGCGTGCGTGCACAGCATTCAATAAATTACTTCACGTTCTCGTTCAAGTGCGTTGTTACTTCTTATAACTTGTTTTCTCCCACCAACGGTCGTGGGTTCAAGTGAATGATTTGACGCTACCATAATTAACTGCGCCTTAATTAAGTTCGCCCTAATTGAAACCAAAGGTTGTGGATTCGACTCCCACCAAAAGTCGTGGGTTCGAGTACCTTAATTATTTCTATGTAAATAAGTGTGCCTTAAATAACTTCGCCTTAACACAAAAGGTAGTTGGTTCGACTTCCACATAAGATCGAGGGTTCAACTCCCACCGAAGGACGTGGGTTCGAATGCCTCACTTAACTCTATCTTAATTAACTTTACCTTTTTTGGCATGATGAGCGGCATCGGAGCCAGGTGGGGAAGATGACGACGACGAACGCGCGAGCAGTGGCACAAGGGCGTGTTTGCGCGAGGCGACGTCACACGACTTTCTATACTACACGTCGCGTATTCCAGACTATTGCGGATATGTATCTATGTATCTATGTATCTATGTACAGTGGCCCATGTCAGTGTGAAAGAGATTCGTTGAAGAGCGACACACGCGGGCACTTTGACGGGTTGTTGGTTACTTTCAAACCCTGTTCCCTCAGCACAGCAGCGCCATGCGCTTCCCATTCGGCCATGCACTACCCAGTGACCCATGAAGGCGGGAAAGCGGTTAGACCCAGCCCACGGGAAGTGCGAGACGTAGCCTAAGAATACTAAAGCAATAAGACGCCTTCTAACGAGTTTTCTGCATCACGGGAATGTGTTCACAGAATAAATTTCACAGTGAAAAACCTAGCAGGAGCACACATACCAGGAGAGCCGTATTGACTATTCTCATTCCCTCAGAGCGTCCTTTTCTCCAAGGGAGCGGGACGCCGCTGATGGCGCTGCCCAGCACAGGTTTTTATCATCTGATCAGCAGTTTCTTACGTAGTCTGTGTACATTGTTTTCCATCGTGTGCGCACATAGATAGCGCGCACAAGAGTTCGCCGACGGATCCCGCTTCGTTCACAAGGTTGAATATTTCGCACCGGAGCTACTGGGACTTTCATCGGCGACCCTACTTACAAAAACTTGAGTGGGTTCCCTGCTACTCATCCCGGGGAACTGAGGTCCTGTTTTGGACCTTTCGCGGAAATTTGGCTACTGCCGTTGCGTGAGAACGGCAGCAAAGCACTGACGGGAGAGCCGTAGCTTCAACAACGTTTTCTGTCGAGACGGAAAGTGTAGGCCGGGCACTTCTGCTTCAAGGAAACAGCCACTCCCAGGCGCGTACCTTCACCAGATTTGCAACTACCATGAGCCAGTCCTGGCTGCTACCGGCCAATAGGAGCCGCGTAAGGTACCGTTGCATGCGACAACGTCTGCCAGTCACCGGCAGCTTCGTCATGGCTGAGGCGATGTCTCTTTCAAAAGAACGCCTTTGGTCACAAGGTTCCAGGGAAAGAACCAACTTATTTATCGGCCGGTAGCATTCCTGGCTGCTACCGGCCAATAGGAGCCGCGTAAGGTACCGTTGCATGCGACAACGTCCCCCAGTCACCGGCAGCTTCGTCATGGCTGAGGCGATGTCTCTTTCAAAAGAACGCCTTTGGTCACAAGGTTCCAGGGAAAGAACCAACTTATTTATCGGCCGGTAGCATTCCTGGCTGCTACCGGCCAATAGGAGCCGCGTAAGGTACCGTTGCATGCGACAACGTCTGCCAGTCACCGGCAGCTTCGTCATGGCTGAGGCGATGTCTCTTTCAAAAGAACGCCTTTGGTCACAAGGTTCCAGGGAAAGAACCAACTTATTTATCGGCCGGTAGCATTACTGGCTGCTACCGGCCAATAGGAGCCGCGTAAGGTACCGTTGCATGCGACAACGTCCCCCAGTCACCGGCAGCTTCGTCATGGCTGAGGCGATGTCTCTTTCAAAAGAACGCTTTTCGCATTCGGCTTGTGAGCACTACGCGCTGCGCACGACTGCAATATTTGGCTGAGATATTCACCAGGGCGTATATCATTCGCGCAATGCGTTTTTTACGAGGAAAGAGGGGTAGTTGATTGCACCTTTAGTGAGCCTGACATATGGTCTGGTAGGATAATGCTACGAGCGAGCCGAGTGACTCATGCTACTGTCGCAATGAATGTCATTTGTGAGTAGTTAAGTCTGCCGGCTTGTAGGCCTTTGAAGTTGTCGTTAGCTTGCTAGCCTGTGCTACATATCTTATTCGAGCCCAGAAAATTTAACTTAGAAGTAATTTGAGTGAACGTTCGATCAAACGACATACCAATTGAATTTTGAACTTTAAATTGAAGTTTGAAGAAAGTCATCACCATGGCGAATCTGTCCTTCAAAATGCATAGTCCCGGCTCTTGAATACTGTGAACTATGACTACCTTCAACGAAGCTTTTTCACAAAGGCGAACACGCCTTTTGTAATTTAGCAGTACTTGTAGCGAAAGGCTATGAAAAAAAAACGTCATTCTTCTTTTCTTTTTATTGCATAATGAGTAAGAAAAGGAAAAGACATGCTCGGTACTTACTTCGTGCTGAATGGGTATCTAAAGAATAGATGGGGGGAGGAAGTAGAATGTATAAGTCAGTAGATTAACAGACAGACCTGCGTAGAGTGCCGCTCTGCGCAATTTATACATCTTTTAATCTGGAACCGTTATATAAGTGAAGTTTATTAAACATACCTTTGCGTTTGTTGGTTCTTAATAATTCGCAGTATGCGACAATGGTAGAAAGATTTCGCTTGATGTTCTGTTACTTTTGTCCAAATACCGTCCGTTACAGGTTATTCGTCGCATGCTTGGGAGACATAATATTGACACGTGTACTTATCTTTATCGGGCGACCACGTTTCGCCGCCTAGCAAATGTAATCGCACAGCGCGGGACACGCCTGCATGTATCCGAAGTTTCTGGAAAGTTATCGATGCTTCTACCCGGCTGTCTGTTGTCGCCGAACCTTGTGTTATCTGATTTCATCGCGTGACGCGAATGGCGTAGAACTTTGTGGAAGGCACGCGGGTCCGAACGATTAGTCTGGAACATTCGATGACTGCTGTATAAAAGCCGACGCGCTTGACCCGCTGGTCAGATTTTCGACGATCGCCGACCGTGTTCGCCGCTATCGTTGTGCTATAAGTGTAGCCTCTTTTGTGGGCACAGTTTCGCCCAATGAAAGTTAGCTTTGTGTTTCACAGTATTGCTACTGTGTTCTTTGACATCACGATCACGTGACAATATGATGTAATCCAGTCTTTCCTTTCTGTTAACCGTTACATTCAGATATCAAAATGCTTATGCCCCGACTGATTTGACACCACTGGTCCAACATAAATATTTGTAGACGTAAAAAAAGTACGCGGGTTCTTGTGTAGGTAACGTCTCTATATTCGCATGTATAGCCTCGTGATCGGACAGTGCATGACTCTAATGAGAAAGTACTATGATTTGACAAAGTTTCTGCGACAAGGATAAGTCTATTGCGCTGTATCTTTTGACTTGAACCTCTTTTTGCTATAAATAAATGTCCATATTAAGCATCCTAATATTGTTAGAGAATCTTCACATATATAAAATCCTTTTCACTTGTTTGCCCTCCTCATATCGTGTCCTCTTAGGAAGGTAATAAAGCTTCGTGTTCGATGCAATACCCTACTTTCTCGTTGATGAGGCTTGGACGTCCCAAAGCAGCATAATGGCTCTGAGGTCCACTTTAATGTTTGTCAAAGCCTGTAGAAACTTGCGTGTAGAAAGTGGTGCAACTATGTCGATAGCCATAATCAGGGAAAGAACGAACTTATTTATTCAGCAAGAAACCAATATGTAGGCAAGGCACTCATGGCTACAGCAGTAAGTTTTGCTCCTAAAAATGACAAACCCAATGACCACTTTCTTTTTCTCCCTGGTGTCCACCACGTAGAAAATATCTACTATAAGCGAAATAAGCGCAGTGTTTGGAGGGCTTTTATTCTAAGATTGCTTCTGCTAAAAAGATGCGCAGTCTGACTGATATGTCGCAAAGGCTCCATTTACAAGGAATTGCATCCCACGTCGATCTCCACGTGCCATAAGGGGCATGCAGCATTCTGCTTAAACATAAAGGATGCCTCCATTGCAAAGGACATTTCATAATCAATATGCACATGCAAATAAAATCTGCTACGGCAGCCAGAAAAGTGTGCGCGAGAAAAAGCATTTCCATTGATTTTACTGATTGCACTGCTAGACGGGATGTAAGCGTCGCATCGGTGCGAATGTCTGCAAGAATTAAAATGAGACTTTGTGCCATGTGCTGCACAAAACGATGGAGGTGTAGCCTAACTGTAGAACTCACAAGAAGCTATCGAAATCAAACGAGTTGCAGCAAGCACTTACAATGCCATATGAAACAATCTTTGTAGAAGGTATATATATGGGATCACAATTAGACAATAAAGAATAACGTTGGTACATTGCAATATATACTGGGGAAGTAAACTTGCTTTAGTCCCAAGAAATTTGTTAGAGTGCACCAAGCTAGACAACTCGGAAACTAGCCTCATGAAAAGTTCACTGAAAATGAAATTTTGTTCAAATACGGAAAAAACTGTTCACCTGTCGGAAACTTTTCAACTGTTTAGATTCATTAGGGGAGACACACAAATGTCAAGATATAACTAGCGTGAAGCAATATAGCGACACTAACTACGAGGTCCAATGAGAAATTACTGGGTCTATTTACATAGCATAGCTGAAAAAGTGGTGCAACCATTTAAGCGCGAAGCAGTTACAGCATACGACATTGATTAATGAATTTTTTCAAGACAGCAACTTACTCTCTACATTTGTACATTTTTCATGGACGTCTATTTAAACACATTTATGAATGCCATTGGTATTTCAAGGCGCAATCTCAAATTTGTGAAGAATTCCGCACCCCCCAGGACGCTCACCATAAAATGTTGGGCTGGCACTGAGATTACGACAAACGTCTCCATCTGGGACAAGTCTTTACATTTCAGATCATAAAGTGGAACGTACAGCCATTGACATGGAAGGGCTCCGAATTTTCAGCACCGAAGTCATGGCAGAAAGAAGACGCAAGCAAGCAAGTAAGCAAGTGATCGCTGATGTTCCCATTGTTTTGAGCCGAATTACCCGGGAAGCACGCCATGAGGCAACCTACGGCTAGACCTGTTTCCACACGCTTTCATTTATATTTTCCTCATTATTTCTACATTTCAAATATTACAGCAGCTAATGTTCCCTACTCACTCCATGGCTTCGAGGTTTGTTGTCTTCATATGACTGTGATTGACAAAACCATATGAGCAGTGAGTTGTGACATCTCAGAAATAATAACACGCGATGTCGAAGCCACAACTGCACCAACGGGACAGCTGAATGCACCGTACAGGACTTAATGTACAATGCAGGAACTGCGCCCCAACAGTCATGCCGAACTCTATACACGTCTGTTTTTCCACGCTACGATATTTTGTTGCTGGTACAGCACAAGTGCAGGTCAAACGGGAACCGATTTCAAGCCTTCGGTGACCGGTGAAATCCAGAGAGTCCTTGACGCGTTTTAAAAACAAGGCTACCAAGAAGGTTTCCAAAAGTACATGGAGGACAGGCCTTTTGAGATGTAGAATGCTGCAGCATCGTAATGCCTTAAGACATATCAAGGGCCTACCATTTCTACATTTCGCATTGTTTTGTCTTTTTGCAACTAAATTCTTCACTCTAACGGCAATCTGTCCCTTAAATAGTCCCTATAATAGTCACTTCAACTGTAACATTAAATTAATCACAGCATTTCTCATCTCTGAAAATCTATGGCTCGCAACTCTGAGGTTATTTACTCACCTTTGCTGCGCCATGCTGTAACCATGCAGTGTCCTCATGCTTGATAGCCTAGTTCTAATCATGAATGTTCCGATAGGGCTAATGTCATTTATGGGTTGTTTTGCTTTGTACACAGTATGCTAAGTATAACACAATTCAACGGCATAGCTAGCCCGTGCTGCTACTCACCGTTATTTATTACGTAGAGCAGGAAGTACAGAAGCGCCAGCGAGAGCACCAGGCATAAGATGCAGGCCACCACTCCACCTTTCGCCGAGTCTTGTGCATCCTCCTCCGTAGATGCCTCAATGGTGGAAGTCTTGGTCCTAGACCGAATAAAACAATACAGCGAGGATAGCGAGGAACACCATGATGCGCCGTACTTAAGCACGAAACTACGAGAGAGAAAAAAGACGCCACGCCAGATGCGATATATGTCAAGTAGGTGCGGTGCATGAAACAGATGTGTGGGAATCCGCGCAAGTCATTTATCGAAGACAGTGAAGCTGTGTGAGGCAGTTCTTTGGAAGTCTTGCTCGGCTTTCAAGGGCCAACTTTATTTCCAAATTTCCTTTTTTTGCAAAAATACAGGAATGCTAGGACAAGCACGAAAATCCGCTAAGATCTAGCTTGGCTCTCTGTTCTGCCAAAGTACGAAATCCATGGCTTCGTAAACACTTCGCTGTATCGGGCGCAGTTTGTTCGCTTCGGCTGATTCTTTTCAAGCTGTACCCGCTATACTGACGCATGTACAGGCGCCGACAAAAGTGGTATACTCCACGCAGCGAGAGCCGGAGCAGCGGCACACTGCATCGCGACGCCATCTACATTGACACGAGTCAAGCGACATGCCTGCAGATAATAAAGGGCACCCATTGGCTGTCTCGATCCCAGATGCTGCCTGTAGATGGCGTTGCGATGCAGTTTGCCGTTGCTCCGGCTCCCGCTGCGTGGAGTATACCACTTTTGACGGCGCCTGTACATGTATGACTTGCGCCCCGTTTCTATTGTGCCGGCTACGCTCTGAACAATGCTGCTGTGCTGTGCTCTGTACTTATCACGCCGCCACTGCAAGAAATCAACTGTGGAAGTCTATCATACAGTGTGACATTTAACTTTTCCTACATGGGGGCAAGTCTTCCATTGGACACACTGGACGCTGCATAGATGAAAAAGATAAGAAGCAAGGTAACTAAGCATACCTTACATATCAAATTGAGTTGTTTAACGTCCCAAAGCACTTACCCTCAAATGCATTGTGGTGAATAGTTTTCAATTTTCACTACCTTGTTCATTTTAACGTGCGCTTAAATGCCTGTGCTGTTTTCATCCCTGTGTGTGTTTCAACGTTGGAGCGTCGCTTTATAAGTACAAGCCATAGTGAAACTGCACAACATTTTTTTCTTTCTTTTAAGTTCTGCCTTCGCCAACCATGCCCGGAAATCGAACACTATTGCGTTCTGCTCAGCCGTACAACGCCATTTCCACTGAGCCACGGTGGCGGTTAAAGCCTATATATTAAGAAGAACGGTGTGCCGCAATTCCATGCACCCTGCAACACTGACTACTCACGTCTGGAAAGTGCTTTCCGGGGACAATAAATATTCCAAGCAGTCCTGAGCAAGAATTGAGCAAGTGTGCCCGAATGGCGAAGCACTACAAAAGTTTAACGTCGCCCTGAAGCTCTTCTTGAATCAGCGCGGATGAAGGCAGAAGCACAAATAGGAGAGACACAGAACTCTGAGCCTCTCCAGCGCTCGCCCTGTCTGTTTCTTTCTCGTGTGCCGACAAAAAGTTTTCACCATACTGCTGAAGCCTCTCTGCGTGCACGCTGTCCTAAGAATGCGTGGACGTGACAGGCTGACGAGGCATATCAACCGATGCAACTGCCTGTGCACAGCAGACACTGCACCATGGCAGCTACTATGCGTCTAAGAAGGCAGACGCGATGAGCCACCGCCGTTGGGGGCATCGCAGCTCATTGGTGCAAATAGGACGAAGCACAGGGAGAGTCTGCGTTTGCAGCTTGACATGTACTGTGCAATCAACTCTGGCCAATGGATGCATCATGCAGCGGTATTCACGAAGCTTCTCAGCGGGAACCCGAGTGTATGTGCGCACAGCGCGCATGCTAGCGGTAGGAGGCAGAACGCTGCCCTGCCTCTGCTGCAGAGGCGATTGAGTGGAGCGTGAGGGTGCGTCAGCGCACTTGGCTTAGTCCTTTATGCGATCGAACTCGCCGCTTGTACCACGCAATTCTGGAGAACTCCTAATCTTCCAAACGCGAGCAGCACATGGACCGCCGCTACTCTGACAGCACGGCGGTGGCGGCGACAGTGGCCTGGCACCATGAGCGCGTATCAAGCGTCCGTATAATTGCTATCACAATAAAGCTACACGCGTGAAGAACTTTTAGAGCGCAGCTCTTAGGCACCCGTTCCTGCGGCGAGCGCCGGCGTTGTCTCTCGGCGTAACCGCACGAACGAGTGCACCGCAATAGAAAGAAAGAGCGAACGCGGAGCGCTAGGGGCGAAGATGGACGTCAGTGCATCCGCGGTAGCCGAGGCCCCGGACGGTGAGGGAAAGGACAAAGGAAGAACCAGAAAGCTCGCCTTCTTGCTTAGAGGATCGCCGCAAGCGCCTCCTCGTATAGATTACGGTAGCGTAAGCTGCAGTTGCCCGAAAGCAGCAACTGTGTGGCCGGTCTTTATATTATAGCGCCGCGGTTCACGGCTCTGTCAGTCGGTGCGGTGATCGGTGCGATGCCTCAGTATGTGCCGGAATGAATACACGTGCAGAACTGGGCTCAAATTTCGCAATAGCAAGTATCGCAATCGTCGGTGAAATTTTGGGGGGGCGATGAGGGAGAGAATACGGTAACGCAACTTCTGTGCATGTTGTCAGGCAGCGTTTGGCCGTGCTTCCAGTTCCTCGGAAGAGATGCTGAATTGGCGCAGCTCCCACATGGCACGCTTTCGCACTTGCGTATACGTGGAAGGAAGAAGCGGCAAATTAAGTCACCTTCCACACTCAGTGGTGTTCATGTACACGCAAGGCGTCCATGTATCCTCTTCCCCGGTTTAAACAAACGCGGATGAAAAGGTGGGAATTTTTCAGAAGGTTACTCCTTGTGCGGGATTTGCCTCCGTTGATTTCCCATTATTGCCACATAATGCTGTTCGCTAGTATAGTCTGTGCGCCATGCAAGGGAAGTGTACGGCGCTATAAAACACCGACCATATCAGTGACAGGAATCAGTTTCTAAAATAGTGTAATACAAACAATTTCGACCACTACTCTTATCAGTTGTGTTTGTTCTTCATTGCGTGCGTCCCTGTATGTCTACGCATTCTGTGGTCAATAAACGAGTACCACTTATGCCGTCATCAATATTCCTAGTTTCTCTTAGTGTGCTTTTATTAGTGACAATTGTGCATTTCAGCAAGTTCTTCTATTGCTTGCCTGGCAACAGGGTCTTGTAAGTGCAAAAGCATCGTACCTGAAACCTAGGCTTCCGTCGCAACGACAAAGCACGTTTTCATAAAGCAAGTGACACTGTACTGCAAAAGTAGGTAATGGTAAAAGAAAATTTTGGCGTGACTTGATTTGTAGTTACAAAATAAGACAATAATTAATGTCTTTAGGATAAATTTCCTTTTATTGCTTTGGAACCTAAAGTAAACAGGCATTGTAGGCGCAGTAGATAAATGCGGGACATCTAGTGTTCAAGAAGCGCATCAGTTTTCTATTCTCCAATAATTTGGCGCACGCGTTCCCCATAGCCCGGAAGTTTCTGTAGAAGCAATTAGACGCTTGTCGACGCGTTCCTTACGAGACAACGGCTTCTTTGCAAGCGATATATTGATCGATTATTCCTTAAGATAATAAGCAGAGACAAAGTTTCACACCGGCCAATTATAAGCAAAGAAATAATGTTATATGTAGTTACCAAAAGTACTCCAAAGTTGTTCCGTGGCAAGGCAACGGCGAAAACTTACTCTTGAAGCGGCGTCTCCAGATATAGAGGCTGACCAACTGGCAATACTGCAAAAAAGGAAGGAGAGCAGTTGTACAAGTTTATTTCGAAAAAAGCACAGCAACGTGCAAACGTTTAGGAAGGAAAGTAAGTCTACAGGTGTTGTTATAACCATGCAAGATGAATACGTTTCACCTACCTTGCCCTCCGGCTGCATAAGTGTGCTCTGGTGTTCCCTCTGTGTCACAAGAAAACATACATGGACACCAAGGTTTAAATTAGCCATCCATTCATAATTTTTCAAAGTGCACTGATAACTGATACGAGACGGTTAGGCAACAAGAGCTGGCGCAGTTTTTTACCCCTGCAATACCATTGCGGCAGTGAGTAGTCCAACAGCCTACGGGCTGTTCTGTCCAATGTCCTGTGTCGTATGTCCTGTGTGTACAATATTATTTCACATTGCATTCACCTGACGTAAAATGCTGGTGTGCCACAAAGTAAACCTCTGTAATTTTCTTTTAGGATTATTTAACAGCCTGTAGCACGGCCACTGGTGAAAGTAAGGGATGAAGGCCTGTAAAGCCAGTTCGAATGCCTGGAAATGCCCATTCTCATTGTGAAATATAGCCTACTATCTTGCAACTGTTTTTATGCTGCCTTAGCTATCATTCTAAATCGAGCTATCATGTTCTGAATTCTATAAGCTGGGAAGAAAGAAAATTGTTTTTGCGCACACTATGAAGAAAGCACCCAGCTGAGAAGAGCACACATGGTCAGTGCCAAAATACACTCCCGCACAGAAACAATTATACAAGCAGAGCTATTCAGTGAAATAACATTCCCCATCTATTGTTATTCGTAATATGTAATGAGAACTTTTGAATAAAATAACGCTTCTAAATAAAAGTTGGCATTGATCCTAGGAAGTTAAAGTACTTTTCGCTTTTGGGATAACAATTTCAGCTTGCGATCCAGCGCTGTCAGCGCTTCTTCCACTCTATAGAAAAGACTTTTGCTGCCCATTGCCTTACTGTGATTGTTCTGTCTGTAGCTATGATTGCTAATGACTCGAGCCCAGAAGAGCAAAGCTGAAAGATTTGTTGAGCCTTCTGAGGTGGCGGTTCTTCAGAACTTTTTTGAAGCGATATACATTAGGAAGAATGCTAATATTTGTTTTTTTTTTTCTCCAACCTTTATCAAAACATTGACTCCTGACTTAAACGGAAATCCGGCGAATAGTCGTCAAGTCGCCTATGGCGCCATTCGGAGCACTGAAAGTTGGTGTAGGTCGTCTAATTCGTGCAAATGATATCGTCCGCTCACGACATCATTTATTTCGCTAGTGATGATTTTTGTGACGCGTTCAATTTCTGCAAGCTCGATGTGAAGAGGTTCATTTCTTACCTAGCGTCTCTTATTAAAACGATGACTCTTGCACGTTTATATCTGAGCACTTTTTTACCACGATCTGCACAACCGCTGTGTTGTTCTTCAATACGCCAAATCATAGTGCCTAGTCTTGCTATTCGCTGACTGTTCGCTGCAGCACTTTGAAATACATTCCTGAGGTGTTTCCGTGAAACGGGCCAAGTGTTTTATGTTATAGAACCAAACGCTCTTAAGTCGTTCATCTTGCCTAGATGTGACCGCATGCATTTTGTAACGTCGTACATATTTTTCGCGGCTGAGTTATTTGCAGAACCTTGATTCTCAATTATACATCAAAAGTTTCAGATGTTTCTTCAGAACATAATTGCTATATTAAGATGATACGCACGTTGTACAGCAGGTACAGCTTATTCTATAAGGTTTGCTCTACCATAGCTCTTTTTGCCAGACTTGAAGAAAACCCGCCAAATATATTAAAAAGGCGATGTCGCTACGCATTAGTGAACCTGCAATCTAGTGATCTCCCAAGCGCATTTTCTGAGAACGACATCCTGACGCAGGCCTAAAAAGCGAGAGGAACTAACCCCGGCATCCAATGTAAGCAAGGCCCGCACGTCAGCAACAATATTCTTTCGATGATGGAAAATAGTTGCAACGGCAGGCTTTAAAAACAAAATTATCGACAGTTCTAACAATTTTTATGCTGCGAAATAAGCAGCCTAATAAAAATACAAATCCGACAGGATGTCTGTGCGCTGGTGCACCAACGATGTCCTTGCGTCTTCACGTGATCATGTTTAGCTCAACTGAAAGCATTGCTATGGGGGTCATCCTGTTACACGATTCCTAGGTAAAATATCACTGACGAACTATGTGCTCTTTTAAAGCAATGAAAGCCGAATATTTTTCGCTCACTAAACCCTACTTCCACGCCACTTCTAGCGGTTCACTCGCTGCTAGCGTCCTGTGTAAACGCTGCTACTGTGGGGTGGAAGGAGCGACTCACGCATATTTTGCCGTCTCCAAAAAGCACGCGCACGGTTCAGAGTCCGAGCTAACGATATGGGCAGGTCTTCAGTTCATCGCCGGTTGCGTGTGGAGGAAGGCACGTCAGGCTCTCTTGCCACTTAGAATAATCGCGAATGAGCGTAGCTCCTAGAAGAAAGGGTTGTTGGAATGCCAAGCGGTTATCCATTCTTACCGGCAAAGGTACCTTCCATGTTCTCTTTTTGCTTCTGACGTTGCCAGCGCAAGGAAAGACTCAAGAACACTCAACGGGGGAGCAGCTCGTCGTTTTCTTCGGGTCCTCTGAACGTGTGGCCCCTACCCACTATGGTGGATTGTACAGGACTCAGCTTTTGCTTGTTTGTTTGTCTCTTTCCTTTCTTGGATGTTTGTTTGTTCGTTCGTTCGTTCGTTCGTTCGTTCGTTTGTTTGTTTGTTTGTTTGTTTGTTTGTTTGTTTGTTTGTTTGTTTGTTTGTTTGTTTGTTTGTTTGTTTGCTTGCCAGCTGTATTTAGCCATACTTAGTATAGAGAATTGGCAATGATGTGGATGGAATTACAAGGCGACTAGTAAATCCGTGAAAATAATTGAAATAATTGGGAAAGAATAGACGGAATAAAATATAACTGATGATTAAAAATCTACCTAATCTACCTAAATGAATAGAAACACTCAAACGCCTCAGCAAGCATCAATGTGCATTGCCCATGAATGCTCTTAGAGGAAATACTTCAGAAATTGCAAAATTTGCTGCAATTCTTCTAAATGTCTTTTTTTGCTGAAATGCTTTTTCTTGCATGTTAAGTCGTGTACAGAATCAGATAAAATGGTCAGTTGTCTCATCTTTACCGCAAAACAGACACTGCGGCGATGAACCGAAACTAGCCATGTGTTGCTAAAATGTGAGGGAGCTATTTAGCACCACCATCGAATGAAATTTACATCTCTTTTGTGCGTTTGAGAGAAATTTCTGCGCCAGGGTCCATATACTGCAAAATTAATTATAGTTCGGTTTATAGTCAAGCATAAAACCTTATAAGTTGATGCTAGCCTTAGTAATGTTGACTCTAGAAGAAGCACCGGCATAACTGGGCCACTGAGACTCGCTCTGACCAGCCTATCTGCTCAGTGGGCACGGCGAAAGCGCTGCGGGCAAGGTGCTCAAAATGCTACGTCTTTTCCTGGTACAGGTCCTGCTGTTGTCAAGTGCGCATGCATCTTCGCAGACTATCACCGAGCTTCATCAAGTTACAACAGAAGAATTCGTCACCAAAGATAGCACATCTGGCAGCGCCGTCACCGTGGGGACGCCACAGGTACATGGATATCGGACGTCATCGACCGTGACGTCATCAGCCCTTGGCCCTATAAATTCGGCACCACACCCGTCCGTCTTCAGTGGGCACGGCGAAAGCGCTGCGGGCAAGGTGCTCAAAATGCTACGTCTTTTCCTGGTACAGGTTAGTTATGTGTGCACCATACGATCTGACGATAGGTTTCTTGTTCTCCTGCCGTGCCCACGCACATGTCTAGGCTGTGCCTATAGCTGCTATTGCTCATGTATGCTGCTTGTTTGTGGAGATATAGAAATGAATCCAGGCCCAACAGTTGACGAAATGTTTCAGAGACTCATTGAGGGGCAGAAAGACATTAGGTCTCGTTTAGAGGCAACGGAAAGGGCACTGGGGAACTTTGGTGATCGCTTGAATAAGATAGAGGCAAACATAAAAGATCTACAGATGAAAACAGATGGGATTAACAACATAAGCATAGCTTTAAATGGTGTGCAGGATGCACTTACACGGCATCAAGCCAGACTCGATGATTTGGAAGATAGAAGTCGGAGGTCAAATTTAATTGTTTTTGGCGTAAAGGAAGATCCTATTGAATCAGAGTCCGACTTGCGCAGAAAAGTTATCGATGATCTCTTTTCTGCTAAATTGGGAGTGCAGTGTTCATCTGTAGCTCGAATCCATAGACTGGGGAAAAGTTCTTCTAATCGACCTGTCATAATGTACTTTCAGGACTATAGAGAAAAGCAAGCGGTTTGGAGCAATGTATCTAAACTAAAGGGAAAAAACATTAGAATCGATAATGACTACTGCGCGGAAACGTTGTGCAAACGAAAGCATCTTTGGCAAAGTGCAAAACTTGAAAAAAAGGCTGGAAGTAAGATTTCCTTGGTTTATGACAAGTTGAAGATCGATGGGCGGTACTATAAATGGGATGCTGCTCTAAACTCTAGAACATTGATAGAGCGCAACACCAGATCCTTAATTGAAAGCTAACGGCCAGATACGTCCGATGTGCGGTTAGTTTCTTTCAATGCAAGAAGCATTGTGAACAAAAAAGATAAACTGGAAGATTGTTTGCACTCTTTGGATCCGCACGTGTGTGTCATAACTGAAACCTGGCTACACGACCAAATAAGTGACGATGACATAGTCCCACCAGGTTATCTGTTATATCGGCGGGACCGAGGATCTAGAGGGGGTGGTGTTGCTGTGGTTGTTAAATCCTTTGTCGATGTTGACGTAGAAAGCCAGATTGCTGAGCATGAAAGCCTTTTTTTGAAAATCAAAGTGAAGGAAACGGCGTTTTATTTGTGTGCAGTTTATCGAGCTCCAGACACTGATGAAAGCTTTTTGAGTAAATTGTATGACCGTTTGTTGTTGTTACGAAATAAGAATGTTATTGTAACGGGTGACTTTAATTTCCCTTTATTAAATTGGAACAATCTGTCTTTTGGGTTATCGCATACGAGCGATATAATCCTTGATGTTATGCTTGCTCTTGGTCTTGACCAAATAATTACTGAATGTACTCGCGGAACATCAATTCTTGACCTGCTGTTCATTAGTGAAGGATTTAGACAAGGAACTGTTACAATTGAACCCGGCATATCTGACCATAAGTTAATTTCTTTTTCCTGGAAGGTCGAAAAATCAAAAACACGTGCGCTTGATGTCGCTACAGTTAAGGAATTTAGTAGAGCTGACGATGTGGCGATTATTGACTATATTGAAGAAAATGTTGGGATTACATGTGATGATGTGGAAAGCTCTTGGCAAAGGTTCGCTAATGTGCTTAGGCATTGCATTAAAAATACGTTCCAAACAGAAAAATACTTAAAAAGCGGAAACATCCATGGATTACTCGTGAAATTATACACATTAAGCGTAGACTTAAGAGATATCGTAAGAAGCAGGGGACGTCAACGCCACTGTTTATAGAAATCAAACGTGAGCTATTATCAAAGGTGAGCTGCGCCAGGACTAAATATTTTACACACACATTAGCAGAGTTTCTAAAGACTGATCCGCAGAAATTTTGGCAGCATTTGAGTAAACCCAAAGATGCACTTACTAAAATAAAAGTTAGGGACAAGATTATCACTGATGCTGCCGAAATAGCTGAGAATTTTAATCAGTATTTCTACGAGGTGTTTTCAGAATTAGACGAATATGAAATAAAAGCAGTGGCTGCACCAGAGGATGGCATTGAGGTAACTCGTGAGGGTGTTCTGGCGATGCTCTTGAAACTGGACACTAAAAAATCCGTTGGACCCGATGGTCTCCCGAATGTATTTTTGAGGCGTTACGCAGAACAAATATCAGGCTGCCTCACAGACATCTTTAAACTCTCATTAGCAAACGGAAAAATTCCTTCACAATGGAAAATAGCACGGGTGGTTCCCGTATATAAAAAAAGTGATCGATTGTCTGTTTCAAATTATCGGCCTGTTTCCATAACATCCAGTTGCTGTAAGATGTTGGAGCATATTGTAGCCGGTTACATGCGAAAGTTCCTGAGCGATCATAATCTTTTGTCGGATAATCAGCACCGGTTTCGGCAGGGGCTATCCACAGTTACTCAGACTGTTTTGTCTGTACATGAATTTGCGCGGGTGCTTGATATGTCCGGGCAAACGGACGTGGTTTTCTTTGATTTTAGCAAGGCCTTAGATAAGGTGCCACATGGCAAACTTCTCTATAAGATGGAATCTATGGGTATACCATTTTTTATTATTCGATGGATTCAAGACACCTTACAGACAGACGGCAATATGTGGAAATTAATAAGACCGCTTCTAGTGTTGTTAATGTTCATTCAGGAGTTCCTCAGGGAAGTGTGCTGGGACCTTTGTTGTTTTTAATATATGTAAATGATTTAGTTGCGGTTGTTCCTAAAGATGTCTCTGTTAAGTTGTTTGCAGACGACTGTGTTGTGTTTAAACAAATTTCATCTGAACATGACCACATCTCTGTTCAAAAAGCAGTTTTTGCTATTGAAGAATGGTGTCTGAAATGGGCTATGGAACTTAATAGTGAAAAAACTGTTCTCTTACGTATAACTAGAAAGAAGTCTCCCATTTTGCTTCCTTACTTTCTTCGCGGCAACATGATTTTGGAAGTTGACAAATATAAATATTTAGGCATAACACTCGACAATAAGTTAAAATGGTCGGCTCACATTACTAATATTTCTACATCTGCATTTCGAAAGCTATGGGTTTTACGAAGAAAGCTAAAAACTGCCCCTGCACACATAAAAAAATTGGCTTACGAAACTTGTGTGCGGTCTTTACTTGAATATGCTTCAGTAGTGTGGGACCCATACACAAAAAAAGATATAATGACCCTTGAAAAAGTCAATAGGAAAGCGGTTAGGTTTATATACGGAAAATACAAAAGGGAAGACTCTCCTTCGCAGTTAATGATCTCAAATAACATTCATACACTAGAAACCCGCAGAAAGATTAATAGATTGATATTTTTGAACAATAGTTTAACAGGAAAAAATAAGCTCCAGCTTCCAGAGTGCATAAAGCGTCCTCTAGTGAGAAGGACTCGGAGCGTTCATGAGCATTCACTTGCTCCCATCTTCGCCAAAACTAACAGCTTTAAGTACAGTTTTTTCCCTAAAACAGTACAAGATTGGAATTCGTTACCGGCATCTGTTTTTTCCTCACAAAATTTTTCTGATGCGTTACATCGTCTCCTTACCTGATATGTATGTTTTGTATCCTTGTGCTGCTAATATTGTATAATTTTATTCTTTTGGTATCCGTATGCTGCTAATATTGTACAATTTTATTCTTTTGGTTTATTCTTTTGATATGTGTGTGCTGCTAACATTGTATAAATTTTATTCTCTTGGTTATGTAACAATGTAAATTCATTCCTGCTTGGGCCAAGCAATGGCCTGCAGTATTCTGAAATAAAATAAATAAATAAATAAATTTCTTCATGAATTATTCCTTACGCCCCTATACAAACACAAGTCCGAATAATTATAACTGGGCAGGCACAAAAAACATGGAATATCTGCAAAATGTGACAGTCCCTACAGGCAGTGAGTTATGAACATAAGGCTAACCAATCAGCTATTGTGACTACTGATGAAGGTGGTGAACTTAGTTTTCTGAGGCCTAACATGATCAGGGGGAGAATACCAATATCCGACTTTTGTTCCCATTTCGATGCGTCTGTAGCAATCATAGTATCTATCGCTAGAGAGTTAAATGTTCATGTAAAAACCCATTTGATATGCTGTAGGAAAGATATTTATCATTACGCGGATATATGTCATAAAAATTACATCTAGCGATTCTCCCGCACCGTAAATTATTGGTATCTCACTGATGCATACATTCAAAGGACCAACAAGGTTTTTTACGAAGACTACTTTAGTGTATGAAATCTCATTCAGTAAACTTTAAATATAACACTGGCTGGCAAATACAAATTGTTTCTAATCTTCTTATTAACCGTCACTTATTAGTGACGGTGAAGAAAGCAGCAAAACTGGGAATGCCGGAAATAGCGTTTTGTGCCATGAAAGGCGAAAGGCGAACTTGTGCCCTCAAAAACAGCCTACACCGCGGCGAACACAGTCGGCGATCGTGGATAGTCTGATCAGCAGGTCAAGCGCGTCCGCTTTTATGGTCTTTCTCTCGTGGTCTTTTTGTTCACACGCATTGCAGGGTTTCTGGGTTTCATTATGCTCAATGAAAATTCTTTTCAAAGACACTGTATAAACTTCCATAACTTTTTTCTGGTGTGCTATACTCGAGTTTGCTGCTTCTAAATGATCTATTAATGTATCGTATATGATTTGGCTGCCTGCCAGGCTCTGCCACTCGAGCCTTCAAACGCTTTGGCAGGCCCGTATGAATGCACTTATTTCATTATCGGCAATAAAGGTATTATTATTAATATTATTATTTTATAGATTAGTCATCGAAGGTTACAGAGTAATCGCTGGTGTCCGCGTGTCTTCCAGAAAGTTCTACACCATTCCCGAGGCGCATACATGAAATCAGATTACACAGGGTTCGATTACATCAGACAGCGGATAGAACCATCGATAGCTTTAGAGAAACTTCCGATAAATGCAGGCGCGTTCTGCAGTGTGCCATCACATTTCTTAGGCGGTGAAACTCGCTCACCCGATAAACAAGAATACGTGTCAATATGCCCTCTTAAAGAAAGGCATCGTCCTGATGCTACAAACATAACTGGAGAGTGGAACACAAAAGGGCACTTATGAAACAAAAGTAACAAAGCAAGAAAAAATTCCAAGGTAACACAGTCAAAAAAAGGGCCAAACTTCAGCCATGCAAAGTCCCAAAGTTCGTTAGGGCTGGTACAACAGCTGAAGTCGCACAACATGGACTGACTACTTCACGTCGTGAGCGGCACCGCTGCGATAGCGAAATGCCATCTTGCAAGACCTCATAGTCGATCGCGCCAAACGTCGCATGATATTGTAGAGCCTAAAATAGAGGCGTAAAAACTTCTCGCAAAGTCCTCGTCGGCGTATTGGGGTCCAAACCCAAACACCGTCGCCGGACTGGTACTCGACGTAGCTTCGTCGAAAGTTGTAGTGTCGGCTGTTGGTCCTCTTCTTGTTCTTGATCCGCAGGCGGGCGAGCTGTCAGGCTTCTTCGGCACGCAGTATATTCGTGAAGACGTCAACATTCTCTTCGTCGGTGACGTACAGCAGGATGGCGTCGAGAGTCGTCGACGGCTGCCTGCCGTAAACCAGCTTTAACGGCGTTATCTGTGTTGTTTCTTGCACCGCCATGTTGTAAGCGAAGTTTACGCACGGTAGGACGGCATCCCAGGTCTTGTGTGCTATGTCGACGTACATTGCTAGCATATTGCCGAGGGTCTTATTCAGGCGTTCTCTAAGACCATTCATCTGCGGGTGGTAGGAAGTTGTCTTCTGTGGCTTTTCTGGCTGCATTACAGAATGGCTTCGGTGAGCTTCACTGTAAAGGCCGTTCCTCTGTCGGCGATGAGCACTTCCGGGGCGCCATGTCGCAGCAGAATTTTCTCGACGACGAATTTTGCCACTTCGGCTCCACTTCCTTTCGGCAGAGCTTTCGTTTTAGCGAAGCGGGTGAGGTAGTCCGTCGCCACGACGATCCACTTATTTCCTGATGTTCACGTCAGAAAAGGTCCCAACAAATCCATCCCGATCTGCTGAAAAGGTCGGCAAGGAGGCTCGATCGGCCGTAGTAGTCCCGCTGGCCTTGTCGGTGTTGCCTTGCGTCGCTGACAGTCTCGGCATGTCTTGACATAACAGGCGACGTCGGCGGCCAGGCGCCGCCAGTAACACCTTACCTGTATACTCGATAACATCCGTGAGAATCCCAGGTGCACACTGGTCGAATGGTTATGTAGGGCGTGCAGTACTTCTGGACGCAGCGCTCACGGAACAACAAGACGGTAGTTGGCGCGGACTGGTGAGACGTTCTTTACGAGTGGCTTGTTTTGAAGCGTGAACGAAGACAATGTTCGCTTAAATACCATAGAGACAACGTCAATGTGACTTTCCAAATACTCGATCAGGCTTTTTAGTTCCGAGTATACTCGTTGCTATTCAGTGAAGTCTTCCGCGCTTATTACTCCAAGGAAGGCGTCGTCATCCTCTTCGTCTTGCGGCTGTGGATCAATGGGGGCGCGTGATAGCTAGTCGGCATCGAAGTGTTTTCGTCCGGACTTGCAGCTTACAGTGATGTCATATTCTTGAAGTCTGAGGCTCCACCGTGCCAGGCGTGCCGAAGGGTCCTTTAATTTCTTTAGCCAACAGAACGCGTGATGGTCGCTGGCGACTTTGAACGGCCTGTCATACAGGTAAGGGTGGGATTTCGCTGTAACCCAAACGTTTGCGAGGCATTCGCTTTCGGTTCTAGAAAAATTGCATTCCGCTTTTGACAGTGACCGGCTAGCGTAAGCTATCCCCCGTTCAAATCCGTCTTTCCTATGGACTAGGACGCCACAGAGGCCTAGGCGACTCACGTCATTGGGATTTCTTCATCGGCATCCTCGTAGAAATGCACAAGTACCGGTGACGACTGCATGCACCGTTTGAGTTCTTGGAATGCGTTGGTCTGTGGCGTTTCCCACTTGAACTCGACATCATATTTAGTTAGATGTGTAAGCGGCTCAGCGATGCGTCAAAAGTCCGTGACAAAGCGTCTGTAGTAGGCACACATGCCAAGGAATCTACGCACTGCTTTCTTGTCAATGGGCTGCTGGAACTTTGCGATAGCAGCTGTCTTCTGCGGTTCAGGACGGACTCCAAATTTACTGTTGACCTGGCCCGGGAACAGATGCTCATAGAAGCGGCACTTTTCCGGCTTCAGAGTCAGCCCTGATGAATTGATGGCCTCCAGTACTGTCGCAAGCTGCCTAAGGTGATCGTCGAAATTTTCAACGAAGACGACAAGGTCATCCAGGTAAACAAGACAGGTCTCCCACTACTAACACCATGTCCATCCTGCTAACACCATGTCCACGACGTGCTAGAACGTTGCAGGCACCGAGCACAGTCCGAATACCATGACTTTGAACTCATAGAGGCCGTCTGGTGTGATGAAGGCGGTCTTTTCGCGATCATTCTTGTTGACTTCTATTTACCAGTAGCCAGTCTTGAGATCCATCGACGAGAAGTATTTAGCGTTGCAGAGCCGATCCGACGCGTCGTCTGTGCGTGGGAGGGGGTATACATCCTTCTTTGTGATCTTGTTAAGTCGACCATAACCAACACAGAAACGCAGGGTTCCGTCGTTTTTCTTCAGCAAGACTACAGGAGATGCCCACGGGCTTTTCGACGGCTGGATGATGACGTCGCGCAGCATTTCGTCGACTTGTTGTCTTATAGCTTCCTGTTCTCGCGCGGAAACTTGGTAAGGGCTCTGACAGAGGGGTGCAGCACACTCTTCGGTTATTATGCGATGCTTTGCAACTGGTATTAGTCGAATCCTCGATCACGTCGAAAAGCAGTCTTTGTATTGCCGGATAAGATTTCCAAGCTCTTGCCGCTTACTCACGGGCAGACTTGTATTTATGTGGATGTCTGGTTCGCGAACTATGGCCGTTGGGGTAAATGCGGTGGAATCCGAGAGGGCGCATTGCTGGCATCTTCAATTTCCTCGATGTTTGCCATCGTTGTGCCCTTGCTGGCGTGCTTGAACTCCTGGCTGATGTTGGTCAGCATCACTTTCGCTTTGCCTACATGGAGTCGAGCGATCGCTATTGCGACGCAAATTTCACGAGCGAGCAGTAGACATCAATCACTCTCGATTACGCCTTCTGCGCCTGCAGGTCTTTCGCGGTCGACGGAAATGACAAGCGAGGCGGGATACTCACTTGATCTCCGAGCACACTCATGGCGTGGTTACTACGAAAGTTTTCCGGTGGTATCGCTTTATCTTGGGACAGCGTTACCGACTTCGACGTCAGGTCGATCATAGCTGTATGTTGGTTCAGAAAGCTCATGCCGAGAATGGCGTCTCGTGAGCACTGCTGGAGGATAACGAAGGAGGAAGGGTAGGTCCGGTCATGAACCTTAATTCTTTCCGTGCAGATTCCAGTCGGCATACAGCTGTCCGGATTTGAGGGCCTTACCATGCAGGCTTAACTTTCTTCAACTGGGTGGCAAGGGTCCACTCATCACGGAGTAGTCGGCTCCTGTGTCCACTAAGGCGGTGACTGCATGGCCATCGAGAAGCACATCGAGGTCGGTGGGTCTTTGTCTTGTGTTACAGTTAAGTCTCGGCGTCGGATCACGGTTGCGTCGTGTTGATGTGTGGCTGGAAGGTCGCGTCGTCAGGTCTATTTTCCTCGGCTTCCACACACTGGTAGCAGAGCGGGCGGTGGTCAGAGTTGCGCCATATGTCTGTCTTGCTCGGGACATTTCCCTGACCAACAGCTGGGCGAGGTGGCGGTGGCGGAACTAGCGCCGGTGGTGGCGTATGTCATCGCTTCGGCCTGACGCTTTGGCGATGCCGGTTCCACTTCAGTAACCCCAAGTGATCGCTGAACCACTTCGTTGATGATGTCGGCGATTGAGGCCACTTAAGGCTGCGACCTTGGGAAGAGCTTCTGCAGTTACTCCCGACCGAGCGCTCTGATGGTCTCTCGCATGTGGTCCCTTCAGAGCTTTTGAACATCAGTGTAGTTTTGGCGGTTATATTGCCTTGTGCGCATATCGAGCGTCTTCTCAATAGTTGTTGCTTCGGAAACAAATTGAGCAACAGTCCTGGGCGGGTTGCGTATCAATCCAGCGACACCTCTGGCTTTACCCTACGCCTGAGGAACCGAATTTTCTTCTCCTCAGGCATATCCGGGTGGGCGTGGCGGAACAGGCGCGTCATCTCATCAGTGAAGATCGCTATGGTCTCGTTAGGTATACGTACTCGCTCTCCTAGCATAGCTTTGTCCCTTTCCTTGCGCACGACGCTCGTTAAAGTCTGCAGGAAGCCGCTACGGAACAGGTCCCACGTTGTCCGGGTCAACTCCCGGTCCTCAAATCACGGCCAGGCGGCGTATTATAAGGCGAAGTATGCGTCCCTCAGCTCGTCGTTGAAGTCCCAGTTGTTGGCAGTCGTGATTCCTTCTTAGGTCTCGACCCAGGTTTCTGGGTCTTTAGACAATGATCGATGGAAGTTTGCTGTATGCCGAGTTTGTTGCAGGCTAATAGGGACTGCTGGCGCAGCCATTGGGGTTGCTGACTTGGTCATGATACCTCTAATCTTATCGGGAAGAGGTCCGTATTCCGGCGGCAGTCCCTGTTGCGTATAGCTAGCTCGCTTGTCCTTGGCGACGTTGGTGCTGTCCTCGGGTCTTGGGCCGGCATCGCTGCTTTGTGGGGGCGTTGGGTACATGAACTCACCAGCACCTGCACCAGATGTTACGTAGTAGTCACGGTAAAGAAAGTAGCAACACTGGGAATGACCAAACTGCCGTTATATTGGGCGAACTTGTGCTCTCAATACAGGCTAATCTCTAATAACTGCGACCGCGGCGAACACAGTCGGTGATCACCGAAAGTCTGATCTGCGGATCAAGTCCGTCAGTTTTAATATATCTGTCGTCGAACGTTCCAGAGTAATCGCTGGTTCCCGCGTGTCTTCCAGAAATTTCTACATTATTCGCGTCACACATACGTGAAATCAGACTATACAAGGTTCGGTGACAACAGACAGCGGATAGAACCATCGATAACTTTCGAGAAACTTTCGACAATGCAGGCGCGTTCTGCACTGTGCCATAACATTTGTCAGGCGGCGAAACGTGGTCACGCGATAAAGATAAACAAGTACACGTGTCCATATGTCTGCGAGCGGTGAATGGTTGTATCGAATGCCAAAAACATTATATTGTCTGCGTATATATACGCACATACACCGGCATGACATAGAATGGGACTGATTAAACCATTGAATAATATAGGTGACACACCCACTCTTGAGAAACATCTCCTGACTGCTCGTGTGTAGACGAAAAGGAGCCCCCTATAATAACAGTAAAATTAACTCCAGTTTAAAAATCCATCTAGCCATGCCACAAGAGAAAGTACTTGTTCTTATTCATTCGCTTCTTTCCATGATATAAGGGCACCCACTAATTTATTGCCAGTAGACAAATCCCACCCGTATCCTCCGCAGCCCAAGGAATGAAATATCAGTAGATAAATATGGCTGCCCACTATCTTGTTCACCATGTTAGACGGAACAATATATTCTTTCTTTATCTCATAATAGTAGCTGTTATTAATAGTTGTTAAATTTGCGAAAGCTGTTTAACGAAGGTTGTATAACTGCACTCAAAAATTGCATGTAGAGACTGAGCAAGAAGAATTGGGTATATGGGGGACTCGATATCTTTATCGCCGCAACTATAGCAAGCAACAGAATATGGATCTACAGAGTTCATAACAAAGTTAATTGTTATTTTAGATGGAAAGGCAGACCTAATCAAGTAATGAAAATAAAAGTGGAACGAAAAAAATAACTTCCGCAGTTGCTAACCAAACCCACGTCCCCTTACGTCGCCTTACGAAATAAGTTTCGATAGCGCTATCTCCCCGGCCACTTTTCTTAGCATTCGTGCACAAGATTAGCAGTCGGAGTGTTAGCCAGTGCCAATCAAGCCCAAGGCGGTGGGCATAGAATGTTCTTTTGAGCGCGTGTGTCACGTAGTATGCGATCTAAGGAACAGGCAACAGGCAATATACCCTCGTACGCTTCTTTATGACATTAAAATTGCCAGATGTGAGGCCCTTGTTGCTCTGCACATCGAGGATGTACAAAGAAAGCAAGTTCAATACTTATAGAGATACCTTTATATTATTTATACTGTTAAGAATATTAGGAAACTGCCCCCCCCCCCCCCGTTTGCGGTGCGTCACTATGTATCTATGTATCTCCGTGCCAAACCTCTTTATCGCCAACTTCGGTCACTGATTATTAATTGGCAAAATTATTATATCATCGAGCTGAAACCATACTGCACCACATCCGCAATCTTGGCTTGGGCGAGCGGACGTGCAACTATATACAAAACTTCTTAACCGATAGAAAAGCAAAAATCATGGTAGGAGATGTCACGTCCGAGAAAGTGCCTATCTGCAGTGCAGGCACACCCGCAGGGATCTGTTACATCGCCTGTGCTCTTTAACCTGGCTCTGATTGGCCTTCCTAGCAAATTACAAAGAATCGAAGGACTTAACCACATAATCTGTGCAGATGACATCAAGCTATGTATAAATAACGGCAGTGATGGATCCATTGAACAGAGACTACAAGCTGTTGAAACAGTCGAGAAATACCTAGAAGACACCGGTCTAACATGCTCGGCCAAGAAATCTGAGCTGTCGCTGTACAGACCAACGCTAAAGGGGAGACCTCCTAAGAACTACAACACACAAACCTACAAAGACATACAACTCATGACCCAAGATGGACAACCCATACCCAAATTCGGGAAGATAAGGGTGTTGGGAATAATCATAGAAGCCAAGGCCACCAACGGAGAAACTATTCGCTAAATCAAAGGGCCCTCCGAAGTATGGAAATGGGAAGACGTACTGACCAAGTTCAACGACATCACCAACCATTACAAGATGCAAAGATGCACTTATGCACCACCCCATTCACAACTAACTAGATCGCAAGCTGTCCAGTGGCGACAATTAAAAACCAAACCGTACAAGAGCCCGATACTAATGCGCGCTATTTATCCAGACATATACACAAAAAATACATGCAAAGTGTGTGCCACCAGAGCCACGCTAGAACACATGCTATGGGAATGCCAGGAACTAATACAGCTCAATTCGAGAGAAGCCTCCATCGACAGCCTCCGCGCGCGATAGCAAGCCGCGCTGCTCAGCTCGAACCTGGAAGACAAATCTGGACAGTCCAGCGGGCCAAGGAAGCCGCCCAGAGGCAAGAAATCTTGGCCGTAATGTCGGCGGTTTCCCCAGCCCAGTAACTCGCCGGACGCGAATCGTTCTGACTCGAAATAAAGTTTTCTCACTCACTCACTCACTCGCTCGCTCACTCGAGCTGATGTGCCGAGGGAACCGGAATTCAAAATCAACCGTCGGATCAACTTGAGTCACTGTGTATATAACTCTGGGCCATGTGGTGCTCTTGCGTTAACCTCTTAAACATGAACTTTAGTCTCTGCGTATGTTTGTTGCAGTTCAATGACCCTCTTTCACACCAACATGGGTCTCCTAGTACGTGCCACTGCGTATGCGCCACTCTTCAATGCACGCCAGCTTGGGTCACAGGCTATTTTCCGTTGCTCATGAGCCACTTTTCAACAAACCTCTTTGATAGCAACTTTGGTCCCTCTATACATGTCACTGGGTGTGTGCCGCCTTTCATAATAATCATGATATAAAACATATAACCAACAACCAGCCGTTCACCATAAGATAGATTGCGAATAGCATTAAAATCGCCAATCATCATCAAAGGATGGATGCACCGCCATTCTTTTTTACACCCCACGAGGTTCACTGACGAGTGTCCGTGGTGCAAAGACACACCCACGCTAAAACACATCATGGGAGTGCCCCAGGAGGCCTCCGCGCATAGACAACCCCATATTACACCAACATCATCTAATGAGGAATAGGCAGTGGGAGGCATGACTGGCGGACGAGGGTCGGAAGAGCCAGTTGGCTCTTCTGGACCAACCCCAGCGAGCCGCTCGTGCCAGTGGGGCCCTGGAATAGGGGCTCGAACCATCGTGCCTTATTTTATTTATATGCAATAAAGTTTTTACTCTCTCTCTCATGTAGCTCTTTACTTCTCTCAATCCACTGGCAAAATTAAAACTATCTGTACAGTGCTTTCTCTTTCCTTTGGTCCCACGGTAGCGCAGGCAATGGGACTTTCTCTCTTCGTTCAACTCGCTACCTTTGTTTATTTCATTTCTGTCGTGTTCTGCCGCATTCCTCCGTGGAAAAGCTCACTTATTAGAGCTGACATCACAATATCACCGCCCAAGCACTCCGTACAGATGGTTAACTAGCGAAGTTGACATGTGCGGCCCCGATGTTTATCACTGGGTTAATCCCCACGGTTCATTAAACGACAGCTTGGTAGACTGCCGGATCCTTGGTACGCTGTTGCTGCTTGCGCTCGGCTGCAAGGACACGTTCTAGTCAGATGCAGTTCACTGACCCTCTTTGACACCAACATGGGTCCCCTAGTGCCACTGCGTATGCGCCACTCTTCGGCTACAACATTGGCACATCGTATACGAGCTCGTTACCGATTCTGCTCGCGGCGTTGCTGATCGAAAGCTGCCTGCTGCTCAGAAGTGCGAATTATGTGTGGCCTACCGAGTTCGGAGCCGGAAAGAAACTGGTGCATGCGCACTCGTCTGAGAAAGAGAGCAACGACGTCACTACTTGAACCGCCAATCTAGTATCTCTCTTTATCCTTTTTTTTTGCGCATGCGCATTGGTTTGCGCCGAAGGGGATTTCGGCGCACAGGCGACATACGGACGAGTCAGTTATTTATATGCAGCGTCTCTGCAATATTCGTGAATAGCAATTAACGCTATGCACAGGAAAGTATAGAAACAGGAAAAGGCACCGAAAGTAAAGAAAATGTAATATCATTGTCGTATTTTACTCGGCAACAGTTGTTCGTAATTTGAATCCGATCATATGTCGAATGTTGCGATCTCCTCTACCGCATGGTTCTCCACTAGGTCATCAGAGGATGAAACTCATATGCGCACAATCGAGGCAGGCTGTTTGCGCTTCCCTTCTGGATTCGGCTGGGCCACTGTTTGCTTGGCTGTCGCTGCTGTTTTCAATGACTGCGGTGCTGGTCTCAGACTTGCTGTGCGACGTCCAGGAGCCATTGTTAACTCTTGACAAGTAGTACCAACGTATACGCGCTGGCCTCGCGGCACTCGCTTTAAAACCTCCTGCCTACAGCTGTTCCCGGTTGTGGGCCTTCCACAATTGACATCAATTCTTGAAGGTCATGCTTGTTTTCATGAGAAGGCCAGAGTAGGGGTGTTATCAAGTGCTCTAGTTCATCGGAAAACTTCGTCTTGCCATAATCAGTGTGTTTTGTCTCGCATGGTGTGCCAGAATAAATATATTCTAGTGGTGTCATCAGCTCAGTTGAATGACCGCGTGATTAACCCAAGCCCCAATTGGCTTGGGTTAAGAAAACAAAGCCCAAGAAAACTCAAAGAAACCAAGCGTCAAGAAAACCAAGCTGTTGGATTGCGTGTTCTTGTGAAAAGCGTCCTTCTTCCGTCCTTTTCCCATTTTTTGGTCAGTAAAGTAAAAACCGCATGCATCTCAGTTGCGATGCAGCTGACGTGTCACAATATTCAGCCAAAATATCGTGCCTTTTCTCAGGACACACTGTCGGGGTCGGCCAAGTGCTTTACGCACAAGTCAATTGCTCACAGCCGACCCTATTTGATTACGAATAAAAATTCGTTAAAGTGTATACGTCAGACATTACCAAGATAAGACTGCGAGCTTAACACGGTCATCGAAAAGAAAAGTGTGGGTTAATGTCATTATACCGGTGCTAAAATCTGGTGCAGAAACTTGATGTTTAACAAAGAAGCTCGAGAGCAATTTAAGTACTGCGCAAAGACCAATGGACTAAAAAATGTCACACGTAAGGTTAAGAGACAGGAAGAGAGCGGTGTGGGGGGGAGATCAGAGAGCATACGGGGATAGCCGATATACTAGCTGGAATTACGAGAACGAAAGTTGGGCAGT
Organism: Dermacentor andersoni; assembly: GCF_023375885.2. Taxonomy (NCBI): domain Eukaryota; kingdom Metazoa; phylum Arthropoda; class Arachnida; order Ixodida; family Ixodidae; genus Dermacentor; species Dermacentor andersoni. The sequence continues at coordinate 141,406,777 of NC_092815.1, read as the reverse complement.
CTAAAAGCATGTTTGACTAAGCTGGTTCGTTCATTCTTCGAGGATTGTAGCTGCAGGAAATGTGGGACACAGACACAGAAAGGCACGAACAGACGTGCCCGTAGCTGCAGGTATTTTGACAGCGGCAGCAGTACAGGCAGCACGTCTCATCATTTTTCTTGTATATTACAGGTTCGTAACTCTCGTGTACTGTATGCACGTTTTATTAATTTTTTGTTTTTTGCTGTCGCTGCTGCTGCCCATTTTGTTGTTTTGCGGATGCTTTGAGTTGGAAGCATGCCTAAGTGTTATACTCACTAAGCTGCAGTGAATAATGACAAGAACGTTATGACATGCAGCGTTTGTGAATTTAGCTTTCATGGCGCGGTCAGTTCAGGCATGACTGAAGATGCATTTGCGACCAAGCGCGATGCTAACAAGAACCGCAAGTGTGACGCATGCAGACCGGGCGGCACGAAGGGCCATGCACCGACTGTAGATCCGTTCGGAGATGCCGACAAAAACTCATGATAGTAGACATGAACAACAAGGCCACCTCTCTCCTCTCTTTGACCGAAAAAGTGGAAAGGATATCTCAATTGCTCTCCGATAAATATGATAACATTCAGGAGCACCTAATGAAGCACGCGAACGAGATAAAATGCATTCGCGGACGAGTTGATAAAATTAAGAACGCCTGTAATGCTAAAAGTCTTGCCCAGCTACAGCTTGACGTTGACGATCTTGAACGACGCAGTGGGTGCTTGAATATGGAAATCCGCGCAATCCCTGAGAAAGGGCGGGGGGGGGGGGGACATTCTAGCTAAAGTAAATGATGTTGCTACAAAGTTGGTTGTCAGCAAACTAACCCGCGCAGACATTTCCACCCTTCGCATGATGGCATCTAAGTCAGGCAGGATGCGGGGCGTGAGCCTTCGCTTTGTGCACCTGGGGCGCTGTAAGCTAAAGCTATACCATACTTTCTATTCCAATTCCACAATCAGCCCTCCACGATTGGCCAAAGACATTTTTGTGCCGCCCCCACTTCACCTGTCTGTCACGCGACGTCAAGAAAACCGCGATAGCACCCCAGCTGATATGACGTGTAAACACTGATCATGCATGACAGGACAGAACAAAAGAAAAACAGTTATTTCTGATTCGACGCGTTTTGGCCATTAGCCATCTGCTAATTTTCGGGCTGCACCCACTTCACCTGCCTGTCACGCGTCTTCATAAAACAACAAAAAGTCACCGGTTCGAGGTG